>NC_138518.1:74548461-76030961 GCF_000230855.2 Cajanus cajan
CTGGACTTATATGAAAAAACCAATCTACAGACCAATTTGGAATAGGAAGGGGTAATTCATTTTTAAAACTGATATACCAGGAGTGTTTAGGGTTTTCTTCTAATAGAATATAGGTCCAGGCCTTTTGATAATCAAAATATGAATATGAAGGAGGGTCAAAGGGTCTAGAAAAATTATTTTCAGTGAAGGGGTGTTGCTTCCAATCATGGTAAGACAACACTTTAATTATTTTTACTTTGGAATAATTTATTATGGATGGGGTTTTTGAATCTGCTACTGGTGTAATTTCTACTGATCCTGTATCTATTAGAATAAATTGATAAAAAAATTTGTTTTTCTTTAAATTTTCACTTTTTGGTATCCAACTCTAATGAGGAGGAGCTAGACTCTATTATTTTCCAAGGATCTTCCTCTTGCCAGTGATCTTCAAGAGTTACAACATGTTGACAATGATCAAGGATATGAAATTCTTTTGGGATATTTTTAGAGGTAGAAGAAGTGACTTGTTCAGGGGTATTTGGGCTATGAGCCAAAATTGTGAATTTGTTTTCAAGGGGATTTTTCAAGGTATTGGGTAATCTTCGGGTTTGGGAGGCTTTTGAATATGATGGAGAGAAGTCATCTAGCGAAAGGCTAGATGGCCCTGTTTTTTCAGAAGGATTGGGCTGAGAGCCCATTTTCTTTATGGGTGTGGTCATGGGTGAAACCCTACAAAAATTCTCTTGTTAAAAAATCTGGAATTGAATTATTCTTTCCTTTTATAAATTCAATTTCAAAATCAAAACAAGATATTAGACTTTGCCATCTGGCAAAAATTTGTTTTGAAACCAAATTTTTAACATCCTTTTCTAAAACTTCTTTTGCAGATTTGCAATCTATTTGTAAAAGAAATTTTTTGTTTATTAAATCATGCTGAAATTTTTGCATGCATAACACAATGCTTAAAATTTCTTTCTTAATAGTACTATATTTGTTTTGGGCTGGATTCCATATTCCTGAATGATATTTTACTATTTGTTCGGGATGGTTTCCTATTTTTTGTTTAAGTATTCCCCCATATCCTTGTTCTGAGGCATCGGTTTCTACTATTAATTGGGCTTCTGGATGTGGAATTCCTAAACAAGGCAAGGTTTTTACTTGGGCTTTTACTTCTTGAACAATTTTAGTTAACTCAGGTGTCCAAGGTTTCAGATTTTTTCTAAGCCTATTATAAAGGGGTTTACAAAGGATTCTCACCTTGGGAATAAAATCTACTATATAATTTACACAACCAAAAAATCTTTGTAATTGATTTTTATCTTTTATTTCATCAGGAAATTTTTCTGAAAATTCTATACTTCTTTTTATAGGAGTGATTGTTCCTTGATATATATCATGTCCTAAAAATCTAATTTTTGTTTGTGCTAGTTTAATTTTCTTTTGTGAAATAACCATTCCATTTCTTTTAATTAGATTTTTAAATATTTTCAAATGTTTTATATGTTGTTCAATTGACTCTGAAAATATTAACACGTCATCTATATAAACTAGCGCAAATTTTGAATATGACTTTAATATTGTATTCATTATATTTTGAAATTTGGAGGGAGCATTTTTGAGTCCCATTGGCATTACATTCCATTCATATTGACCAAAAGGTACTACACATGTTGTTTTATATTTCTCTTCTTCTTTTACTTTTATTTGATAGTATCCACTTTTCATATCAAATTTTGAGAATATTGTAGCATTATAAATTCTACTTATTAATTCTGACTTATTAGGAAGAGGATATCTTATCCATTTTAAGACTTTATTTAATGGTTTATAATTGATGACCATTCTAGGTTCTCCTCTTTCTATTTCTGAAGCATTTTGTACATAAAATGCTGCACAACTCCAAGGAGATTTACTTGGTCTTATTAATTTTTTATCTAGAAATTGTTGAATTTCTTTTCTACAATATTCTAATGTTTCTTTATTTAATTGTACGAGTTTTGCTTTAGTAGGGATATTATTTTCTAAAAATCCTTCTTCATATGGTAATTCTATTTCAAAATAATTTTGTTCCCAAAATGCATTAGGAACATCTGAGCATATTTCTTTTATTATATCTTTTTCAATATTTTCAAATTCCTTTTTAATTCTTGGATCCTGCAATTTTTCTTCAATTTGTTTATATTTTATTTCATTTTTTAAATATTTTATTTGTTCTATTTTTGCTTGTATTCTGGTTATAAAATTTTCTTCAGTTATATCTTTTACATTATGTATTGCTTTAGTGGTTGCTGGTTTTATAAATTCAAAAATCAATTCTTTAAATTGTATTCCTTCTGAAGTTACTGTAAAGGGATATATTTGAGTTAAGAAGGGTGTTCCTAAAATCATTTCTTCACTGATATCTGGTGTTAAAATAAACGTATTTTGAAAACAAGTTCCCTTATTACAAATATAAGCTCTTGAAAGTTTATATTTTACCTTTAATCTGTTAGAATTTGCTGCTCTTAAGGTTTGAACAGTTTTTTCATAATATTGGGATGGTATTAAACCTTCTCTTATACAATTTAAATCTGCTCCTGAATCCACTAAAGTTGTAAAAGTTTTATGATAAGTTTTTCCAATTTTTAATGTAGCTTTTATTAACCATTTTTGTTGTATTATTTTTATCTGCCATATAACTATGCTTTCTTCTTCATTTATTGAAGTGGATGGTTTATCTTGTTCAAGGATTTCTTTTATTTGTTCATTTTGTTGATAATTTTCTTGTTTTATTTCAATCAATTGAGTTTTTATTATATTTATTTCTTCTTTTAATTCATTTATTTCTCTCTGTAATTCTTTAATAGTTATAGGTTTTTCTTTTATTGAGGCTTTCTTTAATATTTGTGAAAAATCGTATCCATTAAATTCAGGAGTATAAGTAGGTTCTTCATGGGTTTTGTCTTCTAATATTAAATCTTTTAATTTACTTAAATATTCTAGTTTTTCTTCTTCATTAGGAATCTTTCCTACCATTTCTAACATTAATTTTGCTTCAGCGGTTATTACATTTATACTAAATGAACATGAACATGGGTTTTCATCACATTCACATTCACTTTCTTCATCACTTGAAGTTTCTATATTATCAATATATTCCATACTACTATTATCTTCTTCCTCACTTTCTGATTCATACAGTAAAAGTTTTGCAATTTGTTCTTTTAATTCTTCAGATATATTTAAATTATTTATCTTTTCTTTAACTCTGCAGTCTTTTTTCATATGACCATATCTTCCACATTTAAAACAGACTATTCCTTTATTTTTATTAGTAAAAGTTTGTTTTTTATTATAATTTTTATTATTAAAATTTTTTCTCTTCTTAAAGGGTATATTATTTTTTCTAAAGGATTGATTTCTTTTAAAAGATTTTCTAATATTCTTTTTGTATTTTCTTTATGGAGGAATTATGCCTTCGTATCCATACTGAGCACAAAAGTTTCCTAATTCTTTTATTCCACTATCCTTTTGTTTTTTAATTTGTTTTTCTAGTTTCATATTATTACAAATTTCTAAAGCAGTAGTTTTTATTATCGCAATTATTCTTCCATAGGTTAATTCTTGTAAGTTTTCATCATATGTTTGACTTAATTTTTCTCTAACTTTTGTAGCAAAAACTGGGGGCAATCCTGTAATAAATTTTTCTTTCCAAAAATTTTCTTTACAATCTGCCCTAGTCATTACCATCATAATAAAGTTGTCTACATACCATCTAAAATCTCCTAAAGTGGGACATCTTAAATTATGCAAGAGGGTATTTGTCTTATTATCAAAGATATTCGAATCTCCCATAAAACTTTGAATTATAGATATTATTAAAGTTTCTAGCATTAATGGGATAGTTATTCCTTCTTCAACTTTTACTATATTTAAAATATAATTTCTTTGTTCTTGGGTAAGATCAAGGACGGAGCCAAGGGGGGACCTACGGGTGCCACGGCCCCCCCAACAATTTTAATTTTTTTTATATACATATATATTACTATATGGCACCCCCTATTTTTAATATAAACTCATATGTATAATTAAATGAATAACCCAAATTTATTTTTTTATTCAACTTTTGGACTTCTGGTACGGCCTGCTATGTGGTATCACTTTGGAATTTTTTTTTATTTTAAAAAATGTAGCGCCTCATTTGATCATTCCAATTCTCGGCCCCCCAGTATTGAAATCCTGGCTCCGTCCCTGGGTAAGATAATTATCCCACCATCCTTTTAATGATCCAGTAAATCCAACTATTAAAAGTTTTACAGTTTGGGCCTCATTATGCTTTGCTCTATATGCAGAGGCAGCCATAGACATTTCATGGGTTTTTCTTAATATTTGATGTTCGGTTAATCCATCTATATTCCATTCAGTTATTCCTTCACCATTGAAGGCATAAGGACTTTCTAAATTCCATTCTTCAAATTGTATGTCTGGCAGTGTAGGTCTGCTATAATAATTTCTAGTAGTGGGCATATTGTTTGTGTTGGGATTTTGATTAAATTTTCTTTGTATTCTAAATATATCATTTTCTAAGTCTTCTGGGTTTATACTTCCTATTTCTTCTTGGGGAATTTCTAATATATTTATGTTTTTTATATTTAATTTTTCTAATTTTTTATTAATTTCTGTTAATAAATTATCTGTATTACTTCCTAGTTTAAATTCTTTATATTCCTTATTCGTAAATCTTGTAGGAGTTATTAATGATCTTTCTAAAGGTTTTATGCCTAAAGGATTTACATCTTTTATTTCGGTTTTTTCTTCAAAATTTTTTATTGCCACTTGATGTAATAATTAATTTGTATAATTTAATTGACTATGAACATTTTGTATATCTAGAACTGATATATTTTCATCTAAATTTCTTCTTCCTATCATTTTAAAGGGTGACACTATTCCCTCTTTATTTTCTATATTTGGAAATCTTACTTCTTCTAAAGGAGGTATTTCGCTTATTCTTTCTCCTGATTTTGTTTTCCAAATTTTTTCAGCATTTTTTAAAACATTTATACTTAAAGTTTTTAAACAATTTTCTTCAAACCAATTAAAATAAGGGATATTTTCTTAAATTTCTTCTAAACATTTATAATAAGATTCTCTGAAATTTTTTAATTCTTTTTGGGAGAATGTTTCAAAAAACCATTTTCTTTTTTCTTGATTTTCTTTTGCTAAAAATTCTTGCTTTAACAAATCTTTATTTATTTCAAATTTCTTAATTACATTTATAGAGGTATCTATATGTTCTTCTCCTGCTAGTTCAGTATTAGATGGCGAATTATGAGTTTTGGGTTCTTCCCAATCATATTCTGGGGTGGGTACTGTATGATCTGGTTTAATTCCTCTTAAATTCATAGTTTTATGATATACAAAACTAGGTCTATCTAAGGATCTTCGTGCTGTATGAAAAGTTTGAGGAGATGCTTTTGAGCTTTCTCCTAATTTTAAAGAATTTATTCTTCTTAATGGAGTAAAAGAAACTTCAACTGTTCCTGATTTATATTCAATTATTTCTTCTACTTCTACTGGATCTGGAGGGTCTGGTTTTAAAATGTCTTCTAGTCTCCATTTTAATCCAGTGGTTATTTCATTATGTTTTAAAGTTTTAGGAATTACTGCACTTATTTTTTCAGGATTTATTAAAAGCATAGTTGTTTCATCTTTGGGAGACATTAATAAAGCTTTAGGAGCTAAATGGGTTTTCATAACTTTATAATATATTCTATACACTACTGCTACTGGATATGAGTTTTTATTCCATTTATTTTCAAGAATTTTAACATCCAATATTAGATTATTATCAGTGTTATGAAAACTTTTAAGGGCTACTGAATAATTTGGATAATTATTAATATATACGGGTCCTTTATGCAAATTTGTTTCAAACATTGCCAAAATTTGATTTTCAAGTTCGGTTGACCTATTATCTCTTAGTGCTACAAACATTGGAGTATCCATTCCTAATCTAAACAAAGGTTTTATTGCTATTTGTATTGAACCTATGTGCATATATTTATAGTTTTTTATATGTTCGGCTATTAAAGCCTTAGTTATTAATGGAATTTGTTCATGACTTGTTTTAAGTTCAATTTCTTTGTCTATAGTTTTTATTATATATTCAGTTGTAAATTTATCTGTCCATTCTTTTTCATAAATATTTGAAATTTTTAATTTTGGGAGGGTCCACTTATTCAACTGGTTTTCTATTTATGGAATTATTAATTCATGTTGCATTAACTGATTCATATTATTATCTTCATCATTTTTCATATCATCTTCAAACTTTTCTTTTCCTTTAAATAATTTTATTAACCTAGCCATCCTATCACACAAGTAGTTTTATTACGGGAACACCTACGGGTTTTATTGCCTTTCCTCAGGACTTACTACCACTCACTGGCTTACCAATGCTAAAACTACCCACAATGAACTAGGCAAGGTTGGGTTAATAAATTTATTTTCAGAAAAATTAAAGCTTGTAGATAATATTCAAATGATACGAAGAATAAAATATGATTCAATTAGTCAACAGAATTAATATTCTCAGATTGTATACTTCCCAGTAATGGTGGCAGAGCCTCCAAGTTAGGTTCATACAAATCTTCAAATATTAATACTATATCACGCCAAATTTAACTTCTTTGGCTCTGATACCATTCGGTACCAGATCCAGAGTATATGTGAAATTTACTTATGTTAAGAATAAGTTCACCTAAATTTATTTTACTCAATAACTTATATTTTACATCAAATTTCAATGATGTATCAGTTGTGTGTGTGTGTGTGTGAAATTTGCTTATGTTAAGAATAAGTTCACCTAAATTTATTTTACTCAATAACTTATATTCTACATCAAATTTCAATGATGTATCAGTTGAATTAAAAAATTTTAAAGTATAGATCAAATTTGCAAAATTTTTAAGAATTTAAAAATTATTTGTCCATTTCATTAATTTAAATTGATAGATAATCATAAAAATATTTTATATATTGATTTGAATTAATAAAATAAAATATCAAATAATTTTTAATTTTTTTAACTCCGTGTGTGTGTGTGAGATTTACTTATGTTAAGAATAAGTTCACCTAAATTTATTTTACTCAATAACTTATATTTTACATCAAATTTCAATGATGTGTCAGTTGAATTAAAAAATTTTAAAGTATAGATCAAATTTGCAAAATTTTTAAGAATTTAAAGATTATTTATCCGTTTCATTAATTTAAATTGATAGATAATCATAAAAATATTTTATATATTGATTTGAATTAATAAAATAAAATATCAAATAATTTTTAATTTTTTTTAACTCTTTTATATATTATTTTTTCGGAACAAACTCCCTAATATATATATATATATATATATATATATATATATATATATATATATTAAATGAAGCAAACCTTTAAATTCAATATAAATGAATTATGGCTTTTGAAAAATGAATTTATAGAATTGTATTTGACTTTGTAACAAAGTCAGATAAATTCTTTTATAATCAATAGATTTTTTCTTACGTATATAACCAAAATATGTATTTGACATACATTGTTGTAGCTTTCTGGCTTCAATATAATGGTAGATGACATATTAAGAATTTAAGACGACATCAGATTGAGATTTCAGAGGGATTTGTGCTGCCCTCACGATTGACTTTTTGGCTTTGTGAGGATTGGAAATTCGGAATAACGTCCTGGTCGTTTCTAAATTTTTAAGAAAAAATTTATATGCATGTCTTAATCTAACTATTTTATTTTATAGATTTGTTGAAGTTATAAAACATTAAAAGTATTTTTTTAAAGGAAACAATAAAACTATTAGTCAAAGCTTTATGATGTTTTATTTTTAATAAATAATAATAATTATTATTACTTGCATCACATTATTATTGTCATTATATTACTATTATCGTTTTTACTATTTTCAAGTAACTATTATCATCATAATTATCACTATTTTTGTTGATATTATTTCAATCATCATCACCACCATCATTATTATCATATTGGTAATAATGACAATAATGATAATAATTACAACAATGATATGACAAAAATAATAGTGATGATAATCTATACTAATATATAAAGGGAATACCCTTTTCAGTAATCACCTTGGTCTCCACAATTTTTGGACCATTATACCCTTCTGTTTTTAAAAAATTAAAATTTTTTTTTTATCAAATTTAAGAACTTAAAACTAATAGATCAATCATAACACCAATTATATTTATATACTTTTATTATTTAATTTTTATTTTTATTTTATTTTATATAGATTATTTTATCTTTTATTTATTTTTTAATAACTACTTTTTTATGAATAACTTCTCATTTTTTTATATTTTTTTTAATACAATGTAGGCAGGAAGTACCTTTTTTTTGCTAGTAATGATAATGGTGATAATAATTATGATAACAATTATTTTAATAATAATAGTAATAATAACAATAATATATAGATAATTATATGTGATAACTTTATTTATAATTTTTTAATGTGAGTCATTTATTTAAATTTAAGAATTAAGATTAAATATTTTCATTCTTATATTATACGTGCTTCACACACACACACATATATATATATATATATATATATATATATATATATATATATATATATATATATATATATATATATATATATATATATATATATAAATTTATCTACTATGTTGTTCACTTCTCTTTATCCCGCTAAATACTTTCTATAAAACCATTTGGGATGAAGATAATAGTTTTAAGATGAAGCTGAAGGTTTATTCTTATCAATTTGAATATAACACTTAATTAATAACTAAATCTGAATAGGGCGCAAGCTAATTAACTAGCTAGACTGCTAGCTACGAGATCTGGTAAAAAGTGCCGGAACCAGTTTTAGGGAGAGACATGAAAATCAAAACATATGCAAAGGAGAAACAAATCAAAGCTAAGGCATGAACTGGTTACAGACAACATCGATCATTTTGCACCATCTCCCATGGCTACCCTTTTAGGCAACCCACCCAATCCTCTGAACATCTCTCTCGAACCGCCCTTAAAACTTTGTTTTGTTTTGTTTTTCGATGCCTTTTTGCGTGCGTGACTGCTTGTTTATACAATCTTCATAAACAATATTTATTTTATCATATATCCAAAATAATTCAAAGAGTATATATATATATAAAGAGTATGGTCGTATTGAGTCTTTTTCAAATTGCTCAAATGTGGATAGAAGGACATCTTGGTGGTGGAAGGATATAGTGTGGGTGCTACATCAAGGGAATTGTTGGTTGGACGAAAAGATTGAACGCTGTATTGGTGATGGTACTATGACCCGATTTTGGGAGGATAAGTGGACAGGTAGTTTGCGCTTGCTGGAAGTATTTCCTCGGTTGTACTCCTTTGCCTTAGACCCATTGTCAGTGGTGGCAGATAATGGAACTTGGGAGGAATCTACATGGGTATGGCAGGTTAAGTGGAGAAGAGAACCTTTTGTCCATGAAGGTAGGAGTGTGAATATCTTGTTGGATATGCTTCAGGGCTTGCAGGTTATCTCGTCAAGGCAAGATTATTGGAGATGGATTTATGACAAGGACGGTGTATTCTCGGTGAAAAGTGCGTACCTTTGGCTACAAAGATCGGTAGGTGGAGAACTCAGAAACTCTTCGGATTTTCAACTAGTTATAAAAAGTCTTTGGAAATGTAAGGTTCCGATCAAGTGTCTGGTCTTTTGTTGGCAAGTGCTATTGAATGCGTTTCCGTGCAAATCATTGTTACAAGTACGTGGTGTGGAGTTGGAAAATAATCTCTGTTCTTTTTGCTTTCTGTTTGTAGAAAATCCTCTTCATCTCTTTCTAATGTGTCCGATGGCTTTTAATACTTGGTTAGCTGTTGCTAAGTGGTTGGAGGTTACGGTGGTGTTCCCCAATTCTATATTTTCTCATTATTTATATTGGACGAATCTTGGCATATATGAAAAACATTCTCAATTATTGCGAGTAGTCTGAGTTTCTGTCATTTGGTCACTATGGCTTCATCGAAATGTTATTATCTTTCAGCAAGGTACTATAGATGCCAAGGAAGTGTTGGATAATATTAAACTGCGTTCATGGAAGTGGATAAATTGTTCTATCTCTGTTTGTTCTTTTAGTTACTCAACTTGGTATAATAACCCAGGTTTGTATTTCTTATAGTTACTATTCTATATTTTAGACTAATTTTGTATCTGTGTCTCTTGTAACGGGTTGGAGTACCCATTGTACTCCCTTTAATATAAATCTCTTTTGCTTATAAAAATAAATAAATAAAGAGTAACCAAACCCATACACCACATCTTCATAAATAATGGTATATCTTCTTCCGATCAAATCCATAGTTAAGAGAATATTAAATAAAAGTAGTTATATTCAATATCTTAAAATCAAAATAAAAGCATTAAAATAATAGAATTATTGGATCTCAACTTTGTCATGAAGCAAATAAATATTTCAATTTGGTCTAGTATATATATGGATCATGAGTTCATCACCAACTAAGAACCAACCAAGGCAAGCCAACCCATCATGATCGCCATGCATGCGGACCCTCCACATCACATCTGTCTCTACACGAAGAAAACCCTAAATATAGCTTTGCCACGAAAGATACACACACAATATGTAGCTAGCCCACAGGAATGGCCTGTGTCCACCCTGCAAGTAACAAAGCCACAGGCATGGAATATTATTCTCTTTCACGATATAGGCAACCTATCTATATATGTATATTCTAGCTAGAGGCCTATGATAGTATTATAAAAGGCTAATTTTACATGATTTGCTCAACCAACTTTTGCCTTTTATTTCTCAACTTGGCTTGCCATGTCCCCCTAACCCCTCACAAGTCACAAGGGATGATCCTACACATGGGCTTCAATGCCTAATGTGTGCCACCAATGCTTTCATACATGGTTATAACACGATAGGACTCTCTTGCCCACCCATCATCTTCTCCCACCTTTAAGGTCTACACTTGCCTGGGCCACACCCTTTCTCAACTCCTACTCATGTTTACAACATGCATTGATCCAATATACTTTCTCTCTATAATTTATTTTTATGTTTAATAATAAGATATAATTTTTTATTGAGTCAATTTCTATAAAAGTAAAATAGTATCTTCTATTTTGATTTCATATTTAAATTAGAGATCGAACTATAATTTTTTTTGAGAAATTTCATATTAATAAGTGTTATGATCAAAATAATATATATAATTATAAAATAATGTTATTTTATAAGTTGATTTTGAAATTAAGTTACGTTAAAATCTAAATTTCAATGTATAGAGATGTGAAATTAAGAAGGTAACAACACATATGCATGCATAGATTTCTTTTACATCAGCACCCTCCATATTTTATGGTGTGAGGTACGTACGATGGGTACATTGCGGACATTTAAGCAAGTATGGATAAGATTTTACAATGCTTTTTTTCCTGCTGATGTTTCTCAGGAGTAAATGAGATGAAACTAAGAAACTTTAAAAAGATAATCCACGTCCCATGCACATTGCCGAAGTTTTATTACAGTTAAACTAATGAAAATTGGAGGAATGCTACATGTTTTGAAAAATTAATTGTTTGAGTCAAATATTAAACAATCTGCTTGTCTTTTATCGGTTAAAAATTGAGTAATATATATATATATATATATAGGAGTAAATAAATTTTTTGACATAAATCGTGGGAACTCGTTGATTTTTAGTATTCGAGCAAACACATTTCGTAATATTAAACAATTTTCAATGAAATATCTTACAATGGAACGCCAGTGAAGGGAGAATATTAAGTGTGTTTTGATTTTATTTTTTCTAGAAAGTACTTAATAATTCTAAATATAGTTAATTATTGTTGTAATCAATTATGTAAAATACATTTTATATTTAGATATGGCAAGTAAAAAGTTGGTTTAAAAAATATATTTTATTTAGATTGCATAAAATAATAATTTTTATAATAAAATTATGAAAAATAAGATATGAAATTAATGTTTGGTAAGTTAACTGATTTTATGTAATACTAGTGGGAAAAAAATGGCATGGAATATTTCCGGTAAAAAAGAGAAAATAATTAATATCTTTTGGTAATTTGTGCAATTAGTAGGCATCACTAGTGGAAAATTAGCATATTACGTCACCTCTTTTACGTCAGAAATATTTAAATCCGACGCAAAAAAAACGTGATGGAACTTTTGTAATTTTTGCGAACTTTTTTACGTCGGACCTGGTAGGGTCCGACGTAAAAAAGGACGCAAATTTGAATAAGAGAGCGCGAGGCACACCACACGCATTCACTCTTCCTCACTTTTCATTTTTTTTTCTCTAAACCCTCTCCCTCTCCTTTGTTACTGAATCATTTTTTTTGTCTTTTGCAGAGGGATGAACCCTTTGTTACTCATTTGCACATTGTTGCTGCTCCTCAGGTATGAATCAAGGTTTCCTTAACACTTTTCTACTTCGCATTGCTACTCTGACTATCTGTTTTATTTGATTTTTTGGTTGTTCTATTTGTATAGGTAGTGACCGTTTTCTTTTAAGTTGTTATACGAAGCTGAATGGCTTGTTCTGGAAGCAGAACGGTCCGTTCTCCAAGCAGAACGAACGGGCCGTTTTGCTGGCATTTTTATGTTTTTTTTTATATTTTTTTCCTACTTTTTTACGTCGGATGTCGTAATGTCCGACGTAAATTTACGTCGGTTTTACGAATCCGACGTAAAATTTACGTCTCCCGCTTCTGCGTCGGTATGTTTTCTGACGTAAAAAGCTGAAAATATCCGACGTAGTACACCTCTTTTGTACTAGTGCATGACAACAAAGTGGGATGGGTATGAGTTTCATGTCTATCCTCATATCTTACATGTATGAGATTTGTGTCTTCATTTTCTTCTTTGTTGATATCGAATATACATGTATCCGTGCTATACTTGTCCAAAAATTAATTAAATGTTATTTTTTAAAAAATATTAAAAAAATAAGAATTTTAATATAGAATAACAATTACAAAATTACATTAATTCAGTTTCATTTGACATAAATTTAAAATAGAGTATAAATTACATAAAAGTCAAGTAAAATTTAAAAAAAAAAATCAATTTTTATAACTTTAAAGTGAGTATGAGTACATCGAATATTCTCCATCAAAGTTAAGACATGTTTAAATATTATCCACAGGTATGAGTTTACTTGTTATCCCTATTAGCTAGTATATACAATATTTTGTTATTAAGGAGATGTTTGGTAAGGAAAAAGATTTTTCATTTTTAGGAACTATGATCATAGGAATTACAAAGGCTGAGAATCATATTCTTAAAAATAATTAAAATATATTTAGTTATTCATAAAAGTTCTTACGAATATTCATATAGGATTCCTAAGAATTAAATATCTCATATTTGGTTATAATAATATATTTCTAGGTATATAAATATTTTTTTACAAAGATATCCTTTATTAAAGTAAACTCATTAGATATATTTATTAACTCAAATCTTATTACAAATATGGCATTAAACTATTTTAAAAACTTGAAAACTTATTAAAATTATTTAAATACAAAATTCAACAAAAAAAAGAAAAAGGAAAATGCTACATTATAATTCAAAAGAATAAAAAAAATATTATTTCATTTCATTCAAATAAAAAATTTAAAAAGTGCTAACAGATACAATTAAAATATAAAAACAAAATAGACTTTAATAATATTATTAAAATTAACAAGGTCAAGAAATAATGAGATAAAAAAAGACAGAAAAATATAGATATGGGAGGGGCAGAAATGAAGAAAAAGAGAAATAGAAGAGAGAAAGAGATATTTTTTATTTTATAAAGAAATATGATCTTTTTATATACATAAAACTTTTTTTTCCTAACTTTGAAAAAAAATTTTACCTCCGCGTGAGAATATTTTTAGGAAAGTAAAAATATTTTGTATATCAAACCGGATAAAATAGAAAAAATAAAAATAAATATCAAGAGGAGTAATGCTTTTTATTATTAGTACAAATTAGAGATAAAAATGATAAAAGAACATATTATTATCGATATTTCCAAACTCGAGAAAATGAGATGATAAACCATTTTTTAGCAAATATATTATTATCTGAAAACTTAATTTAGTTCAAATACACTTTTAACACACATTTATTATTAAATAAAATTTACATAAATATATGTTTAGATAAGAAACATGACTTATTAAATAAATTAAATAAAAGGTGAGACGTACATCATCTTGTGAATATAAAATAAATTATATTGATAAAATATAAATTAAAACTTTATTAAAAAAATGTGTTAATAATGATTTATCGACAAATTAGTTGACTTTTTATTCACTCCTGCCTACTCATCGTAAAGTATTCTCATTCATTCTCGATCTATGAAATTTTTATTTAATTGAGATTAATTATTTTAAACGATATCCATTTTTAATTATGAAACTCTTCTATAAAGATGTAAAAAAATAATGAAAATTTCTTTATAAGCAATATTAAGTTTTTTATCCTTCCATTGCTGCTAATATATACTCGTTTTGGAGGACCGAAGCAAAGAGGTGAGAAAGCCCAAAATCACGCTAGGCTCAACATAGGTAATCATATTGCCGTCGGCTTAAGGAAGCCCAATCCGAAACAAAAAAGTTTGAAGCACGCTTAGGGCCCTAACAAACAAACTAAAGCAAAGAGGTGGGCAAGTCCAAAATCACTCTAGGCCTAAACAAATAAGTACCTACCAAAAGCATAGAGGTGAATAATAGTATGAAAACTAAAAATAAAAAAAAGAGAATAAAAAAATGCAAAAATCAAAAGAATTAAAATTACTTACTGAAATAGGTTGAAAGCAAGAAAAAATAAAAAAAATAAATGTGAAAACTGAAAAGACGAGAGGAGGTGTGTGAGAAAGAATGAGAAAGTGTTAAATTAAATATTAGAAGTGTAAAATTAAAAAAATTAGAAGAAAAAAATATTAAAGATACTTTAAGAATTAGTCTCCCCCAAAAATATATTTGATATAGAAAAAAAATAAAATAAAAATAAAAATCCCGCAGTAATGATTCAATAACTATAAATATATTAATATAATTAAGTAAAAAAAAATGAACTTCGAACTATATAATCATACAAGTATAGATATAGAGAAAATAGAATATATATTAATAATATAAAACAGTTTTATGTAGTCATTTAATAATAAATTATCATATATGAATTTTTTTTTAATTTTTTTCAATAATTATTTTTAAAATCATATCAATAATAATTTTTATTAATTGATAATATATATATTTTTTATATTAATAGTATATAATCGTTAAATTTATTAATATATCTAACTTAAAATGCATACAGGTATATTTTTATTTGGATTCATGCCACCTAGCATATCCTAATTTAATTTTAGTTATTTGATTTGATTCTTTTAAAATGATAAAAAAAAAAAAAAAGGCTTTAAAGGGACAATCTAGGGGTAGCAGATGTTACTCCCTTAAATGTTTATTGACCTATTTAAACGCTTAAAATTTACTAATAAGTTTAGGTCCTTTAGGCTTTAACCTACCGAAAGGTAGATTTTTAACCTATTTAAAAGTCTTGCTATAAAAGGAATTTTTTAACACAAGATATACTTTTAGTTTGGGTTAATTGCATTTTTATCCCTCAAGTATTGTAACTGTGTAATTTTTGATCTTCAAAGTTTTAATTCAGTGATTTTAGTCCTTAAAAGATTATAATTGTGTGATTTTAGTCCCTTAATTTTTAATTGAACATTTTTAATCCCTCAACTATTATAATTGTACGATTTTAGTCTTTTCCATTAAAAATTTAGTAATTTTAGAATATATATATATATATATATAAATAATATTTTTAAATTATACAATTGTTTGCTTATTTAAGTTAACGTATATTATACATTTTGTTAATATATCAAATGATATATATTTATTATTACTAAATAAATAAAATTTATATATTATTAGTATTTTAATATTATTGATAAATTAATATTAATAATATTTTTAGTATATTTATAGATAAACTAATAATTTCATAAATATGACTTAGTATATATTAATATATTTTTACAAAAATATAAATATATAAGAAAAGATATGTATATTTTTAATTAATATACTTATATTTTTGTAAAATTATATTAATATATAATAAATTATATTTATCAATATATTAATTTATCTATAAATATACTAATAATATTATTGATATTAATTTATCAATAATATTATAAAAATAATAATATATAAACTTTATTTATTTATTAAAAATAAATATATATCATTTGATACATCGAAGAAAATTATAATATGTGTTAACTTGAATAGACAAATAATTGTATAATTTTAAAATATTATATATATATATATATTAAAATTATTAAATTTTTAATGAGAGAGACTAAAATCGTACAATAATATTTTAGGGACTAAAATTG
Organism: Cajanus cajan; assembly: GCF_000230855.2. NCBI lineage: Eukaryota > Viridiplantae > Streptophyta > Magnoliopsida > Fabales > Fabaceae > Cajanus > Cajanus cajan. The sequence continues at coordinate 74,564,944 of NC_138518.1, forward strand.
TTCAATTAAAAATTAAAGGACCAAAATCGCATAATTACAATCTTTTAAAGACTAAAATTATCCAATTAAAACTTTGAGAATCAAAATTGCACAATTACAATACTTAAGGGATCGCAATTAAGCCTTTTAGTTTTAAACATGTTTTTGAAAAAGGCTTATGTTATATTATATATATCCCAAATTCAAATTTTGTAAAACTTTAAATTTTCATTGACACCTTTTGTAAGGAGGATTTTATTATTATTTTTTTTAAATAAACTCACTTTTGTTCGTACCATGATTATCAATCATCAACTTCACTGTAAATTAATGAGTAAATAACTACGACTCCCACATTGTCATAAGGCTTGCAAATTTTGACTTTGGAGACATTTTTGCAGCCACTTGTAAGCATTTTCAATATATATATTAAAAGAATCAATGATGTAAAATAAATTGAACACACATAAGCAAATACTTACTCATGTAACTGTCCTAAAAAATATACATATATATAAAAAAAAACTCATAACTCATCTTTTTCTTTAGCTTCTCTAAAAGTATATGTAAACTAAATAGCCTTGTCTTATTTTATTTTTTAAAAATTGCAATTAAAATATGCCATAATAACTTTAAACTAGGGTTGGCTTTGCACGGGTTTTACATGTAAATTGAAAGTCATGATAAATATCAAAGAAACTTGTTATACTAATCTGAAAAATACGAATTTATAGAATTAGAGGACAAAGTCACAGGAATATAGCAATGGAAATTGGTATGAACAATTGAGTTATTGGTCCCCATTATGACGAAAGGGAAAACTAGGCTGGAAAGGGGAAAGAAATATGGAATGATGTTATGGTAGTAGTAAAGGAAAAATTATTTGATGGAATAATGTTAGGTGATGCCTAAACAAAGAAAATATATCATGGTCCTAACCTAATTGCCATTGCCGAGAGGGTGTTAGTTTTATGGTGGGCATGTACCTATTCCCCGTCTTTGTCCAAATTGGAAATACATCAATTCTCATAGGAGCTGTGCTATGATGGGCATGCAGATGCAACCATAACATCTTTATGTAAATTGGAAAGGTGGAACTAGGAAGTGCTTTGATGGACTTGTACCACCACCAAACAGCTTCTCACAATTCTTCTACAAATAAGTGCGGCTGCCATGACAAGCTTATGAATTAATTAGTGAATAAAGAGGAAATGGAGAGGAATCTACTACTTAGGATCAAACACCAATACATGTTTGAAATTATTTTGCTCATATATATATTATTTTTTTTGGAATTTGTAAGTGCATGATTCATGTGTGAACTACTTAATGTGGAAACCATTTTGTTTTTAAATGCCATCTAATACATGATAAAATATGTTTATTTTCTCAATTTTATGAGAATTTTGTTAACTAGTATTTATAAGTTTTTATATGTGTATGTCATGTTACAAATATTTAAGTCTATTGGGTTAAAGACTAATTTTACTTATAATAATGTATTTGTTATTAGTTTAAAAAGTTTTTACACAATAAATTATCGTGATACGATTAACAATTTATAGTTCATATTAAAAGAAATAAAGTAAACAGCTTTAAATAAACATATTTAATATATTAAAATTAAAATAATAAATTATCTTTATTTTACTAATTCTAAATAATTTGATAAAAACAATTTTTTAGGCTTTACTTAGTGTTATTTTCTTCATTTTCAAGCAACCTCAAAGAGAATGTGATACTGTAAAAAAATGATAAAATTCAGTTATGTTTAATTTTTTTATAAAAAAAACAATTTGAACATAGTAACACTCAAAATTTTCATTTATTTAAATATATATATATATATATATATATATATATATATAATTTTAAATTATGAGTGAGTTGATTTTATAATGTATTTTATTTATATAAATAATTATTTTATTTTTTATATGAATATATATTATATATTATAAGGTTTATAAATAAATGTTTACGTTGTTATTATTATAAAAAAAAATTAGGTAAGAGATGTACAATCTAAATTAATTTTTTAAAAATAAAGATATTACATTAGTTTTCTCACCCTTCTCTTTTTCTCTTATACTTATGCTTTGAAGAATAACAAAAAGAATCAAAGTTTGTAGAAGAATATTTCAAAATTTTTGGTCTTTTATCTAGCAATTATCAAGGTAAGAAGGGGGAGTGGGTAGCCTTTTTTGCTTTTACACTAACATTTTGAAAAATAAGAAAAACCAAAGTTTGTAGGAGAACATCTCAAAATTTTGTGCCCATCATCCGACAATTATCAAAGTAAGGGGAGAAAGTAGTCTTACTCTAGAAGTGAGATAATTATTAGGTAGTAAGATTAACCTTCGATTTCTTCTTTGTTGCATGTATTATATGAAGAGAAATCCCAAATTATGTGTTATCTTGTGTTTCTATCTTTTATGTGATTCTTCGATGCTCTAATTGATTAACATGTGTATATATTTAATTTCATATGTTTTGGACTAATCTTGTGAATCTTGGATTCTTCCTGACTTACTGTGGAAATCAGAATCATTTTGGTGTTTGTATGAAGAATTGGTATGAGTATGCAAATGTATGTAATTAATGGCTTAATAGAGTGATTTTAGGCTTTTAATCTAGGATTTTATCGATTGATGATCAACTTTGATGATGAGATGAGTTATAGGATTCAAATAATCAAAGTTTGTATATGTTAGATTATGTCACAGGTATGACCAGTGAATCATGACTATAACTAGTCAATTATGGACGTGACTCATGACTATAACTAGTCAATTATGGACGTGACTCATGAATCATGGGCATAATCGATAAGTAATGGGTGTGATCAGTGATTCACAACTATGAAGCATTCAAATTTTGGCCTTCTTTTGGTTTTCACCAAGCCAGTCACGAGCGTGACCAGTGTCACAACAATGACTCGTGAGTTATGACTATGACTCATGTTTTTTTTTTCTCATTCTTTTCTTGCCTTTTCTTCCTTGTATCACCTTTATTTCTTAAGATGAATTATATTCATGGATTTGACATACAATGTATTATGCTAATGGACAAATATGATTAAGTATGATAAATTGAGTATGAATTGTGATGCTTTGATGAATGAATATTGTGAATGAAATGTAATTGACAAATTGTTGTAATGGTAAATCGTTTGAGTATGTACATTGAAAACATGGTATACTATTGAGTCTTGTGTTATATGCATCATATGCATACAAATCAATAAATTGATATAATATACATTGTATATATTTTGTGACTGGCATCACATGTATGCAAATCCTAATTCGTGTCCATTGCATCTCGTGTGTGAATGCATCGTTTATGAGTGATTGGGATAAATGAAATATAGTTGAGAATGATTTTATTGACACCTTATTGTGAATATTTAATTGTATATGTATGTATTATAAGGGTATATATGTTATCTTCAGTGTGTCTGGCTATCTGGTCTTATTTCGTGTCATGATCTAGAGTGAGATGTTTCTCACTCTCCTTAATTTCACATTTTCATCTATGTATGTTGGTGCAGGTGATACTTATTATGTTGTTGTTGTCATGATCACAATTCATTTTATTGTCATTTACTCTAGTATAAGGTGTTGAGTTATTTAATTATGTATTAAAGTTTATAAACCTATTTTGACCTTTTAAAAATTTAATATGAGTTATTAGTAGAGATTAAAATAGGTCAAGTTAGACTAAATTTTAAATATATAGACAGGGTTTTGTTCTACGAAATTAAAGTCTAAGTCTGATCTATTATTTATTATAGACTTTTTTTATAGGTCTAGCTTGATTTTTTTAAAGCCTAGTATAACATATTAACCTATTTAAAAGTTATTTAAATTATTAATGTTAATTAGGTCAATAAACTTAATTTTTAAAAATTAACAAAATTATTTTTAAAATATAATTTACTCAATATTATTAAAACTTAAATTTTAAAAGAAACATAACAGAAAAAATGAATTATATTTTTGTTGAGGGAACAATTCATACGTAATCATATATGTTGATTTACATTCGTGCACAAGTTGTAAGTTTATAAATTTATAATGAAAAAATAATTTTATAATAATAAAATAATAATTCATTATAAATAAATTTCTATTCCATTTCTCTTTTTTTTTTTCATTTATCAAACAAATTTTATTTTTTGTGTATTTCTTATTTATTTCTCTAACTTTCACACTTTTCTTGTCTTCTCTTCTCATCTCTATTTTTTCGTTTTGCTTCTTTTCTCGTAAAAAAAAAAAAGGCTAAATGCTTCAATTTCTGAATTTTATGACCTCAACGTTGATTCTCTCTTTCAATGGTTTCCAACGGGACTCTCTCTGCTTTATCAAATCACCCCACCTCAGATTCAAAGTATTCAAAATATTTTATTCTTAGAATGTTATTATTAGAGTTTACCTAACAGTTATCTGCTTTTGAGTGAAAAAGGTTTTTCACTATAGATATGCTACAGATTCTGAATTGCAGAAGCCGAATCATCCTCCAAAGTCTTAAAAATTGATTATATTAAATTAAATTATTGCTTTTATATTAAATTAATAGATAGATGTTGTACACTTGTACTTCCAAATGGTCGGAGGGTTTTTCAGCTTATAAATTTCCGAGGATACCACATTTTTCTTTTCACTAATAATTTTAGTTTGTAAAATTTTGTAATGATGAGACGATGATTAATTTCAAAGAATTTCTACCATATTTGATAAGTTTTTTTTTTCAATCACATTTTATTACAAAATTGGAACTCAAAAAGTTTACTTAAAAGATTTGAGGTTAGTTCTACCGAGAACATAATGTCATCAACTACTTTGATTTGAGAACTCATTAAAAAATTTGTTGGTAATTTATTTGCACTTACTAGACTTGAAATTGTACCCAACATGGTCTTCAATATGTTTACTAGATTACAAAATGGCGCAATAATCGTAAACAGCGACGTGTTCAGCGAAATTTTGTTTTCATCTGGATCGTTCCAGTCAGCATAGTACTGGTAGCCTAGTACAGCTAAGTTTGTCTTTGCAATTTTCGAATGCCCAAAAAGTTTTCACAGCTATTTGGTAAATATAGTTTCAAGTGTCGAACAAATTAATCACATTCACATTTAACTATGGATCAATTCATCCAAAATTCTCCGTAACAGAAAAAAAAAAATACTTGAGAGAGGAGAGAGCCCTGTGATTTCTATGTTACAGAAAAACGACAGTAAAAACAAAGGAGAGCTGGAATTAGTACACAAATAATTGAGAACACAGTAAAACGAAACAATGAAAGAGAAAAGTAAAAAATAAAAAAGAGAGAAAGAGTTGCAGAGAACAGCGTAGATAGGTGTTGGGTGCGGAAAAGAACAACATTAATTGAACTAAAAAGCTACCTTTTACTGGCTGAGCTACATGCAGGAGGAGGATGCATTATTATTATTATTCTGTTTCTTCACTGAAAGCTAAAGAGGGAGCTGAGAAAATAGAATGAATGATGCTGCTTCATTCGCTGGCTAGGAGTTAAACTAAAGAGCAAAGGAGGGTAAAACAGTTGCAGAGTGCAGAGGAAGTTGATCTGTGGTATAAATTAGGTGAATGCCTTCACGAGACGCGAGTGTACGTGTCAGATATTTTGGGACAATGAGGTATCTTTCTTTTTCAGGATACGTCGCTCCACACAGTATTAGGGGACAGATGAAGATAGAGATTTCACTATGGGGCTGTTCTCTTCTTTGAACTTTCCCATCTTTTTCTTCTTATTGGATTACTGCACAATTTTTTTCCCCTTTTACTACTTTTGATCTGCTTTTTCTTCCTTTCCAGAATTTGATTCTACCAAGGTGGGTTCTTCCTCTCTTCTTATATGATTATTTTACTACAAACAACCCAACTTCATTTGTTTAATACTTACTCTGTATAATTGTTGTATTGTACACAATGTGAACGCCAACACCACAATGTAACACTCCCATTATTTTAATGTTGTTTGATTTTGCTTACCATGCCTCTTGCATGTTCCAGAGGCATGTTTTTGTCATGTAATGCAGATTTTCACGAGGCATTTTCTTATGTCTTAAAATACTGTGTCTGAGACTAGTTTTTTTTGTTTTGTTTTTGTTTTTATAGGTTTTACCTAGCCGTTCTCATTTGCACTACTCAAAAACCTCATTAGCATTTCCCTTTATCAGTAATGGGGAGAGCCATCAGGTGGTTGAAGGGGTTGTTTGGGATAAAGACAGAGAGAGAGCGCAGAGAGAATTCAAATTCTGGCACCAAATTGTGTCACTCAGACAGAGAATCCAGAGGTTTATGTCATAATCCAACCACCATTCCACCCAATATTTCACCGGCGGAGGCTGCTTGGCTACAATCCTTTTACTCACAAACTGAGAAGGAGCAGAACAAGCATGCCATCGCAGTTGCTGCAGCGACAGCAGCAGCTGCAGATGCTGCTGTGGCTGCAGCTCAAGCAGCCGTTGCAGTGGTTAGACTTACTAGCCACGGCAACAACAGGGAAACCATGTTTGGTGGTGGACAAGAAAGGTTGGCTGTTGTTAAGATTCAAACTGTGTTTAGAGGATACTTGGTAAGTTAGCCTTTCTTCAATTTCATACACAAAAAACAGAACATCATTAGTTTTGACTAAATTTGAACTAGTTAGATGAAAATTCAAGCCTTTTAATTATCTTTTAGTTAGATCAAGTATAATTCTATAACTTGTTCAACTTATCATGAATTTTAATTATATAAAAACAGATCGGAGATATTTTGATTTTGGTGTTCTTTGATTTTTCTAAATAGGCAAGGAAGGCATTGAGAGCCTTGAAAGGATTGGTGAAGTTACAAGCACTTGTGAGAGGGTACTTAGTGAGGAAGCAAGCAGCAGCAACCCTGCATAGTATGCAGGCTCTAATTAGAGCTCAAGCAACAGTGAGGTCTAAGAAATCTCGAGGACTCACTACAAAGAATGAAGCACATAGGTTTCAAACACAAGCACGAAGATCCATGGTACTACATAACATAGATCTTAGATTCCTTTTGTCCACTGTCGTGTAACCTTGCATAGTTATGGTGATTAATGTTTTGCAGGAGAGATTTGATGACATAAAGAGTGAGTACATAGGTCCCATCCACAGCAGAAGGATATCATCTTCCTTTGATGCCACAATGAACAATAGTGTTGATGGAAGCCCCAAAATAGTAGAAGTGGACACAGGGAGGCCAAAGTCAAGGTCTCGCAGGAGCAACACCTCAATGTCAGATTTTGGCGATGACCCTTCATTTCATGCACTTCCTTCTCCTCTCACATTCACTCATTTGTCCATACCAGACAGAAGGAATTTGCATGACTCGGAGTGGGGCCTAACGGGAGAAGAATGCAGGTTCTCCACGGCACAAAGCACTCCACGCTTCACAAACTCTTGCAGTTGTGGATCCCTTGTTGTTGCACCTATGACACCAAAAAGTGTTTGCACAGAAAACTTCTTCTATGGACAGTACCACAATTTTCCAAACTACATGGCCAGCACTCAGTCTTTCAAGGCCAAGTTGAGGTCTCATAGTGCTCCAAAGCAACGCCCTGATCCGGGTCCCAGGAAGAGGCTTTCCCTCAATGAGATGATGGAGTCTAGGAGTAGTTTGAGTGGTGCTAGAATGCAGAGGTCTTGCTCACAGATTCAGGAAGCTATTAATTTCAAGAATGCTGTGATGAGTAAGCTTCAGAAGTCCACGGAATTTGGTGTTGCAACAAGAAGAAGTAGTGATTGGTGAAACTTATGAGAGATTTTGCTTTCTTCTGCTTTTTTCACAATGTTAGCAATAGTCCTGTTCTGTCCCATGATTGGAAATTTGAAAACATGTAGCGGGTAGGAAACAGGGGGTCAAGACAAAATAGAAGAACAATGAGAAGGTCCCCATTGTAACTTGGAAAAAATTTGGTCTCGGGATTAGCTTCATATATTGTCATTATAATCAAATGCAATAGCAATTAGTTTTCATCTTTCCTTTCTAAACAATTCTGGATCTTTGCTATTCACTCTACTTGAGCTTGTTTTGTTACATAAAATAAGTACATTGAATTAAACAAGATTTATGAATAGAAAATGTGGATGTAGGAACTTGAAACAACACATATTTGCACTAAAAAGAGGAAATAAAAAAGTCTGAAAAGATTGATGTTATAACAACAAGTTTCTATCTGTTCTATTATTTGAAAATATAACTTCTTTTTTTTCTTGAGAGCTGTAAACTAAAGTGCATTCTGTACCTCAAAAAGGTGAAGCAATTGCATTTTGCTATTTTGTACCATACAAGGATGATAGATATATTATCAAGAAAATCTGGTTGACACAGCATTGAGAGCAAGAATGCCTTACAGCGAAGTTACATTGATTTTTTTTCCCCCTACCATTTATCAGTTCAAGATATTCCATTTCTAAAGTTGAGAGTTTAATAAGATTTAGTCTAAAAGTTTTTAGATTGTTAATCAATAAAATTCATTTTATGATTTTAATAAAAGTCACTCAATGTAATAATTTTTTTATTCATAACAAAAAAATCTACAAAAATGAAGATAAAAAAAATTAAATCCAATTTATTTAAATTCCTTATTTCTAACCACCTAATGGTTAATTTAATAATTTTTGATGGGTTAAATTTTAAGTTCTCATTTGCATATTTTATTTACTAGTATTCAAGTTTTATGAAGAAAAAAAAATGATTGTTATAACTATTTATTCTAACTGTAAGATTTCAAGTGCATAATGTGCTGTTATTATAATGACAGAGGATCCTTTTGGTGAGTTCAACCTATTAAAATCGCATATATAATTAACAATTAATGATTGAGAATTTAATTAAGATGATTTACAAGGAATCTTGAATGTCAGGGAATGCAGTTATGATGCATCACACGTACTATAATTGGATGTTTGTTGCTATATTTTTTAACTGCTTTTGAATTTTGAACGAGGGGTAAGGGTACAGTTTTTGATGGCATGTTGCTTGAAAGATCCCAAAAATTGTACTGTTATTTTCAGGTATTATTTTCTTCAATCTTTTTAACCCTCTTTGTTGGAACCTTCGTTTACACTGCAGCCAGGAACCACCAATGCTAACCTATTAATTAACTGCTTGTCGTAACAGAAAACTTACATACTGTCATTGCTACATTAAGTAAATGCACATGAAATCAGTAGCAACATTAAAGACCACAAATTATCCATGTAAAATATTGTAAAACATCTTATTTTTACATAACATTAAAAAGTTTTATATTACTTAATAATTGAGAAGAAATATTTCCCTCAACTCACTGTGTAATCTCTTACACAATTTTAACTTGTCTAACATACACAATTTGCAAGCATAAAATAGACACTTGTCACTTGTTTTTTACACAACGTTATGCATATTTATTTTCATTCATTTTCTTTCTTTTCTGATGCATATTGATCTGAATATTCTCACTCAAGTGAATATCTATATTAACCCGGTAAAGTTCCTTCTATAATTATTCTGAATGGTAGGAAAAATAATGTTTCAAAATCATTTTATGTTCTTAAATTATTTACTCTAATTAGATTTTCCAGCCACACATGTTAAATCTAACATAAGTACATTTTTGAAAATTAGATTTTTTTATATAAATATTTAAAAAAAATAAAAACCTTTCTCAAAAAATTAAAAAAAAAAATATATATTTTTTTAAATTTAGTAAATCAAACATGTACTTTTGTTTTGCTAAATAATCTCTTGTTTTTAAATTTAGTAAATCAAATATGTACTAATACACATTGGTTTTGTGAAATTTATTATATTTTTTTTCTTTCATTAAATTTAATAGTTAACTTTAACGAAATCATATGCACATGGTGTGCACATGGTTTTTAGTTAAAAATTGTCTAAAAGGCAAAAGGTACTATTATCAAAATTTACCTCCAAACGAAAGAATATTCTGCCGACTAATTTGAGAAATAAAAATCAGGAAAAAAGATACTAAGATACATAAGAGGACAAATAAAACAATCTTTTTACCGTTAAAACATACGTAGGACAAGAGTAATAAATAAGAAAAGAAACTTTACCACCATTTGAAATAGGAATAGACTTTTTAAAAATGTATAACCATTTTAGAATAGATGATATTATGATGTGTTAGAATATTAACATTGATAAGAAATTTCCCAATTAAAATTATTTATTTTGTCCTTATTTTAAGGATGAGTTTGAAACCATGAATTTAGGAAGGATGAAAAAGTCTTAAAATCACTTTTGATCCTCTGTATGGTTACTTATTAAGAAGGGATAAAGGATTAAACAAATAGAAATACCTAATTTTATCGCTTTGTTATGTTGACAAGAAAGAAATTGGAAAAATTACTCTTTTTTATTTTAAATGATTAAAATAATCTTATTTTTAGATTTTTTTTTCTTGTTAAGAATATTTATATATTTTTATATACATATTTTACTTTCTTTCGTACTATTTCTTATCAAATATATTTAAGAGTGGCTAGTGATGAAGAAGTTAAAAAAATACACAAAAAAATTTTAATTTGAATTTTAGTATAATCATTCTTTAAAAAAATATATCATTTCTCATTTAATGATTTACAAAATTACCTGTCTTTTCATTTTTTTTCTTTTTCATCTTCTTTCCTAAATAAATATACTATAAAAGAATTAAATCTTTTAAATAATTTTATGTTTATTTTTTTATTGATAAAATAGATAATAATAATAAAATTCAAATATAGAACTTTATGATTTATGAAAAACTAAGACCATGTTTAGTCATCTGTAAATTTAATAGATAAAATTTACAAATAATTGGAATAAATACAATATTAGTTGCCCCAATGCTGTGTCTTTTTTTTACAAGTTATCCAACGATTGTTCACCTTCTTATCCACAACGCATTTAATTGTATTGAAATTAACTATTAAATATGATTAACAGAAATTTACCATCAGTTAAATATAAAAAATTAAAGTCTTATTTTAATGATAGACAGTGAAAGGAAAATTAAAGTGAAGAATAATATTTGTAGTTATATCCGCCATTTATTTTTTAAAGACTTCAAAGTATACTAAATTAAAGGATCTCAATGGATTTTTAAAAAAATAATTATTATAATTTTTTAATGATATTTAATTAAGATTTTTTAATATAATTTTTTTTTATAATATTTAATTAAGATAATCATATTTTTTATGAGTATATCAAAATTTGATATTCAATTAAGAGTTTTTTCACTTAAAAAAATTTGTTGGTATTTAAAAAATAGAAATTTCAATAGATGATTTTAAATAAGAAATTTTGTAAGACTTTTTATTATAGTTTACATGTAATTCATACATCTAATAATTTCACAACATTTGAAATTTTACACTTTTTCTCCTTATATCTCTCCTCTTTCTTTCTTTCTTTTCTCTCTTGTTTCTCATTATTTCTTAACTCTCTTTTCTTTATCTCATATTCTTTTTTTCTCTCTAGTATTTCTTGCTTGTCTCACCTCTTTCCTTTCCTATCTTAGTTTCTCTTCTCTCTCGCCTTTTCTTTTTTCTACCTCATATATAACTTTAAATATGTAAAAAAATATTAATTCAAAAGATATTAAAATTAATTATTTATTAAAAGATAAAAAAATTTGTGTTGATTACGCTTTTCTTTATTATTTGTTATATTTTTTATATTAATTTTTATAATATTAAATGTGTTTTATAAATCATATTTTTCTATGAAATTCGTAAAATATTTTAAAAGTTTTATGATATAAATTCATCAAAATTTGAATTATAAAGTCTTTGATTAATATCCATGTTTTTTTAAAAATAAAAGTCATGACATTTCTTTAAAGTCTTTTAAAATTTATAAAATACTTAAAAAAATTTCATGTTAAAATAATATTTCAAAATCACAATCTAATACATCCTTTAGTTATTTATTTTTTGTTATTACTAAGGAGTATCCTGTCAAACACAAAAATTAATCTAAAAAAGAACTTGATAAACACCAGATAGTATCTCTTCCGGATTGAGTTAACTTTACGAAAAAACAAAAAAAGTTTAAGAATAATTTTGAATAACTGTATAAGAAGGAGAAAAAAGATAATGCATTATTATATATATATATATATATATATATATATATATATAATATTATAATATTATAGATGTGAAATATCTATCATCTTTATTGTTTATTAATTTGTTGAAATAATTGACAAATCATATTTAATAATTTCTTCATTTTCATTTCAACTATATTCTTTTCTTCTCAAGACAATGTGGTAACTTTATAGAAATAATTCAATCAAATTGTGATATATTGATAATAAAAAAATTAAATTTTTAGTAGCTAGGATATAAAGTTATATTAAACATCTTAATTTTATTTATTATAAATAAATAGTATTTAATTAGAGTATTATATATAAGATCAATCTAATAATAAAAAAGAGATAAAAGATGAGATAGATACATAATAATTTATGTTATAATTATAATTAATATAATACATTTAGAATATCAATAATGTTAATATCTTACAAATATCTTATGATAAAAATTTGTATATTTTTATCGTGTCTTATATTAGAGTCAGTTTACGTGATACAAAGAATATCACAAATTTAAACTCCATGTCTTTTTTTAAAATACGATAATTTAGGAATAAAAAATTTGTTTTTACATCATCAAGTTCAGAAAAAGAAGAAAGAAAATCAGTAAATCATATTAATTTTTTTTTATATAGTAAAGATCATTTAAAATTTACTATTTTGATAAAAATATAGTAAAATACTTATAAATTATTTAAATGTGATATGACAATATGAAATTTAATAAAATAAAATATATTATTAAACAATTTACATTGTGATGCTTTAAAATTAATAAACAACAAAACTGAGTCAACAAAAAGTTGTCTCTCTATATTTAAAATAGGTATATATGGTATGGCAGAAATTAAATAAAAAACTATATATAATATTTAAGAAAATAGAACCGTGGATGTGACTGATTGTTTAACTTTGTGAAGAATTTTGTAACCTAACGTTTGCGTCTGTTGTGGGTAGACTGTGTTTCTTGGTTATGTTCTTTTGGGTCGAGTGCGTTTGTTCATTTAACCCTACATTGCTAGAGCATTATCCCAACCCAAAGCAGACCCAACATGTCACAAAATGTTAATACATGTAATTTACATAACTTTACTGTTTCTTCGTTGTTAAAATATTTTTTAAGATTATACAGACTCTCTTACATAGTGTTGGTCAAAGAAAAATGAAAGAAAGAAAGAAGATAATTTTATAAATTTTTGTTGTTTAATTCAAAGGAGATGAGAATGTAGAACAGTAAAATTTGTCCTCATCCAATTTTCACTTCCCTTTAGTGTGGAAGAAATTTAGAGAGAAAAAATAATTAAAATACTTTCAAGAGCATAAACTAAAATATCTTTACTCGTATGGTAACAAATAATGAAAGTTAGGGTAAAAAAGAGAAGAAAATGTGAAATGTCACGGAATATAGAGATGGATCTATACTCATTATAAAGAAGATATATAATAAATAAATGTTTTTGATTTATACTTTTAATTAACCATTATTCTCTTATTTAATAATTATTTTTAGCCTCCACTTTTAGTGGATCAATATATTCATCATTTGTTAAGACAAAAATAAATGAAAGAAATGTTTATATTTTCTAAATAACCATCTATAATTATGTATTTATTTATTTATTCTCTATTTTTATTTATATTTTTTAAAAATTAAGAGACACAAAATGTCTCTTTTCCTACTGCTACATATAATAAGCCACACATTATATTTGTTTCCTTTTTTAAACGAGAGGTAAATATATTGATTTAGTAGAGGTATATAAAAAACCAATGGTAATACGCAAAAAAAAAAAATGACACCTTCTGTATCAACAAAAAAAAATAGTGATTCCTTTTGGAATTGTTAGTACACATAAATTAAATATGTATTTGTTTTATTTTAAAATTTTATAAACGTACATTAAACAGAAAAGATAGAAATAATTTCTTTTTATATTTAGGTGCTTTGGAAAACAATTATAGTTTTTTAAAAGGAAAAAACAATGAGATGCTAATGATCGATGTCTCACTGATGTCCTGCCTGAAAATGTTTCTTGAACACAGAAATAAGGCAATAAAAAATTATTCCTTTAATTTTATGACATATTTTTTAGACTTGTATATATATAAATATGTGTATATATAAATAATATACTATACAAAAAGATATCAGTAAACAATATAAATAAGTATATACTATGCGACATCAGTCAATTTTATTTTGGCTAAAAAAAATGAAAGTATGTCCAATTGGATCATCCAGAAAGGTTTTAAGTTGTTCTTGCAGTTTAGTTTCGATTCTTATATTTACATGCAACAGATGTATTAGGTTTTTTTATTTTATTTTATTTTTACACCAATGTATTAGTTATTGGAATATCTTTAATAGTATAACTCATTTTAAGTTTTTAATATACATTTTATGTGTCCTTTTATTACTATTTAAGATTTAAAAAATTTCCATATTTTTCTATAATAAAAAAATCTAATTTGAATTCTTAATTTATTTTGTATATTCTATAATAGATCTATATTTTTTTTCTATAAGAAACCAGTTTTTACATGTTCTTACGTACATGGTTATCAGGTCACTTCACTCCAATAGTAAAAAAACTAAGAACCAAATTTTATTCTAAAAGCTCGTATAAACCTCATATTAGAGATGAGCTTACAGTTGCAAGCAAGGAATTGTGAAAGAAATGTTAATGTTGCGGCCATAATTGTGGTTTGTTGCGTCCCCTCAGTTCCACTTTCACTAACAAGGGTAAAGTAAAAGAACGAATTGTGATAAGTGAAGCAAGCACTATGAAATTGTAAATTATATTTATACATCAGAATGGATTTTGTAAGCAGATAAATTCAAATAGAAAGATTGATCCATTCAGAGCCATCAATATAGCTAAGTGAAATAAATGGCTTAGCTTCCTCATCGGTTAGCTCCCTTGACCATGATACTCTCCCCGCGTAGCTTGCTCCTGGTCCTGTGCATTTGTACTGTCCATAGAACACAGTCCTAGTGGACCCAAAATAATACAATAACATTACTCACATGTCTCAATATGTATACAGCAAATAACAATATAGAATAGATTAGGTAGCTCAGGCACCAAGTTATACAGACTCGTATCTCCCTATAGTTACCTACCCTTTTTTATCTACTAATTTCTTTTTCTTCAGAAACTTCATTTTTTTTATAGCATTTTGTGTATTGAGCGTGACACGTAGATTTCCACAACACGTTATTGTTAGGTCACTTCTCTTCCTGGTGGCACAATACTCTATCTGGATATACCCAACAATGCCCTTATTCTGTCATCAGAGAATAGACTCATTCATTATTCTTATATGGTACGATGGAGAGTTGGAGACTGACTCTAAGTGCGTTTGTTTGTCACTTTGCATAAAAGCATTCAGAAACATTGTGTGCCCCTACTAGTGCAAAAGGGGTTGTCACAAGAGAAGGTAATTCTGAATAGAATAACACCATGTACTTCCCATTGTAAGAGAGATGACACTGGTGAAACAAAAGTGATTTGAAAGAAATATTATACTAATTAAGTTATGGAACATAATTGTTATTTGTTACGGCCGTTACAACATTATAGTCAACAATTTTACATAGTGATGGTGATCATTTACATTGAAGACAGATAAAAACAATTTTGGCGATGCAATCACATTAGTTGGGTCACCTATAAGATTAAAAAATTGGACAAAAAGAAGGGATTTTGTGTTTCCATGTAGTCTAGAAGATTACAAATAGGGGAATTTAATACTGACCAACACCAAACATCTTCAATGGCATTAGTGGTGCTTTTTAGCTAAACGGAGTAATTAAATTCATTTTGGGTCTGCATAAATTTTAACTAGGATAAGCACATTTAACATTTTAAAGGATAAGCACATTCATTTTGCATGCACAAATGCAAATCTTAGCTTCAATGAGTTATATTTTATATTCAATTAAAAAAGTTACCAACTAATTAAGTGCCATTGTTTGTGTCACAATGTGTGTGTGTGTGTGAGAGAGAGAGAGAGAAACTTACATTTCACGGTTAGGGTCGCCCCAGTTATACCATCCTTTGGGAATGATGATGTTGTCCATGTAAGTGTAAGCAAAGACAACGCGAGAAAAGGGACCCCAAGCCCTTCCAAGGTAAAGTGCCCCCGAACCCGTGACCTTACAGTGAACAAACGAGAATCCCGTGTCTTCTAATAAACTGCTCCTTCCTTGTGCTGTTAGGGCCCCTGTAAGCTGTGCTATGGCATGCACGTGACATCCCTAGTAAGTGTTGTGTTACCAATCTAATCAGAACATGTTACCATACCGTGTCTATGATTCTTAATCAAAACATTATTTCCCTTTTCTTTCAATTAAATGGAAAGGATAGAGGGAAGGAACAAATTAGATTCCATTTCAGGTTAATTTATTGGTTAGGTGATACTGATACGGCTTAAATTAATATTAGACTATAGTACAACTCAGATTATTTAACAGCAATAGTTCAACATCACAGCTGTAAAATTAGGGAGACAAAATCTAACCTCAAAGAGAGAGAGAGCGTTGCCAAATATGAAATCAACAGAGCCTTCAATGTAACAATCCTTATAGTAATGCCTACCCAGTTGATCATAGAGTGTGTCCTGTGCCCCTAAGAATTTGCAGCCTAGGAATATTGCTGTGTCTCCTGAAATTCTCAATGCCACTGCTTGCTTTCCAACTGCTCCTGGTGCTGGAACCGGGGCAGTGTTCTGCATGCACAATATTTGCTTATGAAATCACAAATAGAGCAACATTTAAACCAAAGTAGAGTAATAAAGCTTGTTAGTTACTTTGAATGTGATGTTCTTGGCTATGAAATAAGGAGCATTCACAGCAAAAGTTGCAGAACCATAGGTTCTTAGTGGCTGGCTTTGAGCTGTGTCACCCCATTGAACGATAGTCTTATCTGCTCCTGCTCCTTGTATCGTTATGTAGGATTTGAAAGGAGGAATGCTAACTTTCTCCCTGTATAATTATGAAAAAAGAGCTAGTGAATAAGAATTTTAAGTCAAATGTAATTCACAATTTGTTACAACATAGAAGAAAATTTGCAAGTTGCGAAAGGAAGAGGGTAAAATAAAATAAAAAAAGAGGACAAGGCTGAAAGAAAGGACAGTTGATTAGCTGCAAGGTCTTCTGTAGTCAAAGACCAATTCTCAGGCATTTGAATCACAAGGGAAAAAGACACCCAAGTTATTATCACTCCCTATGTACCACAGCTCACACAAACAAAAATATAATAATGAACGTGGACAGGACAAACACCAAAACCCATGTCTCACATGAACAAAAATCCATATACAAACAACACATAGCAAAAAGACTAGAATGTGGCAGAATTCAAGTGGCATGACAAGAAATATAATACTAGTACTTACGTGTAAACCCCTGCATGGACCTTAATTACCACTCTAAATATATTGATGAATGGAATGGAATCAATGGCAGCTTGAATTGAGGTAAAGTATCCTTTACCGGGCTTCTTAGAAACGTGCAAAGTGTGAGAAGGAAAAAGCTTATTATTTGCTGTCCTAAAGATAGAATGTTTGAGGCCACCCACAAATCTCACCCATTTCATGAACTGTTGTTCTGAAAATTGAGCTCTGGTCATGTTGATAGATAAACCATTCCCTGGCTTAGGTCGAATTCCCTTGGTGTGGCATTGTGTTGCACTTGGATTATGCAGAAGAAGAATTACCACAACTAAACCATAGAAAATGATATGAAAATTTGACATTCTCAGAGAGAATGTTGTGCGGAAAAGAATGACAAGGTGGGGGAATGAAGTTTGGAACTACAAGTGCTGTGTGAATTGGCTTGTGTCATGGTTTATATACAGGTAAAGTTGGTACTTGTTTACATGTGGGACTGGAAAGTGAAGCTGAATCAGAGAATCATTGACAGAGAGAGAGGTCACGGGTGCTTCTACTGACATGGATAGAGAGATAGAGAGAGTGAGAGAGAGATGAGCAATCTAAACCACAGGACATGTTGCACTTTTTGCCTATAAAAATGTTGTTTGAAATTTATTTATGTTTGGACACTTTTACTTTGTTGTAATTGTTGTTGCTTGTTTGGTGCTGCCCGTGAGCCCCTCTCTTTCTGTTTGTGTGTGACGATGAAATTATTCTGTTGTGATGACGGGTCGTTTCAGATTGTGCTTGTATAACAAATCTCGACGTCTATCTTGGGATACGGGTGGTGTTGATTTGGTATTTTTATAATTGAATTTTATTAATATTAAAATAATATTTGACCAACAAAAATCATCAATCATAAGCATAAATTAAATTTTTATTATGAGTTTTAAGACAATAGTAATATGTGCATGAACATTATTCTGCTAACTTTTCTGCAGCTGCATGCTCATAGTATAGTACCTACCTACCTTGAATCATCGCCGTCCAATAGTTGGTCCCTCCTGTATACAATTAAGTGCTTGTTGTTTAGTTTATTATTTCTTCATTGATTCCAATTATAAACTCCAACTAGTTGGTGAATCAGAGAAGCACCACGGTCTAACAAAGTATAATTGGCAAAAGTAACAAAGCTATGCGCCATAAGTTTTAACTTCATTGACGTGAAAGAACTCAAACTATAAGGCATCATCATCAACAGCCACTGTTTGTGTGTTTTGGAAGACTATCATTTTTGTTGTAAAAACTAAAAAAATAACTTGTTTTGTTTTTAGTAGATTCTCGTTTTACTTTATCCTCAGTCCCACTATCATCACTGAGTAGTGAGTGGCTTCTCTTTCTGGATCATTTTTTGTTTTTGTTTATTTTAAAACAAAAAATAGTGCACTATTATCAAATCTTATCCGAACACAAATTAAATACTGCAGCCAGTAAGAAGATGGTGACTGTGGTATGTATTATGTATGAGAGCACGTATATAATTAATTCAAATAAAGTGTTATTTATGAAATAGTGCAGAGGTTAAAGATTATAACGGGAAAAAACCGTGTTAATTATATTATTACGATATAATTAATAAAATGCAACCTATATTTGTATCGACATTTATTCTCCAATAGATGGCAAGAGCAAGAAACTTGTAGAAATTGTTGAAGAAATAATAGATTGCAAAGTATAGAGAGGCTAGAAATTAGAATTGGTCCAAAGGTGTAGGAAACGAAAAGTAATTAATTAAAGGTTTAGTTGATGATTGAAGGCCCCACAGCAGTGAGTAATAAGAGACAACTAATATAATGCATTATGCATGTGTCCAATAATTGCAGTCACAAGGCGAATTATGGTATCTGCACCAGATTATAAATGCTGCTTTTGTCTTCCTTACAAATCCATTTACCCACAAGAGGGTTTGGAATTGTAGAAACCGGTTAGAACAGTGATCCATCGAATTTTCTCAATAAAATTTAGTGTGTTTCGGATTATGTATATGACTCATTCATTTTTTTTAATATTTTTAATTTAGTTTCCAAGATTAGAAGACTGTTTATAATTTGTAAAATTTTAAAAAAATTATGTTTACATATGAACAGTTACATCATGTTATTATTTCATGTCATTATTTATGTGTTTTGGATTTTAATATCTAGGCTAAAATTCTATTTTGGTCCCTTATAATAATTGTTTGTTTTAATTTAGTTCCACTTTTATTTTTGGTTTCAATTTGGTTCCAAATTAATTAATTAGTTTCAATTTGATCCCAAATAAATTAATTGGTTTCAATTTGGGACTTCCGTCCAAATTATTTAAACGGAGTTAACTATTGGCCACGTGGATGCCACGTAGATGCATAGGTAGATGCCACGTGGATGACATTTTTTTTTGAAAACACCTGGACCCAGGACCCGTTCCGGATGCAAATTTAACACACCAAAAGTGCAACCAAAGCGACCCGTTCTGGTTTCAGAACGGGCCGTTTTGGGTCCAGGTGCTTTAAAAAAAAATTGTCATCCACAGGCATCCACCTATGGTAGTCTAAACAATTAGGCTAAACAGTTAGGCTATACAGTGTATTATTAAGGACAATGCAATGTATCACTAAAGACAATGGTAGCAGATTTTATTTTATTTCAAACTGGAGTGAACCACTTACTACTAAATTGACACTATACAGTAAAAGATAAAATGACATGATATTTTTTCTTGAAGTCATTAACGATGTACCCCAACAACAACAACTTGTTCTTGAAGAGGTAGAACATGAAGTAAAGGAAGAGGATACACAGGACTAACATTTCACCACACAATCATATGCAGGGACAGATCTAAGTTAATTATAGTGGGGGCACTTGCCCCACTAAAATTGTTTTCATTTTTTTTATATATATATAAAATTAATAATTTTATAAAATATATTATTAATTACATTTTAATTATGTTGTTATATCTAATATAATAAATATATTAATATTTTTTTATATTTTATTTTTATTACGTTTATCCTATTAAATTTTATCATTTTATTCCTCTAATTTTAAATAAGTTGCAAAAAATTATAAAGTGACAATTAAATATTTCTTCAGACAGAAAGAGAAAAAGAAAAAGTTATTACTCTATTTATAAGACAATTGTATTTTATAAAAATAAGTAATTTTAAAATTTTTACCATAAAAAAATATTTTTCAAAAATTATTATATTTTTAATAAAATTAATAAAGAATATTTTATTCTTAGTTTTGGAACGGGTGCAGAACGACCCGTTCTGTTGCATCTGGAACGGCCTGTTTCAGGTGCAAAAATTAACACACCACGAGTGCATCCGGAACGGGCCGTTCTGGTTTCAGAACGGGCTGTTCTGGTTTCAGAACGGGCCGTTCTGGTTCCAGATGTTTTCAAAAAATTTGGCGTCCACGTGGTATCCACATATGCATCTACGTGGCATCCACGTGGCCAAAAGTTAACTCCGTTTAAATAATTTGGATGGAAGTCCCTAATTGAAACCAATTAATTTATTTGGGACCAAATTGAAACCAATTAATTAATTTGGGACCAAATTGAAACAAAAAATAAAAGTGGGACTGAATTGAAACAAACAATTATTATAAGGGACCAAAATAGGGTTTTAGCCTAATATCTATTAATAAAAATTTTTGTAACCTCTCTAATTGTAAAAAACAATAAATAATGAAATAGTAGAGAATTTTAATATTTAGGAATTAAAATTTGATATACATTGATGACGAATAAAAAAATATGATTGTACAAATATATGAAATTTTTACGTAAATAATATTTTTTAAAAGAAAAATTACAAAAATGACACCTGTGCAAGTTTATTTACAGGAGTAGAACGGTTTACTGTTCATGCTCGGAATTCGGTTCCCCGGGAACCGAATTCTGAGCTTCAAACTTTTTTTTTTCTTCTCAGAATTCGGTTCCCGGGGAACCGAATTCTGAGTTATTTTAATTTTTTTTTTCGTGTTTGTGGCTCATTTTGGGCAAATGTTGAAAGTGGAACGGCCCGTTCCGAAAGCAGAACGGGCCGTTCTGCTTAAAGGCACAAAGTCTTTTTTTTTTTAAATTAAAACAGGCCAAGAACGGCCCGTTCCAGAATAGAAATTTAAACATTTTTTTGAATCTAAAACGGCATTCGAACGGTTCGTTCCGGAAGACGTTTTTAGAAATTAGAACGTTTTTTGGAACGGACCGTTCTGGTTTTGGAACGGCCCGTTCTGGGCAAACAGTAAAAATGCTTTTCTTCCTATAAATGCTTGCAATTTTTTTACACAAATATCTAATAAAAATTAATTTCATATGTACCTCTCTTAACACTCATGTTTAATCCTACAATTACTCTTATTTCTTCCTTTTCAAAACTTTTAGTGTTTTAGTCTTTAATTTTTATTCCAAAGTAATTAATGTTTTATAAATTTCAAATCTCAATAATTTCAAGTCGCAAAGTATAATATAAATATTAATTGAGATTATTTTAAACTATGCTTGACAGACGAGAAATTTCCCTATCAGAGAGAACACTTGAGACGGTGAAGTGTGATAATTTGACCCTTAATTTTTTAAATTTAATTTATAACAAAATATATTATTTTAATAAAATTAATTGAATAGTTAAAATTTTATCCGATAATTATATTATTGGAGAGAATATATTCCCTATAGTTCAGGGATAATTGTACGTTTTAAGCGTAAGATATTATCTTAAGTGGTTGTCTAAATATATTATTTATAACTGATATTAAATGTTTCTTAACTTCTAGGCATTAATATTAAATATTATTTCACTCATCTTAAACTTTTGACCATTTTAACATTTTTTTATTTATAAAGAAATATCATTAGAATTTTACAGTCTAATTAATATCTTTTTACTCAATTATACTCCTATCTAATAAGCATTTTGTCCATCAACTATTCACGTTTTTTTTACAAAAAAAAAAAAAGATAATAAAGTTAAAATAATGGGATAGCAATAAATTTTTAGTCCCCACTCACATTCATTGGATATTTCTTGATCCAAGTGAATTAACTTTAAAGGATTAAATTTGGGATGGAGTTATAGTTTTGAATTCTGATAGTAAATTTTAATTTTTAGTGTATTGTTATTTGTTAACATAAAAATTATAATAATATAAATTAATCAGGATTTGTGAAATATACAAGATAATTATTATGAATAGAATTTGTAAAAAAAGGTAAAATACTTCTTTGAACCTATTAACTTATATATTTTTTTTACACAAATATCTAATAAAAATTAATTAATAAAATGTTGGTCTTCTTATTTACTGTTTGCCAAGAACGGGCCGTTCCAAAACCAGAACGGCCAGTTCCAAAACACGTTTTGATTCCTAAAAACGTCTTTTGGAACGGGCCGTTCCAAGGCCGTTCCAGGTTCAAAAAATTGTTTAAATTTCTATTCTGGAACGGGCTGTTCTTGGCCCGTTTTAATTTAAAAAAAACACTCTGTGGCTTTAAGTAGAACGGTCCGTTCTGATTCTGGAACGGGCCGTTCCACTTCCAATATTTGCCCAAAATGGGTCAGAAACACGAAAAAAAAAATTTAAAAAATAACTCAGAATTCGGTTTCCCGGGAACCGAATTCTGAGAAGAAAAAAAAAGTTTGAAGCTCAGAATTCGGTTCTCGAGGAACCGAATTCCGAGCATGAACAGTAAACCATTCTATTCTTGTAAATAAACTTGCACATGTGTCATTTTTGTAATTTTTCTTTTAAAAAATATTATTTACGTAAAAATTTCACAAATATATAACTAATATACAAAAATATACAAAAATGAAGGATTTAATTTTTTTTTAAGATTAGAGACTTTTTTTTTTTAGGCAAAAGTGAATAATATTTAAAAGGGAGTACAAGGAGTACTTTAACTCATACAAAGCTATAACATAATAGAGTACATTGGTAATAAATCACCAATTCACCAAACACAAACCACTAAAACAAATCATACTTCTGAATGAAAATTTAAGTTAATTACAAAAAAAATTACAAAAACTCCAACAGCTAATAACTAACAATTCAATACTTGTGATACACCAAAACTAGATGCAGCAAAAGTAATTTTAATTGAAAATTCTATAAAAAAAATTAGGAATTAAATAATGTATTATTATTTTTTTAATAAAAGTAAGCTCTTAGTGTAAAGAAATAAACTTTTTGATGGCAATATTAACTAATCTTAATATGTAAAAATATGATATCCATAAAAACGCATGAAATGTTAAAAGTTTTTTTTTTTTGTTTTACTACATTTATTATATTTTTTATATGGGTTATGACCGTAAGTATAACACAATTTTGCCATATATCATAATTATAATATAATATTTCGTTTTTAATTTTGGACTTCATTTTCAAAATGTCTCATTGAACATGTTTTCTAAAACTTAACCAAGCATATTTTAAATTCATCACTATGTTTCACTTTTGCTGGAAGCGAAAATAGAAAATGGACAGACAACTCATACCTTTTCAAGTTAAAAAAAAAAAGTTTTATTGCATCTTTAAGTTAAAAATAAAGTTTAATTGCAAAACCAATATCATGTTATTTTATTTATTTATTTAATATAATATAATTATTTGATTTTCAAATAATATTTATAGAAATACTTACGATCAATCATACATGTTTTAATCATTAATAAAAATTATGATTTTCAGAATTTACTATTCTTTTAAATCATAATTCTTGAGCATGAAAAAATAATAAAATAAAAAAAATCAACTAAATATACTTGACTATACACATGAGAAAATATAATTTAAAAAGTACAAAAGTGATATATGACCTGATTGTCGCAGAGAGAAATCAAAACCTAAAAAGAAAAAAAGAAAAAAAATTAAGAAAGAGTAATTAGAAAGATGGACAAAAAAAAGAAGGATGAAGAAAAGAGCTAAATAAAAAAGATAATTTTAAAAATATAATTTATTTAAAATAAAAATTAATTACAAAAATATTTCAATATTTTTTAAAAGAGAGAGAGAGAGAAAGAGAGCGTATTTTTTTTTTTTTTTAAAGTGTAAATATCATGAGCCATATTGTGTGAGCCCCTTTATAAAAGGCAGATGTTAAACACACCTCCACCCTCGTATAAGCACACCCCCTTTTTTTAAAAAAATATATAAAATGTCTAAATTACCCTTTAAAAAAAATTAAATTCCTAAATTTACACCTCTCTTCCCCGCACCTCACACCCTCCCTTCTCCGCACCCCACACCCCACACCCCCTTCCCGCACCCCCTTCTCCGCACCCTACACCCCTTCCCCGCACCCCCACACACCCCTTCCCCGCACCCCCTTCTCCGCACCCTACACCCCTTCACCGCACCCCCACACCCCACACCTCCCTTAAAATATTGGAAGAATGCTAACAACACAGCGCTTTTAATTTGTTTTGAACCTTCCGTTCCAACACTCCCTCGCCACACCTCCTTCTCTGTTAGGTATTCTCTGCTCTATTTCTTGCTTTCATTCTTCCCCACTTTTTATACTTTCATTTATTTAAATTCATTCTTCTCAAGACTCTTTTTTAACACTTTTTTTTAACGATTGATTTACAAACATACCTAGTTATGCGTTTCGCTTATGAGATGGAAACCTCGTTATGAAATTGGGAAATCTGGGACTAGAATAGAAATACGAGGGATACACACAAAAAGTGTTAGGTTATGTGGTGAATCAATGAAGTTAAAATATTACTGCTATGATTCCTTTGCTTGTCAATTAATTTGTTCCAAGAGGCTATTTGGAAATTCTATGTTTTTAGCTTTTCTGTGTCCTCTTATTTTGTTTAAGCTGCATACTTTTTTGCCTAAATTGTAAATATAGTTATAACCATTGAGTTAAACTAAGTATCAGAATTAGATTTTAAATTTTAGATTATACTTATTTGAATATTAATTATGAGTTTATATTGCCAGGGATTTGGTTGTAGCTTCTCCCGTGGAGTATCGATGATTTGAGATATCCTAATAAGGTTAGACTTTGGTTTGCTTAATTTACTGCATTATCCCAAAAAGAACAAGCTTTTTATATATATATATAAAAAAACTTTTTTCTAACATTAATGGCAGGAAGAAGTTGAGAAAATTACACAACCAATTCTGGATGGCCTTGGTGAAAACTATTCTATTCATTGTGAAGGTACTGATTTTATTATAATACTTGCAACAAATAAGATCTACAAGTGGAGGAATAGGTTGGAAGCAAGGAATCAATTGACATTATTCAATACAACAGAGCATTAATTGTAGTTAGTTAGCTTGTATTTTGGCAATAGCAATTTGGTTGTCGAGAGAGATAATGGTCTCTCAGATACCCTTAGAAAGTAACCATTGTATCATCTTCCACTTCTCAATCACATTGATCGTAATGCAGCTAATGAATAATATAGTACAATTTCATTTCTGTTCTATCATTTTCTTCTATCTCTGGTCCAGTATCATTTTACTCGCTGCAGTTTGTATGGTGACATCTGCAGATAATTCCTTTCTTAATATTGAATTGTCTTATCATTGCTGAAGCTCATGTTGTGTCTTTGTTTTGTTGTCTTAATGCAAATCGATCTTCAAGTTAAAAGTGTTGTTTGATAGGTTTTGTTTGATGAGTGGTTAGAAGTTAGCCTTTGATAGACTAATTAAGTAATTAAATGAACAGGAAATTATGCATCTGTTCCTAGAATTTATTTTTACTTTCAGATGTAATGTGTTGATGAAGTTTTATTTGTGACTGCTATATTTCATTATCATTCTGACTCTCCAAAGTAAAGCATAATAGTATTTACCTAACTGATCATTGGAACAATGCATTTTCATTTGTTATATCCTCATTCATTTTGATCATTATATTTAAATGCTGAGTGATAAAGTTGAATTTTATTTTAGGAATTGCATTTTTTCCCTTGCAAAGTTGGTTGAATCATTCTTGTTGTCCTAATGCCAAAGCTTTCAAAAGAGATGAGGTATGTGGGGCAAAACTATCTTTATTTTATTTACTATTTGATTTGGTTTGAGTTGTTAGCATACTTGGCTTCATTTGATGCCCCAAAGATTATGATTAAAGTAATTTTCTTTGGCCTTGTATATATTATCATGTTTCTATTTTAACAAGAAAAAGAAAATAAGAATTCATGTTATCCATGTGGCTGCCTTGTGTGTTTACAAGATCCTTTAGACCTTTGATTGGTTGAAGTTCTCGTTCCGTGCTTGCTTTGTTAGTAAGCATGTGGCTTTTTCATACTATAGATAATATTGTTAAGATGTGTGACATTAACTAAGAATATGATTAGAATAGTCCTTATAAGACTTGAAGTTGAACAATTCTCTTTCCTAGAATTGGCCTTTAGAGTAAGTTATTAATCTTAGTATCAGCTGCTTATTTGGTGTTCACATCATTATTAAATTCACAATTATTCCTTTTTATTGTATTCAACATGTTTTGTTGTACTTAGACTGTCTAGATTCTGTTCATGTTGCTACTTTTTGGTTGTAACCTTGAAAACAAACAGGGCATTTCTTCCCCTATGCTTTAGTGCTGTCTGTAACATTGAATCTAAAGATTTATCTTTAAAACCTTGCATATTTTGCTTGCAGGATAAAGATGGCCAAGCAACAATAATTGCGCAGAGGTCCATTTGTAAAGGAGAAGAGGTTGGTTTATAGTTTATACTTAATACCAATATCTATAGACCATAAATTTTATTTCCATTTGTTTTATGTAAAACCAATATATCTGTGATTGTGGCTTGATAGATAAACATAAATAATAATCTATTTAGAAGAAGTAAAAAGCCACATAAAAGAATTTAACAGTGAAATCTTTGCACTTTGAAAGCATAATGACCAATGTTTTGATGCTTTTATATCATCTAATATTTGGATTTTAGAGTAATTATAAACTAAATTTTAATATTAAGTGAAATTCATCTTGAATATATTATGTTTTGGTATTATATGGGTTTAAAATTAACAGTTTAATAATACTTCACCATTGAGTTTTTATCATCTTAGTATGTTTATCTCATTTTGTGTTAACAAAGCTTAAAATAATTATTTTGTATTAAAAAAATATCTATAAATTATTTTTTCTCATGATACGAACCCGTCCCATTTGTTGAATATTATACAAACTCTTTCTATTTTATTGATACATTTCAATTAAATCCCTCCGATTTAGTATAACTTTAAAATTATAAATTCTCAAATGACAATAGCATTAAAGAATCATAAGAGAATAATAATAAAATAAATTATCGTTCCATATTCAAATAAAACGGACCACTTTAAAATTTTTGTAATAAAAAATTACTAAACAGTTAATCATATGAACTATTAGTAAGATGGAATAAAACTAATTTTTAAGTCAAATTTTAAGAATGAAATAATAATAAAAAGGTCAAATTTTAAGAAAAATATTAATTTTTTATAGAAAAATATTATACATGTTCCCCTATATTATCTTGGAAATATGAAGAAAAAATGACAATTGTTATATATCTGTAATAACAGTATGAACACTATAGTTTGGAACTGAAAATTTAGCTCTCAATTGGTTTTATGCAGTATTTAGCTAAAACTTGTAATCAAAACGGGAGAGATCTTTTGGCCGAATAGCTGTTTAATGCGTGCCAAGTAAAAGGTATTCTATCAGTTAATTTCAATATAGGATAAAAGTAAAAACATAAAAAGGGTAATTGAAAGAAATGGACCAAAAGCTGAGTCATGAGAATACTGTGGGCCAAGGTTTTAAAATACTCTGCTTATCCAAAATATCGAGCAATATCAATAATCAAAAAAGCTTTAGGAAGAAGGGAGGTATGGGGTGTGGGGGTGCGGGGAAGGGGTGTGGGGTGCAGAGAAGGGGGTGCGGGGAAGGGGGGGTGTAAATTTAGGAATTTTATTTTTTTAAGGATAATTTAGATATTATATATTTTTTTTTTTAAAAAAGGAGGTGTGTTTATACGAGAGTGGAGGTGTGTTTATCATGTGCCTTAAAATGGCTACCTATAACTGATTTTAAAACCCCGATTTTAAAAGTCATTTTTGTACTAGTGTTTCTTTCCATAGAACAAGTAAGAGTCTTTCTCTTACAAGACCACCTGCTAACATTGCGCACCCCTCTTCTTTCTCTTTCTGGCACTCCTCTTCTTCTTTTTTTTTCCCGCACCTCGCACCCCCTGTTCTTTCTCTTCTCCACACCCCTCTTCTTCTTTCTTTGTCCCGCACCCCCCGTCTTCTTTCTTTTCTACCCCTTTCTTATTTTCTTCTTCATCACTTTCTTATCCGACCTCTCTACCTCCTCTTCTAGCCTTTTTAGTTTTTGTAATATCTTCTTCCTTTTTTATTTTGTTATAAACTGTAAGCTCACGGTTTAGTGTCAAAGGAAAAGGTGTAAGGTCATATGCATTTTTCCTCCAAGTAATTCTCCTCACTATCTCCACCTTCTTCTATATTCTTTTGTTCTTATTGTTTGTCCTTTATTATTGCTTATTGTTTCTCTATTTTGTTAACATTGTATCTCATCTTTACATTTATTTTTAGGATTCTTTATAGGGTTTGTGTGTTTGAAATTGATTGATCAATTGTCTTTGTATTTTGAAATTGACCGATCATCTATCGTTATGTGAAGTTATGGCACGGACAAGAGGTGGTAGCGTTGCACGAAAGCGTCAACGACTAACAAAAGATAAGCAACATGTGAATTCTCAAGTACCTATAGTCGATGATCACGAGGAGCCTCAAGAGGTCATGTTAGATGGTGTTGTAAACCCTCAAGCACCGAGGTCGTTTCTAGGAGGCCCTGAGGATTTGTCAGTCCTTAGGAATTTTTCAGACCATGTTGCAACCCGCTTATGGAGTGGCGAGGTAATTAATGTTGTTGGATTTTTTAAATTTGATGTTTAATAAACTTTTATAATGACAAGATCATAAAACATTAGGATCATGGTGAGCTTAAGATTGTCAATCATGGAAGAAAAGTAAAAAATTTTGTCATCAAGCACCACCAAATACAAAAGTTGGTAGATAAGTCTGGCTTGGCATCACTTCTAGTTTGCAACTACCAGATGGTGGATAAAGGTCTTGTGTCTGCATTTGTTGAGCGATGGCATCCAGAGACAAGCTCATTCCACTTGCCAATAGGAGAGATGACTATCACTCTTGATGATGTGTCATGCTTATTGCACCTACCAATTAGAGGTGCACTTTTTAGTCAGCCGGTCATGGACCATGACATTGCATGTGTATACTTAGAAGATTTGTTAGGAGTCTCACACGAGGATGCAATCCTTGAGATAAGGGCTACAAGAGGTGCTCATGTTCGCATGAGTTGGTTGAGAGATGTTTATGATGCGAGGTGCCAAGAGAAGCGTTGGGAATTTGCTACAAGGGCTTTTCTTCTATTCTTGGTTGGTTGCACAATTTTTGCTAACAAGAGCGCAGCATATGTGGATGTATCATTCTTGGACCTATTTCGTGACCTTTCAGCTTGTAGTGATTATGCATGGGGTGCAGCTACCTTGACATTCTTGTATGAGTACTTGGGTGATGCTTGTGTCCATAGCACTAAGCAAATAGGTGGCTACATGACCCTTTTACAGGTGAAAACTTTTCATACTATTTTATGCTTAATGTAAAAATTTTGTATTGCTTTTGACTTTATTTAATTTAATTTGGGTTATTAATTTTGAAAAAGGCATGGATATTTGAGCACTTTCCTCGGATTGGTTCCCGTCAGTTGTCCATGGAATACTTGGAGCAAAATCCTCGTGCTAGTCGTTGGTCACATAGCAAGAGTATAGGCCACGTGCTTCGATATAGGAAGGAACTGGATGCAATCATCATTAATGAAGTTTGTTGGATGCCTTATAGTCATCATAGAGATTATCGACCATTTGAAGATATAACACTATATTCAGGGTGGCTTAAGTGGGGTACCTACAAGCAAGCACACTTGCCTGAGCGGGTATTACGTCAATATGGACATGTTCAACACATCCCAAGATCACCTCAACATGTTACTAGTGTGGTGATTTCTCTTGAGGAGATTGATGATATATGGTTGCACTATGCAAATTATGTGGTGGATGTTGCTGTTATAGGCCATCAACAAGAGCATTCAATAGATTGTGAAGATGGATATATGCAATGGTTCTCTCGGATTTCTCACCCATTGATCATTCCACCACAGGAGAGAGAGACTTCTAAGGTGCCTCAAATGCAACCTGCTACAATTTCTCATTATCCAAGTATTAATGGCCCTCATTTTGTAGGGGTAAGATTATGTCATTCATTTAAATAACTTTGTATATTTTCATTTCAAAATGCATCAAATAATTCTAAATTTATTGTTATGTGTAGGAGACGTGCAAGAGTTGTAAGAAGATTTATGATATTTTGCAAATGGTATTTGATAGAAGATTGGCAATAGAAGGTACTGAAATTTGGGATATAACTAGACAGGCATTGATCATGGCACGTGTTGGGAGTGGGGAAAAATTCACACATCAAAAAGGGAGAAAGGGTTGAATTTACCATATAATAGTGATAGTTTACTTTGGTCTCTTTTGTTTATTTTAACATATTTTGGTCTTTTAGTACTATAACAGACTTTTATAGAAGAAGACATTCACCTGATATCACAGTAAGAAATTTTTGTTCCTTAAAAAGTGTATCATTTTAACTTTGTCTGCGGACTTCAATGTTTGTCACTTTTCTATTGTGATATTATATTTTCATCTAGCTTTTACTTATTTTCACCCTCGTTCTGTCCAAGTTATATAAAACATAACTATTTAATTATGATATTGATATAAAGTATTTTATAATAATTAATATTATTAAATTAGAATTCTCATTCTCAATCTCAACTGAGTTTTCTTTCTTCTTTTTTAGAAAACTTAACTACTAAATGAGTTTATTTCCGCAAGAAACATGCTTTATTAAGTTCATCATTTATTACAATTATCTTAATTTCTTTCATTTTTCTTAAGTTATAATGAAGGTAACAATACCATTAACTTGACGTGGTTAAAAAGCAGTGAAGTAAGCGTTTAATGCACGAGAATACTGAGTAAGAAACCCCTCATGCAACCCTTTATGGAAGCGTTTTGCTTTGAATAATGTGAGTTTATCTGCAATATTTTTTTGATTTTTTTTCTACAGAAATTAATTTGGACTTGGATATCAGTCATTTACTATTTTGTGAGTGTGGTGACATTTGGAAGAAACGGTTCAAGATAACTATGCCCTGAAAAATGAAAATATTAATACATGTCATGAATGAATAAAAACAAAGCCAAAGAAACTGATACCCTAGTTTATTCAAAGTGCGGGTATTGAAAACAGTCGGCAGTACACCTTAGTAGAGAAACAAATCTAATGGATTGAGACAGTTACAAGTGCCACTTGCCACACTTGTTAGTTTACCAAAATTGATCAGCATTTTGCGATACTTTTTATGCTTATTTCATGCATTTTGCATCACAACAACTAGTTTAGTGTGTTTTCTTTTGTTTGTTCGAGTTAGTAAATAAAAAGAAGTCAGTTCACCAAAATTGATCAGCATTTTACATTGTTTTTTTTATATTTATTGTTATGTATTTTGCATCACAGCGATTAGTTTAGTGCCTTTTCTTTTGTTTGTTAGAGTTAATAAATAAAAAGAAGTTGTTTCTCTACGAATTTAATTACATAAGGGAAGAAAATATATGGAACATCACATTTGAATAAGATTTTATATTTTAACCTCCATCATGAAGAATATACGTCTTGGACATATCTTTCAAGGTTTCATACGCAGCAAGATCTATGCCAGAATAAGGGATAATCCCAAGAAGATAAGGAATCAATCCCCTATAAATTAATCCCAACAAGAGAAGGGATAATACTTAACTCACATAGAAGCTCGGGCACCACATACCTCTGGTAGGTCAATCTTATTCGAAATTATAACATATGGTCGTTCAATCCTTAGTAATGTCTACATAATCTACTTTTTTAGTAAATAATGATGTAAACCGTTGCATACGACTAATATATGGAGTTTTCCAAAAACGAGATTCAACTTTGCAATATCTTGACCATTGCAAAGCAATGGGAGGTAATGCAGCTTCGGCCTTCAAAACAACCTGTAAATTAATTTAAATTAAAAAGTTAATAACTTATAATTAGATTAAAATTTTAAATTAAAATAATATGCATCATATCATACCTGCACGAAATGACAATTACTTACAAACCCAATAGTAATAAGTCGGTGACTTGACTTGGATAATGGAGGAGATCCTCTAAGAGGAAAGAATGTCATACTTTGTTGTGAGGATAAAGTGATGAGAACCACTTTATATCTTGAGGCAATTACATAACCCATATCTGGTAAGGTCATCCACTTATCAACAGATGCATGTGTATCAACATACAAAGATTGTCTCAATACATCCACTCGACTAACACTACCAAAGAGTTCGACGTAATCATCCTTCCACTGTTGAAGCTCTTTAATTAAATCTTGACGAACTAGAGACCATGATTCCTCACCCATACCAAGTTGTGCTGCAACTGCACGATAACCACAATTTCCATCCGCTTTAACATCAATAATATCTTCAATAAATGGATGAAGCTCAATCGGAAAAGAGTCCATAAATGGTAAAACTTTCCTACGTTTAGAATCATGGGTTGATTTATAAGATGAAGGGTGAGTTGATGTGCTATCATGGATAGAAACTACTGCATCAACATGCTCCCAAAAAGAAGGATCACGCTTAGTTGATCTATCTCTCTTTGACCCTGAACCCTTTGGTGCACCCTTTGTTTTTACCTTTTCAGGAGGTGGATACAATGAAGTTGTATCAGGAAATGCTAGCTCACACAATTTTTCAAGTATAGTTACTTTTCCAACATTATCAACTTCCATAAATCGCTTTAGCAAAGCATCTATATAAGGTTGCAGTGATAACACGTTACCTTCATGGTTTTTCCCTTGGTCACCAAAATTTAACCTCTTCCAATGACTATGAATTGTATCTAAGGGAATTGGTTGACACATTGTACTGTATCTAGCAAGCTCACATGCGCAAGGTAAACCATGTGTAGTTCGAATTGTGCAACCACATATAGAACTGTCAATACCAATGGTCTTAACCCGATCATATTGGTAAGCTATATGACTTAATGCGTTCCTCGATACAAATCCACGCAACTTAATGTAAAATGAATTATTGTGTCTATGTTCCACTACATTTATACTTTTCTCAAATGATGCCTTAATCTCTGTGTGTTGTAGTGTAATCATGTTATTCATAGCATCCCAACAATTACACATATCCCCTCTACTATGTTGAAGAAACCAATGTGCAGCCTCAACCCTATTAAGTAACACATAATAACTAAGTTAATAATTATAATAATCATTATTATATAAATAATTAGCATGATAATAATAATAATTAATATAATATTTTTGACATAATTATTATAATAACAAAAAATAGCATAATAATTATAATATATTTCATGATAAATTATTTGAATAGAGTAATATTTATAATAATACATTAGTAGTAGTAGTAATAATAATAATAATAACAAAAAGAATTATTAGCATAATCATAATTGTATTTAAATTATTAATTATCATACTAATAGTTATAATATATTTTGACGATAAGTTATAAAAATATAAATTTAAGCTTACCTATTGGTTGTTGTGTTACCCAAATGCATCACCTTATTTGTCCATGCAGTGACAAATTTTTCCTTGTGCGGAATCAACCATGAATCTCTCACATAATCATTGAAAATAGGAAAATTTGAGCAAACCTTCTCAAATAATGTCAAACGTTGCACATATTGATCCTCATTAGAAGAATTCACAACATCATCCCATGCATCCATTACTAAGTCCCATTTCTCCTTTGGATAAACTACCATCTTGCATTTAGCCTTCACATTCTTGTTGATGTGAAAACGACATAACAAATTAGTAGAGCTAGGAAATATCATTTGTAAGGCCTTCATCATACCAAGGTCTCTATCTGTTACAATCACTTGTGGTGTATCATTGTCATTAGTAATCAATCCTTTTAACTTTTGTAGTGCCCAAGTGTAGTTATCAACTCGCTCAGACATCACATAAGCAAATGCCACAGAGAATGTTAACTCTGTTGAAGTGACACCAACAATCTCAAGTAATGGCAACCCATATCTGTTGGTTTTATAAGTACTATCTATGAGTAAAATAGTATGAAAAGTACCAAAAAGTTTAATGGAGTCTGGATGTGACCAAAATATATCTTTGATAACATCAGAATTATCCACCTTTCTATACCAGTACACATATTTATCACGTTCTAATAATTTCAACAGATGTTGCATTTCTGTTCTAGAACCTTTCATAGAGGATCGATAAGCTTGTCGATAATTGTAAATGTGTCTAATAGTACTAAGATTATGCACATTACGATCTTTCAATGTAAGTAGTATGTTTCTTGGCTTTACCATGTTCTTTGTCATTTCACCAACTAAAGACTTCTCTTCAGCACTCAATCGACCAGCATATGAATGACCCACTAATGTTTCTGCTAAATCATGGTTGTGATAACCACACATTATCTTAAGGGTCCATCCTCCAGCCTTTTTTGAAGTTGTTCCCCTTAGTTTGAAAGGGCACTCACATTTTTTGGTACTAGTCACCCTATTAGATAATGCATTTTTGTTTGATCTTCTAAATTTTCCACTTCTTTCACAACTCAAAATTACAAATGTCTTCCTTTTATCACGTCCTGTATTTGTATCTGATCTAAAAATAATAAGGACAAATCCACTTTCTTTTGCAACATGTCGTGCCCAATCCAACATAGCATCTCGACATGGAAAAACCTAAACATATAAATAGAAACACAATTATTATTATTATTATTATTATATATTGATAACTTAACAAAAATAATTGATTGTTCAATTACCTCTTTAGTGTTAAATACACCACTACAGTCAATAGTCTTATTTGTTGTTCCATTGGTTGATATATTCCTCACCTCAGACATTTTCCTAACATGTATTTCATGTGCACATATAAATAAAAATAAAATATTAAATAAATAAAACTATAACGAGAGATAAAAAAAATATAAGAATTGTACTAAAAACAAAAATATAATATTTTAGGAATAATAAAATTTTTATTCCAGAAAATACTTTCCATAATATTTAATTCTGTAGCCTCCGAAAATGTTTTGTTACATAATTACGGAAAGTACTTTCCATAATACTAAAGTTACTGTTACGGAAAGTTCTTTCCGGAATTATATAAAAGTTCTAGAAAATACTATAGTTCCGGAAAGAACTTTCCATAATATTAAATTCTTATTTTGGAAAGTATTTTCCGGAAATATTTTGTTACATAATTCCATAAAGTACTTTCCATAATATTACAGTTATTATTACGGAAAGTTCTTTCCGGAATTATATGAACAATAATTTTACTATTCCGGAAAATACTTTCCGGAATGCTAAAAAACTTATTTTACATTCCGGAAAGTACTTTCCATGATATTAAAGTTACTATTACGGAAAGTTCTTTCCGGAATTATATGAACAATAATTTTACTATTCCGGAAAGTACTTTCCGGAATGCTAAAAAACTTATTTTACAAGCGCATGACACATTTAACTTACCAGTTTCTTTATCTCTTCATCCACCACCGGCGTCTGCGATCGAACCTGTTGTGCATAAGTAATGTTAAATAAGTTTAAAAAAATTGTAAATATGAAATGTAATTTAATATATTAATTTTGTACCTTGTATTGAATGTAGAGGATAATGATGATTGAATGAAAAATTAGGGTTTAAGAAAGAATAGAGTGGAAAGTGAAAAATAGAATTTAAAAGATAGAAAGATAAAATATGATTATGTTGATTGTAAAACAAGAAAAATCAAGAATGAAAAACGAAAAAGAATAAAATCATCAAAAAATGACTAGAGTGATAAAAAAGGAGAATAAGAAAAAGAAGAAGAAAGAAGAAGAAAGAAGAAGAAGAATGATAAAAGAAGGGGGTGAATAAAACAATTTTAAAAATAATAATTTAGTTACAAGGATATTTTAGGAATTTAAAAAAAAGATTGGAGGTGTATTTATAAATGATAGGAGGTGTATATATCATCAGCCAAATTGTTGTTCATATAATTCCGGAAAGAACTTTCCGTAATAGTAACTTTAATATTATGGAAAGTACTTTCCGGAATGTAAAATAAGTTTTTTAGCATTCCGGAAAGTACTTTCCGGAATAGTAAAATTATTGTTCATATAATTCCGAAAAGAACTTTTCGTAATAGTAACTGTAATATTATGGAAAGTACTTTCCGGAATTATGTAACAAAATATTTCTGGAAAATAATTTCCGGAATAAGAATTTAATATTATGGAAAGTATTTTCCGGAACATTTTTATATAATTCCGGAAAGAACTTTCCGTAACAGTAACTTTAATATTATGGAAAGTACTTTCCGTAATTATGTAACAAAACATTTTCGGAGGAAGGGAGGTGTGGGGAAGGGAGGTGCGGGGAAGGGGGTGTGGGGAAGAGAGGTGTAAATTTAGGAATTTAATTTTTTTTAAAGGGTAATTTAGACATTTTATATATTTTTTTTAAAAAAGGGGGTGTGCTTATACGAGGGTGGAGGTGTGTTTAACATAAGCCTTTATAAAATTCACACACGAGGTTGAACTCTAACGGAGACCCAAAATAGAGGTTGGGTTCGTTCAAAACTTTAAGAGAGATCTTGATTGGGCCTTCATCCAGACTAGAGTACACGGTTTGCACTAGCCCAATCTCGTTTGAATTTTTTTTTTTGTTTTCTGGATTATGCTAAATACAGTGTCTAAGTTTTTAACGATGCTAAATACAATACTACAATGAATCTATGCATGACCTTTGATGTTCCTAAATACAATTACAATATGAATGCATACGTGAACCTAAGCATATGCCTTGATGGCGGACCCTTAAAGCAATTCATATTGTAAAAATGAGATGGAATGCAATGTGTTTTGGTGACTCTAAATGTGACTGTTCCTGAGTCTTTGATGATGTTAAATACAATTCTATAATAAATTTAAGCATGGTCCTTGAATACCCTAATGCAATTAGGATATGAATGCAAACATGAATCTAAGCATATCCTTGATAGCTGACCCTTAAAGTAATTCATATTGTAAAAAGGTTGTTTTTGTGGCTTCAACAAATGGGTTACTTGCAACCCATTCCTCTACCACTTATTCATAGGATGGAAGCAATTGACACTACTAGATTTTAATCCTTTAGTAACATTTTCTTGTTTACATTTATTAAAATGTTACTATATATTAAATAAATATGTTATTTTGTAACACTTTTTTGAAAAATGTCATTATAATAGTAGAGTAACATTTTTTATTTCAATATTATTCTTTCTAATTGTTTTCAAAATTAAAGTCCCATATCGAGTAAAAAAAATTTACATAAGTTATTTTGCAACATTTTTTTGAAAAATGTTACTATAATTGCTTCTAAAGTCAAAGTCCCACATCGAGTAAAAAAAAAGTATATTTCTCTTATATATAATTGTAACTCATAATTAAAGTCTCACATCGAATAAATTAATGACACATAAAGAGTATATATACTCATATAGTTATACTTAAGATAAATAAAATTTGATATTCTATATATAATTAGTGGTGACTAACTAAAAATGTCTTTCCCTAAAAACTTAAGGAAGGCTAGAAGTTTAGGAGACATAAAAATATAATAATTGGTAGTAATATTTAAATTAAAATTAATTATTATTTTATAAGATTATCAAAATCTTGGCAACATCATTAAAATGTTACAAGAATACTACTTTGATAACATTTAAAAAATGTTACCTATAATATGTTGCTAAAACAATTAGCAACATTTATACATAATTAAGTAATATTTTTCAAATGTTGCTAAACACCATTTTTGTTGTAGTGTGATATATACGCATGAGGTAAACATAAATGGTGTGCTAAACACCATTTTTTTAAATGTTACAAGAATACTACTTTGATAACATTTAAAAAATGTTACCTATAATATGTTGCTAAAACAATTAGCAACATTTATACATAATTAAGTAATATTTTTCAAATGTTGCTAAACACCATTTTTGTTGTAGTGTGATATGTACGCATGAGGTAAACATAAATGGTGTGCTAAACACCATTTTTTTAAACATATGGTGTTTAGCAACATTTGAAAAATATTACTTAATTATGTATAAATGTTGCTAATTGTTTTAGCAACATATTATAGGTAACATTTTTTAAATGTTATCAAAGTAGTATTCTTGTAACATTTTAATGATGTTGCCAAGATTTTGATAATCTTATAAAATAATAATTAATTTTAATTTAAATATTACTACCAATTATTATATTTTTATGTCTCCTAAACTTCTAGCCTTCCTTAAGTTTTTAGGGAAAGACATTTTTAGTTAGTCACCACTAATTATATATAGAATATCAAATTTTATTTATCTTAAGTATAACTATATGAGTATATATACTCTTTATATGTCATTAATTTATTCGATGTGAGACTTTAATTATGAGTTACAATTATATATAAGAGAAATATACTTTTTTTTTACTCGATGTGGGACTTTGACTTTAGAAGCAATTATAGTAATATTTTTCAAAAAAATGTTGCAAAATAACTTATGTAAATTTTTTTTACTCGATATGGGACTTTAATTTTGAAAACAATTAGAAAGAATAATATTGAAATAAAAAATGTTACTCTACTTATAATGATATTTTTCAAAAAAGTATTACAAAATAACATATTTATTTAATATATAGTAACATTTTAATAAATGTAAACAAGAAAATGTTACTAAAGGATTAAAATCTAGTAGTGATATGATGGAAAATATTGTAACCCAACATCATTACTGGTATATTTGCACCTAAGTTTTGTCCAAATATATATACCCAACTTCGTAAATATAATAGATTCGGTAAAATAAATCATAATCGAACCTTCCAACTTAGCTAGGTACACTACAAAAGTGTGAACCCATTTGTGGAGAAACTAAACATGCCCCTGATGTGTTGATCCTGTGAAAAGAAATTTAAGTTACTACTACTCAACAAGAGGGCAACGAAAGACGCCTAAACATTTTAACCAAAATAAGAAAAATACTATATTCTCTAACACTCTTTTAAACACGACTTTTTTAATTAGTTAAAATTTATTAAAAAATAAAATAATTTATAAATTTTACATCTTATTTAATGATACAATAAACTATATACATAACTTTATTTATAGTGTTAGCAAATCATAATCTTTTTTATAAATATTGCGTTTGAGTCTAAGCAAATCTGACAAATAAAACTACATTAAAGTTAGTTAAATACAGGTTCTCTATGTAGTTCTTTTCTAGAAAATAGTTGAAGACTCAACACAACAGTAACAAAAACTTTGAGATCTAAACAACCTTTTTACATAGATCACAAGTAATAATAAAAGACATCACAACACAAATTAGTGTCCTAATAATTGATCATGGTAGTCAACTGTCACACTTCACTTAGGGCAATTCTTTCAGCAACCAAAACCAATAATATTAGCAATTTTGAAGTCCTCATCACCTTTTTTTTTTTTTTTTTTTTTAATTTCCTATGAAGATATATAATACTCATTTTCAGAAGACACTATTTTTTGCACACAGTTCAAATGTCAGTGCATTAGACTGCATCAGATATTCAGATGTAAACAGACCTGCGCCTTCATTCTAATATTAGCCTGCTGCTGTGCAGATGTATCTACACACTACACTTTGAAAACAGTCGGAACTAGCTAATAGGAAAAATGTAAGGAAAAAAATATATGAAAAAGAGAAAAAAAAAAATAGTGGCATATGTAATAGTAAAAAAAAAATTGAGCTTCATAGAAAAACTATATGAAAATATATATATAAAAAAAATGTACTGATTAAGCTTTACAATTAGAGAAATTATATTGTTATTTTTGTCCTTTACAATCTTCTCTATAACCAATAGAGATATGGGATAAAAAAAAGTGTGAAATAAATTACCGAGGTAATGCAGATAAACGAATATCATTATACAAGGATAATAACAATGTGTTTAATTTAGCCTAACTTCTTTTGGACTTGGATTAAAATGTATAGTTGTTGTCGGTTAGAATTTCGAAATCTCGAAAGAAGAATGTGAAATTTTCAATAGATAAAATTAGAATTCCAACAATATTACAATTTACTATGCATTGAAACCAGAAATGGAATAGTTAGAAAATATAATTCGTCTTTCCCAGCCTCTCTCTATATATATATATATATATATATATATATATATAAATGCTAATATATTCTTACTTATTTTTTACTTGGAGTATGTTAACAACCTACACCAAAATTTTAGGACAAGAAAATCATTCATTTCTTTTGATTTGGTTAATTTGTATAAAGGACATTATAGTAATTTAATTTAATTTTAAAAAAAAATAAAATATTTTTTCTCTCTTATTAACTTCGTTCTCCAATTCATTTTTTTTATTAATTAATTTTTTATTTGTTCAGAGAAAGAGGAGAGACATCATAAGAGATGAGAGAGAAATGAGTTAAAAAAAGAATTTAATAGGAGAGAGATAAATGAGTTAGAGAAGGAATTTAATAGGAGAAAAATAAATAAGTTAGAGAAGATATTTAATAAGAAAGAAAAATGAGTTGAAGAAGGAATTTAATAGGAGTGAGAAATAACTATAATATCCTTTATACAAATTAATAACCAAATAAAAAAAATAAGTGATTTTCTTGTCCTAAAATTTTGGTGTAGGTTGCTAACATACTCTAACTAAAAAATAGGTGAGAGTAGGCCTGTGCAAAAATTTCCGGCCGATCCGAAACCGGCCAAACCGATGATCAGATTGGGTGAGGCGGATTGATTCTTAGGTATATCGGATTTTTTTTAAGCAAATTTCGGGTTCAAACGGTTTTGAACGGTCGGATTCGGTGTTGGAATTTTCTTATCCGATGTACCCGAATCCGACCGTTTATCTTCTTCTTCTTCACCTTCGTCTTCACCGTTTATTTTCTCCATTTTTACTTCGTCTTCTTTTTTTTTCTTCTTCGTTCCGTCTTCTTTCTTCTTCTTTTTCACTCTATCTTCTTTCTTCTGCTTCTTTCTTCTTCTTCTTCACACTGTCTTCTTTATTCTTCTTCTTCACTTCGTCTTCTTTCTTCTGCTTCTTTCTTCTTCTTCCATGGCTACCGCTGCTGAGAAACTTCCTGTTCTGGTTGATGAAGGTGGTGATGCGGAGATCTGAAACTCCGTGATTTCCCCCAAATGAAGCAGCGACAGAGACCGGCAAAGAATGGCGACGGATGGCGACGAGGAAGCTTCTCAAACCGATAAATCCATCCGATGAACCCGTAACCCGCACGGATTGAACCCGCCAAAATCTGAGTTCTTCGTCGGTCGGAAATGGCCCCTGATTTTTCTTAATCGGTTTCGGATGATTTTAGGAATTTTGGTCCGAAACCGACCGTGGCCGACCGATGCTCAGGCCTAGGTGAAAGTATATTAGCATTCCTTATATATATATATATATATATATATAGTTTCAGCCAGTCTCATCACCACAATATAATTATTTGTGTTTTCTCTCTTTGTTTCGCAGGTTTCACTTCTTAATGGCATACCAATGTACCATTGTGAGCCGTTGGAGAGACAACAAGCTGTGATCAAGAAGCATGCGCTGGGCTTTTGCAGGTTGGTTTCAGTGAGGATCTGTTTACCATTGAAAACCTGAATAATAATAATGGTTTCACTTACAAGTTACAAGGACTTTTTGAAGTTAATCAAGGTGTTATCTCACATCAGGGACTTGGAGGAGTTGGCATGTGTGTTAACTGCTGGAGAGGTTTGGTTTTGGATACAGCCGAATATGGCCAACTTTCGTGAGTTGGTAGTTTATTAAATGGAAAGAAAAGGGTGATGAGGGTAAGAAGGCTTTGGCTCTAGTATACTGCCGTAGGAAATTGGAGAAAAAAGCAGCTAAGATGAATATTGTTAAAATGTGAAAATCTGTTTCAAACAAGTTGCTAATCAATTTTGCAAGATTCAGACAAGTTTGCACTTTTGCAGTGGATGATGTAATTATGCCTAGTGCGTTTTCTGCTTTAGGTTTAGTTATTTTGTTTTTCGTCTGATTGCTTTTGTTTCTACTTGTAAACATGAAGTTGGTGTTGGATTTGGTTAGGAGAAATAGTTCAGCAGGATCAGCTTATGCAAGCTTACATATTTTTATGTTGTCAAAAACTAGAAAAAAAAATTATGCAACAATGTCTAGATAAGTTTGCAAACATTATGTGCCTGTACATGTATAAGGTGAAGGCTTTTTGAAGGATTTAAAACTTGAAGAAGGTTTGGTATATTTTATTTTCTTAT
The DNA here is from genome assembly GCF_000230855.2 of Cajanus cajan. Classification (NCBI taxonomy): domain Eukaryota; kingdom Viridiplantae; phylum Streptophyta; class Magnoliopsida; order Fabales; family Fabaceae; genus Cajanus; species Cajanus cajan. Next base: position 74,608,008 of record NC_138518.1, read on the forward strand.
TAAATATGAGTATTACTCCCCGTAAGGATTCAAATTTTAATTTAGTTGGTCTAACCCTTTTCATAATACCCTTTTTTTAATATTTACAAAAATTTGTTATTTTCAATAAATATCAAATAATAATGAAGACGGAGGGGTAGTAAGTGAGTATCAGAAGAAATGTTGACATTCATCTTATTTCACATTTAATAAATCAAGTTGTAATTAACTAAAGTGGGTACGTATTTTTTGCGATTATATTTGCCTTCACATCCTATGATGATAACGAATCATAATAAAAACAAGATAATTTTTTTTAACGGATCTATAGTGTTGCTGATTATTTAGGTGTCAGCTTAGCTGGTTGTGGTAATTTCCCATTTACATTCATGCTTCAATTTTTATGGAGATATGTTTGGAAGTGATCAATACAACTAATTAATAAACCTAAAACAATATATTCATTATGTTGTGTGAGCTCAAATCATTAACTGATTTTTTCATGATCTCGATCGTAGTTTGAATTAATTTCCCACATATAATTGCTTTTTATAATCCTCCTACGAACAACGATTGCCTGATAATCCCTCTCATACATGTGCTAATTAGCAATCTTCATACCATACTAGTAATTAATAATGAAACATGGGCCAAGATTCTATACTACCATGAAAAACTTAGTACGGTAGTAATGAAACTAATTGATGAATCATTGAATCATATGCGTATAATATATATGATTTTATGTCAGAGCTGAAGACGAGGGGGATTCAAAATTTTCCCCATTTTGTGCATGAAATATCAAGCTCTCTAATTAACAAGATTGGATTTCAAAAGTTTTTATATATGTGCAGAAGGAAGGTCTAGACCCTCCAAGGAAACTCTCTCCTTTTAGCTAGCACAGATACAAAAGTTCCTCTTGAAGCTTTCTTTGCTATTGTATGGCTATTGCATGATTTGATTTTCTTCCTGTAAGGTTTCTCTTTCTTAGGAAGATCTTTTATGCTCTCCACGTTCGCTAGAGAACTGAAAGATTGAGCCTTCCCTTGGTAAAACATAGACAAGCCTCTCCTGCACACGTGATATATAAACTATGTTAACGCACCAACTTAAACCAATTCCTAACATTAATTTTCAAACAAGAAAATTAGTAAAAGTTTTTTTTTTTTTTTTTTTTTTTTTTTAAATGCATCATGCATGAAATTGCTTACTTTAATGGGAGTTGATTCATCAGCTCTGATAATTCAAACAAAGGGTTATTTGAATGTGTTGATGAAGATGATGAGGCTGATAAATAAGAAGTTGAAGAGGATGATGCATCCTCAGCCAATTTTGATGAAGAATATAAACACACAGAGTTCATTGAATCATCTGAGATTGATCCATTATTGAATATTGAATCGCTCACATCATTGTTGACATCTTCCTTAACAACCCAATTTGTGTTTCCAGCTCCACTACCATTCATGATTTCCTTCACGTTCATTTCTAGCTAGAGAGACTTGCTTTGCCTTCTCATCGGTTATAGAAATTAAGAAAATAAAGGAAGAAGAAAGATGAACATTATCTCTTCTCTACTTTATGAAATGGAATAGGCCTTCATTAAGGGAGCTCATCTATGTATAATCTCACATGATCAGTTGTAGATTATGATATCAACTGATTCGAGCAGTTACATTTAACAGTTTGAGTGATTTTATATATAGGATTACCAATGACGAACTGAATAGCATTATTGTTTATTTAAGTTTATCAATTATAACACTAAATCATAACTTTTTGTCATTGTTTGTTAGATAACGTTATAGCGTGCAAAATTAATACCCTTCTATCGCTATAGAGGATAAGGACTAAATTTGAAGACATCCATATCCTGAATCAATGAATCACCTTATTATAACTTCTTTTGATTTTTGGCGTGTGAAACTGTGATCTCCCGTCTCACCAACTTTGCTTCATAAAGGCATGACAGACAGCTATATATATTCCCACCTTTTAATGCATTGTTTATCTTTATCACACCATGTATATATAAATATAATTTTCTAATAATTTTAGTGAATGATCCTCGTTTTCATGGTTTTTTTAATGATATTTATTTGAGAAATATTTTATAATAATTATTTTTATAAAATTAATTTACACACAACTCCATAATTCTATAATGATGAGATATTATGCATTTTGAATCTACATTTTCAAGATTTTATTTTTGATCATTACCTAAAAGACATCTCAATCTATGTGTATATTTTATAAGTCATATTTGTTTTTGTTATTTTATTTATATGAGACTTCCCAACATATTATATATATTTTTATTAATTAGGAAAAGAAATTACCGCGCACACCTACAATTCAAATGTATTATATATTAATAAAAGAGAGATTTGTCAAGTAAATATCATATTATTGATTATTTTTCTACTAAAATGTCGCCTAATATTATTTTATTTTTATTTTTTTTATACTTCATAAAAATATATAAATATAGTTATTAGGTAATTATAAAAAGAATATATTTTGAAATAATTAAGGTAATTATGATCAATATATATAATATAATATTTCCATTACGATAATTAATCTCAAAATAAAATTAATTAGAATAATATATATATATATATATATATAATTTCATTTTCATTCGACTACAATCATTCCATTGTGCATTTTTTTTACCTCATTAATGATTCTTCTGTAAAAAGTCTCATTTTAACGATGAATGTCGAATAAATCATAAAATTAACCTTAGTTTTACATTTTTACTTTTTGTTACGATGAATATAGGAGGCAGTTTCTTTTATTTATGAAATGTGTCAACTAAATACAAAAAAAATTGTCATTTATCTTTCTTTTGCTATTTTTTCTGTCTATTTCGATCCTTACATGTTTCATTATTATTTTTGATATCTTATTTGATGGTGGATTCAAGACCCGGAGTTAATGGACACAACTTTTTTTTAAAAATAAAAATTAATAATCATTATCATATATATAAAAAAGCAAAACATAAATATCCAAAGCAATCATCGATTGATTCAATATATAAAATTAGAAAATATAAAATATAATATTTTTAAATATATATTAATAATTTAATTAAAATGCGGAAGTGCATTTGTTTATCTTCACTATAATATAGGTTTATCATTGATCTTATTGTTCACTCTTTTATATAAAAAAATTCACCTTCAATGTTGACGAATGAATAAATCAACCTATTTTAAAAAAATATTAAAAAAAACCTATCCTATTTTAAAAAAATATTAAAAAAAACCTATTTTAGCAAATAGTTGAATACCCAACCAATTTATGAGAGTTCATAAATACAAAAAATAAAAAAATAAAAAAATGAAAACTAAGCTTAAGCCACAACTATTTAAGCACTTATCATCTTCATTAGCTTTCCCGAAGAGTTGAAATACCTAGTCTTGGACATTGCCAAGTCTACAAAGACATACACTTGTGCCAAAGAAAGTACACATTGCAACTTCTCCATGACAACTAATTTCTTGTTGTCCACTAACATAGGCACATCGATGAAAAGCCCTTTCTTGATGCCTTATCATACAATCTCATGGCCGTAAATCATCCTATGTTGTCTGTTAAGATAATTCATTTTCAGTTTAAAATGAACATAACTCGATGTTGTTCATCACCTCTTTCATTCTTGAAAGTCACATCAGGCCATAGGATCTTATTCCTTGCTAAATATTTTCTTCGCGTGGATGCTGACTAGGATAGTTGCATAACAGCCCACAGGGTTTTGTATGTTCCTTGGAGATCGATGCACCGATAGCTTGAATGTCTAATAATATATTATTAAAAAACTATAGTTATTCTTTTTATAATAAGTTAAAATAAACACGTAATTTGTTTTTTATTAGGAAAATAAATTTGGAGACTTGGAGTTGTAGATTTAAGCACGACAAGGAAAGAAACGAACGAAAAGAACAAAAATGATGCTCATAGGCCCAATTGTCATGCCATGGTCCATAAATAAATAGAACTTTTGTCCTTTGTTTGAAAAAGGCTAAGGCATAATTGAGTTTTCCACTGTGATGCATATCATCTGCCAAAGTAAACAATACGAAATGAACTGTTCTGAACAGATCACCTACGAGTAGAGACATGGCCCTTCCTGCAAATTAATACTCTTTCCCTACAAATATAAACATGGGCAAAAAAAAAGAAAAGAAAATGTTGTTATAGAAAAAAAATAACCACATTCTCAAAATCTTAAGATATCTCGAAGAAAATGATATCGTGTTAAGCAGAATTCTTTATTTTCTCTGTTGAGTGGACACCGGGTATAGATTAGAAAATGAATAAATCATTCTTTCTCTTAAATAGTTATTAAACATTTAAACTAATTAAATTATATATATAGTTTTTAGAGTTTTGAATATTTATTCATTTAGTTTTTGGATTGATATATTTTACTTATATTGAAGGATTATATGTTATGATTTCTAATTTTAAGAATTACTAAAATGATTTGAAGGATGTAATAATTATTTAAGAAAGAGAGTGATATATTATTACAACAACAGTGCAGCGGGCCAAAGGAGAAAGATTTTGATATATTATTTGATAAATTATTACATTATTGATCGTGCAGAATGGAGTGATCATTGTGCCTAGTCTAACAACAACAGTGCAACGGGCCAAGGAAAAAGATTTTGATTTTTGACTGGGGCATCACTAGTAACTAGTAATCAATAATCATAGCTTAAAATTGCGATTCATGATCACATCATCCTATTGTACTCCATGCCATGGTCAATAAAATCTCTAATCAGTGTTGTACATCATTGAGAAAGTTTTTCCCAACTAGTATTAAACACAACTACTTCCATCATATTTTAATTATAATAATTTATGTCATGAATAATGCTTTAACATATAATTCTTTTATTAATTTATAAAACCAATTTAAAGAAGAAAAAAAATTTATGAAATCCAAAACATAAGGACATTGGTGATGAAAAGACATACACCTACTTTGACAAAGCTAACATTCTAACGCGTGATAGTAAATATTAAATTATTTCAATAAAAATATATTTTTATAATTAATTATGTCAAATGAATTTTATTTGAATATATTATATTCAAATTGATTTTAAAATAATTTATTTTGTTTTTATTATTTAAAAGAATATTTTTATAGTAAAGTTAATAAAAGAATGTATAACGGTTGTAGTAGATGATTTCACATTCGAAACAATTCGTTATCAGAATATAATTAATGTGAGAACAAATGTTAGCTAGAAATTAGTCTAATATCTTTTAATCACAAACTCTAATTTTTTATCAATAATAGAAATTTTTTTCAATATGATGAATTTTTTATCATTTGATAATATTTGCCAAGCATATTATCTTTTTTTAAATCTCTAATACTGAGTTTTTTTATGGGTAATACTCATGTGTTTAATTCCTGCATAAACATAAATATATAAATATATAAATTTAGAATTTAGGATTTAGGGTATATATAATAAGTATATTGAGTTTATTTTTAATCAAGACGAGTTTAAGATGAAAAAATTCAAGTAAATCTAAGTTAAATATTAGCAGTTGAATTGACTGAAGTTAACTCATTTTTAATTTTAAATCAAGGATATAATTTTAATAATTAAAAATAAATATTTATTAATTAAATTAAATTATAAATTTGAAAAATTAAAATTTGATGAAACAAAATTGTACATCGAAATAGATATGATATGCTTATTAAAAAACCTATTTAAAAGATATACAAAAATATATAAATAAATTAAAAGAAACTAATTATTTTTATTAAAAGTAACATAATATAAGATTAAAAATATATGAAACGCATAGAGAGAAGGAACAAACATGCGAAATTGCGGGATCGAGAAATATGAATAAACCGAATTCGAAAGAAAAGAAAAAACTTGGGACCGGCGCTTTTCCGCTGACACCCGAAGCAGCCTTGTATTGTTACAGTCACATATTCAATTCTCTGTCGCCTCCTCCTGCAAAATGCAAACACAAACAACATCACAATAGTTTTATTTATATTTTTTATTTACACAAATAAACGTTGTATAAAGATATATACTAAAGAATAAAATAGTTAAAAATATTAATAATAGCATAATTGTGATTAATTAAGTAAGTAGTTCCTCTGAGTCTGAGGGAGTATAAAGAAAAATCTGCATTAGTGGACAAGACACGATGTCCTGGTCCTGCCCACTCCACTCTTGAGCTCCAATCTCTAGACTGAACAGAACAGAGAGAAACAGAGAAAGAGAGACAATAGCCGTTACTTTCTGAGCATTGGAACGTTAGGTGAGTGAAAAAGCTTTCCAAAGTGAAACATCAAACTTCACACTTCACACTTCACACTTCACACTTCACACTTCACTCTCTCTTCTTCGTGCTTCCAACATCACTACACACCAATGGCCACTGGCTTCACCCTCTTCTTCGCGGCTTCACTTTTCCTCTTGCTTCTCGGTTCGTACCTTTCTTTCATTTCGATTTTTCCTTCAATTTCCTAACTTTGCTTCAAACAATGTCGGTGCTGTGCTCTGCTTCTATATTTTCCTTTCCTGTCTGATATTTAAACGCCACTACCAGAAACTAGATTTACGCATGCAGTTAGTGGTAGAATCTTCTTTAGAACTTGAGGGAGGGTGAAAAAATTGCTTTTTTTAATTAATTAATGATGATATCATATTAACAGGGCTTTTTCTTCCTAACCCTACCCCTTCAACTGGGTTTGCAGTTCTTTTCAATTTGTGATACAGCTCATGTGTAAAGATCACTTCTTTGCTCATAGTTTGGTTAGAGTGACACCTTACCCCACATTGTGTACTGTGGATTGAAAACAAAAATAAAAATTAGTAATTGATTGTTTAGGCTTGAAGATACAAGCTTGTAGAGCTAGCATTTTTCACTCACAAAGAGTAAGACTGTTTGTAATGCTTAATTTTTGTTTAATATAATGTTATGAAATATTCTGTGCCAGATTGTTGCTCTGGGAGTTTTATTGGGGTCTGCTATGGAAGAAGTGCTGATGACCTCCCCACACCTGACAAGGTGGCACAGTTGGTTCAACTTCATAAAATAAAATATGTCAGGATCTATGACTCTAACATACAGGTTCTCAAGGCCTTTGCAAACACTGGGGTTGAGCTTATGATTGGGGTTCCAAATTCAGATTTGCTGTCCTTCTCTCAGTTCCAGTCTAATGCAGACACTTGGTTGAAAAACAGTGTCCTTCCTTACTATCCGGCCACAAAGATCACGTATATAACCGTTGGTGCTGAAGTCACTGAAAGTCCTAATAATGCCTCCTCATTTCTGGTGCCTGCCATGAACAATGTGCTTACAGCACTCAAGAAACTTGGCCTGCACAAAAAGATCAAAGTTTCCAGCACTCATTCACTTGGGGTTTTGTCGCGATCGTTCCCGCCTTCTGCTGGGGCTTTCAATAGCAGCCATGCGCATTTCCTCAAGCCATTGCTAGAATTTCTTGCTGAAAATCAGTCACCTTTTATGATTGATATATATCCCTATTACGCCTTCCGAGATTCCCCAAATAAAGTGCCTCTAGACTATGCCCTGTTTGAGGCATCCTCTGAAGTCATTGATCCAAACACTGGTTTGCTGTACACTAGCATGTTTGATGCTCAGATTGATGCTATTTACTTTGCTCTGATGGCCCTGAACTTCAGAACAATTAAGGTCATGGTCACCGAAACGGGTTGGCCTTCCAAGGGGTCACCTAAGGAGACGGCTGCAACTCCTGATAATGCGCAAACATATAATACTAATCTGATAAGGCATGTTATCAATAACACTGGTACTCCTGCAAAGCCTGGAGAGGAGCTAGATGTTTATATTTTCTCATTGTTCAATGAAAATAGGAAGCCTGGTTTAGAATCTGAGAGGAACTGGGGATTATTTTATCCAGACCAGACAAGTGTGTATAGCCTAGATTTCACCGGACGAGGTGCGGTTGATATGACCACTGAGGCAAATGTAACCAAGTCAAATGGAACCACATGGTGCATTGCTTCAAGTAAGGCCTCACAAATTGACTTGCAGAATGCCATAGATTGGGCCTGTGGTCCTGGCAATGTGGATTGTACAGCTATCCAGCCTAGCCAGCCTTGTTTTGAGCCAGATAACCTAGCTTCACATGCATCTTATGCGTTTAATAGCTATTACCAGCAAAATGGGGCTTCTGATGTTGCTTGCAGTTTTGGAGGCACAGGTGTAAAAGTTGACAAGGATCCAAGTATGTTTTCGTTGTTCATCACAACCCATCACCAATAAATCATTTATTTAGTCAGTGTTTTTGTAATGTGCTGTTTTTCCCAAAATCTTTTGTGCATACATATGCTAGATATAATTTGAAGAAAGCTAGTCAAAATGCATTCAATTTTAGTAGAAGAAAGTATTAATTTGTAGAGGAATGTGTTTTATGTGGAAGTTGTTTGATATCTGGCAAACTTGGCTGCTGTCATAGTTGCTCGTTGAATTGTCAATGTTCCTAATATAGGACATGATATTTGGCTTGTTCCGTCTATTGTTTCATTGAATTGTCTATTCCTTTTCTGTGTTACTAATGAAGTGGTGGTCAATTCTGCAGGCTATGACAACTGCATCTACATGAAAGCTGGGTAAGTTCAATATAGGACATGATATTTGGTTTCTTCCTTTTATTTTGGACGACCTTAAATTGCACAAATTCAATTTGGAACCATATATGACATTTGGTTTTTCGTCCATTGTGCTTTTGCAGAAGTAATAAAACTGTGACAAGCAATACAACAGCAATGTCTTCAACTTCATCCTCTTCACAGAATGGAAATTCTTCGTCAATTTTTACATTTCTTCTTGTAACTTGTGTCTTTGCTCTAATGCATATTCAACGACACTGATAAGCTTGATTGTTGAAAGTGCAGCACGATTTTGCTTTGCTGTATGCTGCGTTTCAAATGCATGGGGGAGGTATTAGTTTTAGTGGAGAGCTTTCATATGCTCTATGCTATGCATCAGAAAAGTGATAGATGAAAACTTTGTTGCTGTTATATAAGATTTTTCTTTTTTCTTTTTCAGTGCATTAGAGCAATGATTGGCCAAAACTCTTTGGTACTAGTTTTGTGTGCCAAGTGAGAGATGCAAACAGCATGCAAAGATAACTTGGACTTAGCATCGATATTTTATGTAAATTATGCATGTGTTGTTGCACCTTATTGTCTCATTATTTTGCAACTTTGAAAGGCTATAAAACTGCTTGTTCTTAAGATTATCTCGAGGCTTAATAGAGTGATACTAATCCTTTTAAAAAAAAAATATGTAGTGATACTGCCAAAGCAGAGTTTTAGTTATGCAATTGCATAAGCAGAGTTTTGCTGATCATCCTATCTGGTTCAACCCGAAAACCCAAAAAGAAATCGGTGATATTGATGGTTTATCCCGAAGAAAAAATGGGGTTGAACAGTTCCAAACACTATTGTAAATGATTTGTGCAATTAATCATCAACCATAGGGTTGATAAACCTCATTTTCATATGGGATAAGTTAGGTAACTCCATTAATGATGCAGGAAACTTTCTTGTAAAAATTTGACCTGAAATGGCAAATTTGACCAATTGGAATGGGGCCAGTCAAACTGATCATGAACCGATCAAAATCGGTTCAGAAAACTTGCTTGAACTTTTTTTATTTTTATTCTAAAACATTTTTTTAACTAAATAAAGGCATATATATGAAATTTAGATATAGATGGTTATTATTTGTTATATTTTTTGTTTGTTTGCAAGACGTAATATGATTTCTTTTTATGTTAATTTAAAATTTTGCTTTATTTTCATAATTTTAATTTTATTCTGTTTTGTTACTAAATATATTACATAATATTATAAAATATTTAATTATTATTGTTCTAAATTAGATTTTACCATGTATAAAGTATTGAATCGTAAATCAATAGATTCATTAATTCAATGAGTCGTACGACTTTAAAAGCGTATTTATATATGCGATATTTTGATTTTACCGTTGTTGAATTATTAAATCGTCTACTAACTATTTAGAACGGGGATTAATGATTAGGAATCATTTCAATTTTAATGGTTTTGAATTTAAGTCCTAGACATGATAATATGTTAAATAATCGAAAGGAAAATTTTGTCCTATAAAAAAGTTCAATTTAACTTTAACATGATTATCTTAAAAAAAATACATTTAATTTATACTTATAATTATATAATCAGTTTTTTAATAGTAATATTTGTAACACCGTAAAGGGTAAGATAATTATGACAATTTAATTTACTTTAGAAAGAAAGATATATAAGATTTTTTTTTAACAAAGCCTTGTAGGCTCATTCTCAAGGAAAGTTAGAGCGAAGTTTTAGAAAGAAGACCCTTGAACTGTAGGATTCTTTTTCTTTCAAATTTCTCTGTGTAATTCCTTTCTTTCCCTAGAACGCTAATCTCTTTTATCTTTTCTTGAAATTTAGGTTAGAAAGCTTGTTTTTGTTGGATTGAAGCCGTCGAGTCGACTGCTTGAAGTTTTCTCTTATTCACCCTTTCATGGCTGATTTGGAGCCACTTTCAGGTAAGGGAAACTAGAACGTAGTTTGTATGATTACATGTGAGTTTAGGAACTCAGAAAATTATGGTTAACAAATCAATCTGCTAAATTGATGGGGTTTTGGTATTTTTGGGGCTTTGGGCTAAAAATGGGATTTTTAGTGATTTTGGTACATCGAGAGGATGTATGTTGGATCTAAGGGTGTCCATGGATTGTAAGAAGTCTATTTATTGTTTGGTGTGGATTGTATATGACTGTTGTTCTAAGATTTTGCAAGTTTTTGGTTGGTTTTTCTGAAATTGGGTGTTACAGGTTGAATCTGCCCCGGACGTGTCTTCATGGCATCAAATGGACCTTCATTAGAGGTATCCATCTTGCAATCACGCCAGACGTGAGGTTAGTCTCATCAGACGTGATTCAAAATGGGAGCCTTTGGATAAATTTCGCCAGATGTGAGGAAGGCCACACCAGACGTAGTATCAGATAGTGGCTCAAGTGGGGATCTTACTATATGATGCCGGGCGCATGTCTAGTTGCGTCGAGCATAGATGCCCAAAGAAGTCTTTGACTTCATGACATCGGGCGCAAAGTGAGTTGCGTCAAACGTCATTTTGTAGGGGAGTCTCTATCAAACTTATGCCAGACTTGGTACCCTGATGCCGGGCATGAGAAAGTCCTGGAGCTCTTGGGTTGAGCTTAGGCTGGGCGCGACAAAGCTGCGCCAGGCGTGAATTTGCATTTGGTTGTTGTGGTTGGGTTGTGATGCTTTTGCATGTTTTAATGTTGAATGTTTGATCATATATGTAGGTGAATTGATGTTTGGTTCATATTTATGCTTAGGAAGATATGTATGAATGTTTAAAGGCGAGTATTATGTATGTATGTTCATATGATAATGAATTTAATCATGATGGTGGATTGACCATGTATGATGTGTAGTCTAGCCTAGAACTTGAGGAGAGGGAAAAATGTTTTTGAACTGGAAAAGTTCACGCAGAGTCTCTTAAGAGTGGTGCTTGAATAGGCCACTGGTATATATGAGAGTGACGCTTGGATAGGCCACTAGTTTTGGGTGAGAGTGGTGCGTGGATAGGTCATTGGTCATGGTAAGCCTGTACCCAGCTGTGATATACCTGACAGTGGAACCGGACTTCCAAGTATATAAGTGACACTATCCGAGTAAACAACTGGGGAGATTTGATATCTCGATTTGCTATTGACCCAGCAGGGCACTTCGAACGTAAAAGCGATCGAGATGATTTCGGTAGGATGAGATGTCACTTATGCTGCTCTGTTGTTGGGGAGATCTCCAAGGTGAATGTGTGACGATGCATTAGATTATTGATATATATGGATATCTGTCATGAGTTGCATTTATTGCATGATTATGGTATGATAGAGCGTATGGCATGACTTTATAAGAATGATTGTTGATGTGATGATTTAGTAGCATAGAAGTTTATTCTTATGCTTGCATGATTGTTTATTGAACTCTAGCTTACCCTTCTATTTTCATGTTGATGGATTGCGATGATCATACTGTGTATGGAAGCAAGTTAAGGTTAGGTTGGAGTTGGACGTGGTGATTGTTGTGAGTTGAGGAGTTCTGTCCTAATGTTAGAGTTACCGCTCGAGATAACTGTTTAGAGGTGCTTGACGAACACTAAGAGAGTATTATTATTTGGATGACTGTATATACATAGTATTCCATTTTGTACATAGTGGTGTGGTTTTACTATTATTTTTTTATATTCATGTTTATATTGTTATCCAGTTTAATAGCTCCTCTTAGTTAACTAGTATAGTTAGTGTTCATTAAGTATAGAAATAATGACGGATCGTTACATTATTAGTGACAACAAAAATAATAGAAAAATTATTGCTCCAACAAACTTTCTATTGAAACTAATAAGACTAAAAATTTGTTATAATTTAATTCTTGAAAAACTAATTAGAATAAATTAGTGCTTATTATTCTTATTAAGAATGTGACAACAATTATTGTGATTTAGTTTTTATTGAACTTTCATTGCGATAATTTTTAAATACTTCTCTTTGAAATAATGAAATTTATAATCTTTTATTGTTTATTTTTTATTTATTTATTTATTATCAATAAGTATTTTTATCGAACACATGACAATTTCTTTTAGATTTGGCAAACACTTCCTCCCAACTTAATTTTCTACATTTCTTGTTTATTCTTTTAATGTTACTTTTGTATCGTTTTAATTTTTGTGTAATATCTTTTTATCGTATTTTTTTTTGTAAAGAAATATTTAAGATGTGTTATAAAAATAATTGAAATAACTGTAATTTAACTATAATACATTTATACACTTACAAAATATAAAAGGATTTGTTAAATAAGTCAAAATTTATATATATATATATATACTAATAATAAAAGGGGTTTTCTTATTTAATATTTAGTTTTATTTTATCTTTAATAACCGTCCAAATTATAAGGATGAATTTATTATTTTTTTCTCTTTCTTTAACAGAGTCACGTAGTGTATTTTTTTTGGCCCACTAGTAGATAATAAAGATTTTTCTTTCTCTAGATAATTTTGCATTTTTTTTCAGTTTTAATTCGAATGCTTACCTCTCCCAAGGTCTAATTAGGTTTGAGGGCTTCAAAAGTGGAAAAGCATATGTAGATCTAGCAAACAGTGACTACTGATATATTTCCTGATCTCAGTGGTTGGAGTGTCAATAGGATGGCTCACCCTATTCAACCTTAACCCATGTGTAAAATAATAATATTCGTATCATCTAAATTGTAATTAGCCAACTATTCAATATAATACCGACCACATTTATCCAAAATAAATAACTAAATAAATAATGCGCTAAAGAGTCAAGTTCAGAATGAGTTGACGTACAGGTCGCAGCAACCCCGGAAAATAAGCTACATAAAATTAAGGGATTTTTAATTATACGAGCCGACCCAAATTAGTTTGACACTCGCACGTTTAACGAATTTGGTCTGCAATCCTAGTCACAAAAATAAATAAATAAAAGCATTTATATAAAAAATTGACTACTTAAAAAGATCATATTAGGCTGGCCGATACAAGCCAACCCATAATTAAAGTATTTTGGTTTTTTAAATATTAATAATTATATGAACTGATTTATTTAGTGATGATCGGCAGGTTTATACACACTTGTTAAATACAAGCTCATTTAGATGTAAGCCTATAACTAATAACGGGCTTAAGCAAACTGGGTCAAGTCAGTCTACATGTCCAACTTTTATGATAATTTTTGAAGTGGAAATTTAAGGGAAGGGGTAAGACAAGATTGTACCAAGAAAAAAAAAAGAGGGGAGATATGTTCTTGTTAAAGAAATTAAAAGACTTGTATAATATTTATAAAAATAAACAAAATGTCAGAATATTGAGTTTTTGTTAATTATTACTTTATTTCTTTTATTTTTAAAAACTATCAAATTATACAATATTTCTCACAAACACGTCATTAAACAACGACTAACGATGTTTAGAGTCGAGTAGGATGAGTTGTTTGTCCTTAACCAAATTCTATTTTTTTTTATGAAATCAATTCTTCAAAAATCAAACACGATGCTTTACTTAAAATATATTGTGAACTGCAAGTTCAATTAAGGACAAATTTAAAATGAGACCAAGCCCAAATTGTGGATTTTATAAATCATAAAGTGATTGTCCCAATTTAACTAATCAATCCATTATTAAATTATTTGAACTAGCTATTTGCATCGTGGGCATCAACAGTCTTGTCAATCAAACTATAATTTTAAATGGAACATTACTGCGTTTTGTTTTTTTCGCTTGAAGGACAGTTTCAAATCCAAGCCCGAGTCCTCAACAACTATGATAATTGGCAATAAAAAGATAGAATTTAGGAACAAACCAGGTAGGTATCCATATCACTTTCTTCCTTGCTATACCAGTACCTCGAGCACAAAACAGACGACATCCCTCAATATTGCAATTATCAGAGGCATGCAACAAGATCACTTGGTTAAGTTATCATGATACCTGCTATCTACTTAAACTGTAGAACAATGTAGTTACTTAATACCTTAGTTAACTGAAAGAAAATTATTTGCATTTAGAAGAAGAAAAAAAAGGAGTTAGGAGGTATAAATATAAAGGCATATCTGCCAGCTAGATAAGAATCTGCCGACTTCTGATAAATGTGAGAACCATTATACCATAACATTAAAATTTAAAACCACTGTAATGTATACAGGTACCCCACTAAAAAAGTCCAACGACAGAGAATTATAGTCATCATTTCTCAAGAACCAAAACACTTTCTTCGCAACACGCACATGCCGTCACTTTTGATACCCAACAATATTATTACACTGCAATCAAGCATTCCATTCGAGGTCGATGCAAAAACTTGTACAGAAGCCAATGAAATATGCACCATAACAAGACATAGAGATCGAGGATTAGAGACCCTGTTCAATGAGATAATCACCAAGCCTTTCAACTATGATGTTGCATTGACCTGGACTCATTGGTTCGTCATAAATGCCAATGATCAAGGCCAGATTGGTCTTCTTGACAGTAGCACCACCAGGACCCTGGATAAAAATCGATATTACAACTACAATGACTAAAATATGCACGAAGAAAATATGTGCACTTTGTGCAAGAAACCCAGCTCATATATATTCATCTTTCAACATTGAATAAAAAGATATTTAAAAAAATGTTTTTAAATTAAAATTGGAAGGAAACACTGGGCACGAGCTTGATGCGTGATTCAGATGATTGGTCTTAAAAACTGAATTTAGACAACTTCACAAAATCAACTTATAAGATGAGAATTGTCTTTTATTTATATATACTAATTTGACTATATTATTGATCAATGTGAGACTTAGGTTTTTCTCATAGTATTTGCCTATAATATGATTGATATGACAAACACACGGGCAAGGCATAAGTTGTCCTTCAGACAGATTCCAAAGTATGGTCCAAGATTTAGAAAACAGATATTGTTGCGTAACTAAATTACTATGGTGCACGATATGCTAGCTCGATCCATGCTTGTGTCAGCCTCAACACCAACACAGATTAAAGTGCATACAATGAAATGGTTACAACTCACTCTACATTTTATTGCCCAATTCTACTTCTAATAGTCTATAAAAAGAATTGAAAATGCAAGTCTTCACAGAAACTGTATTATCCATTACAATATCAGCAAATCCACGCAAAAAAAAAACAAAAAAAAAAAACTTGAAGCAGAGATCAAAAGCAGCGGTTACCTTCTTCCCTCGAATGACGGCGCCAGGCTCGCCTTGGATAACCATATATTTGGTGCCACCGAGATGCAATCCAGTTGGAGCAAGCGATCCAGGCTCATCAAAATCATTCATGATCGCAGAGATTTCCTCAGGCTTGAACTAAAAAAACAAACATCCACACGCAACATCACAAATAAGAACGGATCAACTAAAACAAAAACAGATCTGTCACAATTATAGTTCACAAGAGCATCCGACACATATAATCAATCAATTAAGCACGCTTCAAATCGACAAATGAGAACAAAACGCACTGTAACATTGCATTAAAGTGAAGTTATCTTTTGCACAGTATATAATCAACACTACTAGGTATTGTCCTTAATTTTTTAATTCAGAGAAACAGTAGCAATCCAAGTCAATTTGAATTGCTCTAAGTTTTTAAAGTATTTTGCAAGTTGATTCTTCTCTTGTTGGATCTCCTTGACAAGTTTTATGTGTAAGCTTAATTTAGAAGGGCAATGAACAGAGATCGGCGATTGTTATGGATTAACGGCGAAATGAAGCGATCGGAGGGGGAAAAGAGTAAAGGAAGGGAAACCTGAGGGAAGTTGGAGCTCTGAGCCCAAACGGTGCCGTCTTGGCCGAGGATAGCGGCGGAGGTGAGGCGGTTGCCTTCAATTTCGCAGAGAAGGTGGTCATCGACGTATGCTTGCCACGACATGATTCAGATTCGGATTTTCTTCTCTTCGCTTCGCTTCAGTGATCGAAAATGGGTGAGGATTGGGATTGGGAACTTGGTAGCTGCGTTGATACTACGGAGGAATGTATGCCTATAAATCCGTGTAATCATACCCAAGTTACAACAATGCCCTTTTCATTACCCTATTTTCTCTCTCTCGCACAAAATCTAGCAAACCAATATATTATTATTATTATCTCAAAATCAAATTAAATAAAATATTATAATTAATATTTAAATTTGATCGTTTGCATATAATAGTAATAATTAAGAATATCCTCAAATCATAATACAATTTGTTAACCACAAATCTGAAATATAATATTTATATTCAAAATTTAGGATAATGAATTTTTAATTTTATTCTCATTTATAATTTTTTAAATAAATATAATAAAATATTACAAATAAATGTGTATTATTATTTAATAGTTTTTTTTATGAAAATTATTTTAACAAGCATGCATCCTACGCAAATAAAAGTTTATTACATTTTAAAATCATATTCAAAAGATTAAAAAGTATAAATAAACAATATTCAAAATATTCAAGAGATTAAAGAATTACTATTTTATCAACGTGTTGTTGATTTGAGTTACATCGAATTTAGATCTCTTAAATTAAGTAAACAGATAATATAAGAAAATTATATAATAGTATTATGTCTCTAAAAGTAATCATTTACGAAATATTATATAAAAAATAATAATTAATTTTTTATTATATATTTGATTTTTTTGTCCTTTAAATAGTAATCTTAATAGTTATTCTTAACTGATAGTATTTCTAAGATTTTTTCATGAATAAAAAATATTTTAAAAATTATTCTCACTCATTGAATCACGTGTCTCATTTTAATCTCAAATATCAATGAATTAATTTAATTTTTTAATTTTTACATCTTTTAAATGTATTTTTGGAAGTTTAAATTAATTTATATCTTAATTCATTATATCAAATTGAAGGTCTTTTTATTATTTGGATAAAGCAAATCTTAAGGTTATTGTAATTTTAAATTAATCTTAACTATTATTTATTCATTTTGATTTATCTTTATTATTGGTATTTGGATTGACATTTTATAAGGATGTAAAGAAATTAAGTTTAGTCTAATTTAGAACTCAATCCAATGAAACATAATTGAATTAGATTGAGTTGAGTATGAGTTTTATTTTGTCAAGTAACTCAATCCAACTTTAATTAATAGGATAATCGAATTGGTTTGTTAAAATATTAATATATTCTACAATTATGAAAAAGAAAAAAAAATTAAGTTGATTAGAAATGTTCAACTCAACTTAAATGGTTAAAATCTGATTTGATTGAATTAGGTTGATCAAGTTCATAAGTTGATGATGGTATTTTTTAGAAATTTTTGAATAATAATTCGTGCTCTTTTGAGTGATATCAAATATATGACTATTAAAATGCAAATTTTGAATATAAAGATTTGACTGACCTATTATAGGTGGACCTAATCCTTTAGAATGTGGTAATACATCTAATAAATTATCCCACCAAACTTTTCCCTCCATGGATCTTGGAATAACAACATGGACTACATGAACTATCCAAGCCATAGAATTGACTCTTAAATAATCTTGACAAATGATGATTGAAGCGGGATTCAACATTTTAAACGAAGAAACGCTTGATTTCCATTTTAGTTGGAGATGTAACCAACCTACCATTAAAGACCAACTTATTCTCCTGCCATTTTGAACTCACATATGTCAGAATTTTTAATGATGTGAAAACTAATAAAATGGCTTCACAATGGATGCAGATAAAAAGGTAAAAAGAAAAATCAAAAATATAATTTAACATAAATATTATTAAATATTAATTATCATATTATTTATATAATATAATTTAATCATCAATATTATAATTTTAATAATCAATGTGTAAATATTAAATAAATAGACCAAAATTATAAATATTATTAAAATTAAGTGATTGTATAATTAAAAATTAAAAAATTAAAATTACAAATTAAATATTATAGAATACTAGATCCTTATACATTCTAAATTTATAATTTTCACATTTTTAATAAAATTTAGGAATGACAATTTTTTTTTAATCTATAGATACCCTATAGATTGAAAATAAATAATAAAATAGATATCTATCTTATAATAGAACATAGACAAATAATAAATATCCATATTTATAGATACATTGAAATTACTATAAATATGTTTAATTATATATAAAAATTGATATGGTTTATTTTATTAATATATATATATATATATATATATATATATATATATAATTTAGAATATAGCTTATTATGATGTTTATTAGTTTTAGTTGACGTACTAATAAAAATATTTATGCTGAAGTTCTTTTCCATTATTTTTTTATTATATCTTTAATGAGGAGTTTGTTAACTAAAATAAACCTAGCTTTTTAATACTTTTATTAAAATGTAAAAAATAATAACCAGAGGTTTGAACAAGTTCACTTGTGTTTAGTTGTTAGAAAAAATAAATAAAGAGAAGCGAAGAAAAACAATAAATAGTGTAAAAGTTGAAGTTGTTTAATAGAAAAGAGACGAGAAAAATAATTTTTTTAGTTAATTTATATTGAATTAAATTTAATGAAAATAAATTCCAATATATTGAATATTTTATTATTATTATATTTATTTTTTATTTTAACAATAATTATATTTATTTTTATATTTTAAATTGTAATAAATAAATAAATAATTTTATTTATATACCACATATAATTGATTATTTTTGTAAATTGTGTTAACACTCCGATGAACAGTAACTTCTGCTATAATACACATTTTAGTGTATTTTTGTGTTTTTAACGTGAGACCCACCTTTCTCCCTACACTTCCACACTCGGCCACTCCACCAAACACACTACTTTCACACACGTCTCTCATCTTCCCTCTCCCCCTGTGCACCAAACAAGCTGTTAGTCATCATGATACTGGCTATGTTCTACCAATAATGATAACAGGGATTCCCACAACGTGGATACAGACCAAATATTTCTGATAGCCTGACATACATGATCTGCTAAGCAAAACAATGAAAGAGGGTGTCTGATGAGTTTGGAGGATCAATCACGAGTTCCCAAATCTAAACGGGGTTCTCTCAAAGCAAAAGAATTTTTCTTTCAACTTACGCAAGTTAAAACTAAAACAGAAATACTAAGAGCTTTTAATACACTAGAACTGGAAAGAAAATTATTTGAATCAGGAAAAGGAAGGAAAAAAGCACCGAAGAATAAATATGAAGGCTTTCAGCCAGATAGACAAGAATCTGCAAACTTTTAATAAATATGCCAACCATTATACCATCGAATTCAAAATTTAAAACCACTGTAATGTATACAGGTACCCCACTAAAAAAGTACTAGTACAACGATAAAGATTATAGTCATCATTTCTCAAGCATCAAACACTTTCTTCACTACACGCAGATCCTGTGACTTTTGATACCCACAAGATTATTACACTGCAATCAAAGCATTCCAGTCGAGGTCGATGCGAAAACTTGTACAGAAGCCAATGAAATATGCACGATAACAAGACATAAAGAGAAGATTAGAGACCCTGTTCAATGAGATAATCACCAAGCCTTTCAACTACCATGTTGCATTGACCAGGAGTCATTGGTTCGTCATAAATGCCAATGACCAAGGCCAGATTGGTCTTCTTGACAGTAACACCACCAGGACCCTGGATAATAGGGATAAAGACTGATATTACAACTATAATGGTCAAAATATGCATTTCGATACTGTGTGAAAAACACCTTATATATGTTTATCTTTCACAATTGAATCAAAATTTTGAAAAGAAGTTATCAAGATTAAATTTGAAGGTAACGATTTACATCAGACAATCCTAGTACACAATATCTGATAGGATGGACCTAAAGAGACCCAAAAGAGATAAAATTAAATGGTTGAAGGACTTTATAGGTTGGTCTTAGAATATTAGGATATACTTGGGTTTAGTTTTAATGTTATTTCATATTCCATAAAATAGAATGATCATGATGACAATTGGTGTAAAGTCATCCTTAGTACTATTAAACTATAAATTTGTATTCCTTTTGGCCTGAGGCATGAATGAAAAATATCAATGTTAGTGTTTATCTTCCCTATAGTTTTCTTGTAGCCCTTTAATGGTTGATTTTAGTAGTGTAATAGTATAACTTTTAACTTTCTATTAGTATCAAATTGTTGAGAGGATGCATACAATAATTACTCTACACAGATGCATTTGCTTATAAATTATAATGATTGATATGCAAACCACAAACATGTGAATGGATTCCAAAAATGTGCAAAGGTTTAGAAAACAGAAATGTTTTGCTTATAAAATCATATGCACGATAGATATGGCTGCAACTCACATTACAATTTAAAACTACTATCTATGTAGTTGTTCTGGTATAGAAGTTAGAATAATCTTAGCCAAAGCACAAGTGTATTATCCATTAACCTATTTATGTCTGCCTAACCTGCCCATTATATAATTGTTTCTCCTTTTCTATCTCTTATTCCTAATAATCCAGACCGGTTATTATCTCTTGGCATATTTATCTTGTATAACTGGTCTAATATAGTAATATCTCTTGGGTTACGGTCATTATCATTAGAGATGGCTCCTATCATATGAATTATCTTATTTTGGTATGCGAAAATCATACATTTAACACCGTATATAAGTAAAATGAGTTAAAAGACATAAGTTTACTATTCGGCCACAAGCAGATAGACACTCTCACGATCATCTTAAACCTAGGAGCGTCCAGTAGTAAAAAAATTGAAAATGTATCTTCACATGAGCTGTACCATCACATGTGAGTATACCAGCTAGAATAGCATATTCTGGTTCACATTAGATGATCCATGTTTGAGTCGAAGTCAAAGAATTTGATTATGAATTTACAATTGATTTTGAGTTGAAATAAATTTAGTCATGACAACTTCCATGTCCAAGAGAAGCAAATATTCATAGTTTCCGCATATATTGTCAATTTTAGCATGATTTTAGGGTCTAAAGTAAGTAAATAATGTCATTCAAAACTCACGGGTAATTTTGGTACTAGATCAAAAATTTTATACCAAGTGTTACTACTAACTTGATTTTAGAATAAATAATAAAATCATTCAAACAAAACACACTAGTTCAAATCAATTTTAACCAAAACCAATTTTGCAAAATCGAAATAAATAAAAATGACACACACTACACTATCTAAGAATCAATGCAATAAAACTTGAAGCAAAGATCATAAACAGTGATTACCTTTTTCCCTCGAATGACAGCACCGGGCTCGCCTTGTATGACCATATATTTAGTGCCACCAAGATACAATCCAGTTGGAGCAAGTGTTCCAGGCTCAGCAAAGTCATTCATGATAGCAGTTATTTCCTCTGGCTTGAACTAAACAAGCATCCACACGTTAAATCACATACAAGAACGGATCAACTAAACAAAAATTAAAATTAAAACAGATCTGCTCCTATTACACTTCAAAATAGCATCTGATTTATGTTAATAATCAATCCGAAAATATAAATTAATATTAAGTTAGCTTCAAAGCCTAATTGTTGCAGGCAAGAACATAATCCTAATCAGCAGGACTAAACTTCTGCTTGTGTTATTAATTTTGTAATTATCATAGTACGCACTGAACTTCCTTTTGCTGATTGGATTATGCATATCGACAAACATGTCACAAGTTTAGAACTATTTTGCATGCTGATCGTTAGTGAGAGTCCATAACAAGATAAACACAGCGAGCATAGATCGAAGCTTTCCAAAGTGAAATAGAATAAATGGTGAAATGAAACGAATAGATCGGAGAGGGAAAAAGAGTAAAGGAAAATAGAAACCTGAGGGAAGTTGGAGCTCTGAGCCCAAACGGTGCCGTCTTGGCCGAGGATAGCGGCGGAAGTGAGGTGGTTACCTTCGATCTCGCAGAGAAGGTGGTCATCGACGTAGGTTTGCCACGACATGATTCAGATTTTCTGGAGAGAGCGTTTGGCCGCTGGGAAAATGGGTTAGGATTTTCTTTTCTTGGCTGCGTTGAATCCACGGAACTAAATGCCTATATAAATCTCTGTAACCACTTTGAAGTTACGTAAATGCCCTTTTCATTACCTTTTTTCGCTGTTTCGGGCTGACAGATAAGAAAAAAGAAAAATTATAAAAAAAATATATATCTTATTTATTTATTGTTTTTGGAAATTAATAGTTATCGGCGGTTTCAATTTTCAAAGGAAGAAAAAAAAAAGAAAAAAGTTGTGTGATTGAAGGTTCACTGTCACTACTAAACTTTAGCCTTTTCCTTTTTTGTTTCCTTTCTTTTTCAAATAGCGACGTTCTAATTCTATAATTTTTCACTATCATTTGTCGTTTTGTACCGTAGTCACGTAAAACACAAACAAAAATAAAAATATATCTATATGTTTAGATTTTCCTTTTTGTGTTTTTCATTTCTAATTTGAAGAGTTCTAGTTGCAATTACTTTGACATAGTATTTGACTTTGAATGGAAAATGAAAATTTGCACATTCTAGATAAATTTTAAAATTTTTTATGATGCAATTACTTATTTGTGAAAGTTATTATTTTTTACATTTTAATAAAAATATTAGAAGGCTAATTTTATTTTAAAAAAATATTTAATTGATAAAAATAATTCAGTGAAAAAACTACAACAACAAAAAAATTATTAATATGACAAATAAAAAAAATATATACCTCAATAAATAAATATTGTGAGCAACTAAATCATTGTAATAATTCAAACAAAAGAATAATTCAAAAACTGATTAATTTAAAATCTTTGAGATCATAATCAACCTTATTAATAATATCTACGAATTATAATTTTTTTCAACTAAATTTATCATTAATGGTATAATAAATAAAATAAACAACCATATTATGAAATAATTAACTAACTTTAATCCTAATATATTTTTTGATAGTCAACATTTATGATATATATAATTATTATTTTCATTTTATAAATATAAAATATATTTTTTTGAAAATTACTTAAAAACTTTATTTTGAATTAAAATAAAATCTATATAGAAATGTTATTACGTAATAAATAAATTCAGAAAAAATATTTTTAAAGTTAATTAGTGTTTTCTTGTGCATTTAAGTAATAAATAAATTATGAATTATAAAAAAAAAATCAACATAAAACTAATTATTTGTTAAACTAATTTTATATATAAATATCTACTAAGTTTGGAAAGAAAATATTGTTTATTGTATGTGCATGTGTGTGCATATATTTTAAAAATAATAATTCTTAAAACATCTTTACAGCATTTAGATCAAAGGATTTTGCGGTATCATATCTCCAAATGGCAGATCTCGAAAAAATATTTTAAGGGATCAAAATTTTAAATACATATTATTCAAATTATTTATAATATAACATATTAAAATATATATACTATTTAAAAGGAAAAGAAAAAATTTAAGAGATAATGACTAGGCACGAGCACGACTGTCTTCAAGATCTATAAACTATTCTTCTATAATTTTCAATAAGGATGCAACATAATTGACGAAAGGTAACATTACTGAAAAAATACGATTCCTCTTCCATCAATTCTTATCAACCTTTGTCCCTCCAACTCATATCAAATAATCAAATGCTTTGAGCAATTACTATATTAGACTTATTATTTTTTTTTTTTTTGTCTTTCTAGTTTTACTATTTCTATATAAAAAAGTTTATCTTCTATGATATTACAATATAAACACATTTATAATATTTTTAATATCAACTTTATTGTCTTTTAGAACTTAATATATTATTATTATTATTGTCTATTTTATTTTAACTATAATGAGTTATCAGTGCAATGCAATGAGTTAAGTAGTGAATAAAATTATTAATTAAATTTAAACTTAATTAAAATATAGTTAATTTTAAATTAATTTAAATAGTTTGATTACTTGTAAAAAAATATAATTTGGTTAAATAAAAAAAATTAATAATTAATTATTTAAGTGAGACTATGTAAAAAGATATATATAATCA
Organism: Cajanus cajan; assembly: GCF_000230855.2. Taxonomy (NCBI): domain Eukaryota; kingdom Viridiplantae; phylum Streptophyta; class Magnoliopsida; order Fabales; family Fabaceae; genus Cajanus; species Cajanus cajan. Next base: position 74,632,624 of record NC_138518.1, read on the forward strand.
CTTCGAAATTATTATAACAATGAGTTAGAGAAAATATACAAATATTGTAATAAAGATGCGTTTTTAGTATAATTTCATATAAAAAAAGTATTTTTTCACATGTAATATTTATTATAACTATAACTATATATATATATATGTATATATATATATATAATATATATATATATATGGGGAATGCTAATATATTTTTACTTATTTTTAGTGGAAGTATATTAGCAATCTACACCAAAATTTTAGGACAAAAAAATCACTCATTTTTTTTGATTTGGTTAATTCGTACAAAGGATATTATAATAATTTAATTTAATTTTAAATAAAAATAAAATATTTTTTCTCTCTTATTAAATGAAAATAAATGCATTGGAGAATGAAATTAATAAGAAAGAGAAAATCTTTTATTTTCATTTAAAATTAAATTAAATTATTATAATATCTTTTGTACAAATTAACCAAATAAAAAAAATGAATAGTTTTTTTATCCTAAAATTTTGATGTAAGTTGCTAACATACTCCCACTAAAAAATAGGTGAGAGTATATTAGCATTCCCATATATATATATATATATATATATATATATATATATATATATATATATATATATATATATATATATATATTTATTTATTTATTTATTAATATAGGAAATAAAATTTTTAATTAATTATCTAGAAAAAAATATAATCACTTCGAAATTATTATAACAATGAATTAGAGAAAAATATACAAACTGTAATAAAAATGCTTTTTTTATTGTAATTCAAATGTTAGTATAATTTCATGTAAAAAGTATTTTTTTTACATGTAATATTTATCTATAACTATATATATATATATATATATATATTAATATAGGAAATAAAATTTTAATTAATTATCTAGAAAAAAGAATCTTTAATAAATATTTTAAAAAAAAAGGTAATAAATAAAAGAGCAATTTTCCTGAAAACATTTACCCAAAGTATAAAGATAATTAAGAAATTATGATATATATGATGTAAAAAAGGAGTGATGATATATAGACATCTTTGTAATCTTGGTATTTTTTTTGCATTAGCACCTATTATTTATTTTTATCTCTCTTATCACATTAATGTATATATTAATTTGGGTTTAATTTATTTTTTTTCTAATTTTCTTTTTACCTTTACGTTTTATTCTTATTTTCATTTTATATTTTTTAGTTTAATAATTTATTTGTTTTCATGGTAATACTCATTCAATTGTAAGTATAATAAAAATATATTTTTATATAGTTATATATATTAAAAGAAAACTATCATATATCTCATAAATCTAATTTCAAAATTGTGCTTATCCATAAATAAGCACCATGAAAATAACAAAGTAAAAGAAGTGTAAGATAAATAAGTGTAATTTTTACTTAACAAATATTTATAATTAACATTTATAACAGTATTAACACTAACTGATATCCACTATTTTATAATTAAGTTAATTTTTGGTACATTATCTATTTACTATGTTTATGAATTATATAATTAGTAAATTATGATATTTAAAAAAAATACACGAATTTTAAAATAAATATATATTCACTATGTTATATTTGTAACGACCCGGCTGACCACTACACTCACAACCACAGCACACCTGGAAACCGGAAACACTAGAGAGAATAGAACGAGTATATAAATATAGAATCTAGAATATAAATATATACATATGTCCCAATCCGACTAGAGTTAGGGTGTACAATACAAAAATACATCCAAAGCCACTATACTAAGTAGCTGAAACAAACAAAACATCAACAAGAGTCAGCTCCGCCTGCCAGCTACAGACTCACCACTAGTCACCACCTATCCCTGCTCTGCTCCCATACATAGTATGATCATCGCAGTCCAAACCACATGGAAAACAACAAATGGTAAGCTAGTATAAAAAAACAGCATATATAGGAAGATTTAAGTAATATGAACAACTACAACTATCAACACTTCATCAACATACATCCCGTCAATTTTTACAGCATATTCATCAATAAGCATACAATGTGTCGTCACGCATATCAACTCGGAGATCTCCTACAACAACTCAGTCTTTCGGCCTACATCAACTCAGCCTTGCGGCCTACAACAACTCAGCCTTGTGACCTACAACAACTCATATCAACATACATCACAACACAACTTTACAGCTCAACATATCAGCTTACAACAATATACAACTGATGCAACTCAACATATCAACTTACAACAATATACAACTGATATAACTCAACATCAACAAGCAGCGTTAACCACAAGTCATCACATTATAATCAAAAACTTCTACTTAAACTCAACATAAACAACCTTTAACATCCATTAGTGAAATCATATCTTCGCGCCCGGCGCACTCGTGGTTGCGCCCAGCGCAGTGCAACCAAAGAGCACCCGGGGCCAGCGCGCCCAGCGCAAGCATGCCCGCGCCCGGCAGGACCCAGCCAAAGAGCCCAAGGCTCACTCGCGCTTGGTGCAATACCAATTGCGCCCAGCGCATGCCAAGCAGAGACTCCATGGAGTCTCACGCGCCGAGCGTGCCCAAACCCACGCCCAGCGTGGGGAAGGTAGAGACATACCAAGGTCTCGCGCCCAGCACAATTTAAATTGCGTCCAGCGCCCACAAGACAGACACTCCCAAGGAGTCTCACGCCCAGCGCGACAAGGATCGCGCTCAGCGCCACACCAGAAGTACAAAAACAAGTCACAACTGACATCGCGCCCAGCGCGGTTCAACCCTCGCCCGGCGTGGGCCATCCAGAGGCTAACATCTCCAAGCACGCCCGGCGCACACATCTTTGCGCCCGGCGACTTGCCTAAATGTTGTCCTCAGGTGGCCACGCGCCCGGTGCGAAGAACTGCACCCAGCGCGAGTTCAGCAACAAACCTCATACTTTCGAAAACTCTTCAAAAATCTGCAAAATAATCAGAAAATTTCACATGCAATCGGTTCAAATTACCACATTTTCATCTAAGATTCCAAAAATACTACCTTTTTACACATGCAACAACAAAATAAGAAAATCCCCAAATTTCTCTCATAACCCCAACAACCCCAAAAAACTCCATTTCAGCAATCTCAACCAGGAATCAACTATTATGAGCCACCAACTGAGTTCCTTGACTCATTTCAACCAAACATGACCAAACATGCATCAAGAAATCTAACTTCCCTTACCTCGGGCAAAAGATCCGGGCTTCGGGATAAGGAAGACGAAGAAGATGATTAGAGAAGGGCTTGAACGAAATGAGAAAGGAGGAAGTAGAGATCTGCAACACACCAGCTAACAATCAACTACTCAGCACAACCACCTTGTACAACCAAAGAAAGATCAAAGGGAAAGAGTGAGAAAGAAATGGGAGAGAAAAAAAAATGAGTGAGTGAGGGCTGAAGTGGGAGAAAAAGAAGGGACTAGGGTCTCACAATATTATAAAATTATAACTATCACATTAAATAATGTGGTAATTATATTATATTATAAGTTATTGATCAATTAAGATAAATAAATTATCGCATATTTACATAAATATAGAAAAAAACAATAATTAAAATAATGCATATTAAGAAAAACTAAAAACTATCATGTTTTAATAAATATGAACGAACGTCTATGTTATTTTTGAACAAATTTAAACATATGTACGTCATCTATATTTTTTAAATGGAAATAAAGACAAAGATGTTGTATATTAAAAGTATTATTTTATTTTTAATAAAATTGAAATTATATGTCAATTTTAGTTGAAACAACTTTTTTAATTAATACTTATCATAAATTTAATAATTTTAAATATAAATAAATGGAGGTGCGAGTATAAATATGTAAATAGTCAATAAAGAAAATCATAGAATTAAAGTCGTTACTCACATAAATATGTAAATATAAGACAAATATGATTTTTTTTTAAAGATGATTATAAGACGTGTACTATAATATCAGCATATTGCCCACTTAATACCCGTGGTCAACATCATTTTGTATAATATATATATCCTAAGAAATCCTCACATGAAGTGGTTTGTTTACAAGTTGTTCAATTAGATATATTTTAGAAGAAAAAAAATACTTCGAATATATATAATTTATCTTAAAGGAACGGAAACTCACATCAAGAGCAACATATATAGAAGAGTTCATGAATAATTAGTTGCTCAAGCACAGTCATTTTGTCATTCAAACGAGAATACATTCAAACGAGAATAACTACGTAACAAGAATTGGGGCGAAATATTAGTTTTCGTTAAACACCCTTAGAAATGCAACTTTGATAATTTTTAGCACACACTTATGGCATTATACTTTGTAAAATTTATATATTAATTACAATAAATCATTCATTACTTTTTGCACATCAATGCTCAGTTTATGTAACGTATTATAATACGATACAAAATATATGTAGAATTTTTTGTTCTAATTTTTCTTTCTCATTTATTGCATAAATGTGTTTTTTTACCATTAATTTAAGCATTAAGAAAATAAAAATATTTCTAGGATTGGGTGAGAGGCTTATGGGAGAAAAAAAATGTAAATGTAACTTAAAAATTCAAACAACAAACAATTGTCTAATTCTCATATGATTATTGTCCGTAACAACTCCCAATTTAGGGTTGATATATAGTAGATACAAGTAAAAAATATGAAAATAACAAAGTATAGTATCCAAGAAACAAAAATGCTCCAAGCATGATTTATAGATGTAGGTCTAGAGACCTTGATCAACGAGGTAATCTCCCAACCTCTCAACAACCATGTTGCATTGTCCAGGAGTCACAGGTTCATCATACAGACCAAAAACTAAAGCTTGACCAGTTTTCTTTATAGTGATGCCTCCAGACCCCTACAAAAAAAAAAGTAAAGAAGTTAATTCCCTTAAACTTTAAAAATAAGTGAAACTAAAGCATATAAGATTATACTCATCAAAATCAAGTATAAAAAACCTTTGGTTGATGTGTAGCACAGAAGAAAAAAAACATATTAAGTTTTATATACATGGAAGTTCAAATATCTATAAAATTTACAATCATTATAATGTTCTTAAAAACTTATTAAAAAAAATTACAAATTCTATAACAAGTGTAAGATGACATGACATGGTACCTTTTTTACTCGAATGACAGCTCCCGGCTCTCCTTGGATGACCATGTATTTGGTTCCCCCAAGGTGCAAACCTGTAGGTGCAAGATGACCTGGTTCATCGAAATCTTTCATTATATCAGAGATCTCTTGAGATTTTATCTACAGAAGAAGTTACATATTAGAACGTTATCACATGTTAAAAAAAAAAAAAGTAGTAATAATGTTATATATAACATGTCAGATTAAATGATAGGAGAAGGAAATAAAAGGTAGTTTTATAGTAGGTATAAAAGAAGAATAAAAAAGAATGGTACTAGTAGATCTATGCATTGATCTTGATATAGAATGAGAAAACCGAACAAATGAAACGTGATTAAGTACCTGAGGAAAAGGAGTGCTTTGAGCCCAAACGGAGCCATCATGGCCAATGATGGCAGCAGCAGTGAGGTGGTGTCCTGTGCCATCAATATCACACATCAAGTGTTCATCAACGTAAGTTTGCCACGACATTTTGTTTTGCGTTTCTTCTTGTGCTGCTTGTATTATATTGTGTTGTGTTTGTGTTTGTCAACTTCAAATTTAGTTTTAAATAAGGGTTGGATCATGGGTGAAGGGTGATGCTCGTTCCACCATCACTTTACCTCCATTCAATTCTTGCCACCCATTCACCGTCCCCTTCATTTTAGGACCCAACTTTCTCTATTTTCCTATTATTATTCCCTTTTATCCATAAATAGATTTAGAAATGGTTAATTCATCAATGCAATCAATTATTGTTATTATTTTTATATTATCTCTAATAAAAAAATCATTCAAAGCAAATCAATTTACACAAATAATTTAATGAAATAAGTATAAAAAAAATAATTATGTTATCACACAAAACAAATATAATGATATATGGATATAAATATATTACTTCAAATTAGATCCTTTAAAGTTTTTTTTTTTGTAATGCACTCCTTAGTTGCGACATTTATTTGATTATGTTATGTTTGGATTCTTTACATCAAGTATTTTTTTATGAAAAATATTTATGACAAGTAAAGTATATATGTAAAAAAAATACTCAAATAATATTAAATGTTAAGTATTTTTAAATATTGTATTTTTTATGTTTTGATATATATATATATATATATTATATTTATTTATTTATATGAGCAGAGATCCTTTTACTCTAAGAGTAAGTCTACCTAGACTTACTCCGTTCAATAACTCATGTTCTACATCAGATTTCAATCATCCAACCGTTCAATTTAAAGTTCTTAATACATATATCAAATCTGTAAATTTTTAGAAAATTTGAAAATTATTTGATACTTCATTTCATTAATTCAGATTGACGGATAATCATTAAAATTATTTTATACATTGATTCGAATTAATGAAACGAAGTATTGAATGATTTTCAAATTTTCTAAAAATTTGCAAATTTGATCTATGCATTAAGATCTTTAAATTGAACGGTTGAATCATTGAAATTTGATATAAAACATGAGTTATTGAACGGAGTAAGTCTAGGTAGACTTTACTCTTGGAGTAAAAGGATCTATTCTCTATTTATATATATATATATATATATATATATATATATATATATATATATATATATATATATATATATATATATATATAAAGGATCTTAAATCTCAAAAGTAAAATAAACTAACACATGTATGTCTTGTCCACAAGTCTGTTGTCATGGCATGTAAGAGGAGTTTTGATGTTGGTGGCCATGTGTTTCTCTCCTCCTATGCATGGTCGAATGCTCCTTGGTGATTAATGGCAATAGTTATGGGAGAATTAAAAAAAAAAGGAAGAAAATTATAATTAGTTATAATATAAAGATTCTAAAATAATAATTTACAACTCACTCTAAAGCAAAAATAAGAAACTATAACAAAATTTTATATTAGTTGCAAAGCAACCAACATAAATAAATATGTTAACTTTTTTTAAAAATAACGTAAACTTTTTTATTTATGTTAGTTGTAAAGCAATCAACATAAATAAATATGTGAATTTTTTTTTAAATAATGTAAACTTTTTATGTCGGTTAAGTTTTAACTAACATAAAAAATATTTTTTATATCTATTTTTTATCCATCCTAGAATAATAATTTAGAGGTGGTCCACCCTAAAATTCATCACCATTAGCTAGACCAGTTGTTGCAAGGCAAAATTTCACTTGAAAGAGATAAACACGTTAGTACAATCATCTTATGAGTTGGGTATGAATTACCAAGAGTCATCATGTCATGATCATGGATGTCTAAATGGCTTGAACTCAATGAATTGACTAAATTAATTCCATATAAAAAATGTGTTAGGCTAATGAAATTCAAGGTTGATATGATTTTACGCACACCTAACTCAATTAAAAATTTTGTTAGTTTAATGTACTCTGTTCTATGGTGGATTAAGGTAACTTACTAGCTTAAACTTTAAAAAAGAAAAATAAATTATGTATATCATAAGGCATCTTTATCTTTTAATTTAATTAATGAGAATTGCACATTTTTGTTTTTCTTAGTTAGGTGAAGATATTTAAAGATTAAAAAAAATGCAATTCTTATCTATGTTAGACTTTTACAAAATGGTATAATTTATTTTCAAACACCACATCATTTATCAAAGAGATTTACTTCATTTGGTTGAACATGATGCATGAGTGTTGTAAATATCTTTATATTCATATTTGATTTTCATAGAAAAAAAAAACTCTATATTATTTATGTTAATTGTTACTTTTATGTGTTATTTTTATGGATAATTATCTAATTTAATGTGGGGGTAAGATTGAGTTCAATTGACGTTGTAAATAAAAAAAGACAATCGAAGTTAATAGTAATTAAAAAACCGTTCAAATAATATTATTTTGAATAATGATTGTGATACATTCTAAAATTTAATGTGATGAAAGGTAATGTTGATTATGACATGATGTGATTTTATTTTTTTATTTATCTCTTAATTTTTTTATTATATGATGAATTCTTATGTTATTTTTTAATATTGTTTATATTAAGCTCGTATGTCTTTATTATCAAGTTGTAACTTATAAATATACTCTCAATTGAATAATTTATATTTAATGTATTAATGTAAAAGTATGACAATGTTAGCATTAGTTGTATTAAAAAACTAATTATTTTACACATTAAAAATTATTATTATATCATTTTTATATTAATATAACACTCCTCAGATTTGACGTTTGAGCAATTACACCTTACAACACTTTATGTGGTAATACTTCACTACCTTTTTATTAGTCAAAATTTTTTACTGGTCAGAACCTTCCTTGATAGTCCTTCTTGAGATATTTGGTTGTCTTTAAGATCAATGATTGTGTCCACAAAAACAACATAATTTTTTTTTACCATGTTTTATCCACATTGTCACGCATTTTAAAAATCTTCTTAAAAGGTCACTCATTTCTAAATAAATTAAAGTCAAACATGTTTAACTGTGAAATTATTAAGTGATGATCTACCAAAAAGTAAATGCATCTTGTTAGTATATATAATAAAGTTAATTTCTTAAAGTTATTAATAACTGCACAGTCTCACACTTGTAAAAGAAATTTGATCATCCCAATGTGTTCGAGCTATTACAAGCTCACAAACTTCTGCTTGGTTCATCCTCGAACCACAACATATTGGGAGAGAGGACTTAGTTTGATATCATTTATAACATCCCTTAAATTTGACATCTCAATAGCTACACTATAGACACTTTACACACTAACACCTCACTCAATTTTCTCGTTGATTAGAACCCTTCATTGGTCTGAACCTCCTGTAAGTAGCTTTTTCTGAGATACTAGGTCGCTTTCACTATTGATAATTGTCTCCACAAATCAAAACAAAATTTTTTAACATATTTTGTCCTCAGTTGCATGTTTTTTAGAAAATTTTTCAAAAGATTACTAATCTTTAAATTCCTCCAAATCAAAAAGACTTAATTATGAAATTCTTAAGTAAGAGATTATTGAAAAATAGATATATTTTATTGGTACAAGTAATACAAATTATTTTCTTTAAATCATCCTCAACTACATGGTCTCACACCTATAAATTTCTTTCATTTCGATGTGTCTAAAATATTACAATCAAGCTCCTGTTTTTATAAAAGATTCGAGTAAAATGGAAGAGAATATGTAATGAAACTCACATGTTTTTTTATACCCCTAATATAAGATTAGAAGATAAGTTAGTTTTTTTTTTAATACTTTCCCCCCTCCTATTAAAATCAATTTATCAATATACAAAATACAATTGTTTAATTTAATTGATAATATCAGTTTTGATTTTTTTATTTAATTAAATATAAACCAATTAAAAATTTTATTTATCTTCTACTTCTGTCTTCCAATTTTTACTTTTTTTTATTACATTTCTAGTTAGACCTCTTCTTTCCTTTTCTCTCTATTACTTTCCTTCTTTTTTTTTTTTACCAAAAACAACATCTCAACCAGAAAATATAACGGTCAGAATCATGAACTAGCTCTAATTAACAGAACTAGTCCATCCAGTCAACAAAAAGGTTAATTGAGCATGTTACTCTTGCAATTAAATCTCATATATTCAGTTCATACATTGGGCTGACTGCCTTCTACCCTGTCATCGTATAAAACATTTTTTTCTAAAGAAAATTATTTATAAATTATAAAATTTAGATTTAAACTAATATTATGCTCAGTATAACTATTTTATATTAATTTAAATTGTTTTTAACTTGAATTGTAAAACATTTTTAATTTTAATGATTCAAATGACCCAATGATGTAGTCACAAGCCACCAGGGCCAGAATCCAATTTTCTTTTTATCAAATTAAAAGTAGACTCATCACCTTCTTTCCTTTTTTTTTAAAAAAAAAAAGAAATTCTAAAAAAATTTTAATCTTTTTATTATTATTTATTTATACACCTCCAAAGTTCAAGCACTTTATCCTTTCTTTTCAACACACTCCATTTCCTCTCTTTTTTCCATTTTCACATACATTTCTTCATTTTTCTTCCACTTCCACCTATTTGAACAAGTAATTTTAATTCTTCCAATTTTCACATTACTCTTTTCTTTCCTCCCCTCTTTCAATTTTCACACGCACCTAGACCATAAAACTAGTGCGTGATAATTTGTAAACATGTATAGCTTCCTCGACCTTGTCGAAAGTACCGAATCAAACACATCTTTTCTTTAAACACTTATTGCCCTTTTACATTTTCAGAAACTTCAACATTAAATTAAATGCTTTAAAAAATACTTTCCAAAACATTAATTTTTATATTATGAAAAATACTATATGAAATAATAAAATTAGTATTCCGAAAAATACACATTTTCTACATGTTTTCAAAAAGTACTTTTGGAATACTAGATTTATTATTTTAATTTTTTTTTGAAATTATATAAAATAACTGAAATATTTTTTGAAATAGTAAAATTAATATTCCAAAAAATACTTTTCAAAAATATATTTTTTAATATAATTCCAAAAAGTTTTCTGAAACAATAAATTTAGGATCCTAAAAAGTATTCTCTAAAATTATGTAAAAAAACATAATTTCAAAAAATACTTTCTGAAACATTAATTTTACTATTTCATAATATTAAAATTAATGTTATCCAAAAAGTATCTTCCAAAACACTAGATTTAATGTGTTTTTATGAAGTGTAAAATGGGAAGAAATACTCTAAAAATATGGACGTCCAGCTCAACATCTTAAAAGTCACACACACTTACAATGTTATTGCACATCAATTCTAAGTCCCAAGTAGGTGTGAAAATTGAAAGAGGAAAGAGAAAATAACAATACAAATACCAAAAGGAGAGGAGGAAGAGAATAATGTAAGAACTAAAAAAATTAAACTTATCTACTAAGATAAGTGGAAAGTGCAGAAAAGGAAAAGAAATACATGTAAAAACTGAACAATGAAAGCATGTTAAATTAAATGTTGAAAGTGTAAAATCAAAAAACAAAATAATTATAAAAAAAATTAAAGATATCATGAGCCTTAGAAGTATCAAACGGGTTATGGCCCTTAATCACAGAAAGTGACTCACCGAAAACATTCATGGTCCAATTTGAATAAAAACAAGTAGCATCAAAATTAATTCATAATCACTGCAGAGGCAAATATGATTTTTTTTTAAAGAATAATTTGAAATTTCTATTAAATTTAAACAAATGCAAAGCGCAAGTAACAGAAACCCCGTCACAATTGAATATGTGGCCACGTGCTATCTGATCAAATTTTCCTTTATTTTCTTACACAGGAGCACGATTGACTCTGGGAACGAGTATTAGAATTGGAAGCGAAAATTACGGAACTAGCTTTCATACTGAATACAAAAGTGTACATATCTTGAAAGTGATTTAGGATGAACAATCGACAATTAATTCATAAACCTGTACTAACTCTTACATGTAAAAGCTCCGCAGAGAATTCATTGAAAATTATAAGGCTGCCCTCGACAGAAAGTTTGATTTTCAATGATGTTTAGCTCCCATTCTAAAATTCCCAACTGATGTTTAGCTCACTTGTCAGTGGTGTCATGTCAAAAACCAATAAGAGATGATGAAATAATTGATCAGGTAAATCCAATACCTTTATTGAATCTAATCACCAAGCCGATAGGATCTTCCCCTGAAAGCAACTCCCGAGGCCGTGCCCCTCTCTTGCTGAGGGTTATTAGCAGGCTGCCCACGGCTAACTGGTTGCACTCCAATTCTCCACCTTGCAACCAATTTATGTCTAAAAAATAACTGTTAAGAACGCAACAAGCTTTTGGCCAAATTTCGTGTTATATGGAGTTAGAAAATCATTGACTAAAGAATAAGAACATGGTTGTAGGTCCTGCCCCTACAATGCTGCAAAGAGAATATGAGGAACAACTATGGGTGTTTTTCGATTGAAGAGCTTGGAGAGGAAGGGTAGTTTTTATTGGTCGGGGGTGGATAGGGTTTCTTATGTTGGGTTCAGCTTCACAAGAAAATAAATAAATAAAGCTTCACGACAGTTCAAAATAAAGAATTTTAAAAAGACAACAGCATATGCACAACACCTTAAGCAACAGAAATTGAAAAGGATACACCCACATTGGAGTCTTCAAAATGTTCTTTCCACCTGCTAGTGGATGCAACACTGTCAAGAAGTAGTACAGATGTCCTGCGATGATACCTAAGAGATCAGGTATAAGAGGCGAGCCAAAAATGACATCCAAGGCAAGCATCGCCCATGGAAGATAGAAGGCCTGGAAAAAAATACAGGTCCTATCAGACATTGAAAGATATAACTCAGTTCTTGTAGCAGATGCATAAGAACAAGGCTAACTTTCAGGGAAATGAAACATACCTTCAGTGCAACAAGTCCATATATGTTGATTTGAGCATTCGGAAATTCTCTACTCCAGACATAAAGGAGCATAAAAACAAGTGGTACTGCTAAAAATGGGGACCAAAAAATGGGGATAGCTGACAAAACCTATAGTTGACGAAATAACATTACAAAGAAAGAAACTGATGTTAGGACACTAAGTTAAAAATGCAAGTATGAAACTACAGAGAAAGCAACAAGGAGAGGGAAAATGAAGTTGGTGCAATTTTAACAACAATTAAACACATGATCTTTTGATCAGAACTTTGTCTCACGAAAATTAACCTCTCCTCAAATATTTTTCTAAAGTTCCCAAATGCTTCTCTCCACTAAACCAAGTTGTTTGGCAAAAAAAACATTCAAGCCTTCACTGACACTTTCTATCCTAGCTAACAAGCATTTATCTTCCCCAGTCTCCTACAGAGTACAGATTCTCCAACTATCAGTCACCTCATGTCAAATTGGTAAACTAATTACCATCATTTACTTACCATTGACCATTTCTGACAATCAATCACAGTCATCAAAATCATAGTTTATTTAGTCATCCTCATAGCCATCATTATCAGTTAACCACTGATCTGAAATTTCTCCCACTCAATTTGCATAAATCAATCGCTAAAAAGAAATCAAGCACAACTTTATCACTAAATATTTTCTGTGATCCTATGCTAGTATTCTTAAAGATGCATGGAGCATAACTTTCACGGACAGAATAGCCAAATGAAGAAGACAGATAAAAAAAAATAAATAAATAAAATCAGATCACTCAAATTAGCTATCTTCTTCTTTATCCAAAGAAAGAAAGAAAATTTGTCATCTTGTCCAGTACAATAAACGAGAACCATTATAATAGATGCTACAAATAAAGATGCCACCATTTTGAAGGAAAAATGTCACATAAATAATTACAAGATGAAAATATATGCAGATGATCACACATACCAATAGAGTAAAGGCACCAAATATCATCATCCACAAGAAATCAGCAGTTCGTCGGTCAAATGGTCCCTTCTCAAGTTGGACACCGTACCTTACTCTGTAAGTTATAAGAATAAGAAATTAAGAATTAATTCAGATGAAGTAAAAGATACCTCATAAAATTATATAAACTGCTTATTTAATAGAAAGCTCGTCGCATACATTATTTTTTTCAATTACTTACATCATTAAGAGACGAATCCCAAAATTGATAGAGAATGGTCCAAGGAAAAATAAGTTTGTGAACAGCCTCCAAACCTACAGATGATGAAAAGTTACAAAAGATTTACTAAAGAGTTCAACTGGAAAAGATAGCATTAAGATTATTACACAAGGTTGCCAACAGCAAGTTAAGCTTCAGGAAAATAAAAAATTTCAGCAGTAAAACTCTAATTGACTACTTATTAGCCAAAAAGTCTCCCCAAACAATCTGCAACCTGTCGGTTGCAAAAGGATTAAACTCTTGCTAATTAATGGAACAGTGAGTGCCCTGTATCCATAGTGTCTCATCTCTTTCTCCAAATGTATCAGAAAATGCAGCCAAAAGTATCAAGGGGATACTATTGATTCGATAGAAATTTTCTAGAACAGTCGATAAAGAAGTAGAGAGCATCACTATAAACCCCAAACAACCATTTGATACACCTGAAGCAATTATATATAACAAAATATGGATTGCTGACCTCAAAAGCACCTGTATATGCAGCACATGATATGATATGCAAACAATCACGAAAGTATAGAATAATCTGGTCAGCAATTGGAGGGTAGTCTTTTGGCTGCAAATCTGGTTATGTTACAAATAGTTGGGAGAAAAACAAAGTAAACCACTATATGACATTTCTTTTAATTTGGTTGATAACAAAAACAAAATAGATCCTCAATCTGCCATATATATGAAAATTCTCCACATCAAAGACGCGCGTAGGCATGTCAAAAGGGAAGCTTCAAAATGAACACAATACTTTGCAAAAGCCTCGACAGCATATTCCTCTTTCACTGATACTGATACCAATGATATCATGCGATTCTCACCTGAAAACCGTAGAAAACTCGTTCGTACAATAGTGCAATGTGAAATGGATGATATAATCCAAGTTGGTAAGCTGCGGTAGCCAACAGGCAAACGGTGCCATAAGCCTTGGTTATAGGCGGAAGAGAGTGGTAAAACCTGAAAGCATGCAAAGTTTAAAGCATTAAACACAGAGATTGAAAAAATTACAAAACTCGCCAAGAAATTTCTTATACATAATCCAAGCAGGTTAATGAAAGCAAACTTGTAATAACATGATTAAACTAATTACTTCCGTCACTGCTAATGCTGGAAAACTCGCAAATTAGGTTTACGAAGGGAGAACAGATTCATACTAAACCATCTTCATCGACTTAAAATAACGAAATAGCTTAAAATCGGTTATAATTCGACAGGCAAAAATCGATAGGTCAAATTAATAATAATAAAAGAGATTCATCAACATTATAGTTATTTGGCCAATGATTAAAAGAAATAGTGAAGGATGAAGATAATTACTCAGCGGGAGAAGACATTGCTTATTGAGGAAGATAATGAAAACAAAACCTGATTCCACAGTTCAGAACTCAGAATTTCAGATCTTCGTTGTGAAATCGTTTCCCTCAGACCCAGAAGCTTCTGTGCACCCTCCTCGCACGTGCCCGCCGAAGGCCCAATTTCACGTGGGCCGTTTTAAGGCCTCCATCTGGCAGGGATGTTGGGCCATCACATTCTAGTTAGTTCTAAAGTAGGCTGAGGTTCGACTCAAGAATTATTTTTTCATTACACGAAAATTACTCACCTATAATCATTTCACTCAAGAAATCATAGGACATAGAAATAAAATGTTCACAAAAGCCAAACAACTAAGTGAACTAACCTAGGGATTCTCTTCGCTTGGCAGCCAAATGTCTTGTCGAAAATCATTCTAGTTCCTTAACTTATGCTTAAAAAATTATTCATTGCTCTATCATGAGTCATGACTGAAAATAAATACCTGTAATGTTTTTTTTCTTCAAATTTATAATATAAAAAATAAGGATTATTAATTTAAAATGTAATGTAATAATAATTTTTTTTTAAAAAATATCCATTATATTTTATAAAATAAAGTAACCATTAGTTACTCAAAATAATACGTCAATTTTAAACAATTATACTTATAGATATCTATAACTATTAATAAAAAGAATATATTTTAAAATAATTACTTTGGCCTCTATTTTTTTTTAAACTTTTCTGTCTATTTGGTTATATAAAAAATCTTTATAAATAAGAGATAAGATGAAAATAATAATAATATATATATATATAATGTAACCCACTATATAACTCCTCTAGTTATAATATAAAACTTTTATATATTCAACAAATAATTTTACAAATACTTTATTTATTTCTTTATAACATTAACAATATTTTAAATCTTATAAAAATCCCACATCTTGTCAAATATTTATTAAATTATTATTTACTTTTTAACAATATGTAATATTTTAAAATTAAAATTAAAATACTGCTCGATTAAATAAAATAAAAATAGATTTATATTGTTGATCGAGTTCAAATATAGTTACTGTATAAACGGCCTTAAAACACTCCATCTCATTTGCCTTAATCTCAACCTGACTTGTTAATTTTTACTATTTCTATAACTTTATCCGAATTAGCAAAAAGAAAAAAACTAACGAGATAATTATAACTGTTCCGGCCACGGGACGAACTAGGGTTTCCTCTAGGTCAAGCCGCGAAGCCAGAGCATTCAAAAGTGTAATCTGCCTTCTCAACTCTAGGGTTTTGGGTTTTATGGTATGTCGTTCATGGGCCACTTGGGCCCCGAGGATCAAGAGATTTCCTTAACCGTTAATATTTGGAGAATATCTTGTCATTAAAGATGGGATCTTATCCCTGATATCGGAACAGTATCTATGTGGGAGAGTTAGACCGGATTTTGGCCGAGTTACCCCTGCAGAGCAGACAGGTCGGATTATGACCGAGTAGAGATCAGTCGGATTTTTACCTAGACGGTACACTAGTCGGATTTTTACCTAGACGGTACACTTAGTCGGATTTTTACCTAGATGGTACACTAGCCTTCCAGCCCTGAGCCTGAAAGGCGAAAGGGCTTAGGCAACCACTCCTACGAATCGTATCGGAAATAGGCGAGACGGTACACTTGCCTTCCAGTCCTGAGCCTGAAAGGCGAAAGGGCTTAGGCAACCACTCCTACGAATCGTATCGGAAATAGGCGAGACGGTACATTATATCCGATATAATGTTTTGGGAAGCTTTCGTCGGCATGAAGCTTCAAATAGAGTAGTTGGTTAACTATCCGACTCAGTCACTTGGGTCATTGAAATACCGAGTTGAAATTCACCAAAATCCAGTCGACTAATTTCCGACTATAAATGATGAGAAAATTTGTTTGTTACAATGAAATTTGACAATCCGATTGCCGAAATTCCGATTAAACTTGGAAGTTTTTTGACTAGTTTATCATGGGATTTAATGACATGATCGGCAAAATTCCGACTGCACTAAAAGGAGGACAATTTTTCTAAAGTTAAAATGAGATAAACACGTGAAAAATAATCGCCTACATGTCGATTGAAACATTCATGCGAAACTTTTTTCAAGAAGCGAGCTTGATCATGTAATTGGTGATTTTGACTTTTAGTCAAAATGTGCGTGGAAGGTTTTCTAAGTAATCATGAAAAAGTCAACATAAAATGAGACTGAAGGGTATAATCGGCCGAATTCCGACTAAAGATGTGAAACTTTTTCTAACTGAAAGTGTAATCGGCAATATTCCGACTAAAGAAAAAAGAAATATGATTATTTTAATTTGAACGTGACGTTTGAAGAGGTCTCGCCTAGAATCCGATCAAGAAAAAAGAATATGATTATTCTAAGTTCAAAGTGACATTTGGATCATGTCTCGCCCAAATTTCGAGTAAGAGAAAAAAATATATATATATATATATATTATTCTAAGTTCAGATTTGAAGGTTTTGAACCATGACGAATCGGCTAAATTCCAAATACCACCTCCATTTCCGATTACCATCTCCAAGAAACAAAAAGATTCCAAGTTAAAATTAAGAGGTTTTGAACCGTACGCAATCGGGCAAATTCCGATTATAATTTCTGAGAGACCCAACAAGGTTCTAAGTTAAAATTTGAAGGTTTTGAACAAGGTCTCGTCCTAATGCCGAGTAAGAAAGAATATGTGTAAAACTTTCTAAGTTAAAAGTCATGTTTGAATCAAGTGATCGGCTACTTGGCGATTCAAAACTTCGTGCTTAAAACTTTCTTCACAAAGGAAATTGACCAAGTGATCGGTCATACGCCAACTGAATACGATGAGTGAAAAAAATAAACTTTTTTAAGTTAAAGATGGAGTTGTCAAATCGAAGCTAGTCGCCCAAATTCCGTTTTCTGTCCAAAGACGTAAAGGTGGGAGTGTAAGCAATCGGCTAAATGCCGATTCGCCTAATTAAAAGTAATCGGCTCAGTGCCGAGTTGCACAATCGAAAGTAATCGGCTGGTTGCCGAGTCCTCAAGGATGTTTAGCAACATTGTCATCCAAAATCCGATCATATAATTGAAACGGTTGGATTTTGTTCACACCGTCAGATTTTTACCGATCAGTGACGAGTCTTTCGATTTTTTATACTCGCGCCGCCGGAATTCATCCGATCAATCACGAGTTCTATACTCGCCCAGTCGGAATCCAACCGGTCAATCACGAGTTCTTCGAGTTGCTTATACTCGCCCCGCCGGAATTCATCCGATCAATCACGAGTTCTATACTCGCCCAGTCGGAATCCAACCGGTCAATCACGAGTTCTTCGAGTTGCTTATACTCGCGCCGCCGGATTTCATCCGATCAATCACGAGTTCTATACTCGCCCAGTCGGAATCCAACCGGTCAATCACGAGTTCTTCGAGTTGCTTATACTCGCCCCGCCGGATTTCATCCGATCAATCACGAGTTCTATACTCGCCCAGTCGGAATCCAACCGGTCAATCACGAGTTCTTCGAGTTGCTTATACTCGCCCCGCCGGAATTCATCCGATCAATCACGAGTTCTATACTCGCCCAGTCGGAATCCAACCGGTCAATCACGAGTTCTTCGAGTTGCTTATACTCGCGCCGCCGGATTTCATCCGATCAATCACGAGTTCTTCGATGCCTCAAAAATGACACATGTTATAAGTCGTGAAAACAAAATAATTGAAATGACATTCATTAGGAATTGAATGGGTGGTGCCTCATTAAAAACCTTCTCAGCAAAAACCCCTCTCATTTTTACGGGGACAAAATACTGAGTTAGGAAAAGAGTGCACCTAGTACAAATGTTTATGGGACTAAGCCTTCCTCGTCTTCCTTACTTAGAGATACACCAATCTTGACGGCTTTCCCCTCGGCCAGGGTAACCTCCTTTATGTCCTCCGCTGGGGCTGGTCGGGTATCAAAGTGACTCACTCTCGGATCCAACTCAATTGACTGAACACCCTGATCAACCTGCGTCACATATAGGTGTCGCCTCGCCCTCAAACTGTCTTCGTAACATTTTCTCGCCACCTCTTGATCGACACAGACGACGCCCACCTTTCCGTTGGGCAAAGGATATTTCAGCTTTAAATGGGGCGTGGAGACGACCGCTCCCAACTTGTTTAGTGTCGGCCGACCGACTAGTATGCTGTAGGATGATTGAGCGTTCACTACCAGGTATCGGATAGTGACAGTCTTCATGTTGTCCCCCTGGCCGAACGTTGTCTCCAAGTCGGCGTATCCCCTGGCTATTACCTGATCACCTGCAAAACCGACCAACGTACCTGCATACGGCATGAGGCGATCAGTTGGAATCTTCATGCCGACGAAAGCTTCCCAAAACATTATATCCGCCGAACTGCCTTGGTCCACTAATACTCGTTTTACATTATACCCAATGACGATTACTGAGACGACTATGGGGTCGTCCTCGTGGGGAGATACCCCATCGAAGTCGGCGTCTGAGAACGTGATGGGTGGCCGAGAGGGCTTCACCCAATCCGAGACCGATAAAACTGACCGAGAGTATCTCTTCCGAGCTGCTGAAGTCGGTCCTCCTCCCGCAAATCCCCCTGCAATGGTGTTGAAGTCTCCATGGACAGCCCGCTGGTGAGCTTCCGTAGTTTTTTGCGGGGAATCTCTCGGTGGAGATCTCCCTTCACGCCTTCCTCTCCCGGTGTCTTCTCCTCCCGGCCTGCGTCGTTTGTCGGACGAGCCCTCATCCTGCTTTCCGGCAATAAACTTCTTCAAACGGCCCTCCTTGATAAGGCGTTCAATCTGCCTACCCAAAACAAAACAACTCTCGGTCGCGTGTCCGTGGGTTCGATGAAACTCGCACCACTCGGATTTGAGAGGTCCCAGCTGTCTGTCAGTCGGCGCGGGAAACTCGAAAAGTGATGCGCTGCTCACATCATGCAATACGTGACATCTGGGGACATTAAGTGCAGTAAATTTTTCTTCCTCACTATTACGTGTCAATTCGGCCCCCGACCTGGAGACATAATCAGCCTTCCTGTAGTTACCCTCTTTAGTATTGTAACGATCATGTCGCTTATTCCAATCCGACCGTGGCCGGAGATGCTTGTTACCTTCCTTGTTGTTATTTCCGCCCTCTCGGTTTTCTGCTGCTCTCTTGCTGATCTGCCCCGCCTCCGTCTTAATGTGACTCAGCGCAAAGGCTCGCACTTCCGACATTGTCTGACAACTTGCTCTTTCCAGCGCAATGTCGAAGGCTCCCGACCTCAATCCCTTTTGGAACGCGATAACAGCCATCTTCTCATCTAGAGACGCTATCCTCAAAGCAACCTCGTTGAATCTTTGCAGGAAGTCCTTCAACGACTCTTCCTGCTGCTGCTTGAGATCAAACAGGTCCGACGTGATCGGCGGCTTCTTTTTATTGGCGGCGAACTGTGCCATGAACAGCCTGCTGAACACGTCGAAATCAGTGATTGACCGATCAGGTAAGCCGCTAAACCAATCAAGTGCAGCCTTTTTGAGGGTGCCCATGAATAGCTTACAGCGGACCTCCATGCCTCCACCACATATCAGCATTTGAGCCTGGACATCTGTCAAGTGCTGGCTGGGATCCTGCGTTCCATCAAAAGCTTCGACCTGAGGAATCCGATGATCCCTGGGGATGATCTCAGCCTCTATGGCTTCCGAAAATGGTCGAAAGTCTCTAGGGACCTCCAGCATAACATCCTCCTCCACAGTCCTGGTACTAGCCGCTATTCTGGCCTGTATCTCATCCGCCCTCCTCCTAATCTCCTCATTCTCGCGTTGAATAGCTTCTTCTCTCTCCCTGGAACGCGCATTCTCCTCTCGTAGGCCATTGATCATGGCCATCATCTCTTCCATGGTAGGGGGTTGTGAATTGTTGTTGTTGCCGCCTCTCGCCATGATAGGGCGTAGGTTTTTGTGTTTCTTGGGGCGTAAGGAAAAGTTTCACCGTAGCCCCACGGTGGGCGCCAAAATGTTCCGGCCACGGGACGAACTAGGGTTTCCTCTAGGTCAAGCCGCGAAGCCAGAGCATTCAAAAGTGTAATCTGCCTTCTCAACTCTAGGGTTTTGGGTTTTATGGTATGTCGTTCATGGGCCACTTGGGCCCCGAGAATCAAGAGATTTCCTTAACCGTTAATATTTGGAGAATATTTTGTCATTAAAGATGGGATCTTATCCCTGATATCGGAACAGTATCTATGTGGGAGAGTTAGACCGGATTTTGGCCGAGTTACCCCTGCAGAGCAGACAGGTCGGATTATGACCGAGTAGAGATCAGTCGGATTTTTACCTAGACGGTACACTAGTCGGATTTTTACCTAGACGGTACACTTAGTCGGATTTTTACCTAGATGGTACAATAACACACGCCCATTTTCCCCTACCATAAAGAAACAAAGTCTTTATGGTGTTATGCACAAAGATGTAAGTTGTACCAATGTACTATAGGGTATAACCTAAGTTGTAGTCTCTTTAATAATACCAAGCTCAAATCTATAATTCTATATATATAGATATATAAGTTGTAAATTCAGCTTATATATGTTTCTCTTTGTTTCTTATCTAAAGTATATTAAATCCAATACCAATCATATTAATGGAGTAGAGTATTTGTATTAGGAATGGTAAGGTAATGATAGTGAACTAGTATAGTGGTTGGTGTTAGCCCTTGCAATGGATTCAGTGGCGGTGAAAGGTTGTTGATTAATTAATAGCATGCAAAGTAAAACCATGGTGGGTCGAAAGGGAGGTGTTGTGTTGGACCCACACATGAAGCAAATAGCAGTGTGCAAAAATTACAACCTAAATACCCTGTCTGCCCACCAACTTGGTCATTCCTTCATCCATGTCAATGCCAATGGGAATGAGATATATTATCAATTATCATTGCATGCTTGCTTTGCTTCAGCTATATAGCAATGGTATACCAATCAATGATAATTTAGGACCCTGCTGGGATGCTAGTTGGGTAATATATTTTGGTAGCGTAGAAACGCAACGAACATTAATAAAGGAAAAAAGAGAGAAGAAGGTGGCAAAAACTAGCATAGCCACACAGGGATGGCGCACCAACACGCTTGCCCCATGCTCGTATCATTTCACAGAGGCCCCCACTCTTCGTTGCCTCGCATTCATTTCCGATCCATCAAAAACACTAAGTGCTAAACTTATCAAAGGGATCAATCATCTCAAATTACACATACACATAATTCATGTGCTTTTCTTCACACTGCCACCTGCCACTTATGCTTACACCATAATCATTTCAAGCTAAACTCATTAATCCTAATAATTTACCTCTCTTTAAATAAATTCAACTTCTTTTGTAAGTTTAAATGCGTTTACTTTTTCACATTTTTTTAATTTAATTTTTTCGTTTGGATAAATTTATTTCAATTACCTATCCACTTAAAAGACATGATTGAGTGTTGTATTTAATCAATGCGATATATTATACTGTAGTTGTCATGCGTCACTTCAGCCTAAGTATAATCAATGAAAGGTAATGACTTGTTTCACTTGATCAAGAATGTCTATTCCTTTTCGATTGGATTAATTTATTCAGTTTCCTGTCCACCTAAAAAACATGATTCATTACCGATAACTCATTGAGTTAAGTAGAATTTGAACTTAAATCTCGTTAAGGAATGGAGTCGTTTTTAAAATTAATTTATTAGAGTTCAAATTCAAAATCCTTTACATTTTACTCTAATATTTTATCACTAAGTCGATTTTAACAATTAAGGTTAACAAGTTTAATCCCATATAAAAAATAAATCTTACTCGAACTTAAAATATTGAATAGAATTTTTAAAATTAATACAATTAAGTAGATTAATAAAATGACTTACCCTAAAGAATTTCATTATCTTGCAAAAGAAAAAACATTATCAGCCAATTAATTATAAATCATTATTAATATTTATAAATAATATTATATTTAAAATTAACTTAATTAGTAATTTTGAGTTCAAGACTTGAATATCCATAAATATAAAATTATTTAAATATAAAAATTATATTATATTTTAAATTTTATATAAAATATATTTTAAATTTCTGATGAATAATTTATACCATGGAACAAAATTATTTTTAATTATTTATAATTTATATTAAAATATTAAATTTAATTAAAAAATATAATAAATACAAATTGAAATAGATAAAAAAATTTATAAAAAAAAATCTTAAAACTCTCACACCAAAGAAAAATGTATATAAAAAGCTCTAATCAAATCTTTTAAAGTGACTACATAATTATCATTTAAATGTTTAATGACTGATTTAACCATAATTAAAATTTTGAAGAAAAAAAAAAGCAAATACTCATCAACTAATTTTAGAAAAGAATTAAAATATATATTTACACATTATAATATTTTTCCTTTTATAAGAACACTATCACCATTATTATCACACTATTATCATTTTTATTATTATTACCATTATCGTCATTTTTATTGTCATCGATATTATTATTATTAACATTAAAAACAAGTATATACATTTAGATACCTACAACACGTGGAGATGTAATAAAGTTATTATTAGAATAAAAATAAGTCTTAAAAATGTTTAAAAAGTATTATTAGCATTTTTCGTATATTATGAAAAATACAACACTCTAAATTTTGGTTAAAACTTATTAGAATTCATAATTTTCTATTATCGACTAAAATTGGTGATCCCATTTTCAAATTAAAAAATAAACTTGTTAAATGAATTGTGAAACCCTCCAATATTTACAATTTTGATAAATTTTAGTTAATAATAAAAAAATAAGAATTACACGCATTCATATCTTTTAATTCGACACAAATCATGTAGTTAAATATATTTCAACACTCTAATTAATTATTTTACATTATCTTATTTATAAAAAAAATATTTATCTTTTATTCCTTTTTTGATTATATTTTGAGCATTAATTTAATATTTCACAAAGAATATATAGAGTGTGATAAAGCAAAGTAAGACTACTATTTTTTCTATTTTATTTTCCTACATCATTTTAATTTTAAAAGTAAAAATGAAATACTTAAGAAAATATTGAAAAAGTAAAAGATAGACCAATTTTATTTTAAATAGTGTTAACTAATAAATAATTTATTTATAAATAAAAATTTTATTGTACTGCATTTTTTTTTAAAGAGAAAGAGCAAAGTAGGTTGCCTGCCATTCATGATAAACTAAATGTATAAAAGATAGAGCAGGATATGAAGTGGTGGATTAGTTTTGGGGTAAGATTAAGAAGAAAGTGATGAATGTGAGAGGTTGGGGGATAAAGGGAAGAAAGGTTAGCGATGTGGGCCCATAACAGCATGCTTGAGGTGTCACCCCGTTGTCATTTCTCACCAAGCCCTGCTTCTCTGCCTTTCTGTCTCTCTTTTCATTCACCAAAATTCTACACCAAAATTTCAGCCACACGTTTATTTTCCTTATGTGCAACATATATAATTTAACACTTCTTAGGGGAAAATATTATATTGTTTTAGGATTTTCGTTAAAAAATATGTTTTTTCAAATTATTTAAACTAAATAAACAAAATGCGATTTCTCATGACAAAAATAAAGAATAAAAATATATGTGAAACTTAGTTAGGGTTTGTTCGTTAATTGCTGAATATCAGCCGTGTATATATGATATATCGAAGTTCTGTCTATAATGAATTGACTCTAGCTAGAAAAAATAAATAAATGAATAAAAAGAATCACAGGTGAGAATGCACAAATGATTGGTCCAGCCTGTGCTGGCCTCATCTGATCTCATATCTAGCCAGATATGAAACAAAGAATGTCATAAATCAATAAAACAACTTTATTCCTTTCATACTATTATTTTTTTAATATTTCTTTAACTTAAAAAAACAAAAAGAGTGTTAAGTTCTCTTGCACATTAATGATTTTAATGCAGCATTGAGTATAACAACAATTATAGCACGTTGGATTCCATGTTTCAAATGTAATTTTCTATATTTTGAATGTGATATTTTCAGGAGTTAATAGTTTTATATGCTTATATAATCTTCGCATCTCAAACATATGTTTCTTTTTCAGTCAGGTTTCAAAGTAGCTATTGTTAATTTTCATTTTCATTTCAATAGTAAAATTTAACTTGAATTCTTAATTTATTTTTACATGTATTTTATTTTATCTTTGTACTCGTATTGATTTGGGAAATTGATTTTTAAATCATATATATCCTTTCCCAAAAATAGTTATATTAAAATCGAGTAAGACTATTACGATAAACCATATTAAAAATCCAAAACATTGATTAAATTAGAATAATTTAGAATTAATTAATTTTTATAAAAATGAACGAATTAATCTACATATTTAATAGTAAAAAAAAATCTCTTTTAATGTTTTAGTAACTTTATTGGTGAATTATACGGTAAGACAGAAAACAAATCTCTTATCCTTTATATGAACATCAATTAAATTTTATAATTATTATATAAATAATTTTAATATTGTAAATTTTATGTATTGAATTAAAATTAAAAATTATTATTATAAAATAATCAAATTAATATAAATATAAAAGATACAAAATTTAAAATACATATTATAACAGATTAAAAAACTAAAATAAAGTTAAAAAAATAAAAAATAAAGAACTAGAGGTATAATTTAGTACATGTTCTGGAGTTAAATTGTGGTATAAAATATCTAATGTTGGCCTCAATAAGGAATGGCATGGGGGAAATTTTCAGGTAATTAAAGACGTATAATTATTTTATATTTAAAATCGCAATCCGTAAATATATGGTTGGAATAGGAGTAGCTTGCCACGCTAAACTTACACAAATGAGAATAGCTGAACAGGTAAGACTACAGTACTTTTATAATCGATTTTTTTTTAATAATTTTTAAAAGAAATATTCAACAAATATGTGTTTTAATATTACAAAAATATTTATTTGAATGCATAAAAAGCGAAAAACCATTTTATAATAATGAGACGATGATGAGATGGAATGAGAAACCATCCCATGGATCAATTAGGAAAAGTGGGGGAGTATTTAAGAGAAAGAGAGTAAATATAAACATTTTCTTTACTTGTCATAACATACCGTATGGTATCATGGCATATAAATATAAATATAAATATAAATATAAATATAAATAATGGATAATAAATTGGTTATGGTGGCATGCATTAATAATTGAATATTATTATGAGAGAAGAGAGAAGGTAGGAATTAGGAATTAGGAATTAGGAATTAGGAATTAGCATGCATGAATGGTGGTATTGTGATTGAGTGGTTTTTGCCGCGAAAAGAGCCAAAAACGAGAAAAAAGAAGATCTGAAAGGAAGTGTTTTTAAGGCATATTTGATATTTGATATTTGATATCTAATGTATGTTCCCGAAGCTATGAAGTGAACAAGCATCGACATGGATCCATGCCCCTTCCTGCGTCTCATGGTGGAATCCCTGGCGCTCAAACTTCCCTCTCCGACAAAACCCCCACCTCTCTCCGGCGTCCACCCCTCGAGCACCCCATGCTTCTGCAAAATCCGCATCAACACCTTCCCCTCCCACACCGCCCTCCTCCCCGTCTGCTCGGCGGCCGCACCCGACGCCACCACCTCCGCCCCCGCCTTCCACCTGGACCCAGCAGCCCTCCGCCGCCTCGCCGGGAAGCCCCTCGCCCTCACCCTCTCCGTCTACAACGGCCCAATGGGCCGCAGCTGCGGTGTCCGCGGCGCCAAGCTGTTGGGGCGGGTCCAGCTGAGCCTTCAGTTCCCCACCGCCCTCTCTCGCTCCAACACCTTCCACAACGGGTGGCTCAACCTGGGCCCAGCCCACAACAATAAACCCTCGCCCCACCTTCACCTCGTCGTCCGCTCCCAACCGGATCCCCGCTTCGTCTTTCAGTTCGGAGGCGAACCAGAATGCAGCCCCGTCGTTTTCCAGATTCAGGGCAACATAAGACAACCCGTTTTCAGTTGCAAGTTCAGCAACTACAGATCCAGGTCACTCTCCGCATTTTACTTTTCCATCACTCCATCTGCTAACGTCACCCGCCTATGATTTTCTTCTTTTGCCTGCCCCTCCCAAGTTTTCCTTTTCATCTGTCGTTTTCCCTTGCCTGGAGCCGGATCGATCATAACTCCACTTCAGGAAACCGTCACTCACCTTTTCCTTCACATGAACACTCTATCACTTTCACAATTTCCATGCTTCTCTTTCACCTTTCTCTTTTAACCCTTTTCATTTTGCCTATTTTATCACTATTGACTTGAGGATTACCAAAAAAGACAGTCTTACTTGAGACGAATTACCCAAGACTAACTGCCTCCTTCATTTCAAACATAATTTCATCATTTTAGTCGTAATCATCGCCTTAAATATAGTTTTCATGCAATTCAATAACCCATTACTCAATTTTAATTTTTCACTTTTCCCTTATATATATATACCACTACTTGAACTTTTGGTTCTACACCTTCTCTTCTTACCCTGGTCATCGAGTGAAAAGTCCACATCCCACTACAACTCAATTATTCCGTTTAACCGTTAAGAAATTAATAAATACACTAACTGCGTACCCATGTTTGGTGAAGCAGACAAGTTAAGATCTTCCAAAATCCAAACTATAAAAAGTGAAAACATATTCTACCTAGGATTCCATCCCATGTGACACCACTAGGCAGCAACAGTCACAGTATCTGTTCCTTACAAGTTGATTAATCATCCATAACACTGTTTGACAACTTCATTATGTTTGTTAATCAATAATTATACTCCTACGCTCTTTTTCCCATCTATTCCGATCCTTTTTTTTTCTTCCATCACTTATGTCATGTCTCTTTCTATTTTTTCTTCCCATCTCTCTCTTCCATCTACCTGCATACACTCAAACTATAAGAAATTATTACGTGAATGATCTAAAACCCTTCATGTCGATAATCCAATCAAACTTAATAGTTTATCGCTAATCTTATTATAAACACTTCCATTTCCACAGATTAACTTGATTTATATTTTAACTTATAAACTTTGGATTACTTTATAAACTAGTTTTATCGAAGTAAACTTACGAATGACAATTATTCTCCAATCAATTCAGGTCCCTTCCATCAGATTTTACAAACATGAATCCAAGTAGGTGGAGAAGGTGTTCCACAGGTGAGAAAGAGCGTCAAGGGTGCAGGGACAGAAAGGGTTGGATGATAATGATCCACGACCTCTCGGGTTCACCGGTTGCCACAGCCTCCATGGTAACCCCGTTCGTCCCATCCCCAGGCTCAGATCGCGTGTCCCGTTCGAACCCCGGCGCGTGGCTCATTCTCCGGCCCAACGGCGGCTCCGTGAGTAGCTGGAAGCCATGGGGCCGCCTGGAGGCGTGGCGAGAACGAGGCCCAGTGGATGGGTTGGGCTACAAGGTTGAGCTTTTCTCGGAGAAGGGCCCAGCGAACGGAGTTCCCATTGCGGAAGGGACGTTGAGTGTGAAAAGGGGTGGGGACTTCTGCATCGATTACAACGTGATGAAGGACGCTGGATTCGGTTCGAGGCTTCCCGGTGAAGAAGGGTTCGTCATGTCTTCAAGTGTGGATGGTGAAGGGAAAGTGAGCAAGCCTGTTGTGCAGGTTGGTGCACAGCATGTCACGTGCATGGCTGATGCTGCTCTCTTCATTGCGCTCTCTGCTGCTGTTGATCTCAGCATGGATGCATGCAGGCTTTTCTCTCATAAACTTAGAAAGGAGCTTTGCCACCATGAACAAGATTATTCCAAGTGAAACAATTAATTTAGTCGATCGGTCATTTAATTCTTTTTGCCTTCTTCTGGGAGTGCTACCTTCAAGCTTTGACCCATTTGGGTTGTTAGGTTCTTAGGCCTTCCTCTTCCTCTACATACAATTTGTTTCCTGTGTTGCAAAAAGATATTGTACGTAGTTGTTTCTACCTTCGAGTTGAGTTTTTTCGCCAGGCTACGTTAGAGGTGTGTGTGATTTAACAGCTCAACAACATTGTCTGGTTATTGCGTGTATAGATCTCAACTGAAGATTTTAAATGTACAAAAAGATTAAATGCAAATGTTTGTTTATAAATATTTCATTGCAAATTTCTGTTTATAAATATAATTTCGTCTCTTCTATTATTTGAAATATTTAATGATTATGATTTTTATTTTGAATATCGTTTCTTATCTTCCGAAATTCTAGTTATCTGATTTTATAATTGAAATTTCATGATTCACTGCATATGGGGAAGGCAAGTAAAGCAAAATATATTGATAAAATATTTTAAGGAATCTATATTTCACATTTTTTTAAGAATTATTTAACTAAATCATACTAATACTTAAAATTTAAGTACTTTACATTTACTGCATACTTTTAATAGTAATTTTTTTATTTATTGAAATGACTGTTTCTACTATTTTACGTATTTTTTTAATGAAGAGTGCTATTTTTTTAAAAAAAAATTAATCTTTAGAAATTAAACTAAGTACAAAGGACAATTACAACAACTCACACCTTTCGTGATTAACTCAACTAGAACATTTTAATGTAGGGTTAGCTTAGTGGTTGGGTGAGGAGGGGTTGAGATAGTTAGAAACACGAGAACCTAAGTTCAATTTTTACTGTAATCACTTTTGTAATTTTTTCTATCTTTATCAAAAAAAAAAAAAAAACCATTTTAATAATCCTTTAGATAATGAGGAGGGCTAATTCTGCACAATAATAGGAAAATAAGAGTCAAAATTTAAATTTTTGAAGATCAATTCTGTAACATCCATTTGAGATTTAGTGGATCTGAAATAGACTTACATATTTTGGAGAGAAATTGAGATTATACTTCCAAACTCGGTCTAATATTATATATTATATAGATAATTTTTTTTAAAATAAATATGTATTATTAATATAATTTTTGACTTAAAAAATAATGTTTGGCTTAAATGTTTTTTTAATTTCTACAATTTGAACATTTTGTTCTTTTAGTGTTATAAAATTATTACGATCATTTTTTATTTTTGAAAAAAATAAATGTTTTTGTCATTAAAGAAGATTCCTTAAATGGATCATATCACTATGCATGTGTTAAAATGACAAGATTCAAAAGCTAAACAATTTGGTTATGAAGCACAAGTTATTATTATTTGTCTCAACAAATGTTGAAACCAATTAATAATTGTAAAATTAAAATGACAAAAATAGTTTTATGAGGACTAAAAAAAGTAATGATACCAAATTATAGGACTAAAATAACCTAATAATTTTATGAGAACTAAAAATTAAAATATCAAATTTGTTATAAAATATTTTATCTAATATAAAAACTACTTAAAATTACATAAATTTGAATTCCATTTAAGACTCCAATATAAAATAAAAAATATAAAAAATTTATAAAATTACCTTAACTATTATTTTATCATAATTTTAAAAGATGAAGTATACATGAACTAAAAGATTCAATGGAAACTATTTTTTCAGCTGAAAATAATTATGCTTGGTTGTGGAGATGATTTTAAGTCAGGCCACTATTGTTGGGCCTTAGCCCGTTTTATGAGGCGAATGGCCGTGCGATGTGTGATATACACAGTTGGGGCCCATCCTAATTTTATTAATGTTTTGAAATTAAGATGAATATTTTTAACATATTCTTTTGAAAACATTTTCAGTTATTAGTTAAATTTTATTAAAAAAATATATGTGAAAATTATAAATTTATTTTTATTTAATAAATTCTACCCATGAGTTTATAATTTTATAATAAATTTTAATTAAAAATAAAAGGAGTGTTCTTAAGATGAATGTATTATTAATACTATTCATAAATTAATTAAACTGGGAACGTTTATGCTCTCGGTTGGAATATTATTCAATTCAGTTTTAATTTAATAAAAGTTTAACTTTTATGATTTTGGTATGAAAATTATTTTTTTGGAGACAACAAATATTATTATGTTTGTGCTGGATAAGAATATTATAAATTAAAAACTCTCCTTTTGAGTTTAACATAATTTGATATTTATAACTCAAATTTGAAACAATTAATTAAGTGGTTTGAATATTATTTAGACTAATTATATATAACTCAATAAATTATAAGCTCAAACTCGAAGTTGCGTGTGAAAAAACTTTATAAATAAGTGGACATCACTATCTAATTTGAAGATCTCAGCGTGTTATTGGCTTTTCCAATCTACCGTTTTATGTATAAAAAAATGAAAAAAAATTTAAAAACGAATAAGTTTATTTGGCAATTACCTCTATTTTGGTTAAATAAACTCACATGCTAGTCAAATAAGTTAACAACTAGGTGAATGTCTTGCTAGTTGCCAAACACAATCTTGGTCGCATTTTGGAACCCTTGGATGTTGATGCTTTTTATCGTTCATAACCTCAAGCTTAATGTGATTACTTCAAACCATCATAGTTTAATTACTGGAACTAGAACTAATCAAAGCTTCCAAGACATATATGCATGCCTCTTGACCTTGAGAGAGCAGCTTCTAAAATTAATTAATTATAAGCGAAACTATTGAGTAATTAATTTTTGTGGGTTATTAAGTTGGTTTGGCAGATTAATTTCATTGCCAAAGGATGACTGAAACTAAAAAGTTAGCATAGAAAGAGTAGTTTATCACATAAATAAGAAAATAACTATCACAAATATGGAATTTTGGTTGACTACAAAATGGTTGCAACTCGCAAGTTATGCTGTCATTATTAAGGCAACTCATGACGGAAATGACATATTCTTTCGTTACCAAAATGTGTGAAACATACCGATCCAGTTTCTTCATTTAAAATATTAATAGCATAAAGTATACAGTGGAAACCACTACAACTTTGTTTCTGTGACAGAGTATATAATTGACAGATTGAATATGAATTTGACGAAACCCCTAAAAAAAATACTGAAGTGGTCAGAATCTGTCATGTATAGGACAACTTCATCATAATTAGAATAAAAGACATAATTTGCTTCAACTGAATTCATAACAAAAATAAATATTTGTTTATATAAATTTTCTTGCGTATGTATTATGTTCATCATGCTTGTATCTTTTTTCACAAATCTCTGTTTCATAGAAACAGACGTGCTATGATTATACACGATCTTTCCAAGTCTTAGTTCTCTAACCTGTACTCCTTGATAGGGAAACTACATTTTTCATTATGAAGATCATTGCTATGATGCTGTCTATTTATTTTCAGATTGCTAATTGTAATAGTCCTCGATAACATTGTATGGGAAAACTATGCCTGCTGCAGAAGGGATTTATGTGTTAGATAACCTGAATAAGATTTTTAGTGGCATTAATTTTGTTATTAGATCCATATCAGAGATAAGACTTAAACATAACCAGATTTTTCACGCAATGATACATGTTTTGAAGTCGAAAAATCTTAAAATATGATAGTCGACCTACTTGATTTTATAAAATCAATTTATACTTATATGTTGTATTTTAATTATATAACTTATTTACCTGCATTACTACCTCGAGTACATAACTTGCATAATTTGGTGCCAAGTATCAGCAGTCAGTAGCCACGAAGTAGGGCATTGTCAAATGAGGGAAACGAAGCAGAAAATAGTATCTAAAAAACCCGTGATAGCTGTACGCATTTCAGTAACCAAATGAAGCAAAGCATGCCACGTGACACACAAATTATCTTGATTGTTAACAGCATCACAGAAGTTTTGCAAATCTCGTTGCCCACAAAACCAAGGCACATCTTATGGTGCGGGCCAAGTATATATAATAAATATACTTACTAGTTACTACTAACATAGTAACATGTATACGGAATCCACGAAGAATAAAATTGGCAGTAGTTGCAGCATTAACTAAGGTAAAAAGGCACGACGAACCTGTAGCCATCAGGGAGAAGAGGAGCGCGCGTTTGTGTGCTTAGACAAATTTTCAGCGAGAGCAGCACAAACAAGAGGATTCGGAGTGGGAATTCTAAGACAATTGAGACTTCCACCAGGGATAATAGAACAGTCTGGTTGTGGTCTTTGCATATCCCTCCCAGGAATACAGTTATCCGAGAAATCAAATCCCACATTGAACAGCCTTGAACATTCCCCACTGAGCCCAGAGAAGAAATTGTAAGCAACGGTTAGATTCAACAAACTTCTCAAGGAGCAGACGACATTTGACAATTCCCCAGAGAGCTTGTTATGTGCCAAGTTAAGAACCTCAATTTGTTGCAAGCAACTCATTGTGTCAGGCAAATGGCCCATGAGTGAGTTGAAGCTGACATCAAAAACTTGCAATTCAGTGAAGATCCCTACTCCTTGGGGAATGCAACCTGTTAGTTGGTTATTAAGGAAGAGAATCTCCTTTAGCCTAGAACTCATGAAGGCAAAGCTAAAAGGGATGTTCCCAGAGAGGTTGTTATTGGCAAGGTTGATGACTGAGGCAGGTGAGTTTCCCAAACTCTGAGGGATTTCACCTTCAAAGTTGTTGTTGTTGAGAAATATTGCATCAAGCTTCTTGTTGAAGAGGTCCTGAGGGAGTGGCCCAGAGAAGTTGTTGAACCTGAGGTCCAAGTAGATGAGGGTTGGCATGTAAAGGGTGACGGAGGGGAAAGGGCCTGAGAGGAGGTTGTTGCTGAGGTCGAGCTCTTGGAGGGAGGTGAGGTCTCTGAAGGTGTCAGGGAGGGAGCCAGAGAGCCTGTTGGAGTTGAGGTGGAGAAGAGTGATGTGAGAGAGAAGAGAGAGTTCCTTGACAAGGGTCCCCTGGAGGTTTGCATGGTTGAGATCTATGGCTGCAACAAGTGAGGACTCAGTTGCTGCTGTTGTGGCAATGCCATCCTCAGAGTCTGCACAGAAGACACCCTTGTAGCCACACACATTGGGACCAACCCATGTGTCTAGGATCTTCAAAGGGTCATCAGTGATGGCAGATTTCCATGCCTGGAGTGCAGTGTAGGCATTGGTGAGGCTTGCCACAGGGGATCCAGAGGGGGCTGGGGGACTGCCAAGCCCAATGCCAACACCTACACTCATGGCCCCTTTTGCTGCATTGGAATGGACCAAGAGGAGGACGACCACAGTTGTGAGCTTCTCCATGTCCATCATTCGAATGCTTCTCAGCCTCTTGTCCAAATAAACTTCCCACATTCAACACTCATGACTAATGGGGTCTATTGTTACCCTCTTCATTCACCATTTTTTTCTTTTCGACTCGCTCTTAAATTCTTACTTTCTTACTCATCATTTCTTCGTTTACTCATTTCATCATTTATACTTTTCTTATAATATTTTATCCACATCGTTACAATTATATACTATCAGATCATGTTAACTAAATCATATAATATTTAATATTTAAGTTCAATTGTAATTTTAGTTCCACTTTTGTTTTCTTTGAGATAAAATAAAACTGAAAATAAAATTTACCATAAATATTATTATCCCATATTCTTATTATAACACTCAAAATTTTAAATTGATTCGATCGTTTTGCATAAGATTCAATCATTATGGCTCTATCATTTTTTTTTTTTTACCAAATATTTTTATTAAATACATTTTTTTGAGTTCAATAAAACAGGTTTGGGCTGTAGCTTTGAATAAGCACAAAAGATGTTGACTTTGTGGCTCCCTTTGTACTCAAACAATTATCAATAAAATAAAATGATGAAACTTACACAAATTTATATAGATGTTATTTGTGTTTTTTTTTTTTAGAAGTATAGTATAGATTACTTTAGTACTTTACATAACAAATATCTATTAAATTTTGATTGGATTAAATAACAAATTCATTTAAACCTAATCTTATATGACAAATGAATGAGTGAGAGAAAAGAGAAAGAAAGAGATGAAAGAACAGCAAAAGAAGCAAAGGAGGAAAAAAAAATGTCATGTGAAATTTCAAAAATTTTAGTGAAATGATTAAATGAATGAATTATAAGTAAATTCAATTAAAAAAATTTCACAAAATTCATCTTCAAAATAATCCATTGAAATCTATATATTTTTTAATATTAACAAATATTTTGAAGTGAAAAAAAGTATTAATTGAATATCATCAGATTTTAATGTATTCCTAAAAAGATCTTTATTATTTTAATTAAATATTATTATATTTTGACATACCTTTAAATTTTTTAATTATTTTAATTCAATAACACGTGACTTTTTATATTAAAAAAATTCATTACATATCATAAAACTTTATATAATAATTTTAAAAAAAATTCAATCCAATGCACCTAATTAATATAAATGAACATAAATGTGGATTATTTTAAGAAAAAATAGGTTGTGTGTACATATAACTATCTTAGCTCAATACTTTAATGAGAAAGCTGGTACATTGCGCAGACATAACCATCAATATTTCATTAAAGTTGTGGCTACTCTTTCCATTATAAATTAAAGATGGAGATAAAAATTAAGAACGTTTGGTGAATATGTATGCAGGGATATTAATGCAAAAAATATAAGTGGCGGAGTTGTTTGTACAGTAGGCAGGGAGTACAACTTTTGGTTACTGTGATTACTCATTAAAGTGGGCAAAATTAAACCTACTTGACCTTATTAACTTTAAAATATGTTTGGATTTGTTTTTTAATAGTATTTTTTAGGAAAATAACTAAAAAAAGTCAAAATAAGTGTTTGGATAAACTTTTCTAGTAGCACTCTTAGGAGAAAAAAAAAATCTATCTTAAAAATAAAATTTTAAAAAATTAATGAGAGATAAATTTTATAAATTAACTTATGTATAAAAAAAATTAATTTATAAATAATTTTTTTAACTAGAAACACTTTTGAAAAACTTTATTTATATATATCATCTGAAATCAGCATAATATAAAGATTGGGAGGAGTGGGGAGTTACAATTCCTTAATGTCAAGGAATGTTTACAATATTTTTTCTTTCTTTTTCATAATATGTGTTGTATTAGAAGAAAAAATAAATAAATAAAATGTTATATTATATTTTTAGTATAATATTAATTATCTCTTTCTTATTTATACTTCTCATAATATTTTTTGAAAAATAATTATTATATTACTTACTTCTAGTAAAATAAATTATCATAAAATTAATTTTATAAAATTATTATTTTATTTCATCTATTTATTAATTTATCTTTATTTGTATAAAATAACTTAGAACAATACTTATTAAGAATGTAGGTCGGATACCTTTTCTCCAATTTTGCAGCATATTGTTTTACTATTATTAAATACTTTTTGTTTTAGAAAAAGTCATCTACCCAAAACCAATATGATGATATATATTGATTAATCTGTTTCTTCACACTTGAATAAACTTGAACGAGACGGCAAGATTAGATTATGTGAAGTGCAGCAGCAGCAGGGGCTTTTTGATTTGCAGTGGCACAACACAAATACTTGTCTAGGAGGCTATAGTATACCATAATTAATACATATAGGTTTGGTCAGGTTAGGTCACTCGAGAGGTCGAATCCTTCAGATTAAGGAGAAAAGGCATAAATATTTGTCCTTGTAGCAGCAGGGAATTCAAGTTGCCAGATGGTACCTATACCAGCCAACCGTCGTTAAAAGTTGTCTCTTAATTTCTAGCTCTCAACTTTCCCATCATAATATTGTTCTCATCTTTAAAAACAGCCACTAGCCGTGTAGCCCGACATTTCAGTATGCAATCAAAAGCTTAACCAAAGTCTTCAAAAAAAAAGAAAACACTCCAAATACTTCGACAAACGCGTGCCCTTTAAAACATCGTCAACCACTAAACCACATTGTACAAAATTAAATATATTATATAGTACACATGTATGCGAACCAATCTTACTCAAGACAGGACAGATAAAATATAGAGTTATATACTCAATTATAAACTAAAAGAATTTTATGTGAATTGAGATTTGAGACATGCGCATGGAATTTGGGAAAGGCTTAATGCTTCTCTTAGGTAGCAACTTGGGTTGATCCAAAGTGGAGTGTATAGCGTTCTATTTTGAAATAATGTGGTGTTTGAAGTAGTATATTTTGTTGAATTCTATATTGGGCTGCAAAAGGTACAGTTGAAGAAAAGTTAGTGGGATGTGAAGGGTTCAAATCCCTTGCCTAAATAATGGGAGAAGGGTCCATAAATGAATGATTAGAAAGAGTGATGTTGGTAATGGTGTGAAAAGGAAAGCGAAGAAGAGCGCACACCATTTTGACCACTAATGGAACAGCTAGTTTCCAAGTTCTATATGGCGGGTCACAACTCATAACAAAAAAGGAGCAAAAGAAAACCAATAAAAGGAAGATTCCTCTTCCCAATTCGTATCCACCCACTGCATAAAAGGAAGTTCCAGTAAGTAGTTGCGTTTTTAAACCGTAGCCACCAAGCTTATAGTAGAACATTTTACAACGATCTTGCTACCTACCAACCCACCCCGCAAAAATCGGCACCGAGGTAGGACTAGTCTAATGCATGTTCTTAAGTTAGGTATTCACCCCTTAAATCATTCTAAACCTTACTTTAAGGGAATTAAACAAGTGAGAAACCGAAAGTGACACAGTTCCAAAAAATAAGATTAAAACTTGGGCAAAGTCTCCATGGTTGTTTCATTGTTAGTTCCAAATAAAAGACCGTAGCATAATTAAGAATATCTATCTGGACCTCTGTTTATGGACATCCTCACGTTCTCTGTTTCTGCTTTTAGACTCTAATAGTTATAGTCTCACTCTAGCCAAAGACAAACTTCCATGTGCTAGCTATCATCCATAGGAATGGGACTGGCGTGGTCACCTTATGGAATTATTGTAACATGGGTGTGGTTACACAAAAGTGTAGCACTTTAGTTGGTTGTGGTGTTCCAATCCATATTAAAGTTTCATTTTGCTAATTTGCACATTAAAAATGATATTAAAGGTTATTAGGATTGTAATTTGAACTAGAGAACAGTATCATAAACAGTTAAAGTAAAACACAGATTCTTTCCTGGTTAGGGTTTAGGTCCCATGTTAGATCCAATCCAAGGATTTCTAGGGTTAGTTGCTTGCATAATAATTGTCTTGCTTGGCCTTTACGTCTACTTCTCTCTTTATCTTTCTCATCCGGAAATTGGAGTCCAGCATTTTGTATCATTGTAGGATTAGGACGTGCAGTACACAAATATCTGTAACCTTTTTATTGGACGATAGAAAAAGTTTCTGATTCCTATGGTTTAACAGTGCAGAGAATGAGAAGAAGAAGAATCTTTTATCCGGAAACTACTATTTTTAATGGGTTATCCACTTTTTTACACAGTTTTAAAACTCGACTAGGCCCAATTAATTTGAGAAAACCTGGGAATGACATCATTAAAAAATTAGCAATCAAGTCTAGATTTTGTCATTACTAGACTACATAAATTATCATTAGACTGTATCAAATTTTGTGATTATATCTGATAAATATAGTGTATATATATATATATATATGTATTATATTTTTTTATTGATAATATATGGTTCTTTTGATTAATTCTTTTATAGTAAAATATTTTTCTATGTTTTCCTTCATACAAACAATAATACAAAAGGTAATTTTGGATATGATGAAACTTTAACCTAATTGAATGTAAGTATTTATTATCTTTTTTTTTTTTTAGAGGAAAGTATTTATTATCTTAATGATCATTATATCAATATCAATATATTTGTTGTTATGTAATTTTGACTTAAATAATTTATATAGTATATTTTTTAATATAAATTTATATATTTAATTATATTAATTTATATAATTTAATGAAATTATAATTTGATTGTTTTGTTAGAATTATATTGACTACAATTTTTAAGAATTTTTTCAAGAAATGAAATGAATGTTATTTAAATTTATAAGTATGGAATATATATGATATAAATATTATTTTTAAAAATGAATAAAAAATCTGATGATGAGATTTAACTAACAACTTATCGGTTCGATTTCTAATTTATTAACTTAATATTCGAACTGATTTGATGATTAATCTAGATTCTAAAACATTGCTTTTTTATTTAAGCTAAAAATCACTATAAAATTTGTAAATTCTTCACTTTCTTTGCTATTCACTTTAATTTAAATTATTTTCTAAGGTTTTACCATGCAACTCACGCTCTTCTCTCTCCAGTCCTGTATTTAAGTTTCTCACACTTTACTTCTTTCTTCTTCACTGCACATATTCACTACTTATCATTCAGGAACATTGGAATCGATGTTTTCTTTTGAAAATTTGTTGATAATTT
The DNA here is from genome assembly GCF_000230855.2 of Cajanus cajan. Classification (NCBI taxonomy): domain Eukaryota; kingdom Viridiplantae; phylum Streptophyta; class Magnoliopsida; order Fabales; family Fabaceae; genus Cajanus; species Cajanus cajan. The sequence goes on from NC_138518.1 coordinate 74,671,837, forward strand.
TTTTAAATTTTCATTTTTTTTTTGTAATAGCAACTTGGTCTCTAGTATAATTTTCATTTTAGTGAATGGCATTTATATCTATTCCCTCCAAGACCTTTGCTATAGGGTTGGGCAGCGATCGCTTATGTCAGTTTCAGGCCTAAAAGGCCCAACACAATGGATATTAATCAACCTAAACAAACGGGATTTTAATTTTGCGTGCATTGGCTGTGGATAGCTTAAACTTTTTGTTAACATATATTTTAGTTAGCTATTTCATAATTGAAATTCAAAAATATAATTTGAAAGTAAATTGTTTTGAATTAACTCATTCAAACTATATGAATATTTATTTAAAATAACATTAAGTAATTTTGAAAAGATTAACAGATAAAATAATTGGTTATACTCGTATTAAATTGGATAGAAATATATTAATTTTAATTTTATTATTTTAGCCAATATGTTTTATGAAGTTGTTCATCTTAAACTGTAGTTGTCGCCTATTTTGTCACCCAAGGGATAGTTACTAGCAACATAATCCTGGTTACCATTTGAATTAAAAATAAAAATAAAAAAGTTATTCTCAAGCAGGTACAATTTAAGTTGGCTTTTTACCAACTAATGGTAAATAACAAACATCGTTTTAGGATGTTATCTATGATTAATTAGGACGTTGCTATTTTAGCTCAAAATAAGTCATGTATATGTAATTATATTAAATATTAAAAAAGAGTTTTATTATATATATTTCTTCTATCTCAAATTAATTACAATTTTAACCTTTAAAAATTGTCTAAAAATGATTAATTAGTTCACTCTTCAATGTAATATTAATAATTTTTTAAATTTGTTCCTTCATTAATTATTTAATTATTGTTATTAAAAGTAATGTTTTCATTGAGAGAGTGAGATTATTTTAATAAATTGTAAAAAAAAAATTATGTATTTATTATTATTCTTAATATATGTATAATAACCTTAAATTAGTTACTGTCATTATGAGACAGATAAAATAATTTCAAACAAAAATATATTTAGTGAAAGAACTTCATTAATGACGTGTATCGTTGTATATCAGCATTCATCTTAGGAAGAAAAAAAATGTTCTTAACCTATCTCAATTTCTTTCTATTGAAAAAACAAAAACTTTGTATTAATTTTGGTATTATAAGATTTTTTTTGCATTCTATATATATTGACTATCAAAAAGGAAAATTTTTACATTGATAGTGGTAAAAAAAATTATGCTATCATTCAATTATATTTCATCACACACAATAAGTTTATTCATTTTTACAGAATTTATGTAAATTAATGAGTAAAAAAATTAAATTCCAAATACATAAATTCTCTACATTCATGACAACAGTTTTACAACAAAACTATTACTTTTATGCATGTATAAACAAAGATAAATACAAAGATCTCATTAAAATTTACAATAAAACTAAATTTTTATTAATTAGCTAATTATATAAAATCTTTTACATGGTTAATATATACTTATTTGAACTATTGTATAATATTAAATTCAAATTTTATTTTCTTAATAAAAAAATGCATACAAATTAAACTTTTTTAAAAAAATAAATTACTATTTTGTTTGGCTTGTTTGGGTCAGGCGGATGTTCCTTCTTATCTTGTTCCTTTTTAACGAGACGATCTTGTGGCGTCTCCATGTCCTGCTGCCGCTGGTAGTGAAATTTCCTTCTTTTGTTTGGTTATTAACAAAAATAAATAAAATAAAAGTCAGTCGCTATCTCAACTAGTAAAACCACAATTGGGTATTACTATTATAGATACTAGCACCAAAATTGACGCTACTCTATGCTTCGTTAAAAATCACAAAGCAACAAAACTTTTTTGTAATAATTTTTCGAGTTTGCCAAGTGTACGTGTAGTACTTTTATTAGTCTATACAAAAAATTGTGTATACAAAGTGAATTATCTATTTTGTTACTAACTTTATAATAGTAAGATAATTGAATAAATTAGTTTGAAATTGATTTTCAACCGATTCCACTAGTTTAGGAAATCTTTTTTTTTATTAGTTTAAGGTTCAACAACTAATTTGATTTTAAAAATATTATCATATATTAAAGTTACAAATAAGAGTTTTAACATAAATATTATTGTAATCACTCTAATTATAATAATTTTGGAATAGTTAGAAATTTTAATGGATAAAAAATAAAATCTAATATATATGGATGATAATATGAAATAATAATTTAACGTAACTAACCAGATATGAAGATATAAATAATATTTTATAAAAAAAATTACAAGTTGTAAACAAATTTCCGATTCTAGAGACTAAATTAAAAAAATAAATAAATAAATAATTCAATCACAAATATTTCAGTTAGAAACTTAACTGAAATAATAACAATAACAATAAATAGAATCGAATTTGAAATAATATCATTCTTTATTGTTATATCATATATTATATATATATATATATATATATATATATAATTTAATATAAATAATTCCGTTAAATCTGATTAGGTCAACCACAATGTATTTTATTTGAATTTATCAACGGTTATTGTAAAGTTCAAGTATCCATCAAATATTCACATTAAGACTGTTATACATATTTATATAAATAAAAAAATACAGCGATAAAATTACTATTTTTTAATTATTATTATTATTTGTAAAATATATTTTAATAACTAAATTAAAAATAAAACGTGTTGATACAATAATAAATAAGTTATGTATTAATTTATATCATTATGTATTTATATAGAATAACTTGTATAATTTTTCTCATATTAACTTATCTAAAAGTTTGTTTTTGATAAGTTAGTTTCACTTTATTAATTATTTTTTATTTTGTAGGGAATTATAGACAAATTTATATAAATAAGTTCAATCAAACTTATTTGATATACAAACTTATTTTAATAATATCTAACTTAATTTTTAATCAGTTATTTCAAGGAACCTACGAAATATATTAATTTTAATTTATAAATTATTTTTTTATTTATTTTCATTCTTATTAATCTATTTGAAATAAATACGTACCTTAAATAATTAAATATGATATTTTATATAATTTTATATTTATTAGTTAATCCCATCAAACATTTAGTGAAAATTACTTAATAACTATTAAAATTAATATTGTATTAACAAAATTATATAATAATATAATATAAACAGTTTTATTTTTACTAAATACATTTAAATCTATTAAATTTAATTATATTTGACGAATCAACTTTATATAGATAAATAATCAATCATATCTTCAATGCTTGGAGTTTAATATCAATATTATTAACGTTAACAAATTAATTTCATTTAATAAAGAATAATTTAATTTTTTTTTTAGTCTCTATAATATAATTTTTTAATCTTTATACTTACGTATATAGATACATAATCAATGATATTATCAATGTTTGGAGTTTAAAATCAACATAATTGATATTAATAATTTAGTTATTATTAAGAGATGATTTAAATATAATTTTTAGTTTATATAATTTTATAATATTCACTTTTTAGTCTCTACCGTTAAAAATATTCTTTTAGTCTTTGTATATTATATTTTTATTTTAGTTTATATTGTCTATTGATATTGGCTAGGGGTGATTACTAAAAGATTAAATTTATAATATTTTAAAAATTAGGGGGTGATTACTAACCCAATATCAGTCCTAAAATTAAAAAGTAAAAAGAAAAAGAAAAGTAAATGATGAGTTCCAACGGATTACTAATTCAAGTTGATTAAAAATAAGTTTAAAATGATTAATTTTGATTGAGCTTGAATCGAGTTTTTAGACGAATTGATACTCAAGTTCAACTATCTAAATAAAATAAAAGTTAAAGTAATTATTATTTAAGTTTAATAGTTGATCTTATTTTGATCCATCTTTAATATTTATTGCTGATGTACAAAAAAATTTAATTGAAGGTATAATTTGTAACTTCTTTTTTGTATCGTATACCTAAAGAAATTATTATAATATTTTAATTATTTGAAACTTGAGTAATTTTATTCACTTTGAGTCTAAATAAACTGAATAATATTTCAATGACTGAACATATAAAAAAGGATATAAGAATTGAAAATAAAAGATAATACATTAAATAAATAAAAAATTATTCGGACCAATTAAATGACTCAAAATTAAAATATCTCTACCAATAGAAAATTATTTATTAATATTAAAACCTGCTTAAATTGATAAATTATTTGATCAAGTTCAAGTCTAAATAATACAACTCGTGAGTTATACTGGTTAGAAATCGACTGTACCCAACTATTAACCCTAACAAAAACTAAAAAAGAAAACAAAAGTCATATGTATAAAGGCTCAAATAATTTTTACCTACTACATTGAATAAAATGTAAAATTCATAAAATTATAGAAACCAAAATGATATTTTAATCACAAGAGACTAAAGAATAAAATAAATAAAATACTACTTATGGACCTTTTATTAAAGAGACAAATAACTAATTTACCAAAAAAAGAATTAGTTAAGTTAGTTGGACTTAATTCCAAAAAAAAAAAAAAACTCATCAAATTAAATAGATGAAATGATAGTTATATTTAATCACGTCACTCTTAACTTAAAAGATAAATTTTAACATTAATAAATATCACTTATATTATTAATACATATATTCACATTAAAAATCAATTAATAGACTTCATAATAAATTATTGATATAAATAAAATTAGCAATTAATATAGCCAAACATAAATTTATATTTCTAATAATTTTTAATTATATTATTATAATAAATTATTTCTTATTTTGTTGATAATTTATTTTTGTCAAAAAATTGACCGATAATTTTTAGTGAGATTTCTACTCTTAACCATATTTTTGATTATATACAAGATTTAACTCAAAATGTTTAAAATGGTAGAGTAATAATACTACTCAGACCAACTAATTGATGATAAAAAATGTATATTATTTTTATTGCAGTGTAAGGTAAGAAAAACTTGAATTTAAAAAATAGTCATAAGATTTATGAGGGAGCAAGTAAAACTTTAGAGCAATAAATAATTAATTTAGTAGAGGCATTGAGTAATAAATAATAATCCAATGAGAAATGGCAATTACGAAAGTACCCACCCTCTTCGTCTGGGTTTGGTTTGGGTTTCCAGCAATAATAGAAAAGTAATTAGCAGATGAAGCAATGGCATTTTTGTTAGAGACCTTCCACACTCTACTCTTATGAACATTTTCACCACTCTCTCTCACCCAATTTTTTCTGCTTTTCTCTTTTCCCCCAATCGATTCCATTTCTCTCTAATTAGCGTCTTCCTTCGTTTCCAAGTCAGCGTTAAGGTACGATTGCTTTTGATTTCCCTTCGATTTTCTGCTTTTCTAACCCAACCTAATTCGGATCGCAGTTGTGGTTTTAGGGTTTGCGATGAAGATCGAGGAACTGGACGACGTTGAGTGTAGCAGCGACGAGAGGCAGATTGTGAGCGTTGATGCTAAGAGAGCGTTGGTGGGAGCAGGTGCACGGATCCTGTTCTATCCCACACTCTTGTATAATGTGCTTCGTAACAAGATTGAAGCTGAGTTCAGGTGGTGGGATCAAATCGACGAGGTTTTGCTCTCTCAATAATCTTTAATTTTGTTCTCGATTCTTGATTAATTCTGCTTTTGTTGTTTTCTATTGTGGAATTTGTGTTTTTTTAATGGTGTTTGGAAATCAAATCGAGTAAAATGTTAAATTATGTTTGTCGCTTTTTTTTTTTTTTTTTTTTTTTTTTTTAGTTTCTGTTACTGGGCGCTGTTCCGTTCCCCAAGGACGTTCCTCAGTTGAAGACGCTTGGTGTGGGTGGTGTGATTACTCTCAACGAGCCTTATGAAACCTTGGTGCCTTCGAAGTTGTATCGGGTAATTGGTGATATCCCCTTTCCATTTTTTGAATGTCCTGTCTTTGCATTTTGTGTGATGCTTATGAGTTATGCAGAAACTCTACTTTCTGATGAGGGTTTGTGTGTTTAATTGATACAGGAATAATGAATTTCCATATAATCATGGTAGTTTCACTATGCGGTATAAACTGTTGCTGATATGTGGGTTTATTTGCTTGGTTTGTTTCAGGCTCACGGGATTGATCATTTGGTCATTCCCACTAGAGATTACCTCTTTGCCCCCTCATTTGTTGATATCGACCGGGCTGTGCAGTTCATTCACCGTGGGTATTTTATTTTTAAATTAATTTTGGGAAATTGGGGGGAGGGTAAATGTATCAATCAATTTTGGGTGCTGGTGCTGAGATATAGTTCTTTTGGTGTATTAACTTTGTATTATGGAAGAGAATGCAACTTGCGGTAAAACTACGTATGTTCACTGTAAAGCCGGGCGGGGGAGGAGTACAACAATTGTGCTTTGTTATCTGGTAATTGATGATCTTTACGATTGAGTTATGGCATCAATGAAGCTTCAATGTACTGAACGTTTTCCATGTGGTCTACTTATGTTTCTAGGTTGAATACAAGCACATGACACCTGCTGCCGCACTGGAATATGTTCGGTCTCGAAGGCCTAGAGTCCTACTAGCACCATCACAGTGGAAGGTATGACCAAGTCCTTTTTGTGTGCGCGTGTTCCGAGCCATCTAGAAGGCTAGTGGTTCAATGCAATCATTGTAGTACTTTTTTTGGTGGTTATTTCTCTCCTTGGTATTTGGATTTTGTAACTGTTGCTTGTATTGTAAACAGGCTGTTCAAAACTATAACAAGCGAAGGCCATGTCCTTTACCATACTCACCCTCTGGGGACGCAGTTCTTATAACCAAAGCTGATCTTGAAGGCTATCATAGCACATGTGATGCTGGTATGGAGCTGGCCATTGTTCCTAAAGTGCCAAAGACTAAACCCATGATTGCAAGATTATCTTGCCTGTTTGCATCCTTAAAGGTGTCTGGTAGTAGTGTACCAATGACCAGGCGGCTCCCGGTTTCTGAGTCACGTGCTTGCTAAGCCAGCTTGACATGGTATGTCAAGCAGGTGGCCTGTACAGAAGATGATGATGAAAATAAGTGAAATTTGATAATTTCCTTCAAAGTCGGTACAATTGTGTTACATGAAGAGAGGATGGATAGAAAGAAAAGATCGGAGAGAAGGTTTCTCCAATGTTGTGTTACAGGTTAAGAGGAACATGTTGTAGTTTCTTGACTTTTTGTACATATGTCTTCCTTTTGCATGTTTGTTAATCCAAGTGAATCCTTGTGCAAGTTAAAGCATTGTTTGTGAAATCAACAGAATTTGTCAGGTGGTGACGTAATAGTTACTAGTCTTTTTTGCAGATACTAAACCATAGCCGATTCACCTGCCTAATCTGTACCCTGTATCCTATGCAGAATTGATGTCAAACTCTCAAATTAACCCGCTGACTATTGAGAGTTTATAATTCCATTTTTCTGGATAGTCTCAGATAAATTTGTTAAGCCAGTATAAACTCGCGTAAATTTTTGTGGAAAAATATTGGCAATACATTTTCTAACGTTCTTTTCAATACATTCTCTGATGAAATTTATAATTATTGAGTTTAACAGCATTCATGTTATTGCGGATTTGTGGACTGCCGTATGGCGTGTATGCTGATACGTTGTAATGTGTTCCTCACTTTCATCCGTCCGAATAAGTGGCTAAAAAAAAAGCCGCAAATTTTAACTGGGTTTGAGGTTTGACTGGTTTGGTTGCACAACTGATTTAAATCTACACATGATCTGGATCAGTGACTGATTAATCTTGATTGACCAAAATAATAATAAAGTAAACAGTTAAACTGTGGCTACAACAGTCTAGCTTGAAAGCAGTAAAGTAATTAAAATTTGTTAATATTGTTGCTCGATGTTTCAACATGTAAATTGGTCTCCCCTTAATTGTTTCTTGTGTCTAATTGCCAAAATATTTCAAACCTGTCTTTTCTTTTTTATTTGGTCAGGAAATTTTTCGCCTAAGGTTCCCTCTGATGCATGCGATATATAGGCTGGGCAGATTCAATTTAATCACAATATAAATATTTTTATTATCTAATGACATTATAATATATAGTAAGATATATAATTACTTTAAAAATTATATTTATAGTAATTTAAATTAGTTGATAATATAAATATCTTTATATAGAAGTTGTATAAAAATTAAATTTAAATATATATATATTTTATTCAAAAATTGGCAACCAAGCATTTTAAGCAAATGACAAGGCACCCGAGTCATTATAGCCACATGTATGTGGAATGGAGCATATACTGTAAGGCATCAGCATCACCAAATGGTTCAGTAATGATTCCACGTCTTATTGGGATTAGGAGATAGATTCATGAAAGAAGGATAACTAAACAAAGTTCGTTCTTACAAACAGGAGGGGGACAATAATTTATTCTGGATTAGTGGGCAGTGTAAATGTTAGCATTCGTTTGCCTGACCTAATTTGGGCTTAGCATATTATTTCTAGAAACATGATACACACACAGGTCCAAGATCTTTCCTTTTTTTTATTTTTATTTTTATTGGGTTGGGGGTGGGAGTGCTCAACCCACTCTACAACATGAGACAAGGATTCATAAACGCAATTATTATTAGGAATGTGCAAACACACTTGAACAAATAACTAGTAAGGCCGAATATTAATTTTCTGTGTAACTCGTTCCTGTTCTATACTCCCAAAAATATCTCTGCAATATGTTGGATTTTTTGTCCATAACACAAGTTTGTTTTTAAAACAGCTAAAAATATATCCACCCTCATTAGATTTAGATTACTATATACGTGCATGTTTGCTTATGCCTTTTCCTAATAGAGTACACGTTATGAGGCAAAACTTAAAACAAAACCCAAATGCAATTTTAAAAAGAAAATTGTTCCCACAAACGATACCAAACGCTTGACACCAACCCAAGGTTAGGATTATTTCAATTGAATTTAGGAATTTTCTTAATCTTTTTTAGCCAAGTTTCGATGGACACACTTGCAAAGACTTTGATACTAAAATGTAAAAATAAAAAAAATAAAGAAGCTAAAGTTAAAGTGTAGCCATACTTAAGGCCTTTTAGGCTTTACTTCTATGATTCCTCAAGTTGATGTAATATCTTTTATGAAGAATTGTTAAATAGATTAATTTGATCTCACCTGTTGGGTCAAACATGAAAAATAAGTTGATATGATTCTTGTTTTCTTTAGTTTAACTTAGCCTATTAACTAGATCAAATTAGATTAAGTCATTTTTAAAAAATTAATTTTACATTAATTTAAAGGAAAAATAAAATAAAAACAAAAAAAGCATTAGACCAAATTGACTTGCTATCTTTCGAGTCTAATTTTAACTAGCCCAATTAACCCGTTGGATTATGTCAATGAGTTTGATCTTTTTTGAGTATAAAAATAACAAGTTTAACCTAATAAATCAACGTGACAAACTATATCAATTTTTACTCTTGTATGCTATGATACATGAAAAGTGTTTCTCACTATTTTGAATTCTTTGATACTTTTTATTAATAGATTATAGAATAAATTATATAAACACTCCTTGAGTTTTTGTAACATTACACAAATATTTCTTTTTTATACCCTTATATTAATCCTCGTTAATTGTTTTGAAAACATTATACTATAAAACACTTTATACATTATATTAATTCTCTTATCTGAAAAACATTACATTTAACTCCTACATATATTATAAGGATACCGTTAACATTGAAAAAACATGAAGTATTAGTATAATTCTAAAACATATCTCCGGTGTCAGGCTAATCTAGTCCGGATTATATTCATGATCTATGAGTACATTTTTACGCAAACTTTGGTGCAAGGTGAAATGAAGGGTACGAAAATAAGGTAAAAGGGGGATAATTGGGCTCGGTAGCATTGAAGTGACGTACGACGTATTTGCTTTATGTACTTATATTAAGCAGGCTTGAGAAGCCAAAACAGTTTCTAAAATGATTTAACAATGTGTGTGATTCAACTTAATTCTCCACAGGAGAATGAGGGACAAAATTAAAACTAGCCATTGGTGGTGTCTGTGGAAGAATCTGAAAAAGATGGATCAGAGCATGTCGTTATATTCGTCCTTGCACTACCACCATTCCTCCTGCGACTTCTTTACGGGACCAAATCTAAGCCATACCAACAAACCATAACATTGCCAGTACTCTCCATATATGCTCCTTCAAAAGCACCAAAATCCCCCATAAAGCCTAATTATTCAATATCATCTTTTTAGGTCTTCTTTAAATTTTAAATTAAAGAATACGGAGATACTTCATATCTCGCTAATTTCATTTTAACTCATCCTCTCTTTTCTTCTTTATTTTATTTAGAACATCAATCTAAGAACAGTAGTTTAAAGATTCTCCTAGCATTTGATTTTAAGAGATCCAAAGTTATAGGTATCGTATCACGATTATATATAAATAAAATGAGAAATATAGTTGTAGTGGGCTCTCTTTCTCTCCTATACACTGAAAGAAAGTATGGGTAGCTAGGAGTTTGGGTACGTTACGCAGTTATTTAAAAAGATACAATAATAAAAGAGCCTAAAAAGTTTATTCTTGTCTTCTCATTCTCTATTCATTCCCCTCTTTATTCCGTTCAGAAACTACAATGAAGTTGCCCCCTCTTCCATCTTGTCATTCTTGTGTTTAGCTTTATTGCATGCATGTCCCATTAAAGCATTAACAATGCAATTTACTCTCTTTCTCTCTAAAGATGAGATAACCACATCTTTACTCTAATAATACAGCAAGAAAAGCTCGAATCTAACTCAGAATAAAGCAATAAAGATGTGTCTGTCTCCTCGTATATATATTTTTATATATATCACTCTCTTTCTGAAAAACCAAACAAGAAAATTAAGAGAACCTCGATTACAAAATGCTTGTCTAAGGCTCAAAGTATTCAATTAGAAATTGAATTTTCCTCCTTAATTCCTTAAATACGACACACATGCTGTACATGCCTTTAGAAAGTTAATTATTAATAATGTTCGTAAGTGGTGTGTGCAATTTAAAGCATATGAAGGGAAGGGAAAAAAAAAAGGCTTGTGCATGCGTTTATCGTTTCAATCGGTTCAAACTTGAAACATAGAGTACTCTTTGATCAGTTAAGGGACCCATCAAAACTAAAAGATCTTCTTGAAACTCATCTCCTAAAGTAAAATTTCTTTTTATTAGGAAAACATCCGCACCAGTAAAAGCTCCAAGGGAGAAGCGATTTACTGCAAATTTCTGTACATGGTCGTAGCGCAAAGAAAGCATATATAGTCGTGAATGCATGAGAATCAACTATCAGGACATACAAATTATTTTAATTCGTACATCCATATATTCTACGTTTGCATGAATACTACGTTGTTATTCATTTAGCCTGCTCTTATATGTAGTGACATTAAACAACGAAGATAATAATAAAATTAAAATTAAGGACCTTGTGCAAAACAATTCAAATCCTAGCTCCTACGACGAAGTTGATTATAGTCTACGTTCACTTCTCTTTACAATGAATGATCAATGGTGAATTGAGTAAAACGTGCGATTATGTTATGTATCTTAATAGTGTGAAATATGTCCCTTTTCGTTTCACGCTGTAATGTTGTTATTTATAGTATAAACGTTGAGATTATGCAATATATATCAAACTTTTAATTTTATCAATAAAAAATATTATAATGAAGACAACGAAAATCAAACCTAAATTGCCCTAGTGATAGAGAATCAAACATTTAATAACTTGATTTGATTTATAAAATATTTTAGTTATAAAATTAGTAATTAGGAATGGGTTATTTGATTTACTTTATTTTATTTTAGTAGTGTTTAAATTTAAATTTTATTGATTTTGACTTAATTCAATTTTTATTATTGAATTCGACATTTTTGCCTTAAATATTTTTTTATGCATGCTAATAATTTAATATATTTTAAATAAGAAAATTGTAGTAAATCATTAAAATTAAACTAATTCTTTTATTTTATCTTAAAAATATTTTAAATAGTAATTAATTTGGCTCCTGAAAATTTATGCTTATATAATTTGGTTCCTGATCATCAACTTTATATATATAAAAAACAAATTATCAACTTTATGACATTCATTCAAAAAATCCACTTAATTCTTGAATGTTATAACTTTATGGCAACATAATCTTCCAATTTGTCTACTTAATGACAAACTTGGGGCATATTTTCTTTGAATTTTTTATTTTTAATTATTTTCACTTTTAACTTAATTTAAAAAATATTTTATTTTTCAAAGTTATCATATGAAATAATAAAGTTTTGTAATCTATGAAAAAATATTTTTTTTTTCTAATATAGATCTTTTAATAATAGTAAAAAAATGAAAATAATTAGTGACATTTTATAATTAAAACTAAAGATAGAAAATATTCTTTTAAGCCAAATAGCTAGGCACTTAATTTTTAAATTCATGATCAATCTTTCAATGGAATAGAACTAATTTGTCATGAAGTAAACAGATTCAAGGATTAAATTGTATACACAAATTTTCAGAGAAAATATCACTTTTGGTTATGAAATAATATACGTACTCTATTTTGAAAATTTTGATTATAAATTAATGCACAAAAAAAACTTATAAATTAATTCAAATACATTTTTATAATAAATTTTGAGTATAAGATTTTATTTATGAATAAATCAAAGTCAAATTAATTTTAATTTTCCAAACAACCCAAAATGAGCAGCTACCTGTTTTATTTTGTGACGTGACAACAATTTGAATTCTGAATGAAGGCCACGAGTAACATAACCTTGGTCCTTAAAAATCTTGCAGCACTGGCTTGAGGTTTCCACCTAAAGTTCTAGATAATAAATTCTAAAAGAGAAAGCAAAAGTTACATGATTCCTCTCTAACCTTTAAAAAATGTCGAAAGAAGTAGAAAGTGAAGCTCAACGACAAGCAATTACTTACAGCACATAAAAGAGAGAAATTGTATGAGAAAAATTAAATTCATGTTTTAGCAGATTTAGGTCAATGATTCAAATTAATTCTTTAGTAAAATCATAAAAATGCTAACCGTATGAAAAATACCTGAATATATATCGTTTGGTACATGATTCTCAAACAAATGAACTTAATTGATTTAGTGTAAAAATCTCACCTCACCTTATCTTAATAGCATATATACCTAATTAACTATATAGCACGAGCAACAAGGTGGTCCCGAGTTTGCTCAATCTCATTGGTATATATTTCTTGTGTAAAAAACAGGAAAAGTGAACTAATACAGACATATATCTTAAAATAATAAAATAATATGAATAATAAGAGGGATGATACTGTAATCATATTATGTGATGATTTTCATGCAGCAGTATGCATTTAACTTTGTGACTTTGGTCGTTCTCCGCCAGGGAGAGCAGCTTTTGCTTCAAATAATTTTTTTTTCTTTTCCTTTTTTCTTTCTCCCTTTCTTTCCAACTTGTTCCGTTGCACACAGTTAGTTCCGTTGAGAGCCACCAAAGCTTATCATAAACTGACATCATTGGAAAAAAGAAAGAAAATGAGAAAACCATGGATCTGATTACTTGGCTTTTTGTTGAAAAGAAACTTGAGGTATGCTTCAAGCATTAATGATGACCACAATGATGTTGTCTTGTTTGTGGTTTTTTTTTTTAATTGTTTCTTTTGTTGTCTACTACTGATGATGATCCTGCAGGTTGCCAGGGTCTGGCCAGTAAGAAGAGTACTTCAACCATTCAGCTTCTTGTTGGTTTGTAATTGATGACTCCTGCAAGGAAATTGCCGATAATGAAAAGATTAGGGTTTGTTTAGTTAAATGAAATATATGCGCACTCCGAGGAAGCAGAAGAATAGGGAAGGGTTTTAATTGATTGGCTAGCTCATATATAGTCAAAAGTCATTCACCATTTCTTTCCTAATAAGGACAGGATTGGTTGCAAAAATAAAAGATATTTTAAGTCACTGTCACCTTTTCCATCTCTTCCTTCTCATAGAAAAACAATTAAAATTTTCAAAAAATACTCAATATCAAGGTAGGAGCAGTGTTTCCATGAGAGAAAATGTTAGTAGAAGCTTTTCTGTCATGTAAAGAAAGATATTCTACTGTTCAGATATGCAAACATGAAGATAACAGCTAAAAGTAATAAAGAGAAAAGATGAAGGCTTCTTGTCAGCAATTCAAATAAAAATAATGAAATTGTTTTCATTATTTCTTTTAATCATTTGGAGTTATATTATTAGTACAACATAATTTTACAATATTTTTTTTATTTCTCTTTATCAGATGGATCATGTTATTACACATTTTTCTCTCTTTCTCTTTATCACTCGTAGTTGGACAAGAAAATTTCTCCATTATGGCAAACATAAGTTCATATATTTTAGAGTCAAAAGGTTAATTATTAATTACCTCTTTGATATCAGTTGAAGTGCACCCCATGATGAGTTCCTCCAAACCAGAGCCAGACCTTCCTCCTAGTTTATGATGTTGTTGCTGCTGTTGCTGCCATGTGGATATATATATTTTTAAAAGACAACAATCAAATTCAAAGCCCACATCTCAATCATCATGTTTGAACAAGCCAAAAAGTGAAAAGACAGTTTCATGCTCATAATTTAGTAAGCACTTATAAAAGCTTCCTCAGTTAGTTGCCTCGTGCACCATATATACCATGCAGAATCAGTCTATTTTAGACTTAATTCAACATATTGAGTGCTCCTTTGATTAAAACTACCATTTCTTTTTTCCTACTGTTTATGAACGTCTTCTTTATACACAATAGGAAATAACATATTTCTTCATAAAATCCTTTCTTATATGTGAAGTGTAAATTGAGTCTACCGACACCTTTGTTTCTTTCTATTCTGTCTCTATGATTTAGTTCCTATCTATAATTTGGATCAAGGAAATTAAAGGAGAAAGACGAGTAAAGCCTCACATACTGCTGAAATTGTATGTGTCACTGTCAATCAATTTACTCCCTATATAAGTTTATTTCATTACTTAATTTTACAAATTATCATTCACTTTAATCCGTTTTGCCTACATATATATATATATATATATATATATATATATATATATATATATTAATTTTCAATAAAGACTAAAGTGAACACACTCTAGGCCAAAAGAAATACACAGGAAAAAAAAAACTTAAGTGAATGAAATTTACAATTTCAAAAACCAATGTGGTGATTTACTCAGGAAAATATTATAAGCAAACCATCTTTAAGAAACTCTGGTTTGGATGATGATTAATTACCTGAAAATTTTCATTTTGGAGCATTATTCTGGAGACATGGTAAGAGTTGTCGTCTAGGATTATGGATGCATGGTGAAGGGGTGGAGGAGAGATGATGGTTGAGATGGGATGCGAAGGTGTACTGATATGGAAGGCTGTGGTTGCAATTTGTTGGTGCGCATGCTGCTGTTGTTGATGATGATGTGCTACATGTCGTTCATGTGCTTCATCGCATGATCCTGATGCTTGAACTTCTCTTGCTCTCGAAGCTTCTCCTATTCCAACCTGCAATAGTCATCATCATCTGAAATTCTAAACCATCATCAAATATTTGATCGACCTAGCAACCTCTCATCTATTTTTTTTTTTTTTTTTTTTTGAGCTTCTGTCTGTAGATATTATTGTTTAGCTCTAACTATCAACATGCATGCATGTGACCCAAATTCATTATTCAATAATTCAATAACATATAAAGTTACCTTTTTAAGGTGGGTAATAAACAAGTGGTGGTTGGCTGACGCTGATTTATTATCAGGTTAGGTCCATTCAATTTTATGCGGTTTATGCAAGCAATGCTTATGTCAACGCCTTCCCTGTACGACCCTTTCATGTTCTTTCGCCTTTTTGCACAAACCATATTTACCAAATGAACGTTGAAATCAGGTATATTATTCGGAGTAAATTATACCACGCATATGAGGTTTCCAGATTTTGTAAATAAACCTCCCTATTCTTTCCATTTTTATACTCACTCTTATTAATTGTTTAAAAAATATGACACTAATAGACATTATATCTCTTGTAAAGAATGTTGTTGTAACCGTTAAACAAACATGATAATTATGAAATCTTAAGAAACTTTAAGGAATAATACTAATATAATTTAACCAATTATTTACAGTTTTCTTTTTTTGGTAAACCAATTATTTATAGTTAAATAATTTTTTTTTATACAAGAGTAGAGAGAATAAATCTGAGTTACGTACCATTGAATAGACAGTCATTTTTATGGAAAATGATTGGTGATGAAAATGCTAATTGACACTCAGAGGGAGAAATTAGACTCGAAAATAAAAAAATTATAGTATTAATGAGTTATATGTATGACAAGAAGACAAATATATATATAAAAGAATAAAATGTGACCATATACTAGTTTTCCATTTTTTATACCATAGAAGAAATAAATTTGTGAACCAGTTAGTATAGTTATATTGTCATTAAGTGAAACGTCATGCTCGTTAAATGCTACTGAGAAAGTTGCGAATAATTAAATAAAAGTGCCCAAACGAATGTGTTGTAATTCTTATATAGATGGAAGCGAGTTTGCGGGGATGTACCTCATCGAAGCTTTTTCTGAACGGGATGAAGCCAAAATGATCAGAGTTGAGTTGTTGAAGATCCAAGGCAGTGTTGAACGTTGTCATTGGAGGGACCCCAACAACCGCAGACATTTCATCTCTATGAGTAACAATTTCCTTAGAAGAACAACTTCCACTTCCACTCTCTCTTATTCCACTGTTAGGTTGTTGTTGATCTCCACTTCCTTCACCAGTTGTGGCACTTCTATCTGACCAGTTGCATTGCCTTGGTTGCGTTTGGTAGAATATCTTTGACACCACAAGTTCTCCCTCTTTCTCTTCCTCGTGCTGGCCCAGATGGTACTGGTGCATCACCCAGTTGGTCTTTTCTGGTTTTCTGTTCTTCCCGAAGTTGGTGTAGAGCACTAGAATCTTCTTGCAACCCTTTTGCTTGCCGTTAACCAAGACTGGTCTGGTCTTACCTGTCTTGTGCCATCGGGTTTCTCCTCCTTGCAAGTCGCATTCGTTTTGAATCTTTCTCCTCTTTCGTGTCCCCGTTGTGTATGCCTTTGAGGGCCTGTGGAAGAAGTGTCTGCTTAAGCCATCTCTTGTCACTCCTAAAATCAAAGTTAGGTCAACTTAGGTGAACCCTTTTGACCAAGTATCCAAGTTTTGCACAAATATCAATGCAGATCTTCTGTTGTTAAATAATAAACATATCAAGTTTATAAATTTAATATTAAAAAATTTACAACAATTCACTCACATTCTACAACTAATTCAGCTAGACTTTATCAATTATACATATAATAAGTATTGCGATCTAATAAAAATGAAAATTAATAAAGCGTTTGTAATGTATAAAAGAAGAAAGTATGTCTATAGTGAATATTAAATTTAAATAAAATTAACTTTTATGATTTTGTTGGATATGTTGCACACTCTAAAACCTAAATTAGTAGAGGCTATTTGACGAGTTTTACTAATTGAATATCTGAACCTGGAAGTTTCTCAGGATGGGTGTAACAAATCCCATCTTCTCCTTCAATGGTGGGAATGAACTCATCTATCAAAGGGTGTGATCTCATATTCTTTGCCTCAACTTTGGCTTCAAGATGTTCAATGAGTTCTTGGTCTGTTGGATCAAACTTCACTCCCGCTGGGAGACCTAGCCAGTCCTGCCGGTCCCATTGAAATTCAAATTAAAACAAAGAAAGCAAAAGGGAGAGTTAAGAAGAAGAGTGTACAAGAGAGAGAGAAAGAAATTAAAGAAGACGAAAAGCTTTAACATATGCAAAAACACTTTAGTATTAAATTAATTGAACTATATAGTCCAATGATAAAACAGGCGTAAACATGTGAATATGGTATACTTTTGTCGTGTGATTCTTCTTCATATTGTCAAAGGCTTTTCGTTGAAGGCAAGAATATTACTGAGATAGATTTAGTTTTTTTTTTTTTTTTTTTTTCCCATACCGGCTTCCCTTCAAATTTGTGACCACAACCAGGGCACTGTTTGGATCCACACAGTTGATGCTCTTCAAGCTTGGCATCTATGAGATCAGAGCTCCTAACACAACTCAAGTTGCTCATCTTATTCATGCTGTGCCACCTTTTGACGTGTTATGATGCTATTGTGCTATCTCTCTTGATGAAACTTTATGAACCCTTCAATTGATATTCTCTTAATATCAAATTCTCCACAACGCAGCATATCTCTCTTGTATATAACAGCAAAATTTATCCAAGAGCTAGCTTGATTGATTGAGACCAGAACAAAAGTTTTCCTAAAAAAATCAAGAGAAGAATCAAAATTGGATGACATATTACAATCATATCCAGTGATTTGAAAGCAAAAATAAGAACAATTAATCAAAATATAAGAAGTAGGCTTTGGCTTTCACAGGTTTATGAACTATCAAGAAATAGATGGTTGATCAGGCTATGATTCAATTCAGAAGCTAGCAAAAGAAGAACACCAACACATAAAGGGTAAACAAAGATTAAAAAAATAAAAACCTTGAGTATAGACAAAAGGAAATTTTGTTTTTTTTTGAAAATATTAATTCTCTCAAGGATGTGGCTGTTTGAGAGAATAAATCAAATCCAAAGCAATAAATTCTGCAGAATATGGGTGAGAGTATGAAGAAAGAGAGGAAACAGTTACAATAGGGTTGAGCTATAAACCTGCTTTAACCATGGAAAACACCAGAATTCCCTCTAGGTAGGTACTTTAACTGAAGGGCAGTGAGGAAAATTATAAAGGAAAAGTTGTGTTGTTCGAACACACACAGCAACTTTAAGGCTTTGGTAATTGATGAAGCGCATGTATGATGTAGGCGGTTTATGTGATAAAAAGAAAGAGAGAGAAAGAAAGAAAGAAAATCCGGTTGATTTTTCTAACTAAAACATCAAAACAAGGCCAATACTGTCTTCTCTCCCTTTACCTTACATATCCATCCTAATATACTGTAGCCACCCTACACCTTTCTTTCACCCTTGACTGCAAAAGCAATAAAGCAATAAACGCCAACGCAGCTCTTATTAATCATGCAAAATTTTATTTCTAACCAAATAAATGAATAACACATATATTGTTATTTAATCGCACACTCTTTTATATTAAATTTTATTAATTAATTGACAATATAGTATACCGAGAGTACATATATACAAAAACTCAAGAAAAATCCAAATGAAAAAAAAAAAAAATTAACCGATGGAATGAGTATTTTAATGAATAATGCTAAGTTTTTTTTTTTTTTTTTTTAATCGGTGGTTACAATTTCTCAACGTGAAAACTCACTTTCTCTTTTTTTTTTTTTTTGGTTAGTGTTCAATATGTAAAATCTCACTTTCTCTAAATAAGAGTCAGTGTCACAAATCTTAGAACATAGATCGAGTAGTACTAAACATGGACAGAATTAACAGTCACATTATTCTCACTCACATAAGAGATTAACGTGAGAAGTATAATAAAGCCAAGTTTTAAAATTACTTGTGGGAGATAATTAAGAGAGTGAGAAAAGGATGATAGAAACTCACATGGGTTATGAGGTGGAGTGCAGATGATGATGCTTTTGGTATGAATGTTTTGCGCACACACGCAGCGAGATATGGGTATTAGGAGGTGGCTTGATAATCAAGGAAAATGAGCAAACGTACTTGATGGACCACCACCTTCTCTTCTAATTAATTAATTACTTTACTTAAT
Organism: Cajanus cajan; assembly: GCF_000230855.2. Taxonomy (NCBI): domain Eukaryota; kingdom Viridiplantae; phylum Streptophyta; class Magnoliopsida; order Fabales; family Fabaceae; genus Cajanus; species Cajanus cajan. The sequence continues at coordinate 74,691,579 of NC_138518.1, forward strand.
TATTCTATATCTTTTTTCTTAAACCTAAATACACGATCAATAGAGTTCGAGAGAAAATATCTTGAGCACGAAATTTTGCGGTGTATTTTGTGAAACGTATTTATAGAAAACAAAAAAAGTAACTTGGAGATATATATATATATACAGAAGTAATTATGCATATGATAATGTGAACATTTTAATGTTTAAATAATGGAATTGAAGTCCGACCCGAGACAGTTGATAGATAGTAAATTATTCCTAACCATATAAAAATTTCGATGATCACTATATCTTAAATGAATTAATCTCACCTATCAATTAGGAAATACCATTAATGCAACTAAAAAGTTCATAACTATATGAAACTTGGACTGGAGGCACCGAATAATTTACTGTTATCGCTGCATAAAATTAAAGTAATGGACATTTATATTTTGTGTGTTTATGATAGTACTAGCTAGTAATATTATTTTTTCTCTTTTTGTTTTGTCATCATTTGTGCCGCCTGTGTTATTTCTTCTGTTCAGGGTTGTCTAAAGTATTGGTCAATACACAACTTATGTATTTTCTTTTGTAAACTAAATTATCAAAGTATACCATAGCAGAAAGTCAAACCGATACTTCGAAGTGTTGAAATCTATTTTAAAAATGGACTTTTTTCGATAAATATTTTTCTATAAATAAATCAACTATTAAATCTCTTATCATATATAAAATTATCTATCAACTTACACTTATGTAATTTGGCATAATATAAGAAGTAACAACTAACAAGTAGATCTTCAGCATTATGTGGGTCCAGGCTTCAGCTAGCATGAAAATCTTTGGCCCTCATAAAGTATCTTAATCAGATGATGGTTAGATTTCACGTTTATAACTGCATTCTTTGTTGCAGTCAAGATAAAAATGATGGAGGGGCCCTAATGATGATTTCAGCATATATACATAGATTGCGATGATGCATGCCTCCTTGTCTCTGCAAATTTCAACCTTTGATTTTATTTGGTCAGAATTCTCACCTAAAATATCAAGAGACAGTCCTGAGGAGTGAGGAATATATCCTATCATATGTTAAGGGTAGATCTAAGTTAAACTTGGACCTAGCAATTAGCAAAAATATTCTAAATCATCGTTTCAAATATTACTTTTTCTGACTAAAATTGAAGTATCCATTTAATTTGACGAACCAACCCATGGAGCCCACATGTTAACGGAGTTCTATGTATCTTTCCCCAGTTCGCGAATTCAATGGAATGCAATGCATAAATATTCCACTGTTTATAATTTATGTTACTTTATATATATATATGGTTGGTAACACAGTTCCGGGAGAATATAATCCGTTATACTAGTTTTAGGTATTAATTATACTCGGAGGATTTAGTTTTATACACATTCAAATATTCCAAAATACACTTTTCCTGCATAATTCATCTTTAAGAATATTTCTTATAGGAGTACAATCATTGGTACGGTGTATATGTATATTCCAGATTACAATTTTGCAAACGAAGATTTAATTATTTAACTATAAATACTTTGTAAATTTACCAATTAGTTCTTGCACTATCACTTGCACCGGATATTTATATATTATCCCTTCAATTTGCTGATCTATGTATAGTTTGTTCAATTGTAAAAGTTTAATGATTTTCACAACCAGTAGAGTTATTATTATCGTCATTAATAAATCTTATATGGGAGTCCAAAAAAATTTGCATCATGAGGGTTCTCATCAAATATTATAGAGTAATTAATTACGAGGTAAATAAAAATAAGAAAATATTGCAATACAGCAAAGCAAAGCAATACCAAATTGGGACACACATTCATCTTATTACCATGCCTACCCATAGGGATGGCAATGGGCCCCATGGGGTGCAGATAATAGTAAATCTTTTCCTGTTTTACCGGATAAAAATTGGTCACATACCCATCCCATATCCGCGCGAGTATTCATGAATTTCTTGAATACCCATGGATATCCATGGATATTTATAATTTTTTAAGAAATTAAAAAAATTATATTATAAATAATTTTAAGTTTATATTTAATGTCATTAAAATATTAAAAATAAAAATTCAATGTTAATTTTAAACTTGTATTTAACGTTAATTTTGTTGAAATAATAATAAAAATGCAAGATAATCAATAACTTAAAATACATCAATCTCACAAGTAAGTGAAAGTCTCATATCACAAAGATGAGAAAATGTAGTTTTAGGATTATGTGTTACAAGGATAATTAGGATATTTAAGAAATATTATTAAATGGGTACCTGCGAGTATGAATATCATCATACCCGCCCCGCCCCCGCCCCGTTATAAACGGGTAAACAATTATTCATTCCCATTATTCGCGGGTACCCAATTAGTCTATTCATTTATTATCCATACCAAATTTTACCCGTAGATACCTACGGACACGGATATTTTTGTCATCCCCACCCACAGGCCCTAATATTGGTAAGGATTGAATATGTGATAAGAAATTATATATGCATTGGTAATTACTGTCATAGTTACGTTTTAGTTATATATAATTTTTATATTATTATATTTTATATTGTATTTATTAATTATATAGAGAATTTTTTATTATAATTGTTATTGTTAATGACAGTAATTATAAGTGAGGATTAAATTTGCGTAATGAGAAATAATATATCATCGTTAAGACCTTAACTATTATGCATTAGTTACGTTCTAGTTATAATTTTAGGTTAATAATTATTAACCTAAAATTATAACTAGAACGTAACTAATGCATAATAGTTAAGATCTTAACGATGATATATTATTATACTTCTATATCGTATTTAATAATTATTTAGATAATTTTTCATTACAATCATTGCATATAAAAATATACAGTAGTATAACCGTTCTTAAAATTGATATAATAATATTTTTTACGGTTCTTAAAATTTATAAGAATGTGTCCTGAAAATATTATAAGAACGTTAATTTTATTTATTTAATAAGTATATATAATTTCTTCCTACCAGATCGCTACTTATAAAACTAAAATGGTACCTTGATAAATATTTAGACAACAATTAATTATATAAACATCATTAAATCATATGAGAAATAAACCTCAAACGTATGGTTCAGTGATAGGGGTTGATCCACGCTTAAGCAAGGTTAGGAGTTTGAATCCTGCCTTGTGTATGCAGCCGCATTAAATCTTGGAGTCAGCTATCCCACTCTTTGAGGTGCCTCCAACGTAACGATAGAGTCTTAGATACTCCAGGGACAAACAAAAAAAAAATCATATGAGAAATAGTTTCAGCTGTTGGCAATAAATAAATATGCAACAACTATTTATTTTTTGTTTGAATAAACAAAAAATTGAGGACTAAAATTGTTGTTTATTATTTTTTTATAAATAATTTTAACTATTGGGTATAAAAAATGTAAATTATAAAATATATATATATATATATATATATATATATATATATATATACTTGTATTTTTTAATAAATTAATGTGAGACAGTACACTAGTTCAAAAGTAGTATTCTATGAGATCAAACATGGGTTCATTCAAAATATAATTGGATTTTAAAAATATTGTTAAGTGATGTGAGTAAAAGAATTTTAGCAGCTAACAAATTTAATGTGAAAAAAAAAAAATCTTCGATATGCATTATAAAATATTTAATGTAATGTTAGGGTAGCGTTTTTTTTATTTACAAGGATCTACAATCTATTAAATCATCAATTAATCTCGTTCATCCTGTGACTATTATTGATTTGAAAGATTTATGTACACGATAAAAATTGAATATAAATTTTTTTATTAAATAAATTATTTCTACAACGTGTGAAATTAAAATATTTAATTTCAACCATCAAATTAAAATATTATTATGATGTATTATGCTATCTATAAAAACTTATAATTTCTTTATATTTTTGGATGTGATTTTTTTATTTCACATGCGATATGATTTTTTATGTTTAAGATCATAACCTGGTTGACGGAAGAAAAAAAATTAATGTTGATATTACTATGTACATGTGTTTAGTAAATTTATTTTTATCTAGGTTAAAAACTTAATTTAGTCCCTTATAATATTTTTTTGTTTTAATTTAGTTTCACTTTAATTTTTTGTTTCAATTTGGTCCCTAATAATTTAAATTATTATAATTTGGACCTTCCGTCCAAATGATTTAAATGAGATTAATTCCTGGTGATGTGGATGCCACTTGTATGCGGACGTGGATGCATACGTGGATGCTTAATTTTTTGATGTATCTGAAACCAGAACGGCCCGTTCTTAAACCGGAACGGACCATTCTGGTTGCACTCATGGTGCGTAAATTTTGCATCCGGAACGGGCGTTCTAAATGTATTATTTAACACCAACGAGTGCATCAGAACGAGCCGTTCTGAAATCGGAACGGGCCGTTCCGGATTTAGAACGGGACGTTCCAGACCGCCAACCAACACACAATGTAGTTCAAAGATCAAAGACAAACCATTTACACATACATAATTTTTTTATCTAAAAAATAATATATTTTAAAAAATAAAAATTATATTCTAATAAATATATATATATATATATATATATATATATATATATATATATATTAAATTATCATATGTATAAAATATAAATTTTGAAGAATTATTCATTTATCTCATATTTGTCAAACTTTTGTGCTTTCTATTTATTGTATATGTTGATAAAAAAAAATCAAAATTGTAAAAATTTGTATCACATATCAAAAATATCTTTATATGATAAATAAATTAAATTTGATTTTTATAAGATTTAACATATTTATTTTTATGTTTTTATTAGTGTTAAATTATTATAAGTAGGTTTTTAAGATTGTAGTTCTAACCAAACATTTAAAAAAATGTCTATGACAGATAAATATATCATATTAATAACATGTATTTTTAATAAAAATTAGCTTTAATTCTGTTAAATTATAATATAACATAATCTGACATAGTTTATTTTCATCCTTAATCGTAATTGTAGATGTAAAAACTTGTAAAAAATAACTATAATATATATTTATACTTTTAAAAATTATATGTAAAATTTTTAATATTACAAATATATAAATAAGTATAGTTCCCACGAGCTATTTTGGAACCAGAACGGGTCGTTCTGGCCTCAGATGCATTAAAAAAATTTGGCATCCATGTGTGCATCCACGTGGCATCCATGTGTGCATCCACGTGGTATCCACGTGGCCAACAGTTAACTCCGTTTAAATCATTTGGACGGAAGTCCCAAATTGCAATAATTTAAATTATTAGGGACTAAATTGAAACAAAAAATTAAAGTGAGACTAAATTGAAACAAAAAAATATTATAAGTGACCAAATTAAGTTTTTAACCTTTTATCTATCATAATCAAATTCAAGATATGAGAATTTACAACAATTCACGCATTGTACTCCACCAATTGAACTAGACTTTTTGATATTTGATTAATACATAATCTTAACAAAGAACATAATTTTTTTTATGGGAGATTAAAATTAAAAACTAACAATTTACATTTTATCTAAAATTTTAAAAATTGAACCGATAATCAAATCGGTCTTAATACTGAATCAGTGGATTAAAGGTTATAATGGTGAGTCATTTATTAAACCGCATAAACTGATTTTAATTATTTTTTAAAAATATTCATGTCATATATATTTTATATCTATAAATTTTAATAAAATTTATACCATACCTTATTTAAGTCTCCAAAACAAATTCTAGTCAATATAATATTTATAAAATAACTAAATTATAAATTGATTGAATTCCATATATTAATATATAACTTTAAATTAAAAATATATTACATAAATTATTTTAAGTCAATTGTATAATTATAAAGCATGTTGGTTCACCAGTAATGAAGCCATCACTCTATCCCAACACAGAATCAATTGAACAAAAGATCAATAAAAGATTCAATTTAAACGGTCTGAGACGATTTTTTTTAAAATTATGATTGTATCTAACTTCTTATTATATCTTTGAGAATTGTGAGACTATTTTTAAAATTATGATTTTATCTAACTTCTTATTATATCTTTGAGAATTGATTAATTTAGAAGTTAAATATATTTTTAGTCCAACTATAAAAAGATAATTTTTATTTTTTTAATCTCTAAAAGATGAATTCTGTCATTTTAATCCCTCATTTATAAAAATTATGTAAAATGTAGTCTTTCTCTTTCACAAAAAGTTATATTTTTCCCCCTATTTATGAAAATAAAAATCATATACACCACATTTTCATAAATGGAAGACAAAAATAATACATGGAGTGATTAAAAATAAACATTATTTTATTTGTAAGAACTTAAAAATATATTTATCCCTTAATTTAAATACAAAACTGATCGTAGACTAACTTTTTTTTTTATATAATAATAATTATTATTATTTTACCGCAAAAAAAATTAAGACAATTCTAATAAAATGCATAGTCATAAAAATACTTTTCACTCAACACATCCAAACATTATCCCATATAAATAGTTTATTCTATTTATAATAGATTATCAAAATAACATTTTTTTTACAACTAATTTAAACACACTCAAAAGTTATATCATAACTCGGAGACAAATCCAAAATATAATCATTAGTATATGATTTTGTTTTTTTTTTAAATGTATCTTCTTGATGCTAATGTAGAATATCAATGAATTTTCAATTTTTTTTTACAGTGACAGAAGTAGTATTAAGTTTTGAGTCACCCAAAGAGCTCCAAAAGGCAAGAGATCAAAGTACTTGTCTAACTTTCGTAGAGAACTTACAATTATTTTGACACAGAAACAACATGATCTCGTTTCATATTTCATATAATGTTTCTAATAATATATGTTCAGTGAGTGCCCTGTCGGTAATGGGAATTTTTTTTAAAGGGACCCTATATACTTATTACTTCTTTTTGATAAAAAGAAGGACATGTAAGTAATTAATTTGATCTACTTATAGTTTGTTTTGATATGGACATCTCTTCTACATTCCTTGTTAAGAGTAATTCTTTATTGGGTGGAAGCCGTAAATGGGGAAAAAAATCTATTGGGGAGCACAAATTTATTACATTCAAAGTGAACTTTCTGCGTATTTCTGGACATAAGTGAGATATACTTATTTGATTTAAGTTTCTCATTCAGAAAATGCTACATGGTTAAGTGGTCCAATTTTTATTTAATAATAACAACATTTATTTGCAAGAACTATAACTTCTATAGCTCTCCAAAAGAAAGAAAAATTGGTATTGACAACTTACAGAAGTGGATATAACATGCGGTAAAGAATATATGAATATGTGATTGGTTTACCTTATAATAGATAGCTTTGCTTCTGTTTTACTCATCAAAATATTGCTTTGACCGATTAGAGCCAAGGTGCCTACTTGGCAACATGTTAGTACAACAATTTAAAGAAAAAATAATAATAATAACATGTTTGGTAGGAAACTGTTTAGAATATATATTTTAAGCATAATTTTATAGACTTATAGAGGTAATATTCATACTCACAATTTTTTTTTATCTCCCATGTTGAAGAGAATAATCATCTAACCGATTAATTTTGCAATTTATGATTAATTGATTATATTAAATATAGTGAAGAATACTAACAATATATTTTTTTTATTAATTAAAATTTCTTAAAAAATGCAAAATCATAAATGAGACTTGATAAATATGATGTAAACCATCACAATTATATAATTTTTAATAAATTTTAATCAATAATACAAAGTATTAAAAATGATTATTCAAAAGAATAAGAATATATCGCTAATATTTCTTTTAATATAATTATTGTACAAATGTGTTTAAAAATAATCAATTATTCTTTTCTTTTTGTTTCAATAAATAATGGCCAAATAAAGTTGACAGTCTGTTGATTACTGAGTTACGCAAAAGAAACTATTTTGTAACTAAAAATAATATAAATATGTGAAATATACCTAAAATTAGTACTGTTTAAATATTATCTACTAAAATAACAATTATGCATAACAACATAAAAACTGTATTATTGTCTATTATAAGGACAAGATATTTTGACATCCAAATAACCTTTAATTAATTAACCAATACTGACCACAAATTCAACTAAAAAAAATCAAAACTACGTAACAAAAAAAATGACTCACCGTAAGGATCAATAATTTTTTATTTGAGACTCTTAAATAACATGACCAAATCTCTCAAAAATCACGAATCTTGGTTCAAACACCAACTAAATACAAATAAGAACATTTACGGTAAAATTAAAGTGTTATCGATAATGATTCTGGGTATTGATTTTAACTTAACAAACATTAAATAATTATCATAACTCTTGCAACTAAAGACAGCATAAGATAATATGAAGTATATAATATAATTTTCCTTGGCTCAAAGATTAGATGAAAAATCTTCAATCCACTTGGTCAGAACACACTAATATCATATTTGATAGTTTTCTCCGTGTCAATTTACAAAGATGACAACGACAAAGTTAAAACTTAAAAAAATTTGTATATACTATCAAAACATCATCAATGGGTCAATCATACACAAATAAATAACAATAAAATTAAGTTCGGGAAATAAATACAGGTTGAATATTATGAACTATAGAAAGAGTTTCTGTGCAAAATTAAAATTCATAATTTACGATTTACATTAAATTAAAGCAACTATTTTTGAGAAATTTTAAACTTTCTTTGAAAAAACAGTCTAATTATAAAATTTTTAGAAAAAAAAATACCAACTCGAGTCTACAATAGACCATAAAAGCTGGAACAACAAGCAAAATAAACTAGATTTCAATTAGCAATACATTTATTCAAAAAAATATAATTTGGTTCTCTAAAGGGATTCAATCCAAAAATAATCAACAGTTTTAAGTTCAGTCCAATAAATATTCGTGCGAGAACTCTCATATTAATGGTTATGTGCCCAGAAATAATGAGATGTGCAGATACTGCTTCTGCATAATCACTAATTTATTGGCTACAAGAAGGATAGTTAGGAGTTTAATTTAATTTTACACCTTTTAGCCGGACAAGACTTGATTGTATGCCAAGAAGACTTGATATGATATGATGGATGAAAGTAATCTCATTTGGAGTGGAACTTGCTGCTCACTGATTCATAGCTTGGAACATAAAGAACTGCAGAAAGTGGGAGAGGTAAGCTTACTCCTCAAAAGAGATGTAAGAACAATAAAGGAGCATTTTTCACAAATCTAAGAAAATACCATCTCCATATGATGCCATTGTGAGGGGGGAAGAAATTAGTTTCTGAGAAATTGAAGTGATATCCTTCAAGGTTACTTCTTCCACTGCCTTTAAGAAATCCTCCACAGGTTTCCTGAATAGGGAAGAGATACAAGCATTTAAAGTATGGAACAAATGCAAATAACAATAAGCAACATTTAATATAAAACTAACAGCTCTTTTCTGTTCTTTCAATCACAAAATTTAAAACTATTTGGTGACCATATTTAACATAGAACTTTCAATTCCAGTTCAATGCTAATTTTACTTTTTGAGAAAATCAAAACATATATTTCCCCATCATTTCCACGTTCTTAAACTCATTGCAGAACACAATTGTTATACACCAAGATACTAAACCACCTAAGAAAAAATGAAATGCTAAAGAGGAAAACATACAGAAGCATTCAGTAAACAAGCAACAAAGTATGTTTGCAACGCAAGTAATTCGTCCAAAACAAAAAAAATATAGTAGTTCTCTCATGTTGTGAATTATGCTGCTAGAGAAAACCAAGAAAAAGTGCTTGTAAAACCAAGAATGTGAGAAATAGGGAAAGAGTGTAAACCCTATTTCTCACATTCTAAGAAAGTGAACATGACTAAAGAAAAATGCTGAATTCATGTTCTGAAACATGAAAAAACCTATAAAGAGAGAGAGAGAAAGAGTGCGTATTAAGAAATTTAGAATGTCTTTCTTGAGTCATACCTCTCACCATAAGTCAAAACTTGTCTTCCTATATCTTCTGAAACAACCATCTGAAAAATCATTAGCTTTAGTGATTAGATAGTTACCAAAAAATATAACTAGAAAAATTGAATGAAAATTGGAAAATATTTTTTTTCCATTGTAATTTCCAAATAAAATTTCATTTGAGATGGATTTACTTACTCTTGATTCCAAATTCATCAAAATTGCAGATTTGGTAGCCTGTTTAGCTCGATCTAGCTGTACCTGGTCAACTACAGACAGAAATCAGAAGGATAAGTGTCGAGCTACCAATCTAACCCTTTGTCTTTATGGAAATAGAGATGAAGGAAATTGAAAGAAGGAGCTACCAATCTAACCCTTTGTTTTAATGGAAATAGAGATGAAGGAAATTGAAAGAAGGAGCTACCAATCTAACCCTTTGTTTTTATGGAAATAGAGATGAAGGAAATTGAAAGAAGGGAAATCGGATTGAAATGCCAAATTTCCACTATTTGGCTGAAAGGAGAAATGGGAATGAGGAAAGTTCTCACGGAAGTCACCTAAAAATCCTTCCTCCCCCAAATTGGCATGAAATTATGTGGAGGGAAAAATGCTCTCTTTTATTTTTTGTTTTAATTGCATAAAAATCAAATAAACAATTTATACAACATAAAAATAAAGATAAAAAAATAATTTTATGTTAGGAAAAAAAATTGAAGTAAATTTACTTTTTTTAATTAGTACTTTGTTGAGTGCCTTTTATTCATGAATTTTACTCAACTTTTGGCACTCTTTTTTGGATAAATTGTAAATATATTTATGATAATTTACCCCTAAATAGGAAAAATCAAGTTTATATTAAAAGTTATTAGAGTAGCAGAAAATTAATGGTGATTTTCCTTTTTGTTGCAGAAAAATTAAGGAAGACAGAATTCTACAGCCATAGCTGGGGAGCCATCAGGAAGTCAGAAACTTGCAGCTATGATTGTGGTTTTGCAGCCATAGTTGTGGAAACCCGCAATGCAAAAATGGGATTCGAGAGAGTTACAGCCATAGCTGTAGGTCCACAGCTAGAGCGGTGAGGCACTGGAGATCAAGAAAAATTACAGAAACTCACAGCCATGGTTGTGGTTTCACAGCTACAGCGTTGGAGATTGCTTAATCATGAAGGAGCCTCCACAGCCATGGCTGTGGATTCCACAGCTGCAGCCATGGAGCTTCCTTCAACATAAAGAATTCTCCACAGCCATGGCTGTGGTTTCACAGCTGCAGCGGTTGGATTAAAATCATGTTTTCTCCCCTATTTTGAAGGAAGTATAAAAGGAAATGAGGAGAGAGAAAGAGAATATGAGGTGAAAAGAAGAAAATAGGGAAGAACAGAGCGGGAACGAAGATTTGGAAGCTAGATCATTTGGGAACAAAGATCAACTTCTTTTCTTCATCTCTTCCTTTGTAATTTCTTCTTCCACTCCTTTGATCTTGTAAATGGCCATGAGTGGCTGAATCATTGAGGATTGATCCGAATGTAACTACTAACTCTTCTTCTTCTTAAATATATATGCATTTTATTCTCATTACTTGTGCTTGATTCTTCTCTTAATACTTATATCAGTTTGATCACCCGTTGTAGGATTTTTGGTTTTTGAATCTGGTTGGAAAGCGTTTTTGAAAACCCGAACTAAATTTTGCACCTAAACATCTATTGTTCAAGGGATAGACTTGATATGGTTAGTCACCTTTGTTCAAGTCATTGTTCTTAATGTAAAGTGTTAATCTCAAAACATAAAGGAATCATGTTTTAGATTAATCACTTTAGGATTCAACTTTGAGGGATCTTGTTGAATTACTAGATGAACATAGAAGTAATGAAATTGAAATCACATAAGAAGATTTAAGAGTAAGCAAGTGCTCGGGAGTTCAATCCTTGTTTCTTATAATTGATCTTATAAATTTTACATTATCGTTCTATTATTGTACTTCATATTAATTCACTTCTAACCACATCAATGTCCCTTTATAAATCATTAGAGTAAGAATTACCAAACTCTCTTTTATTTTTTGTTTTAATCGCATAAAAATCAAATAAACAATTTATACAACATAAAAATAAAAAATAAAAATAATTTTATGTTAGGAAAAAAAATTGAAGTAAATTTACTTTTTTTAATTAGTAATTCTCATTATTTATTTATTAATTTTATTTATTTCTACTCTCTTTTCCTCTCATCCAAATAAGTAAAGAGGAATGTCTTCACTTCTTTCCCTATTTCTATCCATCCCGATAACAATTTTTTTCTACTTATTTCTCTTTTATTTTTATCATTCTTGTTTATTTTCTCAGTATTACACTTCTAATCCAAACAGAATATAAATGTGATAATCAAGAAACGAAATACTAGTCAAGAGCATAACAGCAAACCTTGTCCAGAAGTAGCAACGGCAAGAATCTCATTAGCGGCTATATCAATGGCTTTTGATACAAAATCTGAACCCTAATAAATAAACACAAATGGGTCACAGATGAGTAAAAAAGATTATGATACTAATTAGATTTTATACAGTCATAGTCAAGAGCAAGGAGCAGATCAGATGATCACATCATCACACACATATAATATATATAATGATTCTAGGCATTTTGGCCAGTAAATAGGTATAATTCTACCTAGTTGAGTACATGGAATGTAGGGAATGAAAATTTTGAAATGAAGAACACCTTCCACTTTCTTGGAAGAACAAAGACTTGAGAAGGTAAAAAAGTAAACAGTACACATTTTCACCAGGGAATAAATTAGGTTGAAAAAGAAAAAGAACCGCAATGGGTTATATTTATGAAGCAATGGATAAGGTTAGAGACAATTCAAAAAGTTTTCAATGGCAATGAAGATGGGAATTTTTATAATCATTGATAGAAGATGGAAATGTCAACTTCATCCATTGCATGCAGAGTTATTTTCTAAAACATTAGTACTGTGGAAATCCAAAAATGATGGTTAAGTGGTAGAAGGTCTTTACCAATGAATTCAAAGGCTTAGTTAAAATGTAGAAGTTGTCAATATATAAGAGGGTTGGAGGCATCTTTAGAATGAATAAAACAATAAGAGAAAGGACTACAATGATCCTGTTGAAAATTTTGTTTCTTATAAATTTGATTACATTTGATAATTCATGTTAACACTTAACACTAATGCGTATAATATTAGTTATTCCAGCACAATAATGCTTAAGCATAGCAGGTTGTATGGCAATGACATTATATTCCTGAAGGCACGAGAAACACCATCACAGCCCCCTTGCACATGGCAAGTCTTGCAAAACAAATCGAACATGCATAACATGTTGAAGTCTAGCCTAAAAAACATGCTGAAATGTTAGTTTTGGTTTCTTCAAGGTTTAATAGAAGCTTAGTTACCATACAATACATATAAAAATTGACCAACATAAATATTCTAATGAGGAGTGCTAATAACACTTTTGAATGAACTCTTTTATACATCATTTTTTCATTGGTTGAAGTTTATTGAAAATCAAAGAATCAAAAAAGAAAATCATTAAAAAGACTTGGGACCCACAATTTCGTAATTTGCAATAAAAATCAACTCATAAGAGTGTGTTCAGAATAGTCTATCATAAAGTGTGTTGCTAGCATTTCTCATATTCTAATATATCCATAAACTATGATTCCATAATGGATAGGATTCAAACGGGCTTACCGTTGTAACTTGGATACCAAAAATGCCGGTGTTATTGTAAATATTGTTGAATGCTGAAATTGAATGAACTTGTGGATATTCATTCAGAACATTAAGATCTGCATGTCATAAAACCAAAAATGTTAAAGGTAATACAATTTAACAACAATTAAAAGAATACATTTCTTTGTGGGGGAGGGGGCACACAATGTGCTTAGCTGCAAAAATTGAGCAATAAAAGAGCAAGTATAAAAGTAATACATCAAATATTGACCGCCACAAATAGTAGTCATGTAATGCATCCTTATAAGTAACTGAGTATCGGTAGTTGTTTCATTATCTGTTCCTAACTTCAACTTCAAAGTTAGAAGAAACTAAATATTTCAAGATAACTTACACAGCCTTGAATACATTCCTTTACCAGGGCCACCAGCCGAGAACGATCCACCACCTCCCAATAGCATCTATAGTAAAATGATATAATATAGTTAAATACAAACTTAAATAACAGAAACCATATTGTAAAGCGCAAACATACTTTAAGAAACCAACTAGACAATACATGTTCCAGAATATTTTTACCCACCATAAAAGAAGGAAGGGAAATAAGTGTAAAAAAGCAAGTAAATATAAGACATCAAAACCTGAAGAACAGTCAAAACCATAGAATCCTTCAACTTATGCCAGCCACCAGGAAGTTCAAATGCTAGAGCAAAATGGGTTCTCTGGTCATTCAAGGAGTGTTAGACTACAAATTTCAGCCCAGAAAATAGAAACCCAATGTTTGAACAGAAGTTATATTTTTCTATTGCATACCCCTGATTCACTTTGACATCTATAATCACCACCAGTATATACTGATTTTGGTTCCTCTGGACGTGGAACACTAGGTAAATCAGACAGAAGAGGTTCTGCAACAGATAACAATTCCCCGTGTTCAACACCAGAAGCTGCAAGTACTATCCGAGGTGCTGTATAGTTCTCCTGATGTTTCATAATAGTTAAGTCTTATAAGAAAGGTAAAAAACTGCTAAGAATATTTAAAGTTTTGAAATACAAATTAACATTATTAAGTACTATATAAAGAATAATTTTTAAGACTTACAGCAACAAACTCCTCCAGAATTGTACCATTTAGATTATTTACTGCTGATTCTGAAGCTAAAAGAGGATTTGCCAAGGCACCTGAAAAACCAGCAGAATGAATTGCTTCCAAAAGCAAGTCTTGAGGATTTTTGGAAACTTCACCAATTTCAGCTTTCACTTTTAGAAGCTGCATATAATTGCAATATTAATACAAGAAAAAATTTCTAAGGGTCCCACAACATGTAAGCATTATTAGGAACATAGAAGTCATTGCTAATTGGTTAATTTTATACAAAACTAACTTTGTCAAGTGAGAATATACAATTTTTTTGAAAGAGAGACAATTATCAATCTTCTGACTCAACAACTTCTACAAACATAACATGTTATTTACAGTTATATATTTGACCATCTCTACACATGTAAACAGTGCAAAATGAGGCAAGCCAAAAACACACCCTCGAGCATGACACAGCTGAGGTATTCAAAGTCCTCCCTCCCCCTCTCCCTCTCCCTCTCCCTAAAATATATAGATAACAACAACAACATCAACACACAATTTTCTTAAAGAGAAAAACGCAAGCATATACTTGAGAATATTTGGGCAGAAAATGTTAGCAGAGTCAGATTCATCTTAGCTGAAATACATTGTTGCACTTTTTGCATTGAATTTTATGATCGCTAACAGAGTAAAATTGTTATTGCACTGATACATTGTTTCACTTTTTATTTATTAAATTTTATATCAATTACAGATTATTGCTGCACTTTCTCCATTGAATATGATTGTTAACAGTCGGCTAACAACTTAACTGTACTGTTATTGCCTCCTACTTATATGTTCATGTTTCCTTAATTTAAGTAATCATATTACTCAGTCATTGGAATCACAATTTTTCTATTTGAAGATTATTCATAACTTCCTCATATCTTTAATGATTATTACTTACATTTATGGTCTAGAAATCTTCATCAAAATATGAAGAAGGTACCTGCTCATTAACCTCCCAATCAAGAAACACAGGGTTCCTCACACAATCAACAAGCAGTTCCACCATTTCAGGAATATACGTCTTTAAAGCATCAAAAGTGTAACCCATCTGCTCTCTAGAAGCCGAAGCTTGCACATTGCCACCAATTGCCTCTATCTCACGAACAATTCGAAAGTGACTCCGATTTCTAGTGCTCTTAAAAGCCATTCTTTCTAAAAGATGTGTAGAACCAAAACTTAAAGGGGTCTCATATATTGAACCACAATCCACGTATAAACCTATTGAAGCTGTAGGAGTCTGAAGAATCAGAAAAAATGTGATCAATATATATATGTTTTATTCTTTTTGTAAAGATATATACATATATTAACCACGTATATATATATAAAAAAAAAAAAAAAAAAAAAAAAAACAATGCATACCACTAAAGTCTCGGAAGCTATTTTCACTCCGTTCGGGAGTGTAGTAATAATAGTTTTAGCAGGTTCAATATAATCCGGCAAGGAAGGCGGGAGTGTAGCCCCTGGAAGAGGGAAATCCAGAGGTGGTGCAGAATTGGATCGTTCTCCGGTGAGCCATCCAAATAAACCAGAAGAGGATTGTTTCGAGGCAACAGAACTGGCAAATCTGACAGGTAGTCTGCTGCACGAATGGACCTAATAAAACTCAAACTATCAGATAACCAGATTTTGCATAGGCACTAATCAATTGAAAAATCAAGGTAATTTTGTTACAATCAAGAATAAGTGATGAGATCTAGGGCATAACAATAAATTGATAAAGGGAAATGGAAGAAGAAAAAGATACAAACAAACCCTAAAGGTCCTAAGACGTGAAGCAACGTTCCTGTACATGACTGATGACAATGGAGCTTGATAGTTGAGAATGGTAGACAAGTTGAGGTTTGAGTTGAAAGATTGTAGACAAGTTGAGAGAACAAAGTTCCGCTGTCTTTCGATTCTGGGCTCTTTAACCAGCCCATGAACCTTTTGTTATGATTTTAATTTATATTAATAAAATTAGTAAAACTTAAATTATTAAAATTAGATATATAATTTTTAGTTTAAAATAAAATTTTAAATTAATAAAAAAAATTACTTATTATTTTAAGTTTTTATCATAAGTTTTAGGAGATCACAAAGTATGTATAATTATTTTTATATCATAAAATATAGTGTCACAAAGCAGGGGTGATTTCAGAAGTAAAATTATTTTCAACTTATATTATATTAATAGTTAATTCGTAACAACAAATTTTTATACTTTGTTTTGTAATTGTGAAAAGAACGAAAAATATAAATAAAATTGGTAATGCTACAAAGAAAAAAGAAAGAAAATTAAAGTTATAAAAAAATTAATATAGTATTTTTTATAATAAGTTTAATGAATGTTGATTTTATTATATTTTTTATTTTTAAAGAAAATTTATTTTCATTTTTTTTAATATACAAGTGCATAAGTAATAAATTATTGTCCTAATACAAGTAATAAATTATTAAAGATAAATAATATAATTAATTAATTAATTTTTAAATATTATATCATTATATATTATAAAGTTAATCATAAAATTTATTTATAAATAATTTTTTTAAAAAAAATAAATTTATTTTAATAATATTTTTATAAAATTAATTAAAAATCATTTATTTCACATAAAAAATAAATATAATTTTCACTTTTTAAAATAAATTTTAGTAATAATTAAACATACAACGAAATCGATTATCAACATATTTAATGTAGAACTAAATATACCCTCAATTGTCATACATGATTTTATATTTTTAAAAGAAGAAAGAAATATTATATTTAATTTTAACAGGTGATATTTTAAAAGGATAAACATATTTTGTTTTCGTCTACTTTAGTGTTAAAGTCGGAAATAAATATATCTAATTAGGAAATAGATACAAAATTACTATTATGTTTTTTTTTTAATTTAAATATCTTCTTTTGTAATATTAACTTAAATCTAATATAAATTTTATATCTAAATTTTTAATTTATTTTTATTTTTAGACTATTTCATATATCATAAAAAAATTTAGTACTACATAAATATGTAAAATCATTATAAAATAATTCGTATGTTTCAAGAATAAGCTTTTCAGATCTTGTTACCATAGGTTTACTATTCACTAATTTGTTTCCTTCCTTCACTGATTGTTGAACCTTAATATTTACTACTATTAAACAAAACTATTATTGATATGAAATGGAAAATATGTTAACTAACATTGCAATTAGATGCATATTATTACTTATTAGTATTATCTTAAGTAAAGAGTATTCATGACACAAGTCTACTTTAAAAATTAAAACAATAGATAAAATTATTTTAAATTGTTTATTTAAAAAGTGACCATGTACCTTTATTTTAAATTAATATATACATTTTAAACACATTTATTTTTATTTTGATAGTGATAGCTATTATAGAGATATTAGGAGATAAGTTTCAACCTCCATTCATATACACAAACATCGATCTATTATATGTTCAAATTTAAAGAAGTAAATCACGCTAGCATAGATAAATTTAGGTAGAAAAAATGGTGCACACAACTATCATGGAAGTAACATACTTTTTTTTAACATCAGCATACTTGTTCAAGGAGCAAACAAAGTTGTTAATTTAATATTATAGTATATAATAATATGACTATTTATTTTTTGTTTATTTTTCTGCACATTTTAAAAGACATTTAAGTGTAAAATAACAAATGTATTCATTTTATTATATTCAATTAGCTATTATTGTGGATTTTTAGTTCTCTGTGTTCAAATTTTTTTTTTTAACTTTTATTATACTGAGTTTGGCATATTTAATAAGTTGGTTTATATTTTATATATACCAAAATTCTATTCAAACAGGGATTGTGTTATATAGCATAGTGAATATTTAGGTTGAAGTGTGGTGCACAAAGGAACACACTTTTAACATAACTATAATAGTAAAAGAAACAAGCAATGTTGAGTTAACATTTAAGTGTATATATTGTTTCTTTTATTTATTCATGTTGCTTTATATTTTAAAAGACATTTAAGTTATCCATTTAATTTACATTATTTTTTTAATATATTAAGTATATATTCTGTATGCTTGAAATTGGTATATGCTCTCTTTGTTGTGAATATATAGCAAATTATGAATTTGAGTGAAAAACCAATGTTATATTGTTGTATGGACCCAAGGCTCAAAACACCTTAACTAGCAACAAGGTAGCAGTATATAGCACGAAAACAAAATAGGGGAGATCAAAATTAGAAAAATCACATGTCAATTTATATTTTATTAATTTTTCAACATTTGCTAGTTAAGAAAGATGTTTAAAGGTCAAATGATGATAACTTAAGAAAGCCATAACACATTTCTGTGTTAATTTTAAAATCTAAATATATTTTTAGTTTTTTAAACATGATATAAATTTGTATTTCATTCTTTAAATTTTAAATTATTTTTTAGTCAATTCAATGTAATTGTTTTTTAAAAAACTTAATTTAGTTCTATAGCTTAAATATTGTTAGTGAATTAGTGGAAAAAAAACTCATCCATTATTGAATCTTTCATACAAAATATATTTATCTACAAGTATCTTTATTAGTGGAAACACGACTTTAAGTCTATCTAATCTTGTATAACTTACTTAATTTATCACTACTAATAATATTTTTGTGGTTTAAGAGTTTAAAACGAGCTTTCTTCAAATTTAAAACTAAAAATATCAATTTCAAATTTGATTAACCAAAAACAACATTACTCTTAAATAAATGATTAAAAATATATTTAAATATAATTTTTAATCGATTTTTATGATTAATATAAATGTCTTAGTCTTTCATAATAGTGATCACTTAACGTGCTTCAAAGACAACTATTAGAGTTTACCAAAAACATATGAATTTCAAATAATATAAAATGATACATTTGTTATTTGAAATAAAAAATATTTCAAATAAATTAATGAGAGAAATTAAAAAATGAGAAAAATAATAACCTAACTTATTTTCACAAGGTAGTTGAAATAGCTTGTGAAATTGTTTGTTTAACAAATAAACTTATTTTGAAGAATCCTGTAAAAAAAAAAAAAAAAAAAACTTATTACAAGTTATTCACCAAATACACTCTAAATAATCTCTGAAATTTTAAATATAAAGAATGAGTCCTTCATTGTTTTTTAATACATAATTAGTCCATAAAAAAGTAAATGTATATAATGCAGTCCTTTTAAAATTATCAATGACATGAATTAGTTATCAAAAACAGTAACTAAAATAAACGGAAGATTAATTTTAAAAAATTATTCATTGACTCTTTTGATAATTGTGGTAAGCAGACCGTGAGCCCATAAAATACAAGATTCCAATTCATTATGATTTTGTAAGTTCTATCAAATTCTAATTTAGTGGAAACTCAATCTCTTGGCTGAGTCTTATTTGAAAAGTAAAATATATTTCTACAAGATGCAATTGGATATCAACCTTGTAGTTTTCTTTAACGCGTGTGTTGTGGGGTTGACATTTGAAAACCTTGGTTTGGTTTGTACCCCACCACTGACGAATCAACTTGGTTTTGATGGAGAATTGATATCAATGGTTTTGACTGGTGCAACCATTACTTAACACCTTCCATGAAGTGAACCTGCTTCTGGTGTTATGTGAACTTCCATGCTTTTTCTTTAGTACTATCTATGGTGACAACTGACAACCATTCAATGCATTTCTATTTTCTGCTGTCAATATCGAAAAAGACTTTCTACACAGTTAGCTATGTCCCTTCCTACGATTTCGACCTAATTAAGGAGCCATGACTTGGGCATGTTAAAGCTTATTTTTTTTAATGTTTTCTTCACCGTAAACGTGAATGATATCATTTTTTAATGTTTATAAGAAATAAAAATATAAACATTAATGATATCATAGATTCATAAATAAAAATATATAAGTTTGATTTGGATCCAATTATATTGATTGTCAAAATCAAATATGAATTAAAAAAATTCAAATTTTTAGTTTATAATTTTTTCGAGATTTGACTTATTCAATTTTAAATTTGTATTTTTTTATTAGATTAAATCAGTTTATGAACAATTCTAATTTGTAGTATTATATTTATGAAACTGATGTGAATGATATTGTTTACGGTGGATTTCGTTTTATGGATCTTTTTTATTCGAACTAGCACGATTTTACGTTTCAATTTATGCGTGTTCGTGACATGACAGAATTGAAGACTTTCAGTGAAAAAATAAAATCGTACAAGTAAGAAATAGAGTTTTCATTAAATGGTAACAGAATTACAATTCGTAACGATAACGAAACGTGTTTAGAATGACTACACTACACTAGACTAGATTATGCTATGCTACGCTATGCTATGTTACTCCTAAAAAAGAAAAAAAAAAAGGTGGTCGAGAAATCGTACCCAAAGCTGTCTCATACGCACAGTATGCCTTATGCACAGGCTGCGGAGTGCATGTGAGGTATTGTGGGAATTAGATTTTCGACCAGTGCTACGAGCATGGCTCGTTTTAATTTATAGACAAAAATCTGGGAAAGGTAACTGTTTCTGACGTGCCCCGGAAGCGCATAACCGTTCTAAACTTCCACGTCGTGGCTTATTCCCGGGCACGTCTTTGGATAACTCTTGGAACTGCTCATTAACTTTCCCAAACCGTTTTGCAGCCTTTGACACTTATCCCATGATTTACTTCAACCGCTCTTAAATCGTGTCTCCTTTAAGCTCTTCATTCCGAGAGGTTGCGAAGTGTGTTCATGTATGTCCGGATTCTTGGGATTTCGAGTAACCAACGAAAAATATACTCGAGTGTTTCCTGATTTTTCTTGTACTTTGAGAGGTTTGCGAGACTGTGAGCCTTTCTCTTGAGCAGCGTCCTTCCTAGTTCAATAATTTCGAGAGTTTCTTGAAAAGTGTCTTCGTGTCCTTTCTCAGAAACTTCTTTGCCATTTTCCGATCACCTAGGATTTAAAGCACCTCTGTATTTCGAGTGCCTCCGAATTCATTTTTCGGTACTAAACAGATATATAACTTATTGTCTGGTCCATGCTAAGGATTTGTTTTTTTAAAAAAATAGTTTTTAAAAGTAATGAATCTTAAAAGAAGACGGGAGGGGCGGTGCCTCCCTCTACGCACTATAAGACTACACTATTTCAATATAATTTTATCTAAAACAAAAGTATTTTAAAATTTGTGAAAGGTTTCTGAATTTTTTTATATACAAATATTATAACTTTTATGTTAAAAATTATTCTACTATAATATATAATGGTCTTGTGACCGTCATTGAGAAACAAGAAGCAACCAGTTATAGTTCATAAGAGGTGATAATCGTTTGGGAATATTCTCTAAACCGTTTAATGATGTAATTTTCGTGTAAATAGAAATCATGTAAACATTCCAGTAAGGAATTGTAATTTTCAGTAACATTTTTTCTTTTATCATATTACTTTATTTTAATGTATAATATAATATTTAAAATACGTGTAAATACAAAATATTTATTTTAAATAATATATAAATAATTTAAATTATGTAAAATTTAATATATATATATATATATATATAATATTAAACATAATATCACATCATTCAAAAGATTGATTGATTAAATTTGTATTATTTAAAAAGTTATTAAATATATAAAATTTTGTATATATTTTTAGATTTACACTTATTATCAACCAATCTTGATTCATATATATACATACATGATTTTTTGATTAAAAAATTATGTATTAAAAATATAAAATAATTCTATATTGTTATTCAATCACAATGAATTTGTTAATTTTTATAATAATAAAGTGGTTGATAGTGTAAAAAAAATTTACACAAAAAATAATGCATAATCGTTAATTCTTTTTATAATATATGTTAACATACATGTAATAAGAAATTAAAATAAAAATTTGTTACAAAACATTTATTGTTGAAAACACATAAATTAGTATATATATATATATATATATATATATATATATATATATATTGTTAGATTAGGAAGTTTGAATTTGAAATATTGTTGTAGAAGTTTAAATTTGAGTTTCTGTTTTAAACAGAATGATTCTTAGGAAATTGTTAGAGATTCTTTAGGTCTTATCTTTGAATCAGTTTGTATTAAGTGTGTATAAATACACCTCAGTTAAAGAGGAAAGGAAGAGATGAATAAAAAAGTATATTACTAGGATATAAGTTTTGACATGGTATCAGGTGAGTTACGATCCTGAAACATAGTCCCACATTGCTTCATATTGTTTTTACCCAACTGGTTATTTTTTCCTCTCTTCATCTTTCCATCGGATCCTCACCAAATAACCCTTATTCCAGACTTTTCTAAATCCCTAATTCCTAATTCTCTTCCATGGAAAACCCAACTTCACCTACGGATTCTACATCATCACCATCCACTACCTCCGCTCCTCCTCCCAACATTGTCATCCAACATGATAGTTCTTCCTTCCCTGTTAGTGTCATCCTTGATGACTCTAATTATCACCTCTGGTCTGCGTTAATGGACATGCGTATCGGTGCAAGAAACAAATCTGGGTATCTCATCGGTAAGACGACGAAACCCTTGGATACCGATCCTGCGTATGATAACTGGGTCACCGAAAATAAGCGTGTGAAAAGTTGGCTTATTGACTCCATGAGTCCACCATTAATGCAGCGTTTCCTTCGCCTTGAATCTGCCCACGAAATCTGGACTGCTGCTCGTCGCACGTTCTATGATAGTTCTGATGAAACTTGTCTCTTTGATCTGAATCAGAGGTCGTTCAACACCAAACAGAATGGTCGACCCCTCTCCACATATTACAACGAACTTCTCTCGATCTTTCAAGAAATTGATCACCGCATGTCTTCCCACGCCACTACTGTTGATGGGGTCGTTCAGTCGCACTCGGCTTTGGCTCGTCTCAGGGTCTATATCTTTCTCAGCGGATTAGACACTGACTTCGACCAAGTTCGTGGCGAAATTCTTCGCAAAGACCCTAAGTTGGACCTTGAAGGTTCGTATGCTTATGTCAGGCGTGAACAACAACAGCGCCTCATCATGAACCGTCCCACTTCTCCCCATGAATCCTCTGCCATGGTGGTGAAATCTCCCCGCTCCTCTGTTCCCCTGAAGCCTCGCAAAGATGCTAATTCTACAAAACCTCTGTGTTCTCACTGTGGTGACTCTGGCCACACTAAGAATCGATGCTTTGAAATCATTGGTTATCCCGACTGGTGGGATTTCAATAAACGACCTCGCCGGAAGGTTCTGGATAAAGCTCTCTCCACCTCCTCTGATCCGGTGACATCTACTCCTCCTACAGCCAATGCTGTCTACGAAGGAATTCTTGGTAAGTCCCATGCTTTCTCTACACTATCTCGAATTGATTCTTGGATAATTGATACAGGCGCTTCGGATCATATGATTCGTGATCATACCCTTCTATCTAAATTCTCTTCTTCTCCTAAAACTGTGATTTCTACGGCTAATGGTGGAACCTCTGCCATTATTGGTCAAGGTTCAATATCTCTTTTCCCTTGGTTACATCTTCAATCTGTTTTAGTTGTTCCTTCTTTGGACTTTAATCTTCTCTCTGTTAGCCAACTTACTTCTAACCTGGATTGCTCTGTGATTTTTTCACCTTCAAAATGTCTGTTTCAGGACAACCAAACAAAGGAGATCCTTGGTTATGGTGTTAGACAGGGCAAGCTTTATTTCTTGGATGTTTCTTCTTGTGGCAGTGACTTATCTTCTCGGGCTTCTGCAACCTCTACTGTGGATACTGCTAAAGATACTGTGTGGCTGTGGCATAGGCGACTTGGTCATCTTTCCTTCGGATATCTCAAAAAGTTATTTCCCAATTTTTTTTCTGCTGTAAACGTTGCTGATTTTCATTGTTCAGTTTGTGAATTGGCTAAAAGCCACAGAATTCCTTATTATCCTAGTTTGAATAAAAGCAAAATTCCATTTCAAGTTGTTCATTCAGATGTTTGGGGCCCTGCAAAAGTTTCCTCTTTCTCTAAATCCTTTTATTATGTCACATTTATTGATGAATGTACACGTATGTGTTGGTTGAGTCTCTTGAAAAATAAGGGGGAAGTTTTTTCTGTGTTTAAAAAATTCTTCAACATGGTTCAAACACAATTCAATAGCAACATTCAGATTCTTCAGTCCGATAATGGCATGGAATATATGAATGGTGGGTTCAATACTTTTTTATCTTCTCATGGGATTAAACATCATACTTCTTGCTCTTATACTCCTCAGCAAAATGGATTGGCTGAGAGAATGAATCGAAAACTCTTAGAAGTGGTTAGGGCCTCTTTATTTGGCATGCATGTTCCTTCTTCCTATTGGGGGGAAGCTGTAATCTCCGCTGCATATCTCATAAATCGAACCCCCTCTAGTGCCCTTAATTTTCAAACACCTTACCAAGTTCTTAATTCTCACTTTCCTATACCCCACTCCTCTAATCTTGCTCCTAGAGTCTTCGGGTGTACCACATATGTCCATATCCCTAAAGTTCAGCGGTCTAAATTGGATCCTTGTGCAAAAAAGTGTATTTTTGTTGGGTACTCAGATGTCCAGAAAGGTTATCGTTGTTTTGACCCTATCTCTCATAAAATGCATATCACTTTGGAGGTCACTTTTAGGGAAAATGAGCCTTACTATTCAGGGGGAGTTCCCACTTCTCCTTCTCAGGGGGAGAGTTCCCTGCCAAACATTACAAATAATGGAGAAGAAGAAGTTTGGTTCTCCACTCATACAGCAACACCAAGTACCTCACTCCCTGCCGAAAATTCACACAACCAACAATCAGAATCAGTCCCTGTTGAGGTAAATTGTCCTCAAGCTGAAACACCTCATCTAACACACATAACTGAAGAATCTCCTATGGCTGTCCCTGATATTGAACCAGAAACAGATCCTAGTACAGAGGCAAATCTTGTTCCTTCTTCTACTATGCCATCTGACACACACACCAGAAGGTCGTCTCGACCAAACAAAGGTATTCCCAAATAGCTTTATGAACCTGATCCTAAAGCAAAGGCTAAATATCCCCTTAGCAACTATGTATCTACCCAACACTTATCCGAATCATATGCATTATCTGTTAATCAATTATCTAGTGTTTCTATTCCAAATAGTGTGCAGGAAGCATTGGATGATCCAAATTGGAAGCAAGCTATGAATGTAGAGATGGAAGCACTCCAAAGTAACTCAACTTGGGAACTAACACCTCTGCCAAGTAAGAAGAAGGCAATTGGTTGTAAATGGGTGTTCACAGTGAAATTAAAAGCAGATGGGAGCATTGACCGATATAAAGCAAGACTAGTTGCCAAGGGATATACACAGAAATATGGAGTTGATTACCAAGAGACATTTGCCCCGGTAGCCAAACTCAATACTATAAGGATATTACTTTCCATAGCAGCTAATAGGGATTGGCCCTTAAAACAATTTGATGTGAAGAATGCCTTCTTAAATGGAAATTTGGAGGAGGAGGCTTACATGGATATACCACCAGGAGTGCAGCTAAGTAAATCCAATGAGAATCTAGTTTGCCGACTTAAAAAAGCTTTGTATGGACTCAAGCAATCACCTAGGGCATGGTTTGGACGTTTTTCTCTAGCAATGAAGAGATTTGGGTACAAACAGAGCAACTCTGATCATACTTTGTTTTTTAAACATAGAGCACAAAAAGTGACTATTCTAATAGTGTATGTGGATGATATGGTGTTAACCGGAGATGATATAGATGAGATGAAAGCCCTTGAACAACATCTGACAACTGAGTTTGAAATGAAGGATCTAGGTAACTTGAGATATTTCCTTGGGATAGAAATTGCAAGATCTCAGAAAGGTATATTTTTATCTCAAAGAAAATATATTCTAGATCTTTTAACAGAAACTGGAATGTTGGCTTGCAAACCAGTTGAGAATCCCATCGAAATGAATCACACATTGGGCATATATCCTAACCAGGTGGAGGCAGACATTGGAAGATATCAAAGGCTAGTAGGGAGACTAATTTACTTGTCACACACTAGACCAGACATTGCCTATGCAGTTGGAGTGGTAAACCGGTTTATGCACTCTCCTAGTGAAGATCATATGAAGGCTGTATATCGGATTTTGAGGTACCTAAAAGGAACACCTGGAAAAGGCATTCTGTTTTCAAAAACCAGCAAGAAGGGCATTGAAGGATATACGGATTCTGATTGGGCTGGAGATAAGACTACTAGGCAATCTACTTCAGGCTATTTTACACTAGTTGAGGGTAACTTAGTCACTTGGAGAAGTAAAAAACAGAAGGTCGTTGCAAGGTCAAGTGCCGAGGCTGAATTCAGAGGTATGGCTCATTGTGTTTGTGAGCTTTTATGGATTAAAAGTATTTTGAATGATTTAGGTATCAGATATGATCTTCCTATGAGTCTTTACTGTGATAACAAGGCGTCTATTGAAATTGCTCATAATCCGGTTCAACACGATAGAACAAAGCACGTTGAAGTAGATAGACACTTCATAAAAGAGAAACTGGATCAGCAGATTATCATCACACCCTTTGTCAGATCTGAAAACCAACTTGCAGATATTTTGACCAAGGGAGTTTCAGGAAAAGCTTTAGAAGATACAATTGGCAAGTTAGGCATGTATGATATCCATGCACCAACTTGAGGGGGAGTGTTAGATTAGGAAGTTTGAATTTGAAATATTGTTGTAGAAGTTTAAATTTGAGTTTCTGTTTTAAACAGAATGATTCTTAGGAAATTGTTAGAGATTCTTTAAGTCTTATCTTTGAATCAGTTTGTATTAAGTGTGTATAAATACACCTCAATTAAAGAGGAAAGGAAGAGATGAATAAAAAAGTATATTACTAAGATATAAGTTTTGACATATATATATATATATATATATATATATATATATATATATATATATATATATATATTTCAAGGTTTTTTAATATGACATGTTTTTATGTATAGAAAGAGAATGACTCTTCTCAAAACATTGATTTTATCATTACAATTAATTAATAAAAATTATTTTATTAAGTTAAAATAATATATCATTAAAATCAAAACTCAATTATAATCACATTTTGAAACTATTAATATTATTTCTTTTATTTCTATTATCGTTGTTACTACTCTCAGTATTATATCTATAACTATCGTTGTGTCACTGCTATTTTCGTTATCATGTATTTTATGTTTTCTGAGGCAAAGATATTAATTAAGATGTTAACAAACTTATGCAACTAACATTTGTACGACATTTCTAATAATTAAAATAAAAATAACACGAATTCAAGTTTTTTTAACAAACATGTATCATTCATTGTTCTTCGAAATAATCCTGGCAGATTAAAGTTTTGTTAGGACGTCTTTCAAATCATGCTCTTAGGAATTGTCTTGGTCTACATAACTCTTTGACTGATCTACAAATATGGTTTGGTATTTGAGGGTCCCAAACCCTTTAGCTAGGTCGAGACATGTATATATAGTTTCATGGAGATACACATATACATTTAGGAATAGATAAACATAATATTGATGTTTTCTTATCTTATGTAATAAATAAAATGAACTGTAATGCTAATGCCAATGCCGATGCCAAAGATATTGATTTGATAATATTGTGTCGAAGGTTTAATTAAAGTTAATGTCTAATTTCACTTATCAAATTGGTTTTATTTTTTATTTTTTTTTCTCGAAATGAAGATTTCAACCCAATCTTATCATCAAGTTATTAAGAAAAACTAATTTTTATAGCTCTAATCTTTTTTAAGAGATTATATCTTTTTAATTTCTATCTTTTCTGTATATAATTATTTAAAAAAGTGTTATTTTCTTTATTTCAAAATAAACCTTTTAATACATAATTTTTTTATATTAAATAATTTTTGAAATTTTCAATTAGGTCTTTAATCTTTTAAAATTTTTATACTTAGATCTTGAATTAAGTTAATGATTTGTAAGCAAACCATATAATCTCAAGACTTGATTATTAACATAAAAAAAATTAAAGATTGAGTTATAAATTTTTAAAGTCTAGGATCTATTTAAATATAAAGACACATGATATAGTATACTACATCAACAAGGAGAAAGGATAATCTATACGAGAGATAGGATAAAATATATTAAAACAGCAGTTACACAAAATATTTTTGAACACCTATGTGCTATTCGACACAAACGAAAAGAAAAAAAGAAAAAAAATACAGTTATAATAAGTAATAAAGTGATAAATAAATTATCTCCTAAAAAAAGGATAATTTTTAGATTCTTAAATTACTATTTGATACATCTAAATAAAATGATATAGTAAAGAGATAGAGGGAGAGAAAAATGAAAAGCTTAAAAATTAGAGTTGTAAAAAAAACATTATATAGGATTGTATATGTTGAAGTCTAACACATTGAGCAATCGTAGGTAGCTACTCTTTGTTTAACATGAGTGATTATGAATTTATTGATTAAAACAAGAGAAGAAATAATAATGGTTGTTGTTGTTGTTGGTGGCAGCTTCTTGGAAACGTGATGGTATTGCTGGTGGAGTCGTAGGCATAGCTATTTCGATCTCTGGGTCAAAGCGTGGACCTCCGAAAGCCACTTGTTCCTTTACTTCCTTTTCAACCGCAAAAAGAGTGCTTCCTATTAATTCAAACATCACCTCTTAATCGTTTACTATAAATATATAAATAAGACCCTTGGCCCTTCCCTAACTCACTCTTGAACGCATTCAATATTCAATTCTTTTCCTCTTTCTCTTTTCTCTAGTCTCTACAATATACATTATGGGTTCCTCGCCCAATTCCAAGCCTAAGATCGTGAGAGGCAGCGCTGGTTACGTGTTGGAGGATGTTCCGCACATGGCTGATTACATTCCCGACCTTCCAGTACGTCGTCCTTCTCCTCTTTACGCTCTTCTTCTACGCCTACGCCCTGTTACAACTTGCTTCTTCTCCGCATAACTATTTTAATTTTACTCTCTCTCTCTCTCTCTCTCTCCTCTTCTTCTTCATCATCATACATGTATGTATATTCCAACCAATAATTAATGTATATATCATTTTTGTGTTGCGCAGATATATTCTAATCCATTGCAGACCAATCCTGCTTACTCAGTTGTCAAGTAAGTTTCGTTTACTCGCTCTTTCTTATTCTTCTTACTTTTTCCTCATTATTTATATTTATTTGCCACTTCTCAGGCAATATTTCGTGCACGTCGATGACAGTGTTCCGCAGAAGGTTCGTTGATTACAACATACTGTACTACCAATTTATTCTATCGCGTTAAATTTATCATAAATTGTAAAAACCTGTGTCGTTTAGAGTATACCTCCACATACATCACGCATCCATGATTTCTCCAGGAACATCATCGGATCCTAATTAATCTAAGAAAGAAAAAAAAAAATAACTAACTCATTATTCAAATATAAATAAGTCTTACATCAATAACATAAAAAAAAATATATAAACATATAAATATATTTTGATAATTAAAAAAAATAAAATTATAAAAATTGAATTTAAAATAGATAATATTTTATAATTAAAATTATGTGTGAAATAATTTTATAAAAATAATTCTTATAAAATATCTCGAATATAATAAAATAACTCCATGACTCATGGAGATGGAATGGACAAAATACATATTACAGAAATCGAGTTTACTCTGACGCGGTAATCATATACAGTATGTAATCTTGTAATAAATAATAAAACCTCTGTCATCACGAATTCACGTTTTCACCAAGAATGGACATCATCGAATCCAAGTTAATAAAAGAGCACAAAAAAAAAGATAAAACAAATCGCTTGGACTGGTTTAAATCGAATTGGAAAAACGCTGACGGGAGAGTTTCTGATAGGTTATCGTAAAATTGTTGGAATGCTAGTTGCAATTTAAGCACTAGTTCTTTAATTTATGTCATTTGTTTATTTACAGATAATTTCTAACAAAGATAGTCCGAGAGGGGTGCATTTTCGGCGTGCTGGACCTCGTCAAAGGGTATGTTTCCATGTGTGTGGGATTATCTTGTTAAGAATAAAATACTGCCTTATTGTGTTTATGACCGTGGGATACTGGATTCAGGTATATTTCGAAGCGGATGATGTTCAGGCTGCAATTGTGACATGCGGTGGTCTATGCCCTGGGCTCAACACCGTGATTAGGGAACTAGTATGTGCACTATATCACATGTATGGCGTGAAGAAAATTTTGGGAATCAATGTAAGTGTATGACGTTAATGATTTTCAAACTAACTCATCTTCTCCTGCTCTTTGGCTTTCAACCAAGCTAGGAAAGAAAATGAACATGAAACAATCCAATTACAAACTCAAATGCAATCTTGTACTCTGACACAATGGATCTCTAATACTGCTAACTAATTGATTGTTATTTAGTCTCGTTAACTAAAAAAAGATATTGTGATTTGAAGGGAGGCTACAAGGGTTTCTATGCTCACAATACAATCTCACTAACTCCTAAAAACGTGAATGATATACATAAGCGTGGGGGAACTGTCCTTGGTTCATCACGAGGTGGACACGACACCACTAAGATAGTTGACAGTATTCAAGATCGGGGAATTAATCAGGTCTGTATTTCATTCTATTTATTAGAACATATAGATTCACTATATATGGGGGTAACATCAGTCTAATAACTCAACAATTTCAGGTTTATATAATTGGAGGAGATGGAACTCAGAGGGGTGCAGATAGGATTTTTGAGGTATATATGATTTTAATAATAAGGATATTAGACTACTGGATTTAGGACTAAAACTGAGCTTATATACACATATCAATGTTGATATTTGACATCTGTGAAATAGATTTCATCAAAGAAGCACTTTATTAATAATGCATCCTGATTATCCACGCAGGAAATTAGAAGACGCCGCCTCAAAGTTGCAGTTGTAGGAATCCCCAAAACCATAGATAATGACATCCCGGTACATCTCTCTTCTTCTTCTTCCCCCGCCCCCCCCCCCCCCCCTCATTGTTAGAAGCTCTTCCAGTTATTGCTCAGAATATATTAGATTAGCGTCGTCATTAATTTGTAAAATGGTTTTATGTTGTCTCTGTTTTAATAGGTTATTGATAAGTCCTTCGGCTTTGACACAGCTGTTGAGGAGGCTCAACGTGCTATAAATGCAGCACATGTTGAGGCTGAAAGTGGTGAAAATGGCATAGGTGTTGTTAAGTTGATGGGCCGGTACAGTGGTAAGTTTCTTGAATGCCTATGATGCCTCCACTGATCAGATAAATCATTAGCATCCTGTACTTCAATGGCACAGGATACTATAGCCAAATAGACTTGGCGAAGAAAATAAAAACTATTATGTTAAATTCTTTTTCTTGATGTAATTATCAAGCCTAGCTCCTTTCATATAAGCTTGTTTTCTGGATGCATGGTGCAGGGTTCATTGCAATGTATGCTACTCTGGCCAGCAGGGATGTGGACTGTTGCTTAATTCCAGAGTCACCGTTTTACCTTGAAGGTCCAGGTGGACTTTTTGAGTTTGCAGAGAAAAGACTGAAAGAAAACGGCCACATGGTTATTGTGATTGCTGAAGGGGCAGGACAGGAACTTGTTTCTGAGAGCATCCAATCCATGCACAAGCAGGATGCTTCCGGAAACAAACTTCTTCAAGATGTTGGGCTATGGATATCTCAAAAGATAAAGGTGTGGATTGTTATTTATTCTGTCTGTGCTGGATATCTCAATGTGAT
The DNA here is from genome assembly GCF_000230855.2 of Cajanus cajan. Classification (NCBI taxonomy): domain Eukaryota; kingdom Viridiplantae; phylum Streptophyta; class Magnoliopsida; order Fabales; family Fabaceae; genus Cajanus; species Cajanus cajan. The sequence goes on from NC_138518.1 coordinate 74,724,063, forward strand.
TTTTGACTGCGTTATCCTCTTGATTTCTTTCTTGAATTCGGATTGAGGTTTGGCTTGTTTGCTTCCATACAGCCATGTCCACCTGCGTAGTCTATAACCTTTAATCCCTGCCCCATTAGTTTTCGTGTTTGAAAGAATGTTCATTGTCCATTTGATGGATTTTATAATGTTGTCCATTGTTTTTGGTTTTCAATTGATGATTTTTTTATTTATGAAACCTTGCAAAAAGCTGTTCTAACGAAACATTCCCATTTGCACTTGGTTTATGAGAATCTCAAAAACTGTAGCAGTCTTGAAGGATCTTGTGGTGGACACATTACACATGGTTGCTGATGAATGTCAGCAGGTTTTTCATACTGAATAATATATTAGAAGTGCTCACAAACTATAGTGTGACAAAATATGTTTTATTTTCCACAGACAACGATTTAATAATTGAAGAGATTGTTGATGAAGATATTTTCTACCGATTATGTTAAGCATTTTTGAATCTTTGATCTTGCAGGAACATTTTGCCAAACAGAAGACAATGACCATAAATCTCAAATATATAGGTTTGTAAAGATAAAAACTGTATAATTACATGTACGTGTATTAGTGTGCATGCTAAAAGGATGAAATATTAAGTATTGCCCTTTGTTTTTTGTTATTATTTAACAGATCCAACATATATGATCCGAGCTGTTCCAAGCAATGCTTCTGATAACGTGTACTGCACACTTCTTGCTCAAAGTGCTGTTCATGGAGCAATGGCAGGTTACACTGGTTTTACAAGTGGGCTTGTCAATGGAAGACACGCGTACATACCCTTCTATGTGAGTTCATTGGCCATGCTTCTTGTTGGTCTTGCTTCTGTAGCATAGATGTGATTTATTTCGTTAAAACTTAGTGAACTTAAACTTTTCAATTCAAAGTTAAATTTCAAGTTATGATCAGGTGAATTAACTTGTAATTTTGAGTAGGATACTATAGCAGCATCATGTTGGTTGCTTTGTTATGCAGAGAATCATTGAGGGCCAGAACAAAGTAGTGATAACTGATAGAATGTGGGCTAGGCTTTTATCTTCAACAAATCAGCCCAGCTTTATGATTAGTAAGGTTCTCATTGAAGAAAAGAGGGAAGAAGAAGAAGAAAATAACGAGGGCCAGCAGTAAAGCATTGCTCAAATAACTATTTGGCTTAGAAGGAAGTCAGCAACATTTTTCACCATTCTATGTACATGCTATTGTATTCATTTTATCTCATATCTTGATTTGTATATAAGTAGTACATTTAACTTATTTTTTTTCACTGGCGAGCACCTGGATCAATTAGTAAGGAATTGTTCCAGTTTAACCAGTAATCTCTCTTGATTATCTTACCCGGCTTGAATAGGTCCAGTGGAAGATAACTTTTGTCTAGACAAAAAAGAACTTATCTTTTTTGCCCTTCCACGTCAATAAGATGACTGTGGAAAGCTGAGTCTTACATGAGGAAGATATTCTCCCATTCTTTTATATGTTTTGTCCCATTCAAAAGAATTCAAATTTGTCAATAAATAAAATTTAGTTTCAATTTCATATCCTTGACTCACTAAATGGTACAGCTTCAAGTATATAACTTATTCAATGATGGTAGGCATATGAAAGACACCAATGTGGACTACCTGATGAAAATATTTAATTTAATTTATTGAGTCTTGGCTCATCATCAAGGTGACTTTCACAGCTGGTTCCTATACGCGTTGAAGGCTTCAACATTCAACTGCTGAACATGCACTGCATCTATCAACTGGTAGTCTTAGGTAAACTGGTTGAAAAGAGAAAAATAACTATTTTCTTTCTTTTTCGAAGACCACATTTACTATCGGTACAAAACTCTACGTCAGAGTATTTAAAACTATGATGCACAGTTCATGTATGCACTTCTAAAATTTAGAAAACGTGTATACCATTACCGAGATCATAAGCTTATTTAGATACAGTCTAGAAAACATGTAACTAATGAGAGTTAGACTCCAATAATTTAGTAATTTTATAAAACTTTTTAATATAACCGTGTTGAAAAAAATTAAAATTTATTTTTTATTTTTAATGTTAACATTTTTTAATCTAGGCCAGGATCTGTTTCATGGAAAACGCTTTTACCATATATAAAAAGTTTGAACCCAAGGTTTTGATTAAGAAAATCCATTATCCGTAGGGGTGGGCAACGGGCGGGGGCGGGTTCGGTCGGGTTCGGGTAAAAAATGTTCAACTCGTTGTAAATCGACTTTGAAAAAATATGACCCATATCCGACTGACTGAGCTTTCAGTTTGAGACGGTTCGGGTTGCAACGGATTTGGATTTGGGCGGGTGGGTACAATCGGGTTTGAGATTTTTTGTGGACCAGATTATTTTAACGAAGGTGAAACTTAAAACGGTAAAAAAATATTTTTAAAACAGTGTACAAAAATAGAATGAATGTAACAATAGATGATGTAAGTAGATTCGTAAATGAAATATTTACAAACTAAAGAAGCAAAAATTAAAGATAACAAAATCCATAGTTGTTACATGCAAAAGAAATCTAAAGTCAGATTACAAAATCTATAAGAAATCATTGTCGCACAAGTTGTACTCAAAATGGAGATAGGAAGATGGAAAAGAAAGATAAAGAAAGAAACAAAAAGAAAAATCTAAAAATAGACTAGTGTGTTAAGAAATTGAACGAGGAATGAGAAGACAAAAGAAATATCTAGGTTATGAGAAAAAGAAAAAAAAAAGTTACAAATTGATGGCTATATTATACTTGAAATAAAACTTTTGAGTTTGAACCATTGTTGTTAGTTATACAAAAGTAATAAAAATCTAAACTTATCTCATTTTCGATTGGGTTCAGTTTTTAGCGAGTTTAAAAATTTAAAACCGAACCCGCCCAATATAACCTATATAAAATCAAAATTTTAACCCGATTTACTCATAAAACCCGCCCGAACCCACCAAAAAGTAATATTTTTATCAGGTTTTTCAGGTTCGATTCTGGTCTCGATTTTATGCTCCCCCTAATTATCCATTAACAATTAAGTTTCTTTTGTAATATCACATTTTTTTACATATAAAATCACGTCATATATTTATTACATATCATTAAAATAAAGGAATTAATAAATAGAGTGTAACGAACTACTTTGCAGATCTGTTTCTCGTTTCTCAATGTCCTTGTTGGATTCTTTTTTTCTTTTGTTATCCAACAAGGACATTGAGAAAACGAGAAACAGATCTGCAAAGTAGTTCGTTACACTCTATTTATTAATTCCTTTATTTTAATGATATGTAATAAATATATGACGTGATTTTATATGTAAAAAAAATGTGATAGTTTAGGTAACAATAATACAGTTAATCTAACATTGAATCTTAAGCATAACAGAAAAAGTGAATGCAGAGGCATAAATTGCAGTGCATGTAGGATCGATAAAATGGGGATCAGATTCGTGTTAATGGTGAACAAGCAAGGTCAGACACGTCTTGCACAGTACTACGAATACCTAACTCTCGAAGAAAGGCGAGCCCTTGAAGGCGAAATCGTTCGTAAATGTCTCGCTCGTAATGAACACAAGGTTAGCTTCTCTCTTTTCAACCTTTTCTTCTTTCAATTTCCATATGTAGGTTGATTTGTTACCATTAATTCTAATTTCAGATCATCGTTTCTCACTCACGATTTTGAGATTATATCTAACGTGCCGTGGTGTGCTTTCTAATCATGAGTATAATGATAAAAAATTTAACAATATGACAAATTCTTGTTAAAATTATTTGAATATTACTTTTAGGTTATAGTTGGCTACATTCCAATATTGTTCGAGTATAATTTTGGTATAATAGTTTGAAGACATTTTGTTTATGGGTTATTATTATATTGCTATATGTTCCTTACATTATTAGTTTTTGCATCAGCATTGTGCCTACGGGGATAATTCATCAAAAACAAGATACGGATTAATATAGTAATGAAAAGAAGATAAAGTACTTCTGTAATCTTAAACTTTTAGATAGTTGTGTCAATAGATAGGTACTGTAATCACACAAGAATTGCTGTGTTTCATTTTCCAATTCTATATTGAAACTTTGTTTTTTGCTTTTTTTCATCTAAATACATATGGGGTTTTGATTTGACTGGTTGAGGCATCTTCATCTTGCTGTTCACCGATAATTGATTTACGATGCGTTTTGGTTATTTACAGTGTTCATTTGTTGAGCATCGCAACTACAAAATTGTTTATAGACGCTATGCCTCTTTGTTTTTCCTTGTTGGAGTTGATGATGGCGAGGTAAATCATTTGTCTTTTTCAATTACTCATTCTCAATCGATTCGTACAAAGATAATGAATAATTTGAAACAAGCAGATAATGTAAAATATTAATAAGTATGTAGTATTGAAAAATAATTCAAAATTTTAAATTTAAATCTCTAAAATATTGGTTAGATTTTAAAAGATATTATTTCTTTTAAAATATTATTTAGAATCAAAATATAATATATTTATTTTAAAAATTTGTTTCTTCTTTTAATATTAAGATATTAAGTCAATAAATATAAATTCTTGATATGAAAAAATTATTGAGTTATAGAAGAAGTCATTATTTTAAATAAGAAGGAGAGTTATATAAATGAGAGTTTCCAAGTTTCGCAATAAAATTTGTGAAAAATGACTTTTCAAATTTCATTCATAAAATTTGGGAGTGAAATTTTTCAAGATTTACCTATAAAATTTAAAGGAAAAATTTTCAGAAACATACATATATATTTTGAGATAATAAACATCTTTATGAACATTTATATAAAAGTCTAAATCACGTTAAATAAATTTTATATAATTTTCTAGGTGTTATTTTTAATGTTATTGTTTCGTGTAAAAAATAAGGAGTTTTTTTAGTTCCCAAAACACTTGTAATAGTGAAATAGTCTTGGCTTTTATCTTATTGGTGCTGATAGCTCCAAAGTTCACAATGTGACTTGTTTATTAGACCAAAATGAAAACATATGCACTTCAACAATGTTTTAAATGTATCACTTTTTTTCGTGAATAAATATGATATCATTTGAAAACTTGCTTCTACTTGACTTTATTCTATATTGTGTGGATGATTTTGCAGAACGAGCTCGCGATTTTGGAATTTATCCATCTTTTAGTTGAAACAATGGATCGACACTTTGGCAATGTGGTAAGTTCTTCAGTGGAGTTTTATGTTGGCTTCCGCAAAACATGATTTTACATTTCTTGTTTACTAAAATGTGCAGTGTGAGCTAGATATCATGTTTCATTTGGAAAAGGTACATTTTATGTTGGAGGAAATGGTGGTGAATGGTTGCATTGTGGAGACAAGCAAAGCAAACATTCTGACTCCAGTTCAGCTGTTGGATAAAACTTCTTGAGAGAAATAAAAGAAGCATTCCTGGTAATTTCCATACTATTATTGCCTCTCTTTGCAATTACTAGTCAATAAACTACAGCAGTTAATCTCCAATTTTCTTTATCAATAAAATACCAAAGATTTTAATTCGTTTCATTTTCACCCTCTTCCTCGATTGTATTGAAATTGACTATTGATTATCTAATATCACGCTTAAATTTTGTGGACTGGATCTTAAAAGGATTTTCCTTCCAGTAAATGCATAAGAAATCCAACTTGAGGTCTTACATGTCAATCCTATGATACTAGGATTGAAATCTATAGTTTTATTTTTATATTAAGGATTTAATCGAGCTAAATCCACAGAAATTTTCTGGTTGTTTCTTTGTCCGGCTATGTCTTAACCTAGCAATAACATAGTGATGAATCCAGAAGTTGCTTACTTTCTTCTGGCAGCTGAAAGTTGGATGAAATTGTTTTCCTCTCACCTGTCCAGCTGCATAATATTAGATACCTCTAGTACCGACAAAATTTATTTGAAACATCTCATGCTGAAGAGGATTTTTTTTGTTTGAATTAGTATGGAGTAGACTCCAGCTAGCTCTTCATATACAGTGCTACAGAATGACAATCGTGTTTGTCAAGTATCTTTCTCTGAGTTTTTTTTTTTCTTAGCAAAAGCTGAAGAAAGGACGAAAATGGATTGAATTATTCACCGATTGTTCCAAATCAACTTAACTAATGCTTCAAACATGAAATTAATTACGACTATTTAAGTAAGTTCAAGGCTCAACATTAATAGCTTGCAAATATCTCATTTATTACCTAGCTAGTTCTACCATCTCCATCATTATATCTTTCATGTTTTAGTCTTGAGTCATTTTTTATGAATATTTAAAATATTTTGTCTATATTTTGATTTCATCTTTTAGCATAACAATGCCTACTACTAAATTTTATATTAATAACCATAAAGGATAATTCAAAGATGAATTTGAAAAGTACTTGATAAAGGAGTCAAGTTTTAAGTTTGACTATAGTAAATATAAGCTTGAACTGTGATTCTAATAAATAAATCAAGGTTCTTCTTTTTTAATAATGAGTGCATTATAAAATTACTTGGTTTTAGTTAACCCTCTATGATTATAGTTTTAACATTTAAAAAATATTTTAAAATAATTAATATTTTCAATGTAATATTAACTATATATTTTTCAATTTATTTAATTATAAATTATTCAACTATCACAATTAAAAATAATATATTCATTAAAAAGATAAATTATTTTTTTAAAAAAAATATTAAAAGTAATGTATTTATTATTGTCTTTAATTTATATGTAAAAAATTTAAAGTATAATAATTATTAGATAAAGAGTAAACAATAACATATCCAAAAGTCAGATGAAACTATTTGGATAATAAGTTCAACAAGAATAAGAACGTAGAACATAAGTGATGTTTGTAAAGTTGTTAAATTTCTCTTTAAAATTTGTACTTATCCTTTATAAAAAAAGAAACACACACACATATATATATATATATTAACTGACCGAAAGCTTTAAAAAGTGTATTAACAAAAAAAAAATTGCTACATTCCAAATGATCTTCTGACTAATTAAAAAGTTTTTTACTTTTTTGTTCAAAATTTCGGAGGATGTATAACTAGAAAAACGATATATCCTATGAATGGATGTTCCGAATCATACTCCGACTAATTAAAAAGATTTTTTCTTTTTAATTAAAATTTATATTTTATAATAAAAAAATTATAAATGTCAATCATAATTAATTCGGACTATTTTCGGACAAAATTTCGGAACCTTTATCATTGTTCGTATAACTATTGTTAAAAAAAGAGAATTGCTACATCGGCCAAAAAAACAATCGAATCAACGTCCGAATTTATAAAATATTTATATTTTTTTATAAATTTATTATAAAATAATTATTTAATTTAATATTTTATAGTTTAAATTATTATTTTAAGATTTCGAAAGATGTTTCCAAACATTTTTAATTTTTTTAAAAATGTAGCTTGTACTCTTCTTTCTCTAAAGCAGCTTCCCAAAAACAGCTTCCCAATCACATCCGAAATGTTAAAATATTAATATTTTATAATAAATTTATTATAAAATAATTATTTAATTTAATATTTTGTAATTTAAATTAATATTTTGTTTATTCAGAATAATTTTCGGAACTCTTTTCGGAGGATCTATCTTTTTCGATCTCTAAATGCATAAACATACAACACATCACTAATCATTATATGTTACGCCCGCAATGATTATGTTATCCTGTTAATAAAATCCAGCCAGCTTTTACTTTTTCAATGATTTTTTTATTCATAATACCAAATTTCAACGAAATTTTTTTTTAAAATACTGTTAATTGAAATTAGTAAAATTAATAATATTCTTAACTTTATTAGCGCAAAATTAGTTACTTATAGTTAAATTTAAGTCTGAAGGAAGTAGAAATTATTTATTGTTGCTTAACAATGACGCACGTTGAGAAACCAAAGATGCAGCAAATTTCACCTTATTTCTCATCACTTGATTCACTTCTAACAAACTTCCAGTTGTTGTATGGATATTTTGAACAAAGGATTGTTCATCTTTGCAAAGTTAGAACTTTAATCTACAATATCATCTTTGGCAACTTCCAAAACTTAGGCATATCATGTCATATGAGATAATAAAGAGGGCAAGAAGTTTTAGTGAGTATAAGTTAGATAAATATATTGATAGAATGGCCAACCTTTACAAAAAGGGCTAAAGCCCTAAGATAAAACTATAGTACCTGATGATGATCAAACAAACAATATAATCAACCCATTCCACACGACACATTTTAACAAACTTCTCCTAACATTATACAATTTACACATTGCCACTTAACGTGACTGCTCCCCCGCCCATTTAAGCTTTACACTTTAATAATAATAATAAAAAAAGGTATGGAAAATAGAAAGAGAGAGTAAAACTTTCAAGAATTCCAGAAGACGTTAGTGTCGCTGCTATACAATGAGGGATCTTGTATTTCCTGGTTAGCCACATGACAATCAACAAGACGCGCTTGAATAATTTTGCAAAGGGCCAGACCAGAAGGAAGCATCCACCATTCACTTTCATCCCTGCATTGCCCCAGAGCATAGCACAAAGATTATACACAACAATTGTCAAATAGTGACAGTAAATAAACCTGCATCAGTTTTCATTATCTGCGACGGTTATTGTAGTGGTAGAATGGTGAAAGCTACTTACATATTAAAATTCCAGGATCGAAAGTTGGAAAGCTTGTTATGTGAGTGAGCTGTATAATGTATAAATCCACAAAAGAAGGCAACTACCTGTTTTCAAGAGACCCATTTTACTGTTTAAGGTTATGAAAACAAATAATTGGAAGCTTTATTCGACACCACTTCGAAAAAGAAATTGAAATACAATGAAAACAGAGAACCATATATAATATATTATAAGTACGCAGGTAAACTAAATAATCGAATAATGGTCACACTCGTAGCTATTGCATCACATTAAAAACTAGATAAAACAAGTACAGCTTTAGCCAACTTACAACATTGACTAGGGACATTAGATTCCACAAAGCATACAGTCGAGCAAGCCCAGCTGATCTCCTAGGTCCTTGACTGAACAAAGCACTGATTCCAGATGGAAATGGAAATAGGACACCAAGAGGGAGGACAAATAAAACTAAGAAGAAGCTCAACAGTGACAGCGAGTACATCTGAAGCAAGGTGAGCAATACTAAGATAAAATCTCCCAGGAGTAGTATAGAGATAACCAGACCAACTAGATCCTGTAATAAATAAAACGAGAGTAAGAAAAGAAAATGTTCAGGTATACACACAGTTGACAAGGGAAATATTAATACCTGATGACCAACGGGCTTTGTATTATAAATAATAAAAGCAAACGGATAATATACAGTTTTCTTCTCTTTAAGAGTTCTTAGGCTTTTGGCATGCAATATCCCACCAGACATCCTTCTAGGCATCATCAGGTGTTCATTGCTTGTCATGTGATGCACTGGATTTCTGAGACTTGAAAGTAAACTGCACATAACAAAGCATATAAAGTAATTTTTAAAATTTAAATTCATAAAATTATCAACAAAATAAATAATAAGTTAACATTACCATGTCTGCTTTTCAGTTATTCCTGAATCATCATAACCTTCACATGATGAGGACATGCTTTCATTCTCAGTAGCATATACCACAAGTCCAAATTGGCAATATCCAGAAGCTGTAGGCTGAAACCATGCAAGATCAACACGTACCCCATATGTAGCCAACTTTGGGTTTGCATATACATCAAGCCAGCTGATAACAGGGCCAAAAGTTATTTTTAGATGTCCACGGCGAACCAAGCGTAGTTGAGCATTGAGACCAGCCACTAATCGATACCATATAGTTGGTGGAACAGACTAGAGAGCAGACAAACATAGTAATCAGCCAACAAAATAAACATCCAGAATTTGACAAAAAGGCTATGTATCAGAGTTAAGCAAAAACCTGACTCATGATGCTAGTAAGAATATTATCACTGTGGAGAGAAAAAGGACTCGTGTAACTTCCATCTCCCCCAAATATTATAGACATGGGAAATCTTTGATAAAGACGAGGAGGCAGATCAGGTCTTTTTTCATCCCCACCAAGAAAGAAGTCCAGATATGCCAGCATCAGATCAGATGTTGCAGCTACCTGTAACACGATAGAGTAACTAACCATTGAACAATTCTAATGATAATCCATATATTTGGCAGGGTGAAAGAATAAAACAAAAACAACAGGAGAAACAAAATGTTACATGTTTAAACCAACCAAAAGAAAAGGTCCATCAGAGAAAACAGGTATTAGATCCTCCCCCCCCCCCCCCTTCTCTCCCCAAACAAGTATCCCCTATAGTTAGTTGGAACTTGGAACCATTAGTCGGTTAGAGAAAGAAAATGATAGTAAGGAGTGTTTTGGTTTTGGAGTAGAATTTAGGAGGAAAAGCTGTGGTCTCTTGAACACCTAGAAGGCTAGAGGAGTTCTGTACTATCACATGTCCACATTCTCCTCATCTCTGATCTTGTATTTCATTGATACAGATCCAGGGACTAGGGGTTTCTGTCCATAAACTCTGCACTTCTATCCTATATTCCAATCCAGTTCACTGAGGTATCAAGGAAACCATATTTAGCTAGCTTATTATAACTAGTAGGAAAATAGGCACTTCATGCCTCTTAAATTTTTAAAAAATTAAAAAATTTAAAGATAATTTAACAGGTGGTTGTGGGTGGTTATTTACAGAACACGAGGTTGTTTCTTTTTTTTTTTTTTTCCCTTAGCAGGGGTATAATAGTCTACTAAAAAGTAAAGACAAAAAACAATTATACTCCATGTATTATAATAGGCATCGATAAAAGGCATAGATATAGATATTTTAAATTATAGAATGAGCTAGAGATGTAAATTTAGTATGCCAAGAGTAGGGAACAAATTCATAAAATTAAATCTGAAGTACCTTCAGCCCTTCATAAAGTGCTCGTGAACGGCAAGAACGCAAGCATGAATGGTCATACTCTGATCGAACAAAGTCTCGAAGTTTCTGTAATTTCTTTCTCCGACACCTTTGAAGCCATGACCAAGCAAGGGGATATGCAATGATGCAAAGGATACTGTATATAGACCCTTCCCACCAGTGATAAGTAGCTAAACTATTAATGTCATCCACAAATCTATTGAAGGCATCTTCATATCTGCAATATTGAGAAATATACTTAATAGTTAAAACTTAAAAGGTCAATTTTAATGCATAACATGAACAAAAAGCATCTAGCAGGGTGTGCATAACTAAAATACTGAATACATTTGACACTAAATGAGGATCAGCTATATTTTAGGAAAAGAGAGGCATACACAATATCTTTTACTTGTTCCGGAGGACAATGTGATAGATGCCAAGGTTCACTGAATGTATTTGGGCCCTGGAAACACAACCTGTGCACATGACTCTGAGATTCCTCACATCTGTTTGTTTCCATAATCTGAAAGATCACAGAAATACAAAGTTAAATTTGAGAGGAACATTGAACCAAGTTCCAATGGTGGTGAGTATCCATGAAATTCACTAGGAAGAAGTTTGTTATGGACCTCATTCAGTGATTCCAAAAAAGGGAAAGAGTGGTTCAATCGAGCATCATTTTGAGCAGGTGTAACAGCTGGTAAATCATCCCCAGCTACATATTTCATTCGGGCAACACTGAGAACTAGAGCAAGCAGGATAAGAAGACCCAAGAGTAGAAGACCAAAAAGCCATGGCCCACCAAATGTGTATACCAACTCTTCAAAAGCTGTATAACAGTTTGGCATGTGATATCTATCAGATATGCACTTGTATGGACAAGGAGTCTCTGCCACACCACCTTTTGAAAAGGAAATAAGAGATCTAATCAATTAAAACTTATGCAACAAATTTTATCATACTAAAATATGAGATTATCAGGAAACCTTCCAAGTATATACATATGCACAAATAGCATAGCCTTTACTCTTCCCTTCGGCTGAGATGCAAGCAAATTTATTATTAAAATACCTCGAACAGAGGTATAAATGGCACGATGTGGAAGCTCATTGGGTGGGCAATCATGACAAAGAGCTATATCCGACCCACTGACATTTTTATAAGTACCAACAGGGCATTCCTGTAACACAGTTAAATGCAAGCAACAAAGTCAAAACAATCTTCAAAATTTCAAATCAATTATAAAAACAGGAATTAACAGATTATATTGATAAAATAATATGCAAGTAACAGAAAACAATCACAGAACTAAAGTTCTTGATGTCAAGCCACCTAATTCTCCAAATCCCATTCAAACTACACAAATAATTACTGAAAATCGTGAAGTATGATTGTTCATCTACCTCACAAAAGATACCATAAAGCCCTCTGGGACAAGCAGTTCCACTGATAGATCCATTTTTTCCGGGAAGACCCTGACCTCCACCAATTCCTCCTCTGTAATCAGGAGGAAAAAAAAAACTCAACCAAAGTGGTCCACATAGACGAAACTTTATGCATGGGTGTAAGCACAAGTACAAGACTTACACTAGCTAAAAACAACCCAAAACCAAAAAGAGTTGAAAGCTATGGTCAGGATCTGCTGGATGATAATTTGAAAAAAAGCAAAAAAAAAAAAAACTATTGATATGCTAGATGTCCCAGAGTAACCCCAAAGCATAACTTCTAAATTACAAAATAAAAATCCTTGCAAGTCAATTAAGGAGCCATTGCAGACAACAATACAGTTATATGATTACAAATTTACAACCCCAATCCCCCACCAAAAAAATCAAAATCCTGATTTTTCCAACTGTGTAACATATTCAACATGAAGTATACATCAATTTATTTAGAAAGGGTAACATTGGAACTGGTCTCCAGTTGTACAGGCCTTTTTTTTTTTAATCAGGCAAATGTTAGGCCTGTTGGCTTTATACTAGAAGCCATAAGCCATGAGCCAAATCAAATCATATTCAACACCACATCCAGCAATGCCATGCCCACACTAATTCAACAGTCTAACTCTTAAGAATCAGATAATCCATGAACTGGGACAATCAAACAATTCTTCAGTCACATGCTTGAAACAAATGCAGTAGATTATAAGTATATTATATACCAACCCAGAAATAATGCTTCCATTAACACTTGCTAAAGGGACATATTCATCTCCAACTGGAATATTAGACCAATGAAAATGAATCCTTCCACCACCTCCACCCCCACCACCGCTAGGACTACCTTGTCCTCCAGCAGTTGAGATTATAGAAGAGTCACCAAGTGCTAATGTCTGAATAAACAAAAGAACTGTTCCACCAGAACCACCACCAGGACCAATGCTTGAAGTAATCCCACCATCCTTCCCTCTTGTGTCATCCCCAAAGCTTTCTCCATCGGCTCTAAGTGAACCATTCAAGGTCAAACTTGACAGTGAGTGCTCCATTGAACCTATCACTGTCAAAGAAAAGATAATTACATAAAGTCACCTTTTCACCTAAAAATGTCGAGCAACAATATTTGTTCTGTCAAAGCTAAAATTAAATTAGATCTTACCAATGATGCCACCACCTGCAGTTGCACCACCTAGGCTATTATTTCCACTGCCACTACCAAGTTCACATGGCAAATCAACATCCCCATATGTGGTACCACCTTCAATGAAATTGCCGTTGTAATATCCATCCCCACCATATCCTCCATGTCCACCTCCACCACCAATACCATTTTCAAAATACCTTCCCCGACCTAACCCACCAGTACAGCCTGCAAATGGTTCAAATAAAAATAATAAATTAATAATTTAATAGACCATCAATAACATAATGCAAGCTATCAACTGATGTATGAAATTCAACAGGAAGCAGAATATTTAGAGGAAATGACATACCCAGCCCAGACACACTGACTACTCCTGAATGAGAGACATCTACATTTCTAATCCAGTGAAAGTGCACAACAGAGCCAGTTATGGTGCCTTCAACAATAACATCTTCAACACGACATATCTGCAGTAGCAACCCAAGACAACTATTAGCCTTGATACAAAGAGATCTGACCAATATAAGATTTTAAGTATTGATCGGGTAAAGAAAAACCTGAAGAGTGAAAGCCAATGATGAATTCACGTTACAATCTTCAGGTGGATGAAACAATTCCCCAGGGCAATTTTCAACTTCACAGTAGAGTTTTGGACTCCTACCATTTTAAACAATAACACGAACGGAAATATTAAACCAAATAAAGAAATGCACACCAAAGCTTTCTTATCATGCATTGCATAAACTTACATATCATCACCAGTAGCTTCTAGAGGTCCTCTTAGAACAGATCCAGGCCCAACCTTCATGTTTCAAAGATGATAGTGAATTAGTACATTAACAATAAGACAGAGTTTAAAGGTTGAGAAATCAATTTTAAGAACTTAAAAATCCCAAATCACATAAATATAGAAGAAAATATGTAAGTTATTCATGTCATTTGCTGTATGTGAGAAAGGGCAGAGATTTATTTACTACACATATTTATCAAATTTATTTGCTTTGCTCTTAACGTGGGTAAATATTTAAATTAAAAAGGGTAGTGATAGCTTCTTCCAATAGCTTAAAACTACCAAATTTCAACATCAAATGCTATAGACTAAATATTATATAATAAGATTTAATTCAATAAACATATTCATCAGAACTTTCTATCCGAGAAAAAAAAGCATCAAACAGAATTTTGTCTAAAATTATAACTATTCATCTCTTAATGTGCGCTAAACCTATTCAACACTAAATCAACTTTACATGGCACTGTTTTCAGAACCAAAACCTTCAATCTGCCAAAATTGCAAGCCTATTCAAATATTATCAAACACTATCCCATTGCTTAAAATTCCCTATTATTAATCTTCAACCTAAATTTGTAATACAGGATTAGAATATCAAGTATCCCACCTTAAATCTTCAATCCACCAAGTTTATAAACCCTATCTAACATATTAAACCCTAGCCCATAGCTTAAAAATTCATGTCTTCAACTGTCAACATAAATTCACAATATGAAATTCCACAACAAATGTAAATTTTAATATTACCAAAGCTTCCCTGCAAGAAATTCTATGAAAGAGAACCACGTGACTATCCTGGCTCACATTCCAAGTGTGCATAAATACCATGTCAAGTTGTCAACAAAGAGAAAGATAAATATTCTTCAATAGTCATTCAAATGGTTTTAATTTCTAAAGAAACAGTAAAGCATTAAAAAACAATATGAAAATGTAAGACTTCAACTTACATTGATACTATAAAACAATGACAAAATCAGATGTTGTGCTTCAATCAAGTTTCCAGCTCCAGACAAGTTCAAAAAACCTTGTCCATGAACTCCCAAATTTGCATTAGAGTGAATAACAGATGAATCCTGATCACCACCACACAATTTAGCATCCCATAGAGTAAGCAATACAAATTAAAGTTCTGCTGGAAACAAGAAAAATGCAAAGGATAACAACCTTGAGCACTACTAGGTTGCTAGCTTCAAGTAAGGATGTTGCAACAATTGAATCACCATTGGCATCTATAAGCATCTTGGAATTCAACATCAGGTGAATCTTGACAGACATACGAAGAGCTCCATAAATCTAATTTAAAAAAACAAAAAGAATGGTAGAAAATCATAAATGAGAAGACACTGTTAGTCTCTAAAGATATAAACATTAAACCAAGAACTTATAGTTTATTTCGGTTTGTAGGATATGGTTTCTGATAAAATGTGGAAAAGAGAAGAAAACAAATAGTAAACTTAATATTGACATTATTTAGTTTACACCTAGCAAGACAAAAATGGGAAAAAGCAGTGTGTGAAACCACCAGAACCCAAGTGAAAAAATACAATTGTTCTGAGAAAGAGAAGCCTTCTATAGTTCTACTTGCCTTGATTACAGAGTCACTCATCAGAAGCTCTTCTGCCATTAACTCAAACTCTGATGAACCATAATGCGCAAGCCCAAAGCTTAAAACGGCACCAAAAGTCAGACGAATTAGTCCACCAACCTGAATGTTGATGAAAATGGTATTTTAGCTATCCTTCAAATCCCAATTGTGACCATACCAAAGATAGCATTAAAAAACACAATGCATAGCCCACCAATGAAGCAATGTAAACTTTCTTTAGAAGTTCTAAAAGTAACTAAATATATCAAATTTGCTTTGCCTATTGTCTATCAGTTCCTGGTAATTCTTTCAAAATATATTTGCCCAACAGAAAAGTTGAAAAAAATTGGCCAAGCAAAAAGAGCAATATGCAGCTGTCCAAATCAAGTAACTTAAACGTTTATTTCAAGTTCCAGCAGTAACTAATTATTGGCCAGGTCTTCTGAAAATGTTTATAAAATGTTTTCTCATCTTATTTATGTTACTCTTTTCAATTGTATTTAAATCACCTGAACACGGCTCCAATATAAAGGAAATAATGCCTTGGCCTGATTCTGGACATAAACATTTGTCCAAAGAGGAACTTTAGGAAACTCTAACAGAAGCGTATCAGTTTGAGTAGACAAGTTATGATTGCAAATGGTAAGACTCCGAGGAACAGCATCATAATATGTCCCTGCAGCACCAGCGTTACCGGAACATCCAAGACTAATTCCTCCTGCAAGAAACAGAACCAGCTTTATGTAGCATGTATCAACTTATTTCTCTTAAAAAAAATTCCTCTAAAATTAACATAAAAGAGATATGATGGTCAAGAATATTGCATCTTTAAAACAATAATCATCATATCATACCATGAATAAAGAATTTTGTATTGTCATGTCTGCTGAAGACATTAATTGAAACTCTTCCTCCTCCACCACCAGCAAACCCACTACCTCCAGTGGCACTGATTGTCCCGGTTCCAGTCCTGCATTTGGGCAGAGGGCATGATTAGTTGCAAACTATTTTTTATTAAACCATGCAATCTGAAAATACACAAAGAAATAGCGAATAATTGTAGATCACGAAAGGGATGCAATATTTGTTTCGTATTTGAACGTTAGAGACTACTCAATTGTAAGCAATCACTTGGCAAACATTCTTTCACATTCCGCACCATAAACAAGAAATACAAAGCAGTAAAATCAAGAGGCTCCATCAATCTTATTTACATATATTTCAGCAAAACCAAGAAACAAATATAACAGCATACTATACAAGAGCATTTACTGGCAGTGACACTGACTACTAACAAGGTGAGGTCAGATACATGAATCAAACAACATCATAATATACTAATAGATCAGAGACCTATAAATCCTTTTTAATAGTTCTGCCTATAGTTTTTCTTTAGATTCCCTCTGCCTCTAGTGATTAGTTTACCCTGCATCCAATCCATTCCCTTAATTGGGGGATTCTAGTTCTACAAATCTTCACACATATCCATACCACCTAAGCCAGAATTGTAACATTTTTACTACCATTCATGCAGGCTCAACTCACTGCAACACTCTGCAAACATTCTTTAACATTCCAATGAAACCATGAACGTGAACGTCTAAATCCTTCCTACCCTCCCTCTGTCTCTACTCTCTAGTGAGTAGTGATTAGGCTATACTGCATTTGATTTTTACCCCTAATTGTGAGATTCTATAAATCTCCTCCACGTGCTCAAACGACCTAAGCAAGATTTTACCATTTTTCTACAATTCGTGCAACTGCAACCTCAACCTTCTCTCCAACACATTCATTCATAATTCTACAGTGATACTGACTACCAACTACAATACAAGAACAAAGTCTCAGCACACCAGGTGTGGTCGGCTACATGGATCACACAATGCTATTTGGCACGGTATAATACTCAATTAACAAATGCAATAACATGAATATTGAAGGTAAGAAGACACGATACATTACATTCTATGAGCTTTAACATAAATGCTCCCACCGGAACCTCCTCCACCCTTGATCCCACCATCCCCACCATTGGCCAAAAGATCCCCAGACACATCAATGGAATCAACAACTACAAACTTAATCCTCCCACCCCCTTCCCCACCATATTTCTCCTCCTTACTAGTCGTCCCACCCTTACTCCCATAACTCCACGGCTTATCCAGCGACGACCACGAGTACGCATCCCCACCCCACACATCATCCGGCAGCTTCGTATTATCCGAAACACACGTGGCACCTCGCCCGCCGTGTCCACCGCCCGCCCCCTGCGTCCCCGACGGCGTCCCGCTCGTCTGCGCCGGCGGCGCCCCCGCCAACCCGGTCACGTTTATCACGGAACCTTCATACAAGGTCGCGTTGCGCGCCGCCACCAGCACGGTCCCCGCAACTATCACGGCGCCACTCTGCAAACTAAATTCGTTACTGACGTTAATCAAAATCACGCAGCCCGACACGGCGCAACTCAAATTGGCGCCGGGAAGAATGTTCAATGTTCCGTTCCCTTCTATGTACACATCAGCGGTGAAAACTAGAGTGGAATTGAGATCGCAGGTGTCGGCCAGGGAGCCAGTGGCATTGAGACCGTCCTGGCACGTGAGCGAGGGCGGGTGAGGCAGAGGCGGCGGCGGCGGCGGCGAGGGAGGCGTGTAGTCGCCGTAGAGCGAATCGACGATGGAGAAATCATGGTGCGAAGCGAGAGAGAGTGTGAAGTATAGTATGGAAAGGGTGGTTAGGTATGAAAGGGTTTTGTGAAGAGTGTGAGCCATTAAAAAGGAGGCAAACTCATCACACACTATAGAGGTATTGCGATTGTAAATGGAATATAGGGTTTGGGGTTTTGGGAAAGGGGAAACTTAGCGCTGAAGAAGAAAAATATAGTTGCGTTTTATAATTAAATAAATAAATGTTGAAGAGGAAGTTATGTTATGTTAGCGCAGAAAATAAAAAGCAACAAACAACACTGCAGTGACTAACGCACAAGAATTTGGATCCTTTCCTCCAAATTTCTCTCTCCAGCCTCTCCCAGAGTCTGAACTCTGAACTCTGAACTCTGAACAGGTGGCTACTACGCTACGGTCCGCACGTGTGCCACGTCCACTTCATTCTTTCTCTTCTCTTCTCTCTTTCTTCTTTCACAAGTTTTCACACTCAGAGTCAACCCACAAATTCTGTAAATTCAATGCTTGTCGCTTCACTTAGAATCTTTTTTTTTAATGTATTGGAAAATAATATTGGGAGACATAAAACTCTATTCTAGTAAAAAAGAGATCAAATATGAATAAAAATATGTGTTTTTAATATCTCTTAATTATAAAAAAAAATTAAGTACTTAATGTTTATTAACATTTACACGTGATAGACAAACTAATATTATAAATGCATAAATTATTTTTTAATAAAAGTTTGCACTTTTGTGATTATTAAATTACATGTTCAACATCCAATACATTTGACCGTTCAATGATGATATAATTTTTTAAAAACTGACAAATATAAAATTAAATTTATTGTTGTGTATATTTAATAATAAATAAATAATTAACAGTTATTTTCGTCAATTACTAATACTTAAACAGTAATTAATGATTATATTTTATAAAATAAGACTTAAATAAAAGTGATAATAATTGGATAAATGTCATGTGCATTTTAAAATTTAAAAACCTGGAAGTGGAACACAATGAGTAGACGAGGCGTATGCAGCAAGATGTTATATTGTTTCACTTTCACGTCTTATTTCACAAACTAGGGATTAGGCTACGAAATTTCTTCTAACACAACTTGCAAAAGGGATTCCGTATTCAACTATCCTTATTCTAGTTATAGTTTTTTTTTTTTTCTTGTTTTCTTTTACAAAAAAGTTTATATTAAAATAATATTTATCTCTTCTCAAATGAGAGATGTATTTTAAAGAATAAAATAACTCAGAATTATTAATTAAAAAATCAACAATAAAAAATTGTCATAAAATTAAATTTATATTAAATAAAACTTAAAAATTATTGTGATATCAACTATTAATTTTTTTAATCAATAATTATAATGGTATAAATTTTTAATTTTAGAAGAGTCAAATCTATTAAAATAAGATATGATTCCATATCTACTAATCTTTTTAAAGATTTTTGTGGATATTATAATCACTTATTTCATTCTGATTAAAAAAAAAGGCTCTCGCCCTTTAACTCAAATCGTACGTTGACGACTAATTTACAATTTGAGAGACTTCCATAACCGTATTCAAATGTTTTTTCCGTTAAAAATTGTAGAGTAAGATTCATGATAATAAAAATAATAAAGATTTGATTATGATGGAAAAATATATTAATTATCTATTGATTATATTCCGGTGCCATTCTTGTCGTCGACTTGCACCAAGATCGACATCACAGCGTTGACCTTTATTAGTCGGTTGACCCATTTGGATTTCGTCACATATTCTTCATCATTGTAATGAAATGCCATTCATGTCACATGCATTATAGCGACTAAAAGATTTTAACCAAATATATTACGTTATTGTAAGATTCAAATATCTAATTTATTAATATTAAAAGAAGTGATTAATATAGTTTATAGTAATAATTTATTTTTTTTTTATTATTTTCTTAAAATTACTTTTATATTAATTTTTTTCTTAATCAATATTCATCTTTTTTTAACCTATTAAAGTTTATGTCCAATACTAGTTTCTCTCCTAATTAATATTATTCTCTCTTTCTTAACTAATAGTAATTAGGGTACATATTTTTTAAAAATTTATAGTTAATTTATATTACCATATTTAAATTAAGAATATTTTAGTTTAAAAATAATTAATACATAGAATATTATGAATTGAGTCATATATAAAGAAATAAACAATTATTTTAAATTAAGTTTTATAAATAAAAACAAATACAATATTGTATATAAAGTTGTCTTGCATACATGGATATAATTTTTGTTTTATGCTCTCCTATTACTCTCGCTAACTTGAGCATCAAGCATTTTTTAAGTGGTCACCATTAGAGACCTTTTAAGCACTAAGTTATTGTTTTCCTCCAATTTAATTTATTATATAAAAAAATTTGCTTCAATTGTTTTTCACGCCCACTTTAGTTCAAAGATTTAAACGAAGTTCAAACTTAAAATATTGTGTAAATCGCTCAAATTTTCTCACCACAATGAGTTAATTAATTAAATTAACCATTAAAATCATACTTATTATAAATTAGCGGGTATTTTATTTACCAAGTAAACTATGTAGCACTATTTTTGTAACAAAAATAAAGTAGCGGAACTAAAAATTTATTTACATTTTAAAGAGAAAGAGTAGCATGATCGTACTGCATCTTTCGGCTTCTTTTCAAATCATATTTTATCTCTTTTTGTCCCAATTTCACCATCGAAGCTTTAGCACCTATATGTTGAGCATTTAACACAAACATGAGTTCTTCTAACAAATTTATGCATTAAGTTGGAAAAACAGACAAATTTTAAACATTAAAATGCAACTAATAGGGAGTCTAACATAAATGTTTAAAGTGTAAATCTTAGGTTTAAGTAAAAATTAAAAAAAAAATTAAGAGAGAGAGAGAGAAAACGAAATCTAAATAAAATAAAATAAAAATAGTAATAGAGAAAAAGTGATTTGAAGGTATCTATAAAAACAAAATAGGTATAAAAAAAAATGTACATCAAACAAATATATAACAGTATAGACAATATAAGAAAACAAACTCCTTCCTATAACACATGCATGTCCCCATTTCAGTTTGAATTTTTGTTCTTTCCACACGTGTCAATCTCCTACCATCCATCCCTCCTCATATTTTTGTTCCTACAATCTTGAATTTCACGATTCAAAAATAAAAAACCAATCCCATGTTCGATTTACGTCTTCTTTCTAAAATTTCTGAATCGCTCCTCCTTCCACTCTTCTCACGATCAAATAGGTTTGGTTTTTTCTCCGCTCTATCCAAACAGAAATGTGGATATAAGATTTTTTTTTCGTGTAATTTATCATCTACATCTTTTTCTTTTTTTGTTCTCTAACTAAAGTTTCGCCTGCACCCTTGCTCATTCCTTTTCATTGCAGATTCAAGGGATGATTACGTAAAAACAATTATCTCAAGCATGTGAACAGGTTGACATAAGTGTTTTGAATGACTTTTATTGTTTGATATATTAATTTATTGTTTTATTTAAAGATATTCATGCTTTTATATTCATTTTTTTATCTTTTATTTATCATTATGTGGTATGAGGCATTGCAATTTGAACATATACTATGTCAAATATTATAGATTGCAATATATATACAAATAGTTGGTATACAGATTAAAAAAAAATCAATACTGGTATTAATACTGGGCAATTTAAACTTTCTTTTATTTTATAGAAGTTACATTGGTGTGAAGTCGCTAAACTTTGTGATAAGCATTTTCTTTCTACAAGCCTTGGTTGATTCCTTACATTAAAACATTGGAATAATTAAACCTAAAGAGAAATTGTGTAATACCTTAATAGTGTGTTTGGATAAAGAATTTTACAAATTCAAGGAATTTTAAATTCTTAGTATTTGAATTACTTTGATTTCAATTTCTATCATTCTTAAAATATTTTGTTTGGATGAGTCAATTCAAATTTTTTAAATTTTAAATTATTAAGTTGAATATGATAATTTGATTCCATCATAATAAAATTGATTTTAAAAATATATTTATATGTTGAAATTTTTAAATTAAATTTTATAAAAATAAATATTAATCCATTTTAAATATTTAATAATTTTAAAAATTAATATTAGATAATATTTAATAATTTTAAAAATTAATATAAGATAATATTTAATAATTTTAAAAATATTTTTGAATATCCAATAATTAAAAGAATGAAGAGATAAGATAAAATATATAGATGAAATAAGAAAAATAAATATGAGGAATTTCAAATTCTCCCACTTTTGAGAGAATTTGA
The DNA here is from genome assembly GCF_000230855.2 of Cajanus cajan. Taxonomy (NCBI): domain Eukaryota; kingdom Viridiplantae; phylum Streptophyta; class Magnoliopsida; order Fabales; family Fabaceae; genus Cajanus; species Cajanus cajan. The sequence goes on from NC_138518.1 coordinate 74,746,898, forward strand.
AATTATACTATTTTAAGGAATTTCACAAATACTTGAATTTCAAATTCTTTGTAAATTCCTCATCCAAACAAAGCATTTCACTTCAAGGAATTTGAAATTCTTCAAATAAATGAATTACCCTATATAAATTCCTCATCCAAACACACTATAAAGGATGAGCATGGTCTGACTTTCCGATCAGAGATTGAGAGCTTTTGTGTCATATTTAAACTTTTCTACTATATATGTGAATAATACATATTGTTTAAGGAAGATCTAAATTTTCTGTGAATCAAATAAGATCCTTAAATCTTTTGTAGTTTGTTTTTCACTCCTGAAGATGTCCATAGAAATGATAAAGAAAGTGGAGATTTATTACTGATATATGATCAATTACATCAAATTGTGAAGCAACAGTCGAATCTACTTGGTATTTTTGCAGGTTCACTCCTAATGCTTTACATCAAGTTCCTCTCAATTACATTGTTTATATGCATAAGTGTACAAATCAAATTAGTATGAATATATGGTTAGATTTTTTTTATCATGCTGAGATGATAGATAACCCATTAATCATCGGTATTTTCTTAATAGATGACAATAGTTTCAGCTTATTTCACGCAACAACATCTTTAATATAACTGAATTTGATTGTTTCTCTTCTCAAGTACATCTTTTGAGCCATCACGTTTGGTATTCATAGGTTAATAACTTCCTTTCGAAAGGTTTTTCTTCGAGGTTCGATTGTTGTTGGTCAAGATTTGTATAGTTTTTAAGAAATGAAAAGCCTCTCATTGATAAGTCATGTATACCCACTTAAGGCATCGATGGAGAACAATGCTCCTAGTTTATATTATATTTATTTGGTTTTGAGTTTTGACACCCAAATATAACTTTCACAAGTTTATGCACCTATCGTGCCTACTTATTTTGCGTACATCCTGTCAATTGGTGTCACTTAGAGCATGCCTATTTATTTTACAAATAATAAAATCAGGACATTTTAAGATCTCCAATTGATATGATGAGTAGTAAAAGGAGAAAAAAATTAAATTTTTGGATACATAAGGTTAAAAGGTTCCATCAAAATTTACACAGAAAATTAAAGGGATAAAAGAAGGGATGAAAGAGATTTGATAGAAGGAAGAAGGTATAATAAGATTCCATTATTCTTCTATATGTAAAATTTTATCCATTATTTTAACTATTATTATTTGTTGTATCAATTATTAGATGAAAGAAACCTTAATATGCATATTCAAAAATGAAAGACAAATGTGTTGAAACTAAGATTTTCATTTTAATAAATAGGAGATATAATTTTTTTTATTGAATTAACTCATATTAGGTATAAAGTAATATCTTTAGTTGTAATTTTATGTCTAAAATAAAATATGGATCACGATTTTTAGTTAAAGAACACAAATATCAAATTATTTGTGTTAATAACTTTTGGTTGAAACCAATAAAATATACACTATATGGATGTGGTAAAAATGAGTAATATTTGTTAAGATCTCTATGGACCTTACATTCAACAATATATAAAAATGAGAGGAATTAATGTTAATCGCATTTCTTCTAAAATTCTCTTTATTATTAGATGAAATTTATTGAAAATCATAAATTTTATAGGTCATTCATCTTATCTCGTTTAATATTTTTTTTCTTGATTTAATAGTAAAACTCATCAAAATTTATAATTTTTTAACTAATAATATAAAGAAAATATTGGAGTGAGCTTCGCTAGCATTTTCCATAAAGACAAAAATAAATATGTTTTGGGCACATTATTATTTTATGAGGGATGTTTTTTGCATGTATTATGAATTTATAATTATTACATTATCTCTTTTACTTGCTTTCAAATTGGATTTAATTGCATGTACTTAATTATATCTCGTAAACAAATATCTTTCATTTTATTGAGTTAAACTATTATTATTTTATTTGATATAGAATTATAACTTCTTATCAATATTTAATATATAGAGACAAAACATAAAAAATAAAATTAATATTTTATAAAAGAGAAAGGATCTATTTATTCCTAAAGTAAATCTACCTAAACTTACTCCATCAAATTTTAATGATCAAACCATTAAATTTAAAGTTCTTAATCCATAAATCAAGTCTGCAAATTTTAAAAAAATTTGATACTTTGTTTCATTAATATATTCATATCAACGTATAAAATGATTTTATGATTAATCACTAATTTGAGTTAATGAAACAAAGTGTTAAATGATTTTTAATTTTTTTAAATATTTGTAAATTTGATTTATATATCAAAAAATTTTAATTCAACAATTGAATCGTTAAGATTTGACGTAGACTTACTCCTAAAATAAATAAATATCTTCTCTTTATAAAATTTGTAAAGTACCTTATAAAAAAATCATCATTTGAGACGGTTAATTTTAATAATTTTTTTACTCAATAAATTGTAACGAAACATTTAATAAAAAAGTATGTTTTAAATGAACATTTATTATTATGCATTGAAGATATGATAATGAGTTTAAATAGTGTTATTAATGAATACTTGAATTCATGTATTCATTTATTGGCTATAATATTTATCATTTATAATTAAGTGCAGTGTACTGTTGGATTTTTTTATATAGGCAAGCGCACCCAAGTCTATGTAGTATAATTTAAAGGTTGTCGAACCTCAGGGACTTGTGAGATAAGCTATGATTTCTATTATACTAATTGATGCTTACGAATGTAAAATTTGATAATTACACATGTTCAAGGTTGATATGGATGATTGGTTAAATTCAAGTAGCCAAAGATAATTTAACTTGTAGAAAAATAGTTATAAGAAACAGTTGGGATTAGACTTCATCAATCTCCCTCCTATGCGTTCCTATTGATTCTTTCTAAAAATTCTATTACTCATTGCCATTGAGTTCTCTAAATTCATTCAGACTCAATCCCTTGGCATAAGAAATTCTAAGATATTTAATTCAATGAATGATTCATCACTTCATTCAATTAAATATCCTGCTTTAAGAATCAGAACTTGTAGCAACCATTAATTTCAAGACCATCCCTGGCTCTCAAAACTAATGGGTGATTCATTCCAAATCTAGAGTTAGAAAACGTTTCCCAACCAAATTCTAAACTCAAAATCAGAGATAAGTGATCAGTTTATCAAAACATTAAGAACGGAAACAAATTACTGACATAGAGTAATAGATGATATATATATATATGAATCAAAGAGGAATACAAAGGAGTTTGACGATTACGTCAATCCCAACCCTAGAGCTTAACTCTCCATAATACAAGAAATCACCCAATAACAAGATGAAAGGTGGAAGAAGAAAGAAATCCTTCGAAGAATCGCGTCCCCACGAGCTCCAAAAGTGTTCTGTTTCTTCCCTCCTCTGTTTTCTCCTCGTACAGCTCAAGATGATCCCCTTTTCTCTCTCCTCTGCCCTTATATATGTGATAAAATTAAAACAGAGTGAATAGGAAAGAGACAAATCCTCTCAGCGCCTTGAAACTAGGGATGACAACGGGGCGGGGCGAGTACGGGTTTCATGATACCCGTCCCCGTCCCCGCGAGCCAAACTCATCCCCGTCCCCGTACCCGTACCCATCGGGCAGTGACGGATCCAGAAATTTTAGATAGTGGGTGCAATACTTATTATATATATATATATATATATATATATATATATATATATATATATATATATATATAGTATTAAAAATTTTATGTATAACTTTGGAAGGCATAAATATATCATAATTATTTTTTACAAGCTTTTATATCTATGATTACAATTAAAGATGAAAATAAATTAGGTCAGACTAGATTTTATTATAATTTAGTATGTTTGAACTTAACTTTCTTTAAAAATATATATCCTAAGTATAACTTATTTATCTATCATAGACATCTTTTAAATGTTTGGGTAGAATTACAATCCTAAAAACCTACTTTATAATAATTTAATATTATTAAAAATATAAAAATAAATATGTTAAATTTTATAAAAATCAAGTTTAATTTATTTATGATATAAACATATTTTTAATATCTAACATATATTTTTAGGTGATAATTTATTTTAAAATATATTTTATAATAACAATTTTAAATAAAACATAAATCTTTCAAATTTTCTTATTTTGATATTTTTAATCAACGTATATAATAAATAAAAAACACAAAAGATAAATATGCATATTGTAAATTTTATTTTACCAAAAATTGATTTTTTAATATTATATTAAATATGTGAGTATTAATATATATATATATATATATATATCACAATTAATTTTTTAAAAAAATTGATTCGTTATTAAGAAATATTCTTTGAATTAATCTCCTTTAAAAGTTTGACAAACATCAAATAAATAAATATTTTCTCTGAATCTATATTTTATACATATGATAATTTAAAAAATATATTTATTTTATTAGAATATAATTTTTATTTTTTAAAATATATTATTTTTTAAATAAAAAATTAATTATGTCTCAAATAGTAGTGGGGGCAAGTGCCCCCACCCTCCCAAACGTGTATCCGTCACTGCCGTCGGGTATGTGATTTTCATCCTCATCTCCGTCCCCGTCGGGTATCGGGTATACCCGTACCCGTCAAAATTTTTATTTTTTATTTTTTTTTAAATATAATATTTTTAAATTATTTTTTTAATTATATTATAATTATAATTAGGTTATTTCTTTATCTCATATTATAATAAATAATCACACATAAAAAAATATTAAAATTCTTTAATAAAATTAAATTAAAAGTGGGTATTAAATTAAAAATGGGAACGGGGACGAGTATGGGTACGGGTACGGGGCGGGTAAGTACATACACGTACCCGTACCCGTACCCGATTTAATATATCGGGTTTTACTCGTACCCGTACCCGTACCCGGTCAAACCGGGTATTCCCCGTCAAAGTCAGGACGGGTTCGAGTATTACTTGCGGGTACGGGTATATTTGTCATCCCTACTTGAAACGGTTGAGCGGTTTGAAGAATCCTTCACCATGAAGTAACCTAAAGGGCTGAGCCCCTTGGATCCGCTGAGCGCCTTGGGAGTACTTCACTGCTAAGCATTCAAAAGGGCTGGGCGCCTCAGATCCGCTGAGCGCCTTGCAGGCAGAAAGCATCCTTTTCCTGGACCAAATCCGCTGAGCGGATGGTAGTGGCCGAGCGCCTTGGAGGCAGAGAACACTCCTTCTCTTCCAGGCCAAATCTGCTGGGCGCCTCTGAATGGCTGACCGCCTTCAGTTTGGGAGGCTCTCTGGCTTGATTCCGCTGAGCGCTTTAGAATGGCTGAGCCATTCTTCTCCAGGTTTCAAAACCTACAAAATAAGCACCAAATTGGATCAAAAGTTTCCTATTCCCTGTACTAACATTAATCAAAAGTACCTCTTTGATTATAAGCATATATAGCTCAAAATAATATCAATATGTACACAAAGTGTGCTAGATAAGTGTCTCAAATGAATATTTAATCAGACTAAGTAGACACTTATTATGTACACGTTTTATACTATTTAAAAAAAAATTGGACCTAGGTTCAATTTTTATTGCGATCATCTTGGTAATCTTTCCTATTTTAAAAAAAATACTATTTAAAAAATTATTAATATGGTATTTTATGTATCTTAAATAATAATAATAATAATAAATATTTATATTTTCAAAAGATTAATAGCCAGAATATAAAATACAAATAATAAATAGAGTATTTTTTTAATAATTAATGATCACATTTATCTTCTTTTTTATTATATAAAATAAGAATCTTTGACACATTTTTTCTGTCTAAAATAGAAATACATTAGAACTTTTTCTAATTTTTTGAAAATATTATTTTTTAGTTTTATTTTATTTCTAATAATCATATTAATTAATGAGATGTTTAATAGAACTTACGGGATTTTAAATGCTCATTATTAATAACTTCGTCTTTAATTATATATAAAACTCTTCAGAATAATTTACACTTCTAAGAAATTTGATTAATCTTATAAAAAAATTGATTAATTTAATTAATGAAATTAAATTTATTAATAATTGAAATTGTTTTCAAAATAGCCATATTAGCTTTAATATTAATCATTTATTTTTTTTATTTAATTATTATAAACTTATTTATTATTAAATTTAGATATACTTTCTTTTATCCTTATTAAATGACATTTATAATAGAATTATACCTCCTAATATGAGTAGTTATTTTAATTGATTTTATAAAAAAAAATTATAAGATATCAATTTTATTTTTCTTACTTATCACTAAATTGTTATATAATATATAAATATTACAACAGATCAAAATTTATGCACTAGTACCAATAAAATTTGAATAGTTTAAGAAGTAAAAAAGAGAAAATTTATTTATTAAATTATTCTCTTCTCATTATTCAACAAAAAAAAAACATATTTTCACAACCTTTAATAAAGGTAAGAGATGAAAATTAAATTAATACTTTATAGAAATTTTTAAGTGCCTTATAAAAGTATCATAATTTTCTTGTAAATTGTGTTTTATAGAAAACTTTTACGTTATTTTCTCTTGAGGACTCCAAACTTCCAAATTCCCTGGCAAGGACATTTCATACAACTATATATACCCTCTTGTCAAACAATTGAGACCACCACACCCTTTCATTGTCATTTATTTTCTTCTTTGCCTTATTGGTGTTTCAGTGCTGAGAAAATGACCATCCTCATTGAGCAACCTTCCCTTGGTATCATTGCTTTTTTTTTTTTTGCTTGTTTTTATCTTGGTTCCTAGTAATGTTCCATGGTCACTCACATTATTACATGCTTTCAGCAGAGTCACTAGTTGAAGAGAAGAACATGCATACTAAAGAATCCAATGTGCTTGTATTGGATGGTGGATTCATGACTCCAGAAATCAATGCATTTGGCCAGTCCTTCAGGTTCCAATTGCATTTTTTATTTTTTAATTTCAAGTAGTTTAAAGCCATCATTTTTTTTAATGAAATTAATATTGGGGCAATGAAAATAATTGTCACAGAAATTATGACGTTGAAAGTGAGAGGCAAAAGGGTGTGGAGGAATTTTATAGGTTGCAACACATCAACCAGACATATGACTTTGTAAGCAATGTTAATGTTAATTTCTTTTCAACAAATATGTGTCTATAGTTGGATTTCAAATGAAATGCTGATGGAAATCCAATTTGCTAAATGCTAACAATTAATGTAGGTGAAGAGAATGAGAAAGGAATATGAGAAATTGGACAAAGCTGAAATGAGCATATGGGAGTGTTGTGAACTGCTGAATGAAGTGGTGGATGAGAGTGATCCTGATCTGGATGAACCTCAAATTCAGCATTTGTTGCAATCTGCTGAGGCCATCAGAAAAGACTATCCTAATGAAGATTGGCTGCATTTGACTGCTTTAATCCATGGTATATACGTACATACATACCCTTTCAATTTTTTTTATTTTTTATTTTCTTATGTGTCAAATTGCTTGCCTAAAAGATTATCTGAACTTGCTGGAGATTTCATATCGACTAAAGATATGTCTAAATTAATGTATATAAGAGAAAAACAATCTTATCTTATAAATCAATTTTGAAGAGGCCTTTTTATGCTTTGGATATTTGGATGCCGGTGTATATCAAAATATAGCAGCACCAACGTGGATATCATAATCTTGTTTGCTTGTTTTAGATCTTGGAAAGATTCTTCTCCTTCCTAGCTTTGGTGAGCTTCCTCAATGGGCTGTTGTTGGTGAGAACTTAATCCTTAGCTACATAAGTTTAATTTTTTTTCTTGCTTCCAATTTGTTTTAAGTTTGAATCCAGCAATTTAATTGAATTGTTAATGGGATATTTGCAGGAGATACATTTCCTCTGGGTTGCGCCTTTGATGAGTCCAATATTCACCATAAGGTAATTAGTTTCTTCAAAGAAACCTGTTAATGACAATAATTTGAATCTTAAATTAATAATTGGCCTAATTTCATTCCTGATGCAGTATTTCAAGGAGAACCCTGATTACAATCGCGCTGCATATAATACCAAGAATGGAATCTACACCGAAGGATGTGGACTAGAAAACGTAGCTATGTCATGGGGACATGATGATTATATGTATATGGTGAGTATGGATATATAGTTCATGATGCAGATGTTCTAAATTTTATACATATATTTTTATTATAGCACTTTATTTGAGATGTAATATATGATGCATTTGAATATGCAGGTTGCTAAGAAAAATGACACCACTTTGCCATCTGCAGGGTTGTTCATCATCAGATATCACTCTTTCTATCGTAAGAATTTTCATCATATATGTGTTTTTCTTAATTATAAACTTTGTTGAATGTTGAGAAGAAGGTTCTCTGTGTTCATTGTCTCGCAAATATAATGACTGCAACATATAATTTTGCAGCTTTGCACAAGGAAGGTGCATACACTCACTTGATGAATGAAGAAGATGTTGAGAATTTGAAGTGGCTCAAAGTATTCAAGTATGTTTCTGTTTTAACTTGGCTAGATTTGTTTATTTGTGCACGTCTTTTGCTTTGTCTCACATAATCTATAAACTATAATACAATCTTGTGCAGCAAATATGATCTCTACAGCAAGAGCAAAGTTCTAATTGATGTTGAGAAAGTTAAGCCATACTATGTGTCACTCATTGAGAAGGTGAGAGTAAAAATTGGGATCATCTTGATGATTTGGTCAATTTATTATTTATTTTATTTTATGTACTCATTGTTTTCAATGTGTGATTCTTTTTTTCTTTTTGGCCATTTGCAGTATTTCCCTGCGAAGCTTAAGTGGTGAACCATTTGAAGTCAAGGGCTTGAGAACATTGATTTTTAATAATTATATATGGCGAGCGAGTGATTTACCAAATTATGTTTTTTCTTTTTCCCCTTTTATGCAAGGATTCAGTTTGCATTCACTTGCAAATTAATTGCTATTATAAATTTTATATCCAGTTATAAAATAAATAAATGATTTCATATAATTCGCATACCTTATAAGTTATAATGTTCAAGTGATCCATTCTACAGGATACCAAATGGATAACAAATGCATTCACATTTCAAAGAGGAATTGGGGTGAAGAATACAATTAGCATGACTCTTCTAGTATACAAATTATATTCCTTAACCATTCTTTTCTCAATTCTTTTAGGCGAGAGTGCATTAAGAAATTTGCACAACATTGACCATTCACTTTGTGTATCAAAATCTGCATTTTGCACACAGAGGCATTGACACAAAAAGATTTTGTAAACTTTTACATCTATGGCAGAAAAATATATCTCAGCGTCGATTTTCAAGTGGTTAAATTGAAATATTTTAGTGAGCTATTTTTCTTTGTTTTCTTTAACAGGTCGACTACTTATATTTCAATCATGCATATTTAATTACAATATAAGCATTATTTTCTTAAAACAAAATGTAACTCAACAATTATTTTCTAATTAGTATTAACCAGTATGTTTACTCGTGTGATGCACATTATTTTATTTAATATATATTTTATATAATAATAAATATATTAAAAATAAATTATTTGTAAAGTATATTTTATTTATATTTTAAAATTATTATTATCTTTATTTTATAAAAATAGAAAAAGTTTATTATATAACATTTATAAATTAATGTACACAATAATAAATTTAATTGCTTAGAAATAATTAATATATACAATTTGAAAAAATACAGATATATGTCATTGTAAAAACAAAAATATATATTTATTAATGTAATGGTCAATGCGACATTGGAAGAATATATTTAAATTTTGAAAATAATTATATTTATTTTATATATAATATATAAAATAATGATACATATATATTTTTTAAAAATTATAGATATTAAAAATAATCATTATATTTTAAAATAATAATATAATTTAACATATTATATTAATTATTAATTGCAATCCAAATATAAAATTTAAATATAATTAATGAAAAAATTATTAAATCATAAAATTATATTACAAATAATATTATTAATATATTACATTCTCATTAATAATAAGATATAAATATTTATGTTCATTAATTAATACATTCAACTTTCATTAAATATTATAATTTACGTTTCAAATTTTTAAAGACTTAATATTAAGATATCATTTAATATATTCTCATATTATAAATATTTATTTTTTTATGTAGGAGTTGTCAACAAAAGATAATATTAATATTGGATAAAAAATGATTTAAATATAAATTAATTGCGTGTGAAAATTAATTTTTATATTTTTAATAAAAAGATATATATTTAAATATAAATTAATACAAGATTAATTGAATGAAATGGCAATTAATTATTACATGATATTTTTGAAGTGTAAAGAAATTCATAAACCTCCATTTTGCACCAGATGCAAAAAGGTAAGTAAATAATTTAACCATAGTTGGAGGCTTATACCAAAAATGTCACTTCCCACCTTGATGAGCACCAAACTTAGCAAGGATATGAGCTGAAGTATTAGCTTCTCTAGGTACATGAGCTAAGAAGCATGATCCATAAGCATGCAAATCTGCAAGACAACTCTAGCATGATGATGAAAATTCAAATCCAAAAATCCCATGACCACATTAACCACATCAAGAGCATCACATTCACACATTATTACATCCCCAAGCGACCTCAAGGAAATTCCTAAGAGCTGACAATTATGCAAGAAAAGCATCACCTTAGCCTTCATTGGATGAAAAACCAGCCAACCATTCATCCTGTTGGTTGCGGACCAAACCACTAGTACCCATCTGGCCATTTCTAGTACAGCTACCATCTATATTCAATTTAAGAAAAGGAGGAGACCACTTAGGTTGGGAATGAGTTCCAAAAAATGCAACATTCCCTGCACAATCTAATTCTAAAACTCTAATCCAAATGGCATTAAGATCTAAGTTGATTTGTTGGAAGAGCAGCACTAAATGCAAGCCAGAGGAACATTTTGATCTTCTAGAAATTGATAGCTTCCAAAACATTTTCCATCTACCTCTATCTACTCCAATAACATTATCACATAACAGAAATTTATAAGCAGTGGCTGCAGTATATAAACAACTTTTATGATAGGCTATCTACTTTATTATAAGTAAGATAAGATACATTTAACAAAATATTCAAATCTAAATGCGTTAAAAAAATTTGTATATTTTTAATTTTTTTAAATTAAATAGCTTTAAACATAAAATAAAATATAAAATATTCATAAATTAAAAATTGTTATTTTTATTGCTTCTAATTAATAATAATTACATAGTATTTATTATTTTTATAACTGTTTTTTTAATTTAATTCATTCTCTTAATTTTTTATTAATATTAATATATATAACTACTAATTAATTATAATTTAAAATTATTGGTCCATGAATACTAGTTATAACCATATTATATATATTTTCATTATTAATGATACTAAAAAAATTGATTGTAATTATAATTTTATAAAAAAATGATCGAATTTTAGTTACTAAAAAAAATCTTTAATTGGTTTTGTCAAAAAGTAATTAACTGAAAAATAAAATTAAAAAATATAATTTATATGAGAATAAAAATAGAAAACAAAAAATAAATAACAAATAACACATACTAATAATTTCCATTTCCGATTCAACATTAACAAATTCTCTTTCTTTCATTTTCTTTGCAAAATTAACTATTTTGCATGTTTTCAATAGAAAATATAGACATGGCATGCATCAATATAAAATAATAACATCCCAACAACATTAACACTCCAAAATCTAACAACCATTTGCATCATACCCAATTATATATACATATATATATATATAAATATATATATATAAAAGGAATACAAAATGGGAGGATTAGGTCAAAACTCAAAAAACATAATTAACAAAACCTATAAAAATGAAAACCACAATGATTTCTAAAAACATCTTTATTAGAGAATCTAGGAAGAAAATCCTACCATTTATACATAGGCATATGGTGAAGCTCAACACCAACTAGCTTATCCACACAAGTATTTCCTTCTGGATAAATATGAGAGACAAAAAAATTATAATTGAACAAAGATGACGACAATGCAACCATCTAATAAATTCTTAATCAAATTTATAAATAGTATCATATATGCTTTAAGAATAATATAGTTTCCTAAAAAAATAGAATAATATTGATTCCAATCTATTTATTGTAATTAAATGTGCACGCCTAAAATATATTTAGGGAGTAATTTTTTTCTTCTTTGATAGTCAATTGGTTTGAAATACTGAGATGAAATATAACAAGTCAACCGACTAAAATAAAGAAGAAGAAAAAATATGTCAATATAACATCAATATTGTGCAATTTTTTTTAATGCAGAGATATATGTTGATGTTTTCATCTTTTAAATTATTGTTATTGTTGTTTAGATATTTTCTTGTGACTATAAAACTCTTCTTAACCTTTTTGTTGATTCATCATTTTCTAAGTTTAGGACATTTAGCCTTCATATGTTTAAATTTTTTACACTCATACTAGATAATCTCATTGTTTTCTTCCTTGAAAGATTTCTTAAACTTTTTGGACATGAGTGATATCTCATGCCTGTTGAGTCTTCAGAATTTTCCTTTGAGTCATTATGCTTAAATTCCAATTTTAGAATTTTGTTTTTATCCCTCTTTTTATTGGTTTTTCTAATCTTTAGAATAACAGAATCAATGACTTTCAAGTGATTCTTATTGTTTAATGGACTCCATGAATTTTCATGACTCCTAAGACTTTATTCAACATAAAATTTTTTAGTAACTCTTCTATATGATAGTGACCTTAAACCCCAAGACCTTTGAAAGATTTAAAGTTTATTGTTACTGATTTTTTTAATGTTGTGCAAATTTTTTAATGCATCCCCCTTAACAAAATTGAAAAGAAAAAGAAAATTTGTTTATAAAACAATTTGTTGTATTGTTAAAGTGTGTTTATAAAATATTTAAAAATTAAATTATTTTAATAATTAATTATAATCAAAATAAAATTGAGTAAATTTTTTGTAAGAGATCTTAAATATTTAATTTCAATAAGATACAACATAATCAATTTTTATAAAGTAAATTAACTTTATAGAAGAAAGCTTAAAATATTTAATTTCGGTAAGATACAACATAATCAGTTTTTATAAAGTAATTTAACTCTATAGAAGAAAGCTGTTGAGAAATAATTATAAAATTTTCAAATTATTATCTCATAAAAATAATTTATTTTTTAAAAGAAAAAAAAAACTTGTTTATAAATTTAAGCTTGTGTTCCAAATACACAGCTTTTTGCGATAAAAGCTTAAATGAGATAATTTAATCTCAGAAAGTATTAGTAGTCATGCATATCGTATTCTTCACCCCAATTCCTCTTTGAAACGTAAATTTTTTATACCCATTTGGGTTGTAAGATAAGTGTCACAAACAAACATCCCTCTGTTATCTGTATTTATCATCATTATTCATAGCTATTTAATGTAGTACTATAAATTAAAGTATATTGGATGGCAATGGTTGTGTTTATTAGAGTAAATCTCCATTTGATGATACGAATTTGTCGATCAATAACCAAAAAAAAAAAGGTATGGAGCAGAAAAGATCATTTGGACAGTAAGAAATGGGAATCATATTAAATCATTTTAGTCTTTAACTGGATATGATATTTATAATTTGAAGATTGCAATTTGCAAACGAATACATGAAAGAAACGCATTTCAATATGATGAATTGCAATCTGAATCCTTGTATAGAAGGAAAAATAAAAATAAATTTAGTAATTTGTTAAATCCGTTGCTCGCCATAGTAATTAAAAAGCAACTCTCCTCAGTCCCTTGACCTCAAATGTTTCACCATCTAAGCTTCGCAGGGAAATACTGCAAGTGGCAAAAGGAAAATAAGAACCACATGTTAAAAAATCAATGAAGAAATAAATATATTATAAAAAAAATCATCAAGATCATCCCAATTTGACTCTCACCTTCTCAATGAGTGACACATAGTATGGCTTAACTTCCTCCACATCGACTAGAACTTTGCTTTTGCTGTATAGATCATATTTGCTGTACAAAATTGTATTATAAGTTATGTAAGAAACTATTAAAAGATGTGCACAAATAAACAAATTTACAGAAGTTAAACCAGAAACATACTTAAATACTTTGAGCCACTTCAAATTCTCAACATCTTCTTCATTCATCAAGTGAGTGTATGCACCTTCCTTGTGCAAAGCTGCAAAATTATATGTTGCAGTCATTATATTTGCGAGACAATGAACACAAGAACCTTCTTCTCAACATTCAACAAAGTTTATAATTAAGAAAAACACATATATGATGAAAATTCTTACGATAGAAAGAGTGATATCTGATAATAAACAATCCTGCAGATGGCAAAGTGGTGCCATTGTCCTTCGCAACCTGCATATTTCAATGTTCACCTTGTTAGATCCTAAATAAGTACTATATAATAAAATCATACATTACATATGTATAAAATTTAAAACATCCGCATGATGAACCATATATAGACTCACCATATACATGTAATCATCATGTCCCCAAGACATCACAACATTGTCTAGTCCACACCCTTTGGTGTAGATCCCATTTTTGGTGTTATAAGCAGGGCATGTGTAATCCGGGTTGTCCTTGAAATACTGCACCAGGAATGAAATTAGACCAATTGATAATTTATGAACATGTTATTAGTTTACCGGTTTCTTAGAAGAAATAAACTACCTTATGATGAACATTTGACTCATCAAAGGCACAGCCAAGAGGAAATGTATCTCCTGCAAATGTCACATTAAACATTCAATTATAATGTTGGATCAAATATATAAAGTAAGAAAAAATAAATCTTATAAAATAAGTTAAGGAACAGTTCTTACCCACAACAGCCCATTGAGGAAGTCCACCAAACTTGGGAAGGGTAAGAATCTTTCCAAGATCTGGAACAAGTCATCAAGATTATGTTAGACCCCATTGGTTGAAAATGGAAATGTCTCTCTTTTACAATACAACTGGGGCAATATTTTGATATAAAGGGATCCAAATATCCCAGTCAAACCAAGTCAAATGAGGATAATTATGACATAAATGTCAATAGATCTTTTCGGCAAGAAATCTGACACACAAAAAAAATAAAAAAATAAAGAAATTGAAATGGTATGTATGTATGTACCATGGATGAGAGCAGTCAAATGCAACCAATCTTCATTAGGATAGTCCTTTCTGATGGCCTCAGCAGACTGCAACAAATGCTGAATTTGAGGTTCATCCAAATCAGGATCACTCTCATCCACCACTTCATTCAGCAACTCACAACATTCCCAAATACCCATTTCTGCTTTGTTCAATTTCTCATACTCCTTCCTCATTCTCTTCACCTACATTATTAGCATTTAGTAAATCGGATTTCCTTCAGCATTGCATTTTCTTCCTTTGAAATCACCAAAGAGCCACATAATTGGTGAAAAGAAATTAACATTAACATTGCTTACAAAGTCATATGTCTGGTTGATGTGTTGCAACCTATAAAATTCCTCCACACCCTTTTGCCTCTCGCTTTCAACATCATAATCTCTGTGCCAGTTGTTTCCATTGACCCGTATTAATTTCATCGAAAAAAAATGATAGCTTTAAAATACTTGAAATTAAAAAATAAAAAATGAAATGCAATTGAAACCTGAAGGACTGGCCAAATGCATTGATTTCTGGAGTCATGAATCCATCCTTTGGAACCAGAAATCCACCATCCAATACAAGCTCATTGGTTTCTTCGGCATGCACGTTCTTCCCTTCAAATTGTGACTCTGAAAGCATGCAAAATGTAACCTTAGTCATTTATGTAACACTAGGAACCGAAAAAAAAAAAAAAAAAAGAGCATACCAAGGGCAAGGATAGGTTGCTCAATGAGGATAGTCATTTTGTTGTGCACAAAAGGTGAAGCAGAACAAAAGAGAATGGAAAAGAAATGAAATTTTGATGTGGTAGACCAATTTGAGAAGGGGTATATATAGATCCACAAATGTCCTTGCCAGGGAATTTCGAAGTTGGGAGTCCTCAACAGAAAAAACATAAAACTAAATCTTGTTTTGTGCGTGATTTTTTGGAAAATGATCTATGAATTTATGAAGAAAAAATTATGATAACTTAATTTATTTAAACCGTTTAATTTGTAATAATAAATCATGACAGTTGTATATCTAAGTCAAAATATTTATTATACATATCATAATTTGATTTATTTTTATAACACAATCTAATTTATTT
Source organism: Cajanus cajan (assembly GCF_000230855.2). Taxonomy (NCBI): domain Eukaryota; kingdom Viridiplantae; phylum Streptophyta; class Magnoliopsida; order Fabales; family Fabaceae; genus Cajanus; species Cajanus cajan. The sequence continues at coordinate 74,763,154 of NC_138518.1, forward strand.
TTATAAATTTAACTGTTTAAATACATTAAATTATCATAAATTTTATGTCGAGAAATTGAATCTAATTTTTTGAGGAGGGCTATAAAAGTAATTATTACAATATGTGAACAAGTTGATAAGCATGAGTCAGCCATACGTGTGAATGATATCTTGTAGTAGTTGTTAAATGGTTGAGAAGCTGAACCCTTCTCACTTCTGACGAGGCATCTACTCATAACCGAGTAATCTTCTGACTTTCATTTTAATTTCACCACCATGCATTCAATAAATATCTTTCTTCTTTTCTTCCTGCATTTTAATGCAAATCTCTTCAAATCATGCTCAAATATTGCTGATTCCTTCAAATATTAAATATTAATAATAACACATGCTATTCAACTTAATTCTTTAAAAGTAAAAAATGTGAAGAATGCCTTATCTTATGTCTAAATTTTTCTTCCTAATTCAGTCATTTATATAGGATTTTTTCTTATATTATAGAATTTTTTAAAGAAATTATTTCAGTCATTTTAAATATTAAACATATTTTCAACATTTGGAAAATCGTAATTTATATGATAATATAAAAAAAATATTATATAATAGCTGTGTATGACACGTGATTTTCATGCGCTGAATTGAACATACAGACAAAGATTAGCTGTACACAAAATTAACGTTACTTGCTGAGCGCCAGACAAAAATTGTTCTACCACTATTTATTTGTCACTCACTGTCTACATTGATGAGGAATTAATTTTAACAACATATTTTCCAAAAATATAAATGTATTTTAATTTATATCTTATAAATATATGGTATGTGTGGACTGGGTGTCTGTGTATTTTATTGTTAAATCAGTTCATCTCTGCCATCAACCACTTTACGTGCACCTAAAAAAGTGGAGTACTGTACACATTACACAAATGAATGAGTTCAGATTTTTTTAAGTTTTTTAGAACATATGTGGCATGGGTTGCTTATCAGCAATCTACCGTGCTATATTAGCTATTTTTATTATTTAGATGTTAAAATAGGTTACTTAAATTTTAATAAAATTATTGACTTAAATATGTTTTTAGTCCCTGTAATTTTTAAAAATTTTGTTTTAATTCCTTAAATCACCAATAACATATTTGAAAGTGACCAATTAAGATAGTTATGCAATATTAATTAGATTTAATGTGATATTTTCACTAATAGAGATACCGATAGGTAGATTTTATGTAATAATATTTGATAAATTTCTTAACAAAATTTGAATACAAGGACTAAAATAAGATTTTTTAAAATTACAGGGACTAAAAACAATAATTTTACATTTGAGGGACCAAAAACAGATTTACTCTAAATTTGAGGGACTAAAAACATATTTAAGTCAAAATTATTTGTATAGGTTCCATTGTTTAAGAAAAAAGTAGAAAAGAGTTGATGAGGCACAATAAATTACTTATAAATAACTCACGTTGTAAATGCTCTAACGTGCATTTTAATATTACATGTTTTTATTGCTACAGGATTCATGAACTTAATCACACTCGATTCAACTCCAATTAATATTTTGATTTAATTTTTGGATAGCTCAAATCGAAACTAACAAAATTCAAATAAAAACTTCGCATTCTTTTTAGGTTTAGTATCAAATTTTAATAATGAATTTGAACCCAATTTATTGACATGCCATTTTTTATTTTAATTGACTAAAATGTATTTTTTTTCTTTACTAATACCTAATATTTAATTATCATCTTCTTATTAAATATTGATAGTTAAAATTATAACTTTGATTATGATACATGAAATAAAATTAAGTAAAAGATATAATAATTTATATTTAATACTTGCTTCTTTTACCTTAAGTGTTGCATTTTTTGGATTTTTTTTTGTTATTTTCAAATTTTAAGGTAATGTTCATATTTTTTTCTCATTTATATATTTGTATCTTTTAATATTTTCTTCATCTCATGATAAGTATCATGATTGAAAAAAAAAATTTCAAAACAAGTCTCATATTAACTTTTCAATATAGCATTAATTATTTTTTTTCATATATACTCCTCAAAATGTAAAGTGGTTATTATGTTACATAATTTATAACAAAGAAAATTTCACAAGATTAATTTTGTAAAATTAATATTATTTTTTATCTATTTTTTATTTTTTAATTTATATAAAATAATATAATACAACACTTATTATGTGACAGAGAGAATATTATTTTATATATTTGCTCGTAAAACTAAGTAATAAATTATTGAAGAACTCAAGGGTGCATTTATTATCTATTGACCAAAATTTCAAAAGAATATGAATTGTTATGTTGAAAGTTTTCAATACTTTGTTTATGCGCACAAAATATTTTATTTTTCTAATAAGAGAAATAGAGAACGAGAGAAATCATTGGAAATTTTAAATATGGGAGAAAAAATGATTATAATTAATTTGGAGAATTATGTCGAAACAAAACATTTAAAAGAGATAAAAATTAAGTTTGTTGACTTAGTAATTATAAGATCGGTATGAGGATATAGAAGGGTCGACCTAGTGATCTCATGTTTGATTAGGGATGGCAATGGGTCCATGGGAGCAAGTAATAATAAACTTGTCCCCGTTCTGCAGGGTAAAAATTGGCCCCATATCCACCTTATATCCGTGCACCACAAATATCCATGGATATTTATAAATTTTTTAAGAAATTAAAAAAAATATATTAGAAATAATTTTAAGTTTATATTTAATGTCATTGAAATATTAAAAATAAAAATTCACACTACAAGAAAATTATCATATAGTGGCACACATTTTATAATGACACTATACATGTCACTAAAAATTACTTTTACTCACACAATAACTATAATATATGTTGGTATATTATTAAAAGTGTCGGTATAGGCTATAGTGACACACAAAATATGTTGTTAAATCTTATTCAAAATCAACACTAAAATTGTGTGTAACTATATTTCAAATAGACATATACCTACATATATTGTACCTATAGTGACACTTTTTGTATGTCACTATATGTAACATTTCTTGTAGTGTCAATGTTAATTTTGAACTTATATTTAACGTTAATTTTGTTGAAATAATAATAAAAATACAAGATAATCAATAACTTAAAATACATCAATCTCACAAGTGAAAGTCTAGTATCAGAAAGCTACAATAATTCAATCTCATAATTCTAAACGAAAGTAAACAACTTAAAATACATAAATCTTATTGTGATGACTAATGTGTGGGTTGTGCGGCTATGGAAAGAAAATAAGATGAAAGAATGTAATTTTAGGGTTAAGTGATACAAGGATAATTAGGATACTTAAGAAATATTATTAAATGGGTACCCGCATATATGGATATCATCATACCCGCCCCCACCCCGTTTATAAACGGATAAAAAATTATCCGTCCTCATTATTTACGGGTACCCAATTAGCCTATCTATTTATTATTCGTAGCGAATTTTACCTACAAATACTCGCGAGTACAAGTATTTTTGTCATCCCTATGTTTGATTCTTATTTTTGTTAAAATAATGTTTAACTAATATAAGTCACATCTTGTGAGTGCAAATTAGTTATTGATTTCCAATTTTGGGACATTGTATGGACTATCTCCATGAAAAAAAAATTGTTTGACTTTTCTTTTTCTCTCTTATATTCTTTTAATTCATCTTCTCTTTCTTATTTATCTCATATTCTTCTCTTTATATATTCTCCTTCTTTTTATCTATCAATATTAATATATAATTTATCAATATATGAATTTTGAATTATTAAATATTATATATTATTAAATTTTTTGAATTATTAAAATTTATCTAATGTTGTAAAATCATTATCGTCTTTCATCTATTTATTAATTTTTTTTAGTTTATGTAAAATAATATAAGATAATATTTATTATGTAACAAAGAGAATATTATTTTATATATTTATTCATAAACTAAATAATAAAGAATTCAATGGTACATTTATTAATTATTGACCAAAAGTTTAAAAGAATGAGTTGTTATGTTAAGAGAGATCATCGAAAATTTTAAACATGAGAGAAAAAAATTAATTGCAAGTTATTTTGGAGAATTGTGTAGAAATAAAACATTTTAAAGACATAAAAATCAAGTCTTTTAACTCAGTGAGTATAAGGCATGCATTAGGACACAAGAGAGTGGACCTGGTGGTCTCAAATTTGATTTCTATCTTTGTTAAAATGATGTTTGACTAGTGAAGGTCACATCTCATAAATGCAAATTAATTTTTGATTCTCAACTTTGAGACAATGTGCGCACATGTCTATGGAAAAAAAAAACATAAGATTTAATTTGACTTTTTTCCTCTTTTTTTGTTTCTTTCTCGTCTTCTTTATCTCTTTTCTCTCTATTTACTCTCCTATTTTTTATTTATTAATACTGATGTATAATTTATCAATATATACATTTTTTAAGTTATTAAATATTTTAAATTTTTAATTATTAAATATTATATAATGTTATTTTTTTTGAATTATTAAAATTTAACTAATATTGTAAAATCAATATTATCTTTCATCTATTTTTAAAATTTTTCTGTTTATGTAAAATAATATAAAAATGACACTTAATATTTTACGGAGAGTATTACTTCATGTATTTGATCATAATAATAAATAATTGAAAAACTTAAGGGTGCATTTATTACCTATTGACCAAAAGTTTAAAAGGATGTGAGATGTTATGTTGAGAGTTTCCAATATTTGTTTCTACTCACAAAATGTTTTATTTTCCAATAAGAGAGAGGGAGAGAGAGAAATCATTGGAAATTTTAAATGCAAAGAAAAAATTGTTTGCAATTAATTTGGAGAATTGTGTGAAAACAAAACATTTAAAAGACACAAGAATCAAATCTCTTGAGTTAGTGGTTGTAAGGTTTGTCTTAAGATATAGAAAGTCAGTAGTTTCATTTTTGATTCCTATCCCTTTTAAAATAATACTTAGCTAGCAGAAGTGATATTCCACAATCACAATTTAGTCATTGCTTCCCAACTTTAAGAGACTACGTAAATCATGTTCATAGAAGAAAAAAAACATAATATTTCATTTGACTTTATCTTTTTTTTTTTTTCTCTCTTGTCTTATTTATTTCATCTTCTCTTCTCATTTGTCTCTTCTTTTCTCTATCTATTCTCCTATTTTTTTTTTATATTAATAATGATGTATAATTTATCAATACATGCCTTTTAAGTTTATTAAATATCTTGTTTTTAATTATTAAATATTATATATTTCTACATTTTTTGAATTACTAAAATTTAACTAATATTTATTCTCAATAAAAATTTAATATTAAAATTTCAAATTTTGTATTGATAAATAATTTTTGCATATGATAACAATTAAGTTGTATTATCAAAATTAAGTATTTAAAATTAATAAATAAATAAATTCAATTATCAGATCAAAATAATTAAAATACCAAGTATCTCAACTTTTAAATTTCTTCATCTAAACATAATCTAAACGATTTTCTTTGATTTTTCATAAAAGTTACTTTTTGTAATGACAATTTTTTTAAAAAAATTCTAAAAAAATCATTACATTCTTATAAAATTTTAAAATTTACAAAAAAAATTTATGATAAAATAGTCTTATGAAATCTTAATCTAATACACTCCTAAATATCAAAATGCATATCATCATATCAAAAAAAAAATACTTAAAAAGTTACATCCAACATAATTATTCAAAAGAAATAAAATAAAATGCATGTATAACATAATTATTCAAAAATCGAGTCAAAAGACATTTGAAGATGATTAGAAAAAAAGTTATTTTTCTGTATTGGTAGACTCTGCCCAAACCAACTTACTATATATTATCTAATTCAATTTAGATTATTTTAATCAGTTCAGGTAACCTTTGTTTAGAAAGGAATCTAAAAAAAATGACTTTTTTATTTTAGTATTTGATCTTAAATTTTTTATCTTGTTTATTACACAATTGAGTGAACACCATTTTTTTTTTTTATCGTTAATACAGTTAGCAAAGTTTAAATACTTTTAGAATTATGGCAAAAAGGTTTAATTGATCATAAAAAGCATTTTTGTGGACCATAAGTAGAGTGATTTTTTTTTGGGTGTGTGCTTCCTTCATCTTATCAACTTATATTGGGCCTAAAGTATTTTAGTGTGTTTGTTGGAGTGGATAGGTCTATATTCAGAATAAAGTGATACTTTTAGTTATGTCTTTATGTTCAAAATAAAAATCAAACTCTAATTATTAATTAAGGTGTATAAATATTAAATTATTTATATTAACAATTTTTTATAATTAATAAATTACTTGGTATGATTTATTTTTCGGTAAAAAAACTGGACGAAACCTATTTGTCTTTTAATTGGATAATTTTATATTTAGAAAATAATAAAATTAGGGACATTAACAAAAATCAGCTGAGATTCTTCGTACATAAGATTTATGGATTATCTTTCGTTGGTACTAAACATCATCTCCCTTCTAAGTTTATGTGAATCCAAATTTAATGGACACCAAACAAACACGCATTTAACATGATTAGTTGTACAAAACTTAACACTACTGTACTAATTCAGCATCATAAATATTTTATATGGTAATGCAATTTATATGGCACAATTACTTGAGCATTCAATATGGCTCTGCAACTAAATAAAATGCTCATGTTACTGTCTAATGTGAAACTAAGTTGGGTTTTGCACCCTGCATCCTATTAAACTCACTATACCTCAAACTTTCAACAAAGATTACTTTCCTCTTCAATAGGAATACTCCTAGGTGATAAATAAATTAAAAAAACTCCTATTAAAAAGTTCTAAATTTTAAAGACATTTACCAGATTCTTTTCTTTAGAAAACTATCAATCGCATAAAATTTTAGACATAATATTTGTTTGAGTAAATTTTTATAGAAAATTTTTAAAAGAGTAAAATATATAAAGAGAAAAAAATGAAATAAGTTTTTTCATAAACTAATTAGTTTATGCAAAACTCATTATTTAGGAGCTTTCTTTTATTAGATTTTTTAAAATGTTATTTTTAACTTATGTATAAGTTAATTTTAATTTATGAAAAAAATTATGGTAACTTTTTTTTCTTATTTTTCTCTCGTGTCAATGTTGGGTGTAACACGTAAGACTTGGTTTAAACTTCAAAATAAGAGAATAAACCTGAAGAATTGTGTGTTTCTTTGTCATGATTTTGTAAGGTTGCCTCATTAATTAGCACATTTCACTAAAGAAAGATTTAATACATTGAATACAAGGACAGTGGAATTATTTGCTAAATTAAAATGAGAGAATTTAAGTGTGATGCTTACTATTTAACCCCTATCACTATATTTAATCAATTGGTAAAGAAATGAGTGTTTTAGTCTTCATAAAAGGTGTGAAAAAAAATAGTTAATGTAATGTTGTTAAATGGAAAAATTAAAAAAGACTTATGTATTGCTTAATTATATGGTTTATTTATCTGTTATCTATATATAAAAAAATCTGTTTAATTATATAATACTCATGTGACATTATTTTATTTTCCCTAAAATAAAAATTGATATTTTTAATTAATTTTTTAAATTCCTCCATTATTTTTTATTTCTATTTCTATTTATAATAACTAATTTATATTATGTTACAAAATTATTTTTAACTAACGGTGAATTTTAATAAAAATTAAAATTAACTTGAAATAAAAAAATTAATAGATCATAGAAGATAAAAAGCTAAGAAAAAAAACACTTAGAAAATATTGTTGTCGACAAAAATTTGCTGAAAACACTCCCATTTAAGAATGGTCTATAAAAATGTTATAAATTATATATATATATATATATATATATATATATATATATATTATATATATTATGTCAATTTTATTTTATAAGAATGAAATATCAAATCATATTAGATTAATATAAAATTTTATATATATGATCTAAGAGTAATAAACTTTTAATCTAATGGTTAAATTTACAAAATTCACATTTAATTGTTAAGTGGTGTAATACTTAGTAAAATACATCGATATAATTATAACCCTTTATATATATATATATATATATATATATATATATATATATATTTTAAGGAGAAGGGAGGGCACTCTACAGCTGTATTTGATATAAATATATAAAATTGGATTTTAAAATAAATGTCATTAATGTGAGTAATTTAATTCCTTGTTAAATGTGTTTAGATATGTTAAATTTAATTAGAACTCGAGTTGCCAAGATTTTCCAACCAGGCCCTACCTGGGCTGAATACAAAATTGTAGCGTGGGCTTGAAACGGAAATAAGGCTATCTGAATAAGGCAATCCTTCATTATTCTCACCAACTCTCCCATTCTTTAATGTCTCTTTACACAATTTCCATCCTGCTAACGTGGTCCAGCCCACAAGAAATACCATGTCATTTTGAAAAAAAAAATTATTTTACTTTTTAAGTCACTGTTGTTTGGTATGTCAAAAAGTTTCATATGCATAGAATACAGGTTTTCATTAAAGATGAACCAGCTGAATTTCTAATTTAATTATTATATAATAAAAATGCATTTTTAACAAACTTGTAACTGATCTCTGTTAATTTTAAAATCCTCGGCCTGTGCATGACTTGTTAGTGTTATAATTTATTTTTTTTATTTTATACTTTTTTCATAACTATATTATTTATACATAGGAAGTATTCACTGGTTTTTATTATTATTTTTAAGTAGAATTTTGTCTCTTAGTTACATTTTTCACATATAAAATTGGAAACTTTGAACTCAAAGGAAATGATTGATGAAACGAATGAGCAAGATTAATGAAAAGGTTTGGTATGATTATATAAAGTCTGGCCAAACATATGGTAAGGATGTAATGCAATGATAGAAGCCGCTGGCGTGCTTTGTTAACAGGGAATCAATGGATAAGAATGGATCTTGTCTTCTACTTTCTCTGTTCAAGATACTAATTTCTTAGAACTCAGAATAACTCAACATATCTACATTAGGATTAATCCCTTTCCCTCATTTCACATTCATAATTCATTCATTCTTACTTTTTTGTTCTCTTCTTACTTTTCTCTCTCCAACTCTTCACATATTCTCCTTAACTTCCTCTTTAATTATGATTTATTTAATAATATATTCATTAAGAAATAAAGTTAGCATAATCTTCTTAATTAGGTCAGATTATTTTTAAGAAATAAGTTTGAGCAAATCTTTTTACAATTTCTTTTTAATTTCCTGGCAAACTATAATTCATTTAAAATGTGTTTTAGGTTTATTATATCGTCCTATTTAAGTAAATATAGATAATATTTTTTTAATATTTACTTATGTTATACATTTATTTATCTTTTTAAATATTAAACATATTTTATAAATTTATTAAATGATAAATTTATGTCATATTTAAATATTATTATTATTATAAAATAGACTTTTAAATATAAGTTATAATAAACATCATATTAGAATTTTAAAATAAGTTTATATATATATATATAGCAAATTAAATTAATGGACTTTTATGTATAGTTTAGACTACTTATTTTTACCCTTATCTCATACTTTTGGATTACAATAATTTTAATTCTCACAATTTATAATTTTTTATAATAATGATGATGTCAAAATTTGAATTTAAAATTCTCTGCATATTATCCAAAGCTCCAATCATTAGTCTGACCGTATTTGTTCTCACAATTTATAGTTTGTTTTATATCGATCTTTTTTTTTACATATTTTTCTATTAGCCGATTTAATTAAAGATGGATCGGACTTATATCTTCTTTGTTGTTATATAAAAACTTTAATGTGAAATATTTAAAAAAAAAGACTAACGTGTTAACCTTTTCAAAAATGTTAGAGCGTCATACACTAAATAATAATAATAATAATAATAAAGCATATAACAGGTCACATATCAATTTATGACATATATTTTCTATATAGTTCAAACCTATTTAAACAAAGCCTTATTTTACTTAATTTATTTCTCCCTTGAATATAAATGTATGAACATAAAGCATATAACATGTAACATATCAATTTATGACATACATTTTCTATATAGTTCAAACCTATTTAAACAAAGCCTTATTTTACTTAATTTATTTCTCCCTTGAATATAAATGTATGAACATAAAGCATATAACATGTAACATATCAATTTATGCCATACATTCTCTATATAGTTCAAACCTATTTAAACAAAGCCTTATTTTACTTAATTTATTTCTCCCTTGAATATAAATGTATGAACATAAAGCATATAACATGTAACATATCAATTTATGCCATACATTTTCTATATAGTTCAAACCTATTTAAACAAAGCCTTATTTTACTTAATTTATTTCTCCCTTGAATATAAATGTATGAACATAAAGCATATAACATGTAACATATCAATTTATGCCATACATTCTCTATATAGTTCAAACCTATTTAAACAAAGCCTTATTTTACTTAATTTATTTATCCCTTGAATATAAATGTATGAACATAAAGCATATAACATGTAACATATCAATTTATGCCATACATTCTCTATATAGTTCAAACCTATTTAAACAAAGCCTTATTTTACTTAACTAATTTCTCCCTTGAATATAAATGTATGAACATAAAGCATATAACATGTAACATATCAATTTATGCCATACATTCTCTATATAGTTCAAACCTATTTAAACAAAGCCTTATTTTACTTAATTTATTTCTCCCTTGAATATAAATGTATGAACATAAAGCATATAACATGTAACATATCAATTTATGCCATACATTCTCTATATAGTTCAAACCTATTTAAACAAAGCCTTATTTTACTTAATTTATTTCTCCCTTGAATATAAATGTATGAACATAAAGCATATAACATGTAACATATCAATTTATGCCATACATTCTCTATATAGTTCAAACCTATTTAAACAAAGCCTTATTTTACTTAATTTATTTCTCCCTTGAATATAAATGTATGAACATAAAGCATATAACATGTAACATATCAATTTATGTCATACATTCTCTATATAGTTCAAACCTATTTAAACAAAGCCTTATTTTACTTAATTTATTTCTCCCTTGAATATAAATGTATGAACATAAAGCATATAACATGTAACATATCAATTTATGCCATACATTTTCTATATAGTTCAAACCTATTTAAACAAAGCCCTATTTTACTTAATTTATTTCTCCCTTGAATATAAATGTATGAACATAAAGCATATAACATGTAACATATCAATTTATGCCATACATTCTCTATATAGTTCAAACCTATTTAAACAAAGCCTTATTTTACTTAATTTATTTCTCCCTTGAATATAAATGTATGAACATAAAGCATATAACATGTAATATATCAATTTATGCCATACATTCTCTATATAGTTCAAACCTATTTAAACAAAGCCTTATTTTACTTAATTTATTTCTCCCTTGAATATAAATGTATGAACATAAAGCATATAACATGTAACATATCAATTTATGCCATACATTTTCTATATAGTTCAAACCTATTTAAACAAAGCCTTATTTTACTTAACTAATTTATCCCTTGAATATAAATGTAACATAAGTTAAAGGGTGACTCGTTGTTTGTTCTATTAATTTTAGACCAAAACAAATTTATATCAAAATTCTTGTTACTAATTTCTCAAATGAAATAACGACATGTGAATGTTATTTCTAATATTAATAGTCTCTATTAAATACCTCGATCAACCTATTGCTAAACCCACAAAATAAACAGTAAAACAAAGCCTTCAAATTAAATGTTACACACTACTTCAACTTAAGAAAAAGGAATTATATATACTTAGAATATTAATTTCCAACCATAGCTTATGTATACATACAAAGCGTCAAATAAGATGAGATAATGGAATTAAAAAAATATGGCTTAGGAGCTAGATTCATGAATTTGTCGAGGACACGATTTAAATACAATATCTTAAATATTTTTAGTGGTATTTTAAAATCAACATTTTATTTCAATAACTTATGTGACAATGATTGGCATAAAAAAACTATCGTTATATATTTGAATAAAACTAATATAAATTAAAAAATAACATTAAGAACACTTAACTGCACTTAATATGTATTTGACACATCAAATCAAAGCCCAAACCCTAGTGTTGGCATCCCTATGTGTGTGTGAAGATGAATACAAGTATAAAACCAACGGCAAACCCTCAATTGCAATAATTAAAATATCCGACTCTTAGATGCTTGGATTTCTCAATTACAATCTTTAGGGAGTTTTTTTTTATATTTATTTATAAAAAATAAGATACTTCTTAATTAAAAGTTAAATTCCAAGTTATTGGGTTTTAAGAGAGTGATTAATTGATAATATTGTTATTTTAGCATTGACTTCAGAATAAAAGCTATAAAAGGGGATAAATGGATTGTATTAACAAAGTAAATATAAAAAAGGCATAATTTTTTTTAATAATATTGCAATTAAATAACTCGACTAGTATTCGCATGAATGAATAATTTTATAAAAGGAAAAATCTACACTACGTTGGTTTTTCTACATCATTTTTTTAAAACACGTCAGTTATGTACGAAGTAATGCTTATATTTTTAGAAATTTAAGAAAACTTTTCTTATATTGGTTCGTTTATGTAAAAAGAGTATGTTACATTGGTTAAACCTTTTTAACCCTCGTAAAAAGATCCATTTTACACTTAGTTAAAAATGATCGATGTAAAATATTCTTTAAAATACTAGAACGCAAACCTGACTTTCATATCATGTACATGTGTTTCTCTTTTTCTTTTTTCTTGCTAATCTTCATCGATCTCACCTTTTCTTTAACATTGTCTGACTTCCTTACCACATTTTAAACGTCACTAAAGGTGTATATTGAGCAACTCTATACATTTTTTGACCTTGATGATGCCATTGTTAAAAGTCTTTAGTGACTTAATCGTAATTTGCTGTTATCTATTAATTAAGTATATTTCTCCCTTATATATTTTCTTTTGGTTGCATTTGTTATTTGCCTAAATTATTCTCTCATTTGGATTTGTTATTTATATCATTATCGGTATGCGTTCAAATGATTTGGTATGACGGTGGCCATCATAGGAGAGCTATATGAGAAGCCAGTGGCATGTCTAATATTTATGATGGTGCATATGATGTTTTATGTTGATGGATTTGATAGTAACTAAGGAACAACTGTTGTTTATGGTGGTGCGATCGTGTTTTAATGCTACCACTTTCTATATCAATTATTTTAACAACTGATGTAAAAATTAATGCTCAATTTTTTACATTGATTAAATCTACATTAGTTGAACATGTGTTTGTATAAAGTGTAAATGCATATTACCAAGCCATTAATGTGGGGTCTCCAAAATGGCAAAATTAATAAAGGATTCCCAATTAATTGGTCAATTTCATAAAATGTACCGATAACAATCATTTTCATAATGTCCATAATTTGTTCCTCTACCACCGACACCATGGCTAATATAGAATTACCTTCACTGCATTGTGTGAAACTTATATCTATTGAAAAAATAGATAGACCATAAGCAGGGACGGATACATGTTGAAGAGAGTGGAGGCACATGCTCCCACTATCATTTGACACACACATATTTTTTTATATAAAAAATAGTATATTTTTTAAAATAAAAGTCATATTATAACAAAATAAATATATATATTTAAATATAAAATATAATTAAATTTAAAAGATTTGTTCGATATTTATTAAACTTTCGAAAGAAATTAGTTCTTATATGTAATAAATAATATTTCTTAATAACGAATTAATTTTTTAAAAAAAATTAATTTTAATAAAATAAAATTTGTAGCATATATATTTACTTTTTGTGCTTTTTATTTATGTATACATTGATTAAAAAAAATTAAAATAGTAAAAATTGTAAGATCGTATACTTTGATTAAAAAAATCAAAATGGGAAAGATTTTGGAAGATTTATATTCTATTTATAATTTTATTATAAAGTATGTTTTGAAATAAATTATTATCTAAAATATTATATTAGATATTAAAAATATGTTTATATTATAAATAAATTAAACTTAATTTTTATACAATTTAACATATTTATTTTTATATTTTTATTAGTATTAAATTATTATAAAGTGTATTTTTAGGATTGTAGTTCTAATCAAACATTTAAAAAAATATCTATGATAGATAAATAAGTCATATTTAGGACATGTATTTTAAAAAAAATTAAGTTCAAACCTACTAAATTATAATATAACATAATCTGATCTAACTTATTTTCATCATTAATCGTATGCATAAATATAAAAGCTTGTAAAAAATAATTATAATATATATTTATACTTTTAAAAATTACATGTAAAATTTTTAGTACTATAAATATATAAATAATTATTGTCTCCATTATCTAAAATTTATGGATTCTGTCACTGAACATAAGTGTGCTATAATAAGATAATTTCTCCCAGGAAATGTCATGTACTATTCTATGATAATTGAAAAATAAAACTTTAGAATAAAACTTCTAGTAGCAAAAACGTTTTTTTTTTAAATGTTACTGTCAAACTATTAAATATGTTGCAAAATATTTAGATATTTACGTAAATAGAGATCTTTTGTCTTATTAGTTATTATCATAATAGTTTTCATTGATTATTTTTATTAAAAATCAATAAAATAAATTTATTATAAGTTTTAATAACTGATTATTATTTTACAATATTTTTTATTACTAAGCAATTAATTAATTTAATAGGATAATTAAATTAAATATAATTTTTTTTATATAAACCACGTACTATGTTTTCAACATGATCTTGTTGGATTGGTGTACGTATTCATGGTATAAAAAATAAGCTAGTATTAGTTAAAGCAGTTTTTTTTTAATATTAGTTATTAATTCTACTCCGATATATGATGAATGGATATTAAATTGGTTTTGATAGAAAGATGATTCTTTTTAGAACGACTTTAGACATGTAGAGTTTATTTGTTTTCGAATTTATTTCTATTGTACTTGATTTTCTTTTGGTGCAATCCCTTTCAGATGGATAGGTAAGTAGATCTTCTAAATCCCGCGAATGTTGACAGCCCCACAAGTGGCAAGTTACTTTCATCTTAGTGCACCCTAATATCGTCCAATATGTCTTCCATCAAAGTTTTACATGTTCATTCGTTCGCTTTACTTTTATTAAATTAAATTAAGTTGTTTCCGTTTTTTTCAATGCTCTCACTTATTAATTAAGTTCTCTTAATTTTTATTTTATGTAGATATTAAAATTTATAACATGATATATATATATATATATATTGATTTAGAAAAGACTTTAATATATAAGAATGCATTTTTATTATATCTTATCTAAACTTCAACGTATTAGTGATAAGAGCAGAGCTTTATTGTTGTAATTAGTTACAGATTATTATGCTTTAATTAATGGAATAGAATTTTATATATAAAAAAAGGGTTGTAAAAAAATTATTAACTACATGGTAAAATGATACAGCTAACTAATTAAAGCAATTAATCTTGCAAAAATCAGATGTTAGGGTTCTGCATGTTTATACCTTGCATAGTAGGTAAGCAAACAGTGCCCAAAGCTCATCTCGCGTTCTGCATGTGTTTAATTTATTACCTTGCATAGTAGTAAAGCAAACAGTATCCAAATTAATGGCACATTGCAGATGTTCTTAACTTGATATATATCTTTTGTCTTCGTTGAAATAAAGATAAGCTATATAACCAAGGGCACGTGAGCCTATGCTTAAATCTAAATCACGGATTAAATATGGGACAACCACTCCCTACTAACTAGACTCACAATTCAAGTCATTTAGTTTGATAAAATAAACTTTATTATGTTATGTATTTCACCTTCTCGTGCTACGTAAATAGTGTTCTTTTAGTTTTCCCTATGGATGATCATCAGATCCTTAACTGTGGGGTTACCTCTAACATAGATCTCTAAGTTATGTTGGAAATTTCCATTGAAAAGCTATAGTTTGGATTTTATAATTACTTTTAATATTTTTTAAATTGATTTTATCATATAAAAATTACTTTTTTTGTCCTCAAACAAAATTAAATATCTTAAAATCATTTTTCAGCAGATTTATTCAAAAAGAAAACTTCGTTTTTATTATAATTGATTATAAAATATTAACAATTAATTATTTATATAATTAATTGTTGAAATAATCTAATTTTCATAATTTTTTCAATTTAGAGTTTCGTGAGAGATTATATAGCTTCTTATTTCAGTTGTTTTTTTTGAGAAAAAAATTTATTTGCAAAACGAAATGTTTGTTTAGAATAACAATTTAGATTTATAAACAACTTTTTTTCTCTCTAAAATATAGACTATTTTTATGAAGTTGAAAATTTAAACCTTGTGATCAATTCTCAACAGATTTTTAAAAACTAATTTACTATATAAAAATTTATCTTTTATTCTATCTAAACAAAATCAAATATTTTAGATTTTCAATCAACTTGTTCAAATAAAAATTTATTTTTAATTATAACCAATTATAATAATCGATTACTTAAGTTACCTAATTTTTCGGCCTTTTATATGAAAATTACCTAAATCTGTCAAGCAAATGGGTGAAGGTAAGTGTAAATAATAATAATAATAATAGTAGTAGTAGTAACAACATAATATTATTATTATAAGAAAGGATACTTAATATTTTAGTAAAATAAAATTGTACTTTTTAATATAAAAAAATAGACAAAATGATAACTTTTATGAATTTGTTTATTATTTTAATATTTATAATGATTTATAATTTTGTAATAATTATTAAAAATAAAATAAGTAAAAAAATAGTAAATAGTAAATAAAAGAATCTGTATAAATTTAGTGTCGTAATTGACAGATAGACGATAATATGAATGGTGTGAAATGGGATATTTATTTTTGATAAAAATTAAAGAAAAATGGTTTGATGAATGGATAGGGTTTGCAATAAAAAGAGTAGTCATGCGAATCTCGAGAGCGTGGAAGACGAAGATGGCGCGTGGCAAGAGTATGGACAAATGGTGGGAAAAGGACAAGGCACACGTGTTTGGTCAAAGTAGGACGCGTGTACAGGGGATGAATCCGTACAACTGTCCCAATCCTTTTTTTAGTTCATCGTACGGACGCCATTTTTCTGTCTCTCTCCCTCCCTCACGTGATCTCCATCTCATTCTCACCCCATTTACCATTTCTTTTTATATTTTTAATAAACATTTTCCAATTCAACCCTACTGCTTTATAAAAAGTCAATTTGTTCATTGTTAATTGTTAATTGTTAATTGTTATTTCAATAACCAAGGAAGGATGTTAAACAATTTTAGAGTTTCTTTTTCTTTTTCTTTTTTTTATTACTTGTTTTTTACTTTCATGAATACGATGGACCATGAGTTGCTGTTTGGTGAGGTCAATTCCGGAAATTAAAACTTAACAGAGAAAGATAAAAGTATACCTGTTGGAAAGAATAAAAATAATGCAAGTGGGTGGGGTAAATATAATCTGGTATATCGAGTAATTGTTATGAAATGAGAAGGTTTATCTTTAGTAAATATCAATCACCATCAAGTTATGAGATATTTTTCATTTCTCCACTCCAGAAATTATATTCTATTATTAACAAATAAAATAAAAGAAAATAGAGAGTATAGCGGGAGGGGTAGGTGGCAGAAGTGGTTTGTAATTATGTGATGGTTGGTGCTTAGCCTCGCCTACACTACACTACACTACACTGCTTATTTCCCCTTACTCCTTTTTCACATGTCTCACTGCTTAGACTTGTCGATTATCCGGCATGTTTCTCTTGGATGCGACATCAATCATCATTCTTCCTAACCAATACACAAAACTTACAAATTACAATATGGTAAATGGAACCACCAACCTACTCCAATAAACTTATTTCTCTTTATCAATTATCATCATTCTTATGGATGTTATTAGCAGAGATACGCACTAGGATTTCAAACCAATATTTACAATTGGACCCTTCTTCTTTAATCTATTTCATGACTTTCCCAGTTTTTGCTAAATAAAAATCACTAACCCCAAAACATCACTCATAAACTATGTATTCACATTAACAATCACTACCAATTCTAATCAGGGGCGGACCTACTTGCCTCCACACATAAATAAAATTTGCTCATTTCTTATAAATATATTATATATTTCTGTGAATAAGTTTGCATTTAGCGGTCCATATTCAAGTTTTATAATTCCAGCCCCCACACTATATCCTCAGAACCATCCTTGTCACCACAATTTGATGCTCCACCACGACTCCATATGCATGGTGGCTTTACTGACATTCAAGTCTGAGCACGACAATTTGATGTATGATGTATGCTTCAGTTATGAAATTATTTTACTGCAGATCGAGTGAGTAATTCAAATATATTAATAATTCAAAATACAGAATAAATGTTTCTTTTTATCATACAAATTACAATAACAACACTGATAGAATTTGAATATAGGACCATCCCCATAGTTATATATTAATACAACTTCCACCATTAGATCACACTTGATAGTTTAAATATAGAATATATGTTTAATGTTTCGTTCACTGAATTAACATTACGATAATAAATACTTATTTAAGAAAAGATTCCCACCTATCCAAAACGGATAATTAAAAGAAAAAAAAGGGGAAGAAATTCGTCCGCCCACATAATGTGATATTGTCGTTTTGGATGATTAATCGTGTTCATTTGGCGTGATATTATTTTATTTTAGAAAAAAATTATTATTTGAAACAGGTAATTTTATATGTTTTCAGAAAATTGTTTTATTTTCAAATTTTAAAAGATTTAAAAACATGTTTATTTTAACATGTTACTTTTTTGTTTTCAAAAAATCAAAAAGTAAGAATATATTAAGTTTAACTAATTAAAACTGAGATGGTTTTGTTATATATTTATAAATAACTCTTAATAACAAAAACATGTTTATATTGATGTATTAATTATATAAATAATAATCAAGTGAGATTGGTGTCTTATTGTGAAAGATAAAAGAATTAAGTAATATCTAGATTAAAGTTAATGGTTGAAATTAAATTTTAATTATAAATACTTTTATAATGAGATAAGTACTATTGTCACTTTCATAATTGCGTATCAACATTACTATCACTCATTATGGTTATCACAATCATTATTATCACAACCATTATTATCATTGGTGTTACTATTATTAATGCTTGCATCACCATCATTATTTTTATCATTCACATGACGTCAATGATGATGGTAATAATAGAAAAGGTACTGGTAATAACAATAATAAAGACAATAATAAAAGTGATGGTGGTGTGATGATAATAATACTAGTGTGAGACTGATAATAATGTTATCAAATAACCTCTTAAAGAAACTAAGAAAAGAAAGAAATTTGTACGTCAACATAATGTGACCTTTTTTTTTATAGTCTTTTATATGCATGTGTTATTATATTATTATATAACTAATAAAATTTTAATTTTATTTTATAAGAATTATAAATAGTAATTTGTTTGGTAAAAAAATTTGAGAGAAATTTGAGAGTGAAATTATATATATATAATGGATGTATGTATTTTATTTAAATAATATATATTAAATAACTAAAATAGAAAATAATTGATAACTAACTAAAAGTGAAAAACAAAATGTTAAGAAAAAAAGTAAATACTTGTCGTTGTTCGTTGCATATGAAAAATCATGGTTGGTTTACAATAATAAGGTACCAATGAATGGAAACTAAAATTTAAGTTAAGATTATTTTGTTGAATTAAATACATAGGATATCAAAATAAATAATTATGATATTGAGGAGTAAAATTAACTATTGAAAAGTGGAAACCAATTAAAACTCTATATCCCCTTTTTATATACTTCCTCCATTCCTTTCTATCTAATAGTTTTTTAGTAAAATTTTGTTCTTATTTACTTGTTATTTTCAAGTTTCATGACAACATTAATTGTTATGTTATCAATTATGCCTTTACTTTTCACCTAACTTTTAATTAAATTACACATGACAACTGATATACGTTTATTCTGAAACAAAGATGAAAGATGATATAATAAGGAACAACGATAATATAATATAGTCATGATCCAATCGCAATGGATGTAAGCCACCTTTAGTGGGACTCACAAAACATCACTCCAATTCAAGTGTCTACTTTTATCTTACTTGCATACCAAGTATGATCATAACAATATCAACCGTAAAGAAAAGAAGGGTAAACTTAGGAAATAAGCAACATATAATAAAGGTAACAGGGGCAACAAAAACATATATTAACTATAGCACAACTCACAACATAACAACTTGATCAAAATCTAACAACTTCAAATTACTCAACATATTAGCACACACCCACACATACAAACATATATATGAACAGCTAATGCGTTATCACATATATCAAGTAAGGAAAACTCTTATATAAATAAACAGTTTAAGTGACTTGACCTTACTAAATCATAGCATTACACATATTTTAGTCATGTCAGGTATAGTACAATGTTAGACCTTAAATAAAGTCAAGTATAGACAACCTAATTTGATTTATCATATTTTTTAACTTAAACTATGAAGTATGGTACTATATCAAGATATAACAATTTGGGTATGGGTGACCACAAATTAGTTTACCATATATAAATCTCTACATATATTTTCAATGAAGAAAAATCTCTAAAAATATTTTCATGCGCAAATAAAGATTTGTGTTTAATATATAGAGGATTGATATATAAATTATATTTAAAATAAGTATACATAAATGTTTTTAAACATACAACTTATATTTTAAATTTTTGATAAATAATTTGTATTAAAAAAATATTTTTTATTTATTGTTAATTTATTTTAAAATATTAATATTTAAATAATAAAAGTTTATAATAAATAAAAGTCAAATTATATAAGGAGTTTATATATATATATATATATATATATATATATAATTTTAAAAAAAATTTACTCATGATAAAAATCAAATTGTTCTATTTAAATTAAAATTTTGAATTTATTTATCTAAACAAAATATTTAAAAATTGATAGAAATTAAAATCAAAATAATTTTAATTTTTTCTCAACATCCTTATGTATCATAAAGAAAAGTAACCTTATGTATCAATTTTAATTTCAATTTTTTCTCAACAACCTTATGTTCTCAACAACCTTAAACGATATCAATGTAATTTTTACTAAGTATTACACCGTTCAATAATTTTATATTAGATGTGAATTTTGTAAATCCAATTATTAGATTGAAAATTTATATTACTTTATATTTTATATCAATTTTTTTAAAATTAAACAACAACTTAAAGATAATTAAAGTGTTCATACTTTAACATATTTTAAAATATATATAATATTACGTCAATTTTATTTTATAAAAATAAAATATCAAATTATTTTGAATTAATATAAAATTATATATATATATATGATATAATATAAGAGTAAAAAAACTTTTAATTTAATTATTAAATTTACAAAATTTACATTTAATAAAAAATTATTAAACGATATAATACTTAATAAAAATTACACTAATATTATCATCACCTTATATATATATAATGTTAAATAAATAAATATTATGTATTAAGTGAAGAAGATATATGTTTAATACATAATTTAAAAATATTAAATACATGACATTAAAGTGAGTTGGGACTATTGAAGAATAAACCAAACTCATAAAAAATCTCTATGGATCGAGTAAGTCAATGAGACGGATTGTGGGTCATGCTCTCGATAAAATAAGTAAATAACTCATGCAGGTAGTTTTTAATAATTTAATTTCTTAAACAAAACATAAATTTTATGTAAATTATATTTTTGTTTTTTTTTAATTTATATTAGTCATTTATTTATTAAAATATTTATTTTTATTCTTCATATTTAACATTTAGGTCATTTGATCACTTAAAAATATTAATATATATTTTTAATTTTACTACATAATTTTAAATATATTTTTTACTGATTTCATGATATGAAATTTTTAGTATTAAATTTAATTGTATATACATTTGAATATAAAAGATTAAAAACATAATAAAAATTATGTGAAAAATATGTCTCATAGGCCATTAAAAATAGTACAAAATTATATTTAGAAAACAATTTTTTTAGACTTATTTTTATATAATTTTCATTATATTTAAAACACTTATTATTTGAATTTTAGCTGCTTCAATAATTTTTATGTAAATAAACCTAATGAAATAACTTCCAAATCTTGAATTAGTAAAAAAGATATAAAAAATTATATTTTAAAATTCAAATAATCATTATTTTAAAAAGTAAATTGGTTCAAATTTAAAAAATAAATGATTAACATAAATATTTTAAGAGATAAAAAAAGCTAAAATAAAATAAATTCAAAAGTATAATTTAACTTAAATTTCAAGGGATGTGAAATGGAAATCAGAATAAGGTCCGGTGAGAACGAGTAAAAACGAAGGGGGAAAAGTTGAAAGCGGATGCAATGATTTAACCCCACTTCCACCTACAGATTGTGGGTGCTTAACAAAGTAAAAAAATCACTTTATTTATTTTTCTTTTAACTTAAAAAGTATGAAATAACATTAACGATGTTAAATTATATTTGTAGCTTTTTTTATGTTATTTATTAGATTTATTTTGATCTATTTTATAAATATTTATCTTAAGATTTTCTCTCTTAAATTTAGACTAATTTAATTATTTTAAAATAATAATTATTTTAATTTAAATATAAAAAATAAATGATCAAAATAAATATTTTAATGGATAAAAACTTAAAATAAATATAAAAAAGTAAGATAAAAGATTAAAATATAATTTAACTTATTAATAATAATTTTTTAATCATTTAATTATAAAATATTTTAATAAATAACATAGACATATTATTTAATATAAATTTACCTATGGTTAAATATTGGATAATGTTGTTAGCCCAATGGTGATAATGTCCGTGTAGCCGATTATGAGAGGAAGCATCACGAGACAAAGACAAAAAGAAATAATAGTAATAATATGTATCGTAATGATAAAGACAAAATGGACGATTGAGAGGTAAATTGAAACGATAAGATCGACAAGGTAAAGGGTAAGGGACTGACTATTCATATGAAAGTCAAGTATTGGAATTGATATCATATGCTCATCATGTCCTCCATCCTAGTAGCTATTGACGTGAATATGGTTACCACTTACCACACTATTTAAGATTTTTTTTTTTTTTTTTTATAACATAGTTCAATGTTTTTAAACTATTATTTTTTTAATTGTATTTTAATTTTTTTTAACTGATATTTTAACTCGTACAAGTTACAACGTACATGATAGTTTTTTATATAACAAAATTTATAATAAATAAATGCACTTTTATATTAAAAGTATATTATAATTAAATTTGTAATAAATAAATATATTGACTATACAAATTATATTTTAAGTTTAAAATAGATAAATTATGTTGCAATATAAAATTATTTTTAATTATTCATAATTTCTCTTAAACGAGCTAAAATTTAATTCAGAAAAAAATTTAAAAAATAAAATTATAAAAGGAAAATAACTAAAATACTTATTTTGAAAAATAGTCTTTAAAAATATTTTTGTTCCATATACTTAATTTATATAGAAGAAATTAATATTGATAACTTATTTTAGAATGTTATTAAATTAAATTTAAAAATAAAAATTATATATATCATTTCATCAATAAATGAAAATGATATTTGTTAAAAATAAAAAAAGTAATAAAAAACCTAAAAAGCAATCATTAAAAAAAAATAACTAAATTATTTTTATTATAAACTTGTACTAAGTATGACAAGTATGAATAGTAGACGGTAGACCCTTATCATCCGTCTTTTATGATGCATGTAGTTTATTATTATTATTATTTATATATATTCATAATATCTATAGGTATTTTTCAAATGGATTAAAATTTTTTTATTAAGACAAAAATATAATCTTTAAAATTTTCACCGAAGAATATTAAAAAAAACACACAATTTTATGACAAAAAATCATAATATCTAAACTTTATAAATTTTAATTGTCGTTTACACATTTTTATATTTTAAAAATGATGTGTAAAATTTTTATTGTCAATACTATAAAAAAAAATTATCTTTCTTTACGTATGTAACAAGCTATTTCTGTCTTATTATTATTTTTTGGCTTAATTGGATTTTTTATTTTTCAAGTATTGCAGTTGTGCAATTTTGATCTCTAAGGTTTAATTTGAGTAATTTTAGTCTCTAAAAGATTGTAATTGTGTAATTTTAGTTCTTCAATTTTTAATTAAACAATTTTAGTTACTCAAATATCATAATTGTGCGATTTTAATCTCTCATATTAAAAATTTAATAATTTTAAAATTTTAATATATATATATATATATATATATATAATATTTTAAAATTATACAATTATTTGCTTATTTAAATTAACATATATTATAATTTTTGTTAATATAGCAATTGATATATATTTATTATTATTAAATAAATATTTATATATTATTAATATTTTAATATTACTAATAAATTAATATCAATAATATTTTTAGTATATTCATAGATAAACTAATAATTTGATAAATATAACTTAGTATATATTAATATATTTTTATAAAATATAAAGATATTAGATAAGATATGTATATTTCTAATTAATATACTTATATTTTTGTAAAAGTATATTAATATATAATAAGTTATATTTATGAAATTATTAGTTTATCTATAAAGATACTAATAATATTATTGATATTAATTTATCAGTAATATTATAAAAAATAATAATATATAAATTTTATTTATTTAATAATAATAAATATATATCATTTGATACATTAATGAAAATTATAATATACGTTAACTTGAATAGACAAATAATTGTATAATTTTGAAATATTGTATATATATATATATATGTGTGTTTATATCTATAACATATATATATATATATTAAAATTATTAATTTATTAATAGGAGAGACTAAAATCGCATAATTATGATATTTGAAGGACTAAAATTATTCAATTAAAAATTAAAGGACTAAAATAATATTAAAATTATTCATGGATAGTACTGTGTAATTGACGAATGTGTTGAAAAATGATCACAACAGTGAGTGAAATCCCGAAATGATTATAACAGTGTGTGTCCATCAACCAAACCAACCAACGTAAAAATAATGCAATTCCAAGTCTGATCTCATGTCATGATAGCAAAGCAAGCGTTACTTCCCAAGTGTTGAATGAACACAATGAAATTCAATAACATGCCTACCCACATTAAACTCGTACGACTTTAATGACAATAAATAAACCTACACAATCTTTGCTTTCCCCATTGGTTTATTCATCACCATGGGCTACCCCCAACTTTGGCATAAAAAATAGATTAAAATTATGTGCATGTTTATAAAGTTATAAGTTAGGAGTAGTAAATAATCCAATATTCTTGGATTTTATAATTTAATTGGAGAGTAGGAAAAGAGAGATGAGGGTTCACCGCTTTGGGAAGACAAGGGGCGTTGGGTGAGAATGGAATTGCCCATGCCCCATGCCCCATGTCCCATGCATCAACAACACCTGTTCACCAACGTGTCTGTCACACAGAAGCGCGGGGAGGGAAACAAACCCCCCACTCACTCTAACCGCAAGGGAGTTGATTTTAAACCCAACCAGGGTTAGCCAGGCAGTTTATAAAGCATGCCGGAATGGAATCCAAAACCAAATCCAAAACCAAATAAAACCAAAACACCATGATGCTTGGGGAGACCCACCGCGCAAATCCAACCGTACACGTGCCACCGTGGCCGCTCCTCCACGAATCCACGCCGGAGATCTTTTCGCCCTACACTTTCCAAGAAGCGCTCAACGCGCTTCAGCACTACGACTCCACGGATGCTGAGTCAGACTCCGACCTTCCAACCAGGGAACCGGAAGTCCCGGTGGACGCATACTCATGCGATCATTTCCGCATGTTCGAGTTTAAGGTTCGGAGATGCGCGCGTGGCAGGTCGCACGACTGGACCGAGTGCCCCTACGCGCACCCCGGCGAGAAGGCGCGCCGCCGCGACCCCCGCAAGTACCACTACTCCGGCGCCGCCTGTCCCGATTTCCGAAAAGGGAGTTGCAAGAAGGGCGACGGCTGCGAGTACGCGCACGGGGTCTTCGAGTGCTGGCTCCACCCCGCCCGCTACCGGACTCAGCCCTGCAAGGACGGCACCTGTTGCCGCCGCCGCGTCTGCTTCTTCGCCCACACGCCCGAGCAGCTTCGGGTTCTGCCCCAGCAGAGCCCCCGCAGCGGCGACTCCTACGACGGGTCCCCTCTGCGACACGCGATGGAGTCCTCCTCCAAGGCGCTTCCTTTTCTGGAGTCCCCGCCCGTGGAGGCGAGCTCTCCGCCGATGTCGCCGTGTGTGAACGAGATGGTGGCCTCGCTGAGGAACCTGCAACTGGGAAAGGTGAAGTCTTTGCCTTCGTCTTGGAATGTTATGGGGTCTCCCAGTCCCAGAGGAGGCGGTTTTTTTAGCTTGCCTTCGACGCCGACGCAGGTTCCTGTCCGCGGCGGGGTGAACTTCTTTGAGGTTTGGGATCAGAGTTGCTCCGAGGAGCCCGTCATGGAGAGGGTGGAGTCTGGAAGAAGCTTAAGGGCCAGGATGTTTGAAAAATTGAGCAAAGAGAATTCCCTTGATGCCTCACCTTCACCCGATCTTGCCTGGGTTTCCGAGCTTGTCAGTCGTTGATTTGCTTTTTCTTATGCCATTTTCTGACTCTCTTAATCGAATGCGGCGTGATGAAGGTGATCACTTTTCTTTTGGAACAAGGACCCTCGTGTTTCTGTGAATAGCTTATTCTCAAGCTTTATGGGTGGAAGCCAGAGACTAGAATCGTTTTTCTTTTTGTTGGTTCATTTGCAAGAATCAAAAACCTCAACTTTTGTATAGCTAGCTGCGGATGATGAATTATATTATATTATTTCCACGTGTTAACTACTCTGTTTATTATCACTAATCTCATACCATTCATGTATAAATTTTTAAACATTGCAAACTTCTCTCCTTTAAATCTTTACGTAGGGTCCTATATATAATGGAAACTTGGACGAGAGGAAAATGAAAGCAAAACCGGAAGTGGAAGTAATTAAATTGGTAACGGAGCCAGAATCGAGATGAATAGGAGGGACGTGGAAATGAGAGAGGTTTGGTTTGGGCGATTGAACAAGCGAGTTATAGAATGGAAGGGCTACACTCTAGAGACTACAGGGGTTGAACGAGTCATAGAATTTGGCAGTGTGTGGGTTTGATTAATTTTATCTTCAGTGACGAGATCTACTTTGAAAGGGATGGGATAGATTGGAAACCTTGTGCTTTGGGCTCCTTTGTGTTGCTTGCGTGCTTAGGGTGGCAACCACGGAGCAAACTACCATTCTTCAATTCATATCAACAATTGACATGAACGGCTGATGCAAACATTTGCCCTTATAAGCTACTTCCGGATACATGGTCCCCCCTTGTTGGTACATGAACTGTAACCTCCTTTTAAGGACATCAACATTTTTATCAATATCAACTTGTAAAAATTAAGTTAATGAGATTTCTATTTCTTTTTCCGCATCAAAGAGTGTTTTCCAATCTATCATTAAAGATTATTTTCTTATAAAAATAATTAAAGTGGATTTTATCTTTTCTACCAAATGAAGACTAGTCCATTTTTTTTCCTTATTTTGTCAGGTTGGATTTTTCTCCCAAAGAAAGACTTCACCTGCTACTTACTTGGCTTGTAATTTGTATATCTTGGTACGCAGGACAGGTTAAGAACAGAAATATCTTAATTCAGTGAGGTCCGAATTTCTAATTTCTAAGGATTGAGTTAAGAGTTTAGGACAGTGTTATTTAATAGCCATTTTTTTTAGAAAAAGGGTCAAACTTAAGTTGCAAAACCCAAGTTTTACGGGTGAAATTAAAGGATAAATATATCCTTAATTATAGGTGTGCAATCACTCCTCTCTAATATTCTCACCCTATCCGGTGGAAGGTGATACAATAACTTCAGTGTCAGAGAGTATCTCTATCCTCTCTCATCTTTTTCAAGGTGCAGAGAAAACTTAATTGTTTTATGCTTGTAGTCTTGTACAAATCCAATTTAATTTTTATACAATGGAGGCCGTCCGTGAGAATAATAGAAGATTCATTACCACTCCAAGAATGTCAACAAGTAATAGAAAAACAGAATCATAGATCTCTACTCAACAGCTAGGTGTCTACTCAAACAAATAGATAAGAATTCTAATGAAATAGTTATAAAATATAATTTGATTAAAATGTTTATGAAAAATAAAGCTAGGATGGAGAGGAGAACTAATAATGGAAGCATGCAGTTATAGTGAAAACTGGAAGGAAAAGCTTGGTAGCATCCCCCGGGTTGAGGGAAGAGTGTTGGTTCCGGGGCAACAGGTATTTGCTTAGAGAAGAAAAGATATTATTATTTGAAAATGAATTATTAATACCACTTCAACAACAACAGACAAGATCATGGGGGTTGTTGCACTTTGGAGATAAGATTCTGATGGAATTGGAATTGACTAATAAAATATACATACATCATACCATACTATATTACAAGTGTGTATTAATCAAAATTACCCCTTGAAACTTGAAAGAGAATATTGATCATATCCTTGACACTATCCTAAAGACACAAGCCCACTAAGATAATAAAACCACTTTCTTGTGTTTTGGATTGGATTGAATATTGATACCTTCATATCGGTCTCTGGAATTTACTGTCGAACCCATCGTTTTCGCCACCCTATTCTTTAAATTAAAAAGGAACATATAATGTTAACTATAATAAAGTAAAATTAACGAGTCAACTCGGTTTGCCAAATCGTGGGACATGATTTGTAAATATTTAGCTTTTCTTAATAAGACTGTAAATATTTTCTATATATAAGAGACAGTTCTAGATAAGATGAATATAAGCGATAATGTTTTCTTTGCGATTAAATATTTAAACATTATCTTACTAGTTAATTCAGCACTCGGTAATTTATAAATGTGTAGCTTTAATCTTCTGTGCTTGATTCCTTATCCCTTCTCTTTTAATTGTATAGTCTAATGTGAACTTCCTCTTAAAAAAAAAAAAAAAAAAAAGAGAGAGAGAGAGAACAGTTATCTATCACATACCAAGCCATATTCCCTTGTTTTTTCCATTTAGGGGATGTGAATGACTTTACTATGTGAACAGTTTCTTTCACAAGAATATCAACTTGCTATATGCTAGTTATCAAAATTGCTAGTAATCTACATTGTTTTTCCTGCTGCAGATATATTTTATATATCCATTTTCTTAGAATTTGTAATAATTGATTTTCGCTTAAGATAAGATGAGCTTAAAAAAAATTGTTATCACATTTGCTTATATAACTATTCACTCTGTACTTATATGTAAATAAATATTTGCTTTGTACTTATATATAAGCAAAAATACAATAAATTCACTCATTAAAAAAATAGTTAAGTTTATTTAATTTTATTGATTTTATATAAAAATTAAACTTTTCCCCCTAAATTATACTTAATAATATTTATTAAAAATAATAAATCTCATTTAATTTAAGGATAATTTTTTAGATACTAACATTAAATAGAGTCAAGTTAGTTAAAATTTACTTATATTTAAGTTAAAATTTTGTAGATCTTCTTTTACTTACATATAAATTTAGAGAAAATATGTATGTAGTGGTGAAAGTTGAAATATTATGCAGTGAATGCAATATTTTAGACTCAAACTTTATTAAAATTAATATTAATATTATTATTATTATTATTATTATAATTCTTATTTATCAAAAAAAAATATTGACTGTATTTAGTCTATTTTTTTTAAAACAAGAATAATTGGCTTATTATTATTATTATTTATACGAAATTTTATTGTAGTTATTATAATTCTTATAAAAAATATAGATCTGTCCTTTCTCTATTTTTTTTTTAACTTGAGAGTGATTAGCTTTTTCTTATTGTATATGTATATAGAAATTGCAATTCAGAAACTTTAATCAATAATCAAAACATGAGATGTGTGATGTCACACAAGTTTTTCAGAATTTAATAAGTTATTCTTGACGACAATCGAGATAATATGATTAGCAAGATTAATTTTCGTTTTGGACGGCGAGTGAAATAGAAAAAAAAATAAAAAAAAAATAGGAGTAATATAAATAGAATAAAAATTATACGTGTTTAGATGGATAGAAATAGAAAAGATGTAAAATAACTTCTCTCTTCTTATTTAAATAAATTAAAAAAATAGAAAATAAATATATATAAAAAATATATTGGTAATAGGTAAAAACTAGATTTCATAATAGACACGTAAAAATTAATAAAATTAAGTTTGAAAGTCCTTAATGACATTTTTGGGCTCACGGAAACAAAAGCCCACTACACTTTGCAAAACATATTAAGACATGAGGGAGATAGTTTTTTTTTTTTTTTTTAATATGTGCAAATATATATTTTTAATTTTTTAAGAATTAATTCTAATTTAAATATATCTTTAAATTTAACGTCAATAGAAACCGAACTTAAATTTTTATGTTTTTACTACTCCTATATATATATATATATATATATATATATATATACTCAATTAAAAGATAAAAAAAGAGAAAAATGGTTTGCACCAAATTCTACGGATTCAAATTAAGAGCAATGCAACAATTAAAATTTAGTCAGATAGGACAATTAAGTATAAATAGTTAATTTGATTAATCGTAATTTGTGTCAAATCAATAATTGAATGATTATCAATAGATGTATTTAATATGAATTTGGAAGTGTAAATGTAAAAATTAAAATGTGTAACATTGGGAATTTTTACTTGCTTTTCAACCTATTTTATAAAAATATACATTTATCGTAACTTTTTCTCCACAAAATGAAACTTGTTTGATAGTGAGTACCGAGTTGTGTACGGTAGAAAATGTACCTCTCCATTTCTTTATCTTTTTTAAAAATTAATAAAATAAAATTGATAAAGTGAATTATTCTTTTTTTAGAAAGTGTGAGATTTATATTTTTAAACTTAAAAAATAAAAGAAATAAAGAGAAAATGAAATGAAAATTAGTGATGTACAGTATCGTGTCAGTATAGAGTATGCAGCCAAATTTGCGTGTCTTCAGCAAAGTCTTTTGTCGGAAACTGCATAGAGCAACCAAAACGAAGGAAACTTAACCCCTGTATCTGCATGGCAAATGGTAATACCCTATCCCACGTGTCCTATTCCACCACATTTACCATAATACCCATCTTCTAAAACCTAATAATTCTAACACAATCTTTTGGATATAATCAAAATTCAGTGACTGGTAAGAATAATATTGTGACCATCCAATAAAAAAAGTTGTTTTTTTTTTATTATATCGTTAATTTTTTTTTAAAAAAAGTTTGATTAGTTTTTTACTACTTGAAAGTATATATATATATATATATAATCAATTTTCGGTGGTTTTAAAATTTCTAGAAACCTAATTAGAAAAATTACATAATTAATCAAACATTGATTAAAAAAAATTAGTTAAAAATTATATTTAAAATTTCTCGAATAATTCAATCAGTTACTTATTAATTTAACCTAAACTGAACTTAGAATTTAATTGAAAATATTCATAAAATAAAGATTTTGTATACTATCAATTAATTATAGATATTGTTATATCATTAAAATCATTGATTTAAATATTTGATATAATTATTTAAAATCATACTTCTTTAAGTATCTTCTAAGTTCTAATTATTTGATATTATATTTTATTTACATAAAGAATTTAGCAAAATCACTGTATTGAGGAATTAGTCATTGAATTTTGATCAGATACCTTGGATTCACTTCAAAATAATTTATCAGATCACATTCCAAATTATTATTATATAAATTTTTTATAATAGAATAGAATGAAATGTATAATAAAAAAAAACGTGATTTCACTTTTTAAATTGAACGAAAATATTGTGAATCTTACCATATTTGACTTTAAGTTTTGTTAAGAGCAGTAGTTAAAGTGAATTAATATATTGCATTAAATATTTTAAATTATTGAGTTGTTAACTCTATTTCACGAGTATTAATAGTTATTACTATTAAATATAACAATCTATTATATCAAAGAAGAATCTTCTAAATTTTGAGTTTTAATGTTAACAAAATAAAGTGTTATATAGAATAAATGTATACTAAAACATCTTTAAAACATATTTTTAAAAAATTTATTAGATGAAGTATAAGACATAAATTGTTAGACAATTATTAATTATACAAAATATATAATTTATTATATATATATATATATATATTAAATATTTATTATTTATTGAGATTAATAATAATATTCATTTTAAATGTTTCATTTCTTAACAGATTGAATTAAAAGACTATCTCGAAACTCACAAATTTGTTAAAAAGAAGAATCATGTTTTTTGTCGGAACCAAATTCTTGAAATTACGGAGAAAATCATATAAGAGATAATATTATTTGGTGAAATGTATTTAATAATCGTATTAAATATGTCAAATGGTTACTTTTCACACAAGAAAAATGATGAAGATAAACGAAATAAACTTATGAGCTGAATTCATTATAATAATCATCTTCTCTAGCTTGTTATATAAGAAGTTTCCAAAGCATAAGAAACATAAATGAGATATATACTTGTAAAGAAACTCATTTTCTAATAAAAATCCATTATTTCTTATAAATATTTATTGTTCTATAAATTGGTTATATAACGTTTAAGTGAGATAAACATAACATTTGTATAACTTTTATAACCATTGTTATAAGATTGAGTTTAGAGAGACTTATTTATAAAATAATATTTATTTTGAGCTTGGAGATGTTTGTTTGTAAAAAAATACTTGTTTTAAATTTGGAGAGAATTACTATAAAACTTGGATGTTAAGTTTAAAGAGATTTGTTGTTCAAATAATATTTGAATAGTTGTTTGAAGAAGTAAATCAGGTTGATCAAAAAATGATTTGTTAAAAGAATACTTGCATCTTTGTTTAAAGATAATAAAATTCAATCAGGTTAGATTAAAAATTAGACATAATCTTCGTAGTTAAGACGAACTAATATAAAAAGACCCAGTATTTCATCTAATTACTCTTCTTACTTCATCTAACTACCGTTATTATCTCACTGTGCGAGTTTTTAATATTCAACCCCTTTTTAGTATTTATATTTTTTCCACACAATTACTTAAAGTAAAAAGTATATTTAAAATAAACTTAATATATGATAAAATTCTTAAAAAATAATCATTGTAATTATTAAGTATGTTACTTATAATTAAGATGAGAAGTAATATTAAATAGAAATATTTTAAATTGAACCTACTAACATTGTAGTCCGGAGAGAATGAGTTATGGTCCAGTTATTATCTAAAGTCGTCTGCATATGTTATTTAACTGTTTGATCCCGTCTTTAAGGATGAAATAGTATTTAAGGTATTATTTTATCATTAGAATCAGTCAGTATGATTCCCTAATTATGCTAGAAATTAGAAAATATATAAATTAGTTTTGTTTAGCAATGAGCAACTGACAATTATTGATTTCACCCATATGTTCTTAGCATAATTTTTACACTCCTGTGTAAGTGTAATTATGGGTATCGTATGGTATGATAAAATGCAGGGAGAGAGTACTTTTTGATTGCATTGGATTGACTGAGTCTTTGCCTTGTTTCATAAGATAGCGAGCACAATAGGTTAGACATACTGAGTTAGGACAGAACAGAACAGAACCAAAAAGGAAACAAATTAATAACCAGTGCATGTGTGTCAGTCAGACAAGGTCAAACTTTTCTTATTTTAAAACCACACTGTGCTGTGGACTCTCCATATTCAATTCAGTGCTTGCAAATCTTCTCTGAGTTCAGTGCCTTGCCCTTGGCCATGGGAAGAGCTCCATGTTGTGACAAAGCTAACGTCAAAAGAGGTCCTTGGTCTCCTCAAGAAGATGAAACTCTCAAAAATTACCTCATGAAACATGGGACTGCTGGTAACTGGATTACTCTACCACAAAAAGCAGGTTTTTCTTCTCTTCTTTTATTTTCAACTTGTTTTAGATGTGTTAGTTACTTAGTTTTGTTTTCAATATTTTGTATTTGTTTTCTTTTATCTTAGGCCTTAAGCGCTGTGGAAAGAGTTGTCGTCTGAGATGGCTCAACTATCTCAGGCCTCATATCAAGCATGGAGGTTTCACTGATGAGGAAGACCAACTTATCTGCACCCTTTATGCCACCATCGGAAGCAGGCAAGTCCATTCTTTCTTTCTAAATCCTTAACAAGTCAAAAGTATAACCAAGAAATTAAAAGAGAAATTCAAGGGTCTTGTTTTTGTTAACTCTCTCTTCCGTAGTATACTCTAACTCGTTTTAAATGTTGGCCATGTACCAAAACCAAAGATTTCTAAGGGTATATATGTTGCAACTCTCTTAACAAAAATGCACAAATCATATGATATATCTATTGATAACATATTTTAGAATGCTTTGTTTTGCTTGTTATTCCTTTTGCCATTACATATCAGTATATCACCAAATGAGTATATGCTGTGTTTTTTTGGGCTAGGTGGTCCCTTATAGCTGCACAATTACCTGGGAGAACAGACAATGATGTGAAAAACCATTGGAACACTAAGTTAAAGAAAAAGTTTTTGGCCGAAAACACCAATGCCACTGTTTGTCCACAGTTCTCAACTTCCACTCCTCAGCCTCAAGTTGAAGATCATGTTTTTGATCATAAGAACTCATCTGAGTCCCATGTTCTACGTTTTGAGCAAACACCAATTCCAAATCCTTCACCATTGCCTTTAGGATCAGATGTTTCAGGTCTTGGCAGCAGTTTTAGTGCACCACTACCCAATGAAGTTTCACTTCTTTCAAATTCAATTTCCTTGGTAAAAGAGGAGAATGAGACCCAATGGTTTGGCTACCATGACAACATTGAAGGTGAAGCATTTTTGCTTGATTTTGTGTATGAAGATCTGCTGCATAATGGGTTTGTTTCTCAAGATTGAAGCAGTGGAATTGCCCCATCATTTGGTTAACCAAAGGCTCTCTCTCAAAACCAACACCATCTCAGAAAGAAAGTGACATATTACGTCAAAGTGTCATGGATTGATTTCATTATTGACTATAGTATTAGTACCAGTAATTAATTAAATACCCTTCAAATGTGGACTTTAATTAAAGTAGTTATTAGGTGTGTAAGGAATTATGCGAGCTTTTGTGGGTGAATTTCAAACATGATGATAGAAAGATCGCTGAAGTTACATTTTAGTCAAATATTCTAGTGCCTTTTTACTTTTAAGAGGAAATCTCATTGATATGGAATTCTCTTTTATGTCATATAGTTTGTTTTATCATGATGTAGGGACTTTAAACTAACATTCAAAGGTTCATGAATGTGGATGGGATT
This sequence comes from Cajanus cajan, assembly GCF_000230855.2. Lineage (NCBI taxonomy): Eukaryota > Viridiplantae > Streptophyta > Magnoliopsida > Fabales > Fabaceae > Cajanus > Cajanus cajan. The sequence continues at coordinate 74,798,679 of NC_138518.1, forward strand.
GCACGTAGGTCTCAGTGGCCACTGGTCACGGAAATTGCGTTGGTTCTTGAATATTTTCTAAGCAGAGAAAAAAAACAAATTAAGGGGTCCCCATCTGACAATAACAGCTACATAGACGAATCGTGATAGTGTGTCTCTTTCTCCATTATCACATGTAATATGGTGAAAAACAATCCTGCATGATTTCTTTCACATAAGCTTACGTGTTTACTCTAAAAGTTAGTTTGTTTTTGTTGTTTTTCACATGAATCAGTCTCGGGCATATAACTTCCGGAATACTATTTCATGTGCAGTTGTTTGATTGCATTAATGTCTCCGATGCTATGATTTTTAAATGAATTTTTAAGTTTTCTTTAACCCTACAATATCATATCAGATTTAAAAACTTCAAACAAATTTTATTTCAATACAAGACTTCTTAATATAATTCTTAAGTTACTTTTTGTTGATTTCCTAAGATATAAGATATTTCGAACTAGTGTACTTTAATTAGTGTCGGTAAACATTATTAAATGCATATGCCGTATATGTTAAAGATCATCTTGCATCTCTTTTTTAACTGGGAAGGTACACACTGAACCATCAAATAAAACAGTTTGCGCGGTTTATTTTCTGATTCTCCAATATTATCATAAGGGATATTTAATTTGAGGAATGCAACATATAGGATATTACTATGAAGATATATAGGAAGGTAAACAAGAATCCAACAAAATGAAAATTTCTCATGGGTATGTGAAAGATAGGTTTCCTCTCTTCCCTTCTACTGAAGATTTTGTCACCAGTTTTGCTGATTGTTAATAGACTTTCCTCAATTTGTACCCGGTCTTCACAATTTATTGTCTCGTGTAATTCAATTATAAATTAGAATAATATAAAGTAAATTTATTGAATTTTACATTAACTACCTTATGATTCATATGATGTGATTTTTGATATATTGGTTAACTTATATATAGTCATTAAACTCAAATAATTAATATACTGACATTTCTTCGTCAGCAAAAAATTTAGGATCGGATGATCAAATAGGAAAAATTAGTATCTCGAAATAAAACAAACTAAGATTCAAAAAATTTTTTTTTTGCTAGAAATTATATGCTTATATATAATGTGCAATACACTTCAAACATGATTGATTCCAAAGAAGGATAAATGTGAGAAGAAAAAGAAAATCTAATCTGCAATCTTCTAATCAACCTGTTACAAATTTCAAAGGACAGAAATTAGTGCTTTCTAAAGGCAGCGCCATTTGTCTGACATAAATAGTGTAAACAATTTGATTGGTAATCCCGATGCAAGAAGTCAAACTTATAATCTCGTTGCGACAGGGATTAAGATTTGAATGCAGTGAGTATACTAATTTAGTGTCGCAAGGTCTAACATAAAAAGATAAAATGAACAATAGTCTTGCACCCAATTAAGTGCTTATATATTCAGCAGATTTCCAATAAGTTGAACACCGACCAAATAAAAAGAGGGTTCAGTCCTAAAGTATGTTGCATATAAGTCAAGGCCTCAGTAAAGTCTGGTTTACTTGTCCTACATTTTTGAGTTCTCAGCATAGTTTGATGTAGACAACCTTGACCTTCACATTCTTTTGTAGACTCTTCTTAGTCAAAGAAACATCTTGGTTAATAAAGGTGTGGAATCAGAGCTAGTAGCACTAGCAGTGCTGGCATAACCCTACTTTGGATTTCTTAAATAAGGTATAAAGAATTCAGAATTAAATCTAGAGTATTCAAACTCGAATGAAAAATTATAAATCAATTCAAAAAATTATTAAAAACAGATAAAAATTGCAAATTTATAATTTTTTATTTTTCTAAATTGTGGTTGTTCAATTCAATTTTTGGATGAAAATATGAAATCGACCCAAATCAAACCGAATCATGATTATAAGTAAATATTTTTTCTTCTTCAAATGCATAGTGTAGGTATAACAAATTGACAATAACATAAAATGTGTTTTATAAGACTTTAAGCTACTAAATTGTAAGTTATCTCCAAATGTATATTATAATATATGTGATTTAAAAATTATTTTATAAAATTGTAAGTTATTAAATTGAATTTTAGAATGAAAATTTATGTATTTATAAGGTTCAAAATAATTTCATTTTAAGTAATACACTATATATGTGGAATTTTTTTTAATGCAATAACTAAAATTGTATTGAAAAAATTGCTTTCACTAAAATAATAAGATAAATATTGGTGGTAAATACATTAAGTAATTAAAAACTTTTCAGTATTTATATACTTTTAATTTTATTTTTTATGCACGGTGTTTAAATAAATAATATAATACTACATATTTTTAGTTAACTTTTAAATAACAAACTTTTAAAATGCAAAAAGTTGGTTTGATTTGAATTTTATAATACATTCAAACTGAATCACACTTATTTTTCTTATTTAGTTCAAGTGCTTTTAAGTTTTAAGACAAAAATTAAATTAAATTGCACTAAATATCCCTAATTAAATCCTCCTATATTAACATAATATGAATAAAAACAATATTTTTTTTCTTCTAAATTACTTTTTAGGCTCCTCATCTTATTTAATTGATTCAATTGAATCCTTTTATTATTAAAAGGTTTGATTTGATTCCTTAATTTTTTTAAAAAGATAATGCAATTTTTTTAATCTAATTGAAGCTAACAATATATTATAATAAAAAAAATGACACATGGCACTATGTATGAAAAAAAAATAGGTGTAGAAGTTTAATTTTTGTTAGAGAAAGATTATAAGGAGGCAATCTTAAATTCTCAATCATTGAACTTTTTTTTTTATTCATTAGTAAAATGACATTTTTTTACATTGTATGAAAAAGTTCAATCATTCAATATTATAAGAAGGTATAATATTATTCTTATAGACATTTCATCTTTTTATTAGAGTTAGCATAATAATAAAGAATTGAAGTAGATGTGTGAGAATTTATATCATTATTATTGTAATCTTTCTCATTGATAAAACAAAAATCACATCTCACTTAGTTTGAAACACAAGAACCGCATAAGAAAGAAAAACTTGGGAAAAAAACTTTAATTAAGACTCTCTTAGCTTTGAATCAACAAAGAAAAAAAAAGGATAAGGACTTACTAAGAAAAAAAAATCTTTAACTAAATATTTTGTCTCAATATTTTACGATTTCCTCTTTTTTGTCTCCTGTTTTTAAAATGGTTGTGTTATACCCTTTAAAAACATCTCTTCCCATGTAGTCCTTTTGCCATTCTTCCATTAGTTTTGTTCGTTAAATGCCCAAATGGTTGGTGGCATGATTACATGTTTGGATCAAATGAACCTATGTTGCAAATAAGATGTTGACGTAATTTTATGGGGACGGGATTAGGTATTTCTGTGTTGCCTACCATCCTTCACCTTATTGATAGGGTTTGTTTTAAAAAGAACTAGATCACTATTGTCAAACAATAATTAAAATTGAATCATTTTATGGTGTGGAATATCTTAAAAAGAATATCACAAAATTGAATCAATTTATGGACAAGGATTATCTTCATATTTGAGTGACTGGTGTGATTTTATGATACTCTTCATTGCATGAACTTTGATATCTTTTCATTTCCTCCTTACTTTAGGAGCACGTAGCTATAGTATATTTATTCAAACCAACCACATTCACTAGATTCTAGAAGAAGCGGGGAATTGAGGTCTTTAGATTGAGAGCTTCTAGTATTTATTCATTATCTTTAGAAACAATTTTTTTTCTTCCAAATGTAATGAATACAATATACACGATTAGATTTTTTCTATAATGAGATGTGTCTAGAGTTAATAAATAAGATGATTAGGTATTCTTGGCCCTCACAACTTTTAATTACTTTTTATCGTTTGTTGCATTGAAAACTTAGATATTAAAGTAAATGAAGACTTGATTTCTTAATATTCAACAATCATGCGACACAAATAATTCTCGTCATTTTTTATTTTGTCTTTAATAAATAACTATTATTAGTGATTTAAATTCATATAAAATGGACACTAAATTAATCCTAGTGGTCACATGGACACTTAATTATTTAATCTAGTCATTGATGTGCTGAAGCACATACAAAATATTTCCCTTAATTGTTTTTGTATTGTGTGTGGATAAATATAATTCAAAGTGAGGAATCGAAGAGATGTTAACTCTAAATACGAGCCTTTTGGAAATATACTTGCGAATCAAAAGATTTTTCCCTGAGATGCTCTTAGCAGAGAAATGCATTGAAAATACAAATTATTTACCAAACATTTTACTCAGTTTGAATTTATTTTTCTCTAAATCCCAATCATCGGAATTATGGATCATTGTTGAACCTACAAACTCGCGTTTCCGCAAATAATATTTCCTTTTTATTGCCGGACGAAAATATTTTTCCCTTTTTGAATGGAGATTGTAATAAACTAAGATATCCTCTGATCAGTGTGAAGAATAATATTTAAACTCCACTAGGTTTACAAACAAATGCATCAATGTTTAACAAGAACTACACAAGGATAAATCCGGCTTTTCAACTTTCTGATAAAACGCGACATCGAAGAGGGCGAAACATCCGAGAAAGTAGAAATTTTTAAGGGCCATTGAATTTTTATACCCTTTATATACATCTTTGGTCTGTTTAATAGTTTCATTGATAAGCAAGCATGAGGAGGGGCAGAATTCTCCGTGTCACTCTGGTTTTACAAGAGGCCACTTATCATGCACATCAATGCCTGCAAAGTTCTGGCCTAATGAAAGCCAACAGCAAAATCAATAAGAACTGCATAAATATGACTCTCAAACTTTTTCCAGACATGCAACTATGAACAATTCTTTCCAAACTAAGATTATACAAGTGAATTCAACTGTGCAAAGGTTGATATCGAACATGAAACTGGTGCACACACAAACCATTCAACGGCCACATTAATTGCAATACCCCAACCGAACTAGAACAGATTAATGAATAGATGCATATATCAATAGTGTTTCAGCTGGAAAAAGGGACCTGCTCAAAGTGCCATCTCAGCCTGCAAAGCTGCCAATTCATCTTCCTCAGCAGTGGGCTTCGAAGACACAGGACGAGTGGGTTGACGCCCAGCTGGAACATGCACTGGGGCTGCTGGAGCTGTAGTTGCGGGTTGAAGAAGCTGTTCTTCCAATTCAGCACCCTCCAGCTCTTCAAGTTCTGCTTCCAATTCATCCTGAAATGGCAAACAAATTTATATTTAAGGATGCTGCCCAGACATGTGACACAATGCATTATATATATGCTCGGTAATAACTAAATCAAAAGTTTTTTTTTTTTTTCAATTGCATTGTGCACAAATAAAATTAAAGCTTGAGAAAACGACCTCGTCAAAGTCAGCAGCTGCACCAATTGGAGTAGACAATGCTTCCTGAATTTGTTTCATGTTCTCTGTCTGTTCGTTGATCTCATCCATAGTCTTGTCGACATCATCAATATTCCTGAGAAATAAATACCGCAACTCAACAATGTCATAATGAGCAGCCCGTTATGCAAGATGCATTAAACAATACATGCATGGACATTTTCCACATCACAGAAAACACAGTAGACTTATCAGGTTTTCAAAACAAGCCTAAAACAGAGATGTAAAATATGGAAGAGCATATTAAGAATTAAGAATAAAATCACAATATACATACGTGGCTTTTTGCATAGCCTTCATTGCCGCTGCTCCAGTTCTCAATGCATCAACTGTTTCTGTGGTTGCCTTGGCACCTTCTAACATTATCATCTGTAACACAAATGATCAGCATAGGATATAAATGATACTCCAAATACTAAATCAAAATCATACCCACATAATTGTCAGAACTAGAACACAGTGGCTGCAAGGACTGGAAAAACCAGGAACTGATCCAACCAATCCTCCAAAATAAGATTTCAAAAATCATTAAAAAAAAATGTACTAGGCTTGAACAAGCTGACCCATGACCCATGTGAACTGTACTAGTTGACATGACAGATTAAACAAGTCCCTTGAAAATTGTAAAAAAACTTTCTATACATTATTGATTATTTAGTTCCCAATTTATAACCAAACCAAAGTTTTTCTTTTCCTACTTTGTCCAACGTGAGACAAATAATAGCCTGTACTGCAATGAGTTTGGCTTACTGTTTTCGTTGATACTAGCATATATTATAAAATTATGTTAATATTAGTACATTATTTTTAGTTTAATAATTATTAATATAAAAATGCATACATTTATTATACTCAACCCTTAACTTTTCTTTTTTTAATGATTCAAATGACTGGCACAGTTTCAAAAACATTTGTTGTAACTGCTGAATGTAAAGTGCATTCACACCTGGTCATGAATACGCAGCTGGAAATTTCCAAGCTGCTCTATTTGCTGTTCATATAGCCTCTTCCTCTTCAAACATTGTATAGCCGCTGCATAAAACAGGAATTCAAAAACAATGTAACAAATAATTAATACATCATTGATTCAGTAAAATAGTGTACTATAAATGGCAATGGTAATGGGGTTAAAACCATGCTGCATTAGGGGAATTCCACACTCAGCTTTGTGACTCCATTTCTGATTTTTTTAATTTTATTTTAATATGAAAAGTTGAACAAAATAATAAATAGGTAAAGTAGTTTTAATTTACGATATTTTTTTTCAAATAATCTGGTTGTCTCTCATTTGCCAATAAGCTCATTGTTGTCAAAATTGCCTCCAACGAACAGGATTCTGAGATCTAATGTGTTTTATCCTCCCAATCAACCTGCACTCCACCAGAAAACATTCTATGGTTGACTCATGCTGGATCATTGCTCCAAGTCATGGAATTGTTGGATTGCCGCACTCCAGAAATGAGTTTGCAGCAGTGAACAATCCAAGTTGGGTCAAACAATCCTTTAAAAAGAAACCCTATATTTTTATTTAATTCCCTAAATTATGGTTTGCTTGTACGACCTCCATTGTCATCCTTTGACACTCTTCTCTATTTCTCCCCTTAACTGTTGACCCTTTGTATTTCTTCCCCTGGTGCGATTTTTTATGCATACATTTTAGTTAGATCATACTATTTGCATTACAAAACTACACCCCTCTTCCATTCAAAACATTGAAACTCGTTCTTGATACCCTTGACTAAGCTACTGTTAAAAATAACAGGAAAAAGAGATGATAACTTAAAGCCTAATGGCTGATTAAAAATAAGTCAAAGATGATTTTTTATAAAAAAAAATGTGAGAGAAGCCAAAGAATTGAATTAAAAGATAGACAGTGACTGAGTGAGAGATCCAAGGTGGGTAGAGGCACAACTAGATGCTGCATAACTGAGGCACAACCTAGAGAAAACGAGAAGAAACTAAAAGATGCTTAAAAATTGGGTAACAAGTGCACAACTAGAGTGCAATAACTGGTAATGGCAGCAACAACGCACAGTTCAGTATTGGCATGAGGTGAATCTCGTGTAGTTATAAAGGAGGGGTCCGGCGGCACACAACTGAGTGATTTTCAAATGGGGCATAGGTCACAAATGACAGCGAGCATTACAATGAAGGAGAAAAAGTTTTAAATTTTTTTCTCAGACCATGTTAAACAACCTGACATGGTAATCTTGGCTGCACTCCACCTCTCTGGGATCGACAAGCCCAGAATTAAACGCATGGTAAATTGCAAATCGCGATCACAGAGAAGCTTCGGCAGTTCAGCTTGCCAGGGGTCCTTTGATGTGTAAAATTTTACAATCTTATGAGGCTGATTGCTACTTTAACAATACTGCATCCAATCTTATAATGGAATTGCCTTTCACATTCCAATGAACCTAAACAACTTATAGTTCATTCCATCTCTCACCATCCTGATTTTGTGAGGCCAAAAATCTTGTTGAGAAGCTTGACATGTTATTCTTGATGAAACTATCATAGCACAAAATTTTGACCAAAGCATGCATTCAAAATCTCAGCAGTAACACAAATACCAGTGAATAGGGAGGAAGACGGCATTGTATGCTTCAATGGTATTGTCTAGAAAAAGCACATGAGTTTTGCTACATACCCCTTTTATTCTTTGCTCGTGTGAATTCTTTGGCTCTTTCAACTTCTGCTGCAGCCTTTTTAAGGAGTACTTTCTCCTTTTTCTCTAGCATTTCAAGTGTCTGCAGCATTCAAGACTCAAAACATTCAAAACGAGAAAAAAGTAACCTCAAACTGTAAATAACTGCAGAAAACAAACACTAAAATTGCACACATTGATCTTTACCTGATCAAAAAATGTTTATAAATACTTATGCAAAGTTAAACCACAGAAAAACACTAAGTTTCAGCATAAAATGCAGGATTTAACAAGGAAAAATAAGATAATAAAAGCCGAACATGGCTACTGAGGCTGTGTCTCAGACAATGATCTGGATATATGTAGTTTATTCACGTAATTAAGAAATCAATCAATTTCCAGAACACTAACAGAAAAAGAAAAGATTATAAAAGGGACAAGAATGTGCCTTCTACTCCTTCAAATCGTAAACAGCATTATAATGCTGTAAAAGAATTCACACATGCAAGACGACTCTTGATTGAATATGCAGCACATGATATTCAACAACCACAGTACACAGGAAATCCGTTTCTTCGTAGTTCCAATGAAGATAACGCTGCTTATCAATTAAGAAAATAATAAAACTAGCCTGAATTGCAATATAAATATAACAAACGCGTAATTTGAAGAAGCAGCAGTTCTATTTATCATACATGCACAATTCACAAAACAATGTAAAAAAAAGAAGAATCTTCCAATTGGGAAAGTGAAATTACCTCATTTAACTTGTCCAAAGTGGTTAGAGTATTGGCTTCCTGTTTCGGTTTGCCAAAAATTCGGGTAAACATGATTGATTAAGAGATGATGAAACAGTGATACCCTTTATGCGTCGAATAGGAAAATCAACGGGACGCTACCAATTCGCCAACCGATCTCCCTGGAACATCAAAAAGATCCATCGAAATCGAAAAATTGTTGAAAAAATAAATATAAGAAAAGAAATAGAACGATGGAGTTGAAAGAAAAGTGGAGATGAACGAACCTGTTGAAAAATTAGGTCTTTTAAAATTAAAAAAAAAAAAAAATTGTGGTACATGAAGATTGTTAGAGTTATATATGATGAAATAGGGAGAGATGGAGGAAGAAGGCGTACCGTGAAGGGTATTGGGAAATTCAGAAATTGAATCCAATCGAAGAAAAATAAAATAAAAAGTAAACAGAAATTGATTTGCTTCGTTCTTTCTTCGATTTCTTGACTCCTCCACGTAGCGTGCAACTAATTGTGGGTCCAAGACAAATTCATAAGTGCTCAATTTTGTATTTTTCTTATTCCTTTTATTAGTAATAAGAAAAAAAAACTTAAATATGTTTTAATTCATGCAAACATGTCTCATTTTAATTTGTAAGAATTTTTCAGTTCATCTCTTTTAATTTTCCTTCTTTATAGTTCTTACAGTTTTTTTTTAAGGGGAATTATAGTTCTTACAGTTATTCATCCTAATTACAGTATTTTAGCAGGGCACGACTAAATAAATTAAGATAATTAAAAAATGTTTTAAATTAAAATAACTAGATTATTTTTAAGAGAATAATTTAATTAAATAATATATTTATTATTATTTATAAATAACAAAAATAAATATATTTTTATAATTTATTTTAATTTTTAATATGTTATGAACATTGTTTTTTTTATTAATTTTAATATTTTAAAGTAATAAAAATTATTGTTCATAAAATATTAAAATTAAAAAATATAAAAATAAACTATATGCAATTATTTTATTTATATAAAATAATAAATAAATTACTTAATTAAATAATGTAGCCTAAAGCAACATAATTATGTTGATTTAAATGTTTTTTATTATTTTAATATTTTTATTTTGTTATTTATATGATTATATCCACGCTAAGTTAGCTAACTAGAATTAATGATACGGGATTTAAAAATTACAAAAAAAAAATATGAAGACTAAAATGAGATAGAAACATATTTGTTAAAACTTAAAACATATTTAAGTAAAAAAAATTTGTCCACTTATATATTTATTTAAACTTTATGCATGATTTGATTTTTTAGAGTGTTTTTTAATCTAAGAAAAAATAATATATAATTAAGGTAAAAACTAAAACATAAATTTAAAAATATTTATATATGTGATTGATTTAAATAGTTTTAAAATGAATTGGTAGAAAAAGTTCAAAGTAAAAGATTTCAAAAATTGAATAAAGCATAAGTTTATCATAGTATAATATTATATTATTATTATTATTATTATTATTATTTAATATATAAATTTAATTTTTATATAAGAAATAATGTGTTCGATAAAAATAATAGTTTAGTGTATATTAACGAATTAAGTTCATCTTGTAAAAGAAAGGATTAAGTTTATTTAATATGAGATAACTCAATACTAGTGACGCAATGTGCAGGAAGTTAATTTCAGTTGTAACTTATATATTGTGAGTTGGATTAATAATTTTGTCCGAGTTAACTTTTCATTTTAATATTTATACTTAAAAAAATGGGTTTTAATTTTTATAAGAGCTTTTTTTAATTATATTTTGATCATTGTTATTATTTTATGGTAAAAAAAACTATCATAAAATAGAAGTTTAAAAACTAAAATGAGAAAAAAAAAACATATATATACTGAACTGTAAAAAAAATATTTATAGAAACTAAAATGAAAAAAATAGTGTAAGGATAAAGATATGATTAATTAAACTTATAAAAAATCATATTTAAATAATTATATCTTAATTTTAAATTTACAATAAGAAAATTTTAATGATTTAATGTTTAAGATATTTTGTGGTAAAATTGCTTCTGATAGTTTTACTCAGCATAAACACGATTGTTAGTAGAAAAAAATATTGTGATTTACAATAAAAAAATTAAAAAATCATAACTTACGATTCTTTTTTTTAAATGAATAACGTATATTTCATCGCGTTATTGTATCAAATAATTTGTTACGTTTATTTCAACTACATGCATAGATTATTTTAATAATTTATATAATATAAAGTTTTATTAAAATAATTTTAATAGATTAAAGTTTAACCAAATGATATATATATATATATATATATATATATACTTATAAAAAATAATAACTATGTTGGAGAGTAAATAAATACACATTTAATAATTTTAATTAATTATCTCCTTATCATAAAAATTTATGTAAATAAGGTAATAGAGTTTTTTTTTACAAGAATATAGGATATGTCTTTAAATAATAAAAAAATGTATTATTTATGATTGTACTTACAACACGTTTTACAAATAATATTTTTAGGTGTGCCGGTTAGATATTCATTCGGTTTTGAATATAAATAATAAAAAATATATTTTACGTTAATTAAAAAATTATTTATCTCATTTGATTTTGTTAATCTCAACTAAAAAGTAATTTAACTTTCTAAGTTATCATTTCTTAAAACTTAGTATTAAGAATTAAAAAAAAAACATTGAAAATGTCATTTTAGTTAAATGAAGTATTTTAAGAATGTCAACATTAAATATGTTGAGATTATGTTGCTTATATTTAAGACTAACAAATATGAGATTTTTGTTACTTATTTAATTAATATTTTTTTGTTTGAATCAAATTTTAGAATGGAAATAGAAGATAACTAAATCTCTCCTTATCTAATTTTAGCTTCCTTCTAATATTAGAAAATTTGGAGGTGATGTGAAAAATTTTAAATTATTTTTAGTATAATATATAAAATATTTTATATACATTTAAAATTTAAGATTATAAAGATATAAAGGTAAATTGATTTTTTATTTTTTATTTCTCTTCCATCCTTTTCATATCTTGGGTTTCCAGTTTTTTATACTGTTGTGAGATCTTTGCCAACCTTAAAGTGTAATTGTGAAGTTTTTTATGGACTTCATAAAGCTTCACATAATGATATTTACAACCTTATTTGTGAATCAAATTTACTTATAATCTTGAAGTTGATAAAGAAAAATGATAACGTTTTCATCTAAATTATTTACTTATAAAGAGGATTCAACACTTTTTATTTTTTTAAACTAGATCATTAGCTTTGAGCATATCTTTCGAGAAGTTGATTTGTATGTTGATTTATTGGTTAAGTATGGTGCCACATAATTATTTTGTTTCGCTTTTGCTAGCTAATGACATGAATGTCTTACATATTAGAGTGTGTTTTTTTTTTCTTCTGTCATTATATTTTCTAAAGCATACAAAAAATTGTCTCTCACCTTCTTAATTTAACAAAATTTTTAATTCCTCTCATTTCCCCCCTCTCCTCTCCTACTTATCAAATAGATTTTAATGTAAAATTTGAGCTAAATCGATGACTTAATTATATAAAAAACTATGATAGTATAATAAGTGTTTCTCGTTGTAATTTGAAATTTCATTGTGTAATTATTATACTGGACAATTATTTTAATTTTCTCTAGTAAAATGTTACTTTTATCCAAGGAAATTTTGCAAACCTTTGCTTAATTAGTAAAATTTATTTTCGAAACATTTTTCCATCATTGTTATTTTATACCTAACAATATTAAATTGACTCTCATCTTTAAAAATAGACTTGACAACTATTAGATCAAGAAGTTTGATTCAACAAATAATTTTTAATTACTGTCTAATATTTTTTGGTTTTCAATTAACTTTTTAATTACGCTTATCAAACATAAATATCAAATTAAAATAATTGTATAATATTATGCTTGTTTAATTAATTATTCATAACATATAATCTCAAGAAAGTAACGAAAAGTAAAGTGATTAACTAAATAGTATGTTTTGTAAAATAAAAAAATATTAAAATACTATGCAGCAATTTATAGATGTACTACTAAAAAAAAATGCTAACGAAATTCTTACAAATATTAACCATGGGGTCAATGATTAAAAAAAAAATACTCCTTAACTTTGTTTGTCGGCCAAGCAATTGGATTTGGACCAAGTTTTTCCCATTGTCCAAATTTAAAATCAACTTGACATTGTTTACCCAAACCGAATCCATTGTGTGAACCCAACGGAATATCTTAGTAACTTGGAGTGGATTCTACTCAAGAAAATAGAAAGAATAAAATATATTTATAATTACGGGTAGAAAAAAAAATTTATTATTTGTATGAGCATTTATTTATAAACAGGTTCACGTCAAAATGAAAATAAATTAGAGAATTACATAATATAAATAAAGATAAAAATTATTCATGTAAAAATGAATACAAGATAAATAAATAAATAAAAAATTGACCGCTGAAATCTCAATAATGAATACATTAATTTTTAAACTATTAAATATTTAAAAAATAAATAATATTTTTATATATATAAAATTTGATCTTAAATCTTAATATATATATATACTTAAAATTAATTTTACTCATAAAATAAATCAAATTAGTAAATGTACATTAAAATAAAAAAAAAAAAAATTAACTGGTATAAATAAAATATTTAAAAATATAAAAACTGAAATTAAAATAATAAAAAAATTTAAATCTCGAGCCTCGTTAAAACATTAAGACGCGTAAGTCGTAACATCCTCTCTTGTATAAAATCAGGTGGGTGAGTGAATCTTAAAATTGAAACTGTCCAATTAATATTCCCTGTCACCACCCAAAATAAAAAGACACATCACAATTTCGCACTCAAATTTAGGGTTTAATTTTTCACTCAGCAAAGAGACTTTCCACCGCGGCACTCGTTCCCGCCGCCGTCAACACCAATGGCAGACGCATCCTCTCCGCCGACAGACCAGCTCGCCGCTGCCACCCTCGACGAGGTCCCCAAGGCGCTGTTCTCCGACCGCGTCCCCATCCGATCCATCGTCTCCCGCCCCGACGGCGGCTCCGCCCTCGCCGGCCGGAAGGCGCGCGTCGGCGGCTGGGTAAAGACAGGAAGGAAAGCCGACAAGGACGCCTTCGCATTCCTGGAACTCAACGACGGAAGCTGCGCCGCCAACCTCCAAGTCATCGTCGAAGCCTCGCTCGGCGACCTTGGGCAAATCGTCCCCACCGGAACCTGCGTCGTCGTCGACGGCCACCTCAAGCTTCCTCCCGCCGGCACCAAACAGAAAATCGAACTCCGCGCCGATGAGGTTCTCCACGTTGGCCCCGTCGATCCCGCCAAGTATCCTCTTCCCAAGATGAGACTCACTCTCGAGTTTCTCCGAGATTTCGTTCACCTTCGTTCCAGAACCAACACTGTATTTTTCTTTTCCCTAATTAATTCTAAAATTGTTTATCAATCTATTAATTAAAACTTTACTGTATTATTGTGTTTTTTTTTTTTTTTTTTTTTTTTATAGTAACTACATTACAGTTTGAGCTAACATTATTGTAACTTGTTCTGGAATTCGATTAATTAGGTTTTGTGTGATTGCAGATATCTGCGGTGGCTAGAATTAGGAATGCTCTTGCGTATGCCACGCATACCTTTTTCAACAGGGAAGGGTTTCTGTATGTGCACACGCCTATTATTACTACGAGTGATTGTGAGGGTGCGGGTGAGATGTTTCAGGTGACGACATTGCTGAGTGAGGCGGAGAGGTTGGAGAAGGAGTTGTTGGAGAATCCGCCTCCGACGGAGGCTGATGTCGAGGCGGCTAGGGTTGTTGCTAAGGAAAAAGGAGAGGTTGTGTCTCAGTTGAAAGCTGCTAAGGCGAGTAAGCAGGAGATTGGGGCTGCTGTGGATCAGCTTAAGAAGGCGAAAGAGAGTTTGGCTAAGGTGGAGGAGAGGTCGAAGCTTAAGCCTGGGATCCCTAAGAAGGATGATGGGAAGGTTGATTATGGGAAAGATTTCTTTGCACGTCAAGCATTTTTGACGGTTTCGGGTCAGCTTCAGGTTGAGTCATATGCGTGTGCTCTCACTAGTGTGTATACCTTTGGCCCCACGTTTCGTGCAGAGAATTCTCATACTTCTAGGCATTTGGCCGAGTTTTGGATGGTAGAACCTGAGATTGCGTTTGCGGAGTTGAAGGTATATGATACTTTTAACTCAGACTTGAGCATAATCATGATTATGTTAGTTGTTGTTGGTGGTATGCTTATCAGCTGAATGTTGATACTTGATCCAAATATTTGAATTTTAGTTGGGGTAATAAAGTTGGTAGTTTTCTAGTGCAATGTTGAGCTGCCATTTCACCTGTGCTTATAGTGTTTGGTGCCTTTGCTTTTCTTGTGGTGGAAGTAATAAAGTTCATGGTTTTGTGCTTTTTTGTGTAGGATGATATGAACTGTGCCGAGGCATATGTGAAGTTTATGTGCCAGTGGTTACTTGACAACTGCCTTGATGATATGGAGTTTATGGCTGATAAGTTTGATAAAGGTTGCATTAACCGTTTAAAATTGGTTGCTTCCACCCCCTTTATCCGGGTTACCTACACAGAAGCAGTGGAAATACTAGAAGAGGCTGTGAAGAATGGTAAGAAATTTGAGAATGAAGTGAAATGGGGAATTGACTTGGCATCTGAGCATGAAAGGTACTTTTAAGTTTACTTATTTCTGTCTAGTTCTTGTTCTTATTTATTGATTTGTGTTGTGATATATTGGGGGATGGTGTTATGCAGATACCTAACAGAGGTGAAGTTTCAGAAGCCTGTGATTGTCTATAACTATCCAAAAGAAATCAAAGCATTCTACATGCGGCTGAATGATGACTTAAAGACAGTGGCTGCTATGGATGTGCTTGTACCAAAGGTATGACTCCTGTATATTTTATTTTCCACAAATCTATAGAGTTCATGGCTATTGATGATAATATGTTCAGAGATACCCAGTGACTTATAGAAACATGTAAATATAATTTTAGGTTGGAGAGCTAATTGGTGGAAGCCAAAGGGAAGAACGCTATGATGTCATTCAGACAAGGTAAATATAACCGTTTACTTTGTCTTTTCTTAATTTCGTTGCTTTATTTAAAAGGATTTTGCAGTCCTTAGAAGTTATTTGACTTTTTTTTGTCGTGTTTTATTTTGTAGAATAAAGGAGATGGGTTTGCCTCTTGAGCCATATGAGTGGTACCTTGATCTGAGGCGATATGGAACGGTGAAGCATGCTGGATTCGGCCTTGGCTTTGAAAGGATGATTCTCTTTGCCACTGGTTTGGAGAATATTAGAGACGTGATTCCCTTCCCACGATATCCTGGCAGAGCAGATCTATGATCTTTATTTACTGATTACAATTCTCTTGCATGAGTAGTTAAAGTTGAAAATTGAAATGTAGTAATTAAATATAGCATTTAAATTATTTTTGTTGAGTGGCCGTCTTGGAGATTCCTCTTTCCCGATCTACTAATGTTTAAATGATGCTGGCTTTTATATGTTACTTACTTTTTGTCTCCAATTTGACGTTGATTTCATTTATTTATTGAGGTTTAAAGCAACTCTGTTCTGCAAAGGACCTGCAATACTCTATTCAGTGTGGGGATTATGTCAATCTTGATTATGCATTTTACAGAGCCTCCTTTAGCATTTGCATCCAATTATCCATATTCGTTATCTAATTTCGCATTTACTATTTAAAATATCGTATTTTAGTCGTTGTATATAATTATTTTTAAGGTTTTAATTAATTAAATGTGTATTTAAAAGTCAAATGTGTATTAAGATAAAATAAATAATAAAATTAGTGTAATATTTTTTTTCGAAGAAAAGTAGTGTAATAATTAAAAAACATAAAAACTAGTATAAAGATAGAATTATATAAAATACTGAGGGCGCTTAAAAATGGGAAAAGTTGTAAGCTCCTGCTATTTTAAACAATATCCGAAAAATATTATAAATTAGTAAAATAAGTTCGCTTGCAATTTTTTTTATAAAAAACAAGTTAATAAAATTAATTATATATTAATTAACACAACCAATCAAAGACAATAATGCTGGAAAAACCATTAAATTTCGATCTCAAATCATCCTTTTATCACAGATCTGGGGAGTTTTATCTTCCCCAAGTGATAAAAATACCCTCCACTGATGTAACATGTAGAATAGAAAGATTAATCGACTAATTCATTTGTGTAAATGTAGACGTCTATCGTATGTAGGATGAATTGAAATGGATGAGTGAAAGAGAAGAAAATAATAATAGTAAAATAATAATAATTGTGATGTGTTATGATGAGAAAGGAAAATAAATATAAAAAAATAGGATGGAAATCAGATGGAAGAGAAGGTATTTATATTTATAATTACTCGATTCGTTTTGTGGTTAATAATAAGCCAATAAATAGTAACTTCGATTTAACAATTGGTTAACAGAAAATGCAATCATTGGGGGAAAGATAACATTGTATAATTGTAACAATAAATAAAATTTAAATATATTTTTAGTATCTATAAAATTAACAAATTTTATTTTTCTCTTTATTTTTTATTGTTATAAAATTAAAATTATTATTTTTAATTTTTATTTTTATGTAATTATTTTTAACCACTTTTTATTTATTAAAAAGTTAAGTATTATCTTAAGTTTAATACTTCTAAAAAAAATTTATAGGTCCTTAAAATAAATGTTATTTATCTACCTTAAAATGATTATTAGAGATTAAAAATAATTAGTTTAAATTTTAAAGAGGTGAAAATTAAAGAAAAATATTTTATAAGGATTAAAATCAAAATTTAATATTTTATAAGGATAAAAAATAATGTTTATAAATTTTAAAATAATGAAAAACAAAAAAAATATTTTAGAGAAACTAAAATCAAAATCATCAATTTTATAGAAATTAAAAACATATCTAAAACAATAAATAATTATTCATGGCCTGTAATTACGGACAAGAAGTTTCCGATGGAAAAACAAGAAGACAGATAAAAACACGGAACTTTGGGCAGCCTAGTTAAGATTTTTTCGCTTTCATGCCCTATTCCAAAATCGACTTGGAATGATCTACGAAGGAATAAATAACCGCATTGTATAGCTATTTGATCCTTGGAAATACGGAACACAATAAAACACATATCTCAACGCAATTTTCCAAAAGCAAATGCTAAAACTATCATCAAAACATTGACACAGAAGTGATTTACTCAGTTAACCAGTAAAGCTAAACTATTTTCAAATACAGGATCTAAAACTGTTACTAACTCCTTGTCACAAAAACAAATGACATTACCTCCAAATGTCACCTTAACTCCTATTAGCTGGTCTCTAATCTGGTTACTGTTCTCATCTTCATCAACTGCTTTTATCTAACCAAAGGAAATCCGAAAAAAGAGTAAACTGAATCCACAAAAGAAATAATCTCCTTTCCGTCCTGTCGGCTGATAAGGATATTATGGTCAATCCATATGATATACTGAAAATAGTTGATACTTTTTCGCGTCATTCTGCTCCAACACGCTTTTTTGGTGCATTCCTTCATCACGTAGGCATAACATCATTCTAGCTTGCTTTGTAGGAATACATGTATCCACGAAGCTTTCTTACCTCTTCTGATGACTCAGTTAGTAAATGATCCACATAGAGGCAGATCGCAGCTGCACTGCAGCATAGTAAAGAAGCAATGCACTATTTAGTTAATGCTCACAAAACAAAACAAATCATATAGGAACAAAGCATGGCCTACCTAAGAGGACCAAATGGTAGCCAGAGAACATCCCAACGAAACTTTGGCAACCTACCAAAAAACTCGTTATATTATTTAACAGTAAACGATGAGCAGATGGCAGAAAACATAACTGAAGAGTGTGTGTGAAGCAGTTGTAAACAATTTATTTGTGTTCCATACTACTATTACTTGAGTAGAATGTGTACAAGCCTCTTTTTTTTCTTCTTTTTTCTGCTTTATTTGGGCCCAATAGTAGAGCCTCTTGATTCATGTAGCTAGAATATCCAAACTGAAAATACATACTGAATACCAATGCCCATAGTTTTGTAATATAAAATATATTTCCTTTCACTTTTGTAAATTTATCAATATGCAGAATCCATTAGGGTGCATATAAAATGGCACCAATCAGTGGCTATCCAGTAACTTTACCTCAACATGTAATATAACCAGAAAATTGCCAGAATAACGCCAGTGTACCATGAGTACTTGATCCATCTCGTGCGAAGCATTGACTCATGAAGCAGTCCTATGATGGCAAATGAGCATGCTAAAACAGCCACCCAATCTGTAGAAGTTATTCAATGAAAAAAGTTTACAGCCATGGTCCAAATAATATGTGGATGACATATATCATATCTCATAGTCAGTTGCAAATTAATACACGCAGATAATGAAAGCAAATAATATAAAAGCACTAATATCCACAACTCTGACAAAATGATAATACAATGAGAATCAAGGAAAGAGCAAAGAGTCTTGACAAGAGAAGTAAACCTGCAGATATAATCATCCACGAGTAGATCTCCTCCATGAAATAAGCATGGTATCGCTGTTTATCAAAGAGCAAAGAAAATTAGCTAAAAATATTTTGATGTTAAAAATCTGGAAAAGAGTAAAACGCAGAGCCTTTCCACATAAGTCAAATTTTAACATAATCAGGAGAAGGGGTTCAATTTTTACAACTCACAACAGAAACTAGAATACTTGTAAAATCCCACAAAAATCACATTCTGGTAACAAAATAAAAGAATTGCATGAACAGAATGCTTACAATCTCATATCACATGCAATGAAACCTAGCGAGACCATTTGTTACAAGATAAAAAACCTCCTTCAATATAAATTATCTAAAGATTTGTTTGGATAAACTTCTCCATAAACACTTTTAGGAGAAAAAAATATAAAGAAAAATGAAATAACCTTTTTCCATAAACTAAAACTAACTTATGCATAAGTTAATTTTTTTATTTATTTAAAGAAGATGAAATGAGAGGGCTTTTACAAATGCATAAGCTAAAGTATTTCATTTTACTTTCCTATTTTTTTCATCTAGAAGTAGAGAAGTATATCTAAACATATACTAGTTTTTATTTTCATCGATTCTTCTAGCGGACACCAATTCACAACATGATAAAGTTCAGTGCATAATATAGCAAAAACTGTTGAACATACCAGTTCCCAGGGTGATGAAGCCTGGTGGAAAATGGAGTACAAAAGAAAGACAATATAACAGAAGAATAGAGTTGCAAATACCGTCTACATAACAAAAACAAAAAAATTGAAGTTAGCATGATTCCAATAGGTTAGAGAATTGAATGAAATAATGTGTAACAAGTAAAAAAGTGTGTACCCTCCATAAGCGACTCTGTTGAGCTTGACTCCTTTCTAAGGAACGAACCAGTTCTTCTTGCTCTGTGCATAAAAATCTAAGTCTTCATTAATTAGATGACACCCAATTCGAATTTAAGAAACAAAATGAAATATTTTTTTAGATGTAATCGAGAATAGTTGAGGAAGATCGTACCTTGAGAGTCCAAGGGACGAGAATCGCCGTCGTGAATCGGAAGAGAGAGGTTTTCATCTTCCGAATTCCGCAACTTCCTTGCGAGCTTCTTCATTGCTTCTGCTTCCTTTTCTCTTTCGCCGATTTGAAACCGTCTCTATCAAAATCTTGTTATTGAACGATTCTCCTGCTCTGCTCCCACATTTTTATTTATTTTTCCTTCATTTTATGATTACTTTCACTTCCACCTCCTACGCTTTTTTTATACGTCTTACACGGTTAAGATATATATTTTTTATTCTATATAGTTTCATTTATTTTATTTTTAATTTTATAATTTAAAGTAAACTTTGTAACTTTTAATATTTATTTTTCTATTCCTATAGTTAGATAGGTTTTTTAGTTTTTATATTTGTAGGTTTCTTTTATAATTATTTTAGTTTTTTTATTTATTAATTTCTCTATAATATATATATTTTTTTTCATATTGACGTGACAAATATATTTAATTTTATATCTTATATATTAAATTTATTTTACTATAATTGTTCTAAATTAAATTATTCACTTGTGTCTCATTTTTTTACTTTCACTTACAACATCTATTTTTGAGATACCATCTCTTTTACTATCACAAAAATTAAAAATATTTACCACATTAATAAAATATCTATTTTATTTGATAAAGACTAAAATATAAAGTAAATAAAAAAGGCATCCATGTAATGCCTTCAAATACTCTTTTTAAAAAATAAAAATAATAAAATTTGAGTTAACTGAAAAATACTTTGTTATTGTTATCAAAACTAATAAATGTTTTTATAAATTATAAAATTATATTTAAATGATTGAGATAATTTTAGTGATTTTAAAGTAATTATATGATTTTTAATTATGATAACTAATTTAAAATTGTGTTATCTAAATTTATAATTTTTTACTTATAAATTTCTAGTCCTTATATTCTTAAAAGGAAAAATATTTTCGTTTTTTCTCACTCATAATAAGAGGTGTATCATGTAAAAATTCTTAACTGTGAGAAATAAGATAAAACTGATTATTAAAATTTATAGTTTTATATTGCATATTTAATTATAAGTCTTAGGCAATTCTTTCTCTTTTTTTATATTAAAAATTACAATGATAGTTATAATATTCAAATCTGTAATTTGATGCATACTTCTTTTCACTACTAGATTGATTTAGTTGTTCCTTTTTTTTTAATTAAAGATTACGCAAGAC
The DNA here is from genome assembly GCF_000230855.2 of Cajanus cajan. Taxonomy (NCBI): domain Eukaryota; kingdom Viridiplantae; phylum Streptophyta; class Magnoliopsida; order Fabales; family Fabaceae; genus Cajanus; species Cajanus cajan. Next base: position 74,820,284 of record NC_138518.1, read on the forward strand.
ATTTAGCATATAATTAAATATATAATTTAATGATTATAATTAAATATTTTCATTTTCCAGAGTTCTCAGTAACCTTTTTTTTTCCTTTATTTTTTATTATATATAATAAAAATCACGTGTTCTTTTATTTTTATTTTATTTTTGTTTTTTTATGAAAGAATTCTATTCGAGTTAGTAATACTAAAGTCTATCATCACAAAAAATAATATCTCAAATTTAGAATTAAATAATTTTTTAAGGAAGAATTAAATAAAATTAGAATTATTATATGTATATTTAAAAATTAAGTTACAAAATCATAATTTTAAATTAAATTAAAATTTTATCGACACAATAAGGGCTGATTAGAGGGATATAGTGTGTACTTTATCGAATAAAATTTCACATTAATGATAATAGTTAAAATATTCATTACTTTTAAAATCCAACTAGTTTTTGAGCAAATTAAAACACTATTTCAAGATTTAATAATTCTATGATCGAACTAAAATTAATAAAATAATTATAATAATTCAATAATATGTAAAATAATATTAAAAATAATATCATAATAGTTTTAAGTGTTCCTAGCATTTAAAGGATATATTAGCATGCAAATCGAATATATTATAATAGTTTAATCTTAATTTTAACAATATACACAATTATTTATTAATAATAACATTTATATTGAAAATAATAAAGAAAATGATAATTGTTTCAAATTAAATTTTTTTAAGAAAAATAAAATAATATTTAAAAAATATTCTTTGATTAAACCATTTTTTTTATGATTCCTGATCCATTTTTAATGGTTCTTTGACTGACTTTTACCAATTCAATTTAAACATGGATTTTTTTTTACTTATATTATCTAATTTATTAAAATTAAAAAAGTAATTAATTGAATTAATGACAATAAAGTTTTCTTCTTTTTTTTTAATTTTTTTTCAAAATTACTTTCGTACTACTTTTCTGTGGTAATTACTACTAATCTTTTTCTTAATTAATTAGAGTATATATCCTGTATTATTTATTTGTCATAATTAATATTTACTTTTTTCTAACCTTAGAATGCATATCTTTAAAAAAAATTATAATTAATATATTCTATAAAATTAAGATAACATGTTTTAAGTAAAGATATTTCAATTTAAAAAATAATACATCAAATATTGTAAATTAGATCTATATGAAAGAACAGATGATTATTTTAAATTGAGTTTTATAAATAAAAGCAAAAATAATATATTTCAACAAGCAATTGTTTCACAAACTTTGCTTAATAAAATGTAATAATTATAAGAATATTATATTGAGCTTAATTATTAAACTTTTTACGAAATTATAATTTGTACAAATCTTAATCAAAACTTTCAAAATATACTCACTCATTGTTACAGAGATTATTGGTAGGAATAGGCGATGAAGCTATTTTACTAATTAAATAATAATAATAATAACAATAATCTGCTCCTTGTTTCAAAGGGAGAAAAAATGAGAATTTTAAAATTTTAAAATTTATTTTGCAAGTCGTGTCATTTTCTCTTAAATTAAAATAAAATAAAGTTGTTATTACTGGTATTTTCTATCCAAAAAAAAAATCCAGGTTTTGAAATAACAGTTTTTGTCAGACTGGTCTCATATTGAATAGTATTTCCCCTTTTCCGCACAATCTAACTGTACATATGGGTGGCTGTTAAAAGTTTAACCTTAATAATCTAAGTTGTGTTACTTGTGTACCGTAATGAGTTACGGGAAGGAATGCCATGAATAAAGCACAATGTTCAAACATTAATTGCGGAATATTGCTCTATGACTTGAGGAGATAAAGGGAAATTGGGTTTGCAGGCACAGTGAGAACGGAGTTGCACTCGTCAACACCGCAGCTACTGCTTCACCAAGTTGCAAGGAATACTAACGAAACTATCATATCTAATGATCCACAATTCATCGCATCAATTAGTTTTTTGTTTTTAAAGTCAATAGCACTTCCATATATTGACGACTTAGACAACCAAAAAGTTTAAGGACCTGTCAGTTCCAATAAAAATTCATTTCTGAACCAAAATTCAACAGACTTCCTGGAAGGACTATACATATTCACCAATTTTGAGTTCTTATTTGACAGGAAGAAAGAATTGCATATGATAATTCATGAGTCTTCCAATATCTTTCCAAAGGAAAAGAGACCTCTCAGCACTTTCCTCTATCGGAAAGAGAGCACTCAACCCTAACTACCCATATTATAGTCTTACAAGAATAGACAAAATTTTGGCATCCTAAGATAAAATGTACCTATATATTCATTATAGACTAATTTCAACTGTTTCTAAGTTTTCCTTCACCTGGTAGAAAGGTAATAGCAAACGATTGGGTACCTCAAGTCTCGATGCTCAACCCACTCTCATTCCTTTCTGACCAAGAATTTTGTTAATATCCACCCCACTGTTCTTAGAACAGAATTTGTTTTTTCATTATCCCCGCAACAAGAAAACAAGGGAAAGAGAGGGTCTAAACTCAAATATGTTGATGCTAAAAGCCAACAAAACAGATGAAAATAATTGATAATTATGAAACTACATATCAGCAATGTCTGAAGAAAATAGAAGATAAATGTAAAATCCGCATTAATCAACTATAACCAACAGATATATATGAATCAATCCTCGTCATCAATAACCTTGGTGCCCAAACCTTTGATCTCCTCCTTGGGGATTTCGACGACTGTAACGAGGGAGTATAGCTCCTCTTTCGCATCCTCGTCATCGTTCCTCTTGCGAGCAACGCGAACCCTAATTCTCCTTGGGACACTCCGGATCCCCTGGCTCCACACAAACTTGTTCAGCTTCACGTCCACTCTCACATCGTTCGTCCCCATCGCTTTCTGAGCAAACTTCCTTATCTCCTTAATCGCTTTAGGAGCCTTCTTCTTGAATGTGCTGTTTATTGCAGAATGATTTGATTATGACAGCTTCCGCAGACCTAAATAGGTTTGAAAAAAAGAGTTGTGGAGAAGGGGAAAAGGAGATTACCAGCCATGTAAACGTTTGTGGAGGTTGATGGTGTATTCCCGAGTAACCACCTCTTCTTTTCTTCCCTTGGCCTTTTCCACCATTGTTACTTACCTATGTACATAAGATACTCACAATTTAGTTTCATTACAAATACTTAGAGCTTCTTCTATTGGAAACGAAGGGAGAAGAAAACATACCTTCAGATTCGGAAAACGCAGCGATGCAGAGAGGAAGAGACGGAGGCAGAAGATCAAAATAAAGAGAAGAGTGTTCAAATATATCCTTAAACCCTAATGGGCCGCCACACCGTAATGGGTTTACACTTTACAGGCATCAAGCCTTTTTCTAGTTGAGAAAAAAAAAATTTGCAGTTGTTTTTTTATTTTTTTATTTTTCTAATTGCCAAATTTTTTATAGATTTAAAAGTTAAAGAAACCATTTATGTAATTGAGAGACAGATACTTAATTATTAACTATATATACAAATAATTTAAATTTTAGTATGCTTATAAGTTAAAATGTTGTATTTTTTCAACTTAAAGGGGTAGGTTATTTTAATTAAAAATATTTATAAATGGCATGCTAATTTGCAAGATTCTAATGTGATATACTATTATATATTTTTTTATGTTAACTGAATGGCTAATTATTTAACTTCTAAAAAGTTCATTATATTTCCTGTTTTAATTTTTAGGTTTTATTTTATTTTTAAAATTCTATTTTTATTAAAAATTACTAGTATAAAGTAGGTATTTCGTGTATTTTTCTTTTTCGTTGAAAAAATAAGTTAAGTTATTCGAACCAATCTCACTTTCTTGTAGAACACTTTTGGTTGCCTCCATTTTCATTAAAAGAAAAATGAAAAATAAAAAAAAATAAAAAGTTACAATAAAGTAGGTGATTTATAAGAATAAGTATTATAAAATAATAGGTGAATAACTATTGTGCATTGTAAGATAAAAGTTGACCAAACCCTTTTTTCTTTTTCTTTTTGTCTGTATCAATAAGTCCTTAAATTATTTGAAAATTGTTAATTAGGTCTATATACTAAAAGCATTTATAATTGAGTCCTGACTTTTATGAATAACTATTGTGCATTTTTAAGATAAAATTTGATCAAACTTTTTTTTAAAATAACTATTCTAAGATAAGTCCTTAAATTATTTTAAAAAAATTAATTAGGTCTATATACTAAAAACATTTTATAATTGAGTATTTGATCTTCTATAAATCTTATTAGGGTTTAATGGTGATGTATTATTAATTGATAAAAATCACCATTTCATATGATTTTTAAGATAATTATTATATAAGTCAACAAATTTATAATAAATGATAGTTTGTAATTAGACAACGGTATAAAATTATTTTATATCATTAGTGCTAATACTTTAGCTCTTTTTATATTTAGGTTTTTGGAGTTAGTAAATTATTACTACCTTTGTCCCTGTATACAAGCCTATTTTCACTTTTTTATTTGTCCCTTTTTTTTTTATAAGATAGTCATTTAATTATCATTAATTACATGTTCTCTAGATACCCTTAATTAATTAATTCTTTTAGAAAAAATGATAATAAGTGCTTAAAATTTATTGGATAAAAACTTTTTCTCTTATTTGGATTGAAGGAGATAAATACACACATATATGTAACTTTTTTTTTTTCAAATATTAATCAATTAAGTGAAAAATGATTAAATAAATTTTGAAAAAGTAATTTAAATTATTGACAAATTTAATACTCTCAACTAAATTAACTAATTTTCTTAAAGAGTATGATTTAGTTAAAAGAGTCTTATAATTAGGTATGTAGGCAGAACAAATTTTTATTTTTCTAGCATATTAAACTCTTTTTTTTCCCTAAAACGAAGTTATGTGAATAACAGTTTAATAGAACTCAAAGTAAAAGTAAACATTTTAATAAAAAAAAAAAGACCATAAGCAATTTATATAAAAGTTAATTGAAAGAATTTATACTTTTAAAGAAAAACCGAAAAAGACAGACTAAAACACGACCGAAATTTGAAATCATATTTACATATTTCTCCTTAAAAGATGCAAAAAACAAAAAAAAGATTTAAGAAAATATTTATACAATTAGTCTGAATTATTGATAAAAAAAAATTGTGTTGATATTTAATGATATTTTGACAAACTATTTATACATTTTATATTATAATAATTAATTATAATATTTATTAAAATAATATCATAATATTAATTATAAGAAATATAATCATATTGATTAAAATAATTATAAATCTAAAATATAAATTTCTAAACACTACTCACATTTTTTATATTTAAAAAAGCATATCTATATTTACAGTATAGTTATGTGTGGATGCATATTTATGAGTTTATACTCATTTGTATTGAATCCATTATTATAAATGCACACATGATTTACTGTCTTAGAAAAAATTAATTTTTCTAAATTCACTATTAAAACATTATTTCTAAACACAAATAAGTTTTCAAAAATTTAATGAGTTTAAAACACTATTTTTTTTTTTACATAATTAATACTATCGAAGTCTATACGAAGAGAAAATGTATTTCGGCTGTTCCCTCCACACTTGTAAGGTAAATAATAATAAAAGGCACACAGATGCAGCACCTCCAACGTGCCTTGAATCACCAACCCTCTTATTCTGCGGATTTGTCCAGGACTGTGTCTACCACAATTACTATTTTCTGAATGATTAGAAAAATAACCTGAGTAATGGAAACAATGTCGCACCACCATCCCGTTTCCTGTATTCCTTTTGTAAAGAAGCAAGTGAAGTTGCACGATACAATTCTCAGCATCACAAATCGATGTACATACGTTTCATTCAGGCCTTCATTGGGGCCACGTAAACACCTAATTTGCCTCCTATAACTATAAACTAATCAATATTTTACATCATCTAATCTTACAATGTTATGTACGTTTTGTGACTTTGGTAAAAATAAAGAATCACGCATGTTGGAAAACTAAATTTTAATTAGCGGCTCTGCCAAGCAAATGTCTGCTATTATTTTGGGCATGTCTCCACAAACTAAATGCCAAAACTGCCACGCCAGCGACTCCTGCCAAAATCTGTCACAAAAAAATGTAATGTAATGTCTGTTTCCCATACATAAAGGCATGTATATCTATCTACCTACGAGAGGCCTGTATATAACTGACCTTTGCTTCTCTGCCATAGTTAGTTCGAGCAGATTGGAATACTGATTTCAGCAATTTAAAAGGAGAAGCCTTTGGCATTAGAATCACAACAGTATACTTATTTTTGCAGGGAAAAGGCAATATTCTTTTTAGTGCCAACTGTGCAGTCGACGGTGTAAGGGATGATCTAACTTTCGATCGCCCTTCATCTTGAATCTACAGCAGAGATAATTGCACAATTAATAACATTTCATTTATATGAAAATGAGTAATATGATTTCATATCCCATGCAATCATCATAATTTGCAACATACAAAACAAACAGATCATCATTCAATTAAAAACAAATGCAGCTGATGTCAGGATCTATGGTAAAATTTTGATATTGTAATAAGATTATGAAAAGGGGGAGTGATTATTTACTTTTAGATCATAACTTTCAAGAAACATCTCAATGTCACATTCAATTTTCAGAATCAAAATCGATTAAAAGAGAGAGATATTTTACATATATTCATGCTAAACTTGTTTTCAAACTAAACAATGGCCATAATACAACAGTACTGGAACTAGACGTTATAATTAATTCCTTTCTGATAGTTTGAGGAAATTCAAAATGCAAATAGTAATCCTCATGACAGATGCCATCTCAATTTATTGAAATGGAAAAATACAAAAACAAAAGACTGTAATAGTCACTAACCTCAAAAGAAGTGCCAACATCACCAGAATAGACTCTTGATTGATAGCTGTGCAAAATCCTATCCAGCCAGTAATAATTTTCCTGAAAGATACGTGCAAATAAGAAAAAGAAAATTGAGAGAGTAATGTTACTTCCATCCCATTAATCCACGAATCTGAATGCTTTTGTGGATATAAGAGATATGTGAGATAGAGAAGCTTGTAACTTTTATCATTGTTTACAGTTGGCATGGGGGACATAAGGATTCGTATATCTAGGTGTATCTATTTGTTCCATTGACTGCGTAGTAAAGGATGCTAATAAGACAAGCTTCAAAACCAAATTAACCTGCAGTCCATTCTCATGAGCTCGTTGCTCAATTTCAAGCATGGTTGAAACATCCTGTTCTGAAGGCCCTTCCTCTTGAAGACGTAACATTTCATCCAAAGCAAGATCTACCTGTAAATGAGTTACAAGCAGCAATTTTCACCGAGTAATGTATTGTGAGAAGTTCACTTATTTTACATATGAAGGAGACTTGCCAGCTTGGAAGATATATCTGGATCACAAGAGAAATTTATGCTGATGTCTCCACGAACGTCACCTATTCTAGAGGGTTTGTTACCACCAAGAAATACCGAAACACCTACAGAGTATATCTGGTGCACGGAGGTAAAACCTTAGAAATACTAGAATATAATATATATGACAACTAAAGGAAAAAGATAGTAACGCATATACACCTGCCCATGCTTGAAACGGAGAACCTGCATTATTTTTGTTTCAAGAAGCTTGCTCAAGAACCCAACGAAGTGAATCTCTTCCACCTGCTAAATAGCCCCAATTGGAAACAGGACCAAAAACAGATTATAGATCGTATTTGGGATAGCTGTGAAAATTAGTTTTTCTTTGAGTAAGTTTGCTGAAAGCTATTTTAAGATAACTTCGTTTTGGATGCAACAATTTTTTTTTTTTTACATAGTAAATTAAAAAGAGTATAAAGCTGTTGGGAAATTTGAGGGTAATTTGGAAATAACATTTTTTAGGGGGAAAAACTATAGGGAAATAATCATAAGCTAAAAAGATTCAGATGCATGATTCGAAAACAACTTATTTTTCAACAAAAAAAGCTTTTTAGCAAATTTCAGGGCTTTTTACAAGCCACGGGTAATTTTTTTAGAAAATTCTGAAAATGGGTAAAATTTAAACAGATTCCTGAAATGGATAAGTCGTATTTCACATACACGACTTTTACTTTATTTTTTTTTCTTCTTTTCAAATAGTAGTCGTGATTGCCAAGCAAGCCATTCCTTATTATTATTATTATTATTATTATTATTATTATTATTTTTTAATTTGAAAAATGGCAAGTCATGTTTAAGATTGAGACTTTGCCCCTTTATTTTATTATTATTTTGTTTTATGTTAAAATAATTTTTTCGTTTTTTTTTTGAAAAAAAGTTGTTTTAGAACACGACTTCCATGTTTTTCTTTTTATTTTTAAAGAGGGCAGTAGTTGAGTTTCTGAAACACGATTTTCATTTCAAAAGTCATGTTTTAGAAACACAAAGTACCTCTATTTTGGGAATTTTATTTTAAAATTACCCATTTTTGGGAATTTAAAAAAAAAAATAGCCCTGATAGGGGGAAAAGGCCAAACTTTTAGCTAATATCCCAACATTATTTGAGATTCACATATACAGGTTTTTATATTTATTTATGTTATATAAATTCAGGAACTAGGGAAAAAAGATTACACACCGTGGTCCCATTCTTCAGCTCCACAGGAAAGCATATCTGCACTAAACACTGTGCTTCTACCATGGGACTCCGAACCACTTCCCTACAAGCACAGTATGGTTTATTTAGAAGATGTATCCACTGAATCCTTCAAAAGTGTATCAGCATCCATGCACAATAGATACTATTGAACGAAGTTTGAAACATCCAGGTTGTCAAAAAAAAAGATGCAATAGAGAAATGAGAATACAGTCTATTCCTAAAGATGACGCCTAAGCATGGTCTGGTCTTTTTTTCTTTTGAAAAATCATAGTACAGTTCATTTGAGAGCCTAACAAAATGTTCACATCTTCTCCTTTTGGTACAACACTACACAACAACTATCATAACACCTTCTGTTTGTGAATACAGTGCATTGATGTACCTATGGATTGCTGTTGGAAAAGTGAAAGGCAATCCTTTCAGTTCATCACGGTTAAAATGCATAATAGGTTCAGGAGGTTTCGGTATTCCACCCTGCATGGAAACAAATCAATTGGTTTGTAGAATAATTCAACTATTGAAGGTCTCCTGGCTTTTGTTTAATGGATTCATACTCACTAGGTACTGCAATATCAAGGGCATTGCGATAGTGGGATCAATGTTCCCAACAATCACAACAGTAAAAGTTGATGGATCTTTGAAACATTTGCTGAAGAATTCACAAGCTTTCCGTGGATCAACCTTTTGTAGGTCACTTTTCCTAATAGGCTGCAAAACAAACAATATGTTGAAAGTTAAAAGTAGATCATTCAGTCAATGATTTAACTGATATTAGAAAATTGTCATACCCGGAAAAAATAAGAGTTTCCATAGTTAAGCTCCTTTACACGGTTTGTAAAAGCAGTATACGGATCCCTATCTTGAGCAGAAACTGCTTCTTCAGCCATTTGCATCACTATTTTGACATCTTCTTCTCCTGGTGTTAAATTTGTTACAAACAGCTGATAGACAAGCTGAAAAATAAAGTAATAAATAAATAACATCAGAATAGATAGAAAGAATATATGCATAATTTAAAATAGTGGAATTGATGTGTTTATGTATTATACATACAGAATAGAAAACAGTGAAAAGAAATGAAATATTATATTTCTTGATTGAAAATTATCAAAGCAAGGAGAAAGAATTTTCCCTCCCGAGGTTTCCCATTTAAAAATCTTCTAATTGTTTGAATGCACCTTCCATCCTTATCCCCTATTTACCTAATTAATCAGCTCTAACTAGGGATGGGGAAAAAAAATTGCACCCACAGATACTCAGTGGCTCAGTGCAGCAGGTAAAAACCATTGCAGGTCATATTTGGGTTTCAAATGGGTATCTGCAGGAGAAGTGAACAGATTTTTTCTCTACCTGCTTATAGATAGGGAAGTACTAGGGTATGTGGGTACTTGTTAAGTGAGAAATCACTAATTTACCCCAATATATAAACATACTTGCCCAAGGGCCTGTTTGGTTTCACCATTTTCTATTTTCATTTTCAAAGAAAGTAGAAAATAAACACAAAAATGTGTTTACTTTTAATTTTAGAAAATGTTTTCTTTGAAAATGTTTAACACATAATTAACTTAACTTGAAAAAAGGTATTGGTATATTGAAGTTAAATCCAAAAAATATACATGATGTCCAGTCCACACAATAAATGGATGAAAAAAAGAAGAGAAATATTATTAGGCTTGCAGAACAAGATTACTAATATATAACTTAAAAGTAAAAATACTTGCTTCCTGCTTTAAAACATAAACAAGCAGATATATAATTTAATAATGGTTTTTTATGTGCTCACTTGGTTGTGTGAGCAACTACACACTACTGTAATTTGTGATCAAATAATTAAAGGAACCACATAAGTTTGCTAATCATATCAAATATACCTGCAAAGCAGTTTCTAGGTCTGAAGGTGAACAATCACCATAAAAAGTTCTCATATATGCACCAATCTTGGTACCGACTTCAGCTCTCTTGCCAGCAAGCATATCCATTAGAACAGATGGTCTATAACCAAACACACCAATTTCCCCAGCGATGGTTGGTCCCATTGAACAAGAGAAGTACTCACTCTCTGGGAGTTCAGACAAGCCCCCATATGAATACCCTGTGAAGATAACCTGTTAAGACACATCTGTAGATTAGAACTGATAATTATTTGTGATAAAATTCTAACATCACCATTAATAATGAAACACCACTCATGGGAGTATGAGTATCAGCTGATGCTTTATAATAAATGCATGTGCATGCTAATTTCAATTGAGTTAGTGAAAAACAGGAAACTCATCTCTCTTGTAGTACAAGCAGCATAATGAGCTCCAATTTTTTTATTTTCCAGTCTAAATTACTTCCTTTCCTTTACTGTTTCATGCACACACACAGATGCAATTGTGTATATAATAGAAACCAAATTTTGGGATAATATTCTGCTTCAAGGAATGGAGCTCATCTCCTTACAACCAAGGTTGTCAATCAGGAAAATTTACGTAATCTCGTTGAGGTATACTTATAAATAACATAATAACTCAACATTTCAACTCCATATTAAAGTAAAATAGAAAATTATAATATTAAAGTAGCAATGTATAGTAGCAATTAGCAAATCATGCAAAATTTCACACAAGACACAAGTTCTTAAAATAATAAATAAAAAACTAAAAAAAGACCAATTTTTGCTTTAAGCAAGAAAGGAGACGAGATTGCTCAAGAACAAGTTTACATTATAGGTGAGGCTAACCAATCTCATAAACTTGGTAATTGTTACGAGTTATCACTCACTCGAGATTGATAACCATGCTTACAACATTTAAAAATCTCTGATAAACCAAAGAATACAGCCCAAAATCAGAGAATAAACCAGGTAAAAACCAAAAAATATAACTCAATTAAGAAAGTATGTAGTGCTAAATCCTCCCTAGGCAAGGGTCACCTTGACCACCCAAAATGTTCCTATGCTTCCTCACATTCCACCCTTTCCCCCAACCAATTTTCCTTGTCATTACATTTCCCATTCTCCAATTCTCTTCCCTCAATTTGCTCTTGTCAGATATCCATTCTGTTATGCATTTCCCTCTCTCTTTCAACCAATTCCTCCACTTCTTCACTTCTCTCATCAAATTTTTGTCCTTGCCCCTTTTTTCTCCTCTCCTTCTCTCATACTACAGGCCTTTGATACTGTTAGGTCCATCTTTCTCTTTCTCTTTTCTCCTATATACATGGGTCAAAGGCCTTTCAGCTTATAAATTCAGTTTGATTTGGACTAGATCAATTTTCAAAATAGGAAACAAAAAACTAATCCAACCCAATAAAAAAAATCAGTCTTCATTTCTTTTCAGTTTTGGTTTGAATTTTATTGTGCACACACTCATTCAATTATGTATATAAATTTTTAATTTGGTTTGGAAAATTTCAAATTACAAAACTAAAATTACTCCAATCAAATACATTTTTTTCTTCCAGTTTTAGGTTTATTGCTTCGAATTTTTTGTGATTTGTGTTGGATAGATCTGTCACTGAAAAACCCAAGGTTTAAATGTCTTAATTATACTCTATTAGTGATCATACTATATAACTTAACAAAATTCAAAGCAAGTTGTCAATCAATAATGCAGCCAGAGAGATAGACAAGTCATAAGTCAGTCAATGTTTATTCAAGAAATATGTAAGAACTATGAACCATGATAAATTTGATAAGCAATGCCTATGATGATTGGAACCTGGTCATCAAGAAAGTCTGTACGCTTATAGCAGATACGCATGCCATTTGACAGAATCAGTTCAGTAGCTCCAATATTTGAATATTCCAATTCCTGCACAATATGCCTAATTTGAAGACAGGGCAGGTAATTAGATCAGAATGTGATTTCCCAAACATAAATGTAAAGAAGAGGTCACATCCAGAACATCGTAAAGACAGAAATTTGATCCATATAATAGTTTAATAACTGGTATAATAAAACCCTTCATTACATATGAAGTACCAAGCTATCAGCGGGTTGAACAGATGATATTGGCTATTACTGCTTCGAAAAATCAAGATTTAAATGAAACATGGCTTAGACCTTGTTTGGATAAACTTTTACATAAGCACTTGGAGGAAAAAAATATGAAAAAATGAAAGAAAAAAAAAATTTCCCATAAGTTAAAATTAGCTCATGTATAAATTAATTTCTAGAATTTCTTTCATAGCAGCTTTTCCAAAAGTTGATTTTAATTAATATATAAATTAATTTTAGCTTTTGAGAGAACTTATTTCATTTTTCTCTCTCTCTCTTTTTTTCACCCATAGGTACGTACAGATATTTATCCAAACAAGGCCTTAACAACAAATTAAACAAAAATACGTAAAGGCATAAACAACTGAGTCCTACTTGGAAAACAAAGTAAGGGAGCATTTTCACTTTTCGCTAATCATTCTGAAATTCTTTAGGAATTTTTGTTATTTTGACCCTACAGGCAGCGACCATTAAATGAAGGAAAAGTATGGCCAAATAACTAAGACAATTATCAAGGAAAACAAACTTCCTTTAATTTCTCTAAATGAATCCAAGCAAGAGGAGATAAAAGGAACCATCAAAGCTTAATGCTTTACATATTAGTATGATCTTTTGATAACAACTAAAACAGAAAATGCTAGCTCAATGGAAGAACAGGAAGAAACATGTCATTGCCAACCACTCTTTCGTATTAGGATAAAGTTGCAAAGTCTGCCTAAAACACCTACCTGGGAGCTACTTAAAAACAGCAGAGGAGAAACTTGATTATATGAATTAACAACAAGGATATATGCACATGTGATTATATGGGCTGGGCTAGAAATCAGGGAGCAAGTAACTACATTGGCAAATGAAAATGTAACGTACAAAATAGAGAAAGATATTCAAGTTCAAATCAAACTCACCCCATATTTGGCTTTGTAGTGACAATTTCTTCTGGAACATGTTCATCGTCCCAAGAAGAGATTCTACCCTCTTCCTCAAGAAGATTGACTTTATTAACAACATTTTTCAGATCATCAAGCACAGCAAATGATTGGGGCTCAATAGTCTTTATGACACAGCTACATGATGTCCTTAATTTCTCAGAACACTTAGAGACCTCTGACGTCGATATATCTAATGGGTATAAATAACTAATATAAGCTCAATTATAAGGCCTCCCAAACTAGATTTATCCAGAAATTTGATATTAGAAGACAAAAGGAGATGATATATCAACTCACGTGGTAGAAGAGTCTTTTGGAGTTGAGCCTCATACTCAATCCCAACAACAGGTTCATTGTGGAGAAAATGCTGCATGAACAAAGAAAACATTATCTCCAAAATCACCCATAGTTTGCTATAAGCCATTTTAATGTGAAAAGGAAAAAAATTCATATATATATATATATAATATACTTGTAAATATTCATCTCTCAAGCTGGTAGATTGAATTTGATCTCGCTCCAAATAGGCAGATTCAATCTCTGACATCAGTAGGGCGCGAACTACAGATATTTCACGCTCTGAAAAGCCATGAAGCCTCACCCTTGCAACCTAAAATATAGCTTTCATAAATCTCAAAATAAAAGGGGGAGAAAGAAGGAAAATGGGAAGAGAGAAAGGTGAAGAAAATGCAACTAAGTTCAAGATGAAAAAAATACCTCTATTAACATTGATTCTAGGGCCTCAATAGTTCCTTTTCTTTTACAAGATGAAGACATTATATTGGCCTTTAATGGGCGGACTAGAACATCAGCAGCAGCAGAACAGGAGAAATAGGGTGGATCATTTCTACGTGCTATTTTAAAGAACCTCTGGTTTAAGGCATAAAGGAACATGGATTCTGCAAGTAAATTACGGTAGTCTTTTACTGTTTTAAGCTCATCCACTGGCATCTTATAACTAATCATCACTGCAGACTGTTATTAGAAAAACCCAAAGTAAAGTGTTACTCCCCAAGCAACATGAAATTACAAACAAAAATCCTGAAACTTGCACTAGAAGTTAATGATTCGTTACTTACTTACCCCAGCAGCTTCAGATTCAACAAAACACGAAAATCGTGGCTCATCGTGCGATGGAACCTGGAATGTTGGTATAAGTGGAGGATCAGGATCCGGAATTTTCTGGCCAAAATGAGTCTTTATTAACTCAACTACACCCTGCAATCGTACGGAGAGTGGTTACAGAAAGCACGACCATACAACACAGTTATAGATTATAGTTATAGATAAACAACCAAAGCACCTGCGTATCAGAAAAATCTCCAACTGCTATTACTGCCATGTTGCATAAATGGTACCACTTCTGGTAAAAACGCCTCACAGTCTCCGCAGAAACAGTCCGAATCACTCTCTCAAGTCCAATAGGCAACCTCTCAGCATACTGCAATCCATAAAACACTTTATGAAATGACATCAATTGATTAAAAAAAGAGTTAATCATCTATACACTGTCAGTGTAAAGTTTTTTACACCGACAACCAATCATATCTTTTAATAGTGTCATGTCACTAAATAAAATAATTTAGAAGATATGATTGGTTGCCAGTATTTTTTTACACCGACAATGTATGGATGATTAACTCTTAAAAAAAATAAAATCAAATGCTCTATTCTATTCTAACCATTTTACTTAAATTAACTAAAACCATTTTACAGGCACCTTTGAACCTTCCATCATCAATATCCAATGAGCATCCTGTAGCCTCCCCGTGGCGTTTCTGCTTCCCCTGTACTCTTCCATGACAGCTCCTCTCTCCTTCTCCAAGTCATCCTTCGACACACGAATCTACACAAACACAGAGCACAATCCAACAGCTATAATACCCTAGAGTGGTCCAAACAGAGCATAATAGAATTGCGCGGAGTTGAGACCTCTGAACTGAACTCGGCCAAAACCGAAATGGCCTGGGACAGGAGCTCTGGCTTGTCGACCGGAACCAAGAGCTCGTAAACGGTGTCGTCGGCGGAGGTGACGGCGTTCTGGCAAGCGCCGAATTCGGCTCCGATGCTCTCGAGGAACTTGATGATGTCGTGATTGGTGTATCTCCTGGTGGCACTGAAGGCAAGGTGCTCAACAATGTGAGCAACTCCGCGTTCGTCCTCTTCCTCGAGAACTGATCTGCCGAAGCGATTTGACAATCAGCGATTCAGCATTGATCGATAATTTAGGGAATATACATAAATGGAGAAATAGGTTAGGTTATTCGTTACCCAGCCTTGACGGCGAGAGCGAGAGCGGCTCGCATGCGAGGCTTGGAATTGCAGCGGACGTAGTAGCGGAGGCCATTGTGGAGTGTGCCGTAGTCGACGCCTATGGGTTGGTCCGAGAGGAGCTGGTCCATGTCGGCGTTCACGAGCTTCAGCGATCGGAAGCCTTGTTTCTTCTTCGAGATCGGAGGTGCAGTCGCCGGAAGTAATTCCATTCTTCTTGTTTCGGTTTCTCTCCCCCGATTCAAATTCAACCCTCGCACTGTCAGATATTCTGCGCCACTTGACAACCAGTGCCACTGACGTTACTACCACTCTGCGTGTCTTTCCTTCCTTCCTTTTCTTTTCAAAACCACCTCCAACTTCGTTAAAACAAATATATTAAATCATGTTAGACATTAATTCATTATTAATTTTTATTTTTAATTTACTTTTATTCATACTGTGAATTTGATAATTAAATCTCGAGAGCTTAAAGTAATTAAATGTTTGTTAAGTATTTACTCTAAGCCAGCTTTGATGAAAACAAAAATCTACTTTGGATTTAAAATGAAATTCAGGTCCTCAATGTAAACACCACTTCGCGTGCATGGTACATATATCATATGTGTGTGAGAATAGAGTTAGAACACCCAGAATTGACTTACCAAAATAGTAACGTGCTAGTTGGTAAATACTTTTTCTGAATTTAGCTGGTCAAAAATACTGTAGTTCATTTTGGCAACTCTAGGGGGAATCGCTGCTTTATATGTATGATACTCAAAGACTAGTGAATCAAATGAGCCATCCACTAAACTTGAAAGAGAATTTATGGATCGCAAACAAGTAGGCACCACAAATAAATTAAATCTCCACTCTTGGAATCTGGGCAACCTTGATCCATTTTGACGGAAAAAATTTATTTTAATTGAGTACATTTTAAGATACAGATTTTTCTCGGCTACGCTTTGGTATCCATCCTACTACATTTTATTTACATCAAAGATATATATATATATATATATATATATATATATATATATATAAATTAAAGTTATTTTTTTTATTTTTATAAATATTAAAATACAAAATAATAATTTTAATAACTCAATAATTTAAATTATAACAATAATTATTTAATAAACTTAAAATTATACGGTTAAATAAAAAATATAATTTAATAAGTTTTTTTATATTGTTTTAAAAATATAACCATAGCTCTTTAAGGCTTTGTTTGGATTTGAGGATGGAAAAGGAGGAGTGGAAAAGGAGGAATTTGAAGGGAAAGTGAGTGGAAAGTGAGGTTGTTTAGATTAAGGAAAAATGAATGGAAAGTGTAGAGAAAGTTTGTGAAAGTTTGTGAGTGAATTGATTGAAGTGATAGATAAAAATAAATTTTTTAATTGATAATTTTATAAGATTACTATTTTGCCCTTAGGTTAAAAAAAGTTTATAATTATTATAATTAAAAGATAAATATAAAAAATTTAACTAAAAAAATAAATATAAAATCTTAATTTAAAAATAATTTAATTTAAATATTTGCTTTAAATTTAATGAGATAGAAATTAAAAATTTAATAGATGAATACGTGATTTACACTTTTACTCTTAAATTAAAAATGAGTATAATATTATTTATTGTAAATAATAATAATTACAATAAAATTATATTAATAGGTATAATTTATTAAGAAAATAATAAATAATGATAATAATAATAATAAATATTAGAAAAATAATAAGAATCATAATAAATAATAATACTACTAATTATAATAAATAATAATAATATTAATAATATTAATATTAATAATAATAATATTAATAATAATGATAATAATAATAATAATAATATTTATAATAATAAATAATAATAACAAAATATATTATGATAATTATATTTTTAACATTATTTTATTAATATTTATGAAAGTGTTATTATTTCAATTTTATAAGCATACATTATTTTATTTTATTTTATTTTATTTTCACTTTTTGATGTCAATATTTAAATAATAGAATTTTCTTAATATAAAAAAATGTATAATAAATTTTTTGAAAGTTAATTAATAAATTAAAAATTTGATAAATTATTAACATAAATTAGAATGAAATGAAGATATATTTGTTAATTTTAGAAGTTAATTTTTACCAATTAAAAAATTAAGAAAATTTTAACATGTTGCATTTTTAAGAAAGTGGAACGGCTCGTTCTCAACTAGAGTTTTTAAGCTAATTTAATATTCTGGAACGGCACGTTCCGGTTTGGGAACGGCCCGTTCCAGTTTTGGAACGGCCCGTTCTGGGAAAGCCTGGAAGCGAAAAAAATGGCACATAATCGATTATGTATGACACATAATCGATTATGTGCCATGCATAATCGATTATGTTGGCACATAATCGATTATGTGCCTTGCATAATCGATTATGCGTGGCACATAATCGATTATGTGCCAACATAATCGATTATGCACGTAATTTTCAGAAGAGTTTTTACGTCTTTCAATCCTTGCCAACGTGGCTTTCTTCGCTTTTCTTCACGGTTTATCGAAGAAGCCTCCGTACGCCTCTCCCGTTTTTCTTCGCTTTTCTTTCTTCGTATTTCGCTGGAAACAAACACGTTTCATCCTCGCCTTTCCTTCATCATGTACAGTAAATCAGTGGAAGCAAACAGGGGCTAAAACTCTAATCCCGCCTTTTATAGGACAGGAATGAAAAAAGTAAAACCCACTTCCACCCACCTTTAACACCCCAGACAAGCAATAACTAGAAGTATTCTAGAATAAAGGATATATTTTTTTTTTAATCAAAAGACGTAACCACTTAGTTTTTTCATGGTAATCAATGGTCACTAATTGTAACGGAAACAATTATTTATTACCAATACCAAAGGATCGAGTCTCTTTGGATCTTATAAAAGCTTTTATACAAAAAACTATTTAAAGGATAATAAGAGCCAACAGAAAATGTCTAGAAAACTATTTACATTCTGGTTCTTCTTATTGTCCATACATATAGCAATAAGAGGAGTGATAATAATAAAATTTCTAACACATTTTATTATTAAGAGAATTATTGAATATAAAGGGGACCGCATAACAAAAAAATTATCATCTCCAATAAATTTCAACTGATAATTGAGAATGTGTTTAAAAGGGAATGTCAAAAAATGTGATCATTTCTCTTATATGATTAAGGGAAACAAGGCAGTTGGGATTCAGTAGCAAGTTCCCTAAAATTGTAGATAATGCAAACATGAAACAAGTTTATATCATTAAGGGAAAATATCCAAATCTGTAAGCAAGATGTATAGAACTATTGATTACATAGAGTGCAGCTAAATGACTTCCGAGCAAAAGGTTGGTATGACCGAAGACAGTGCTTTGTGCTTCAAGGGTTGGTATTGGTATCGCCCTTTGTCCATCCACCTATGAAAAAATTGGCTGAAACATTTTGTAATTTATAATTTCATTCTGTTCAACGAATGAGGCAATAATTATGTGATCGTGTTTTTTCCCAAAAAACCGTCTGCTTCATAAAATAAAGATTTACATTTTAACAGAACTCCAAATATACAAGTAATGAAACAACAAGGATGAATAATGCAAGATTATACATATGCTCAAAAGAAATGAGCAGGACAAAAATATATACAAAGAAATACAACAATCAACAAGCCTACAGATATATACAAAAAAAAAAAAAAACTACCCACAATATTGCTTCTTCCAGACATTCTATTATCATGATATTTTGTAATGCTGATCCACAGTTCATGCACATATCCACAATTGCATCCACTTAGCCAACGCAGTTTAAAAAAAAATTTCTTAATACCCATGCCTCATAGCCCATACTCCCCTTTCAGACCCTCATAGTTTCTTCCGACTTTCTATAGTTTGCCAATACATTTGGGAAGTATTTTTATCAATATTTTGTGCTGTATGCTTATACTTCTTGGAGTTGCATCAACAAAAACTATTTAAAATCTACCAATGTCCTAACACCAATAGTCTATTCGTAAACCTATGATACAATATATGAATAAACATAGACGAGAAACATATGAATCAACATATGACTCTCCCTTTCATAGACAAGAAAGCAGTCTCCAAACTAGATGCCATCAGAGACCCAAGTATCCTTTATTCCTTCTTTCCATATTCCCCATCTCCATCTAACTCTTGGAAATTTGCTTCTGCACGCAGAGATCAGGCTGCCAGCACCATATGAATCAACATCACGGTGGATGAGTAGTGAAACATCAGACAATTTGGTGCATTTATCCAAAACAGAGAAAATAAATTCAAGAGTAACCCCCATTTCATGGACCACCAGATGTGCAACAAGTTCTTTTATCATCTTCATCCCTATCCCATCTTCCAAACCTCCTCGGCTGAAAGAATTCTCCATCACATGCCAAGCTCCAGGACCTAAATTAAGATATGTTGTGTTCGGGAAACAATTCAACAGAGTATCAAGCCCAAACTCTGCCACATCAACATTTTCCATTCTTCCCACCAAATCCAAGGTAAGTCTCTTCACTGTATTGCAATGGCGAAACACATGACACAAAAAACCAAGAGATGGGCATTCTACACTAAGCTGAAGGCATTGTATGTTAGCACAATTTTTCAACCTGAGATCATCAGTGTTCTCAAGGGAGAGATTAAAATTGGACAAGGAAGGGGCTTCAAGGACAACCAGCCTAGGTTTAATGCATTTGAGATTAAAATCAACTAGGCAAGGAGCAGATATAATCAAAGAAAGTGGAGCATTTGAGACAGACCAATGACAAGTGGTGAGGTGCAAGAGATTAATCTTAGGCTCCTTAAGTCCACCAACCCCAATAAGATTGAGTTGTGTCAAATTAGGGAAACAAGCATTGATCCTGCTCAGATCCTCATCATCCAGTCTCACAAATTCAAGGGTCAAATATCTCAACGTTGGCATCAAACACAAACCATCCACGGATAACCAAGCGTTCCTCACAACCAATTTCACAAGATTATGACCTGCAGAAGTAAAAGACATACACACATTTCCATATGGCATGTTTAGAAGGAAGAAGAGAAAATATACAGGAACACAATGCATATTTTTTTGCTTGATTGAAGAGAAAGTAATAAGAAAAAGGAGAACAATATTGACTTCTAAAAAAAAAAAAATCTTTCCTCTTTCCCTCCTATTCAAATTTGCTTAATTTTTTTTATAATCATTAAGGCCGGCCTGCTTATGGGTTGAATTAGTATGCTCGAAGTCTTGTGTTCTTATTATGATCCGTGATTGTAATTTCTACATATAATTTTCTATGACATTTTTGATATGCATTGCTTTTAAAAAACAAAAATTCAAATTATCTTTTCTTCTATTTCTTCACTTTCCATCCTACATTCCAAACACACCATCAGGTTCTTTTAGTCCTATTATTCTTTGATTGATCAGAATTGAAGTTTCCTTCTAAACTAAGCTAATCTTTAAAACAAACTTCGAATTAAAGATGTGAAACTCAAATTCTAATTATAATTCAACAAAACACACAAATCACGTATTAAAAATGGGAAACTCTAATTCCTATTGAAACACAACAAAATATTTAGTCGCGTAGGGGAAGAAAAAAAATGGAGGAAGGGAAATTGAGAAATGAGAAACTGACACGTGGAAGAGATGAGGGACAAGGCTTCGGATCGGCGCCAACAAGATTGGACCCAGAAATCGGAGATGGAGAAGGACTTGAGAGCGTGGGAAACGGAGGGGAGCCAGCCTCTGATGAAGTTGAAGTCGGTGAGGTAGAGATCATCGGACTCGTCCTCCACGTCGTCGAAGGACACGCCGCCGAGGGCGCGGTCCACGCCGACCGACACCGATTCGAGGTTGTTGGAGCGGCGCACCAGGTCCGCGAACACGGTCTTGAAGGGCGTCACGAGGTGCTTCGTCTCCGGCGAACGAGACTTGAGGTACCGCGACATGGAACACACCATGTTCAGCCACGGCACCTCGTACGACACCGCGTTTAGGCTCTTCGATGCCACCCTGCACCGCGCCAGATCCCTTGAGTCCGTTAAACGACTCAGGATCTCCACCACCACGGGACCTGGTAGCTCCTCCATCGTTCACCATAAACAGAGAGAGAGGAGTTTTTCTTTTCTTTTTTTTTATCGTTTGTGAAATTGTGTTTTGTTATGTGTGTGTGGATAACTAACTAAAATTATTTCACGTTTTCGTTTGACGTGGCTGAAATGTCGAATATGCCCTTGTGTTTGAAATTAATAATCCATTATGTTTCGAAAACCCTAGAGAGAGAGGGAGAGGGTTTGGGAGAGATGGGGAGGAGGATACTGAATGATGCGTTGAGGAGTATGGTGAATGCTGAGAGGAGAGGGAAAGCTACGGTGGATCTCAAGCCAATCTCCACTCTCATGTCTTCCTTTCTCCGCATCATGAAACACCATGGTAATTTCAAATCTGGGCATCACTGAAATCATATGAATCCCCTTTTTAATTAACTAGCAAAATGTTTCTTCTGTGATTTTCTCTCTCTGCTGGATTTTTGTCTTTGGACTTTGGAGGACTTCTTCCATTACTGTTTGCTCCCATTGTTTCTCTTATAAATGTTTATGTAGATATTTATTCATACAAGTCCATGATTACTGTTATTGTTATTTTCCATTTGGGGAGTATGTTCTGACTTCTGAGTATGTATGGCTTTCTGTATGTGAAATATCTGCTTGCCTAGTTGGATGGAAATGAAAGGCCATAAACCTAACTAAAATTCTGTCATTGTGAACTTGTGATAATCACTATTACTACTACAATGCTACTGTTGGTGTAAGTAATTTGGCATATGCTTCTGATAGGTTATATCAGGGACTTTCAAGTCTATGATCCGCATAGAGTGGGGAGGATCACGGTTGAACTGCAAGGTAGGATTAATGATTGCAAGGCCCTTACTTTCCGAAAAGACCTCAAGGCAAGGGATATTGAAGCCTACAGATTAAAGACTCTTCCAACGCATCAGGTTGGTTAATGCTTAATGTTCCGTGTTCATGTTATAGGAATGCTAGTTGTTATAATTTGTGTTTCAAGAACAAAAGGAAAAGGATAATTATGCAGTTCTTTCTCTGTGCGTGCAGTGGGGTTATGTTGTGATTACAACTCCTGATGGTATTTTGGATCATGAAGAGGCGATTAAAAAGAATGTAGGTGGCCAGGTTCTTGGTTTCTTTCACTAGAATGATCATTTGTCTGCTATTTTGACCAGGTATTATGTTCATCTATGTTTCCAGACAAACATTCAAAGAATGTTTTATGTTTTATGTTTTATGTGAAGACAGAATGCTTTTCTCCTGTATGAAGGTTATAACATAGCAGCTCATGCATGATGAGTATGGTAGATTAGAGTTGATGCTTTGTGGAATTAGTCCCGTTTTTGTTAACATGAATGGATATTGTGCTCCCGTACTTTGTACATCATAATCTGTTTCTAATTCGAAGTTGCACTCGTGTAGTCCTTTAGTTAATTCAACCATTCTGCGCACTGGTTTCTGTTTACTTCTAATACATGAACGATGTTGTTTTTATGGACTAATTTGGGTATTCACCTTAAACTAATTTCCGCGTTACCAAACATCTGTAAGAATAACGCATCTTACACTGAAGCAAAACATTCCATTATAGACAGGCCACAACACAACGTTTTGTTTTATTTATTAATAGTAAATAGCAACGCTCCCAGTTTTACATCAGAGTCACACCATATGCCCTGCAGATCATGATGAGGCAAGTCAAATTCTAGTACACATCATTCATACTAAGTACCTAATAAATACCGCAACAAAATACATTAATTCACTTTAATTTACCCCACAACAAAGTTCCTAGTACGTAATTATAGCAAGCCCCACCCACTAAACCGAAAACATAGTACATTAGTTAATTCAACCATAATACAACATTGGCAGATGATGTTCAAGGAGTACGCCTGCAGATAGTGAAGCCATCACCTATTGAAACAGCAGAAATTTCAACGCGAGAATCATCTGCAATTGCTTTGTTGAAATCCAGTGTAGCCTTCCTGAATCTTCTTTTGGGTGTTGGAACATCCTCTTCGGGCAATGCAACAGTTCCTCCCCAAAGAGTGTTATCATAGATGATTATCCCACCAATCTTTACCAGTTTAAGAAGTCGCTCGTGGTAATTCCAATAGTTATCTTTATCAGCATCAACGAAGGCAAAGTCAAAAGATTCCCTATTCGAAGGCTGCATTAAAGTTTAACTTTTTCCTTATAATATGAAATGACATTGTTATTTTAGTAACATGAAAGTAATACAGAATCGTGCATGCTCACATCTTCTAAGAGTTTATCAAGAACAGGTAAAGCTGGAGACTCTTTGAAGTCGATCTTGTGTTCTACACCAGCCTTTTTAATGAATGGTAGTCCTATCTCATAAGCTTTTTTGTCTGGATCTATGGCTATAATCTTCACCACAACAGACAATAGAGTTGCTAACATAAAACAAACATATTAAATGTGCCAAACAACAGAAAAATGCAAACCTTTCCATCAAGAGAAATTGCGAGTGCTGTGAGTAGAAGAGAGTATCCAGTAAAAACTCCCACTTCAATTGTCTTTTTAGCATTCAACAGCTTCAATAGCAAGGCCATTAGCTGGCCTGCATCAGGTGCAACGCCCATGAAGCCCCTGAAGAATGAAAATGTTGTTAAACAAAGTTTCCTAGTAATGTTAGATTAGGTAATCTAGTTTACATTCAGCAAAAAAAAAAAAAAAAAGAAGGTAATCTAGTTTATGAAACAAGTCTACTTAACGTAGACACTTTGTGTTAGACTGGGTCCATGTTCGTGTTAATAATAATAATGTTGATGATTCATGATTCATAATAAGCTAGAAAGAATAATCACCTAGAGTGGCTTGCAGTGGCATTCCTTAACTCTTTGAGAGTCTCTGCCTCTCGTGGGTAAACGCTGGTCTCCAGTATATACTGTCACAACAAAATTGTTGGGTTAAACTTCAATTTATGAAATTGAATCCAAGGAAAATGCCAAAATAATGTTGAATAAACAACGCACCTTTGTCAAGTTCTCACTCTGCAGTATTGCTGAATTAGGGATTAATTTATCCTTTGTTGTTAAACCTTCCATTTGTCTCGATTCTTGTTTTCTTTCGCTTACAATGCCTCTCCTGTTCGGGCCATTTTAAAAGAAGTGTCTAGAGGGGGTTGCACGTTGCAACCTCCATTCTTTCACCTCTTCAAAAAAACACTTAAGGAGTGTGTGCATGCGTTATAATTGGAAGAGGGGGGAGGGGGATCTCACCCTTATTTTTGTGTGTATAGATTATTAGAATAGCATATTAAAAAATATTAACGAGACATACTTGAAGTTAGGTGAAAGAACAAAATTAAACATTTATTTTTAAAATTAGATAATCAAATTAAGCATTTTAAAAATAATGTAATTAAATTGAATATTTTAAATGATTCAATTTAATTATTTAATTTTCAAACAACATTAAATATTATTTTTTTTCATCAAATTTCATTAACATTGTTAATGTCAATTTGAATGAAAATTTAATATTGAACATTTAAAAAAAAATAAAAGATTAATTTGAATCATTTAAAAATAATAAAATTGAATTAAAATTAAAAAAATAAAGAAATACAAAGTATAATTTAACCTTGATTAAAAGCTTGAAATGGCCACAAACTCACTCTAATCTTAATATATTTTTTTAATTTTTTTTCAATTACCAAAATAAAAAAATTTAATATTTTTTTTTTACTACAATCATCTCTGAAAACCTTCTCTTTTACTTACTAGTAATAATAATAAAAATAAAATAACGCAGTTTTTGGTTTAATTGATAATGTACATAGCATAATGTAAAGTTTTGGTTGTAAAGCAGCATTCAAGAACCGGAAGGAAGGGCAAATAGTGGTAAATTTAATTTGTAAATTTAATTTGTAAATTACAATATTCGGCCGAACCTTGGTCCCCTTTCACGGTTGTTGGGGGAAGGAAGATAAATCATTCAATTGTGCGGCCCTATTAAAATTTCATAATCTCCTTTCCAATTTAATGCTTAAATACATTATTTTTAAAATCCAACTTAATAGGCCGGCTTAATTATTCATACTATAATTAGCCTCGTTATCCATCCCTTAAATAACAATGCAAATTAATCTAAAATCAATTCAAAATTGGTGTAGAAATCCTGTTTCAACTGCTACTGTTTAAAAAATATTCAACCCACCCCCATTTTTCCTCACTTGGGCTGCAAAATGGGTAAATAAAAATGGAGGTGAGTTATTTGGATAAAAAAATTTTGATATATTAAAAAAAAAAGTCTATTTTGTTAACATTTAAATTTAAACATTATATTATATTTAATTTACACTTTTACATGTATTTTTTTTAAGACATTTATGTACTTAAATGTTAAAAATTTATAAAATATTTTTTTATATTTATTTTTATTATCATACAATTATGATATTATATCTATTTAATATTATTTAATTATCATAATTCTTTTATTAATATCAATTAGATAACAAATTAATTATCATTAAATTTTAAATTAGTGTATTCATTGGTACAATAATTGATTGAATTTTAAAACATTGTTTAAACAAGCTCAGAATATCACTTGTTCCCTCTCCTTATTTCTCTCCTTTTTTATATGGTTAAAATATTTTTTTAGCCTTATTTTACTTATTTTATCATTTAATCTTAATAATTTAAAATAAAATTTTTAGTTCGTATACTTATCTCTTTTTAGTTCCCATAGTTTAATGTATGACTTTTTATTCTTTATACTTATAATTTTTAATCCTTTTAATTTCTGTTAATTTTTTTTTTAACATTGTCTCTTTTATGTTGACATAACATATTTATTGACTCAATTTTATGTGTTTGATGTCGAATTTAATTTGCTAAGTAGTCAAAATTAGGTTAATTGACTATTTGTACTTCTTTTTTACCCTCATTTAGACACTCATTGTTGAGACACATTTTTGTTACCCTTACAAAATTAAAGATCACCATCACATCAACACGAGAGAGATGATATTACAAAAAAAAAAATAACAATAAATACTAAAAGGGATTAAAAAAGTCAGGTATAGGAACTAAAATGATATATCCTAAATTATAAGGATTATGGACTAAAAAAGATTAATTAAGATAAATATAAAGAATAAAAATATCTATTTAAATTACAGAGACTAAAAGGTAAAATAAGTAGATTAAAAAAGTATTTTAACCTCTTTATATTCTCAACAATCAGTATGTTAGAGATAAATATTTCTATTTTTCTTTTTCTTAATTTTTTTTTCATTTTTCATTTTATTTTTTTCTTACATTCTTTTTTCACAACTAAACATACGAATAGTGAACATAAAAAAATAAAAAAAAAATATATATAAAAGTGATAGATAATGAGATAAAAAATAAATAAATAAATAAATAGAAGAAAAAGTAAATACATATAATAATTATTTTGAATTGAGAAATGCCAAATTATTCAAGTGACAAAGGCTTTTAGTAGCCTTATGCTCTGCTTGCAGGAGGGAAGGAATTAAAAGAAAAGGAAGAGAATATTTGAAAATTTATTTGATAGGAAATAGGTAAAAAATAGAGTTAAATGAGGGAAATTTAATTTATAATTATTTGATAAAGTAAAATTAGATGAAAAAAAATATTATATAAATAGATTTTTATGTAAAAAAATGTAATTACAATTTTATCCTTCCCATTATATTGAAGTGAGATTATTTTTTTAATGTAATATAGCAGAATAATCGATCATATTTGTTGGCATAACCAATTATGCATTTATATTACATATTGTGTTTCTATTTTTGTGCATAATATAGTACATTAATAATGTATTTTAATATAATTACTCATGATACTTTGTACAATTGTGTTCTACTTACATATTTCATTATATTGGTAATATATTAGAATATGATGTCTGATATTATAAAGTTATATTTATCATTTTATTCAAACAATCTCAATTTCACGATAATTCCTTTTTTTATAAAGGATATTTTTGTAACTTATAGGACTCACATAAATTTCTACATAATTTTTCATAAATTAATTCTACTAAACAAAAATATTTTTATTAAATCCTTTCTAAATTTTAATCCACTCCCTTTCTCTCAAATCCATCTGCTCCCACCTCCCAAACATAGGGTTAGAACACGCATAAATGAGATTTGGTGATTAGCCTCTTTAGATGTAACTAATCAGTCACAACATTTTTTTAATAAATTTAAATTTTAGTTAAATAAGTAAATTGACTTTAAAAAGATATCATTCTTATAGTGCTTAGATCTATTTATTTAAACTTAAAAAGAAATATTTTAAAAAAATATTTTTATAAAAAAGTAATTATTTAAGAAATAGATAGGAGTTCTTTTTATAAAAAAAAAAAGAAAAAATAAAATTACTTATTTAAAAAAATAAGTTTAAAAAAACACACATAAAAAAGTACTTATTTTATTTAAAAAGCACGTTTCTAAGAAAAAATTTAAAAAAAATAATGATATAATTACTTGATTATAAATACGTGAAAATAGCTTTATATTCAACATGAAAATTAACACAAATTTCGCTCATACACTATGGCCGGTTTCTTTAAATTTTTTTAAAGAAAATAAAATAAGTAATTTCTATTTATTTAATAATAATAAAGTATAAAGGGAAAAAATAATTAAGTAGATCCCACGTAAACCGTTTCTCTCCAAATTAGAAAGAAAAGGGAATAGAGAAAGTTCTTGTAAATTAAAAGACACAAATAAAAAATAACTCTCTATATCACTGGTATTCCCATAATTAGACAAATTGAGACTAAAATTTAATAGTGTGGTTGTGAACACTTCATATAACTCTCTTTTCTTACGATGTTGTATCCATAGCAAAATCAATCAAAATACCGCAATCATCAATTTTTATTTTAATTATCATTGGCAATGGAGGTCCTACAACAGAATAACTGTTACAAACGTTTGATATTCTCCCATAAATTATTAAGAATAATGTTTATTCTTGAACATATAAAATTATCCAATTTCATAAAACAACAATGGGAAATGATGTTCAACGAGTACGCCTGCAGATAGTGAGCCCATCACCAATTGAAACGGCTGAGATTTCAAGACGAGAATCATCTGCAAGTTTTTGGTTGAAAGCCAAAGCAGCCTGCCAGTATTTTCTCATGTGACGTGGAACATCCTCTTCAGGCCATGCAACAGTTCCACTCCAAAGAGTGTTATCATAGAGAATTAACCCACCAACCTTTACCAGTTTAAGAAGCCTCTCGTGGTAATTCCAATAGTTATCTTTATCAGCATCAACGAAGGCAAAGTCAAAACTTTCCTTGTTCCATGCCTGCAACAGGCTTGAAATGTCAATAAGTAGAACAAATCTTAGGATCCTCTTGTGTGCTAACATCATAAGAGAAATACTAACAAATTAATTCTCTAAACATATATATATGGTCATTAAATAAAGTGAGACTTATTAGATTTTGTAATGACTTCTTAAAATTTTTCAATATGATAATGTTACCTTACTAAGGAGAAATGTGAAAAAATATAAAATTGCCAGTGTAACGTTAGTAACAAAGAATGGTGCATGCTCACATCTTCTATGAGTTTATCAAGAACGAGTAAACCTGGAGATTCTTTGAAGTCGATTTTGTGCTCTACACCAGCCTTTTTAATGAATGGTAGTCCTATCTCATAAGCTTTTCTGTCTGGATCCACGGCTATAATCTTCACCACGCATACAATAAAGTTGGTAATAACATATATAAAACCAACATATTAAGTGTACCAAACAACAACAAAAGATGCAAACCTTTCCATCATGAGGAATGGTGAGTGCTGTGAGGAGAAGAGAGTATCCCGTAAAAACTCCCACTTCAATTGTCTTTTTAGCATTCAACAGCTTCAAGAGCATGGCTATTAACTGACCCGAATCGGGTTCAGCGGCCACATGGCTCCTAGTGAATTAAAAAGTTATTAAACAAATTAAATAAGTTTCCTCATTAGATTTGGCAATCTAGTTTATGAAGCAAGACCTTTTATTATATATAATTTTTTTTAAAGTTTGTTTCAATATAAGTTATAAGCGTTTTTTAGAATTTATTTACTAAAAATAAAGAATATTTTTTGATAAACACTTCTAAAATTATATTCAAATAGAGAAACAAGTCTAACAAAGTTAGAAGTGTGTAAAAAAAAAAACTAATTTCGAGTAAATAGACTCTCCAAAGCTTTTTAAAATTTGTATTCATGTTTGTGTTAATAATATTGATGTTTCTTAATCTAGAAAGAGTAATCACCAAGGGTGGCTTGCAGTGCATTCCTGAGCTCTTTGAGAATCTCAGTTTCTCGTGGGTAAACGCTGGTCTCCAGTATATACTGTGACAGCAAAATTGTTGGGTTAGACAACATTTGATGAAATTGAATCCAAGGAAAATGGCAAAACAATGTTTAATAAAGAACAAACCTTTTTTAAGTTGTGACTCTGCAGTATTATTGGTTTAGAGGGTAAGTTATCCTTTGTTGTTGAGCCTTCCATTTCTCTAGATTCTTGTTTTTTGTACACTTACAATGCCTCTGCTCTGCTGTTGGGTTGGGGCCATTTTAAAAGAAATAACTAACGGACTTGGCCTTTTCCGTTTATGTAAAAATCTTTAACAACTCAATCAACTACTACCGTAACGACTCTGTTTATATGCAATATAATTATATCTATCTATAAAAATTATACATGCTAAATTTATATCTAATAATAATAATATAAAAATATAACCATTAATAATCATTTTTTAAAGGATTTACTAGTCATACATTCTCAATGTAAAATAGTTTATATAATCAATCAATCAATAATAGGAGAAAGTTTTTTTTATATAAAAATACTACAATATTTCTTTTTAAAACAAAAAATTTTTCACTCCTTATATTTCTCTTTCTCTCTCCTATTTCTCTTTCTTTCTTCCTTTCTTGTTGCCTCTTTCTCCCATATCTCAATTTCTTCTTTCTCTTTGTTGTATCTCATTATTTATTAATTTTATTAATTTTAATAATATTATTAAAGTTTGTTTTGTTTTTACAATTTAATAATATTTCTTAATACTTATTTATTTATTTATTATTTGAATGAAATGAAATAATATATTTTTATCCTTCTTATTTATTATGTAACATTTTTTATTTATTTGTTTTGTTGATTTATGTATTTAAATAATTTTAAATAAGTTTTCAACATTTTAAAATAGTTTAACATCATGTTTGTAATAAGATTTGAATAAATAAATATATTTAATGAATTTATTTTAATAAAAGATATTTTTGTAAAAATAGTTACATACCTAGAAATATATTATTATAACAAAACATGAAAATATTTAATTCCCAAGAATCCTGTATGAATATTTTTAGGGACAAACAGATTTTAATTATTCTTATGAACCATGATTCTCAAAATTTATAATTCTTAGAAATCATAATTCTTAGGTATGAAAAAATTTTCACTTATCAAACATTCTTTAAAGATAGTTATTCTAAAAGTCAATAAATTACAATAAATGATAATTTATGATTGAATGATCTAGAAAAATTATTTTATACTTTCAATGCATATATATATATATATATATATATATATATATATATATATATATATATATATATTAAAAGTCTATTTAAACTTATGTGTTTAAGTTAGAGTTTATTTGGTTCAAATGGAAGGAAGGGAGGAGAGAATTAAAACTTTTGTTTAGTTGAGTGGAGAGTTGGGAAGAAAAAATAGTTATTTTCTTGTTAAATTTATAGGGAGATGAAATAAATTTTAAAAATTAATTTATCTTTATATCCTTATAATTTAGATGTTTAAAACACATGTAAATATATTTTAAATATTATATTAAAAATATTTTAAATCCATGTCTCTTCTTTCTAAATCTCTCAAATATTGAATGATAGCTAAAATTAGATAAGAAAAGATTTTACTCCTCTTTCTCCTACAAAAATTAATAAAAATCTCTCTCATATTCTCCTCTTCATTTTCCACCAACCAAACAGCTTTTTAACCTTGATGTCCAATTTTTTCTCAAAATTCCTGAAATGAGTAAGTTTTTAAAAATTTTCAAAAGTCGAGAGACACGACATGTCGTGTATAGAAACCCGAATTATGAATTTATATTTTTTTAAAACAAAATATTAGAAGTCGTGATTTGTAAACACAATTTTTATTTTTTTTCTAAATAAGTCTAAAGTCGTTAACTGAATCACGAAATCATTATTATTATTTATTTAAATTTTGGAGTCATTTATAAGACTTATATTAAAATATAAAACTCTTGAACGTAAATTTTAATTTTCAAGTCATGATTATATACAC
Source organism: Cajanus cajan (assembly GCF_000230855.2). Classification (NCBI taxonomy): domain Eukaryota; kingdom Viridiplantae; phylum Streptophyta; class Magnoliopsida; order Fabales; family Fabaceae; genus Cajanus; species Cajanus cajan. Next base: position 74,852,506 of record NC_138518.1, read on the forward strand.
AACATTAATTTTTTAATTTTTAATTTTCATAATCCACATAAAAAGATTTAAATATATTTATTAAAATGTTTAATAAATAATTAGAATTAAATACATATAATTAAATAATAAAAATATATTTGAAAGAAAATGTTAATAATAAATATTGATCCAATTTTTTTTAAAAAAAAATTGAAAATTAGCCCATTTTTAGAATTTTGAAAAAAATTACCCCATCCAAGTAAAAAAGCCCCAACTAAAGACTATGTAAAAAGTTATTTACAAGCCAAACCCAAAACGATACCCAAAAACTAAAGACTGTTATAAATCAGATTTGTAAGGAAACTTTCTAATTAATTCAAGCTTTAAATAGATCATATAGATTTTAAAATTTATTTTCAAACATAAAATTATGTTAGACGTAAACATTGATAAATGCGGAAAATCTGATCTGTAAATGTAAGAAAGGATGGAACTGTGAAAGATAATCAAACACGAAATAATGTGTTTAATTCTGTGTTAAATTGTGGTAATAATTTGTAAATTGTAACCTTAATTATAGTTGATATATACCATGGTGGGAAATAAATGAGGATTATGACAATCATGACCGTGTATCCAAAAATAAATGATGTGTGGAAATGGAGTTTCACATCACTAAAAGTAATGAGTGAAGTCTCATTAAAATAAATTTGTTATGGTATTTATATTCAATGCCTAACTTTGTAAATAACTTGCATAAAGTCTCGTGTAGATTAATTCGAGTTACTATAATAATTTTGTTAGAAACTAAGCATATAGTTCACCTTTTACATACTGCTTACAAATTAAAATTGTATAAAAAAAAATGTAAATTAAGTATTAATATTATGACACTTATAACCTTAGTGATTTAAAATATTTTTGTATTTTTATTTGAGATCAAAATATCTACAATAAATCATTACCCACGTTAAATTATATGATTTGTATATTTGTATTTGATTTTTTTAGATATATATATATATATATATATATACAAAAATAAAAGCATTTATTTAAATAATTAGTATTATATTAAACAAGCCGAGAAAGGCACTTATTTAAAAAAAAGAAAGAGATAATAAAATGAGTGATTAATTAGAGATTTACAAGAAAGTAAAAAAACAATGGAAATTAAATTAAAAAAAATAGTAAAGAGAGTAATTTGAAAGTAGTTATTAAAATGAGAAAATAGTCCAATAAATTATTATATATATAGTTACATTATTAAGGAAAAATTATGAACTATACTATTAATTGAATAGATCTTGTTTTCAAAAAATAATTACCATATAATATTATTGTGAATCACGATATTTTAAAAGATAAAATAAAATTAAAACAATAGTAAAATAATTTATTTTATAATATAAACATAGTTTTAATTTAGAAATAAAACATAAAATAAATTATCTATATAATTAATAAATAGATACAAATAATTAATATTATATCAAAAATTATATTTATTTATATATTTACAAAAAAAAATACATTAATATTTAATAGCATTAAAAAAACTACATTAATTTTCCTTAATTTCATTCTACCATTTTAAATTTATTAATATTAGATTTGATATCCGTGAAATGCATGGTTTATTTTGGTAAGTTGGATTTATTTTGGTAACATAAGTTTGATGATTTTATATTTAATTGATTATATAATTAAAAATGTAACGACCCGTCACAGTGCATACACTTTGTGAAATTAACACTATTAACAACGAAAACTAGATAATATAGGATATATCAAGTTTATAGAAGAAATAATTACACATGAAAATGATTATGTAAAAGTTAATTAAACACTCGTACAAATCTAAATCAGTTATATGAACTTATGTACAATAATTCCAAAATAAATTGTATGTCTTAGTACTGATTGAGTACACCTTATTTAAATCTTCATCTTCATTATCAATAACTAAAATTCTTATTCCACCTTAAAATCTTTATTTTTACTATCAATAACTAAGGTTTTTAATTCGCTATTCGATGGAACTCTTAAAATTGTTACATATGGTTGTGAGAAAAATTTGATATAACTATTGGATTTTGTGAATATCTAATAATTATTATAGTTCTTTTTATCTAAATTTTACCTTTTATTTTGATATATTTATTTTTTAATTCTTTCCAGTTTATTTTATAATATTGCAAAAATATACTAATAATTAGTAATTATGAAATGTTTTTATCCAAATTTTACTTTTTAGTTTGATTTTTTTTATTATTATTATTTTCAGTAGCGAATTTTTTTATAATATTATGAAAATATAATAATGATTAGTAATTGTTAAAATATTTTTATCCAAATTTTACCTTTTATTTTAGTATATTTATTTTTTAATTATTTTTTGTATCAATTTATTTTATAGTATTGCAGAAATTGAACAATGATGAGTAATTTATTTTATAATATTTGTTTTAATATATTTTTTTTACTTATTTTCAGTAGTAGTTTATCTTTTATAATATTGTGAAAATCTAATAATGATTAGTAATTATTAAAATATTTTTATTCAAATTTTACTATTTATTTTGGTATTTTTTAAAATTATTTTTAGTAGTAGTTTATTTTATAATATTATAGATTTCTAATAATGATTAATAATTTATTTTATAATATTTGTTTTCATATATTTTTTTAATTATTTTAGTAGCAGTTTATATTTTATAATATTGCAGAAATTTAATAATGATTAAAATACTTTTATCCAAATTATTCCTTTTTGATATATTTGTTTTATTCACATTTAATATGTAGAAATTGATTTAATTTCATATCTATGAATTAAATTTTAATATTCTAAAATAAATTATCAATAGATAAAAACGATTTGTGCAATATAATTTATTTATCTTAAATATAAAATATAATTTACATATTTAAAAATATCTATTTATATAAATATTTTTATATATTTATATATATATATATATATTATTTATTATAAATTTTAATTATATATAATAAATATTTAACTTGTGAAATACATATGCTAAAATATTACTCTCTCTTATTTCTTATATAAGAAATAAATAATTAATTTATCAAAAACTAATAAAAATGATTAAAATAATTAATTTTCTTTAATAATATCATAGAATTAAATTTCATTACAAAAATTCTTTTTAAATTGATTGATTGATTTAAATAGTTAGTATTAAATGATAATACACCTCATTCAATAGATAATTTATTTTTTTCACCAATAAGTGTATATTGTATTGTCAATATATCAATAAATGCATCTATTTACATAAAAATAAAAAAATTATAATTAATTAATATATATCTTAAGATAAATATTTATTGTACTATTTATTTATTATATAAAAAATCGAAGAAAATACTGTGATTTATATAAAAATACTACTCTAAATATAACTTTTATTATTAATGATTAATAAATGCATCGACTTGCTTAAAAAAAAAATTGCAACCACTTACAGACTTACTTGCTTGAGTAGTTTGCATAAAAAAGCAATTTATCAACAAAATGACCAACTGTGCGATGTACATAGAATCATCTTTTATAATATTTTTTTTTTTTTTTTATTTTAAATCTCAATGCCAACGGTTAGAAATGGTAATATATATGAATTTTAATTGACAAATATAAACAATATTAAATTTAAAATCAATTTCAACCATAATTTTAAAATTTTAAAATCCAAAATTAATACAATTAAATTCATTAAATAAGTTTACACAAACAACTATAAATAATATTAAATTTAAAATTAACTTCAACTATTATTTTACTATCATTAAATATTAATTTAATACAATTAAATTCATTAATTCATATCTCATATACATGCAACTTTTAGTCCATTAAAGTTTACGACTACTCCTTCCTGTTCTTATTATAAAACATATTTAACCAAATACTAATTGAATACGAATAGTACTATTATAGAGAATAAATTTTTTCTATCATGTATTTAATATATTTGTATATCAAAACTCTAACTCCAGACCATCAATTAAATTGAAATAATCTCGTGCATTTATTCATTGGTGTGCAATAAATAACATTGAAGTAATCAAATTAATTCATCATTAAATATAATTTGGTAAGTTAAATTTAAATATCTTCCATCAATGACTATTGTAAAGTTGAAAATCAATCTAAACTATTATGTTACAATTTCCTTTTAACGAGAAGGATAAAAATTCGTATAATGGAGATGCCGCATGAGATAAAAAATCAATGAGAATATGGATGAAAATTGGTATGCGTACTATATTACCTACTCTTCTGACTTGCATTTTATTTATATATAATTAATTAAATAAAAATTTCTTAATATTATAAAATATTAACTAAAATTTTTAAATTCATTACAACATTTAACATTTTTAACAATATTTTTCTACTTACATTTATTAGAATATTATAATGGGTTAACTTAATATGTTATTACAACATTAAGTATGTAACGATCCTTCATAACCATTACACTATGTGAAATCACTACTAACAGTAAAAACTAGTCTACTAGAATTATAAAAGTTTAACTTTTAGATATATGGATATACATATAATAAGAATATAAAAGTGAAATCATCATATGATATAAACCATATCCATGTATGTACAATAATCCTAAGGTAAATTGTATAACCTAGTACCGATCGAGTATACCTATACAAGCTACATAAAATAAAATCGACACCAACAAAAGTCCCTCCACCTGCCAACAACTGCTCCTTTAGCCTACTCCTGATTTGCTCTCATATAATGTATAAGCATCGCAGTCCAAATTACATTGAAATAAAAGGGTAAGCTAAAGTTCAAAAACATATAAACATAGAAACAATTATATAACATACAACATCATACCACAATTATACTTGAAAGCTAAATACTCCTAAGCAACCATGTATGTCATCCAAACCATGCCAAACAAGACACCTAACAATACATATAAACACACCACAACACGCCTCATATGCAAACATCTCAACTAATATGTAGTCACGCATTCGCTTACGAAAATCTCCTAACGCAACAAAGTAGTCTAAGCGACTCAACCATACTGAATCAACCTGATCATCTCTAGACTAGATAAACCTATCAACACGATCATCTCTACAATAAATAGAACCATCAACCGAATTGGATCACCAATTCTAACAACATGATTTCTCAAATTTTGTTACTCATACTAGGAAAGTCTAGTTTCATCATTAGGAGTTGTACAACTGGGTATAGGTGTGTATCACGACCTTGTCATGCATTACCAAATCACATGTGGAGTTAGTTTGCTAGCCATTCTCAAGAAACCATGTAACCTTTTCAGGTACTTGGTTAAGGGTTGTAGCCCCCAACCTCCTACCTTACTCAACACTAATTAAGGACCTCGAGGAGACTCAACATACCTCAAAACCCACTATACAAGACACTTACTCATGGAGGGCTTTCCAACAATGACTTACCCAAGCACCACTCCGAGATTTCCTATGTGGGATCTTCAATTTTCAAAAATAATTTTCCTCTCTTAAGTCCTAAGTTAGCCAACATGCCTTAATGTTATATTGCATTCTCAACATCCACACCTTATGCATACATCATCTATATACATCCCATCCCATCAATGCATATAGAGATTAACAACATCATAGATATGCTTATCATTATCTAACTTCATACAACCATCTACAAATGTCATATGCAATCAACATTCATAGAACAACTATCATACAACATTCAACATCCAATAGAACTGAAAACATCTACTCATGTTCATCATACTATACTACAACACATAAGTCTTTCATAAAGCATCTCGCACCTAACACAACATACCTCACGCCTAACATTATTGAGGCAAGGAGCTGTCTACCTTGTTCACGCCTAAAATCATCCAAACCGCACCTAGTGTGATCGAGGTGGAGACCCCATGGGACCTCACGTCTAGCGTGACAAAACCCACGCCTAGCCTCATATTAGGTAGAGAGCTTCTACCTAACTCGCACCCAGTGTCACCTCAATGGCACCTAGTGTCGTCTGGATAAGAAGCCTCTACCTTGATCACACTAGATGTAACGACCCGGCTGGTCACTACACGCTACACCGTACACCAGAAACCGGACAGAAAAGAACAAGTGTATACATATAATGTCTAGAATATACATATATACATGTTCAAGTCTGACTAGATTCAAAATGTACAAAAATACGTCCAGAGCTACTACACCAAGTAGCTAAAACACCAAAACGTCCATAAGAAATAAGCTCTATCTGCCAGCTACAGACCTGCCACAAGCCACCAACCTATCCCTGCTCTGCTCCCATACATAGTATGATCATCGCAGTCCAAACCACATGGAAACAACAAGGGTAAGCTAGTGAAAGAAACAACATACATATACATAAATTTAAGAATAGTAGACAGCTACAGCTATCAGAACATCCATTAGCCTAACAACATCAGCTATGTATATATATATTTATAACATCACACATCTCACATCATTCCACAATAACAACAGTACACATCGATAAATAGTAGTAAACACACAATGCGTCGTCACACATATCTGCTCAGAGATCTCCTACAACAGCTCAGCCTTACGGCCTACAACAACTCCTATCAGCACGGAGCACAGCACCGACTTAGCGGCTATAACAACACCACAATAGTGGCTAACAGCACCAACATAGCGGCTATAACAGCACCACAATAGTGGCTAACAATACCGACATAACGGCTATAACAGCACTACAATAGTGGCTAAACACAACATACAGTTCAGCAATAAATAGCACAGCAAAATCAGCATACAGCACAGCCAAGTAGTATTCAACACAGCTTACTACTCATAACTCAACTCATCATTCTAGAACACAACCATATTATAAATCAGCATTTAAAATTATCAATAACAGCCCAGCTCAGCATAGCGAGATACATCTATTACAGCTTAACATCATTTTTCAGCATTTACATCTAGTCAGCACAACATATTTATCAATTACATCTCAGCTCAGCAATCACAACAAAATTCAACAATTATCAGCATATAATTCAGCTCGACTCAAACAATAAAGTTTAGCATTAGCATCACGTAGCACAACTCAGCATTACATCATTAACAACATACTGCACAACACAACTTTTCATCACACGGCATTGGCAACATTAATCAGCATAAACAACATTCAGCACAGCTCATCTTAATAGCACAGCCTATCGTCTTACCGCACATCTAAGCATCTTACAGCAACATACACCTAACACAACTCATCATCATCAAACAACAATTTCAACTAGTCATCACATCATATTCATCAATTTCGACTTAGTTCAGCATGAAACAATATTGTCAACAAATTCAACATATAACTTTACATCCTCATACGCGCCCGACGCACTCATGGTCACGCCTGGCGTGGCACAACCAGAGGGCTCCAGGGGCCAGCGCGCCCGGCGCAAGCGTGCCTGCGCCCGACGAGACTTAGTCAGAGAGTCCAAAGCTCTCTTGCGCCTGGCGCAATACCCGATTGCGCCCAGCGCAGGCCAGGCAGAGACCTCCCTTGGTCTCGCGCCCAGCGCAAACCAAATTGTGCCCAGCGCCCTCGAGGCAGTGACTCCCAAGGAGTCTCACGCCCAGCGCGACAAGGGTCGCGCTCAGCGCAGCACAATAATATCATCATTCAGCTCAATAATCATTCATCACTAACAGCTTAAAACAACATGATCAACACCTAATACGACCCAACCATCTTGTTTACAACTCATCTATCTTGTCAAATTACTCACCCAAACAACAAGAGTACACCTAAGCACCTAAAACAATTTCCAACTTAACCAAATCACTAAATGTGAAATGGCAACCATCACAGCAAACAGCGCATCAGGAGTTATACTACTCCTAACATGCTCATTCTTATCTCATATGAAAGATAATTAAATTTCCTACAACTCTCATGAAGACACCAAATCTTAATTCCTTCATCTACCATGTTAAAAATGATAAAAACCGCAACAGCTATAAACAAAGCTAGCAGCTCGACCCCTCTTCATTAAAACAGCCATATCTGGAGTTCTAGAACTCCTTTTTTGGTGATTCCAACGCCATTGGAAAGCTAAGATCCAAGGCTACAACTTTCATGAAGACCTTAAGACCAAATTCAGTCATCAAGTCCCACCGCTGCAGCTCTCAATCCAGCGCTTTAGCTGCAACTCTCTGCCAGTTCAATTTCCCCTTCCACAGCCATGGCTGCAAATCCATGGCCATAGCTGCAAGTTTCTGCCACTTTAATTTTTCTCCACAGCTATGGCTGCAAAACTACAGCTATGGCTGCAAGTCTCTGCCATCACGTTTTTCCTTCTCACGGCTATGGCTGCGAATCCACGGCTATAGCTGTGGGTTCCTGCAAGTGCATTTTTCTTCCACGGCTATAGCTGTGATTCCACGGCTATAGCTGTGGGTTTCGGAACTTCCAAAAACTCCATGGATTTCAGCTTCGTTTTCACTCAAAACCTCCATGAACTTGCAATCCAAGGAGACCCAAACCATGCTACAACTCAAATGCAATACTACTAACCACATGCAACCCAAAAACATCAACAATCACAACATGCATGCATCCAAAACTCAAGAAAAATCATCAATGTTCAACCTTCCATCAAGAAACCAAAAACCCCAAATTTCCATCAAACCTCGAAACCTCGAAAATGAAAATCTTTCAAACACAACCATCAATCTCCAAGAATTAGACAATCCGTGAGTTTCTAACTCACTCAACAACAACCAACACAAAATCCTAGCTTCCCTTACCTCGGTGAGACGATTCCGAGCTCCGGGAAGAGAAGGAAGAAGAAGAAGTTTGAAGAAGAGCTCCGCACGGTTCAACTAGCAATCCAACACCATTACTCAGCTCCTAAGATCACCACTACCACCCAAGATCAGAGGAAAAAGGAAACAGGGAAAAGAGAGAGTAAAAGAGAATTGAGAGAAAGTGAGTTGAGAGGGAGAAAATGAGAAGAGTGAAGTGAGTAGGGAGAAAGAATATATAAACGGGGTCTCACACTAGACACCATCCAATTGGGGCCCAAGGCCACCAAGTCATAGACTTTCTCATGCTCTCGCGCCTAGTGCCATTCAAACCACATTCGGCATCCAAATCTCTCTCCTCACATTTGGAACAACCGATCCTACTCCTGACGTGAATGAGATAAAGACCCCTGGTTGGAATTGCACCTAACGTCATGAAGGCGCACCCAATGTGATATCAGAATTATGCAATTGCATATCACGAAAATTTCCGCAAGCACCTGAAAATCAAGAAATCCAAAGCATGCACAACATCCAACACTACATACACATTATTTATGACTCAAATTCTAGCTAAAGCAACACATGCAACCATAATTAAAGAAATCACCAATTTCCACTTCCATGAATCCAACCACTCAAGTTCAACATATCCAACCCCAATTCATGCAATTTAAACATATAAACTCATGCAATCCACAACCCATTCAATGAATTTAACTTAACATTCACTAAAACACTTTCTAACTTCCCTTACCTCAACAAGCACACGAAGAAGATTAGGAGAAGAGAAGAAAGTACCGAGTCTTTCGAAGAACTTCGAAAGAAATCAGATAGATTCAAGCTTCTAAACCTAAATCAAAACACAATAAGAAATAAGAAAACTCGGGGAAAGTAGTCACCGATCAAGAGAATGAGAGATTTTCTTATAATCTCTTATCTAATTTAATTTTTATTTATCATAATTATTATTAATAAATATTAATATTTATTAATTACTATAAAAATTGTTTATCATAAATTTAAAATATAATTTATATATTTAAAATATTTATCTATACTTATTTTAAATATAATTTGCATATTCAAATATAGATTTTTTATATATAATTTATAATAAATTTTGATCATGTTATATATATAAAAAAATATTTTTGCATTACATATGCTAAAATACTAGTATTATTATCGGTTTTGAGAAAGTCTCATTTTAAGATTGTTTTAGGTCTAATATTAACAACAATGAATCTAGAAATTTTAAGTTGTAGAGCTAATATTTATATATGATTATAATATTTTTATAATCAATAATTTCAGTTTTGATATAAAATTATTTTTAATTATTGATAATTTTTTTGAAAAAAATATTAAATTTAAATTTAAAAATAAAGACAAAATTTAATAGACCAAAAGATTAGGTAATTAAAATATTTATTTACACACATAAAGATAAAAGGATTTTAATTAGTTATATTTTATACATAAAATATATATATTTTTTATTTCAAATTATAAGAATATATAATTAAGAGAATAAATATAAACATATAAAAAAATTAATGAGGATAATATTTATTTAAAATATAAAATAATTTTATTATATTTAAAATTGTAAGAATAATTTTAACAAGACCCATTGTTATGTTCATGAAGAGATTATTTGTAAGATTACATTCTTGTTTCAAATAATTAGAAGTTTATGTTAAGTTAATGTCCAAGAAGATGTATGGTGAGGCTAAATTATTATCCAAACGGGGAGTTACAAATTTGACACATCTTATGAAGAAGCTACCAATTTATTTTTTGTTTGCAAAGCCGTTGATTTTGATGTACATGTAATAACTTAATTGTTTCTCGTGTTTATTATAATGTGTATGATATTTATTATTTACAAATGATAAAGATAAAGGATTAATGAGATAATTATTTACAAATGATAAAATGTTAGTAGGGTAAGTGTCCTCACTCTCTTTGAAGTAGATCTATCCATCTCTAACAATATATTAGGTTGACCTGTATAAATGCAAGTAGTAAGTATTGTTATATAGGTATTCAAAAGATATAAAGATGGACATTAAATTTGTTACTCACTTGAATATGAGAGCAGATACAAAAACGAGTGTTATGGTATGTACCCTACTTAAATCCTATCCATTACCATCACTAATTTACATATATTTTAAAAATTAAATTAAAATATAAACTATATGTACATAACAATTTAGTTAATAATTTCTATCATTATATATATATTAGTTAAAATAACATATCTTATTTTTTTTACATGAAATATTGTGAATTATTTTAAATCTATTTAAATAATTATAAAATCGTTACTTTTTATTTTTTCTTTTGTTGAGTTTACTTTCAAATAACTATTTTTTAAAAAATTTACCATAACTAGTATTACAATATGTAATATTACAAATTTAAATAAAAAATTATCAAAATTAATATTTAATTAATGAAAAATTATATAATAAATAGCATTAGTATGGATAATTTAATTCTTCATTAGATGCATTAAGCCTATAATATCCATTAATAATAACTTGAGAGAAAAAAAAACATTAATTCAATTATATATAACATTAATATAACTATTAAAGTCAGTTAAATGGTGGAGAGTTAGGATAATATGTACCAAATCTAAGTTCAAATAGGTTATTATTATTATAATTGCTATGAAGAAAGAAAAAATATTAATATGATAATTTAATCCATCATTAAATACAATTAAGGTATTAAATTTAATTATATATGAGTCGGTCTAGTGGTGGGGTTAAAGTAACATGCTAAATCTAAAATTCAAATTTTATTGTCGTAATTGTATTTTCTATGAATATAAAAAATAATAATTACTTATGATCAATTACTATTATTTTTTTAAAGATAATACTGGTACAAAGTATCTATCAAAATGATTAGTCTTTATTAGAGATTGTAAGCATACACAAAATGAAATTAATGACTAAGATTGTAAATGCATAAAGTGAGTATTCTCCTCGTAACATAATTTATTTCATACATATCGTCAAGACTCAAACAATAAACAACTTAATTAAAAGATATAAGTTCCTACCACTTATATCAATTAATTATAAAGTTAAATTCAAATACTTTTTTTTTACATGTTTTATTCGATCACTAGATCTTAATCCCCAATAATATTTCTTTAAGTTTCTAAGACATTAATTTTTATGACTAAATTAAAAATAAAGTATATATATATATAAAGCATATTTTATTTACAAATAAATTTTTAGTTTGATTAATGTTGAAGTTGATTTTTTTAAATAAAATCTCAAATTTGAGTCTTATATAAGAAAAAAAAATTATTAGAAGGGAAACCTTACAAAAGATGATAGGTTTCTTTGGAAATATTAGTTATCAACAAAATTAAAAAATACTATATAATCTAATATAATTATTATATAACATAACATATTATGAAATATTTTAAATTAATTACATACCGATATAATCATCATTTTTAATTATTATTGTTTGTGAAATATATCTTAAAATAACTAATTTTAAAAAAATGACTCAAGTAGTAACTTTAGTCCGTTGTCTCCTTGTAATTAGGTATTTTTTATTATTATGTACAACTAATTAGATAAATGACTTATTGGTTCCTAAATAGTGTTAAAAATGTATATAAAACATTAATATTTGTGTCTTGTTAGTGAATGAAATTAATATTATTGGTGACAAGATAAGAGTGTTGGATTGGGAGGAGAATCAGTGGAGACGGATGCAGATAATGAGTCCGTCACCAATGGAAAGAAAAGCAATTTGAAGACGAGAGTCCTTTGAAATGGCTTCGTTGAAAGCAAGTGTTGATCGTCTCCATTCTCTTTTGGCTTCTGAAACCGACTCTTCAGCCAACGCAACACTTCCTCCCCACAGTGTGTTGTCGTACGCAACTATCCCTCCAATCTTCACCAATCTCATAAGCCTCTCGTGGTAGTTCCAGTAATTGTTCTTGTCAGCGTCAACGAACCCAAAGTCAAAACTCCCTTCGTTCGCACCCTGCACCAAAACATCAATAACGCTTTTTTATTTCATGGGGCCTTTTTTTTCATTCCTTTTAAAAGGTTTACATGAATGCTGAGTAAAGTTATCCACTAAGTGGTGTAGAGATGCATGCTTACATCTTCCAAGAGTTTATCAAGAACTGGTAAAGCTGGAGACTCTATGAAGTCAATCTTGTGTTCTACACCAGCCTTTTTAATGAATGGTAGTCCTATCTCGTAAGCTTTTCTGTCTGGATCCATAGCTATAATCTACACCACGCAGACAATGGAGTTGCTAACATAAAACAAACATATTAAATGTACCAAATAACAACAGAAATTGCAAACCTTTCCATCATGAGGAATGGTGAGTGCTGTGAGGAGAAGAGAGTATCCAGTAAAAACTCCCACTTCAATTGTCTTTTTAGCATTCAACAGTTTCAAGAGCATGGCTATTAACTGACCCGCATCAGGTGCAGCACCCATGAAGCCCCTGAAGAATGAAATTAATAATACTACAGAAAAAATAAAAAATAAAAAAAATAAAAAGTTTCCTTGTGTCTGCTCAAAAGTCAAATTCAATGAAAAGAATGAAGTAATAATGCCTTATACTTCTATTGTTTTGTTTGAGAAATTCTTGTATACATGTATATGGTCCATACATTATCATACAGAGATTTGAAGTGATACTATATAATATGGACATATCAAAATTTGTTGTGTCAATGTCCATGAATGCTTAATTATTAGGTTTAGAAGTGTAGAACTATAGTACAAAGAATAATTACAGAGGATGCTTTGCATTTGCATTTCTTAGCTCTTTGAGGGTCTCTGCTTCTCTTGGGTAAACGCCTGTTTCCAATATGTACTGCCACATAATTGTTGCATCCTTGTGTTAAGTAGGATAAATGGATCTAAGAATTTAAATTTGGAAATTCCAATAAATGTTTTGTTTTTTTATACCTTCAGTAACCCCTCACTCTGCAATATAACTGGATTAGGGAACATTGCTGGCTTTGATGTATTGTCCATTTCTCTGCAACGCACTTACGTTATAAAGTCCTCAAGTCATTAAAAAAAAAAAATAGTTCTACCACATGTTATGATTAAACTTGGTATTCAATACTAAAGTTTCGTGTTGTGGTCGTGCTTTAATTGTTGCTAATTTTCACCATCTTGTTATTGAAAAAAATAGCTTTGACAACTTCATAGGTACATAGATTTCAGTCCATAGTACTTGAGTCATGAATGAGAAACATTGTGGTGGCATATACAAAAGAAAGGGTTGAAAAGAGAGGCATACCTGAATTTCAATGATGATTAGTAGGTATGTGGTAAGCACAAGAGTAGAAACTAAACTCTTAGCAATGCATTGTTTTGGGGTACTCCACAGTTCTTTAATAGTCTGTATTAACATTAGACATGCTTTATTAATTAATATGAATTGCTTGTTTATAATCTTTCAGGCCAATAATGCTTCATCTATTCCTTGTATTTCGTATTTTTGTATTCCGACGATAAAGCATTTCAATCTTGATGCTTCTTTAAGGAAACCGATATTTGCTCATGCATCACCATCTTTTCATGCTCTTTGATCAAAAACATTGTGAAGGACACGTGATTTTAATTTTTCGGGCACAACAAATACGTAAGTCAAGAAGAGGGTTAGAATAGAAACTAAAAACGACCCCAGAAACTAAATCATACTTGGCTGCTTGAGATTTTGAATATTTTATAATGAGATTATAGTTATCTTATTGTAAGAAGTAAACTTGAGAATTAGTTGGAAGAGAACAGAAAAAAGACCACGTAATTTTTTGTCATACTCTTCTCTGCTAAGAGAATTATATTATACAAAAACGGGGTAAAAAAATATAGTACACGTAAATAATGACTCTCACGTTTTAAACGATAATTATGAGTTGAGTGAAGTTCGATTATGTTGGGATTCAAACAAGTCCCACATCGATAAAATAATACAACAAATAACAACTTATATAATACAAACATACTTCAATGATTAAGAGGCCTTTTGGGTGATGACAAAAAGCAAATCCGTGAGGGCTAAGTCCCAAAGCGGACAATATCTCATCATTGTGGAGTATGTTTGTGTAATAACCTTATAAAAATAACTCATAAAATATTCTCTCAGATAAATCATTGTGGAGTATGTTTTTGTAATAACCTTATAAAAATAACTCATAAAATATTCTCTCAGATAAATACCATCAATATAACCCCATCAGAAGCACGTGAATCAACCGTTAAAGAATTATTTTAATTTAATCAGTAATATTGAATTTAAATTCTGAATATGCAACTTAAAAAAAAAAAGTTTTATCACATAAAATGATCTTGATCGACTTGAACATGATTGCATTAATTCGGTAAAAAATACATGTAGTCTAGAGGAAAAAAATTAGTTTATATGAAAGTGTGCGATTCAAGATTGTGTCAAGATTATCCTATATTGTTATAAGAAAGCACATGAAATTTTATTAGCGACCCTTCTTACGGGACAGAAATTGGGCAGCGAAGGTATCATAATCAGGTAGCTTTGGATGGACATGACTGCCCTTCTCCTTAGAGGGAATATCTTTGTTAGAATTTAAAGACATTGAAGCCTGTTCCTTTTCTGGTATCATTGTTTTAGTAAGAGAACTAGAAGGTTGCATTTGCACCCTTGCAGATGATAATGTTAGAATTTCCTCACTTTTAGATACTGAACTTGGCTTAGATGCTGCATGTTCTGCTGATCCATGCTCAGAACTTGCCCAATTTTCCATGAATGAGACCTTCTGTTCTATACTCTCATAAGAAACCCTTGAAGACTCCTCTCCAAGTCCTGCATCAAAAGTCTTAGAAGCCTTGGATAAAGGATCACCCTTCAAACTTAAAAATGTACTAGTACTAGTTTTTGAAGGAACTAACATCCTTCTAGACAAATCACTAGCATGACTAGCAAGAGTGACTGAAATTTGTTCAGGAAGTCCGTTCTCAGAATCATAGCATTCATTTGAGTCCCTTGTGCTTGATTTCTTGTTCGCTTCACCTTGCCTTTTCTGGTAACGTTTCATCACATTCTCATTACTATTCATGTAATGTTCATTGGGTGATGCAACCAGGTTATGTTGTTCTCTTGCATTAGTTTGTTCATTGTGTATCTCAAAACTGTTGCTTCGGATTGTGCTATTAACATATCCAGCAGAAAGATATTTGGTTGAATGAAAAGCATATTCTTGAGGTAATTCACCACCATCAGAAGGACTCTGCCAGTTCCATCCACTTGAATACTGCATTGTTAACTTTTCACGGTTAGAAAGTTCTGCAGCTGCTCTTGCAGCCATGCTTGCACGTTCTGCAGATTCTGCAGCTACCTGTGCAGCAGAGGCAGCATCCTTGAATTCCATGTTCCAATTCTGTCTACCCTTTTGAAAAGCACTCATGTTTCCAAAATCCATTTCTTGACTTCCAGTACCTGTAACAAATTAAAGGACCACAAATATTCAGCTATGTAATAACCATCTTAAGATATTTCTCAAAGTGATTAAAAGAAGTTACCTGAAGAATTTAAACTTGCATTCTTCTCATAAGAATTTTTACATACATCTTTCATTTCTTTAAGTTGATAAGAAGCACTTAAATTAGGAGGTCCTTTTTCATCACCAACAGGTGGAACATGGAGTTGTGGAGGTTCCACATAAGTAGCCTTCTCTAAAGTATTTGGTCCAACCTTATCATATAAATAGTGGCAAATTAATATGGTTAAGCATATTCATCCCTTCATACATATATTGTATAATAGTAATATTAGCGACATTCATTCTAACACTCTTTATATTATTAGTTGAAATTTATTGAAAATCAGAAATTTTGATGAAATTCACATTTCATATAATGAGTCACTTCTAATACAGTGGCAAGACTTACTATAATTTGTAATTTCTAATAAAATTCAATAAAAAAAAAGTGTTAAAAGATTTGTTACTAGCATTCCTCTTTATAATATAATGTAAAATAAACTCGAGATCATAATGAACAAAGCCTACCAGCAAATCCCGACCATTTTCTTCTAATGAGGGTTGCCATTTGACGTTATGTTCCTCAGCTATTGCAGTAAGTATTTTGATCTTGGTTGGACCATCAGGTGCTTTGGTAGACAACTTCTCAACCAACTAGAAGACAATAACAAGTTAGGAAAAGAAAATGATAAGAAATTATTTTTAACATGATCCTCCCAACTGAAGCAGGAAGAGAGACTTGCCAAACGATTTACACCACAGTCGGGACGTAATTCAACAGCTGCTGAGACAAATTCTTTTCCATACTTGGCCATAATTTGCTTCCTCACATTAGCCAGCTCAGGTATGTCTAAACACCTTGGGGTTGCAAATATTACGCTTGAAATTGCTTCCTTCAAATCGATGGGGCAGTTCCTAGAGATAAAAAAATAAACAAGGATAAACAAAGTGACAATGTACACTCACAATAAAGTAACTTTCTAGATTGCAAAGATCAAATATTTTCAAAAAGAAAAACCGCATGCAGTATTATACAGGCGAATTCAATGAGTATTGCAAGATGTAAATCAGGATATAATCAATTTAATTCATCACTATAACATAGACAAGATCACAAAAACACATAAACATATATAAAAGAAAATGTTTGAGCATGGAAAGCCAATCTTATAATTATAAATTAGTATTTAATTATCAATTTTACGATAATACATGAATCATATCTATATATGAGTCATTTGATCCTTTATATATGGATATAACCATGTGCTGAAATTATTTAGATGAATTTTAAATACTTTTGTGATTCAATCGTCGGCATGCGTGCTGCAATAAGTTCACAGTATATCTCAATAAGATTATATGCTCCTATTGTCTTCTCTTCTTTGACTACATGTTCAACCTGAAAGCAAAACGGGAGAAGTCAATGAAAAAAAAAAAAAAAAAAAACAGGTATATAGAACAACCATTGTTTATCATTCATTATTTCCCTTTTACTAGCAAATATGCAGTTATGCACCAATCAACAGCTTCGAAGAAATTACTTTAAAATCAAATATCAGAAGAAAAAAAACTGTCTTTATTATATACTAGTGATAGTGAGAAAAAAAAAAAATGTCTCGTTATAAAAAATAAAATAAAAATGTTGAAATTAAAAAAAGTGTACAATTAACTTTAAAATAATAGAGTAGTTAAACAAATTGGTTAAAGGATAAAAAAAATTAGACACCAAAATAAGATATCTCCTATGTTAATGTTATATATATATATATATATATATATATATATATATATATATATATATATATATATATATATATATATATATATATATAAATAAGTGAAAAGAAAGAAAGTTATAAGTGAGGCAGGCTAGTTATATAAAGTAGAACTCACAAATTTTATAATTTTTTTATAGATTTTAATTAAAAAGAAAGAAAATGTGGTAGAAAATATATTGTTATTGGAAAAAAAAAATCGAGTATGTTCACTCATTTAATTATAAGTTTAGAATGAAAGAAAAGAAACAGTTAACAATCAAATATGAGAGATGTATAACATCTAGTGAGACTGTGAAAAGGTCATTCAACTATAATTTTAATTTTAACTATTCATTTAAATTATACGATTGAGTTTCGCTCCTCTTATTCTCTCACCTCATATGTTCTGAATCAAATACATTTATTATTTTTATATAATATCAGATGATAAGATTAGTATGCTCCAATCCATTCCAATTTAAATTACATTTATTTTTAGATGATTAATTTTATTTTTAATAAATTTAATTTTATCAAAATACATCAAATATAAGTACAAAACAATGTTCTTCAAAATACAAGTTTAAACAAATTCATTAAAATATAAATATAATTTAAAATGTGTATCAATATAATGAAAAAGAAAATAAAAAAACTTGAGTTCGGCTAAAAGTATAATTAGAATGTTTAAAATGTGACTGTGAATTTGTTAGATGATATACCATTTTTTAAATAAGCACAAATTTTCGGTTTTAATTATAGTAAAACAATTTTTCATATCTAAATTAAAATCCGATTTAATCTTGGATATCTTAATTATATTAACATTTCATTTTTCCGAGTGAAACACAAATCCCTTAAATAATGTGTTAGATTTAAGTTTTATTAATGGGAACTTGATTGGGAGGACATCACATTAAAAATCACCACTTAAATCTTCTTATAAAATATAATATAGTTATTAATAAAGTTAGTAAATATTTGACACAAATTAAAAATATATAAAATATATAATTAGTCAATAAAGATCGATTCAATTGGGAAAAAAAAATGAACTTATATATTAAAGGGACGTAGGTTCAATTTCTTCCGATGTAAAAATTTTGTTGGTAAATGTTTTTATAAACACCTATATAGTCTTAAAATTTGTCTGACTCTAATGAATTCTTGAAACTCAACTTATCTAAATTTTTAATTATAATATATATATATATATGTGTGTTTAAAAATAATTAAGCACAATAATAGATATTCTTATTGTTAAGAAATAAGAACAAAAAATACTTTTTCATGTAAGACTACATTAAAAAAGAATAAGGCAATTGCATTTGTTGGAATTTGCTCTAAGAGTAATTTAGAATAAAATAATTTATTTGTATCTAAGAAAATTAAAATTATAACATTTTAACTCTTTGTAGAAAAAGTATATAGATATTAACATAAACTCACATTTTTTAAAAAATAGTATATTAACAAGTTACATTTTCTCTTGTGTGTGTAACAAGCTACACCTTTGAATATATTCTGAGAGAAATGTATGCTAATATACTTGTTCTAAAATTTATGTTAGTGTATCAACCAATGTGGCATTTGTTGTTTATAAATAAATGAATAAAATGTAACACTTTTGAAAATAAAAAAGTAATATATTAAATAAATCATGTGAATCAACATTAAAATTCAGAATTTTGATCTATGGAAACGAAAGAAAAAAATAATAATAACCCGATAAATTAGAATAAAATAAAAATGAGAGACAGAAAGAACATAGAAGGTGAGAAAAGTTGAGTAATGGATAATAAATAAAGAGAAAATGTAAAATGAAATTGAATAGAAAATGATAATTAGCCTTACCCGGACTCTAGCAGCGTGGTTGTGTCCAGAATGAAGCAACTGCGCCACTTCCCTCCGAAGTTGCTTCACGAGGGATTCTGTCTTTATCTTCAAAACTTTTATCCGTGAAACCGATAGCTTCAATGCGATTTTGCTGCAGATTAAGAATAGTGAGTCAAAATGGAATGCTTCATGCAAACTATTTCTCTCTTTCCAAAATCAAGTTTAGTTTCGTACCACTTTGCGGACTTGAAGCTTCTATGATGCAACATGGCTTGGCTTGGCTTCGAATGAAGGAGAGAGACCCTGTTTTAATGGTTTATTTCACTGTCCTTTGAGCAAATCAAATGGTTAACAAAAGGATACAAGCCTTTTGTATACCTATAACAATGTTTACTAGTAGTTATCAAATTCAGAATCTTTTTTATTATATTCCATAATCATAACCTTTAACCTTTCTTATTCCGTATCGTTTTTTTTTTTTTAATCTACATCACCCTTTTTTTTACTGTCAGCATTAATTGGAGAATTTAGCACAACCTCGCCGGCCTTATCACAGTCAGAGAGCAAAAACATGCTATCACAAGTCATTGCCTCTTCTTTTTATTTTTTATTTTATTTTATTTGGGATGGCTTCAATTGGAAAACAGCACCAAAGAACTTGGGACTTGAATACTGAATAGTGAATACTCTTGTTGCTTGAGTAATAAAAAGGTCTTCCTTTTTTCCCTCAATTTCACTAGTAACTTTATTATTTCATAAATTATCTTTATGAGAAGCATGAATAGTTTATGTTATTAATCACGATCAACAAGTAGATATCCAATTTCATGGCAACGTGTGACTGTTGATACCCGATTTAGTGCATGTTTAGTTACACGTCCAAAATATAATTTAGAGCAAAAATCACGTCTAAAACATAAAAGCTATAATTGATAGCTTCCATTCTAACGTGAAAAATCTAAACCAAACACACACTTAGACTAAATGCTCCTCAAAAATACTGTATGGTGACGATTCAACTCTTGAAACTTCATGTGACATTCAACGATCGTGAGTAAGTGTAGCACTTGTGTAGATCTTGTTTGACCACGATCTAACAATTAAGTAAATCTGTTTTCCCTTGTATATCATTACAAGGTCAAGGTAGCACAAATAAACTTCCTTACAGAAAATCAAGCGGAACATATACCACTTCCTGGCCAAAATACGTCTTTAATTATGCGTATCGCACATTAATTTATGATCAAAATTATGGTTTAAAAAATCTAGAACAAGAAAAAGATATCTATTCTTGGGCATAAACTTTTACTCTCACTTCAACATTTTATGAAAATAAACAATATAAAATTTCGAATAAAAAAAAAACATGACAAGAATATTAAAAAATTGCATAAGTATCATTGTGGGATACCATCACTAGCTTTTTCCAACATGATAATGTAACAACGCAAGGTCCATCCCTCTTCCGACTACAAGGGGTTATTGAGGCTTATCAGAGCTAACCGCTAGTTTTTCAACCTTTTTCCCAAAAATGAAAAAAAAAAATCAGAATAACAAAAATTGGCTTGCAGAATGCCATAATCCACACAAGGTATAAATGACCAGAGGAATTGGCTTTAGGAGTATATAGCCCTGGTTAAATCTACACTTCAAAGTGGTTATTTTCAGACATAATAACCGGTGAAAGTAAATCCCCTTCCTACAATCTCACCAGCACAAAACCATGCAAAGCATTCCAGGCCAAACAAAGCACCAATAGTGACATCTTCAACCTTTAAATCTTTCCTGTTCTTCCATAAATTCTTGGCATAATCAAGTTCCTTCCAGAAGGACTCATTACGACCTGGAATACTGCAAAATTTGGAAGAGTTATACTTAGCAAAAAGAAGCACATAAAATTAAATTCACTACATTGTTTAGCTAATTCACTTAGGATCTTGGTGAAGACTGACACAATTTGAAATGCATGCCATTTGAAAACCATGTTGAAAATACAAGCATTGCCATATACAAATACATAGCATAGGCAGCATTGGCTTCAGTAATACCAAACAGAAGTGGGCTTCAGCATGAAAGATACAAGCAGAAATTTTGATACTGATATGAGCAGAAACTATTGAGCTCGGGTTATTCCTTAATCAACATTATTGACATGATTACATTTACATCAATTAACAAGAAGCTCTAGACTAAAATGATCGTGCTTATAATGCCTCAGGCACATTATGAGCTGCTCAAATTCAAGGCATACAGTTGAACCGTGCCATGATGAATTATGGAAAAACTTCAAAATTGAAATCATATAGTGGCAAACAGCTTGATTATAAAAGTTAACCATTCACAACATTCCAATTTTATTTAAAATCCAAAAGCTGCATTAGGAATAATTTTTGAGATCACGACTAAATTCACTACACTTTCAGAAGCACTTAGTCAGAGAAACAAAAGGATAGTAGACCTATATTTGATTTTGACATTACAAACTCACAGTACAAACGTCAACAAAATGTAAAAAAAACGGCGATTTTTACTCTAGTATTTTACTTGAGCCTATTATGCTCAGGTCCCAGTTAAAGGTTTCGAAACCTCTGGAAGCAGTTACTGTAGGTAATTAAAAATACACGTAACATATTGTACATTCAGTTGAGAGCAGTTTGGTGCCAATCAAAATCAGATTAGTCAGTTATGCACAAAAGGGTAAAAATTGCACTAATGACATGCTGATAACAAGCACCAAGCATCAAGCAGCATGCCTATCTATGGCAATTATTTGATGCAATGAGACTTAATTATAAAAGTGAAATAGATATGTTATTATTTCCGTTGTTAATTTAATTGCACTCCAGTCTAAAACTGCTAAAGAGTTGTAGTTTTCTGCATTTGGCATGCTAGTGAAGCCTATGAAGAACCAACTATGTAATTAGGGTTCCAGTTAATTTTTGGCAGTCCATAAGTCAGTCAAAAGTAATTAATTAGGTACCTCAACTTGAGAGTCTGGTTGGTTCTAGAGTCCTACAGGGTCTAAGAAGTTTTTCTCTTTGTAGTTTGCACTTCTAAAACAGTTTAGAACAATATTCACTAAAATATACACAGAATGTATTGCTGGCATTTCTTTCCAAAACTCAATCAGAATTATGATTATGTCTGAATTCTGTTTGAGGTGGAATCCTTCCACACATACCCTTATCCAACTTATCCACATATTTCCCTTGCAACCCAGTCCTAATTCTAAAGTCTAAACTGATTCCTGGACTGAATCAAACCAACACTTCAATGCTAAGAAATAATGTTGATCCTGTCCACTTTGTTTATTAAGTGTCAGCTGTGTCCCCCACCCCCACCTCACAGGCCAGAATGAACCAACCAACATTTCATTCCATGTCCTAGGTGTGAACTTAGCCAACCTAGGTCCTGTTAGTGGGCTGACCGACTGACTTAGTGCATGTTTTGGCTCAGCCTAATTGGGGGAATAATTGCTCATTTAAGCCAGATTTACAAGAGAGCTTTTGGGAAATAAGCAATTATTTCCCAAAAAATAACCTATACCATACATGCACTTGGTCTTTTATAGCCCTACGAACTTGGAATTATATCCTGAACCCACAAGACCATAGGAGACACATCAGGTAGCAGTTCATAATATATAGGCTTAAATGTAAATTGGACTTTTGGTCTCTCTATTTTTGTCAATCTGCAATTTTGGTCCCTCTATTTAAAAATAGAGACATTTAGTCCCTTGAATTTTAAAAATATAGAAATTTGGTTCTCCCGTCAAACTAACATTTATTAATCGTCAAGTTTTAACGTTTACTCATACTTTAGTGATGTGACATTTAATATCTCTTGTAGTTGATCTTATAGGAACTCTTGTTAAAAGAGGGGCACAAACCAACAAGATACATAGTAAGTTCAAATTTGCAACCTCACCTTCTGGGACATGGCTGGAAACATCCAATCCAAGTGTACTAAAGTATGACAAAAACATTACTTGAAATCAATAAATTATGGCCAACATGCATATAAATTAGAATTTCATAAAGTGAGTCCAGCCAGATGCAATGTTGTTTAGCGGAGGTGGGAGCTGGAGAAAAAATAACCTAGCAAGGCGGGTGTAAAACAATTGCTTTGCCAGCAGGTTGCATTTCTCTACTGTAGGAGGCTCCTGTATGTGTTGCTTGTTCTGTTCCAACAATTGCCTGTAGTAGGCAGTTCCATGTTTGGCGATAAATTGGGAAGCTTGACATGCTTTGGACTGCAACTGCTGCAACTTTGACGCCATCAAATTTGCAAGCTATGTAGAACAAAACCCTAGACCAAATTAGAATGGACAAAGTATAATAAGGCATAAGGTCAACAATATATAACACTCCTGATCATAATTATTAATTGAAATGCCATAAATTCTTCTACTAACACTGATAATAGAAAAAATAGAAAGAAAATTAACAGAAAAAAGGCATAATCTCAAGAAATATATAGAACACATAATGGCCTTTGACACAAATGTTGTTACCTCCACCATTTTCTATTTCTAAGTTAGGGTTAATTAGCTTTGCAATTGATGTTTTATAAGTAACCTAAAGGGTTTAAGATGGAATGGATTTGATAAAAATTCCATTGTTTGGCATTATATAAATGAAGATGGAAAAGGATGGGTCCAAATCTATTCCATTCCATTGTTTATTCCAATTTTTCTTCTGTAATTTGGGTGCACAATGAAACAAAACTTTTAAGTTCAAAAGTTATTATTTTAGCCTTACAAAATTTGGCTCAAACATAACCGTTCGCACATGTGAATTAAAGCACAGTCCAAGCAGTTGAATAAGACAATTCATTCGCAAAAAGGTCTATTCACATAGCTATCCCTAATCATATCTCTCATGTGGTGTCTTGCACTTAATTTTTAAAACATCAATCATCAGGTAGCAATTTCCTTGGAACAAAACGTCAAACACCGACACTGATGTCTATAACAAGTTTACAATTTCCACTGGCTGCATTCACATTTTTGTGGCCTTCACCGATAATGTACTTTACCTTGAATTACTTGCACATATGAAATTATAGTCACTGAACTATGTTACTTGCAACATAGCTGGTTCAGTGAACTATATAGGTGAAGTAACATATAGTTCACTAAATAATGGCATATCATCCAGTAATGTCAATTGGGAAATAAGGATAGAAATTGAAAAGTTTTAACTTATTCCGCCCCATTCTTTTCCCAATTGATGGAATGGAATATATGTTCTATTTTATTATAAATTGCTCAAACAATGGAATGACATTTTTAATCCATTCCCGCTTTATTATGTGTCAATCCACTTTGTTCCATTCTCTACCACCAATCCAAACATAGCCTCAATTAAATAAATAAACATGCAAGATGAAGAATAGCCTAATCGCATAAACATAAAGGTTTTAGTTGTTCGACATCTCACAGAACACAAATAGAATGTTCCACTTCCACTAATCCAAGTATTAAAGAGCAACAATTGATTGAAAGAACTCAAACAATGACAGCTCCAGTTTCTCGAATTGTTTGCTGCACAAACCCATAAATAATTTGAAGGGAGAATCGGGTTGTGGGCGCCAAGTCGAACCCCTAAATTTTCCACCATTTCACGTTACAAAAAAAAAAAGAAAAAAAAAAGAGGAAATATATTAACAGAAACGTAATTCAGTTTGGGAGAGAAAATGAAAGAGATTATAGAGGATCGGAAAAAGGAGAGAAGGAGATCTGAGGAGGAAATGCAAAAGGAATAATATCTCAAGTGTAGTGATGATAAATGAGAGTAATGAGAGGAATGGAAATAGCGTTACCTTGTGAACAGAACCAATGCAGTGATCGGAAATCGTTGAGATAGGTCTCCGTCGCCGCCGGTACCTTGCTACGCAGCAACCACTGAGAACGCTGGGTGTGCCTGTGTGCGCCTTCGTCTTAACCTTGTGCCTTTTTTTTTTCTTCTATTTTCTCAACATGTTTCGTCATGTCCGATCTTCAATTTGGTCTGGACTGTTTTGGGCCACATGACCCACAAGCACAGTCCAAAATTTATTTAAGCCCACGGAAATGGATTACTATTTACTATTCACACTCACTCAAAAACCCTAAACTACTCTTTCACCTCCTCTTCTCGGATCAGGTTCGAATTAAAGTATCTTAACAAATTTCCCGAGTCAGATAAAGATAGAAGAAAAAACTTGTTTGAACCTGTCACACGTTCACCCCTACCTTAACAGTTTCTCTTTTATGTAGTCTTGAATGAAACAAATTTTTTTAGTGATTTATGAAGTATAGAATATTCATATTTTTGTCTCTAAGTTAATGCATTTAAGTAAATTTCAATGACTAACTTTAAGAAAATTTTAATATTTTAGACACTATACATTTTATAATATTTTGAAGAGTTCTAATTAAATGCATAATCTTTATTTTCATTTTTATTTTAAGGACTATTCAGAAGAGGGAATAATACTTTAAAAATTATATTTAAATTTGTATAGTTTCACAAATATGTAATTTTAGTTTTTCAATTTTTTTATTACAAAATTAGTCTTTATAGTTATCAAAATGAAACAATAGTAGTCCAACCATTAACATATCATTTAAAATTAAACAGAAAATATATCATTAAAAACCTAACTAAAAAAAATGTCATCTCATATGCAAGTCTTTTCCTGTAAGTTGTAAATTAAATTGCATAGCCATTGCTCGAAATTTATTTTTGCTCATTTGTAACTAAATTAGACCCAATTAATTTTCTTCGTCGTTCACCCTTACCCTCCCATCCACACTATTCAAGCCATAATTATTATAGCTTTAACGGAGCTAATTTCATAGCGTTATCGTATGTGTACTTGAAAATTTATATATATTATGCCATTCCTAGCTCTAAAGGTCGAACCTTGCACATAAAATCCACAGGACTGATTTGCGATGTCCTCAAAAGAGTAAATTGGCAAATGGTTTAACCACGATCAAATAATTAAGTAGATGTGGTTTCCTTTGCATATCATACCATTACAAGATCATGGTAGCACAGATAAACTTCCTTACAGAAAATCAAGCGGACCAAATACCGCTTCCTGGCCAAAATACGTCTTCAATTATTCGTATCGCATATTAATTTATAATCAAAATTATAGTTTAAAAAATCTAGAAAATAATTAAAAAGACACATATTCTTGGTCATAAACTTTTATTCTTACTTCAACATGTTATGATAATAAACACCAATATAAATTTTCAAAAAAGAAAACACCATGACAAGAATATTAAAAAATTGCATAAGTATCATCAATGTGGAGTACCATCACTAGCTTTTTTCCAACATGATATGATAATATAACAACGCAATGTCCATCCCTCTTCCAACTACAAGGGGTTATTGAGGCTTATCAAAGCTAACCGCTAGTTTTTCAACCTTTTTCCCAAAATCAAAAAAAGAATCAGAATAACAAAAATTGGCTTGCAGAATGACATAATCCACACAATGTATAAATGACCAGAGGAATTGGCTTTAGGAGTATATAGCCCTGGTAAAATCTACACTTTCAAGTGGTTATTTTCAAACATAGTAACCGGTGAAAGTAAATCCCCTTCCTACAATCTCACCACCACAAAACCATGCAAAGCATTCCAGGCCAAACAAAGCAGCAATACCTGCATCTTCAACCTTTAAATCTTTCCTGTTCTTCCACAAATTCTTGGCATAATCAAGTTCCTTCCAGAAGGACTCATTACGACCCGGAATACTGCAAAAATCCGAAGAGTTATACGCAGCAAAAAGAAGCACCTAAAATTAAATTGATATAGAACAGACTAGATATGACCATGCGGAACAGGTTTTCAGAATTCACTATATCATGGTTTAGATAACTCACTAAGGATCGAGGTGAAGATTGACATAATTTAAAATGCATAAATGATTTCGAGACAACATTGAAATGAAATACAAGCATTCATTAACACAAATAGATAGCATAGATAGAGGCAGCATTGGCTTCAGTTATACCAAACAGAAGTGGGCTTCAGCATGAAAGCTACAAGCAACAATTGTGACACTGATATGAAAAAATAGATAAGCTGAGGTTCTTTCTCAATCAGCATTATTAACACGATTACATCAATTAACAAGAAGCTCTAGACTAAAACAATCATGCTTATAATGCCTCCCAACTCACAAGCACATAATGAGCTGCTCAAATTCAAGGCATACAGTTGAGCCGTGCAACGATGGAGGATTACGCAAACAGCTTGATTATAAAAGTAATCCATTAAAAATATTCCAGTTTTATAAAACCCAAAAGTTGCATTAGTTGTTAATTTTGTGATCACGACTAAATTCAATACACTTTCAGAAGCACCTGGTCAAAGAAACAAAAAGATACTAGACCTATATTTGATTTTAACAGTACAAACTCATAGTACAAATGTCGACAAAATGTAAAAAACAGTGATCTGTATCTGTACCCTGTAGTAATTTACTTGAGCATAATATGCTCAGGTCCCGTTGAAGGGTTTGGAAACCTCTAGAAGCAGTTACTGTGGCAAATAAAAATACACAGCACATTGTACATTCAGTTGAGAGCAAGTTTGGTGCCAATCCTAATCAGTTTACTATGTTAAGCATAAAAGAGTAAAAATTGCACCAATGACATGCGGATAACAAGCACCGGGCATCAATCAGCTTGCTCATCAATGGCAAATGGCAATTACTCGATGCAATGAGACTTAATCATTAAAGTGTAATATATATATTATTTACTCAATGTTCATTGATAATTTAATTGCACTTAAGTCTAGAACTGCTAAAGCGTTGTAGTTATGTGTATTTGGCAAGCTAGTGAAGCCGATGAGAGTCCAACTACGTAATTAGGGGTCCAGTTAATTATTGGCACTTCAAAAGTCAGTCAAAAGTTATTAATTGTTTTTAAGGAGATTGATGACTGAAAGTTTATCTCTCGTAGTTAATCTTTTAGGAACTCCTGTCAAAAGAGGGGGCACAAACCAACATGATACATCAGTAGGTTCAAAAATTGCAACCCCACATTCCAGGACTTCATCCCTAGTCTATAAAGGAGAAGAAAGAAGCTATCAAGCATGGCTACAAACATCCAACCAAAGTATATTAAAGTATGTCAAAAACATTATTTGAAATCAACAAATTATGGCCAACAAGTATATAGAATTAAAATTTCATAACGCGGTTCCAGCCAAATGCAATATTATTAGAGGGGGTGGGAGCTGGAGAAAAAATAACCTAGCAAGGCGGGTGTAAAACAATTGCTTTGCCAGCAGGTTGCATTTCTCTACTGTGGGAGGGTCCTGAATGTGTTGCTTGTTCTGTTCCAACAATTGCCTGTAGTATGCAGTTCCATGTTTTGTGATAAATTGGGAAGCTTGGCATGCTTTGGATTGCAACTGCTGTAACTTTGACGCCATCAAGTCTGCGAGCTAAGTAGAACAAAACCCTTAACCAAATGAAAATGGACAGAGTAGAATAAGACATAAGGTCAACAATATATGACTTACAAAGACTCCGACATGGACATTGGACACCACAACTACACGGCAAATATCCAAAATTTACATACACACATACATACATACATATATATATATATATATATATATATATATATATATATATATATATATATATATATATATATATATATGATAATGTCCCTTAAAAGATGAACCGTATCTCTTAAAAGTTAAAATAATTAATAATTCTTATGAAAATGAGCTTCAAAAAAGATTAAAAAAATGTTATGAGTCTTGCAATATTTATAAATAAGTTGACTTTTTAATTTTTTATATAATAAGAATATTAGATAAGTGACTAAGAGAGGTGTCAGTTCACTCTTTTTGTTTGTGTCCAAGTCATGTTAGAGAGGTGTCCAAACCAAGAAAAAAAAAATTAATTGTCACAGAGTGGAGAGGTGTCCAACGTGTATCCAAGTATGTCTGACAAGCATTGTGGCCGGGATGTGTGGAAACTTTGACACGGTATTCTGTATTCGGGTCTGTGCTTCATGGTATATCACACTCCTGATCCATAGTTATTATTCGAAATGCCATAAATTCTTCTACTCACTAATAATAGTCGGGATAGAAAGAAAATTAACAGAATAAAGGCATAATCTTCGAGAAATATCTAGAACACAACATGGCCTTTGACACGAATTGTTGTTAGCTCGCCCATTTCTATTTCTAAATTAAACGGGGTTTAAGATGGAGCTGTTCATTGATGTTAAATGCAAAGAACTTGAATTCAATTAAGAATTAATCTATACACTGCCAGTGTAAAGTTTTTTTTATTTATGGCATAATTAAAAGATATACTCTTAAATTAAATACATAAACATACACGAGGTAGAATTGACTGAAAGAACAACTCAAGCAATGACATTCCAGCTGCTCATATTGTTTATTGCACTAAACCCTATATACTTTGAAAGGAAAATCGGCTTGTGGGTGCCAAGTCAAACCCCTAAATTTTCAACCATTTCGCGTTTCCACCCAAAAAATAAATAAAAAGTGGAAACATATATAACAGAAACGTAATTCAGTTTAGGAGAGAAAATGAAAGAGATTATAGAAGATCGGGAAAAGGAGAGAAGGAGATCTGAAGAGGAAATGCAGAAGGAATAATATCTCAAGTGTAGTGATGATAAACGAAAGTAAAAAGAGGAATGGAAATAGCGTTACCTTGTGAACAGAATCAATGCAGTAATCGGAAATCGTTGAGATAGCCCTCCGTCGCCACCGGTACCTTGCGACGCAGCAACCACTGTGAACGCTGGGTGTGTCTGTGTGCGCCTTCAGTCTTATTGTTGTGCCTTCGTTCTAGTTTTTCAGTATGTTTCGTCTTGTCCAATCTTCAGTTTGGTCTCGATTTGTTGGGCCACATGAGATACGAGTACAGTCCATAACTTATTTAAGCCCACGAATATGTGTTATTATTCACGCCCTCTGTTCACTATTCACACTCCTTTCATTAAATTTTACTCCTAAACCCAAAACTACCCTTTTCCTTCTCCTATATTTTTTTTAGGTTTAACGTAAGAGTAAGTTACACTCGTACTTCTAATTTCCTGTTTTTTTTATATTGCACTCAACACTTTTTTTTTATTTGGACTTAGTAATAATATTTTTTAAATCCTAAACTCTAAATCCTAAATCTTAAATCTTAAACCTTAAATCTTAAACTCTAAAAGTTCTTACAGTATTTCTAACTCGTAAAAATAGTATCAAATTTATTAATATATTTGTGTCATGTGACTTACACATAATTTTTAATGATTTTTGTAATATTCTAAATTTATGATACAATATTATCTTTTATATATATATATATATATATATATATATATATATATAATTTTAGATACCTTATTTAATATAGATAAAATTGGTTGTATTATTATTTTAGATAGTTATATTTCACATTTCTTTTTATCATATATCTATATATATATATATATATATATATATATATATATATATATATATATAGATGACATCCAAAAATATTATAACTATTTATCATATTATGATTATATATAAAATTATCTATTACAACTTATATATTTTAATAAGTTTTATTTTATAAAATTTTATGTTCAGAAAGATAAATAAATAAATAAATATATATATATATATATATATATGTGTGTGTACTAACTAATTATATTATAAATATTATCTACAAAAAAATAACTTATTATAAATTTTCATGAGGTTATAGACATATAAAATTAAATGGTTCAGTGGTTGAATTAGTTGCGCTTAAGGATTCTGGGTACTGGGCCCTGGGTCAACTCCTATAACTTTTTCATACATTGAGTCACGCATAAGAATCAGCCAAGGAAACATTGAGTCACGCGGGTCAATGGCCACGTCCACCACGTCAGGGGCAAATTATTCTCTATTCGAAGATCATAAATGCAAGGAATATCCGAAGATCATAAATGCAAGGAATAAACTTATCTACAAGGCAGTAATAATTAACCTTGCAGTAGATAAGATAACAGCCAGAGAGAAAGAAGAAAACAAAAAAGAGAAAGAGATAGTGAACGAAAAAGCGAAAGAGAAAAGTGAGATAAAAAGAGAAAGATAAACAACCTTAAGGTAAGGGGGAGGAGAACTTTGTTTCTTTAAATTTTATTTATTACTATTTTATGTTAATTTCTTGATTCATTTATCTAGTGAGGTGTCTCTAACCTCATTTATTTGCTTATTCTATGCTTATTTTTATCCATAATAATTATTAACATGTTCATATTTTATATTGTTTCATTATTTTATAATGATTGTCATTTTTATTTATGTTATTGGTACTATTAATATATTCTTTTTACGTAAATATATTTATTGTAAATATATTTATAATTAACTATGATATAGTTTTGTTAAAGTCTCTTTAACTCATGTTATTATTTCTTCACGTATTTATGAAGATAAATATTGTTCTATGGCCATAGAAGATAAAGTTTGAATTATTTATAGCTGGAGGTTTGACCTTGGGGATTTAAATGAGTAAACATTTATGGTAAAATATTATGTTGATATTGGGTTGATATTACAATAATGCTCATTTATCCTGACTAGTCACTATTAAAATGATTCAAATTTTATTATTTAATTTTTGTTGCGATAAATAATTTTATTATTTATTTAATTAATTATATTTATTTAACAAGTGTTCTTACTCCTTATTTCTTGTTGTGAAAATTTTAATATATATAAAAAAGATGGATCTCCCAGCTATCCCAGATCCTTTTACAGGAGTGATCACTGCCGTTTTCCCCGGGGTAATTGGGGAATAGATGTTACTTCTAACTTTGTCACATTCCAAGGCATCGCACTGTTTTCGTTCTTTTTCTTCCCCGATCAAGAAAACCCTACCACCATAGATGGACCTATTATCGTGACTTTCTTTTTACCACCGGCAAATCATATAAATCCTATTGTGAACTTGTTTCCACCACCACCAATGTAAATATTATTGTAATGGTCGTGTAAAATAACAAGATATATATATAGAGAATAGGTAATGCGTGTAGAATAATATGTGTGTAAATGTTAAAAATAATAATGTAACATATATGAGTAGTTTAAAATGATGTACATATCTTAGTAAATATTTTAAGATCCTTTTAAGTTATTTATATGTATTTGCTCTTATTACTCAATTGTGTTCTCAATTTAAATATATATATATATATATATATATATATATAACTATCTATAAACGTATAAAACTAGGATTAATACGTATATTTTAGACGTTACAATTTTTTCCTTTTAAAAATGTCTCACACCTTCTTCGTTAAAACTAATAATTTTTTAAACAAATTAACTTCAAAAAAGTTTACATTTTTGGATTTCAAAACTAAGGAGAGTTGACTGAAGTTTTGGAATAAATAATATGTAAAAGTTTAGTTGGGTAAACTTTACAACATAAAACCAACTCAATTTCATGTAATATTTTTTCCACTTTTAAGGAGTCCTAATGTAGATCCAAGCAATAGATGATATTAAAAACAAAATTAAAAAAACATAAAGAGTACAAATACAACATTTTTTCAACTTTTAAGAGATTTGAATAGATTTAATTATTGAAAGAGTATTGGGTTCAATTTTAAAAAAAATTACATGAATAATGTAATATCTTTTCAACCGAGATTTTGATGTAAGTTTAAATATAAATAGATATTAAATACAATTAAAAATATATATTTATAAAATACGAGTGTAATTTACTTTTAAGGTAATAAACCTAATAATTTAAACCAAACTAATTAAATTGATTCTAAGAATTTGTAATAATTTATTATTGCAAATCATTATGAAAAAAATTTCATCCAATTGTTCTAACTCAACCGTGTCATGAGAAAACAATGTTATTTAGAGCATGTTTAAAAAACAATAGATTTTTTTTTGTAAATCATTTTAACTTTTTGTATAGAAAAAACTATTTACAAAATAAATTGTATGTTCGAGACAATAATTTAAATATGTAAATAATTTTTTCTTTTCAAAAAGTAAATTATTTTTAAAAATATAATTTAAAACTTATGATTATTTTTCAACAAATTTTCTCTTTTTAAATTAATCTATTACATCTTTTTATTTATTTATTAATATTCAAACAAAATTGAAAATTTTAATATCGCTTATCAGCAAATCTAGTAAAAACAAAATTCTATTTTAATTATAATCAATTATAACATTCACTACTATTATAATCAATTGTTAAAATAATTTTTTCAAAACACATTTTTCAAACAAACGTCTGTTAATTAACTGTGGGTCAACAATACTTGGTCTCAAAATAACAATAGAAAAATGCACAGATACAAATTAAGGACTAAGGAGCTTAATAATTAAGGTAATTATTAAATGTACTTCTTTATTGTTAAGTGTACAAACTTTTCCTTTTTCGTAAGCAATTTTACTTGAACATTTTTGTTATATATATATACAATGTTTTTTCATGTCATCAGTTAAGAACTGTTGACAATATTCTTGTTAACAGTTATAAAATCATTTTTAAAAATATACAACAAATAATATTTTTTTAATTTAATTTCTGAAACTTTTCTTATTGATAATTATAAAATTATCCTCAATATATAAAATATATAATATTTTTTAACTGTAGACAATTTTCTTAATTATTCATAATCATATAATGACTCCTAAATATAAAACAAAGAATACGTTAATTAATCTTGACCAAATAAAAAACAAAAACAATCTTTTAGTTTCTGATCATCAAATGTGGCCTCCTTCTTTTGTACTGACCCGTGAAAACAAGTTTTGCCTTTTGTTAAACAAACAAATGAATATGACCTAAGATTTAATAATATAATCTAATGTGAACTAATTAAAATGGATGCGCCTCCATGGCATTCCCTTTCATCATGGAACAAATTAAATACTACAAAGTTTTTTTTTTTTCTTTCATGCATTGCACTTTCACGTAATCTCATTTGCATCGCTTGAATTTGTCCCTATCCACCGACTTATCGATTCATGTTGATCATGGGAACCTACCTAGCCTTAAAAATTTCTATTTCTATGCAAATATGTATGCAAAATTCAAAGAAGTTTTTCGGTCCATCATTTTTCACATTGGTGCTTATAAATAAATAAATTGCCAGACTCATGTCTCACAACTCAAATAGTCTAGGATTTAATCTGAATTTGTATTTTTTATGATTTGTTTAACACTTTTACAATTATTAAGATCCTATTTCGATCAACATATTTATTTAAAGGGATATATTAGCAATAGAGATAAAATTATCCTGATAATTTTTTATTGGCTAAAATTCTGAGTTAAATTAAATATTTCTAAAATTTGATTAACTATTAAATTGATGATAGACTAACTACTAAGTGAATGGTATGATTTAGTTTGAGATTTTTTAATTAATATCTCATTAATTTCCAGTTTGATAGTCTTGAAATGTCATTTTTATCTATTAAAAAAAACTTAAATGGGTTTTGCTTTCACCGATTATTATTATATATATTTATGTGTTTTGACTCATCGTTTTCACTCATACCGCATTCACTATATATTGACTTGTTCCTCTAAATATATTCTTTTGACGAACTAAAAGAATGAATATATATGATTTACTTTCTAATCTGAATGTCGGCATATTGATTCTATTTGTGCTGCTGCTCAGTGTTAACATGTTCCCTTTTTGTAAGCAAACAGCTAAACTCTTCGACGACTTTTTGAAACGTATAATCAATCCACGTGTGAACGAGATTAGAATGTCAGCACATAAATTAAAGTGGGTTTGTTAAAGTGGCTCAAGAAATTAAAGTTGGTGACATTCTAATTAGTCTTACTACCTGGCACTGCGTCGTCAAAACACATGCTAGAAAAACTCGTACAATTTCAACTTAAGGGATTAGTCATTAGTGTATAGACCTAAATAATAAACACTGTTATCTAATCGTGTTTCAATTTAAGATGTCTGCTATCTATATATTTTTTTAAGTTTTTATGATAACAATTTCCATTTTTGATACTACAACAAAATTTAATATTACCGACAATTATTTAATGGAAATAAATTAATTGCCTCTATTTTATTATTTAATAAAAATATTAATGACTATTATATAATGGTCACTAAAAATGTATTTACATCACATCAAAATTTACTATTAGTGACAATTATTTGTTAGAAAAAACTTAAGTCTCACATCGACTAGAAATAAAATAATTAAAGAGTATATAAGTGAATGATAATTCTCACCTTACAAGTATGCTTTATAAGCTTGAGTTAAGCCTATAACTTACTATTCTAAGTTAATATTTAGGAGATAAGATAATTCAAAAAATTAAAGAATATATACTTAGAAGATAACGAGTATTATAAATCTTTTCTTAAACTTTTGACGGCAATTTTAAATGTCAATAACAAATGACACAAAAAGTTATACATTTGCCAGTAAAAAATTTTGTAATAATTTATATTACCATTAAAAATCATATTAAATGTTACTAAAAGTCTATTTTACTGTAATGAAATTATGAGAACTAACACCTTGAGATTGCATAAGAAAATTAAACTAGTTGGTTCGACATTACATATATATGTTTACTACGTTATTTCAAATCAAAGTTAACCAATATGAGCTTCTAGAGATATATAATACTAAGGAAAACAAGCATAGAATCGAAGCATCATGGTGATGATCATTCTTTCAACAATATAGCTATGTTGCATCAAAGTAATTTTATTAAAGATAAAGACTACGTTTAAAGCTAGTACAGTTAGGAATCCAGACTAACATGTATTTATAGTTATTATAAGTCAATTCTTATATTATAAATATGAATTCATTGAATAAGAGCATTTTTAAAAGTTATTTTTTCAATCATAATATTTTTAGAATTTTTTTATAGGAATATTTTTATAAGTTTTTCTTAGATTTTTTTTTTATCTATTTTAATTTATTATTTTCATCTTTAAAATTTCTAAATTGAATTTTAATATTTTTTAAAGAATATCATTAGTTAAAAATAATATTGTATTACAATATAAATTGTCTATCATGAATATAAAATATAATTCATATATTTAAAAGTATTTATTTATTATAATATAATTTATATATTTTAAAAATTATAATGATTTTAGTTATATTAAATAAATATTTATAATCTAAAATAGTAGTTATATATCTCTAAATGACAAATGTGACATGTAAAAAATTAAATTAGATGACATTTTAGATTGAGAATTATTCCTAACACTCTCGGGGTACTTATTTAATTTTATTGTAGTTTTGTTTAATGATTATTTTGTTCAATTCTCAATTTCTAGTTCATTTTATTTATTTATTTATTTATTTTATTAACACTTCAATAGACCTTAAAGTACATACTTAGAATATCAAGGATAGTTTTCCCTTCTAATTACTTTCTATAAATTATATGTATAAATATTTTTATAACATAATAAATTGGCAAGTTAGAGAGTTGCATTGCTTGTGTATAAGGACCATGAAATCTTTCTTCTTTTTTCTTTTTTTGACAATAAGCTAGTGCCATAAAATCTTTTAAGCAATTACACATTGAAAATATTATGATGCATAATAAACAAGTTTCTATCCGAACTAGTTCTTATTGAACATAATCATGAATAACTACGCTCACGATAGTACTACGTCAAATTCTGGCTTCAACAAATGATATGAATATTGTTATGGGGGAACAAAATGTGTTCATAGAACATCAAACTTGGATTAATACCCCCTCAAATAATTTTCATTTAAAAAAAAAAAACTATTGATACATTAGCACTAGGTGTACCTTCATTGTGTAATTCATCTAAGTTTTATATTGGATGATCAAAGTGGGATCCCTTACTCGTGCATACTTACCATATCAGTTCTGGATTTTTGGTAGGAGACTGTGTTATATGTTTTATATATGCAACATGCCTGATTAACTTTCTCAAGTAGCAGATGTTTTAATAAGGTGGAAGTTGAGTCTGATTCTCAATTGGTGATTCACTTTATTATCAACAAATTAAAGAGTCAATAACTACCATCCTAGTGCGATTATTATCTCCCAAATTATGTAAAGTGATGCGAGAAAACCCAACACAATAACAACAAATCTAATAAAAAGTAATAATGTAGTAGAAAATAAGATTTCCTACTTGCAACAATCTGTAAGGAACATAAAAAAAAATAGAAGAAAAATAGACAAAGCAAATACATAAGACCATAAGTCATCCAGACCAAAGAAAATTTTTACTATGATCAGCAAAGAGTACAAGAGAGCCTCTAGATAACGCACCAAACAATGCTTACAATTAGATAAAGCTAAATCGAGCACAATTATTTACAATGGAGAAATAGGAAGAT
Source organism: Cajanus cajan (assembly GCF_000230855.2). Lineage (NCBI taxonomy): Eukaryota > Viridiplantae > Streptophyta > Magnoliopsida > Fabales > Fabaceae > Cajanus > Cajanus cajan. The sequence goes on from NC_138518.1 coordinate 74,890,856, forward strand.
AAAAGATCCCAAAATAGAGTTATTACCGCAAGACACTTTTTTCACTCCAAACTTCCTTTTGTAATTCAACCGTTGAATATGTAACATCACAACTTATGAGCCTGCTATCCAAAAATCACTTTGATCCAACAGTAAACAAATCTTTGGCTGCAATTCAACAAAATATTGTTTGGTGGATATACAGCATATAACTTTCTCTTTTCTCTTCTCTCTATATTTTGTTGTTGTTTTCTCAAATTGAACTACTATCACTCCCTATATTTATTCTTCATATAAAGGGAAGGCAAAACCCAACACAAAACTCAAAGAATTTTGTCATTCAATTGCAAACACACTTTTAGGGAGGTAAATGATCTGTTGATGCACTAGCTAAATGGGGAATGTCATTGGATATTCATGTAGAGATTAGAGTGTTTGATGCTACTCCTAATTTTCTTGATTTGTTTCTTTTAACCAACTCTTTGACTATTTTGTTTAGCAGATAATTAGTTTTGTTATTTGGTCATTGACCCTTCTTTTAAATATATATATATATATATATATATATATATATATATATATATATATATATATGCAACATGTCTAATATTTCCTAATAACACTGATTTTAAGATAAATGGAAAGGAGGGGGAAATTTTTTTCCTAAATTTTATTTATATAAAAGTTAAATGCATGAAGTCCCAAAAGAGTAGGACATGTCAATGGAGAAGTTTCTACCTTCCTTGGGCTTATCCTATAGGAACTATGCTCTAGGTCTTAAAGGAAATTATTTCCATCAAAATAAGTGGATAAGAGCCAGTTGGAGAAAAGGAAATGGATTTAATCATTGAACCCTTTTGGATTTGATCTAAGAACACATAACTTTTTTCATTGGATCGAGTTCTATAGAAATAAAGTGGTGTTACTCATTGTGATTCCTTTACTTAAGTTAAAGATTGTATCACATATAGTTTTTACTCCTTAGAATTAATCACTTGTACCAACGATCTTTGATATTAAACACTTATCTTGAAGGTCTTTGACCATTTATGATGTTATTTTAGTATTGGAAAGTATTTGAAAAATGTTCATGAGAGAAGAAATTGAGGTAGTGGTCTCAAATTGCATAAAAAATGACTAATTTTCAAAAGACCACTTTTTAGGATGATGATAAAACATATAAATTAAGTCATTAATTATTCATCATAACCTCACTTGATCGGAGATTGAAAAAAATATATATTAACTGATGGTGATATTATTTTAATTCTTGGACAAATGTTTGGGGGAATCAGGGAAGGATTTTTTTATTATTATTTAGATACAAGTTTAGAAATATTTTTTTAAAAAAAATTATTAAAAAAAATACTCTTTATTTTTAGTAAAAGAAAAGTACTTTTAATTTGTATTTAAATGGACTAAAATGTCCCATTTATTGTTGTACAAAATTTTATGCTATTTTAATTATTTCATTTACTCTAATTATTGAGAATTCACTTTTAATGGTCCTTCTGTGCAATCTTTTGATGAGATATTGTTCCTTATCAATTCAAAGTCACTAAGAAATGGTATACATATACTCTGATATAAATATCTTGTGAAAATCAAAATTATTATTTTATTTATTTATTTATTCTACTAGAAGGGGAAAAAATGGTGAGTTGGTCAAAGGTTTGAAACAACATAATGAAATTGAAGAAGAGAAGTAGTAGTGATTTATTGAGAAAGTTGTGCTCGTTAAATTAAGAAAAAGTAGCTATGTTGGAGATAATAGAGTTGTATGATTTTCATTTCAAGCACGCTTGAAAGACAGCTTCTTGCTCACCTTCACGAGCAATTAAACCGTACATACGTGTTCGTAGGATATCATTGCATTTGCACCATCAGCATGCCAGCGAATAGTGTTTTTTCAGACTTTCTGGGAACTGCATGTCATCTAATCAATCATTTACGATTGAATTCAACATCTTCACTTTTCTATCCAAAGAGAATCCAGAATTCGTAACTTTTGTTTTACGTATATATATATATATATATATCAGCCAGAACAACAAAGCTTTGATCTCGCCAAAGTTCCCCATAGAGTAGTTGATATATTTATGCTTAGAAGAGAGAAAAGTAACAAGTGTAATCAGTTACATGATGGAATAAGAAAAAAGACATGCACGAGAGGAAATAAATGGCATAGTTATATTCTATATGAGGATGAAATATTAAATTGTCTACGCTTAAAAAAGTTAAACATCCACCCCCATTTTGGAATGACTTGAAAAGGTAGAAGGATGAGATGAAAAGAAAAAAGGAAATAGAGAGAGAAAAAGTGATAAATATATGGTTAAAATATTTTTTATTTTATATAATTTGACTTATTGTATCTGTTATTTCTTATAATTTAAAATACTTATTTGATGTAATATATATTTTTAATTTGCAAATGTGTCTCAGAAATGAATCTCATAAATGATGATAGACACGAAATTTTCTTAGACTTAATTTAGAGTAACTCTAATAAAAATAAATTCAAAATAAGATACACAAAGTTGAAAAGAAATAACGTTAAAAAAAAAAATTAACAACAGACACTAAAATGTTAAAAATCAACAAATATAAGAATAAAAGATATCTATCATAAATTATAAGGACTAAAAATAATTGAAATAGATTAAAAATATCTATTTTAAATTATAGAAACTAAAATGAAAAGTAGGTAAAAGTATAAAAAATAAAAAAATATATTTTAACCTAAATATAATAAATAATCAATTTATATATGTTTAACACAAAAATCTACATTGCACGACAATGTTTTTAAGAATATTTTTTTGACCAAAAGATTTTTAGAAAAATTTTCAACTTTTTATTTAATTTACATTATATTTATTATAATTATTTATGAATTAAAATTTAATATTTTAAAAATAAATTATTAATAATTAAAAATAATTTTTTGTTATATTTTAAATTATTTATCATAAATATAAATTTTAACTTATGTTTAAAAATATTTATTTATACAAATTTTAAATATAATTTATATATTCAAATATGATGTTTATTTGTATAAATAATTTATTATAAATTTATTTATAATTTATAAATATTTACACTCTCTATATATATATAATATATATAGTTTAGGACTTAAATAGTAAAATATCAATTCATAATTAATTAGCTGAAGTTGATTTTCACCACAATTGACATCAATTAAAAAAAAAATTCAAATGCTAAGAACCAGTAATTGGAAAGTAAAATAGAAATCATCTATTAAAAACAAAGTGATTATCATTTTAAAAAATATATATATTTAATATTTTTTATGATAATTAAAATATTAATAAATATATAAAAACTCTCCTTTTAGTACTCTTACAACACTAGCTATATTATTTGACATTATTAATACTAGTAAGAAAAAGAGACATTCCGTACTTCTATATATTATTTTTTAGGAATTTAAATATAAAATAATTTTAAAATAAAGTATTAAAATTTTTAAGTAAGTAATTTTATTGAGTGTTTTTTTTATTACAAATGGTGTATATAATATAAATTAGTATTTTAGTATGGATACTACGTAAGTTAAATATGTATTATATGCAACTAAAAATATAATTAGTTATATATAAAAATAAATATTATATTTGAGTATATAAATTATATTTAAAATTTGTATAAGTAAATATTTTTAAACATATAAATTATATATCTTTTATATCGACATATAAATTATTTAATATAAATTATATTTTATATTTATAATAATTAATTTATATTGTAACATAATATTATTTTTATTTATTAATAATTTATTTTAAAAATATTAAAATTTAATTATTAAATAAAAACTGAATTAGATAAAAAGTTAAAAAAAATCTCTTAAAAAAATTTTGAAAAAAAATAATCTAAAACCACATTCACTTTTATGTTTAATATACAAGGTTAAGTATTAGAGATGAAAGCGTATTAGCAATTGAAAACTAAGGAAACAATTATTAAAGCCGTATCCCATTATATTATGTATAAATAATTATGACGACGATCCAAATCATGCATGGTTGATTAATATGGTATGCAAATCAAACCGGATTTCACATTAGTTGACCGTATTTATTGAAAGCTAGTATATGCAAAACATTCAGTTCAACAAGGATTAGTTGAGAGGTAAACAGAACATTATCAAAATCAAATCATTCTCCGAAAGTAATTACAACAATAATTAAGGTAGCCCCAGATACCTATGTTACTATGTACAAAAGTTACAAATGTTGACTGTGTTATATACACCCTTATTTTAATACTATTAAACATATATACGTTAGGTGTACTAATTAATAACGTGTCTCATGCTAAACTGCGGTGTTGTCATCTCTTGCGTCATAGTTAATGTATCATTAACTAGAAGTGAAGAAAGTATATAAGGGCAAGAGTCTTTGGAGTAAATTAAATGATATGTAAAGTGACAAAGTAACTATATATACCTTTAAATCATGCATAATCTATAATGAGTTAAAGCTTCAATACAGTATATATAAAAATTAAAGAGGTCACCGCTGCTTGTCATGTCGTATACAAATACAATAAGGAATTGATCAGTGTTAGCTCAAAGTTTGGTGGTGAGATTATTAATATAATCAAGCTTTATATGTGTGTCAATAACTAGCCTAATTGTGGGATCTCAATCTGAGTATATAGTGGACCATTGTTAATTATTTGTTTAATTTGGAACATCACGCGCACATCAAGAAAGCAGAGTATTATATATGTTTATCGAATTAATTATCCTTAACCAAGTCAGATTATCCATAATTCCATTATAATAAGCATGACAAGAACACGTAGACTTTGACATGAGAGTTGAATATGAGAAGTTTCCATTTTTAAATGATTCAAACATAGACAAGAAGATAACAGCTATGTGTATAGGGTTGGTTTGCTAGCTGTGGCGCGCAAACACACGCGCACACGTGTGTATAAACCTTTGATCTAGAGGACTTTTATTTAATATACACCAAAATGAATTTTATAATAAAATTCTATGCAAAAGAAGAAGAAGAAGAAGAAAATTAAAAAAGAAGATAATGTAAGATAAAATAAATGATACCATAAAAAAGAAGTAAACAAATATGTGTGTAAAAATAATTAGTATAGTAATAGAAGTTTGTTGTCCAAATTAACATTGAGGCATGTTTGAGAAATTTTATGAGAAAAATTAGAAGAAAGAAATTATGAACCTAGTTAATTTACTCTAAATGAGAAAAATAGTTAGTATATAATTTTATGTATAGTTAATTAATAAAACTCTCTCTTATTATCTTTTTAAAGTTTAATTTTTTAACTTATGTATAAATTAATTTTAATTTATAAAAAAAATCATTTTAATTTTTCATCTTATTTTTCCTTTTTTCTACATGTGTTTATGAAAAAACTTATTTAAATATATTGTTAGTCAATATGAATTGCGTTACATAAAATAAAAGAACTTAATTGAATCTATCAATATACATAATACAAGACAACACTTTTCATTAATCCATAATTTCACTAATCATACAAAGGAGTTTCTAAGTAATGAACTTGCTTAAGTAAAGCAAGCAAACAACAACTAGGACACTTGACTACATGAGGCAGTGAATCTGCTCTACAGTATACGTGTGCTTAATATTATCGTCACATGAGTTTTGCTGTTACTCAAAAATAAAGAATTTATCAGAATGGCCAGAACCACTTGAAAAAAATAAAATAAAATAACAATACACAACTAGAACAACAACACCAATAAATAGAACATAGGATCACAGTACCATTATTACTCTTTCTTTATACGTTCCATGAAGCTACGTATTCTCTCCAATGCTACTTCCAGTGTTTCCTCACTCATGTTGGCGAAGCAAACCCTGAACCAACCTGGTTCAGAACAATGACAAGAGGACCCTGGAGAGATGTTGAGTCTCACTTCATGCACAATAGCATTCCAAAGCTCCAATTCTCCTTCCCTAGTTTTCTTCTCCAACAACGGACTCATGTTCATCCAGCAAAACAACCCTGCATTCCCCTTCAAGCACTCTATCCCAACGCTTTTCAACCCTTCAATGATCATGTTGTACCTCTTCCTCAGCCTCTCCCTGTTGGTCTCAATGTAGTTCTCAGTGAACTTCTTATCAGACAACATAGAAGCCAACAAGTGCTGTGTCTGAGAAGATATTAAGGTGAAACTCGACATCCTCCTCGCTGTGGTCACAACCTTGTCGTTGTATGAGTAAATGGTGCCAACTCTGAAGCCGGGAAGGCCAAGGTCCTTGGAGAGGCTATAAACAATGTGAACTCTTTCAGCGTTCTTGTAATTGCGTGCTTCGAGGATTTCTGCTACGCTCACGAACTCCGAGGAGGAGAACACTGAGCCTGAGTAGATTTCGTCTGAGACAAGGTGGATGTTCTTGCGTGTCACGAAATCTAGAAGGTTCTCTAGAACTGAGCGTTGGATTGTTGCACCTAAGGGGTTTGATGGGTTTGTGATTAACACTGCTCTCACTTTTGTGTTCTTGGCTTCTGCTGCTTGGTATGCAGCCTCCAAAGCTTGAGGAGTGATTTGAAAGTTGTTTGAGCTGTCACAATGGATTGGAACTATGTTCACCCCAGTTCTCCACCTTAAATCTCTGTCAAATCTGTAAAACCAAAAAGTTTAATGAGATTTGGCACACTAAAAAACCCCCCCAAAACTCTTTTAAAAAAAAGTTTAGGATATTGTGATGATTTGTGATCATTTTACTGTTAATATGACTTTTAAATTATTTATTTTACCATATATAATAATTTGTGATTAAAAATATATTTGGCTATAAAATATAGAAGTACTTTTAAATGTTTATGTATTTCTCGTAAAGAAATTTTTAAAAATACTTATAAACTTATATATATTTGATGTGTAATGAATATATGGTGCTAGCTTGATTCTTACCCTGGATAGTAAGGGGTTGGAACAAGTAAAGCATCTCCTGGGTTTGCGAGGATGAAGGTTAAGAGTTCATTGGCTGCAGTGGCGCCTGCAGTGAGGACCACTCTATCAGGAAAAAATTTCGCTCTCCCCCCTCTTATTTGCTCCATGAAGCTTGCCATTGCTGTTCTGAATGTTTTCAGTCCATGATAATCTTGGAACAAAGCGTTCTCTCTGAAACCAGGAGCTCCTTTTCCCCATGTTGAGGCCTCTGAGTTTTCTTCCAAGTACTTCTCCAGCAAATCAAATGAAACCTGACGAAGGGTACAATACAAGAACATTGGTTAATTACGTGCACTACTATATAAATAATTAATCTTCTGGTGTGCTATATGACTATAAATATTTTGAAATCATATATATGTTAATTACTTGATTTTCTGCCAATCCCATTTGTATAACTCCGGAGGAGTTTGTTAATTCATCATAAGGGTTTTCATCATAGGCTTTCCACCCAGCAAAGTAGGGGGAGTCTTCACCATGAGTTTCAGAAACTGCAACTTTAGAAAGCTCCACACAAGGTTGCTCAATTTCAAAACCCATAACTACTTAACTCTTTGGAGAGAAAAAAAAAAGGGGGGGGGGGGGGTAATTAAGAGAAGAAAAAGGAAGTGACAAGTGATGTGATGAAAGTAGAAAAGAGATATCTAGATCAAGAAAGTGAGTTAATAGGAAACAAAAAGGAGAGAGAAGGATGTTAAGTGAGAAACTAGAGAAAGCTGAAAAAGAGACCGTTGTTGATTGAAAGTGGTATCAAAACCCCGCTCTATTTATAGGCTTTGAGCCAATACATAAAACATTAAAAAAAACTATATAATAACATTAAATATTGATATAGCAAATCGGAGCTTTACCATGGAGGCTTTTAGTTTTTACACGTAGAGATTTATCTGACGTGACTTGTGACAACTGTACATGATGCCAGATCACACGAAAATATATGGTTCTTGTAGTCCCCTCTTTCCTCTTTATATATGTGTCGGTTTAATAGAGTAGTGTTTTAATACTATTTGTTAATGTGACTATATTTTATATATACGGCTTTGTTGTTTATTAAATCATAGTGGTTGAGCTCTCAAAGAAAATTTTCAGCTCTCAATCTATGACTAATTATATTAAGTCCGAAAACTCCTTTGGGAATTATAACCAAATCAATCATTTCATTAAGATCTGAATAGGTTAAACATTAATTTCAGGATTTCCTAGAGTGGTTAAGTTTAATGACCTGACAATTGACAAAGATGTATCAAGTAACTGAAAAGATTGAACAAGATTTTGATGTAAAGCAGCTTAACTGGATAAAAGAGAAGCTCTTTGAAGATCTTCAGACCCTACCACTGGAGCCGTACGCATTTGACTGAGTGGTGCATGAGAGAAGAAGCCAATAACAAAGAACAGAATTTAACGTCTACTTTCAAGTTTTTTAACTCATATTTCCTTTTCATTCAACTGCTTAAGATAGTTATGTTCATGATAGAAGTGATTTGTGTAATGATTGATTGATTTGTAAAGTTATCTTTTCGGTTAAAGAGAAAGAAGGGACATTTTTCTTATAGCCAATGGTCACACAACTATATAAGATTAGAAATATCGCATATGAACAAACTATCATATATACATTGGATTTAACGCTCAATAATGAGACCATGCCCGTGGCTTTATATACTACTTATAGCCAATATATTTGAATCCCAACACATGACACATATCCTTGATAAATAGCACAACCATATAAACTCATCATTATTATCAAGAACCGATTTGATACCTCAATTATACATGATCTTTTAATTAATAATGAAGGAAAGAATATACTTGGAAGGTAATCTATGGTTGGATTCTTTCATAATGTGTAAATTAATAAACATTTAATGAGAAAAACATACTATAAATCAAGCTCTAAAACCAATATATGTTAATAATTAAATGCAAGAAAGATTGAGTGAATAATTGTCATTTACATTCAAGATTAATTACTTATGATTTGACTTAATTAAATGATTAGGTATTTTGGATATAAATAATGAGCATATGTTATTTCTGCTTTTTTATTATTACTCTCTCATTTTATATATCAATTGGATCTGTTTGTATAATATTGTCATCATATAAGTATATCAACTTGTATAATTTTTACAAGTAAATTTTGCCATATATATATATATATATATATATATATATATATATATATATATATATAAATGTATATATATATATATATATATATATATATATTTATATATATGCATGCACAACAAGGTTTAGAAGTTAGGAATATGAGATATTTGTTGAGATCATGTTGTTTTTGCGAATTCCAACTAACTCACTTGAACAACTACTAGTAAGCATCAATCACACTAACAAGATAGAAAGAAGAGAAAAAAAATAATTAAGATGGTATGATTTGAAATAATGAGAAGAATATGCTTCAATTCCCTATAACAAGGGATGTGACTATAGACATGATGAATATCTATGAGCTAGAGAAGATCAAGTATAGATCTGCAATTATTATAGTGAATCTTAGTGCAAGAAAGAGAATGTGACCACTGTGTGGTGACTTTGGCTTGTAGGGTAGAGACAAGTATCAAACAAAGGGTTCACAAGATATGAAAATTCGTTATTGATTTTCATGGTTCATATATCATATATTATTGTAGTTGTATTTTAAATATATGTGTATTTTCTCAGTAGTCGTTTCTCCAACCCCAAATAATCAATTAAATTCAGCATTATTAGTTGGAAAGTATTGAAAGTTATCTATTTTTTTATACTCATATTATTGGTACAAATTATTATCAATTATATTAGAGACGGAGCCCAAGAGAAACCTGAGCAGGCCACAATCACTTTCAAAATTTGTTCCACTCTTTAAAAGTTCTATCTATAATTGTTTTATAGCAGAAGTAGCATCGTTAAGAAAAAAAAAAGGAGAAAAATGAAAATTTGGTATTGGTAGTTTGGTACCCTCTTAAACTCATATTCAATGTCTTTCATCGAATTGTATCGATTTTTAATATCTATTAAAAATTTTGACTAATTATTTTTAATGAGTTTCTTTTAGTTGTATATTTTTCATCTACAAACTATATAACTTATTTAAGGGGTTGAACTAAGTTTAATACTGTATATCAAATAGGTTGTTTAGTCACCAAAAATATCAAGATCGAGATCCCTCGACACCCTCGATAGTTGAAGGGATTGCCTGACTGAGATTTCTCGGCACTCTTAGTAGTCGAAGGGATCACATGACCGAAATCCTTAATCCATCACTTCAACACCCTTGACAATCGAATGGATCATGTAAATTGGTGCAAATCTTCAAGACCATTCCTTAAAGTATCCCTTCGACACTCTCGATAATTGAAAGGATCATGTAACACTTTTGTACTCAATTGACTGTTAAAATAATTGGAGACGAATAAACTTTTTCAATAGCCAATAATCAAGATGATTAAGGCGTAATGATGAGTAATATCTAATTATCACATTTATTACATTAAATAGATAATTGCTTGAATATCCAAGTTTCTTTTGTAAATGCACCCCCTTAACATGGACAAAGACAATCAAATTGGAGAGTGAATAAGAATGAAGATATCAATAAGAGTTAGAATGAAATATCTTATTACATGTATAAATAATATTCAAGTTAAGAACTGTTTTTTTTTCTTGAAAGTGATTTGTCTATGTAATAGTTCGTTGAATAAATTAAAATAACCCTTAGACTTGGGGTAAGAAGGTTGAGAATAAATATATGACAAACATTATCTCTGGAGAAGTAAGAAGAAGATCTAGATGGCGAAGCTGTGTCTTAAACTAAATATATGAGTTTGAAAATTGAAGGTGTGTGAAAATGACTATTGGTATTGTCCATGAAGGAAGTTTACAAGACTACTTCATTGGGCTCTTCTCCGACACCATGTACTTTTTCTAAAGTCTAGAAAATCCACGAGTACGTGAGATAGGGGATCTTTTCTTAATTGTTAACAGCTAAGAGTGTCAACTCAAAGTGAAGGCCCATGATCATGTCACTTGATGTGAACGTTATTCACTTGAACTAACAACAACTAGAAGGAAATATATTTTTAGGAAAAATAAAAAACAAAAACATGTTGCAAGCTGTTTATTGCTTGGCTAATTAATTAGTACGTACAAAACCGAAATGATCCGTACCCAAAAATATAAATAGAGATATTTTTTGTTTAAATAATATCACACAATTATATATTTTTTTCTGGCATTCAGTGACTAACATTTGTTTTGAGTTTTTATGTCTTGAATTTAATGAAATAAAAAATTTTGAAATTTAAGGAAATTAAGAAATTAATAAGAACCGAAAAAGTAAAAAAAAAAAAATAGAAAAATACACCAGACTCTTTTACTTGACTATTTAATAAAGAAAGAGAAAGAACTCCTACCAAAAGATTATGTCATTTTCTCCTTAATTTCCAATTTAAAGGGACAAAATTTGGGTTGCAAAATTCAACGAGGGTCCTGGAGTTACTCTGTCGCATTTCATTATTTCTTTGAAAAATAACACACATTTTATAATTTTTTTGATGTTATTCTTAACAATCTAATTGATGGTCATTCATCCAAATCAACTCTAAAATTGGAAAGAAAGAAAAAACACGTAGCCTACTATATGAGTGGCTGAATTTTTTTTGTAATTTATGTGTGTTTAACAGAGTAAGGTATGAAATTGGAATAAATCTTAAAATTATAATAACAATTATAACTCGTTTAAGTTAGAATTGTGATTATAAAATTAAATTCAATGGGATTTTTGTATAACTGAAACGAACAATTTTCAATTTCATTATTACCGCAAATCATTTTTTTTTAATTTCACTCTCATAATATTCTACTATTAATTTTTTTTTTTTTATAGAGTCTTTACTATTATTCTCATCACAGTGATCATACGTCTCATTACTAACTCTATTTTTATTATGGGTTTATTTATTAATTATTACTCTCACCATCACAACTATTAATTGACTTTTTTTTTTCACTATCTCCACTATTATTGTCATTATCACTATTGTTGTTATTGTCACTCATAACCATCAAATATTATTGTTACCACCACATTTATAAACTATTAATTACCACCACCATTTGTCACAACCATGTATAAATTATTTTTATTATTATTATTAAAATTCAATGCAATATTATATATAATTATTCTAATTAGGACTGCCCTAAAGAAAATGTCAACAAAATTCTCATTTTAAGTCCTTTAAAAAATATTTTATATTAATATTTATATGATTTTTCAAAGTTTCATAACTTAAAAATCATTTTTATATTTTTAAAAATTCACTTTAAAATGATTATCTCTAAAAAAAATATACAAAATTAATTGTTTTTTTAAGATCCATCTCTAAAATATTTTATTTTTTTTATTAAAAGATATTATTATTGATTTTGAAAAATCTCATTTTAAAAATTGTCTTTAAGTATAACAATATGCCAAGCTAGTCTTCATCTTGATGAAATTGATTTACTATTCAAAACTAAAATTTCAATTTCATGAACAAACCCAAAAAAAAAAATTAATGTCAAAATGGTTGTAAGAGAAGAGGAATTTGGATCATCACAACCATGGAAAGAATGTGTGGGAGAATAAAAAAATTAGGATAAGAAGAATGTCATGTCATGTATGTGAAATAGGGAATATGTAGACAATATAGGAGAGGAATCAATTTGTGAAGTGAAAAGGAAAATGTGCTCATAAAATGACATATATTTCCGGTGACAAAGTTTATCTATTTTTCAAATGAAAGAGGAGATGCCCTTTAGTACAATACCTGAACAGAAGTAAAACACATTTCCTAGCTTTGGGATCCATTTTTTTCTTCTTATGTGTGATGTTTGTGTAGCAACATGGAAAAAAGAGATTTATAGTTATACTTGAAATATGTTAGTATTTTTTTTCTACACCTCGATTTTGTTGTGGGACTTTCAACACACGTAATTTGATGCTCAGACTATTTATAGTCATGAAAAAGAAGAAAAAAAATATTGAACCAAGATTCATCATCTGATTTGATACATTTCAATTTTAGGTTGAATTTTGTTTCAATCAGGGAGATAATTGATTTGATGAGAAAATGGTGTTTTGGTTTTTGTTTCATAAAGTAAATCCTAGTGTGTCTTGTTTTGTCATCAACTATATATAGTGATGAAGTATTTGTAACAAAATAGAAAGAAATTGATATAGAAATTGAAATGTTTATATGAATTGTATTAAAAGGATATTTAAAGATAGATGTATCAACATAAAAGTAAATGTGAAAAAATCATCCTAATATGATGGGACAACTTGAACAACTCATGAATAAAGTTGGACTAATCTTGAAATATAGGTAAAAAAAATTAGATCAATTTAACTCAACTTGATAGATTAGGTTGAACATATAAAATGTAGGCTCAATCAATCGATCTTATTCCATCAAGTATTATTTATTATTGTTATTTTTTTTGTTAATATAACTTAGGCCAATTTGGCTCAATTAACTCAATTTGTCACTTCTACATAAAATATCTTTTTAGTCAAATTTATAATTATATAAAGAAATTACATGCAAAATGAGGAGTTTGTGTTTAGTGAAAATTGACTTGTTATTGTCTGTAAGTGTATTCTTGATTTAATTGTGCCAAAATTCATCCTTTGATGTATATAGGTCTTATATGTGACAGTTGAATTTGCAAAAGAAAATTACAAGATAGCCGGTAAATAATCATTACGACTAAAATTATGTTAAAATTGAATATAGGAATGTACAAAACTCCAAGCATGAGTAGTTTAGGACGTTATTGGTTAATTTAAAACCTTAAGAATGTCACTTTGTAGATTTTAATGTAAATGTTATGTCAGAGTTAATATTACAGTGCTTTTGGATCCTGTTAATGTTACAAGTTCGGTATAATAATAAAATGAACCACATATTTATCAAAAAAATATGTTTTATATCAGTTGTGTCACAACCTGTAAAATTTTGCATTCTACTCCTAAAATTGTAACAAAAATTTTGTGATAATCGATTAATTTTAAAGAATATGATTATTAATCCATGGGAAACACACTCCAATTACATTATGTTTATGTTAGCAAGAAAATAAAATGATGGAAATGTAACACTTTTTTTTTATTTCCCTCCTTTTCTATTTTTTTTTTTCTCTCATTTATCTGTTTTGCTCCATCTACAAAACAAATTGTATGAGAAATGGAATTTGGTTATATGCATTATATAGTTGACCTTAAAGTAGCATTTTCTTTAAGTACTGTATTAACAATTAGTGCTAACTATTTACTATGTTGATTTGCTGGAGGGAGGGGGGAAGTAATGCAAGTCGGAACTATGAAAAACATTTGAATTGGTTGTCCAATAGACTATATATCGTTAGAGAAAGGGAATTTTTGAAATGGTGTATGAATTAATTAAAGGCCATGTGAATCTTCTTGGAAGATGTAGTTTCAATGGTGACACGCCACGACGGAATCTTTGTTCTAATCATGATCGTGATAGGATACTATGTCTTAAGAGAGAGATAAGTACAGAATATCGAGTAGGTCGGACGTTAAATACACTCACTTGTCATATTAATATTCATATTTCTGTTTTTTCCTCCCTCTACCTTCCGATTTAATAATAATAACATTATTATTATTATATTAAATGTTTGAACTTTGAAGTAGTAGTGTAGTAGTACTTGGTGTAGTAGTAGTATATATTATGTTTATTTTACATGCATTGAAGATTCCCACCGCGTTCGTACACACGTTTTCGAGAATATAAATTGGACTACGTATCCTTTTTAAAAGTCCAAGTATGGCATTACAATCTGCACGGACACGCACAACATTTAATTTGTCCCTGACACCATTTCTGCATGTTAAATTCTCGAGTACGTAGACCCAAAATCCTATTTTCATTCATAAAAATAGTTGTATCATTTTTTATGAAATAAATATAAATGCAAAATAAATTTTATGGTAGGTTTATAACATAGCGTCTTATGTGATAAATTTATTAAATAAATGTTTAATTATGTTATTTCAATATCCAAATACTACTCCTACTCTTACTTTTGTTGAATATGCATTATTCCTTTTGGTTTTGGGTCTATTTCTTAATGGTCATTGCCTTAGTTGTAAGGCGATAAATGTCACCCAATTTGACTCAATAATAAATGTTTCAATTTCAACGTCTTTAAGATCACATATAATTAAAATGCTCCGTGTGGTGTGGTCCTATTTCTTGCCCTCCCTTGACCCTTGCATATGTTTTTCCATCCTTTCTAACGTTGTTTGATGGAAAAAGTATTCTAGTGAAAAGAATGAAAATAAATAAAAAGAGAAATTGATAGTGTAATTCACTTAGTTGATTAATGTGTGAGTTGTTGGAAATTTTTTGGTATTAAATTCGATTTTAATAAATAAATAAATAAATATATATATATATATATATATTTATTTATATGTTTTTAGTATTATCTTTATATGGTTTTTTTTTCTAATTAATACTTATATATTTTTTAATCAATTAGGGTTCATATTGTATACTATTTTCCTCTCTTAATTAATACTTATCATTCTCCTAAAGATTAGAATGCATGTTCTTTAAAGATTTTATAGTTAATACATTTTATCAAATTAAAAAAGTACATTTTAATTTGGAATATTTTAGTAAAAAAAATAATTAATGGACAAAACAAAATGAATTAATTAAGTCTTATATACAAGAACGAATAATTATTTTAAGTTGAGTTTTATAAATAAGAGCAAACTAGTAATTTGATAAACTTGATCGATATAATATTGCATTAAATTTGAGTAATAATAATAATAATAATAATTATTATTATTATAATAAAAATAATAATATAGATCTTGTGGAGTAAAGAATAAATGTTAAAATTATAATTTTGGATAGTTCTTACAATTTTACCTCTCTTTCTTTCAATTTTTTTTTTCTCATTTAATAAAATAATTTATTTTGAGGTGGACTCACTAGCTTTTTAACTAACTAAACAACATGAAATTACTTTTCTCTCTAATGAACTTCTATAGAAACAAATAAAGGATAAACAAAGAAATAATAACATTATTAAATTGAAAAACTTTACTCTCCATCCGAGCTTGCCCTAATACTTCATTATTAGTTGGTCCTACTCTAAATATTATACTTATAATATTTTTTAAGAATTTATTATTTTAATTTCAAGTTTATAGAAAACAATGCATACATTTTATATTGTCACTCGATTATAATTCATTATGATAAAGTAAAAAAAAGATGAGAAATAAAAAGTTAGTATGATTTCATGTAGATAAAAAGAGAAAAATGAAAAGGTATAACGTTCTAACTCGTTTAGTGGAAATATATGATAGGAATGAAAAGTGTCGTTGGAATGAATTTAACCGATTGTGAAGAATGTCATATTTTTAATCAATTACAGCGGTTTAATATATCCATTATAAACTGAGTTAATAGATCGGTTAAAATGTAATTTTAATTTAAAATATATTTAATTATCATTTTAATTTATCTTTTTCTATCTCTTATTTGTTTATTTTAAATCAAATATATCTATTTTCCCTTATTTTTATTTTCATTTTTTTATATTCTATTTTATTTCACATTTATTTATTATCTTTTTATCAAACGTAGCATTAGTAGTTTTCATCGGGCACGTGGTAACAGTGTCGGTGCCGGATATTCTTCTCCGGCGATATCAGTCTCCCTCTTTTTCTGTCGTTCGGTCAAATTTGGACCCATTTAAAAGTATTTGTATTTTCGAGGAAGATGCAAATCTCTAATTTTTTTATTTATTTATTTTTGTTTTTGGCAGAGATTATTTGTGTATTAAACAGTGAATGGAATTTAAGTATTTAATAATTTTATGTGTTCTTAACAAATTTTTAATATTTTCTTAACTAATAATATTATCATATTTTATGATCTTAAAATATTCAATAAATTTTAAAAATAAACTACTAACCTGTTTGCTTTTACGTTTGAAAACTTGGACGTGATTTTGAGAAGTAACTATTAGTTACTTTTGCTGTATTATAACCTAAAAATAGGAGAAAACGTGGATCCTAAACGTATTACCAAACACTCACTACATCGATTAAATTGTTTTTTACAAGCTTTTCAACATGAAAAATGGAGCATCAAAGTTTATTAAATATTTATATTTCTTAATAAATATACTTAAAATAACAATACTTCTCCCAAAAAATAAAAACAAAATATTGGTCCAATGATTGAGCAGAACACGGATTGTGACGCAATAGAAGATAGGGATGGAGTTGGTGAACTTTTCTCATTTTACGGAGTTTGCCTCTGACGGTCGTGTCATAGAGATTGAAAATACGTTGTTCTTTTTTTTGTTTTTATTTTAGTTATTAAAAATTATATAAAATTATGTCTTTTAAAATTTGGTAAAACCTAAAATCAGTATACAAAATTTAAATAGAAAATTCTTTAAAAAATTATATTTCTACTTGTTAAAAACAATTTTTTTTTGTTCGTCCTTAGAGTATCTAGAGCCGATAGCAGTAACTAATCTCCTCGCTACGTTGGAGGCACCTCAAAGGGTGAGATAACTAGTCCCAAGATTTAACGCGGTTGCATACACAAGGTAAGATTCGAACTCTTAACCTTACTTAAGCGTGGATTAACCCGCTGCACCACACACTTAGAGTTTGTTAAAAATATATTTAATTCATTATCAAAAGTAAAATAAAATAAAAGAATCAAAATATTTAATATTAAAAGGTAGAGTGAAGGCATAACTTTATTTTAAAAAGGGTTAATTTTATTTGAGACTATTTTTGCGGGTTGCTAACACATAAAAGGATTTCTTTTATAAGTTTTTGGATTAAATACACTATTAGAAGAAGGAAAATGAATTTTAAAGTATAGGTTTGGCTTCTCAACTTTATAATTAACCATTAATCGAAAAAAAAACTCTATAATTAACTAGTCTTTTCATAACTTTTTTAATAGGACTAGTTTTCTCATCAACAATAACAATAATAATAATAATAATAATAATAATAATAATTATTATTATTATTATTATTATTATTATTATTATATTTGATAAAAATATATATTTAAATAGACGCTTATATAATTTTAAAGTATTATTACGTAATCATTAATAAAATGTTGTCTCATTTTAAAATAAAACTAAATTATGTACAAAAATAAACTAAAATTTTAAAACTAAATAATTAAAATACTAAAATTATATATACATATATATATATATCTATATCTGACAGAAATATTATAAAAGAAAATCATTAGTCACAATTTTTTTTTTTGTGAATCTTTTCACCATTTATATATGTTTAGTATTAAAAAAAATTAAAAATGTAAAACACACAAAAAAAATCAACATAAGATATCAATAATTTTAAATTTTGAAATACCCAATATTCAAAAATTATAAAAATTGAACTATTACTCATCATTGTAAAAGCAAACATGTAAATTTTTTTTACTAGAAATACATAAAATATAAATATATTTAATCACAATATTTTTTTAGTGAAAAAGGAGACATAAAAAATTAAAAACAAAAAAAAAACTACTAGCAATGAACATAATAATTTGTATTGTGAATAAATTAATATTTATAATACTTTAAGTGAAGTAATTAAAAAGTAAAAAGTTTAATTTGAGAATAGAAAAAACAATGAAAATCCATTATTTATATATATTTGGCTCTGGCTAAATTCGAATGCAAGTATTTTTCATAAATTTAACATTTTTTTATAATCTATTTTAGAAAATAATAAAAATAAACTATTTAAAAAAATTATAAGATTTTTTATACTGCTTTAGCAAAAAAATTATAATCTATATATTTGTCAAGGGAGAAATATAATAATCTTCTTGAAATGTATTGCTAATATTTGGCTCGAATGCATTTCGCCCCTTGACCAAGAGCATTGATGAGCTTAGAAGTCCCATGTACTTTGTTTCAATATCTCAAATGTTCTTTGTCTCCTTCGCAAGCATACCTTGTTTCTCTTGTCTTATTTTATTTTCCTTGGCCCAATTCTCTTTTTTTATTTGGTCGGTTGGCTTTATTAAAATGCAATATGGACACGGTTCAAAGGAAAGTAAGAATTAAATAATTACACTATATATATATATATGTATATATATAAACTGAACAAATACTTTGATTGAAAAAATCCCACTCAAAATAAATATTAATTTAAAATTAAAATTGTCTTTTGATTTATTTTTTTAACACAGCCATTTAAACATACAAATTTAGCAGTCAATAGGTAGAGAATTTTGGTCTAAAATTAATGGCTTTTTTCTTGCTAATACTATTCTACTTCTTTTTGTTTTATTTATTTGATAATATATGTGATAACTGTTTGTTAAAAAAATATTTGGATGATTCTTTGTTTGAATTAATAAATTTGCTTACTTGTTTCAATGAAATATCGCTTACTTCTGGCGTGGGGATAGGTAGGATTTTACTGCATCAGTTTTTGTTATTGAATGAGAATGATATACATAGTTGATTGTTAAAGTTATGTAGGTGCTTTCTGAATAGTTGTGCTTCGATAGGACTATGAATCGTATTCATTGAAATGAAGATGGACCTTATTACAGTGATGGACCAAAGGAATTGGACCATGTTCTTTTTCTAAATATGGGGGAACTTTGGGATACTTTAGTTTGGGCCATGATATTTTCTTTGTTTTGTTTTAAGTATATAGCTTGAGGCATTATATTAAAAAAAAAAAAAAAAAACTAAAAAGTTGTGTAAGACCTACTAGACATATGATGGGAAAAAAAATAATGAAGAAAAAAAAGACTAGAGCTTATCAACGTGTTTCTTTTATTAATTTTAATTATTATGATAATATATATATATATATATATATATATATATATATATATATTAAAAGAGAAAAAAAAGGATACAATATATTGCTACAACTATTATTACATTATTAATAGTTAAATAGAACGAGATTTTATCAATTCAATCATTAAATTATATATTTAAAATATTAATGTCAAATTTTATCAAAATTAAAAATAATAAATGATCAAATATTTGTATATTTTAAATATATAATATGTTAATTTCGAAGTGTATAATTGATATATCAAATAATTATGAATTAATATAAAAATTTATAAATATAATATATGTGAAAATAAATTTTAACACAATAATATGTTTAGAGAGAAAAAAATTATATAATTAAAAATAAATGAATGATGTAATCATTTGTTCAAAATAAAACATTAGATTAGTCACTTATATCTATATCTATCTATATATATTATTAATATATATATATATATATATTATTAAAGGTATAAAATAGTTTCTTTAAAAAAAATCACTCAAAACTACATTATGTTAGATTACTTGTTTTCTAAAACTCTCATGTCTTTTAAAATTCAAACATTTATTATTATTAATCTCTAGTAAATTTAATGACACCAATTAAGAATGTCATGTTTCAATGATTTTTATTTGATTTTTTTATGGCTTGTACGAGTCTTTTGTTGATCCATAAATAATTTTTATTTCACTTTGTGTTCTTCTCTTTTATCTACTATTATTTTTTTTTGGTAGAGAAAGGAAAATAAGAGAAAGAAAACAAGAACAGTATGAAACTAACTAGCCTACAATCGCTAGATCTTGAAGGAAAGCTTCAAGGGCTAGGGGTGGAGGGGTAATGAACTCTTTAATCAAACCATTGGCTCCCTCATGATCCAAGCAATCCGCCACTGTGTTCCACTCTCGAGGGATATGCACGATCTTCACCCTCCAGTTCTTCCTTAAAATATTATGTATTTGCAAAAGCTTATCCTTATGCACATGTAGTGACAGCTCCCTCATATTAGAGATATTGATTGCATCTACTGCTTCCATACAGTCAGTTTTACAGGTTATATTTCTATACCCCAACCTCCAAGCATGCATCAGTCCATCCGTTATTGCCAGAATTTCTGTGAGAAAGGACTGCCTTGGCCATAGCATGTGGAGAATCCAAATTGCCAATCTCCACGGCCACCCCGGAGAACACCTCCGCCACCCATCGACTTTTATCTACTATTATGATATGTACTTTGATAGTTTTTCCCTTTTATTAATGTGTTAGTAAGATCAAACTTTTTGTTCAATATTTTTTTTGTTCTTTGTAGATGATGAATTAATGGTGACAAAGTCTAACACTGGCTTAAAAGAACATGTATTGAGAATATTTGAATATTCTCTTCTTACCATATATTATTTCCTTTCATAAAAGTTTACCATAAAGATTGTTTTATTATTCACGTGGTTCAATTTATTTTTCACACTGACTCTATATGATTTGCGTTGTTAATAGGTATTTAATTTCTCCCTCTATTTTTCAATTCACATCTTACGTTGTGTTTGTTATCAAAAAGATGGAGGATATATATTTCTTTTATTTTCATTCTTCTCATAATTTTCTCACACGTGTTTTGGGATTTAATAATTTCATTTATATGTGAAGGGCAGTTGAAAAATTGAGAAACATGTATTTTGATTGTCAACTAAAGTTTTAGGCATTTCATTTTAGAGGGTATATTAGATTGAGAATTCATAAGACTTTTTTTAACACAAAAAAAAGTCTTATAGATTTTAAAAAACTTTGTAAGAATGTAATGACTTTTAAGATTTTTTTAAAGAGACTTTTTTAATCATATAATGTGAAATTTGATGAATTTGTATCTTAAGAATTTATAAGATTTATTTCAAAGGACAATATAGACTTAAAAAAATACAGTTAATAAAAAAAATAACATAAATGATAAGGTTTGAATAAAGAAAATAAAATAAATAAATTTTTCAACCTTTTGATAAACAACTAATTATGATTTCATGTCCTTTTAAGTAACATTTATTTGTATACAACTATCTATGAATTTATATTTTCTTATGCAAACTATTGAATTTGAACAACATGTTTAAATTTATGATATTCATTAATTGACACAAATTTCAAAAGATATTTTTTTATATATGTTTACAAATTTTATATTTAAATATTATATTTTATTGAAAATAAACATTTTTAAAATTTTAATAATTAAAAAATTAACAATATGATATAAAATAATTGAAAAATGATTTTAAAATTTTAATAACTAAAAAATAAATATTGATAAATTATATGTCAATATTGATAGATAAAAATATAAGAAAAAAATATTGATAGATAAAAAAATAAGAGAAAAATAAAGAGAAGAAAAAGAACAGATAAATGAGAGAGATTAAAAAAAAGAGAAAAAAACATGAGATTGAAAATAAAGAGAGAAGAGAGAAAGTAACACAGAGCGAGAGGGGGAAAAAAGAGAGAAAAGTAAAAAAAAAAAAGGCGAGGGAGAAAATAAAAGAGAAATAAATAAGAAACAAATGTCTTAATGATTTTAGTGAAATTGTTGATTGAGTAAATTATATGTAAGTTCCACGAAAAAATATCACAAAATATGAAACGACCCGACAAATTATTATATATAACTATCATATTATTCTTATACAAGAGTTATCTAATTATTCATGCATTATATACATATACAAGAATAAAAAACACAAATCTTCTAACGGGGTTATCTCTCTCTCTCTTTCTATATATATATATATTAGTTTTTTAAAAATGCAAATACTTTTTTAAATAGTACGTTATTATTGGTCACCTAACTTTTTTCTTCTTCTCTATTTCTCTTTATAACTAATAAACTTTATTTTATATATCTCTATCTATGTATATTTAAGAATCAAGTTATTTTATATGTAATTATGAATAGAGTTAATTTATTAAACAACTTATCATATACATTAAATTTTGATGATCTAATAGTTAAATTAAACCATTTATCAATAAATGAAATCAGATTTGTTTTTATAAAATTTAGAATTTATTTAATATTTTGTAACATAAATTTAAATAAACACATATTGATAAAAATAGATTATATGTCAAATTTAGAGATATTATTTATTAAAAACACACTAATTTCAAATTTTAAATATAAAAAAGTTTTCTTATAATATTAAAAATCAAAACTAGTTGATGTTACACTAGTTTAAAAACGTATTTATAACTAAATTTAAATATGAAACTACCAATTTTACTTCAAAAGGATATTTCACCCCTATATATATATATATATATATATATAATATTAAACAGTTAAAACAAGGGTTAGCAACAGTTACAGTGTAATGCATCAGGGATCGTCATGGGTTCGTCTCTGTTACCTCCGAAGGTGAAGATGGAGCTCCATGTCAAAAACCGAAACAACCTTCTCACATCGCTTCGTCAACACCTCTCCGAATCCTCTCGTCCTCTCCATGGCTTCGTCCTCCTTCAGGTCTGTCTCTGCAACTTCTCTCCATCGTCTCTCATTTAATATTCTTCATCTGATTTTGTTCGCGCCAGGGTGGCGAAGAGCAAACGCGTTACGACACCGATCACTTAGAGCTATTCAGGTAACCTAACCCTAAAACCTCATCGCCATTTCAATTTTTCCAATACTCGTCTTTTCAGTATTTGCCAATCGATCCCTAATCGCTTTGCTTCACGCTTCGCAGGCAGGAGAGTTACTTTGCTTACTTGTTTGGAGTCAAAGAGTCTGGGTTTTATGGAGCTATTGTTAGTTGTTTTCTTCTCCGAAGCAATGTTGTTTAATTTTAATTTAATTAAAATGAACGCAAAATGTTAAGCTAATTATAACTTAACATGCATGTAAGATTATTGATTTTGTAATATATATTTTTTAAAATTAAAAGTTATATCTAGAGCGATTTTACTCAGTTGATAGTTTTAAACTTTTCAATTTTTGTGATGCAATTGCACTCAAACACAATCATGTTGTCTTTTATAATAAATAAGTAAAAAGTCAGTGATATGTATAATTGTTTGACAATGCAAAACTATTTTATACTGAAAGTGTATGATCATTAAACTTAATTTGATTTGTGCATGTCATTGGTTTCTGAAGGACATCGCAACTGGGAATTCTATCCTATTTGTTCCTAGGTTACCTGCTGAGTATGCTGTTTGGATGGGGGAGATTAAGCCACTCTCCTATTTTAAGGTGACTCTCCCAATGATAAAATTTTAATGGATTCGCATGTTGGGTATGTTATTGTTTAGGGGTTTACATCTATGCTTCCTCCTTGCAGGAACACTACATGGTTAGCACAACTTGCTTTTCAGATGAAATTGCGAGTGTTTTGCAACAACATTACCAGAGTTCGGGAAAACCATTACTGTTCCTCTTGCATGGCCTTAATACAGATAGTGACAATTTCTCTAAACCAGCAGAGTTTCAGGTTCTTAACTATAATAATTCCTTTATATCCCATTCACTAGAAGCATTTTTCTTTTTAATAGCTTTGATCAGGACAGTGTGTGATTTGTTGGATTTGTATTATTTCTAACCCCAAAACTTCAATTTCATAAGATGTCTTCTGTACCAATACTATTGTGTTATTTGTGACAACGTGGTAGTACTTACCAGTTAACTTATCTTTCTTAGGAGATTGATTCTCAGAGCTACTTGTATTGTATATTTATACTTCTTTTTTTGTTTTTTTAGGGAATTGATAAGTTTGATAAGGATTTGACAACTTTGCATCCTATATTGACTGAATGCCGTGTCATCAAGTCAGAGCTGGAAATTGCTCTTATTCAGTATGCCAATGATATAAGCTCTGAGGCTCATGTTGAGGTAATTAATCTTAAAATTCCAAAGTTGTGCTTGTTTCCTGAGTACTTATTTAACACTTAAACAAAATGTCCTTTGAGGCTTATGGGAAATGTATTAGAGGAAACAGGCCTTAAATATTGCATCTGTGATAGTTTAATTGTTAGTATCTTCTTAATTTGAGGGTGTTCGTTTTGTTGAAGTTGTAAAAAGAAAGTGATTTTGGGGACTGGGAGGTATCTTTTAGCTTTCCTGTAATGATGACTTTTTCTTAGATAATAAGACTAGGGAAAATAATTAGTATATATCTGAACAGACAGAAAAGAGTACTTTTTTCCCTTGACTTCGTTATCTACCCATTTTTCATGGAAACTATTGGGATTTATTTGGTAGAGTTTGGAACATGTGGGGGTGAGATGTATATGGTTACATTATCTATTAGTGGAAGAATTTATAATCTCAGTGGTGAAGTATGAATGATTTTATAAATGTTTTGTGAAAATGATTTTGTAATAGTTGCAATGTTCATAACCATGAAACAGGTTATGAAAAAAACTAAGGTGGGCATGAAGGAGTATCAGCTTGAAAGCATTTTTCTTCACCACACCTACATGTATGGTGGATGTCGGCATTGCTCCTATACATGTATTTGTGCTACCGGTGATAATAGGTATAGATTTCTGAATTCTGATATTGTAACCATATTCATGACAATAAATGTGATTCTCAGATGCTTTTGATTTAATAAAACTGCACTTGATGCTCCTGTGTAAGAATCTTCTTGGCCCCATTTACCTAAAGAGAATTAAAACTGATTTTGTAATTTATACTACCTACTGCTGCACCACCTATAATGTTTATTTATATATATGTGCATGTATGTGTGGAATATATATGTTTGATTTGTTGCTGGCTTGCTGTTTGTAATTTTGTACTACTGGCTAGTGCCATACCATGCATAATGTTTATGTGTCTGTATTGGTTTTTAAATAGTAGCTACCTTTATTATAAAGTGGGCTGGCTAACACCTGTGTATTAATGCAGTGCTGTGCTTCATTATGGCCATGCAGCAGCTCCTAATGACAAGGTATGGTATAAGAGTACATTTTTCTTTTACCTTTAAAATAATTGTAGCCATTGTGGCTGATTTTCTACCATAATGTTGATTCAGTTCATCTTAATAGATTGGTTATATGAGTTTTGTAAGCTGTTTGGTGCTGTTCCACCTCTGGGAAACTGAATTGTGCATAATTGCTGTGTTGGCTGTATCCTGTATGCCTATTTATTATTTCCTACATTGAAACTTGAAATTAATCAGCACCATGCTTAGTCATCCGTATTTTTTCTTTCACTAGTAGGAACAAGTAACTGGTTCAAGAATACAGAAAAATGAGATTATAGAAAAATAACAAAAACAATGATTTGAAACTCTTTGAAAACGGGAAAAAGTAAACTATTTGTTGTATATGGTGACTTTGGTTACTAACATATTAAATATTCAAAACTCCATTCTTTAAGAGACAAAATAAAATGAAGTTATAGTCTGAATTGGATGATCAATGTTTATTTACTTTTTAGAGATTTCCAATTTTATTTATTTATTTTTAAAATCTTATTTAGACTTTGGAAGATGGAGACATGGCGCTGTTTGATATGGGAGCTGAGTACCATTTCTATGGATCTGACATAACTTGTTCTTTCCCTGTGAGTCTTTCCTTTAGTAATTAATTTTAGTAATTTTACTTGGTTTCACTGTTACTTGCATACCTCTGCTAAAATTGCACACAGTTGGTTCCTTTGCATGTTCACATGTTTATTTATTATATTTCTGTAGTCTCATTATTTTCTTTATATTAATCCAGAGTTTTTTGTGAGTGTGCCAGGTTTAAGGTTTAGCTGCTTAGGTAGTGTTTGACCTAGTTTTTGGGCTTCTCTTCTCCTTAAAATGAGAAGGTGGGCCAAACACAGTATTAAATAAGCTCTAGAAAATAAAATTTGATTTTTTTAATGAAAGAAAAATAAAAAAATAGAGCTTCCATAGAAGTTAGATGGAGGAATTTCTATATTTCTGAGAAAAGAAGCCGAAAAAAGGCTGGGTCAAACACTATGTTCGCTTGTATTGACTAGAATAATCATTTTATCCTCAACTTTAAATTTGTGGTGCAGGTAAATGGAAAATTTACAAGTGATCAATCTCTTATATATAGTGTAAGTCCTTTCATGCAAAGCCTTAATCAAAGGGAAAACAAATTTTAAATTCTTTACTGAATGGGAAAATTGCACCAGTACAAACATTTGCAGTGCAAATCCCTAACAAACACGTTATAATTTTCAATAAGGGCTCAACCAATTTTAGACACTTGTGTGCATGTTAGTACGGCCCAGCCATTGTACCTTTCATATACCTTACTGAATTAATTTTTATAGCATTTCTTTCAACAATTATGTATTCATGCTTTCCATGTTCTGCAGGCTGTGCTAGATGCTCATAATGCCGTTATATCTGCAATGAAACCTGGAATAAACTGGGTTGATATGCACATGTATGATTGAGTACAAGTATAATTTTTTTTAAGCAACTAAAATGTCTGCCATGCTTGGTTTCAACTTTCAAGTGTTAATAGCTGTGAACAAGTATATTATATTAGTGCTTTACTTGTGAAATTTATTGACTTTTTAACTTAGTTGATGGATTGGAACATAACAGAATTGTAGCCTAGGTAATTTTTCACATGCAGTCACAAGTATTTATTTTGCCGTCTGCAGCTTGAATGAGAAATTACAGTCAATTGTCTTAAATGGGGGAACCTAAGAGTAATATAGTCTGGTAGCCATTATCAGTCTTCATTGTGGAATCAACAACTCTGGTGTCTAATATTTGTACCAAGTCTTCATTGTGATATTGTATGCTGTTCACAACACCTATAGTGAAAATAATAAGTTATAGAGATAATAAGAAATATGAACGGGTTGACCAAATATCCCTGATCCTACTAATTTCTGTAAAAAATTAAAAAACTTTATTATTCAAACCACTAATTTACACTCGTGTCATGTCATGTTATATTGCCTTGTTTCTGCTCATAACTCATCCTTTCTGAAATTGCAGATTAGCAGAAAAAGTGATTCTGGAGTCACTGAAGAGGGGACACATTATATTGGGGTGACATATTGTGTTTTTCTATTTCCAGTGGCAAACTTTCATCTCAATACAGTCTCTAGGATCTTTTATGATGTTGCATACTTGTGACTTTTGGTGTAGTGATGTTGATGACATGGTGGCTGCACGCTTGGGTGCTGTTTTTATGCCACATGGTCTAGGGCATTTCCTTGGTATTGACACACATGACCCTGGAGGCTACTTAAAGGTATTTGTGAATTTAATCTGCAGTTACATTTTAAACCGCCCCTCTTCCTCTTTTTTGATTAATGGCTTGTATAATTAATCTTGTGTCAGCAACTTCTTTTACATATAATGTCTAGAGAACTTTCTTCTGATTTGCAGGGCCTGGAAAGAAGAAAGGAACCCGGATTAAAATCTTTGCGGACAATCAGAGATCTCAGGGAAGGAATGGTCAGTTATGACTTTTTTCAGTAATCAGAACTTTTTTAAGTAGCAACTCATATAAAGTATAATATTAGTGTTGATGTTTTGCTATGGGTTATACTATATTAAAATTGGCACAATTATGATGCCCCTAAAACTCCATGATTTATTGATTGTTAAAATTTTCTGGTATTGAATCGTCTAGTTGTCTTTACATGTTATTGCCAAATGACTTAGTTCAGCTAAATCTGCTCTTTACTCCCTGAGATTGTAAGCATTGATCACCTTAGTCCCCTAACTTTGCAAAATGTCTTTCACTTTAAGTCTTCATTAGAATTTTGATTATAAATCTTGTACATGTTACATAAAGCTAAAGGCCTAAAATCAAAATAATGATAATGCAATTTGTGAACCCTGGTTGCTTCAGTTGAGATTGGGGTCTTCTCAGTTCTTTGATCTCTTTTAGTTAGTGCTTTATTTTACGAACTAGAAATATGAATTTGATGATTAGGTAACCTTCTTCTTTATTGATAGAGCCCAAAAAGAAAGCTGAGATTAAGTGTGTATAGGAAAAGGACGATTAAGTGTTATGCACCTATAATCAAAATTAGGGAGGGAGAATATGCAACTAACTGCCTAGCTGGCTGTGGTGTGACACATGTGAGGCAGTTGGGAGGGAAGTGTAAGTAATAGAGGAAGAAGCCAAGTGGTAATTGGGCTGGACTCTTAATCTGGGAGAGACTGAGCACTCAAACTGCTCAGATTTGTTTTCCTTTCATTTCTATACTTGTAAACATTTTTTAGGCTCTGTAATCAGTTGATCCAAGTCTTTCATACACCTAATAATACAGATTTTCCTCATTTCTTATCTCTGATCCCGATACCTATTTTTACACTTGTAGGTTATCACTGTGGAGCCTGGATGCTACTTTATTGATGCTTTGCTGCTTCCTGCCATGAGTAGTCCAGAAACTTCCAAGTTCTTAAACCAGGAAGTGATTAATAGATTTAAAGGTTTTGGTGGAGTCCGAATCGAGAGTGATGTGGTATTCCATTTACTGAACCTTATTAAGGATAGCCTATTTTTTCAATTATCATCTCTATATCTCATTGATGTTTGATTTTTTCTCAACCTAATAATATTTGTCCTAAGAAACATATATTCAATACTATATTTTGGGAGAGGGTTGCTAACTTATTCTCCGACATGTTCTTTAGGAGTTCGGTAGCAATATACAAATATACAACTTTGGATTTGAGAAAACACTTCTAAAGATGTAATTTGTTTAATATAGTCTTTTAAAAAATGTTTAATTACCATTTTAGTCCCGATATTCATGACTTTTAACTTGTAATCCCTATAGTTAAAAAGATTCATTTTAGTCCTTATTGGCTTATACATACCATTTTTGTTTCCTTTTAATTGTCTATTGCTATAGGGATTAAAACGAAAAGTTTATGAAATTATAGGAAATAAAAAGAAACAAAAATGATATATATAGATACTAAAATGAAATGTTTTAATTATAAAGACTAAAAATTAAAGTTTATAAAACTATAGGGACCAAAAAGGTAATTGATTTTTTAAAAAATAAGTGAAAAAAGAGAACTATTGGGTATTGGTAAAAAAATGAGAATATTTAATTACAACTATTTGATTAAAATTGAGTGATTAGATTGTGTATTTAATTATAAGTCGCATGTGATTTTCTTCCTTTAAATTAAAGAACACGTGAGATTTATAATTAAATATGCAATCTGAACCATCAATTTTTGTGCATACTTGGAAACACGTCGCATAATAGATGGCACGTGTTCATCTTGAAGCTCCAAGTAGTTGTTTGTGTATTTTGAGCTATTTGACTTGATTTT
The DNA here is from genome assembly GCF_000230855.2 of Cajanus cajan. Lineage (NCBI taxonomy): Eukaryota > Viridiplantae > Streptophyta > Magnoliopsida > Fabales > Fabaceae > Cajanus > Cajanus cajan. The sequence continues at coordinate 74,921,001 of NC_138518.1, forward strand.
TCTGGTAGATGTGGTTCCTGAACGCAGATCCAAATATACTCTTAATATAATGGTTATAATTAAATGCTCTCATTTTTATTTTTTTATTATAATAACTGACAGTTCTAGCCTGTTTTGTCTCTCTCTATCTATCTATCTATCACAGGATACTTAAGAAGTTACACGACTTGTGTTTTAATTTTGATCATTTACAGTAAAACTTGTTAGTCAATATGTATTCTTCTCACTCCTATAAAAGCAACTTTCTCATTTGATATATCTCTAGGGTGATCAATTTTAATCTCTTATCCCTTTCTTGTGATCAAACAGTATATTGTTATAAAGTGCATAGCTATTCTGGTATATGAGCTTGATTATTACTTTGTTTATTGCTTTATGATGTACTCAGCTTGTTACTGCCGCTGGTTGCTACAACATGACCAAGTGTCCCAGGGAAATACGAGAGATTGAGGCAGTGATGGCAGGAGCCCCATGGCCAGCCTAGATATCTACTCATGTTGGAAATGGATTAGAAATCCAAGTTTGGCTACAATCATCCTTGAAGTGAACAGGTCTGCATCAATTTCTAGTTTTTATTGTTGTTGTTGTTTTAAATAAATATTAAAAAGTAACTCCCACCCCACCCCTCGTTTTTTAAATTCTCTTGGGACTATACACTCTAAATCCCCCCCTCCCCCCAAAAAATGAGATCCTCGATGTTAGGCATTAGATAATGTGATCGCTATCAAAAATTTAAGGAATAAGCATTTCAATGCAAAGCCCAGCAATAGTTTTTTTTTTGACAAATATTATAATGTTGTGGGGGTGCAAGTGCTTAAATTTAAGTCATAAGATTGCTCCAGATCAACCTATCAATCAAATTACCGGTTCTTGTTGATAAAAAAGGAAGTTGTTAGTTGCCAAAACAAGAAAATGGAAAATACATTTACTTGCATTAAATTTCGAAGAATAATCCCTCTCGACACAAACAATTCTGTCACTACAATACATCCAAGACGGGGGATCGTAAATTTCATTGCCGTTTGACTTTCTTTAAACATTAAGACACTAGAGGGAAAGTGCACAAATATAGCAGATCATTGATTGAAAATAAATCATTCATGCGGTGATTGTAACAACATTTGATTGCGTTCCTTTACTCCTTTGTCAATCTTGGACTAAGGAACCTGTGTAAGAAAACTCTGCAAATGCCAAAAGTTCTCAGTTGCTTGCCTTGCCTTGGAATGTCTTATTTACTCTCAACCACCTTCGTATAAGATTGGAGATGATGTTTGCATCTTTCTTCAATGTCATGCCGGTATCTACAATTCATTTTCGTATATTTCAAGTCGCCTTTCAGCATTGTTGGCCAAATAATTTTCTTGCAGAATGCAGTTTTTCAATGACCTAGTGATTCTATGACATTTCAATCAGTGGAGGGAGAAAAAACAGAAAAAAAAAAACAAATAAATAAAAATGTGAGCACCAATTTTGGGGGCAAGCTATCCTCCTTTTTATGTTCATCATCACCCAAATTTTACATGTTTGTTAATGTAGCCAGCCTGTTAAGTGCATTTTCATTATAGGTGCTCCTGCCAATATGCCCTGAAGAAGAATTACGTGCACGGAACCTGTGTGAGGCTGCATCATGTAAATATAGGATTAAACCTCCAAACACGGGGCCCCGGGCTATATTTTAGGAAGAGTTCAGGGTGAAGGCTCAGGTTCACTCATGCCAAGTTCCATTTGCTCTTAACATTATAAAACAAGGCCATAAGAAAAGTAACTCCAAAGACGTTAACATAGTTTCCATATTAGCTCCCTAAGATGATTTTGCAACAGAACGTTCCCCGGAGTTCTATACAGCAGCACACGCAGGATCTTCTGAGAACTAAAGTATGTAACTATTTGAACTGTAGTTTTAAGTGCATGTGAAGGTAATGTCATTGCATGAGATGAATGGTACACATGGGAGTTGTGCTCTTCCTGTTACTACTGAGATTGAACGAACTTTTTGTTGGAGAGGATAACTAGCCAAGTTGGGTGTAATCCGATGAGTTATAAGGCCGATGGGTGCTTTTTGTTGGAAGTTTGAACCCATAACTCCATAAGGTCTTCTCCATCGACAAAGAAAAACGGTGTTAAACCAAATAAAAGCACAGATGCTTATTAGCAAGCAAATGTTGGAGTACAACTTCCAAATTGTAGGGTATCATCAAATTTAAACATGGAAAACTGAAATACTTCATTTTGGAGAATTATAAATATATTTAATCTCTCTCCCTCTCATATCAGAAAACGTAAAAAATAGCATCCTACCACACTACCTAGTCACCAATTTTCATAATAAAATACCTTCTTAATATCAAACAAGTGATTTAATATGAATGGCCACTAAAATCAATGTTTTGTTTTACTCAAATTGAAATATTTCCTAGTTATACGAAGAGTAAATGGTCAAATTAATCCTAAAATTATATATCGTTCTCAATTTAGTACTTGATTATAATAAAACTAACAAAAAAGTCTCTAAAAATGTAATCCACCACTCATTAAAGTCTTTCCATTAAATAAGCTTTGTTTTTTTAAACAGAAAGTGTCATATGTAAGATGACACGTGTCACATAAGTTTGTCACATGATGTATATATATCACGATATATATAACATTATCATTTTAATATTTAAAATTGTATCATTGTCATTTTAGTCTCTTGAAATTGTAACTCAATGTCAATTTAATTCCTAAAATTTTAATTTGATGTCACTTTAATCACCAAACATTATCATAATTTTATTTCAATCAAGTAATTATGACTTGAATATTTACATAATAAAATACTAGAGGGCAGAGACATTTTGTGTTTCTAATACTTACACACAAACAGAATATTAGAAGGTTGAGTGGAATTATTCAAAGAGGATGTAAGAAATTTTTCTTTACCATCTAATGGTTATAATTATCCACACTAAAAAGTGAAGATAAAAAACAGTTACATGCCCCCAGTATCCCCTTTATAATAGGTATATATATAATCATGTTAATATTGTAAATATAACGATAAATATATTCATCTAAAAAATATTCTAATGTTTGTGTTTGTGCGTATATATTATTAAAATAAAAATGGAATATTAAAGACATAAAAAATGTTATTTTTGGAAAATAAAAGTAATAGACGTTTTTCACAATAGAAAAATAAGAATTAATTTGTTTAAGAGAATTAATTATGAAAATAAAATATAAATATAGAAAAATTAGAAATTATTTTTATTTATGCATTTTAGAAAATAAAATGGATAAAAGAAAGGGACAATTACGATTAGAAGAAGAGATGTAGCATATTTAGAATAAAAAAAATTAGTATTTTAATTTGATCAATGCACATACTAAATATTTATTATATATAACTAAAATTTAAATAAATTATGCATATAAATAAATATTATGTTTGAATACAATATATATATAAACACACTTTGAATAAATAGTTATTTTTAAATATATAAGTTATATTTTAAATTTATAATAAGTAATTTATATTATTTTACATTATTTTTATTTAATGATAATTCATTTTAAAAAATTAATTAATTCATAAACATTTACGATAAATAAAAATTGAATTGATATGAAATTAAAAGAATCTCTAAAAACTCTCGTCAAATAGAAGTTCTTGCGCAATATGACTGTTTGTATTTTATATATAGATCTAATGTTAAATGCAAAATTTTTAATATGATTTGAATATATTTATCATCCTTTTTACAATGTTAATTTAATTATTTATTTTATTATAAAAATATTTAAGTCTTAATTACTTGATTAAAGTAAAATTATGATAATATCTAAGAACTAAAGTGACATTAAATTAAAATTTTAAGAATTAAAGTGATATTAAATTACAATTTCAAAGATAAAGGAACATAATGCTATAATTTCATAGATTAAAATAAGTGTTATAGTCGTGTCATGTGGTGCATATACGTATTACCATGGTATCTTATTACATGTATCATGCAATTTTCCACATCAACTTTAAAATGCTAATTCCTAATACACAAACAATAGACCAATAGCATACCAGGGCTTTGCACACGAGTATTCAGAAGCCTGGGGTTTGAAGATTCGTTACCTCGTGTAAGTAGAGGGTGCCATTACTATTTTATGCACAAGCTTTGAGGTTAACTAAAACTTCATTCATCCCACACTAATTGAAAAGAAAACATTACCTTTTGAAATACTTTATGAATGTTAAGACTGCAGTAATGACCGAGGGGAGTAACATAACATAATATGCAAAAGTCAAAACTTCGATCCAATCAGCTGCAAATGAGATCACGGTTTCCTGCAGTAAAGGACTTTACACATTCACACAAGGATGATCATTTTTTTATTTCGATAAATTTGACTTAAAATATGCATCTAAAATTTGAACCCTCTACCAGATTCCGATGGTAATGAGAAACATGTCTTAACAAATGATAAATAAATTGAGTCCACGTGGGATTTACAGATACAACTCAATTATTCCTTTATTGAAGACAGACCTACAAATGAATCAAGACAAGTCCTCCCTATATTTCATGTATTCTCTCCATGTCTCTTTTCTTCTATCTACAACCCTTCTTACAACCTCTTGTCTATCCCTCCCCACTTAAAACAATAAAAAAATCTCAAGAAAAAAACTGCTTCCAAATTACAAAAGACAAAGGTTTATTTATTTTCAAACTTGCAAGGAAACACGGGTCTTTATAGGCTTTAGCTTCAATCCCATGCTTTCTGGAGAAAGTAGCTCCGGAGAGATGCAAGATGGGCTTAGTGGGCTCCTTGGGCTGTCACTCAACTGGGTTGGTCTATACAACCCATAACCCATGAAAAAGTACTCCATTGGTATCAGCATTGCATGTGGCTGTTCCTCTGTAACCATTGACCCACAAGCTTGCACCTGCAAAATGAAACCCCCATATCATCAATGTTTGTTTAGATTCATGTTGGATTATCAATAATCACGATCAGATATCGACTAAATAATAACATGTTGCATATCCAAAACTCAAACTTCAGACTACTAGTTAAGCTGGAAGCCTAGAACAACCTCATACCAGCTGATCCATGTGCTTGGTCATTCTAAAGTTTTATTCCAAGTTTTACCACTAATTTACTTTTAAAATAAAAACATATATAAACATAAATTACTTTAGTTCAAAATTAACTTTAATTAAAGTCAATTTCATTCAAAAATCAATTTGAAAACGTCACCCAAGCGTTTATCCATCTCCTATTTGCTATGCTTTCTTCTGTACATACATTCATGCATACATAATACATACCACAACCTTACACATACATACCTCAACCAAGGCACTATATCTCCTATCAAGTTTTGAAGTCATGTATAGAGCCTCCGAATGGAAAGGAGAACTATCCCCAACAAAAATAAGTGTACGACATTTTAATCTTTTCAACCCTTCTGATATGTCAGGCCTCCTGCAATTTGGCAAAACAAAGTTTTAGCACATAAATTTTCCAATTTACACGACCACAGATAAAGATAAAACAAAGGTGAAGCAAACATGTAGGAGATTTTACTGATTAATTGCATTAAGAAACCGCAAGACATTTGTTTTCTTTCTCTCATCCAGCAACTGAAAAAAGAAACATCACAATGCAAATCCAGGTGAATACATCAAACACTTAAAGAGTGAGAAAAGGAATAGCAATCACATTCCAGCTATAGAGCAGTACAGGGCGAAGAAACTAAATTAGCATAGCACTGACTTTTCTGCAAGCTTGAACTATCTCTGATTCTGGAACTTCAACATTACCGCGAACTTCCTGTTAAAATTGACCAAGAAAACTCAATATGACAATACAACAGAACCAAAGACACTTTGCATAGTTGTATTATAATACCTTGCTGAAGTATCGCTGAAGCAAACACTCCTTCAACAAGCCACACATACCGTAGAAATATAACAAATTTGACATCACCTAAAATATTCACAAGTGGTCTGAGTATGTTATCATTATCAGTGAATTCATAATACAAATTCTGCAAGAATTTGAAAGGAACCTTGTTATAAAACCATTCAGACCAAGAAGGTGCTTTGCATAAGGGAGATACAAGTATTAAACCTAGAACACGCTCTCTATATTTCATCTGTAGAAAAATACCAAAGAAGAACAAACCAGTAAGAAAAATGACTACATAAGTTCATAATAAGACTACATAGCATATTTTTTCCTTTCAAAGTTAATGGGGGTACATACAGCAAAAAGAGTTAGGATATAAGCACCAGCTGTCACTCCCATACACATCACTGCACCAAGCCTGGAGAATAAAATAATAGTCCATGCCATTAGTAACTATAGCAAAAACATTGGATTTGACCACCACCCCCCCCCCCCCCACACAGAGGACAGTGTTCTTTAACTTCCAATTTCCAAAATCTTGGACCTTTAAAGCAAAGCTAACCCAGTCCCCACAAAATAAAATTATCAACATTATAATTATATTCTGATTACCCAAAATAGTTGAGGACTTCAATTATTTGATCTGCTAAGTCTTCAGCAGAAGGAACAGGATCTTCGGCACAAATTGCAGCTGCTCCCAACTGCAAGAACTCTTGTGGAAGTTTCAGAGGAAAAACAATGTGAATAATAATATTCAGTTCTAAATGCAATAAAAAAACTCATTCAAATCGATCAACTGACAAACCTCATGTCCAGGGGGACTGATATGGTATATGCAAAAGTTGTGAAGCAGTAAAGAAGCTGCCTCTGGACAGAAAAATAATCCTTGGAAACATGACATATCTGCACCAATACACACAAGTCAAATATTGACTTATTTCCAGATGCACATGTACAATACATTATAGACAAAGTCTAGAACAGAATCAGAATCTTGAAACAAGTGGAATTAGATAAAAGAAAATAAATTGGCAGCACGCAGCACTTACAATTTAGGGCCAAATCTGGATAAGTGATCAGAGCTGGTTTGTCATGATCACCATAGACTATGACAGACACAGAACCACAGCCAGTTCGAATATGATGTTCCTGAAATGGTTATCCAAAACGAATGGAGTTAGAACTTTTAGGAATGAATAGAACCTTCTCCTAAAGCAAAGGATATCCTTTATCTACTATGCACTCCATTTGAGTAATGTTAAAATTCATAAGGAACCTTTTTCCAAGCTACCTGTTCTCTAACATGGTTCCCCATGTGCCATTACTCCCTTTTTGGGCAACCCAAACCCACAAGCAACACAACACATTAATATCACTATCTGAACCGAAGAGTGCAATAAGTCATTCCAGATTCCAATCATTGTATGCTCAAGAATAAAAAAGAATAATAATAATAATAATAACAAGGAGAGACAGTGAAAAAGTGAAGAGTATCTTTGGCTTTTAAAAGGAAAAGAATGCCAGAAACTCATCCAATAACTAATATGCGTATTCCTTTAAACCCGAAAGAAATAAAAATAAATAAATAAAAAATAAAAGGGAAAACAAATAAAACTAATATGCGTATCTCAAATTTTCAAAACAAAAACCAAAAGAAATCCGATGAAAACAACGACCACCAAATGTTCAAAAAACCAATAGCTTAATAAATGGAGGGAATATGTGACAATTGGCAAATAAAGAATGTGCAGATCCGCTGTATTCCGCGTTCAAATCTTCAGAAGATATGATAAGCTACACAACATTCCAAAAAAGAAGATAAATAAATAAAAAGACAACCCCATGCATTTTCAAGAGTAATAGAAAGAGCTGGAGAAAAAACGTTTCTTGTACATTTTTTTTCTATTTTCCGACAAAGATCCCAATAGCAAAACACTTGCCCCCATCAAATGTTCCGTTATGTAAAACAAAACAAAACAATTAAACCCTCTGGCAGGCACAAAACCGTTGATTTGGACACACATCTCCTTCATTCAGCAACAGCCAAATCCAAAAAAACCGAAAATGCAGCATAATTAATGCCGACAACTAAAAAAGAAATTGCAACCCAATTGAGAAACAGTGGAACTGGATCGAGCCCAGAAGAAAGAAACGAAAAAAGATTGAAACTTGAAAGAGAAAAAAAGAGAAGAATGAAATGGGGTGGGACCTTTCCACCGAGGTAGATCTTCTCCTCGTCCTGGATGTGAAGTGAAACGGAATCATTGGATTCTGGCATGGCTGTGGCGAACATGGAAGCCTCTCCCTGATGATCAACTCAACTCACTCCAAAGAAGCCTCCACCCACCAATTCCCCCTTTCTCCTTCTCTCTCTCTTGCTCTCTATTTTTTTTTTAATTTTTTTTTGTTTATGTTTTGAGTTTGAGAGGTTCAAGAAAGAAATATAAGACTCTCTCATGTGCCTTTAATGGCTTATATACGAAGCACTTCGATTCTTTCTTCTGTTTGTGTTTTTTTCTGTACAAAATTTTAACCTGCGGTTTACCACCACCGACGCTTCATTTCCGTACCAACCGAATTTAACCTTACCTTTTGTTTTTGTCCTTCTTTTTTAACTACGTCATTTCCCTCCACGACGTCGTTTCTCACTCTCTCTCCATTCTCTCCAAACCTATCCTAATGCTATTCTGCTCAAGCAAATTTTTTTCTTCCTTCTACTTCAACTATAAGAAGAAAAAAAATGAATAATAAAATATAAATAGTATTTTTAATTCATATTATATTTTTAAAGCCTTTTTTATTTTTGATATTAAGTTTTATTGAAAGGTAGCTTCCGGGAAAAAATTAACTTTAATTGAGATTAATAAAACAAATTTGTTAATATACATTCACTTATTCTTTGGCCAGAAGTAGGGATATTGCAAGAAAGTTGTAGTTATAGTTTATTATTATATTTCTTCTAAAAAAAATAAGTGAAAATATGCTATCAAGCATTATTTGCATTTGTTAATATACATTCATTTATTTTTTAATTTGAATATATTAGCAAGTTATATTGTGAATACTTAAATATAATCTTAATTATAATTTGTTAATTTATTTCACTAAAACTTTAACAATTAGATTAAGAACTATGATTATTTTAATGAAATAATTGTTGATTTGCAAATATGAATGAAAGTATTTTATCGCATAAAAATAAATGTTAAGTAACATATAAATAAATAAATAAATCTATAAATATGACATCTCAAAGTTGTAGATTAATATGTAGTTTGAAATTATTTTGTTTTATTGAGTAGCTAGTATGTCAACCATTGACAAATTTCTCTCTAATATTTAAATGTTTTTATATTTCTCATCTTTGATAATCAAATTCATCCATAAATAAAAGATAATCACCTTTTATTATTATTATTTAAACAAGAACGTTTTTGGTAGTAAAAAAGATAACTAGTCCTCTGTTAATTTTTGATTTTTACAAATGATTTGGGTGATGATGAAAACCTAAAACAAAATCTAAAAGGGTCGTAATTTGCGGGATGCGTCTGCCTTTGGCCCATCATTTTCCCTTGGACTCCAAACCCTATTGTGCGTCCACACCTGTCATACTATATTTCTTTCAAACCCTTCACTTTTTCTTTTAACTTTCTTTTATTATTTTTAATTTCATGCAATGTAATTACTCTCGTTTTAGACGAGGGCATGTGTTTATGATCGAAGAGGGACCTTAGAAGTTAAAAAATGTTAGGTTGCTTGCCTTTCATTTGACTCCAATCATTAATCATGCCTTCCTAATCATATTCCCACGCATTTCTTCCATTCTTCATTTACCAATATTCTTTCTCCTCTTCACCAAACCTTAATACTATATTATTTCAAACAAATATTTCCATTTAGCTTTACAGACTATGTTCCAAGTGTACCCATGACAATGCTTACTTTAATCTCATCTACACAATGTGTATCTAGAATCATAATTATAAATCATTGAGAATGGGTTGCGTATTCAAATATATGGCTAATAAACCAAATCAAACTAACTGTTACATGTGGCAAAGTATAGAAATGAGTGGGGATTTCACAAGGGGTATCTGACCTACTTAGTAATACTATTGTTTACTCTAACAATGTTAGTAAGTATTATATTATGAATATAAGATAAAGACATTTAAAATTGACAGTATTTTAATTTAACTAGAGTAATATAAATATATATACATGCTATAGAAAGCTTTGAGGAAATTAAAATGTGGGTTTTATTTTAATAAATTATCAGTTACATGGTTTTTTTCAATCAATCTCGAAACGTCAATTGCTTTTATAGGTGGATATCTGGCAATGACTTGTTACTAACAATGTTTTCCATTGTACCCATAGTTTCATAGTCATGACGCAATTTAATATTGTCATAAGCTTTTGTATCTTTGGTAAAATTATTATCACTAGTTTAAGCGACAAACCTCTTGCACCTTTTATACTTAAAGCTGTCGAGAGCGACCTCCAACACACCATAACATTGCATAAGACATGCGTGATTATGCTCTCCATTTTACGTCAATTTCACAAATTTCATTCATCTCATTATATTTCTAACATTTATGACACCAATATCTCTATTTTTAAAAGGACATTAATTACTTGCTACAATTTTAAATATAGAGTTTAATCTTTTTATATTATAAGCTAGAGAAGGTATTCTCAATACTTTTGGGTAAGGCATCATTGATATCAAGTGTGTCTAACTCAGCTAATTAGTTAAATAGGGAGTGTAAATTGTTGTAAATCCTTAATATCAAATTTCATTTTCATTAAAAAAAAATTCATTTGTATGTTGGAATTGCAGATTAAACTTATTTAGAAAATAATTGTACAAGTGTTAATACTTAATAGTAAATGATTTTACCCAAGCACGCTATATAAAGAATGATCAGAGATAGAGTTATAAAATTGATTCGTCGGTCAAGATTATCTATTTTTTTTAGAACGGAAATTTGAGAATTTTAATTTGAATATCTCGGGTAAAATTTGATTGAGTTATAATTCATTTTCTTTGCAATCAATTACTTAAGAAATATTTTATTTATTGTATTAAATAATTTTAATTACTTAATATATATATATATATATATATATATATATTTATATAATGATTATTTTTTCTCTTCAAAAACATAAATATAATGAATTTTTATTTAAAATCTTTTACTGCTATTTATTAATCAATTATAATACATTTATTAATTTATTGCGTTTAAATAAATAAGAAATATTTAAATCAATGCAACGTGTGACTAATTGATGGCATAATATTTGAGAGTGTTAGTGGATAAACAATGCAACGTGTGACTAATTTCAATAATAAATATTTATTTCACATCAAAGGATTATCCTGAAATGTTCTTTTGAAAAATAATTAAGATAGGTAACAATTAAAAAAAATGCACTCTGAATTTGAATTGATGAAGGGATTAATGAATTTTAGAAAATATAATAATACATAATTATGACATATTTATAATTAGGAGTGTTCACTGTTCGATTTGATTTTTAACTAGATAGTTACCTGAATCTAATGAAAAAAAATACATGGAATTTGGTTTGGTTTTTATTTTTTATAATATCCGAATCGAACCAATAGTTTGTAATTCGATTCGATTTTTGCAATTTTTTTTTTACCTTTTTGTTTGTATACAATTATAATTACCTCTATAGCGATGTTAATGTTGTGAACCTGTGATTATCTTTAATGCCCACACAGTGGAATCGACTATTATCAGTTATATGTTATTCTCCAATATCCACATAGTAGAAAGAAAGAGATTTTAACAAAAGAAAAAAAAAAGACTCAGAAGATGGAGACTCTCACTATCGAAGGAGAATGTCAGAGGAAACGAACAGAGAGGCGACAACGTGATACAATCATGCGAAGGTGTAAAGATAGAGAGCGACATAGTCATAGAGGAAGACACTTAGGTGATCGAGAAGCGACTAGAGAGATAACGATGGGCAAAGTGTTGGGCCCGATTGTCCACCTTTTCCACCACCATAGTATGATATTGTCCGCTTTGGGCCCAAGCCCGCACGGTTTTGTTTTTGGGCTCCTTCCCAAAAGGCCTCAAGCGATAATCCGTCACCATCTTGTACCGTCGTTAACTCTACGGGACACGCCGCCTGAACACCACAATATCAGGAAGACTTTCGACACAAGGCACCAAGTTCGAATCTCCATCGCGAGGCACAACACTGAGGGTCTTCCCGCATCAAACCCAGACGAACCGTTGGCTCTGATACCACTTGTAGGGCCCGCTAGTCCACCCGTTCCACCACCATAGTATGATATTGTCCGCTTTGGGCCCAAGCCCGCACGGTTTTGTTTTTGGGCTCCTTCCCAAAAGGCCTCATACTATGTGGAATGGTGGACACTTATAAACTAGCCAATGTTCCTTCATTTTACCGATGTGGGACTTGGGATGAATCCCAACACAAAGGTGCAGAGGCCATAGGGAGAGAACGATAGAGGAGGACACTTAGATGAGAGAGAGAACGACAGACAGACGAAGGAGGCACTTAGATTAGAGGGAGAGAGGCGACACTAGTAGAGAAAACTTTTAATTAGGGAGTGAGAGACCTGGAGTTTAACCTACACTCACGCAGGCAGACGCAGTCATAAGCAGCACTGTGGTTCAGTCGATTTCGATTTGGTTCAACTGACTAAACCAAAAATCAAACCAAATTAGTCGGTTCTCTGAAAAACACATCCAAAAAATCCAAACTTTATTTTTATTTTTTTTGGTTTTTCTGGATCGCTTCTTGGTTTTCTTTTTGGTTTGGTTCGATTTTGAATACCCCTATTTGTAACAGAGTATAAAAAGTGTATACTTATAACAAGGAACCTAAATACCCAATTGATATTGTAAATAAATTAATATATGATTGTTTTAGCATAATTTTGGTTTAGAGTTTAATCTTAAGTGTGTATTTCCATTAAATATTTAAATAAAAAAATTGTTAATTAATTCTATTATACTCAAATAAGATTGTCTCACACGAATTCATAAAATGAGAAAGAAATCCTTTTTGTTAAGATTTCTCACAATCGTATAATACCAAACTACCTATTGGGGCAATAATTTTATAGTCTTTAGATGAATGTAAGAAACTCTCTCCTTTAAACACTAAAAGTGAGAGCATAACTCATCAAGAAAGGTGTTAATAATACATTTTTCTTAATAGTAAAGTTGTACATGAAAAATAAAATACATAATTGAGTTCCTCAACGTGACTATTACTTGAAGTTTTAAAACTCGAGTATAACATTGTTAAATGTTGATGAACTGTTTATTTAATTAGTAAGGGTACGTGCATGTTGATTATCATGTACGCATATTCATGTCAAGTGATTTTATTTAAAAAAAACAAAAAAGAACATTTTTGATTAAAAAACATGTGAGCATTGGTTAAAAATAGAGACATTGCATGAATGTTAAATGATATAGGATGTACATTATTAGAGGAGCCCTTTTTTTTTTTTTTTTTTGTTAAAAACGTTTTTATTGAGGAAAAATAGCTAAGAGTATTATTAATGGTCCTTAAATGTTTTTCGACATAATTATTTAAATTTTTAGATATAGAAGATTTATTATTCTACACAAAATTTTCCCTTTGAAAAAGTGAGTTTCTACTAGGTAATAGCATTTTTGTAAAGTTAAATAAAATATAAAAATAACAAATGCTTTAATTTATATATATATAAAAAAAACGCGTGATTAACACAAGCAAAATATAGAATCTACGAACTATAAATTAAAATACATATATATACTTTTTTATTTTAAAGAATTCTCATTTTTAATTTAAAAAATATAAATTCTCATTTAATTTTTAATTTGTGGTTGGATGAGAAGTTGCAGAGTCAAAATTCTGATAAAAATTAATTTTTTAATAAAATTAGTAAATGTTTCATACTTATAATATATTTACAAATTAAAAAATACTAAAATGTATAACACTGCGATGGGAGCAAATATAATTATAAACAAACAATTAAAAAACAACATTATCATAATATTGTAAATTATAAATTATTTTGGTTGTCATAAACATGAGTTAGTTTACAATCTCATCTTCACCTTAATCATTTTTTTTAATGAAATTAAGTTTAATTGATTTTTAAAAAGAAATTAAGTTTAGTCAATATGTTTTATTAAAACTAAATTTAAGATATGTCTCTTTCTTATTCATAGATAGTCATGCTTTTAAAAAAATATTGTTATCTCAAACTGAGGAGCTGTCTCTTTTCATTTATAGTATTCATGGATTTAACTTAATAACAATATAGAGAACTAAAATTTATTTCATATTTTTTTTTATCTACAATCAAAATAAAATTCAAAGAAATCTTCCAATTATATTAAGAGAAAGTATTTAAATATGTATTTTGACAAGGTGATACCATATTTATTTATTTATTATTATAGAAATTTATTATCATTACTTTTTTGATGACATTATTTATACTTTTTAGGAGGGTGACTTTGAAAAGTTATAGAATATCTCGAAGGATGAGTATTCAGTCACAACAATTTTCTCAATTAACAATAATGTAAATTCAATTTTAATGTGACATCTTCATATTGTGTTATTGTCTATTTAATTAACTTTTAAATTTTTTTGTTGCATGTTCATCGTTTAAAAATATATTATGTTGAATGAAGTTCTATAATAATAATAGATAAAACACAACTTTGAAAAATAATAAAAAAAATTGATGTTTAAAATATTAGAAAGGTAATATAATAATATGGTTATGTGAAAATATTTTATATGTGCGAATTTAATAGATATAAAGATATAGTTGTAACATTTATTTATTAGGAATCAATTCCAATTCATATTTTTTCCTTAATAGTAAGATACTTGAAAATGTAATATCGAGTAATATTTGTCATATTAACAACTTCTATACAAAACAAAATATCTCAATTATTGAGGTTGTAATTACTTATTTCATAAATCACATAAACTACAATAAATCACATGAAATATTAAATATCTCTTATTTATACGTTAATTATATGACTTATTTTATAATTTTTTTAAGTTAAAGAAATTATGGACGATATATTCTATAAGAAATTGAAAATTATTATGAAAAGGTGTAGAACTATTCAATTTAACTATTTATTATTTATTTATATATTTTTTATTTTAACTAAAAATAACAATAGAATGACATTATTTTGTTCCATAAATTACAAGAAAGTTAGAAAACTGCAATCATTATTTGATTTTACTCTTTTGAAAATTTTATGATTAAAAAATTTATGTTGTAAATATTATATATATATATATATACTTTTAAACATATTTATAATTATAATTATGAAAAGCATAATATCTTTAATATATTTTAAGCATTAGTATAAGCATAAAGAAAAATTAGAGTATAGTATTATAAAAAAGAATATAGACATAAGTAAAAAATAATAATAAATATTTATAGTTTTATAATATTACATTATAATTTCTATGTGTTATATCAATGAATAATGAGAAAATTAATTATATAAACAAGATAAAATTATTTATATCGATAAACAAATTAATTTAATACACGAGTTATTTTCTATTTTAAAATAAAATATATTTATATTATCATCTAATTATAAATAATCATATCTATTGACTTTTATAATATATTTTGTTATGATATTTTGTTGAAAAGAATATTTGTATAATAAATTACATAACATATTATATTTAATTAAAAAAATATGTGATAAATATATATAATAATTTATAAAATCAAGAGATAAAAAGAGAAAGAGAGAAATTATAAAAATATAATAAATAATATGAAAAAAAAAATAACATTAAATAAATTGTTACATATTTACTAATTACTGTATCTCTTTATGTTTAAAGTTATATTTAACACAATTTCTAATCGATTAAAAGTTTCAAATTTTTTACATTGATCATGGACAAAACAAAACTCTCTTACCAAAATGTTAGAAACTAAAATACGTATTTTTGAAAGATAAAAAAATGAAGTTTCAGACGATTTAAAATTTGAAATGCTAATGTATTTTTGTGAAGAATAATTTTAGATAGTTAAATTGCAATAATTTAACCTTTTCAATTATTTTAAGAGTATAATTTTTTTGGAAACTCATTTTTGGACAACACCCGTAGGAACAAAAAAAAAATAAAATAAAAAAAACGTATCAGCAATTTTAATTAATTAAAAATAAAAATAAAATTGAAGAGATAGATGTTTTTGTCTTTACGTGGGACGTGGGTTGGTTATTTGAATTTGATTAGGCAATGTATTATATTTATATTTATACCCATTCCATTCAATTGCAGATTGATTTGGCAACAATGGGCGGCGACGGTGGTGGTTTTTGACTTCGATCGAACCCTAATCGACGACGACAGCGACAGATGGATCGTGACCGAAATGGGTCTGACCCATCTCTTCAACCAACTTGGGCACACCATGCCTTGGACCTCTCTCATGGTACCACCACTACCCTTTGCCCTTTTCCCACATTCTTTCTAATTCAACGTTTCATTTGTGTTTCAGGACAGGATCATGCAGGAGCTCCACTCTCACGGTCACGGCATCACCACCCAACACCGCTTCAGCCATCAAATCTCATTTGCAGCTGCGATTTGAGGATAATCAGTGACGCCAATTTGTTTTTCATTCGGACCATTCTCGAACACAATGGCTTATTGGGTTGCTTTTCGCATATCAATACAAACCCAGCTTTTGTAGATAATGAAGGACGCCTTCGCATCACTCCACCTTGTCGCCTCACGCTTGCCCCCTCTGCCCTCCCAATATGTGCAAGGTTACTTACCATTAACTCATTGCTTCATTACAACCAAGCATTCTCTATACTATTCAACTAAATTTAATTTATATGTAATAATACTATTTAAAACATTATCATAACAAAAATTTCATCTAACTTCCGACTCATCATAAGTTAACTCGTGATGGAGTGTCTCATCTAGTAATAGTATATATACATGGTTTCCAACGTTAATTTATGTAATTATACATTATATTATTGATTAAATATTATATATATATATTAATCATGAATTACGATAATTAAAGTTAATTTATATTCTTTATTAATATTTTATACAATTATTTTGATATTATTTAATATTATAAATTAATTAAGTTGGTTGTGGTTGATACATATTTTTTAAACATTTGTTTTTGTCCTATTATTAACATAGTTATAATTGTGATATAAGACTATAATAGTTTTTTTATAAAGTACAATAATTTATTTTTATTTTTTTTAATTTAAGTAAGTCAGCCTATTTAACTTTCTAACTTTTAATGGGCCAGGTCGAGTTATTATTATTTTTTACTCATTAAAAGGTGAGTTAAGTTGGATTTGTTGACTTATTTTTCAACTTGTGATGAGTTGAGTTGAATGATCCACTTTAATAGCTCTAATTTTATAAATAGTAAATTATACTTCTTCCAATGATGTGTTAGCAATTCTTGTCTTTTTAATTTGATTTGTGTTTTACAATATTAATGTAACAGTAGTTTTTTTTTTTCGCTATACCCTTAACTATCATTAATTCATTTCTTAATTATAGTTGGAAATTCAAAAAATTTAAAGGTATATTGAAAAATTACATTATTTATTTTATGAAACCAGACATATTAATTGCATATGCGTGAATCAACTTACATAATTTGGATTTCTCTTGCATCAGATCATCTATTATAAAAGATACAAAAGAAAAAGGTCAATAGTTATACCCTACCAATTAAAAATTATCTTGTTATGTTTTTAATTATTTATTATAAAAGTCAATAAATTTATTATTTATTTTAGTTTGTGATAAGATAATGATATAAAATCATTTGATATTATAGATATATAATTTCTCTATATTAATGGGGGGCACTTCTTAGTGTGTGGTTTGGTTTTGCAAAATCATTATTCTTTCGACCTTCTCTTTGATTTTTTTTGTCTAGCAGTAATTTGTTACTCATAGCTTTGGTGGTGTTTTTTTTTTCCCATCTTACAGGGTTTAGTGATGGACCAAATTCGAGGTTCTTTACCTGGAAATGAAAGAAGATTCATCTACCTTGGAGATGGAATGGGTGATTATTGCCCGACTTTGAAGCTGAAGGGAGATGATTTTGTGATGCCAAGGAAGAATTATCCTCTCTGGAACCGGATTCACAGTGACCCAAAACTAGTTGCTGCAGAAGTTCATGATTGGAGCAATGGGGAGGAGTTGGAGAGCATTCTACTAAATCTTATCAACAAATTAACCCCCACTAATGGTGAAGGACACCCCCCCCCCCCCTTCCCATGTAGGTTACCAATGCTCTAGCTCCCAAGAGACCCAATAAAGGAAGCTCCATTAAACTCAAATGAATATTATTACTTTGAGAGGGTTCTGTACTCCGGCCAAGGTGCATTCCTCTCTCACAATTTCTCTTCATACATTCTCTCTACCTGATAGCAATTATACGATTGATCATTGTTAGTGGAAGTCCACCAAACTTGCATTGTTCCCCAATCCCCATATGTAACTGATCGATTTGATTATTGAACAGAAGATAGATAGTTAATACTCAATGCTGCAGTTCCATGAGAAAAATAGAACCCTGTTTTGGTTTTCAATGCATTTCTCTAATTTTAGTTTTATAGATAGGAAAATGTTATAAAAAAAAGAGTAAGAAACAGTTTCTGTTAAGCATACGCTAAAGAACAATTTTTTTTCACCCAACTATATTTCAGTTGCAGCCTTTTTCTAATTGTTTAAAAACAATTCGTATAACTTTTGAGTAAAACTCATTCTTTTAAAAACTAGATTGACCGATAGAGCTGGGTATACGGGCTGTGCTGCCCATATAAGCTCACTCTGCATATCTCGCAGGCTAACTGGTTTGTCCTTGGTCCACAATACCACTAAATACCAAAAACAGAAAAAAGTTCTAAATTAAAATTGTCCAAAAATAAGTGCTCCTAGAGTGTCACTCACACATAGTTAAGTTTTTCCAATACCATCACTAGGACAATATTATGTTATCGTGCATATTTATGAACCAACATACAACACACTTGACTGTTCTCTTCACTATGATATACTTGACATAAATAATAACACAAACTTTTGCTGAAATTTAATTAAGTTCATTTTATTAAAAAAAAATTGGTGCAAAAAGTCTGCAGATCATCCCATACTTGCAATTAAAGTCTAGGTCAAAAAACTTGCATCCTAAATGTGTTAACATTTTTAGAATCGTAGGTGAGCCTCGGTTTATATTACCAACTCTACTGGCCGGTTTGTTCGATCTTACTGCAAACTAAGTATGGTGATGTATCTATTATGGATCAAGATCTCCTGTAGTTTATTCATGAACTGCACGAATCTCAGCTATTAATTAATATTTTTAATAAATAAAATATTGACAGAAAAGTATAATTAAAGGAAAATGAATGGTAAAAGATGGAACTGCATCTTGTGATGAATCCTGCATTTTTGATATGTCAAATCTGCATATCCACCTCTTCAAGGGTCACAGAAGAGGGAGAGCTTACGAGAATCTTTGGATTTCAACTTTAAAAAATCGTTTGCATCTAAGTAGGAATGCTATTCATAGCCTTTTCACAGTGTGTAGTTAACAACACTAGAGTATGCGTTATAACGATGTATGGACCACAAAATCATTTGATCAGTCGCAACATAATGATTCCATCATGTAGCCTGTTTTAAAAGAAACAATAACATCCATTTCATAGTGTCAATTCATCGTCATTTCATTATTTATTGAGTAAGCTCTCAAATTAGAAGACATGAGATTTACTTCATGTCAACATTTGTAAGCTTTTCTTTCAACAGGTTGTAGTAACCAAACAAGACCACAATAGATTCTAGCTCACAAAAATCACAATCACCAGGTCAATATACCTGAGTCTAGTCTTTACCGTAAGAACTATCCTATACCTAATGAGATATATTACCATACCTGTAACATTCAGGTCCTAGCTTAACAGATATATCATCATCACAAAATGAAATGCAAGATTTGTGCAATATATGTTTAATGAGATGACACTTCTGACTCGGTAAAGATATCATGATTCATGACTCTTATCACATGTTTAATGAGATGACACTTCTGATTCACAATTCACAATTCACGTCACCAAGAATGGTTCACAACATGTATTACAAATTTGCGGTTCAGCGGTAATAAGCATCTTAGAATTTGGTTACATAGTTTCCCAACGTTCATACACGAGTTTAATAACAACTATACGGACCATGATTTGTCACATGCATGTGTAATGATTTCCACTATATTTGACCTATAAGGAATTCCATAATTTGTAGAATAGGGCACTAGACATCTTGGTCTAGCATCTAAAAGCTACACAAAATATTTATTCCATACTCCATAACTTCATAGCACTTTGGTACAAGAAATAGATATAACTGTTATTTTTACGATGAATTCTTTTTTAGGATATCTCTCAAACACAAAAAATAATCTTCTTTAAGAATTTGTCAAACTGAATAGATAAATACTTATATCTTCTCAATTTGAGTTTTTTAAATACACACAAGTCAGAAGTCAAATTCAGTTACTTGATTAAGTAACAAGAGACTCTTATCAATCGTGGTTCATGTCATCGATTTTTTTACATATGATAAATTTAGCTAAGGATGATATATAAAATCGTGGCTAATAAGGACTTCAACAGTGCAGAATAAAAGCCCCAAGACTACGGCACAGTAACATTATGCAAGCATCACAAAAAATGATTCCAAGGTTTTCTAGCACTTTCTAACACCTTGAAAAATCCAACCCTATCTTACCTTAACAAGGAGGAGGATCAAAGAACTAGTATAACATTTATTATGTTTATTTGTCATATAAATGTGGATTGTGGGTTTGCATCGAATTTTTGTTTATTTATAAGAATTACAATGCTTGAAGAAAGGGGAGGAAGAATGTGAATTTATTAATTTAAGTTAAAAAGGCATAAATGTCCTTGCGTGGTAGAACATTTTGTTTATTTATTTATATTGCTAATTTTTTTCTTTTAATTTTAAGTGGCAATATAAATTTTAATTTATTTTTATTTCTTTTATTATATTTCATTTTTGCTTATAGGTATTCATATCATTTTACGAACATACATTTATGTTTCTTCTCATGTTCAACCAATCAAAAATAAGGAAAAAAATATTTACACTTTCCTTTTCTTTCACTCTTTACCAAACAACTAAAAAATTTAAAAAATATTATTTTATTGAGTATGTATGCCAATTAGTATAAAATTAATTTAGTTTAATCAATAATTTCAAACTAAGAAATTTATCTAATTTAGATATGTTTGTCTCTAATAAAAAGAAATACTTGTGAACTATAAAAAGAATTTTATTTTTTCTTTCACTTTTTTATTTCAACCAAATATATAGTACATGCAGAAACATGTATATGGTTATTATCGGGTGACATGACACGAAAATAAAATAAAATATTTCCGTAACAACCCTAAATGGATAGAAAGTTTGTATCTTTGTCCTAAGCGTAACAATTAATTTAATTTATGATTACTTAATTATGATATTTTTTAAAAAAATGAAATATGGTTGTTGTTTTATTTTATCTGTAAAAAGAAAGTTTGGGTTCTGAGTTCTGAATACGGATTCTGAATTCTAATCAGATGTAAGGAAAGCGACAACCTGAACAACTGTGCCATGTTCCCCATGTGTGAATAACATACACAGATACAACGTTGAATGTTTTCTCCCACTCATGAAAAAGAAAGCATCAAAGAAAACCACCATGGATTCTGGCCATATGTCATACAAAAGCTTAAAGCTGCATGCCATCCAATTATTTTCTGCCCATGCCATACAAAAGGTGGCATCCAATTATTTACAATACACCTAGACCTCACTGAAATTAAGACATAAATTACAGAAATGTATACTGCATCTTTAAATTTTACTTCCAAGTCCAACAGTATTTTTTATAACACTTAAATTGTCTGATTTAAAGCGATTGAAAAATTAATTAAATAGTAAAATTAAATATATATGAAACTAGAGAGTGTAACAGATGTAACATATATAATCATCCAATAAAGAGTCGAGAAAAAAAAATTGTACCGGAAGGGTCCTATCGACTACGTAGATCGACACATGATGTTTTAGTAGACACCGATACAGATCTCGGACACGGCTATGACCATAATAACAAATTTACAAAGTCATCAATGACTCAACTAGGTCAGTGTTATTGGTTAACCTTCTTACCAGCGTCTCTGTCCGGCGAATGGTCGAAACCGAGAGGAAACCCCAATCACACACCCCTCGACACGGTCAGAGACTGATAAGACCAAACATCAAGGTGTCATAATGGGCTCTACCCCTCAGCAACTCCTCGGCTCGGCAAAGGGTCGACAACGAAGGGCAACCCAATCCTTTATCTATCAGCTGGGCCAAAGGCCGAGAACGAAGGGCAGCCCCAACCTTATACCTATCGGCTCAGTCAAAGGTCGATAGGGCCGAACAACAATTAAGACGATGATCATGATTAACAAGGACAAACGCGCGATTAAGGCATAATCAATCGATTAGCACCATATTACCTAATTTGGTAAGTGTCAGAAGACCCACCACGTTCAGGGCCCATGATAAGTAGTATAAATAGGTAACGTAAAACGAGGTATGCACTATTCATTTATTACTCTCGAGAATCGTGTTTGTCCTAACTTGAGCGTCGGAGCGCCTTTTGCAGGTACCTCCCCCTCTAAAGCATCCACCCAAAACTCTCATTCAGCCCTCCAGTTACTTAAAAATTACAAGTGTGCCCTCAAACAGGACAAAAAATATTACATATCATAATATCTCCTTAATATCATAGGTAAAATAGGAAAAAAATTATATATAAATTAGAAGAATTGATATATTTTATATATCAAATAGTTACATAAACAGGATATTAAATAATTGTAAATGATTATCTAAAAAGAATGAAAGGTTATATTTTTTTGAACATATAAGAAGTATAAAATTCTACTAAAGAGTAAAGATAAAAAATATTATTAATTTACATTTTTTAAATTATTCTTAGTGGTAAAAAGATATTTATTTATTTTTCAAAAATATTATTAATTATAATCTCTCAACAGTAATATATATTTATTAGCTATGCATGGCCGGAGATAAAATAAGGTTTCCAAAATTTTATCGATACAAAGACAAAGTTAGATTTCTAAAAAAGAAACTTAATATATATATATATATATATATATATATATATATATATATATTAATTGAAATATAAAAGTTACTCATAATACAGTCAGGGACGGAGCCAGGATTTCAATACTGGGGGGCCGATAGTCACTACCCAATCCTATTCCTATTGCCAGTGTTACTTGAGAATTGAGAATTGAGAATTGGAATGATCAAATGAGGCGCTACATTTTTTTTAAAAAAAAAAATTCCAAAGTGATACCACATAGCAGGCCGTACCAGAAGTCCAAAAGTTGAATAAAAAAATAAATTTGGGTTATTCATTTAATTATACATATGAGTTTATATTAAAAATAGGGGGTGCCATATAGTAATATATATGTATATAAAAAAAAATTAAAATTGTTGGGGGGGCCGTGGCACCCGTAGGTCCCCCCTTGGCTCCGTCCTTGAATACAGTCAATATTTAGGTTGATTCTTATATAAAGATAACTTTTAATTTCATTCTTATGAAAAAAATTCGGATGGATGAAGTATATAGTTTTAAAATAAACATATTAACTTTTTATTATATTTTAGTTTATTGTTAAATTTTTTTTATAAATAAATAATTTGAACTTTAATTTTTTCGGAACAAACTTATAAAATTTATTTTTTAAATAAATATTTTTTCTCTTAATCATTAAATTTTACCTCTTTTACTCATAACTCCTTTTTATTAAATTGCATTAAGCTATTATTGAAGATAAAATCTCATCTATTTATTTACTTTTTTTTAAGAGATCTATTTATTTACTTTAAATCTCAATTATTTGTGTTTTAAATTGTAATGTATTTTTTTTTAAACATTAAAGCTTGTACCAGATGAATTATCCCAATAAATGCACAAATGGACTATCATAATGCTAAGAGAGTTACTTAGATAGTTATCGAGAGTTTCCAAAAAAAATTCTCGAGATTTCAATATATAAAACACATGTGTATATAACTCAATTCTAGGGTTAAGACACGTTATCTGACATTTTTAAAATGTTATGAATTATGATCTTAGACTGCTGCTATGTTATTCTAGAAGGAGTTCTCTATACTAAAACAACTTGTTTTTTTAAATCTAAAAAGTTAATTATTAATAAAAATTTCATGTGTTATTTGTACTTTTTTGTTGTTGTTATTTTTAGAACTGTGTTGAAGTTTTTTTTTTTTTTTTTTAAGTATGAAATAAAAAATGTGTAATATGTTTTTAAGTAAAAAAAAGTACGAATATGGACACAAACAGGAATCTATCTCTTAAATATTATTCTTAATACCCTACTTAAATATTACCTATTACCATATCTTGAATTTCTTTTGGGGGTATCTTTTGGCAGTCTTTGCAAGTCCGCTGACTAAATGGAAAAGAAAACAAAGTATTAATCTTGTTTAGATTGGAAGAATAACAATTTAATCAACAGAACACAGTATATCCATTGATGAAAGGCATGATGTAAAGCATTACATGTGAGAAGATATAACTCATAACTCATTTGAAACAAAGTTTGTGTCTCAGTGCAGATATCGTCCATTAAAGATGCAAGGGCATTATTATAAATTTATAATCACATCAATCTTTCACTTTCAACCATCAATTCTGCTTGCCGCCACCAAGTACTTATCTTTTGTTCGTTCATTACATCAACCAAACCAAACAAAATGGCCTTAGGCCATCCAATTTATTTGTATTCAATGGGGATTTTTTTTCTCTGGTTAATGATTATAACCAATTGGCACCTTCCTACATATGAAAACAACATTTTTGATTAGTTTCTCAATTCAGCTCTTGATAGATTTGAATTTATTGCACCTTGTTGTGCCAAATGTTGAGTGGGGATTGACGTCTAGTGAGGTGTAATTTCGTGCCCAATATATTTATTCACATTGCTAAATTAAATAATCTTAATAGTTGGAACTTTCAAAGAGACTTCGATTCAATGCCTTGTGACTTGCACAAGAATGATACGAGACATGAGTACCACCCCACTAGTAAAAAAAAACCACATGTCATGTCGTCAATGGCATGCTATTTGACAACTATGGAGAGTGATTTGTAAGTAAAACCTTTGTTATCACTTGATAATATAATAGGACTAGTACTTTTAATATCCATTTCTCTCGGAACAAGCGACATATTTTACACTGCTCATTCATGCATTACCTTTTTCATTCTCATAATTTTGGGTAACTAAAAAAGGCTCGAACTTTTGTGGGTTTCTAAGAAGGGAACTAGTCCTAACTTCAGTGGTTAACATGATTAACATGGCACCAACTTTTTTCATTCAATTTTGGGATTAGTGAACAGAATTTGTCTCTACACATACACTCTCACCTAAAAACTGTCCATTTCTTCGTGTCCTTACATGATTGAAATTATCCCCTTTTTGTAATTTCAATATTCAAATGCGCTTCTCTTTCTTCTTTGTGTCTCAATCATTACGCATAAGCAATTACAAGAAAATGTTAATAATAAGAGATGGGGTAGCCCACCATGGCTTACATGAACCGGATTATGTTTCCATAGCCTCACGAATTCAACGTGAAACGGGCATTCTCGTTTTGTAATTTTATGCAATGTAATGTAACAGGCACTGTCCTTTCTTCTGTGCCTGTGGAGTCGCCGTTAAAGCGCGTAATTTAACTTGCGTGTGCTTTAACCTGAAGGTTGTTTAACTAAAGTGCCTTGAAGTGTGTGAAGCCTTCTACTTTTTTTACTTCAAAAAAAGAACCTTGGTTTCCGAGGGTGTTTGTTGTCACTGTTCATTGATGCGAAAGTTGCAATATTTTGGCTGATTCAGCGTTTCAGATGGCTTTTGGTGACTGATTCTCCTTGCAAGTTGAGAATTTGAGATGAGCAGCCAAAAGGATCGTCATGAAGAAGAGATGGGTACCTCAGAAACCACCGGTAAAGTGATTGTGGTCGCAGTGAAAGCTTCTAGAGATATTTCAAGGACTGCTTTGGTGTGGGCTTTGACTCATGTTGTTCAACCAGGGGATTGCATTAAGCTGTTGGTTCTCATTCCGGCTCTTTCCTCAAGTATTGCTTACTTTCATTCCAATTTATCTCTAATTGCTTATGCATGCTGTTAGTGTTACTTCACTCAATTTTTATTTTGGTGAATTACTTTACTCAATTTGTGTCACACTTAATGACTTTTGGATGCATAAAAGATTGAATAGCACATTTTACACTATTGAGTTTTGAACCTTCAAATATGTGAGGCTTAGTGACCTAAAAGTTGCTTGAGATCTGAAAAATCCAAGAATCTGTTCAAGTCATTCTGGTAGGAAGGTTCATGATTGACTATAATTTCTGCATTTTTTTGCAGGCAAGAGGGTATGGGGACTTTCAAGATTTACTACTGATTGTGCCTCTAGTAATTGGAGATCTAGTTTAGGAACTGCTTCAGATCAGAAAGAAGTTATTACAAATTCCTGTTCTCAGTTAGTGCTTCAACTCCATGATTTTTATGATCCAGAGAAGGTTCGAACATAACATTGTAACAACTTCCGGATATATGTTCCTTTTCTAATTTTTTTGGCTATGTGTCTAGTGTTCAGCTTTTCTAAACTCTCAAATATTTACACAGATAAAAATCAGAGTGAAGATTCTTTCTGGTTCTTTATGCGGAGCTGTGGCGGCTGAAGCTAAGAGAGTCCAGTCAAGCTGGGTTATATTGGACAAGTAATAGATATAGTAATGAATAATTTTTTATTTTAACTTTCCACGTTAAAGGTTGTGTTCTTGTTTAATGCATCTGTTTGGTGTGTTTGTTAATAACATGCAATGCCATTAGTATAAGATATTTCCTGGCCTCCTGCTGTGAAATTGCCTCAATTACTTGTGGACTGAAAAACAATTGTCTATGCTTACACAATTGCAGAAAATTGAAACATGAAAAGAAATACTGCATGGAGCAGCTGCATTGCAATATTGTAATTATGAAGCGGTCTCGGCCAAAGATTCTGCGCTTGAATTTGAACAGTTCACCTAAGATGGAACTAAACATGGCTTGTCCATTGACATTTACAAGAAACTTCAAAGAAAAATCAGAACAACGTCAAGATATAATTAGAGGTCCAGCTGTTACTCCTGCTAGTAGTCCTGAACAAGGGTCACCACCATTGACTGCAACTGATATTGGAACATCATCCATATCAAGCTCAGATCCTGCAACTTCCCCATTTTTCCACTCGGACATTTATGAAAGACAAAGGAGAGGTTTTGCTTTTGTTCATGAGGGATTGACTAATCTGGAGGAAATTGAGTCTGACTCAGAGAGCGAAAAGCTAAGTATGTCATCCAAGAGTTCATATTTTCAGCCATGGATTGCAAATGTAATTTGCATGGATGGTGATTTCTCAAAACACGAGGACAACATGCAGAGATCCAATGACAAGACTTTGGTTTCAGCCTATGAAGCTTTGCTTCAGAAATTCTCAAAGTTGGATCAAGATCCTATCGTAGGAGTGCTCAACTGTAAAATTGATGTGAACTTGAGCAAAAGTGTTAGAGAAGCAATTTCACTAGCTAAGAGTTCACCTCCTGGTCCTCCCCCATTGTGTTCAATTTGTCAGCACAAGGCACCTGTGTTTGGCAATCCTCCAAGGTGGTTCACATTTGCTGAATTGCAACTTGCCACAGGTGGTTTTTCACAAGTAAACTTTTTGGCTGAAGGTGGTTTTGGTTCTGTACACCGTGGTGTCCTACCTGATGGCCAAGTCATTGCTGTCAAGCAGTATAAATTAGCCAGTACTCAAGGAGATAAAGAGTTTTGCTCAGAAGTAGAGATCTTAAGCTGTGCACAACATCGAAATGTTGTTATGTTAATTGGGTTCTGTGTGGAGGATGGAAGAAGATTACTAGTTTATGAATATATTTGCAATGGCTCTCTGGATTCTCATCTCTACAGTAAATTGCTTTGAATCCTTAACTTTTCTTTTTTGCAACATTCATAACTGATATTGGATTAGAAAGTGAGATGATTTTTTAGGTTGTCAAATATCTTAGTATTCAAATAATCTGAAAAGTTAGTTACCATTATTCTCCCTAATAAAAATTTGTTTATCGAATAATCTTTATTCGACCTTGGTAGAGTGATTGTCATCATAATCTTCATAAAATGTTTTTTAATTGACTGTTTTTGTGTGAATGTCTAGCAATCAAATAACTAATGAAGTACTAATTAATGTCATGTCATCAATGCTCTTATTCCATATTAGTTCCTCTGGCAAAATCATTTAGAATTCATTCGAAGTAATGGGATGATTTCTGATTAGTTGACGGTATAATCTTTTAGCATGAAAATTTGGGGAGCAACAGAAAAAAAGTGTTTTTAAGGGATCATTTGGATTTGCAGGACGAAAGCAGAATGTGTTGGAATGGTCTGCACGGCAAAAAATTGCAGTAGGGGCAGCTCGTGGTTTGAGATACCTTCATGAAGAATGTAGAGTGGGTTGCATTGTGCACCGTGACATGCGGCCTAACAATATCCTCCTCACTCATGATTTTGAAGCTTTAGTACGTCTTATTATTAATCTTCAATATTGAAATGTACTAATGAATAATGTTCACATTATTGGTTTCGTATTCTTTTTTCAGTAACACCTCTGTATAAACCATATATTCATAACTATACTTTTAGGTATGTTTTCTTATATGAAATGTCTCAACTAACTGCCTCTAATTGATTTTAGGTGGGAGATTTTGGACTTGCTAGATGGCAGCCAGATGGAGACATGGGAGTGGAAACAAGGGTGATAGGAACATTTGGGTAGTGCAACATGAAACCCAATTTGTTTTTTCCATTTTGTTTTGACTAGTAGAAAATGATGTAAGGCATGCTTTTTTCATAGGTATTTGGCGCCAGAATATGCTCAAAGTGGTCAAATTACTGAAAAAGCTGACGTGTACTCGTTTGGGATAGTACTACTGGAACTTGTCACAGGACGGAAAGCTGTGGATATAAACCGGCCCAAGGGCCAGCAATGTCTAAGTGAATGGGTAACACTTTTTCACCCTTGACTTCAATTGTAACCAATTATCCTCTATCTGAAAATATTATACATTTCTAGTAGAATTTAATCTGAATTGAATTTAGTAATTTAGTTTTAAATTCTATATCTTGATCACCTTGTGGTTCAAATGTTTGCATAGGCACGCCCATTGCTTGAGAAACAAGCCATTTATAAATTAATAGATCCGAGCTTAAGGAACAGCTATGTTGATCAAGAGGTTTATCGCATGCTGCAATGTTCCTCTTTGTGCATTGGACGAGATCCTCATTTAAGGCCTCGAATGTCTCAGGTTGGAAAGTTAATGTCACATGTTTATTATTGCCTTTGTATGTCGTAGTAAATCACTAGCATGCGATCCATAACCAATGTTTAGTGCTCTCCTTAGCATTTTGCCACTCTAATTTTACTTATAATTTTCATTATTAACAAATGTGATCTATAGATTCTAGAACCAATGTTTAGTGCTTCATTATCTCTCATTGGTTTTTCATACTTTCTCATATAGGTGCTGAGGATACTGGAAGGTGACATTCTAATGTGATTGATTGCTTATAACATTTCCATTTCCCAAGAACATTAGTGTAGAACTAGAAGATAAAGAAGGCTAATTAATCATGCGGATAGCGATGGCAGCATTATGACAAGACTTGTGAGGACAAGTTTATGGAGAGTTGAGAAGTTTAAAGCTGGTTGCAGATTCTACTGAATTTTCTCTTTTGTAAACAGCTTCAAGTTTTTACTAAGAGTTTTATGTCAGTAATGTAAATATTATGTTCGATTTTGTGGAGGGGAAGGAGCATAATTTGGACTCGGGTTAATTATTTAGTTCATTGTACAGAAAAAGATTCCAGTTTTGGTTTACCCTTCGCAGTGTAACGATAATTTCCAAATTTGTAAAAAAAATCAACACGTGGTTGTGTTGTGGATGATAAAATTTACTTTATTTTATTTTAACACTTGCGTCTCAAGTTTATTTTTCTATTGGTGGTTGGGAGTTCTGGTTTAGTGGGTAATGTAATGGGCTCAATATTTTTCGTCTTAGATACTTGGGCTTCATGGATATCAGTAAGACACTTGTTACTTTCTGCACCATTCTTTTTGTTACCCTTATTTAAACAAGATGAGTATACATTGTATACTGTTGCTCATTCCAGAATTAAAGCTCCTGAAGGATTTTCAAACAGTGGTTTGAAATTTAATTTCAAAATGTAAATATTTGGAAAGTTATTTATTTGCAATTCTTTTTCAAAATTAGAGAGAAATAACTTTAAAAAAATAAATAAAAGATGATGAAACTAATAAAAAAAAAGGCGGTGTAAAAAATAGTTTTTTGAGGAATGTAGAGTTTATGCATGTTGGCCCTTTATCAAATCACAAGGCGTCCAAGTCCAACAATATGGCTCAAGTTGGGCTCTCGGAAGGACAAAACTCATGCATCGATGGTTGGCTGATGATATATATACCTCTTTTATTTAAATAAGTACACTTTTTTTAAAGTAAAATTTTAAAATATTTTTATTTTTATATTCTTTAATTTTTTAATTTTACACTATATTTTTATTTTTATTTTTCACACATCTCCTTTTTTTCCCCTTTCAATTTATATATACACCCCTTATCTTTTATCACTCTTCAACTATTTCAGTAGGTAATTTTAATTCTTTTGATTTTTTACATTATTTTCTTATCTTTTTTCTCTATCAATTTTTACACTATTACCATCTCCCCCCCCCATCTTTCAGTTTTCACATGCACTTGGGATGTAAAACTGGTATTCAACGAAGTTATAGGCTTGTGCAGCTTCCTCGACATTGTCGAAAGTGTCTAGCTAGACACGCATTTTTTCTTCGAGAACTTCCTTCCCACGTTAAATTTAGTCTTCCAAAAATCATTTCTCCGAAATATTAATTTTAGTGTTCTAGAAAATACCATCAATAATAGTGAAATTAGTGTTCTATAAAATATTTTCTAAAATTATATTTTTTTACATAAATTATGGAAGTGTGTTATTTTACATAATTCTAAAAGGTTCTTATCATAATAATAAATTTAATATTGAGGTATTTTAAAGTGTGAAAGAGGAGAAAGTGTTTGAAGAAAAAATGTGCATTTTGCTCAACACCTTCAACATTCTTAAGAAAGTTGCATGTGTCTACAATGTTGTCTCGTACTAGTTCTGCAACTCGAGTGTTCATGAAAATCAAAGGAGGGGAGGAAGGAAAAGAATAATATGAAAATCAAAAGTATTAAAACTACTTATTGAAATAGGTGGAAAGTAAAGAAAAAGTAAGAGAGTACATATAAAAGTTAAGAGTGAGAGAAAACGAGGTGTGTAAAAAAGAAAGAAAAAGTATTAAATAAAATGTTGGAATTGTAAAATTAAAAGTTAAAGAATAAAAAAATTAAAATTATTTTAAGATTTTGTATAAAAAAAAAGAGATGTACTTTTATATAAAAATAAGGAGGTGTATATAGGATGAGGCTCAATAGATTATCCAATACGGTTGGAAACCTCCCAAGTTCTATTTGAACTCGGCCATAAACCAAATCAATCATCTGGGCTGATATTTTATTCATCTAGGCCCAATAAAATCCAAATTTTCTAAAAATAAGCAATTAATTATTTCAGAGAGTAAAATAAGTAATATAAATCATTATTCGTCACAGGAAAAAATAATTGATATTGCATGTATAGACATAACAAATCATGCACATATCGAAATATGAACCATTAATTTTTTCATCAGGGTAAAACTACTTTATATTCTTCAGCTTACTTTATAAACATCAAATCCAATCAAATTAGTGTTAGGTGAGGTTTGTAAAAATTTTAATAAAATAAATTGTATTTAAAAATTAAATAATCAAAACTAAGAAGTTTTAATTACTTGATTCTAAGTTAAGAATAAAAAATTAGAAAATTAGCCCATTTGTTAATTAATTTTTAACATAAAATAGTATTAGTTTTAACATTCTAGCCCAACCTAAATCAGGTTAATTCAATTTGAAGTTTGGGCCGAATCAGAATAAAAGAATTTTATTTTAGATTCTATAACGATCAAATTTTGGTTTCTAATTTATTTATTTATTTTTCATCAAAGATATCTTCAACTGATAATAATGTCTTTGTTATATACATGGTCAAGAATTAAACTCATGATAAATAAACTTTGTTGGTATGTTATTTGATATATTGACACATGTTTGGTCGCGACAAAAGCATGGTGTGGAGTGGAGCTAGCTGGATTTGATGGCTTAGTAACACTTGCAGTAGAGTAAACCTCTATTTTAATTAGTCTTTTAAATTTGTAAGAAAATGCGCCAGTTTATTTCAAAAAAAATTGTTTCTAAAAAATTGCTTTTCTAAAAAGTAATTATTTAATAAATAAATATGATGTGTTTAAAAAAAAATAAAGAACTATTTTTTAATTAAATAGTTTAGACAAACATTTAAAAATATATAAAATTGTTTATTTTATTAAACAACAAATCCATTATCGAAATTAAAATAAAAGTAAAAAAAATCTCTGAAATTAAAATTTGTTTGTCACATTAGATCCAGACATTAACTTTGTTGTATATTTCATTCTCATGAACTAAGATAATAATAATAATTTAAAATTAATTAAAAGGTTTCTTTGTTATTTTTCTTATTTGAAAGACTATTCTAATTAAATTCAAGAACTAAAACGGGGTTTGGTAAAGAGGTGTGAGTTAATAGGAAAAAAAAATTATCTATCCTATCTTATTACAACTCTCCTTAACTCAATCTTCTCCTAAGAAATATTTTTTAATTGATGAACAATATGTAGGATAGTCTCATCTTATGTTGTCAGCACCAAAGCTTTGTGAAAATATGAATTGTGGCTATCAGTGGAATTAACACATGAGAACAAAAGTTACAAAACATTAAAAATAGATAATTCACTAGCTCTTCCTCACTCAAACAGCAAAGTTGGTGCCGGAAAATGATGTTTTGTGAAAATGTCCGTACAGTGTATCACTGGGTCGATTGATTACTACAAGTGGAATCTAATTCAAAATTTTATTTTTAATTATGTGATAATCACAACGTGTGAAAATGAAGCTCTAGAACCAGTTGATAACAGCTGGCATGGCCTTATATACCATTTCACTTCTGATCTTATGGCAATTACTACTACTTTTCTACCTTCTTTTACATATATATACAGAAAGCAGTACTAGCTAGAGGATAAGATTTTATGCGTTTGATTTGATAAAAGGAAACACATCTTTTCAATTTTTTTTTACTGAAAAATAACTCTGGACAATTTTGCACGTAAGTTTAAAGTGGTTACATCATTTAATTAATTTTTCATTTCCATCCATATATGACTCTCGTCTCCATTGATTGAACCCGGCACAAATAATTGGTTACATATTTAGAAGCGACGAATTAATAAATTAAGAAAACAACTGAATTTGATATTAAATCCTTGAAACATGTGGAATCTTTGGGAAACAATAAACAGATGGAAACGTCTGCATTGTATATTTCTGGGTTAATTTCACTAGTCAATTATATGCAGAGTTGTTTCCATCGTCCTTTTCAGACTAATCAATATCCAATTAACCCGTGTTGTATCGCATATAAATTGTCAATTTAGAATGAGCTGTAATTAGTAGAAAGTTAGATATGAGATAAGGAATGCGGGGACTTGTTAATTAATCATCTACAGTGTTCTTCAATATCTCTCACCAGTCTATTTTATCTCACGACTTTTAATTTGTCTTGTTTTAGTTGTTAATTTTTTTTTATTGTTTATCCTAGCTAAAATAGTAAAACTTACTGTTTATATAATATTCTTTTATGTTAAGTTTTCAATTATGTGTGAGTTGTGTTACACCATTTTTATTTTTATTTTTATAATTATTTTTGGTTAATTGTACGTACTCTCATACATGATACATCGATGTCCAAATTTAGTTTATGCAAGTCGTGTGTGTGTGAGAGAGAGATGAATCTCACCCTCCATTTTAAGTATTGATTCATTGGTATCTTAGTGATAATTACACACTTAAACTATGATATGATGGTGATTAATAATTGCTCACTGATGTTTGGCGATATCATGAACTCACTATAGGTATAAACTATTGAAATGATTGCAACATGATATTGTATGAAATGCAGCCGAATAATAAATCGCCAGTTTCCTAGTTTGCTCAATCATTGTTGCCTAATTTGCATTTATGTTGCTTTTGACTTTAAAGAAAAGGATTACTCGGAAAGGTAGCTCTTTGAAAAATTAGAAAGCCGCATGCATTAGAAAATTGCATGATTGTCAATATAACAAACATAAAGTATATTTATCATGATCCTTCGCCTTCACCAAGTGGTACCAATAAAGTTGTAGGGCTACTCCTACTATACCAGTATCTTATGATGCAGCTGTTGGAAATTCAATATGTGGAGTGGGATTATTTTTTTGAGAATAAAGTTCTTGAGCATTGGACATTCACCTAAAAACCTCAAATTCAACTACTGGATTTTAGTGATGCAATCAATCTTTTCAGCTTAAGTGGCACAGTTTCTCATATATAATACGATTGGTCATAATCGAAAAAAGTAACTAATTACTGGGGATTTAATTATCGTAATTTACATGAGAAAGGTAACAACTACTTTAATAAGATAATGTAACGATGGAGAGCAAAAGTGACCAACACTTTAAAAGGAGATTGTTTTGGTTTAAATATTTATACGAGAGAGGATCAAAATTCACCCCTTCCAATATTTAGAGAAATGGAGATACTATTAAAAAAAGTGTTGGATTAGTTTTTTATTTTATTTTATTATTATTATTAGAGATATCTTCTAATAATTAGAGACTAATTCCTTTTACAGTAGGTTACAAAAATAGTTTTTGCCACTCTCAACAAAATTTTATTTTTATATCCACATTTAGATAATCAAACTCTTATATTAACATATTCAAAGAATTCAAGTCACTATGTTAATTGTTAGTAGCGTTAGATTACTTTACATTCTAATCTTTGTGTCATGATTCATGAAAACTAAAATGTCAATATAAGCACAATTATTCTAATTAACAATATGATACATCAAATTAACAAGTAAATATATTGATTAAAAGAATAACATATACCAAAGATTAGTATATAATACATGATACCATTGACATAATTAAACTCAGTTATTAAAGATTAGGATTGGAATAACATGTACAATATGTTCAAATTTAGTTGTCATAAAAAAAATATCATCAGTATAAATTTGTATTAATAAATTAACTTTCATTAAACGCAAGTTATACAAATAGGTGCATATGCATGTCAATTTTTTTTTTGTTAATAATTAATGACATTTTATTTTTGTAATAATAAGGATAAAAAAATGCGTAAATTTTTATATTGTGATTATTACGTAATCCTTAACTTAAACAGCATTATTAATTAGATCTTTTGTAAATGTATAGTAGTATGTTATTTTCATTTTTTTTTCCTTTTTTTGTAAATCTGATAAAGTGTTTCTCCTCTCTTCCTCCCTTCGTTAAATATTTTCTTCTCCTTTATCCTATTTTTTATTTGTATTTTTAAGGGTGTTTGAAAAATCTCATAAAAAATTATTTGTTTATAAAAATAACTTATGATTTTCATCACAACTAATTCTTTTTATGTTATTTAAATAAGTTTTTTTTTCTGTGTAACTAACAAAAGTAAGATTTTTTTTAAAAACTTATTTCGATAAATAATTTAAAAATCATTTTTTACATAAGATTTATTTGATAAGAGCTTATTAAATAATGACTTAATTAATTAAGCTATTTATCTAAAATATCTTAAATCAAAGAGTGTGTATTGTCATTAGAAACTGAGACATCTGCTGGAATTTTTTCCTCACACTAATGAGTGAAATATAAATTTCATTATAAATCTTTATTAAAGTTGGTTGTTTTCTACGAACTTGCAAAAAGGAACATGTTTTACCTAATATAAAATTTTATCAAATAAAAAAAAAGTGCGTATATGAGTTAGAAAAATATTTAGCAAATAATTTAAACTTTTATTTACTTACAAAAGCAGAAAATTAGTTATTTAAAATTTATTTTTAAATAATTGAAAACATTTGGCATTTGAAGTCTATATGTTTGGGAAAGATGGTTTTCCCATATTTAAGTTATTTTGGAGGCAAAAACAAGTTGGTTGTAGAATAAACCAGTTGTTTGGGAAACTAACCTAAATTTATAAACAATTTTTTTCCTGAAAAATAAGGCTTTTATATGAATATGAAAATTAATTTGAAGTTTATGATTATTTCAATAATTTTTTTATCTTAATTTTAAGACTCATTTATTACATAAAAGTTAATTTAATTTTTTATTGTATCCAAATAAAATTAAATATTTCAAAAACTCTTATCATTAAACTTACACGTATAAAAATTCATTTTAATTACAAGCAATTATAGATATAATCATTATTAAAATAGTTTAATTTTTAATGCTTTCTCAAACATAACTGAGTACTAATTCTTGATTAGTATTTAGTAAATATCCTTGATTGCTTTTGACATGTAAACTGACCTACCCCGTTCTTAAGCCTTTGTCTTTTTCCACATCCAATGTATGTCTGAGAGTAGAGCTTCTTTCTCTGTGGATACCTAAACACTAAATCAAGTGGATAGCTCAATTTGGTAAGAGGGGGTGGATCGGAATTGGATAGTTTTATAATATTTTAACACAAAACTATATATATGCAAAATCATCAGTATCGTACTTTCACTAATATACTTTATTGATTAATTGTACTCGATCCGAAAGCGAATGTAAAAAGTGCTTTGTGTACTTGAAAGAAATCATGAACTAAATTTTGATTAAAGACTTGGTTACTGGATGCAACTCATGATTCTAGTGGCGCACTCCTGCATATGCCCATATATTAATTAATTGCTTCAAATTTGATACATATATGCCTTTTGGCGTTTGAGTGTGAGTGGAAAAGAGTTAATGGTTACTGCTACATCTCTATAATTATTAATGACCCACTTATTTAAGGAAGCTTCTACTTTTAAAATCGATCTAACAAGTTAATTTTTTAAATTAAAAATACATTTGCATACAGTACCGTAGTATTTTGTACACATGAAAAGGTATGACTGATAGTATATTTTGCATATGGGGCAAATTAGTTTGTTAGTTAATTTTTATAGTAACTAAATACACCATTTAAAGAAAACTAATATTAGATGATTTGAGAGAAATTTTAATATTTTAGACAAAAAAAGTCTGTTATAATCATGGTAATTATCAAGATTTACAGCGGGCTATTGACTAATTATTTTTTAAATTATAAAATCATTTTAAAACTAATATAGTTTGATAGAACTTGAAAAGTATTTTGTAAAGTTGTCCAAAATAATTAAGCATCGATCTTGACAATATTCAAGAAGATTCCTTTCTATGATAATGCCAAATGAGTCTCAGTTAGATTATGGATGTGTCGTCTGTCACATAAATTGAAAGCTTAAAGAAACCTTCAACTTGCCTTCGATCTGCTCAAATTGTACTATTAATTCGTAATCTGGACTGAAATTTCTAACAGGTTGGCCTCGCTATAATAATTAATAATAATGATATTAAAATCACTAGCTAGGTTAGTAGGACAGAGATATGTTGATGAAGATGAATATCTAAATTTTCTGTTTTGATGATATGCAAACTTAATGATATTACCCTTTTGAACAGGAATGTCCTCATCACTTTATCCATGCAAAAGAGATTAGGATGATACTTTTAATAAGCTTATCATTATTGTATGTTCGAATTCTCCTCAATTATATTTTTATTTTTCTTCTATTTCTCATCGGATTATTATTGTATGTTCACCTTTTCTTCATGGTTTTACTATTTGTAATTTTTCTAGTTTTTGTTTTTATTGACAACGTTACCTATTTATGTGTCTAATATATAGAAGATCAAATGATTATTTCAAACAACACTTACTAATATTTATGCTATACCATATTAGTGGTATATATAAGTGTTGGTTGTGACCTTCAAATGAATATTAAAGATCAAAAACAATAATTTTAAAATTTAGAGGCGTGAAAAAAAGTATAAGAAGTAAAAATATAGAGATAAAAATAATTATTTCATATTTTTAAGGAAGAAAATCAAATAAAAAATAATAAAAATTAAAATTAAGATTCTCCCCTTTTATAGAAAAAAAAACTAAAACATATTTAAGAGCATAAAAAATATATAGATATGCTCTTTTGATATGCATGTCAAGATTCAAAATTTAAAACAGTTCAAACTTAAATTTAAATTAACTAAATTTAAACAATATGTAAAAAAAAAAAAAAGAGAGAGAGAGAGAGAGAGAGAGAGAAATAGAGAATATGCAACTTTATAAGAAAAAGAGTTGAAAACTCTTTAAAAAAAATTCATTTAAATATGATGAATTAAATTTAGAATATAAAGGAAAATTTATTAATTAATTTCTATTAAAACAATTCATGGTGAGAATTCTCTTCAATTATTTTTCAAACCCTAGAAATGTTTGATCTTTATGTGATTTGTTCATTATTTAATGGTTGTAACCTATAACCATATTTTTTTTCTTGTTCTTATCCTTTTAATTTCTTGATGTGATATGTTTAATAGTTTCGAGAAAAATCAATGTTTTTTTTCATATTTAATCTATTTTTTTAATTTAAGTAACTATATACGTTGTTAGAGTGTGTATTGACAAAACACTGTGATAACCAATAATAATGAGACTAATGTAATATATATAAAATTTTAAGTTTGAATAATCTTATTATTATTGTATTTTTTATAGGAAAAAAGTGTATATAAACAACCACAAATATTAGGTCATTTATCATTAAAATTGTTTTAACTTAATTAATAATCTTGAATGTAAATTTTGATTATTCAATTGTGTTAAATACAATGATTTAAATATGTTTATATAAAAAAATGTGTAAAAATTTTTTTGAATAAGAAATTGATGTTACATCTTTTAATTTAATTAATGATCTTGAATGTAAATTTTAATTATCTATCTATGTTAAATACCATGACTTAAACATGTTTATATATAAAAATAAAATGTGAAACAAACTTACTGATTAAGAAATTGATGTTATATGATATTGAACAATTTTATTTTATTTTTATTAACATCATATATGTGTATAACTTAAGTTAGATATAA
The DNA here is from genome assembly GCF_000230855.2 of Cajanus cajan. NCBI lineage: Eukaryota > Viridiplantae > Streptophyta > Magnoliopsida > Fabales > Fabaceae > Cajanus > Cajanus cajan. The sequence goes on from NC_138518.1 coordinate 74,960,427, forward strand.
TTATTATAGATGATAATTTTTAAAAAAATATTTAACGTAATTACATATTTATGATCATTTGATTAAGAACTATTAAGATTAACTTAATAATTAAAAGTTGGAGTAAAACATAAAAATTTTAGTTCCATCCTCATTGTTATTATTTGTAATCTTTTCTATTAATAAAGAAATATTTTCATGTTAGATATGCTTGTTATATCATAAGAATTAATTCACCACAACAAGCAAAAAGTAAATATAATGGTAGCATAATTATGAGATCTATTTAATAATTACTCAAGATTGCATTACTCAAATTATATATTTTTTTTTAAAAGTGACATCATAATCAAGCTTATTCAATAATTATTAAATCAAGAGTTACTTAAAATCGTGGCCAAAAATGCTCTTAACTATAACTGTGTTCTTTCTTATTCTTATTTTTCACAGAAATACATGGATTAAATTTTTTTTAAAAAAAAAAGCTTAATCGTACAAAACGATATAACGAAAACCACAAGAACAATTACAACAACAGAGTTGGCTTGGTCCAATAATTTTATCTCTTGCAAATCTAATTAGTAAATCATACTGCCATAGGCATAGCAGGGACTAAGAAGTTAAAAAATTGCATCACCAGTAACATTAAAACGATAATTAATTACAAGTTTTCTATCTTGCAAAGAAGTTAATCCACTACTCTACTATCAATTATTTGAATAATTATACTAAAGAGACCACCCCACAAAATGGTTTGTTGTTTTGACTTTGAACAGCATAACCATGAATATATTGACTATGACCGTTAAAATGTGTGTCGTATTCTATGAGTTGGGATAAAAAAGTTAAAGAAAAAACAGTATCGGTCCAACTTTTAATTTTTAATTTTTAATTTTTAAATTAACACACTCATTATTGCATTTCCTTCAAAAAAAAAAAGTTTCAGCAATACATGGGTAAAATAGTATTGGTCCAACTTAATAAGCCCGGTTTGGGTCTATTGAATTTCAATTATACATTAACTTAATTAGGTTTTATTATTAATTAAATAAAATTATTTAAAATATTTTATATTTCGATTAAATAACTAATATAATTTATGTTTCACTTTAAATACTCTAGAATGCAAAACCAAATTAATTAGGCAAAAAATGTACCTACATGGCTACATATATAGTATATCTCGCTGCCGTTTTAATTTCTACCTGAATTAATTAATTCATACCCCAGTAGCTTATCACAAATATGGTTTCTATATATATTTGTCCGGAAAGTCAGAAATTTATTATATGATCACGCGCGTTGTCTTCACGTTTTAAAATACAACAATGTGAATCTGATGTACATTTAGCAACTTCCTTCGAAAGAAAATTTAGTTGACGAACACAACTTTCAAAGTCCTCCTTTCCTATCATATATAATTTTTTTTTCTTAAGTCATACATAGACCCACCTTGATTGAAAATAAATTTCGGACCGTCTTGTTTTTATACATGAATTCAATATTCCTGGGTTGAACAAGAATAAATGAGAATATGCACATATCGAACTAATTAAAAAATAATACAAGTACTTACATGTATATATGTACGTTAGTAGCTAAAAAAAATGGATTTAATTAATGGTCATATCCTGTTAAAAGGTTTAACATAATCAATTAATAAAAATCACGGTTTATATAACTTTTTTTTAAAACAATTATTGTAAAAAATAACAATTTTATATTTATGATAACGTATGATTAAATGATTTTCGGTGTATTATCGTTAAACTCAAAAAAAGAAAATGTTTGTCAGTAAATATTTACGCAAAATATACCCATAGAACGAACATTAAAAAAGTTATATAATATATGCAGGGTTTCCTAAATCAGTCTGATATATTATATCCATACATCAATCTTAAATAATTTGGAGGATAGATGTATCCTGTATGTATAGTCCCAGAGGACATAAATCCTCAAAATAAGATAAGGTATCCCTATCTTTATTTAATTTTTTTTAAGTTACGAAAATAAGAAAATAATATTAAAAAATATCCAAGAATAAACTATATCCATCCAATGAATTTCCGTGGGTGTGCGTTTACCCCATCATCATATATACCATCAAACCAATCCATTTTTTCTGCTCTCTCTCTTCTTTCTTCTCTCTCACACTCACATTCGTACACATCTTGGCTTTGATTTGAGGGGATTGTAGGGTGAGAAAATGGGGAGGAAGTGCTCACATTGTGGAACCATAGGGCACAATTCAAGGACTTGCACATCTTTGAGAGGCAGCACTAGCACTAGTTTCGTAGGACTTCGCCTCTTTGGCGTGCAATTAGACACGTGTGTTGCCATCAAGAAAAGCTTTAGCATGGATTCCTTACCCTCTTCCTCATTCTCTTCATCAAGAATAACAACCATTGATGATAGCTCTGACCGAACCTCTTTTGGCTATCTATCAGATGGCCTCTTAGGTCGACCCCAAGAGAGGAAAAAAGGTATCCTTACTTCATACTTGTCTCTTCATTACAAAGATAACAATAATTGGATTAGTTCCTTCTAGTTTTGTCTTCACCCTTTTATTATGTCTATCATATCATTCTTATCCCAGTAAGAATCTTTTTATACAAAATAAGCATTCTTTTTTTTCATTATTTTTAGATATTGTATGATTTGTCGGAAAATCTTTGATTAACATTATTAAAGTATACTTTCCTTCATTCCTATATCTACCCTATATGCCTATATATAATCTAACATTGTTATGCATTTTCTTTTTAGGAGTGCCATGGACAGAAGAGGAACACCGAATATTCCTTATTGGACTTGAGAAGCTTGGAAAGGGTGACTGGAGGGGAATCTCTAGAAACTTTGTGACAACAAGAACCCCAACACAAGTTGCAAGCCACGCTCAGAAGTACTTTCTTCGACTCGCAACTTTAAATAAGAAGAAGCGACGTTCAAGTCTCTTTGACTTGGTATGAATTAATATATATTGCTTCAATAATTATTAATTAATTAGCTAGTTAAGTAATTGTGCACTGAATGGTTTTAATTTCGTTCATACTGAACTTGAAGGGTAATTTACCTTTGTCATTGAATATTAATTAATGTGGCAGGTTGGTAGCAACAACGCCAACGTGGGTAGTTCAAATTCAGTTTCGGCTCATCAAAATAATGATGAGTCTAAATGTGAAGTTAAAAATAGTGATGCCACTTTGTCGTTGCTAGGGCGTATAACCTGCTCTGAGCAAGAAACCAAATCAGAAGAAAAATTTGACAATTGCACTCATAAAATTGAAGCAGATGCAGAACTTGAAGATGTTCCTAATCTGGAGCTCACTCTTGCAGCCCCCAAAGAAAGGAGCCTGCAGGAACAAAACAAATCATCCCCTTCTGCTTCATTCTTGCTTGGGCCAATTAGCGTCACTTAAACTATCATGTATTATATATATATATTAATGTTTTAGCTAGGAATGTACCCTTTTATCTGTTGTCAAGTGTCAACTCATGTAGAAGATCACCTGATCAAAGAAACACATTGTTCTTTGAAGTAATAGTAGTGAGTAGTCGTCATTAATTAGTCCCAAATCTATGGAATAATCATATGACATCCCTTCAAGATATACATAATACATCATCAAATATATATAGAGAGAGATATTGACTAATATTATACAGCATATATATATTCATATGCAAATCTCTGTGGAATCCGAATTAGATCGAGTTGTTTTCATTGGGTTTGTTTACGTATCACACACAAAAAAATGAATTGAATTAGTTTGATTTAAAAACTTGTATTTTATACTTTGATAATTAAGTTTTTCTTCTTTTTGCATTTTCTTTAACTAAATAATAACACCTACTTTGTTCCCGGCCTAAACCATCGTGAAAATCATTCTTTGAATTATTAAAGGACTTAATGAAATTAAGATTAAGAGTATAATTAACCGTACAAAATGCCAAATGTCAATGAAATGTAATATCAAACATATATGGAATGGAATTAATTTGATTACTATTTGATCATAAAAGAGTAAGAAAATAGTATTTTATCTTGCAATTATAAAAAATTCAAAATTCAGTTTTTAGATGAAAAGTTAATTATGAACGTTGATAAAAACTACAAAGGTATAACATTTGGTAATTTTGCAATTTAGTGATAACCTGAAAGAACTTGATTTTAGTCCAATTTGTTTTGATTGGATTAAGTAAAATTATTGTTTTTTAAATTAAACCAAATTAACCCAGTTGAACTTGATTAGTTATTTTTTTTTTATAGTCTTATTTCAATTCAAACTAAACAAAGTTGTGAAGACTGAAGACCGGTAAAATAATCTCTGCAAAGTTTTGATATTATTTAATGATTTGTTAAATCATTTATCAATTTTTTATCTCTTTAAATAATGTGACAATATATATATATATATATATATATATATATATATATATATATATTATGAAATTATGAAATTATAGCAGTATAGTCATACAAATTATGTATATATAGGTTAATTTTGATGAGGCAATTTTTTATTCTAGAAGAGATTTTGGAAATTCTTTACTACTGGCTTTAGATTCAGACATTGTTTTGTCCCACTATTTTTTTCTCCATAAACAGAAAGGAAAGTAGGAAACGTGCATAACACTTTAAGTTGAACACTACGTTTGTAGACTAGTAGTTTTCTCAATTTAATATAATTTAACATGTAGGTTTCATTTGAGTGTTTGACAATAGATCATACCAGATTCCTTCAATACTTTGGATCCTTCCTAACTGTTATGTTGTTTATCATAATATATCAATTAATTTTATATCCACATTTTTCTACAATATGAAAGATTTCGGTTCTCCAAGTGTGGTTTACATATTTGTTGAGCAACTTCATTTAAAATGAATTGATTTTAAGATGAAATCTATATAAGTAAGCCTAAATTTGAGTGTAAAATTCATTTGATAGAATATTAATTACAAACCCCAACATGAGATTCTAAGTTTGGAATGTTGAGTACGTACTTACTTAAAAATTTTGAGATGCATTTTTTGGTAACGGGACGACAGTTTTCTTTGTGCAACTTCATTTCAGTCATTCCGAATAGGCTAACAACTTTTTTTGGTAATTTAATGAATAATATAATTAACCTGTTTGGATGGCCGATCCCTCTCTCTCATGCACATTTAATTTATCTATACTCAATATCGATATATATATATATATATATATATATATATATATATATATATATATATATATATATATATATATATATATATATATCTGCATTGGCATCATGTATCCTCTCACATTCAAGATGATGTAGATGTAGAGAAAGAGACTGAAGCTTTTCAGAAGAAAGCATATGGCCCCCCACATAGTGAACAGAACACAGACATTTTTGTCCTCACCATAGAATCGCTGGCTTTTCAATAGTATCCTGCTGGCATAATAAGTAAAGTAAAACATATATATATATATGAAAATCCTGAACAAGCCAAAATTTGGATATGTTTTTATTAGGAAGAAATTGTTAGCTTGGCTGGATCCCTTTGAGTTTGACTAATTTCTTAACTCTCTTATTACCTTCTTTCATTTCCATTAACTAAAATTTGTAAAGAATGTAGATATTCTAGCTAGGTATATGTTTCTACGTGCATGTGATCAGTTAATTAATGAGTTGGTTTGAATTCATATACTTCTATTATTAGCAAAGTTCCATCCTAATTAATTAATAAGATACGGTAGCATTTCCTGTAAGGCAAAATTGTAAAGGCATGGCTTTATTAAGTCAATATTTAGTCAAATTATTTTTACTGATTCTTAATTTCTCTGCGCCTTCTAATTTAATAATGGAGTAAATGCTTTTTCTTGAAATTGTGTTGTTGACTTCGACAGAACTCTCGTATCATATATACGATGGTTGTCATTAATTTTTCTAACAAACAATTGGCGTATCCATCGGTAGTCTTGTCTTTTCATTTTGATATTTTCTACCAGATGTTTTCCTTGGTTTTACTTTATATAGGAAAGTGCAAAGAACTTGGTAAAATTCTTTAAATGAATAAACAATCCGGTTTTTTAATATTTGAGCATCTCGTTTCTATTTCAATCACACAGCAGACATGAATATAGGACTTTTAGCTTAATTAATTTTTTCACCAATTAATTAAACTAATATCTATGAAGTAATACTATTAGTATTATATATGAAATTATAAAATATTCTTCATGATAGAATATATATGTGTGACTAGAAACTGAAGCATATATATCGATCATATCCTTGCATTTTGATTATAATTAAATATATAAAGATAAGGATAGGAGGAAAATGAAGCACGTCCACAAGATTCTGTAGACAATATTATGCCAATCAAACCCTTCTAGGACTATCTGTCCGGAAAGTTCCTATCACTTTTGTGCTTATTTTGTTAAGATCCTTCATGTGAGGAATGCTGAGAGAAAGGCTTCATCAATTTCCTTAGATATGCAAATATATACGGTTTTCAATGGGTACCTGTGTACCTTTTCCTTTTGAATTTCTCACATTCATTCATCAGCTTAAACTTTGAATGTTTCAGCATGATATATAATTTTACTTTTATATGCAACAAAGTTACAGTTGAATATAATGTCTTTAGTCTGCCAATTCCAATTTCCGAAAAATGAAAATCCTTGAATCACCCGTGAACTTGAAACTGATCGAGAGATTTCTACTCATCTGTTTCACTAGGTTTATTTATAAATTATATATCATTACTTTGACAAATGAAATATTTAAGTGACAGAAAAATAATTAATAAAATTATTAAATGTTAATTGACTTAGAATATATACAATTTAATAACAAGATTTTCTTGCCGATAAATAAGGTAATTAATCTCACAAAAAAAAAAGTTATAAAAAAAATTGCATTTTGTTTTTGTTTATTTTTATTTTTTTAATCATAGAATTGACGGAAGTATTTTTCGATTTTTCCAAAAATTAGTTTCCCTTATGCATTAAAGTTATTCCTCTTAACATCATTTTTAATTCGTATTTTGTTTGAGAGCTAGGGATTAAAACTATCTGTTTTTTATTTGTCTCTTTTTATTTCTTTGATTGATTTTTTTAATGATTTTTCTGCTTAAATAACAACAGTAATTTTTGGTATATGATTGGTGGTTGTTAATGCGCTAGCTAGCTCTGTACCTCTTAAATCTTGAATTCTTCTTCTTTTTGGTCTGCGCCTATGGATCAGTCAACGGGTTAGACTGTGTCTCCGTTTTATGCTCTTACCTTCTTGGATTTGGACCGTAAACCTTCTCATTTCTTCCAGGAAAATAATCGATGTTTAAAACGAAAGCGATGCAAACATGAAAAAAGAAAAGAAAAAAAAAGAGAGAGAGAGAGAGAGAGTTTTCAAAAAGATTAATAGAAAATAAATAAAAGAGGAAATAAATAACCTTTTTATATATAACTTACATGTATCATTCACTAAAGTAATTTTAAGTTGGGTCAAAAAGCAAAGATATTTTTAACTTGAAATCAATGTTTAAACTCAAACAATCTTGTGTCAATTGATTTATGTGTTTGAAAGGTAGTAAATATATGTATATAATAACATTTTCCTCCATTCTTATAAAAAAAAATGTTTTATTTTTGTAAATGTGTGATAAAATTTATTTATATCTTTTCATGTAATTACTTATTTTTTTTATTATCATATATATATATATATATATATATATATGACATTTAGAGAAATTTTGTACTTCCAAATAAGGTGGATGCCTCAAACGAGAAATAAGACTCTCATAAGTAAAAACAACTTTAGATGAGAAACGAAACTTGTAAATACTCTCCGTTACACTCTAACACATCCAAATTAGTGAGTAAAGGAGATATGTGAAAATTAACATAGTCAAATACATACATATAGACATGAAATGCCTTACACATCGGTAGTTAGAAATTTCTCATGGGTCATATGTCAACCTGAACATATAGTTTTAAGTTTTTTTTTTTGGTTAAATCAGAAAATAATTTTATTCTTTATTCAATATTGAAACTTTTTTTTTTTCGATTAGTATACATAAAGAAATATTTACAAAATTATCATTAAAATATTTTTCTTTAATTAAAATCAATTTTTATAAATTTTCAAAATATTTTGTTTAAAATTAATGTGCCTTTTATATTTTATTTTAAATTTTAAATTTTTATGAAATATTCTTCCATCTATGAAATTAGTTCTCTTAAATATGTTTCAAAAATATTTCACTTATATCAAAGAAGGGTAATGTAGTCTAATAGGTAGCAGTGTACGGAGGTCGAGTTTGATCGGATTTGATCTAGTTTAGGACCCAATTACAGTGATGATGTACTAATTGGATCTATTACTCGGAGTCAAGAAGTCGTCATGGATGACATTTAGAGTTGTAAATAATAATAAAAGAATGAAAATAAACTTTATAGAGTGTAAAAATCAGAGTTTAAATTAATTAATTAATTAACCTAGTAAGTAATGAAAAGATGTATATGGGCATCATTGTACTTCTGGGATTATCTTGAACATCAGCATATATAACTTGGTTATACTTTCGTTGGAGAAAAATAAATGCTGTCGTTCCTTCTTCTCTCAACGTCATTTTGAATATGATATTTAACACATTTCTCCTTAACTGTTCTCCCACACTCATGACCTAGCACGTACAAACACACCAAGAAGTTGATACCAAGAGGCCACGCCATCAGAAAAAATCACCTACGCAATAAAAAGTAAAGGATATATAATCTGGGCTAAGTTCAGCTCTTAACTTGTTGATTTAAAAGGGGTAAAATGTGCATATAAATTTTAATATATTTCATTTATGTAGAATTGATCATGGTACACGTGAATCCTGTGTAAGAAATAAATCAGTGTTTCTACATGAAATATGAAGATAAAGGAAGCGCATTGTAAGGATTTGGGTTTGGGGACTGGGGAGTGCTACAGAGTTACAAAGGACGTACACGCTATGGACCAATGGGAGGCATCCACGGTTTAAGGCCTTCAGGACCCCTCTGAGTAGAAATGTCCTGCTTCAGTTAAAATTCAGAAATAAATGGAGGGGACCACTGACGATTCCCTTTTAGTTGATTTTGAACTCTGAGCAACAAAAATACATAACATGTAACCTGCTGAATAGTAATTGGATTTGGAACAGACCAACGTCGCCGGACTCGCCACCATTCATTCTTATACTGATATGACAGCACATGTTGTTGCTATATGATAAACGGGATTTAAATGCAACAGATACCAAAGAAACACATCAAACCAAACCCCTTCCAGCTATGTTAAAGTTCCCACAATGCGTTTTGTCACTATTCATGTCCATAAATTTTGTATCCAGTACATGTAATTAATGGCTGACCACCATGCTCTCACTGTCTCCGTGTGTTTAATCAGCACGTGCATGGGAGATAAGTGTCTAGTGTCTACCCTATAAGTATAACTGGTTAAACCTAAAGAAGAGAGCAGACGTAAAATCTAGTCCAACATAAAGGTTTCGATATATACATAAAAAAACGTGAGAAACCATGTCAGACAGAGGCGACATATCTACTTGAATACAATATGTTTTTCACTCCTGATTGTTTATACCATCCCTAAACCACTGATTTTTTCAGGAGATTTACCGTTCACGACGAACGAAAGGTGAAGAAATTTCACGTTTGTTTCTGCTGATTTGTACCGAAAGAAAAGCAAAGAAAAACGGGAGAACGTCCTCGTGAAGTTGTGAAAAAAAGAGATGAAAGTCACGTAAGAAATGAGAAAACTCGATAATACCTCTGTTTCAAAGGCTGAAAAGAGATTAAGAATGGAAACACATAATCGATTATGCATGGCACATAATCAATTATGAACTGGCATAATCGATTATGCCTCAGCATAATCGATTATGCCAGCCCATAATCGATTATGTGCCGTGCATAATCGATTATCGGTTGACATAATCGATTATATTCCATACATAATCAATTATAGGTTGACATAATCGATTATATGCCATACATAATCAATTATAGGCTGGCATAATCGATTATGCCAACCCATAATCGATTATGTGACATACCCATTTCTCCCAACCTCAATTTATGCAATACCACCGCACCCTCACTTGGCACTTGCTTTTTCCTTTTACAATTATCTAACTATTGTATAAAATAATACTATTATTTATGCCAATACCTTCTTCGCTTTTTCCCCTGTTCAACTTCATTTTTTGAATTTTGGAAACCAATCAAGCATGCCAAATTGGAAAATCAACTAATATTATTATTATTATCATTATTATTATTTATTATTATAAATATTATTATTATTATCATTATTATTAATATTATTATTATTTATTATAATTAATATCATTATTATATATTATGATTCTTATTATTTTTCTAATATTTGTTATTATTATTATCATTATTTATTATTTTTTTAATAAATTATACTTATTAATATAATTTTATTGTAATTATTATTATTTACAATAAATAATATTTTACTCATTTTTAATCCAAGAATAAAAGTGTAAATTACATATTCATCTATTAAATTTTTAATTTTTATCTATCACATCAATCAATTTCTACACAAATTCTCACAAACTTTCCACTCACTTTTCACTATCTTTCCCTTAATCCAAACAACCTCACTTTCCACTCTCTTTCTCTTCAAATCTTTCCTTTTCCACTCCTCCAAATCCATCCTTCAATCCAAACACAACCTAAATCCCCTTTTGTGAATAAGAGAGAGAGATAGAGAAATCCAGAGCTGCTCCATTTCTTTGTTACCATAAAATCCGGTGGAGATAGTATAAAAATTTAGGATGAGTGACAAATTATTCCAACACATTGGCAAATGGAAACTTCAAGTAGTTCCTGGTCATTAACGTTGACTTGTGAAAAAGACTAGCTGTTTCATGGAGGTGATGAAAGGGAAGAAAGAGAGAAAGATTACTGGTTACTCTCAGTAGCCGATGATGTTTACCACACAACATATTCCACCTCTTTAACAATCAATTAGAAGAAATGATGAACGGCGCATCAATTTACCTTCCACTTTCATTAATCATTTCAAAAGTTTATGAACATGATACATTTGAATTTGATGACTGCTTTAATGTCTAGAATTGTACAAGGACAACTTACACATTCAAAATTCAATCAACCCAAAATTTTGGATGAAATAAAGGGAAAGTAAAGGGGAAAAATATTCAAGAGGATTGCATCTAATAAAATGAATTACACTACCAACTGCAACTACAGATTACTTTATACACAAGAATAGGCCATTCAAGTTAATAACATGGCCCAAGTCACTAGGTTAGTGGATGGATCCGGTTTAAAGTCCTGGTCCCCCTTGGCCTGCGTTTGCCATTTGCATTCACTATAACAGCGCGTGTTCTGAAAGCAGACAGTATATAGTTTTTTGCAATGAAAAATGTTTTCATCCAGTAACCTTATTTGCACTTTTTAGCACATGTCCTCCTTAGAACGAGAAGCCAAGTATAGCCCGCAATCATTCCTGCTTCATAATATATTTTAATATCATGAATCATGAGAGCCTTGAACCATCAGAGTAATACGCTTAGCACTGTCCGCACGAAAGCTGTCCCCTTTAAATGCAATCTGAGAGTAAAATCATACTCAGGATCCTCCAGACAATTGAAACAACAAAAAGCTATAATTGTTTAAAAAATCCCTTGTCAGTTACTAAAGCTGTAGCCTGTAAGTTACCTCAGTCGGACTATCAGGAGGGAACCACCGCAACAATGCACCAAGATGCACAACAGCGGGAATTAGCTTGAAAAGCAAAGGTGTAGTCACCTGCACTATTTCTGTCTGCGTAAGCTTCAAAATCTCACAAATAGTTGAGAACTTGATGCAAATAACATATCAAGATTACCCATGAAACTGGCTATAATACTCAAAACTATGCACAATAATTCTACAAAAGGAAGACCAAATGTTTTACTGGTTATAGCCTGTTAAAAACTTCACTCAGATTTACTGGTGATACCCTGGTTGTCATGTGTATGCAAACAGACAAAATAAAGATGGTCAACAAACAAAATTTATCTACCAAAAACAAATAATACGGTTCACTGATGATGGCTAGCTGAATACTATGAACATGATTTCCGATAAAAAGGATTATCATACTTTTCATTAAGCCCCATTTTCTATATTATACAAATGTTGAAAAATTACGTCAGAAAAATGACCATGGTTTGTGGGCTTGAAACAATAGTTTGCCAGAGTAGATGCAACTTGCAATCTCTATAGTGGGTATAGATAGCCTAATAACTCTAACCCTTGTACCAAAACCATAAAGTTATTCTATGATAAAAAGAAAATTCAATCGTGACAGAAGCTTTAAGAGGATATCGCTATACAAAGAGAGAGATAATTGTTTCTGCAAAGTAAAAATAAAATAAAACAACTTTAATTTTAGGGATGAAAAACTAGCATGTCTTCGAAGGGGATGGAATGGCTCGAGTGATACAAATCACACAATGCCGGCAAAGTAATTGCCAGTTTGAATTCATGACAAATGAACTGCACCAGGATTGCTTAAAAGACCAGTATTTCAACATTGTTATAAGGTTTGATAATTTCGTATAAATATTATTCTATAAAGAAGTGCATGCATACCAGACTAAGAGCTGTTGTTCCAAGAAGCAATAAATACAACTTTCCCTGCAGTAAGAATCAGACATTCAATTTATGTATTTAAAAGTAAACGCAGAAAAATGCAATTACATTCACATTTCAAATGATAAAAGCACAGCTAGAAAACTGCATATTTTTTTAATAAAATACATTTCCAACCTTGTGCTAAAATTTGTTTCCTTAAATACTGGAAGATAAATTTCACTGTCTTCATAAGCATAAGCACAAATTAGATAAAATGACTGTCCCAAAATGAAGCACATACCTCAACTAAATGAAGATTTGAAGCACGGCTGAGAAGAACAAAAGCAAATTCCCCAATTTGAGCCAGGGACATCCCAACCTACGCATGTGGAATAACCTAAGGCTCCTCCGTCAATGAAATGTATGAAGTAATCAACAAGCAGGTGTAATTGTATTAACTGTTGTCAAATCTTACAAGAAGTGAAGTCTTGTTGCTGTATCCAAACCCCTTGACAACAGATGCAGCTACAATTGTTTTTATAATGATCACCAGTATAACAGCTGCCAGTAAAATGTCAACATGATTCCAAAGGAAATGGACATGTATAAGCATCCCGATGCTGGCCAAGAACAGGGCAGCAAAAAAGTTGCGAATTGGCTCAACCTAAATATTTATTAACAACCTTGAGTAACCTCAAATAACTAAAGCAAAAGATGAACATCTGAAATTTTATTTGCTTTTGCTTCAAGAAGGATCCTTGAAATACATTTGGGAAGACCACCGTCAATGATGAAAATACAAAGAAGTATCAAACAGAATATTCAAACATACCCACTCCACTAAAACATGCTTAACATGACAAAGAACAGCTGAATACCCAGCTACCCACACGGAAAAAAAAAAATCATAAATACCAAGCAAAAGATAGGAACTACAAAGAACATAGATCCTAGGACAATGTCTTACTTGTTCAAGTGTATGTTGACCAAGATCTGTTGTTGATATCATCACTCCCGCAGCAAAGGAACCTAGTTCAAAGCTTAAGCCCAGCTTATCACTACACTGAAATGAAACAACAACTTATTAAAACATTTTTTTAAAGTTACAAAAGTTGTTTGGACTTTATAAATGTATGTATAAAGAAGTGTCAGGCATGCATGCATTTAAGCAACCCCTCAAATTTAGGGAAATAAAGTTGGGTGCATATTACACATCAAGAGAAAACAACCAGACTTATCCATGACTGGCATCATACAGTGTACATGATAAAACAGACTACTAAGATGAAATGGATTTCCAAATAATGAAGATTAAGACTTCATAGAAGGCACACCCAAGCAACAAGTAGGCAGAATGCCACTGATGCAAGTTGATAAAGTTCATTGGTCTGCACAAAAATAAAATAAAATCAGTTCAAAACTAACACACAAACATTTAATGACAGAGCAAAAGGTCTATCTTCACCTGAGAGGACAAGCTTATCATAAGCTTAAGGAACCATGGCACACATGTACGACATAATATTGTCAAAACGGCCAAAAATGAAATCAAGACCACCAACCTGAAGCAACAGAATTAATAAACCAGAAAGAATAAACAACTGAATTAAGCATACAACCAAGTAGGATGAAGTTAATATCATCAGCACATCAAGTCAAGGTCACTTCCTTACGAAATTCAACTAGAAAATGGAGTATGTAATGCTGTATTGCTGTTATCTATGCAAGCAGAACACCTTTAGTTACAAGTTTCTTTTTTTAGATCCTGGGACTGGACACAGTTAAGGGGCAAATCCTCTACCCACATATGCTACTCTAGTTACTAGTCTTTTATGTAGATTGATTCTGGGATAGGATAAGATTTTTTTATGACAATCATCTGGTTGTCATCTAATGGTCTCTTCAAGGAACTCTCCATCCCAAGAAAGCAAAAGGAACAAAGAACTTTATTCTATTCCCGAATTTGATTGTTTTTTCTTTGTATTTTGTTGTAGTGCCTTTGCTAGGGATGAATTTTGTGGACTCTCTTATATGTACACCTTACTGATAGGGGTGTGCAAAAAATCCAAATTGATCCGAACCGATCCATAACCGATCCGATCCATATTGAAAAATCCGATCCATTTTTAAAAAAAATCCGAACCGAACCACTTTATAAAACCGGTTCAGTTATCCGATCCATTTTTACAAAGTGGATCGGTTCGGTTCGGTTTGGTTTTCTAAAAAAACCGATCCATATATGAATAAAAAAGTGGATAACTGCACCGCACCGAACCGATCCAATTTCAAAAAAACCGATCCATATTTTAAAAAAACCAAACCGATCCACTTTATAAAAAATGGATCGGTTAACCGATCCACTTTTATAAAACGGTATAAAACGGTTCGGTTCGGTTTGGATCGGTTTTTTGAAAAAACCGATCCATGAACACCCCTACTTACTGATAGCTATTATTAAATCATAATTATTAATGTCACATAAATTTTGTATTGAAGACAACAATAACAATTTTATCGTAATAGCGATATGATAATAAGACTAGGGCAATCCATGCACTACAATGTTTCTTTTAATAAAATTCACATACAAGAAGTGCATTAGAACTTCATGTTAACATATCATGCTCAGTAATGGCCAAAAGGGGGTCAAGCACACCAAAAATTTCAGCTCACTTGCATCATCTTAAAATCTCATAGTCATAACAACCTAAGCATCAAAACTATGAGCAGAATATCTTTTATTGATCCACAAAATAGATGTTGAATAGCTCAAAGTGGAATGACAAGATGAGAATACTATGTAGCTGCATTGGGGATCCTTGGGGTTTAATATCATATCACAGATCTTCATAAACTATGGAGAGAGAAGATAAATGAGGGAAATCGATCCTATGATTAACTTACGACTTAGTCATGGATATTACTCCCTGAAGAACACCTGACGTTCCACCCAAAACAGGAAGCAGCGCAAAGAGCAAACCAACAGCACAATCCTGAAAAGAACCAATAATTTCAAACATTTCATTAAAAAAATCTTAACAAGGAATATAGGCGTCATTGATAGCATTAGTCTCTACTAGCAGCAGCAATGTTTCAGTCATACACGTGCATTCATTAATACAAAAATAATAGTACATACCTGCAGTATCAGAGTTCCAATTGTAACCTGACCATGAAGGGCATTGACACTATTCCTTTCCATTAAGAATTTCAAGACCTATGGATCAAAGAAGAATATAAACAAATTTAAAGTAAAATAACAGTAATGAGAAAATAAAATATTTCAAGATAATGCTTTGTTTAGGTGTGATGGAAAAGAAGAATGATAATATCTAGAAAAGAAGTGATCATAGAAAGAGATTAGTATTTTAGATTTTTCATCAACAAGAAAACTTCACTCGGCTACTCTAACTCGAAGCCAACTACTAGTGCATTGCATATAAATTTCTCCTCAATCTAACACTAAATGGAACTGTGTCCTTCATAACATTCTAGCAAAAATCTTCATTTTGTCCTTAAATTTTTGCTAGATTTGATCTGTGATAACAAAGCCTATATTTCAACTAACACTTTGACCCTAAAAAGATAAAGGGACCACCTCCTTCAAAGAAAAATACCTTTATTTCTCATATTTTCCATTGTCCAGCAATTTAATTAACACACAGCTGAAACACTATGACAGCTGTATAGAATGCAGAAATATGAATCAAATATAATCCAAGTGCAACCAGTTAATGATTGCAATAGTATATCACAGTTATTAAAGTGCACTGTGCAGGCATAAGTTACTTAAAATACTTTTTGCCTGCAGTTAAACATTAAACAACATAACAAGTTCATTGTCCAACAAAGTTGTAGCCATACTTGAGGTGTATAATGTAGAAAAGGGATATCAGAAAGAAAACATGTAACAGTGTGATCAGGAAATTACCACAGCTGTTGAAGACATGGATAAAAATGCACCAACAAATATTCCTTCAGATGATTTACCACCACATAACTGCATGTAGAATTTAGGTGTAAATATCAGAAATTCACTGACAACAAAATGGGAAGATTTTTGTAATAAATAAGACTACTGGATCAGGATGACATCAATTGTTTCACTTAATAGGATGCCACGAAATCAACCCATTTTCCTAGAAAACTATTTTAACAGTGTCTTATGGCCCTGTATTGAGATAAATTTGATAACAGGGTCAATTCACCCATAATACAGTAGACCAATAAATGCAACTCACAGATATACCGAAGATTCAACCCCTTATGTCTGTGTGGGGGGGTTGGGAGTGTGTGTGAGAGAGAGAGAGGGGGGAGAGCAAATTTTTAATGTATAATTAGAATAAATGAATCATGTTAATATCGAAGTCTTGGCGTGATATCAATTTGATCTGTAACTAAAAAAAGGTAAATGCCATAATGAGGTAAATGGAGAGAAATAATTCTAAACTTAAACAGTAAGATTAGTGTATCAACCTAGGAAATCTTTTTAAGTTCCTTCCGATCAAATCTCTCGTCTAGTTTGATCTCATATAGGTAAAAGTATTATGCCAGCTTACTCTTTTTTTATAGCATGAAAACAGGAAAGTTTTTCTTGCCAATTCTCACAATATTCCTATATAGTTTTTTATAGTTAAAGACAGATCTCATATTATGAGAAAGCTACATTAATTCATCCTGCTCCATACATAAATCAGAAAATCTTTCCAGAACTGAACCAAAAACTAAACATAACTGATATCAAGAGTTTGTGGTATACCAGATAACAAGATGTAATGAACAATATGGGTTGCAAACTTGCAAAGCATATTTATAAGGAATTAAGTTTTGCAAACTATTTGTAGAAGAAAAAGACATACTGAAGCTGTTACTCCACACAAGCACATAAATAAGAAAATTTGGAGCAGGCCTCCGAGAATAGCCACTGCTCGGACAACTCGAAGCTGCAAACATGAAAAGAAAGATATATATCATATATGGATGAGCAAAAAGTATACAGGTTTAAGCTAAAAGGAATTAATGAGTATACAATCCAACCTTTGTTGTTGAAAACTCTAAGCCCAATGCAAAGAGCAAAAATATAACACCAAATTGAGCAACTGTCTCAACCTGCAAGGAATGAAAGCAATATGAGAGGCTATTATGAGATAAAATAGATGACATTAAATTATCACTTCACTCCGGTATGTCATGAAGAAAGAGACTACCCATGACATCATGATCCCATTCAAACAATGATTTTATTTCTAGAAATAATGTGGCTAGCTAAAAGAGAGGGGGAAACGTACTTGGACCATTTCACTAACAAAACTTAAACCTCCTGGTCCAATGATTGATCCTGCCAGCAGATATCCAGTCATCACCTGCAAATTTAAATGTATGGATGATCCCACTTCTAAGAGGTATATGGTAGAGATAACTAGTTAAAACACTAAGACAATGATTGTGACCAAACCGGTTGTCCAGCACAAGCAAAGGCAATGCCACCACAAGTTGCAGAGACAATGACAACCACGAGATCTGATATCAATCTGAAAATACGGTGTATATAAAAGGATAAGCAGCCCGACTAGTTAGTAGCTGCAGCCACTCATACATGTAATGCTACTTGAAAAAGAAAGAAAAAGGGTAGGAACAATTTGTAAACCTCAAATCTAATTGAAGAACAGGATACTTTGACTTGGGATTGGATATGATAAAGACATTGTCCTGATGATGAAACAATAAGAAAAATATAAATAAAATAAAAATTAAATCCATTTTTGAGAAGAGTGATAAGATTGAGCTTTCATGCATAAAATTGTAATGATGTAGCAGTAACAGAAAATTATAGCACTCTGTTTAAAAGACCTAAACTTCAAGAGCTTGAATCAGACTTACCTTTCGGTCAATTAAAGTTGGCATATCCTCTGCCCTATTCTCATTATCTAAATTGAAGACATCGTGGAACTGAAAAGACCTGATAAAAAAGTTGACAAATGTAATAGATATAGAAAATAGTAAATGCATTTGCATTTAATTTTTTAACCAACAGTCCATTCGAATCTACAAGAAATAGGTGCATACTTTTCCTCTTTGCTCTCATTTTTCTTGGGCCTAACTCTGGCAACAGTTTCCAAAACAGCCTGACACATTAAACATGTCATGAGAAGGACATTAGATCATGAGTCTACTCAAGGGCATATAATAAACCACATATGTAAAATCCGTCAAAAATATGAAGACTCAAAATTAGAAAATCAGAAGTAACCAAGACGCGGTTTCCCACCCTAAAATTCATTATCCAGAGAATCTAAAACACAAATTCGACACATCATAAGTGATTCTGAACATGTTAACATAAACTCTAACTTCTGTCCTCGAATCAGCTTTATAATCATCTAACAAATTAAAATTATCATCAACAGGCTTAAGTCCTGACCAGAATTGAACTCTAGCCAAAAGCTAGATACCTATACTACCGGAATTAGGTCGCTAGTGTGCTAAACACTATTGCCCCCAGGATTGTTACATGTCTAAACAATCCAAAAATTCAGGAGGCAATTAAATATATCTTGAAAAGCAACTTACTACATACCTGCTGTCCAGCAACGCTGTTGTTGAAACCACCAGGATCGGTACCTGCAAAAGAGTCAGGGTAGTTCATTAAAGCGCATTCATCTGAAAAAAAACTTACCACAATGCTACGCACACGTGGTTCGTCAAGGATTCAACACGTTCATGACAACATATCCACGAGAAAACATGGAAGTTGGAAACATTTCAATGAATTACCAATACCATCATAAAAGCCAAAAAAAATTATAATCACAGTACACACATTATTACGAGGAGAATTTACAGAAAGTAGAAGTAATTTAGCAACGCACCAATATCACAAGAAGAATCAGGAAATTGAAGAAAAACGCATCCAGAAAATTAAACGAAACTCCAATTGAACGGCATTTTAGGAGATTCATATTGGAAAAGCACACACACAACAACGACGATCCAACGGAACGAAATTAAACGAGAAATTTAGAAAGGGTTGAGCATTAAAAAGACGAAGCGAGAGAAGGTAGATCTGCGAACCTTCATTCTGCTCATTATCGGGGAACTCTCGTTCGAGAGCCCGATCGATCATGTTGGCGAAGCTGTCATCGTCGGATCTAGCGAGCGAGGCATTGGCGAGGGCGGTTGCGTTGGCTCCGGCGAGGAGAAGCTCCGGGTCGGTCTGGGCGTCAGCGTGGCGGAGAGAGAGAGAGAATGATGGAAGAGAGAGAAGCAGATAGCAGAGAATGAAAAGGTTGGGAAGCGCATGTGGCGTTAACCTCATCTCCGAGCGTCGGAGAGAGAGAGGAGAATGGAGGAGTGGTGAAACGACGCCGTGGGGAGTTAGCAGCAGCGTGGTGTTTGGCGCGCGAATTGTTTATCTCTTTGTGTCACTCCTCACTCTTAACTCTTACGCGCAGAGAGGTTGTGGGTTAGAGAGGGGTAGCGTAGAGTGGAAGTGGGAAAGTACCAAACGGTCCTCCATTTTATTCGGTGTTGTGAAAATTGAAAGAGCAAGTTCCCAGTTCGAACGCCAGGATGGCCAAGTGCGTCTACGCGCAACAGGGCGCGTGTCTTTCACTGCACACCCAAGATGCTTACTTCTCTCTCTCACTCATGCAAATCATTACAGCTACAGAGAAGTTAAGAACTCAACTTTTCTCACCAATCATGTTTTTTTCGGATTTACTGGATATTCAAAATTTTCCCTTTAACCTAAATTTGGAAACACATAACATAATTGATAATTTCTTTTTTTTAATAAATATATCTACAGCTTACTAAATTTTTAAATAAATAATAAATGAATATAAATTTATTGTTTATTTTATTAATTTAAAATAAATCATTCATCCTCTCCTCTCCTCTTCTTAAAGTTTAATTATTTATTTTCTGTGCTTTAGGGATGTAAAAATGGTATGTTTTTAATTTTTATTTTGAATTCTAATGTTGATAGTTTTAAAGAATAAAAACATTTGATAAAGTATTAATTTTTTTAATTTTTTTTCTCCTATTAAAGATAATGATTAATGAGAATATATGTTTCTTATTATTAAATAATGAGAAAAGAATCTGATAAATAATTTTTTCCCACTCTAAAACTTTTATTATTATTTATTAATTTTATTAAAAATTGACATATAAATTTTGATATAAAATAATATTTTTATCTCTTTAATAAAATTAAATTATAACAAAATAAAATCAATATATCATAATTTTATTTTATAAATTTAATAAAATTAACTAGTATAATTACTTAGATTAGTTAGCATAATTTTAAAAAATATATATATTATATGATGTAGAGTGAGGTGAGTATTTGATACAATTAAAATAATAAGCTTAGTGCTTCACCAGTAAGGTTGAGACACTTTACGCAATGCCTGTTAGAATGGTTCTGTCGAAAATTCAATTTATATATGAGGTGAAAACTAAATGTTTGGTGTTCAAGTTTGTAAAATTATTTTTAAAAAATATCGTATCATTATTCAAACTTAGAAGTAACAAGTTAAGATCATTATAAAAATTGATTTTAGCAAATTGAATTATGAAACTCGCTCACGAAACAGAGTCTCAATCAAATTACTAAATTAAGTTTTTAACTTTAACTGAAAGTTAAACATTGTTGATATGACAGAAAAGAACACAACTTATTCTTTAAGTCGATTCTAAGTTTTCTATTTTAAAATTTTTAAAATAAAAAATTAGTGTGTTTACTTTTTAAAAGAAAAATAATATGCCTTCACCAAAAGGAACAAAAATAACGAAAAAATTAAAGTTACTTGCTATTTAACCGATTAAAAATTTATAATTAATAGATTAAAGTTGTTTTGAATATGTGAAACAAGTCAACAACTTTAATAGAATATGACGCTGTTTTGCTATTTTAATTATTTATAGTCGATTATAGTAATTTTTTATACTTTTATTATGATCTTTTTATAATGCTATTCACATACTTCTACACAAGTTAGGAATTAGGATGCAACAGTATCATATTGATCTAAACTTCGTATTAGGTTAAAGATGTAGAATTGAGAATATAGAATTGACAGTTTTAGTACAGTCTGAGAATGTAGAAAAGAACAAGGTTTATACTCTACTAATTTTTAGTATTAAAATCAATATTAAACAGGTTTTGAAATCTGTAATTAATAAAATAATTATTTTCAATTTAAATTTAACTTCAAAATAATTTCAAAAATAAATTAATTTTTTGAAATATTTTAAAATATACAATAATCTCCACATATTTCAAAAAAATTGAAAAATATTTTGATTTCTGATGTAATGCACCGAACTTGGTGTAATAAGATATTAAACCAAATTTAGATTAATAAAACAATTTAACACAATGTAGTAAATATAGCAAATTATTAAATGTAAAACATTTGATTTATATCATAAGTTAACTAATACACCCTACACTCTTTGTTGTTATTGTTGTGTTAAACTTTCACGATCCTATATAAGTGATCCTATAGAAATGACTGCACTTGAAATTAGGTGATTTCATCAAATGTAATATATTACCCTAAACTCTAATATATCATATAAGGGATATGAAAATCATTAAAATCTTTATAAGATATTAAAATTTTTCATAATCATATAAATCCTAAATTATAAAGATTATCCTCTCGTTAATACAATTTCAACACTTTCAATGTTAACGGGACTAACAAGTTTTTTTTTTCCATTAAATCTTCATCAAGGATCTTTAATTACAAAAGTTTGTTACCATCAATGTTTATTTCAAGTGGTTTTCATAAAATCTCATTTCCCTTTTTATTTATAATTCACTTTAGTTAGTAAATAACAAGGGTTTAAAGTCAAATAATTGACCAAATCCATTCCCTTTTTATTTATAATTCACTTTAGTTAGTAAATAACAAGGGTTTAAAGTCAAATAATTGACCAAATCCATTGTTAAGTATAGATAATAATTTTTTATCTTTTAAACAATTCTAATATCTCATCATTTCTTAATTGTATATTTTCAACATAATATTTGCTTAATTTTTTCAATCACTAAGAGCAACTCCAATGAGAGCTGCTAGTCCCATGAAACAACTCAAGCCTCAGTTTACCAGATTTTGGTGGAGGAAGAGATCAGCGGCGCAGGGTTAAGGCAGGGGTTGGACGGCAGAGGCGCGGGGTTGGACGACGAGGGTTTGACAACGGAGACGCGGAGTTTGACAATGGAGGCACGAGGTTTGACAGCGGAGGCGCAGGGTTTGACAGCGAGGGTTTGACAGTGGAGGCGTGGAGTTTGACGGCGAAGGCGCGGGGTTTGACGACGGAGGCACAGGGTTTGACAACGAGGGTTTGACAGTGGAGGCGTGGAGTTTGACGGCGAAGGCGCGGGGTTTGACGACGGAGGCGCAGGATTTGACAGCGAGGGCAAAGCCACGCGCGACAACTTTATTGAAGGCCTCGAGAGCCTTATCGAAGCAACACCATGGCCTCCCACAATGGACGGCAGTGCCTCCCACCAAGCACGGCACACGAGCGGAGGATGGAGAGTGAGGGAAGGAAAAAAGAAAAATGAGATTGAGGGGATGGAGAGTCCGGGAGGAAAAAGGAAGAGAGTGAGAGGAAGAGAATGGCCGGGAAGAAAAAAGAGACGTTGGGAGTTTAAAAAAAAAATAAAAATAAAAATAAAAGAACTGTTTAAAGCAGCCGTTGGGTATTTTTTTATAAAAAAAATCACTATAAGTATTTACTATTGCTTTATTTTATTTTTAATATCTACTTATTGTGTATTTTTTCTCGTAATTTAGTTTCTTTCATTATAGTGCAATTATCTTTTTTAATAAAAATTTAAATTTGATTCATAAATGATTAGAAAAAAATTCTAAAAGTTGAATTTCTTAAAACTTCTTACAATTGGAGTAAATTTGTGTTTAAGTTGTTTAATGCTGACATGACACACTGAAGACCATTTTTTTCATTTTTCAATACATAAAACAACTCAAATGAGTTACTTTCATTGGAGATACCCTTAGTTATCCACACACAAAACAAAACACAATTTCACAAACGATAAAAAAGAGAAACTCCTCTCTCTCTGTTTATGGTGAACGATGGAGGAGCTACCAGGTCCCGTGGTGGTGGAAATCCTGACTCGTTTAACGGACTCAAGGGATCTGGCGCGGTGCAGGGTGGCATCGAAGAGCCTAAACACGGTGTCGTACGAGGTGCTGTGGCTGAACATGGTGTGTTCCATGGCCTTGTTATTGAAGCTGTTGAATGCAAAAAAGACAATTGAAGTGGGAGTTTTTACTGGATACTCTCTTCTACTCACAGCACTCGCAATTCCTCTTGATGGAAAGGTTTGCATTTTTCTGTTGTTTGGCACATTTATACGTTGGTTTTATGTTAGCAACTCTATTGTCTGTTGTGGTGAAGATTATAGCCATAGATCCAGACAAAAAAGCTTATGACATAGGACTACCATTCATTAAAAAGGCTGGTGTAGAACACAAGATCGACTTCAAAGAGTCTCTAGCTTTACCTGTTCTTGATAAACTCTTAGAAGATGTGAGCATGCACGATTCTGCGTTACTTTCATGTTACTAAAATATCAATGTCATTTCATATTACAAGGAAAAAGTTAAACTTTAATGCAGCCTTCGAATAGGGAATCTTTTGACTTTGCCTTCGTTGATGCTGATAAAGATAACTATTGGAATTACCACGAGCGACTTCTTAAACTGGTAAAGATTGGTGGGATAATCATCTATGATAACACTCTTTGGGGAGGAACTGTTGCATTGCCCGAAGAGGATGTTCCAACACCCAAAAGAAGATTCAGGAAGGCTACACTGGATTTCAACAAAGCAATTGCAGATGATTCGCGCGTTGAAATTTCTGCTGTTTCAATAGGTGATGGCTTCACTATCTGCAGGCGTACTCCTTGAACATCATCTGCCAATGTTGTATTATGGTTGAATTAACTAATGTACTGTGTTTTCGGTTTAGTGGGTGGGGCTTGCTATAATTACGTACTAGGAACTTTGTTGTGGGGTACATTTATTTAAGTGAATTAATGTACTTTGTTGCGGTATTTATTAGGTACTTAGAGCATCTACAATGGGAGTTGCTTATAAGCAACTTCCAACCACTTTAAATGGGTCCCACTGTGCCACGTCACTCATAAGCAATTCATATTATATTTTTACAACTTTTGCTCCAATGGAAATTGCTTATAAGCACTCCTACTTTTTTACAACTCATACTACACTTTTTGACATCTCATACTATATTTTATGATAAATTTTTATAAAATTAATTATTATAAATAATATATAAATATAAATAATTAACAAAACAAATTACATAATTAAAAAATTACAATAATAAAAAAATATAAAAAATTACAATAATAAAAATTATAATTAAAAAATTACAATAATAAAATAATATTAAAAATTCTCCTCAGTCTCTCTTTCTCTCAAACTCTCAAATTCTATCTCTCTTTCTCTCTATTTGCTGAGCCGCGCACGCGGGGGAGGGGGTTCAGGTCGGCAGCCGCGCGCAGGGGTAGGGGGTTCCGGTCGACAGCCGCGCGCCGCAGGGGGAGGGGGGTTCCGGTCGGATCCGCGCGCGCAGGGGGAGGGGGTCTGGTCGAAGCTACGCGCAGGGGGAGGGGGTCCGGTCGAAGCTACGCGCAGGGGGAGGGGGTCGCGCAGGGAGGGAGTTCTGGTGCGGGGGCTGTCGGGACTGGTTGTTTGGAGGGTTCCACGTAGATCCGATTCCACCAATCAAATGTCTCTTCTCAGTGCTAAGCTCCGTTGCTTGTAGAAGCAACAAAGAAAATTTTTTAAGCAACTCGATTGCCACGTAAGATCACTCCAACGGGAGTTTCTTACAAGAACCGTTCCTTAACAATAAGCAACCCACTAAGCACCTCCCATTGGAGGTGCTCTTAGTATGAATGATGTGTACTAGAATTTGATTTGCCTCATCATGATCTGCAAGGCATATGGTGTGACTCTGATGTAAAACTGGGAGCGTTGCTATTTATTATTAATAAATAAAACAGAACGTTGTGTTGTAGCGTGTCTATAATGGAATGTTTTGTTTCAGTGTAAGATACATTATTCTTACAGATGTTTGGTAACGCGGAAATTAGTTTAAGGTGAATACCCAAATTAGTCCATAAAAACAACATCGTTCATGTATTAGAAGTAAACAGAAACCAGTGCGCAGAATGGTTGAATTAACCAAAGGACTACACGAGTGCAACTTCGAATTAGAAACAGATTATGATGTACAAAATACGGGAGCACAATATCCATTCATGTTAACAAAAACGGGATTAATTTCCGCAAAGCATCATCTCTAATCTACCATACTCATCATGCATGAGCTGCTATGTTATAACCTTCATACAGGAGAAAAGCATTCTGTCTTCACATAAAACATAAAACATAAAACATTCTTTGAATGTTTATCTGGAAACATAGATGAACATAATACCTGGTCAAAATAGCAGACAAATGATCATTCTAGTGAAAGAAACCAAGAACCTGGCCACCTACATTCTTTTTAATCGCCTCTTCATGATCCAAAATACCATCAGGAGTTGTAATCACAACATAACCCCACTGCACGCACAGAGAAAGAACTGCATAATTATCCTTTTCCTTTTGTTCTTGAAACACAAATTATAACAACTAGCATTCCTATAACATGAACACGGAACATTAAGCATTAACCAACCTGATGCGTTGGAAGAGTCTTTAATCTGTAGGCTTCAATATCCCTTGCCTTGAGGTCTTTTCGGAAAGTAAGGGCCTTGCAATCATTAATCCTACCTTGCAGTTCAACCGTGATCCTCCCCACTCTATGCGGATCATAGACTTGAAAGTCCCTGATATAACCTATCAGAAGCATATGCCAAATTACTTACACCAACAGTAGCATTGTAGTAGTAATAGTGATTATCACAAGTTCACAATGACAGAATTTTAGTTAGGTTTATGGCCTTTCATTTCCATCCAACTAGGCAAGCAGATATTTCACATACAGAAAGCCATACATACTCAGAAGTCAGAACATACTCCCCAAATGGAAAATAACAATAACAGTAATCATGGACTTGTATGAATAAATATCTACATAAACATTTATAAGAGAAACAATGGGAGCAAACAGTAATGGAAGAAGTCCTCCAAAGTCCAAAGACAAAAATCCAGCAGAGAGAGAAAATCACAGAAGAAACATTTTGCTAGTTAATTAAAAAGGGGATTCATATGATTTCAGTGATGCCCAGATTTGAAATTACCATGGTGTTTCATGATGCGGAGAAAGGAAGACATGAGAGTGGAGATTGGCTTGAGATCCACCGTAGCTTTCCCTCTCCTCTCAGCATTCACCATACTCCTCAACGCATCATTCAGTATCCTCCTCCCCATCTCTCCCAAACCCTCTCCCTCTCTCTCTAGGGTTTTCGAAACATAATGGATTATTAATTTCAAACACAAGGGCATATTCGACATTTCAGCCACGTCAAACGAAAACGTGAAATAATTTTAGTTAACCTTCACCATCAACTATTTTCAAGGAACGAATTCCGATAACAATTATATTTGGTTAATCTTAAATTAATTTTATTAAGTGTAATGACATAATATTAATAAATTTTATTTGGATTCAAGACATAATTAATCATAATTATATTTTTTAATACAATAAAAAGTTTATAATATTAAATATCATTAATTTATAATATTTTATAATATTTAAATTTTTCATATAAATAATTTTTTTATGATATATAATATAACTCATGTCATAAATGACTATAACTTTTAATAGATAAATTAAAAAAATTATACTATTAATACCAAGGATATTAACATTTATTATATAAATATATATTTAATTAAACACTAATTATCTTTCATATAATATTATATAAATTAACATATTATTCCAAAAATAAATAAAATATATGATCATCAAAATCAATTCAACAGAATATAAGGAGGTCTAGAAATTAGTGTCTAAAAAGTATAAAACAAGAATTATTCATCACCACATACATGATTAAAGTTATCATATTTATGTAAGAGAATTGATTAAAGTTAGGGTGACTGATTCTTCAAAATATAAGTCTAAAGTAAAATTTTGTTTTATTATAGTAGTAGTGTTCAACTTTAAATATATAAAATTATTTGTATATTTATTAAAAATAATTAATGAATATAAAAATTTATAAATAAATGTTGTCTAAATAATAAAAACGATGAAAACATAAATTTGTGATTAGTATTTTAATATATGTAATCTATATTTTTTTATTATAAATTTTTGAATTTACATACAAATAGATAATTATGGAGATTAAAAAAAAATGTTGGAGGTCAATATTTTTTTATAAAAGTACATTATTGTAAATTTTTTAGTTACAAAAATACATAAATATCTAAATTAGTTGAGAAAATAACATTATATTATAATTTTAAGATTGTATTCTTAATTTATTTTTAAAAAAATTTACACATATATTTTAAGTTGTTGTTCTCTTGCCTAATAGAATTATTATTTTCTTTTATACGTAAATAATTTAGATTTATTTTTTATCTTTACTTTTTATACCATTATAATTTCAATAATATTACATTTATAATAACAATTAACTATATTTTATTTATATTATCTTTTGAAATATTTTAAGTATATTTAAAAATAAGTTAAAAATATTTTTAAGATTTATTTTATTAAAAATAAAGAAAAAAAATCAATAAAAAAGCTTTTAAAAACGATCTAAACTTTATAAAAATATATTCTTTGTTTCTCTCTTCTGCGAAAATTTGTTTCTATTTTGTTACTCTATGTAACCTTCACCCTTTATAACTTCTTTCACCTAAATAACTTCCCTCTAACTCATCCCTGGAATGCATTAGTCTTTGTAAATAAAAGCATTTCTTTTTCTTCATTTCTTTGGAGACATATATTTGTCATGAAATCCTGTTTCGTTCACGTGAAATCTTATTCTACGTGGTATACCATGAATCATGATAATGAAATTCTTAGGTATTTGAAAAATCATGTGAATCTTATTCTATATAATGATATTTCTAATTCTAGGTATTTAAAAAATGGTTTGGTTAACTATTAAAATTGGTTAGGAATCTTTATATAAAATTGGTTTGGAATCTTTATATATATATATATATATATATATATATATATATATATATATATATATATATATATATATATATATATATATTGTCATAAGTAACTAAAACATTTGTTTTGTTGACATAAATTGTCTTTAACACTATGTTATAATTATTAAAATGTCCTTATTGTATTAAAGTTAATATTGTTTTTTTATATCAAACTAATATGCATATGTCTCAATCCTTTATAACACATTTTTATCATGAAATTATTTCTTCACTAACTTCATTACTTGGCTCCACAACAATTTACAAATCATCAATCATGATAAGAGAGTCACTTATAGTGTGTTTGGATGAAAATTTTTATAAATTAAAAAAAAATTAAACTCTTGATATTTGAACTATTTTGATTTCAATTTTTATCATTCTTAAAATATTTTGTTTGGATAAGTCAATTCAAATTTCTTAAATTTTAAATTGTTAGGTTGAATATGATAATTTGATTTTATCATGGTAAAATTAATTTTAAAAATATATTTATATGTTGAGATTTTTAAAATAAATTTTATAAAATAAATATTAGTTAATTTTTAAATATTTAATAATTTAAAAAATTAATATTAAATAATATTTAATATTTTAAAAAATATTCTTGAATATTCAATAATTAAAAACATGAAGAAATAAGAGATAAGATAAAATATATAAGTGAAATTGCAACGACCCGGCTGGTCACTACACACTACACAGTACACCTGAAAACCGGACAGAAAGGAACAAGTGTATATATATAGTGTCTAGAATATACATATATACATGGCCCAAGTCTGACTAGATTCAAATGTACAAAATATATCAATCGCTACTACACCTAGTAGCTAAAACACCAAAACATCCACAAGAATCAAGCTCTATCTGCCAGCTGCAGACTTGCCGTAAGCCACCAACCTATCCCTGCTCTGCTCCCATACGTAGTATGATCATCGCAGTCCAAACCACATGGAAACAACAAGGGTAAGCTAGTGAAAAGAAACAACATACAAATATATAAATTTATAAATAGTAAACAACTACCGCTATTCGAACATCAATTAGCAGTAACAACCATAAACAACAGTACACATCGATAAATAGTAGTAAACACACAATGCGTCGTCACGCATATCAGCTCGGAGATCTCCTACCACAGCTTAGCCTTACGGCCTACAACAGCTCCTATCAGCACGGAGCACAGCACCGTCTTAGCGGCTATAACAGCACCACAATAGTGGCTAACAGCACCGACTTAGCGGCTATAACAGCACCACAATAGTGGCTAAACACAGCATACCGCTCAGCAATAAACAGCACAGCAAAACAGCTCACAGCACAGCACAACACCAAAATCAGCATACGGCACAGCTAAGTAGTATTCAACACAGCTTACTACTCACAACTCGGCTCATCATTTTAGAGCACAACCATATCATAAATCAGCATTTAAAATCATCAATAACAGCCCAGCTCAGCATAGCGAGATACATCTATTACAGCTTAACATCATTTTTCAGCATTTACATCTAGTCAGCACAACATATCTATCAATTACATCTCAACTCAGCAATTACAGCATAATTCAACAACTATCAGCATATAATTCAGCTCGACTCAAACAAACAATAAAGTTTAGCATTAGCATCACATATCACAACTCAGCGTTACATCATTAACAACATACCGCACAACACAACTTTTCATCACACGGCATTGGCAACATTAATCAGCATAAACAACATTCAGCACAGCTCAGCTTAATAGTACAGCCTATCGTCTTACAACACTTCTAAGCATCTTACAGCAATATACACCTAACACAGCTCAACATCCTCAAACAACAATTTTAGCTAGTCATCCCATCATATTCCTCAATTTCGGCTTAATTCAACATAAAACAATATTATCAGCAATTCAGCATATAACTTCACATCCTCATACGCGCCCGGCGCACTCATGGTCGCGCCTGGCGTGGCACAACCAGAGGGCTCCAGGGGCCAGCGCTCCCGGCGCAAGCGTGCCTGCGCCCGGCGAGACTTAGTCAGAGTCCAAAGCTCTCTCGCGCTTGGTGTAATACCCGATTACGCCCAGCGCAGGCCAGGCAGAGACCTCCCTTGGTCTCGCGCCCAGCGCAAACCAAATTGTGCCCAGCGCCCTTGAGGCAGAGACTCCCAAGGAGTCTCACACTCAGCGCGACAAGGGCCGCGCTCAGCGCAGCACATCAATATCATCGTTCAGCTCAATAATCATTCATCACTAACAGCTTAAAACAACATGATCAACACCTAATACGACCCAACCATCTTGTTTACAACTCATCTATCTTGTCAATTTACTCACCCAAACAACAAGAATACACCTAAGCACCTAAAACAACTTTCAACTTAACCAAATCACTAAATGTGAAATGGCAACCATCACAGTAAACAGCGCATCAGGAGTTATACTACTCCTACCATGCTCATCCTTATCTCATATGAAAGATAATAAAATTTCCTACAACTCTCATGAAGATACCAAGTCTTAATTCCTTCATCTACCATGTTAAAAATGATAAAAACCGCAATAGCTATAAACAAAGCTAGCAGCTCGAACCCTCTTCACTAAAACAGCCATATCTAGAGTTCTAAAACTCCTTTTTGGGTGATTCCAGCGCCATTGGAAAGCTAACATCCAAGGCTACAACTTTCATGAAGACTGCAAAGTCAAATTCTGAAAAACCAATGCGCGCCCGGCGCATTAAAAGATCGCGCGGCTCAATCCTCAACCAGAGACCTATAGAGATCTATTGCGCCCAGCGTGGTTCTCCCCGAGCCCGGCGCGGTTAACCCAGAAACTTCCCATTTCAAGTCGCGCCCAGCGCGAAGAACTGCGCCCGGCGAAAATTCAAACGAGAACCCTCACTTACTTCGAAAATCTCATCAAAACCTGCGAAAACAACCAGCAATCCAACATGCAAACCATCCAAAATACCACATTCTCATCCTAGAGTCCAAAAATACTCTCTTTTCACCCATGCATGTAACAATCAAGAAAAACCCAAATTTCTCATGAACCCCAAAGTCCCCAAAAAACTCAATGTGTCACCCAAACAACCAAGAATTCGAAATCAAAATCAACCACACGAGTTCTTAGACTCATTTCAGCTAAACCACAACAAGAAAACTAACTTCCCTTACCTCGGTGAAGAATCCGAGCTTCGGGATCGCGGAGAATGGAGAAGAAGATGGAGGACGGACGGAGAAAATCAAAACCCGCGCCTCTGCTAGCTTCCAACACAACTCCTCAGCTCCACCACCTAATGATTCCAGAGAAAGACCAAAGGCAAAGAGAAGACAAAGAAAAATTTGAGAGTAAATGAGGGAAGGAGAAAAGAGTATGAGAGTGATAGTGAGGAAGAGAAAAGGGAACGGATATGGGGTCTCACAGAAATAAGAAAAAAAAATATGAAAAATTTTAAATTCTTACTATTTAAAAGAATCTTATAAATGTTTAAATTTCAAATTTTTTATAAATTTTCTACTCATAAGATATTTCACGTCAAAGAATTTGAAATTCTTTAAACAAATGAATTACTTCATTTAAATCCCTCGTTCAAACACACTATTAACATCTCTTAAATTTCTTTTAAAGGATCTATAGTCATTTCTTTACAAATATGTTATGTAAAATATAACATATAACTATTATTCTTGATGACATGTAATTTTCTCATAATTTCAACTATTCTATTGTTGATAACTTCATTTGATCGTTCCCATTTTCTTACTCATGTTACTAAAAAAAATTCGATTTTAATTTTTATAAAAAAGATTCTTTAATTTTTATCTTCAAAAATAAAAAAAATCATTATTTTTCATTATTATTATTATTTAACACTCATTAATTATTTATATGCTAAATAAAAAATAAAATAACCATTTTAGTTGACATTTAATAGTGTCTATAATATTACATTAGCTTTTGACACCTAAAAAAAACTTCAATATATCTAAATTAAATATTATTTATCTATCTTAAAATGAATATTAGAAACTAAAATTAATAATTTAAAGTTTTTGAAATATAAAAAAAAACATATAAAAATATTTTATAAAGAAAAAAACAATAATTTTAAGTTTTCAAAGATAAATCGTAAAAATTAAAATTAAATCTCCCTCATTTTAACATACACTTAAAAATATTTTTAACTAAAAAAATATGCACTGCATTTAATTAGGAATTTGTCTATTCCGATTATGTATGGTCCTTTGTAACTTTAAAATTCGGTAATATAATTTTACGGCACCATAGTCAATGTTTTAGGCAAGTCTTCGGGCGGATTCTGTTACATTTCCATTTCTCATTTTCTCCTCACATCACTTCAAACCCTTTGTCTCTTTTTTGCCAGAAGACATTTTACTTGGAGACTAAATTTTAATTTTTAAAAGAATCAATTTAAAATTCCTTTCGCCAACCTCAACCATACATTTTAAAAAAAGGTTGTAAAAAAACCACAAAGATTAGGCAAACTTTTTGGTTAATTCACTATCACAATTTTTTTTAATGACAATCTTGTGGTAACAAAAATATAATTGTCACTAAATCAATCATAAATTTTATGATTTTCTACATGTAATTATTTATTAGTCATTATTTTATATATATATATAATTAGTTTAATTAATTTTTTTATAATTTAATAGATCTTTATCAATATTCTATATAAATACAAATAATAATATTAGTTACTCTGAATACATTAATTATTATTTAATTGCTAGTAAAAAACAATAATAATCGTTTATATGATAACGAAGAATAAAATAATGGCAAAAAAGTTAACTTTAGAATGATGATTTGTTTAGTTTTGTTCCTTGTGTGGGAATCGGGATCAACTGTATTTGGCCATCAGACAAATTATTATCCACAAAGATCACCACCTCATTCAAGTTTGACCACGGATAAAGAAAGGCATTACTTGCTAAGACACCAAACCAGAGTTGAGCAAGTTCAAAGGATATATACATGTTATGAATCGGAGTTTGAGACCACTCAAAATATTACATATATATAGATTCATCGTTTTTATCCTCAATATTGAAACTTGCTTTTGACTTTTAAATTTTGGTTCTGTATCCCAAGGTTTTAATGACAAAGTTAATAAACTAGTCTAGCTAGTTGCTAGAAGATAAATATTATGAAAGGACATTTTAATTGTATGATTGATGAATAGATTTAGTGTTTTCATAGTGTTGAAAGAGTATATTTTGATCAAATTTAGTAAAATTTCAATGTTCCATATGATCAAAGCATACCGAAGATTTGTAGATTAAGTTGTGTCAACTCTTTTCTATTTTAGTGTTTGAAACTCACTTTTGTATATAAGCATAAAATTTAAAAGTAAAGATTTGTAAAAAGTGTTTCCAATTATGCGTACCATACTTGCATTATAACATCAGAAAGTAAAAAAGATGCTTCTTTTGTGGTCTACTAATTAATAAGCATTATAACACCCATTTTAGCATTATTAACGTTAACAAATAAAAAAAAGTTATATGTTCCTAATGTAGTTCAAATAATTTCTCGCATTTCGAAAACTAAATATTCCGTCAAGGTTTCTCTCTTGTGACTATTGAAGCACTGGATATAAGAGCTTGAGGTATTTCACTGCAAGATTTATCAGTTTTTCTTATAAATTCTCTGGATCTTCTGATTCTTTCGGCCATGTTACCGAAAATATGAATTATATATTTTGTTTTAACGATAACAAGAGTTGGTCCAAAGAAAAGACTTTTGGTTCACCAACCAAAAAAAAAAATCTGTTAATAATTTTTATAAAGTAGAAAAAAAAATACATATGTAAGAAAAAGGCCTAAAATATAAATCTCTCATTAAAAGTAAAAGAGTAGCTCACAAAGTTTGTTTTAAATCTCATTTATTGTTAGACTGATTCAATAATATTTAAGAAAAATGTTGTGAGTAAATCGTATTCGTTATTAATAAGTTTTATGTTGGTTGTTAAAGATTTAACAAAACTCTTCTCCTTCATACTCGAACTTAAAATCATTAATTAAGTTAAAACAAGGTTTCCAATGTTTCATGTATAAATGATTTATATGTTGCTGACAAATGAAAATCATATATTACATTAATTCATCTGGGCACTATCTGTAATCAGTATATATCCGCAGTTTAAAGAATCATGTATATATCCCGTTGAGATTGAATTTGAAATTCGGAAAGCTGTTCTTAATTTCTAATAACTTCATTTTCTGTGTGCGCCAGCCAAAAGTTGCAGGAAAACTCTTATGTTTGTCTTTAAGTTAAAAACAAAAGTCTTGGAACTAATAATTGGATTCTACAGTTATTATGTCATGCATGATGCATTTCCAGCGGTAGTTAAATTACCTTGAATGGAAAACTATGAATAAAATAAATTAAGCACATGGCCCATGAGTGAATGAGTGATTCATCCTAATCATGTTTGCAACAGCATGAAGCCAAAACCGCCCACTGGTTCGATTTGCTCGACCCACATTCCCTTTAAGCATGTTGCCCCTGGTTTTTGTAATATATTGTTGATTACCAGAGAAAAAGTTTTATGTAGAAAGAGATAGTTAGCTAAGATATTTTTTTTGTGTTAATCAATAACGATAACTGAAGTTGGACTTAAGGTAAGGTGGAGAAGTTTTCTTTTGAGAAAAAAAGAACCAAAGCTTAGTGTACAAGGATACGAACATGAATAAAAAATTGTACAACATGATCACATGATGGCATATTAATTTGCGTCATTCTAGCCTTTCTCTTGCAAGATTTTAAATAAATTTAAATCTTATTTCGCCCTATATATACCCCATCCTATGTAACATATACCTTCAACCAAGAAACATTAATCAAGTATCTAGTGCAAAGATATGGAGATCCCTGTGATAGATTTTAGTAAGCTCAATGGAGACAAGAGGGGTGACACAATGGCCCTATTGCACAACGCTTGTGAGAAATGGGGCTTCTTTATGGTATATGCATGTTAGCTCTCCTTGGTTTTATTTCTCATCAATTCTCAATTAGATTTTTTTAACACACTGGATGTGCAGGTTGAGAACCATGAAATTGACACACGTTTGATGGAGAAGGTTAAGCAGTTGATCAATACATACTATGAGGAAAACCTGAAGGAAAGCTTCTACCAGTCTGAAATAGCAAAGAGGTTGGAGAAACAGCAGAACACCTCTGATATAGATTGGGAAAGTGCCTTCTTCATTTGGCATCGCCCCAACTCTAACATCAATCAAATTCCAAACCTCTCTCAGGAGCTTTGGTAAGCCAACCCTCATCTGTGGCACCAAGTCCTAAGATACACCAAACTGATATCAATGGTGCTACCAACATATTCATTAGTACTTTCTTTTCAATTAGAAATTATTACATGATTCAGGACGACTTGTGTTCTACGTCATAACCAATTTTGCATGGCATGTAATTGAGTTCGATCTATTAATTTTTTTTCTTGTATATTGAAAACTTCAGTAACTATTGCTTAAAGATTGATCAGGAGTATAAACTTGTGATGATCACAAACTATATAATAATTTCTTCTTTTTAATGCATTTTCTCTTATTAGTTAAAATTGATGTGGATCTCACCGAAAGGAATGATAACCACATGAATGAAAAGTATTTGATAATGTTGTTAACATTTCTTAAACTGATATACAAGTGTATGCAATTGATGCAGCCAAACAATGGATGAGTACATTGCACAACTCCTGAAGCTGGCAGAGAAGCTATCTGAGCTCATGAGTGAAAATCTTGGTCTGGAGAAGGGTTACATCAAGAAAGCATTTTCTGGAAGCAAGCTGAAGGGTCCTGCTGTGGGAACAAAAGTGGCCAAGTACCCTCAATGTCCACGTCCAGAACTTGTGAGAGGACTTAGAGAGCACACAGATGCTGGTGGCATCATTCTACTGCTCCAAGATGACAAAGTGCCTGGCCTTGAATTCTTCAAAGATGGCAAATGGGTTGAGATTCCACCCTCCAAGAACAATGCCATATTTGTCAACACAGGTGACCAAGTTGAAGTGTTGAGCAATGGCTTATATAAGAGTGTTGTGCATAGGGTCATGCCTGACAACAGTGGAAGCAGAATCTCCATTGCCACATTCTATAACCCTATTGGAGATGCCATTATTTCCCCAGCTCCTAAGCTCTTGTACCCGAGCAACTTCGTTTATGAGGACTATTTGAAGCTCTATGGCAGCACCAAGTTTGGTGAAAAGGGTCCTCGATTTGAATCCATGAAGAACATGATCAATGGGCATAAAAATGTTCAAGCTTGAGATTTATACGACCGTTGCATTACTACCCTTTCTTGGGATATCTAAATTTACAAAGTCGTATTTACATTTGGAATAGAAATATGTTCTTTGATTCCACAAGTAGAAAATGACATTACATGATGTCTTTTCTTCATGCAACCTTTTCTTTGTTCAACCTTTTTTTTTCTTCTATGTTTGTATCAACGGTTAGGTGTATCACTCTAAGCAAGCAAAATATGTCAGGCTGCGAGCACAAATTAAAGCTCAAATACATAAGAAATGTCTTTACCTTAATTATTGTATGATCAATTCATGTTAAAATATTGTATGAAATATTCACTTTAAAGTACGTAATTATTATAACTTTTTATTAATTTCTTATAACTATTAATATTCTTACTTTACCTTAATAATGTATACCTATTTATTAATAAATCATTTTCTCATTATAAAGATATTTTTAATCTCATGTTTCATTAGTTTTTCTATAAAATTATATAATTTAATATATTTTTAATTTTAGTTATACCATGCAACGCATGTATTACATTAATAATTCTAAACATTTACCTTTAAATAATTATATAATATTTTATTATTTTTTTTATAAAGTATTTTCTTATTTATTAAATGAAAAAATAATTCATTTTATCACTTTTAAATCACGTTATTTCTTTTTTTTACTTTGAAGTTTACTGATATTTCAATTTTTATTTTTATTTTTAGTGTTAATTTTCCTTTTTTCTTGTTATGATAAACCATTTTAATTTATATTTTAATTGTTATTTTAATATGGTTTGAAATTTAATCAAATGCAAATATTATTATATATATAATTTATTTATATATAATTAAATTTTATTATCTTTAAAAAAATAATTAAATCATACAAAATTTTAATTGAGTGTTACATTTGTAATAAAATTGAGTAATGAAATATATCTAAGGAAGTTATTTTAATAAGAGTATATTTGAAAAAAAATACTTATATACTTAGGAAAAGTTCTATTGTAACCACATATTAAAGTCTTTAATTCATAATTAAGAAACTTATATAGATATTTACGAGAATCTTTCTTACTGACGAAAGAGATTTTAACTATTCAAATAAATCATAATTTTAATGTATGAAAAACTTTTCTTTTACTAAATGTTTCCTTAAAAAATATCAAGATTTGAAATTGATAAAAAAAAAAAAATGCATAGAGTAAAATGAGAGACATACTTACTGCCATTTAAAACAAATCTAAGTAAAAATAATCAATTAAATTCTTTTAATGTAGAATGGGTCAGGTTCACTATTTTTGTGTGTGTGTGTGAACCCAGATAAAAAGGTTAGTTTTTAAATCTAATAGGTTAGAGATTATTCAAAATTTGAAAAACATGTTTAATTTTTTATAAAATGTTTTTTTTCAAATATTTCAAATAATTTTAGATATTTAAATCATACATATCCAATTGAAAGTAAAAACAACCAACTTCTATAAAAATAAATGAAATGTAGAAATACAATTTATATAAAATTAATAATTTGTTTTTAATCAAGTACTTTAAATTATTGAAATTTGATGTAATAATTAATAAAATTTACAATAGTGTAATTTGATATCTTCCTTTTATATATATAATATAAATTATTTTTTAAAAAATTTATCTTTTAAAATGTTAATTTTATTCCTTTTTTTTTTAATTAAGTGAGTCTGATTCCTATAAAATAACGATTTTTTTTTCTTTGAAACATA
This sequence comes from Cajanus cajan, assembly GCF_000230855.2. Taxonomy (NCBI): domain Eukaryota; kingdom Viridiplantae; phylum Streptophyta; class Magnoliopsida; order Fabales; family Fabaceae; genus Cajanus; species Cajanus cajan. The sequence goes on from NC_138518.1 coordinate 74,999,308, forward strand.
ATTTTCATGAATCATTTTAGATTGATTTAACAAGTAATTTGATTCAATTATAAAAAAAATTATGGACCCCCAACGATGTTCTAATCGAAAAGAGTCTAAATATAATCAAATTCGCGTGAAAACGAATCCTTATAACAGCACATAAAGTAGTCTAATATTAATTTTTTAAGAAATTTTTTGTTATTTCGTTAGACTCATTTTTAATTAAAAAGTGTTAAATTAATATAATATAAATTATAAAAACTTAAAATCGTAAACTAATAAAAATGATTAAATAATCTCAAACGTGTGGTTCAGTGGTAGGGGTTGATCCACGCTTAAGCAAGGTCAGTGGTTCAAATCCTGCCTTGTGTATGTAGCTGTGTTAAATCTTAGGTCAGTTATCTCACCCTTTGAGGTGTCTCCAACGTAGCGAGGAGATTAGTCACGTCTATCGACAATGGATACTCCAGGAACGGATCAAAAAAGAGAAAAATGATTAAGTTATATCTTATAAGAAAAATATTAAAAACTGATAAAATAGTTTATTTCAATTCATAAATCTTATTAAATCTGTTATTTTATTCTAATTAATTATTTTAAATTAAATTTGAAATTAAAAAAAATAATTCGGACCAGTTTAAACTAGAATTTTACTAGTTTTGGACTTGTTGGATCAGTTTGTGCAGATTATAAAACATGTGAGTTGTTGTTAGTTATTAGATAATTAAATTAGCAAACTGGTTAGACAAATTGATTGGTCTAATTTTAAAAATAATATTTTTGACACATTTTTAATTATATTTTAAGCAAGCTCAATAATAATAATGTATGGATGAAATGGGGATTGGAACAAGAGTGTTGTGTCTAATTAATTATAGATAGAGTGAGGGTGGAGAGTGAGATTGAGTTCCTTGTGTTGTGAGATGGTCATGGGGGTTAGCAACAACATCACCGCAATTCTGAACTTGATAGCGACCCTCGCTTCGATACCCATCATAGCCTCCGGCATTTGGCTGGCCTCCAACCCCGCCAACGAGTGCATCACCAACTTCCGGTGGCCCATCGTCATCATCGGCCTCCTCATCCTCCTCGTCTCCCTCGCGGGCTTCGTCGGTGCCTACTGGAACAAACAGGGCCTCTTGGCTCTCTACCTCTTCTCCATGGCGCTCCTCATCGCCCTCCTCCTCATCCTCCTCGTCTTCGCCTTCGTCGTCACCAGACCCAACGGAGCCTACCATGTCCCCGGAACACCCTTCAAGGAGTACCGCCTCCACGCCTTCTCCGCCTGGCTCCGCAACCACGTCACCGCCTCCGGAAGCTGGCGCAAGATAAGGCCCTGTTTGGCTGCTTCTGATGTTTGCACTAAGCTCGCCCAGAATTACCTCACTGCTCATCAATTCTTCAACTCTCATATCTCCCCCTTACAGGTACGTATTTACAAATTCAAATTATATTATAATTAATTAACATACTCTTACTATCTTCACCTTCACTTTTATTCCTACACCCCCACCACATCACATCACACCATCTTACAACGCTTTCAATGCCGCAATTTCAGATCCAACTAGCTAGGGCTCTTGAATTAGAACAAGGAAAAGGATTTTTACAGAATCCGCATATCCAACTAACCCTGGATCTACAAGCTTTTTTTTAATTCCATGTTTTTATTGTTGGCTAGTTTTTAACACTCCACATGATAGATAGTAAGTAAGTTATATAAATAAAATTATCATAATATATAGTGATGAGTAAGTTACATAAGTAAAATTAATACTACAACAGAATTTATATTAAATAGGTAAATTTATATAATATTTAATATATTCAACTCTGATTCTTCACACTTGAACTTGAACTCCAACATATATTAGATTCTGATAAGAATAAAGGATTCCTTGAATGAGGAACCTACAGTGTATCTATGTCCCAAGGGTTAGTTGTCAAGTTACTCGATTGTGACGGTGGTTGGGAAAGGATAGTGTGAAATTGTGCACCGCTTTCTAAATGGGACCAATGGAGATTCCTATTCAACTTGGATTATGTTGAAACTCTACACTACATACTGGGGCTATGCTCATCTGAACATGCTTTAGGTAAAAAAATATAAAATTGTCAAATTTTTGTTTGGAATTTAAGCTTTAACACCTAACAAGCACCACGCACCATAATCTGACTTATTGGCAGAACACCGAGGTCCATGAAATAAATCTAACCGCATTTTACATGAATTTTGATGTCTTAAAATCAGCGTGACTTGAGAATGCATGATTAGTAGAAGACATTAGACACATCCTTATTACCAGCGTGGATGACCATACATTAGTGCTGTGTGGGGCCTTTCCGGTATAATTGAGCCCCGGAAAGGTCTATGCAGCTGAAATTCACATGTAGAGAAATAATGCAAAATTTGACCCTATTAAATTAATCAGCTAAGAATAGTCAAGATCAATAATGTCTTGTCGTTATTGCACAGGAAGATAAAAAGTTACATTATAGTGGTGTGGTTTGGTAGTTGTTTTAGACTATTAATTAGTGTCATGTTTTATTAAATAAATTGGTTTGATTGGTGTTACAGTCAGGGTGTTGCAAACCTCCCACTGCTTGTGGGTACAACTATGTAAGCCCAATACTATGGACAAACCCTGCGAATCCTACGGCTGATCCAGATTGTTATTTGTGGAGCAATGACCAGAATCAACTATGCTACAACTGCGATGCGTGCAAGGCTGGTCTATTGGGAAACCTGAGAAAAGAATGGAGAAAAGCAAATATCATTCTCATAGTGGCTGTGGTGGTCCTCATTTGGGTCTATGTCATCGCTTGTAGTGCCTTCAGGAATGCCCAAACTGAAGACCTCTTCAACCGTTACAAACAGGGTTGGGTTTGATCTTTACCTTTCTTTCGCGTCTCTGTAACTCCGTTGAGCCTTTTTCTCTCTACTCTCTAGTGTATATATTTATTCCTTTTTGGCGTTTGGAAGTAATACGTGTTTCGTTGCATGCTAAGGAAAACAGAGAGTACAATATTCTAATTATCTCTCCTCTCACCGTATGATTACATTATTATAATGTATTCAATTGTTATTGTATATTTTTCTTTCGCTACTTAATGCAGCTATGTAATTACCTTTATGACATGCATGTGCGTACGCGGTATTCACTTTTTTATACACTTGATTTGATAAATGACAAGAACTAAGAGGGCATGCACCGACACCACCGATTGTAAAAAAAAGTGAGTGCTTTTGAATTTTGATGCTCTAAGATCCCCCATCAACGGACGCGTATTCTTTGGATGGTCGCAGTAGTAGAATACAAGAAACATTACTCAGTTCAATTTATGTTAAATATAGTGCAACACAGTTTCCAAAATCTCTATCGGACTACATGACTCAATGGACGATATTCATAGATGAATATTTTGTATACATTGCATGAATTGAAGGGGCGTTTGAGAAATTATTAGATAATTCAAATTATGGTTAATTTTCTTATACACCAAAACATTGTTAAAATAAATGGTTTGCATGTGCCGTTAAAAAAATGGTTTGCATGCACTCTTAATATAGGAGTATTTATTTATTCATTTTTTTATATAACCAGTCGAATTTACAACATGATTTAATCAGGTAAGTTCATAATCAGAAATACGGATCAACGTTTTGTATTTTGGTCATCTTCACGAGAGTTTTATCAAGGTAAATATTGATGGCAGTTCTATAAGCGACTCGGGAGTTTCAAATTTCGATGGATTTATTAGAGATTCCCATGGTCATTAAAAGATTGGATTTTTAGGGTATATTAGGATAGCAATGAATATGAGTGTTAAACTTATGATTATCTACCATGGGTTTCAAATAGTCTGAAATATGGGATTTAGAATTGTTATTTCTGAGTTTGATTCTCAGTTGACTCTACAAATGATTTCGGGAAAACATTCTCAATAATATCTTTATGGTTCAATCTTGAACAACATTGACTAATACATGTGTAGAAATTGGAATCTTGCCTTCAATCATATTTTGAGGTAGGAGAACCAATGTGTAGATTGGTTGGCTAAGAAAAGTTCATCATCTACTACCTCGTGGACCAAATGGGAGTTTTGTCATCTATCTTTGGTTTCAATGCTTAATGCTGACATGCGTAGTACAGTCTTCACTATAATGTAGTTTTTTTGTCTCTTTTTCTTCTTTTGTATTTTAGAATGATTTGAATACCTACAAAAATTAATTGTCATTTCAATTGTTCTAAATAATGTTATTTCAAAAAAAAAAAAAAGACTTTAATTTTTTTTCTAACTTCATCTACATCTTTTAGGGCTTTTAGCACTTTCATTAAGTGAAAAGAAGGAATATCAATGAAGTAAAAGGATACAATATTCTTCTCAAATTAAAATTGTAAACATTTAAGCAAAAACTTAATTGTAAACATTTAATGACTTTTTTCTTTTTAACTATATAAAAAACCTTCATAGTGTGTTTGGATGAGGAATTTTACAAATTCAAAGAATTTTAAATTCTTGGTATTTGAATTACTTTGATTTCAATTTCTATCATTCTTAAAATATTTTGTTTGAATGAGTCAATTCAAATTTCTTATATTTTAAATTGTTAGGTTGAATATGATAATTTGATTCTATCATAGTAAAATTGATTTTAAAAATATATTTATATGTTGAGATTTTTAAATTAAATTTTATAAAAATAAATATTAATCCATTTTTAAATATTTAATAATTTTAAATATTAATATTAGATAATATTTAATAATTTTAAAAATTAATATAAGATAATATTTAATAATTTTAAAAATATTTTTAAATATCCAATAATTAAAAGAATGAAGAGATAAGATAAAATATATAGGTGAAATAAGAAAAACAAATATGAGGAATTTCAAATTCTCCCATTTTTTGGAGAATTTGAAATTTTACTATTTTAAGGAATTTCACAAATGCTTGGATTTGAAATTTTACTATTTTACCATCAGCGACATTATTTTGAAATGGAAGGAGTTAATGGGTAGAAATTCACAGTTTGATCTACATCTCTGTTACAAGAGTACATAACGAATACAGGAACTGAGATCAGAGAACCCGGGGTTATAGACAATGGAGCCATTTATCGTTAGTTTAGTTGAAACCTTAGTGTGTTTGGATGAGGAATTTGAAATCCAAGCATTTGTGAAATTCCTTAAAATAGTAAAATTTCAAATTCTCCAAAAAATGGGAGAATTTGAAATTCCTCATATTTGTTTTTCTTATTTCACCTATATATTTTATCTTATCTCTTCATTCTTTTAATTATTGGATATTTAAAAATATTTTTAAAATTATTAAATATTATCTTATATTAATTTTTAAAATTATTAAATATTTAAAAATGGATTAATATTTATTTTTATACAATTTAATTTAAAAATCTCAACATATAAATATATTTTTAAAATCAATTTTACTATGATGGAATCAAATTATCATATTCAACCTAACAATTTAAAATTTAAGAAATTTGAATTGACTCATCCAAACAAAATATTTTAAGAATGATAGAAATTGAAATCAAAGTAATTCAAATACCAAGAATTTAAAATTCCTTAAATTTGTAAAATTTCTCATCCAAACACACTATTTGTAAAATTTCTCATCCAAACACACTATAAGAATTAAATATATATAAAAAACAAAGAGCTTTCTATGACTATGAAATGAAATATTTCTTCCCGCCTCCAATAGAAACATAAAAAAAAATTAAGAAAGTTAGTTTTTTTTTTCCAGCAAGTTAGTTCATTGAAAAAAGTTATTAATTTTATTAATTAAAAAGTTAATTCATTTAATTAAGAAAATTAGTTAACATTATCTAATTTTATTAAAAAAATATTTCCTTAAATTATCATTCGTTGAAAATTAATATGTCAGATAAAAAAATGCACGTTCGATTAAATGAAAAGTATTTTAAAAATGATGTCATAAAATAAGATAAAATTGTGAAATGCACTTTCGATTAAATGAAAAGTATTTTAAAAATGATGTCATAAAATAAGATAAAATTGTGTATGTCTGTGTATCTGCGTGTGTGAGAGAGGAGAGATCTATTTACTTTAGGAGTATCTATGACTTATTCCGTTCAATAACTCATGTTCTACATCAAATTTCAACGATTCAACCATTGAATTTAAAGTTTTTAATGCACAGATCAAATCTGTAAATTTTTAAAAATTTTGAAAATCATTTGATACTTTATTTCATTAATTAAAATCAATGTATGAAATGATTTTATAATTATCCATCAATTTGAATTAATGAAATGAAATATTAAATAATTTTCAAATTTTCTAAAAATTTGTAAACTTAATTTATGCATTAAGAACTTTAAATTCAACGATTAGATCGTTAAAATTTGATATAGAACATGAGTTATTAAACGGAGTAAGTTTAACTAGAGTTACTCCTAGAGTAAACGGATCCCTCTATATATATATATACCAAAGAAAATGAGGGCTAACCTCTTTGTAATCTTCCCTACAGAAAAAGAAAATACTCACGTGTAAGCACAAAAAAATATAAACTTGTTAAAAAAAATATTAACATCATTTAATTGCATCAATTTCATTTTATTCTTTTTTTTCCTGAACTACCCTTCATTAGAACTTAATATCAAAAAGGGAAGACAAGTCATTGAAAATAAAATCTCAATTAAATGAAAGATATTTTAAAAATTATAACATTAAATAAGATTAAATTAGTTGAAATTCATTTATATTTAATGTTCATGTGATTATTTTTGTTTTATATTCAAGACCAGAAATGGTACTGAATTAAAATAAATAACTTTAATTAAGAGTATTTATTGTAAAAAAAAAAATAGTGCAAAACATATTTTAAATTAATTTTTATAAAAAAAACACTTTTAATTTGGATGTCATAAAAAAAACAAAAAGAAGTAAATTTTATATTTTCAGACTAAATTCTCATGCAAGATAATAGATAGAATTTTGGATATTGTCATTATCTTTTTATTTCTTACAAATATTTTTTGCACAATTTAGTTTGAGATGGCTGTGTATTAAATATGGACATCTATTTTGTGGACATTTACACCTCTTCTGCTAGATCACTGAGTTCTCATTGATATTGTAACTTTTATATTTTAGAAAAACATGGTTTCGTTGAATTTACCTTAAAATTTGTAAGGATAAAAAATGTGAAAGAATTTGTATCACAAAGACTGAAAAAGGCCCAGCCCAACACATCTGAACAAGAAAGTATGAATATGAGGAAGTATGTAGCAGTAGTCAAAATGTAAAATATTTTTAACGTGATTGAATAGTGTTTGATAAATTATAGAAGTAAAAAAAATAAAAAAAATTATACATGCGTGGTTGTTAAGAAAATTTTCCTGATAACGTCTGAAAATTAGAGTATTATCACTAAAATAGAGTGGGAACTATTTAAGTTTTTTTTTTGGTAAATATTTTTAAGTGTGTAAGGCTTGACTTGTAATCTCACGAGTCAGCTGAATTATTACATTTTACTTCACGTGCTCATGTGAAACCAAATTTAGGTCAATGTTTCAAACATGACTTAATTTTTGTTTCTACCTATATTCTCCAATAGGATAGGATGCAATACAATAAAAAAAACAAATGAATATGGACACCATTTCCCAATATTATATTCTTTGAATAAAATATATGATACTCTCTTTATACTACGATACTTAATGTATTGGCTTTTAAAACAAAACATGTACCATAGTCCGTAGCATGCACAACACGAGTTAATCATAATTGGAAAATTTTCTTAATGTTGGAAATCCCAAGTTCAATAATTTGTGAGCATAATATTAGTATATATAACCGAGAATTAATTATCATTTTTATAAACTGATTTTGAAACGTTGAATTATATTTTGATCCACTTTTTAAAAATTATATTGGAGTGTATTTTAACCATTCTTATTATTAATCTTATTAAATCACTCACTATAAGATTTTTATTAGATTATTTTCATATGTCAAATCCTATAAATTTCATATTGGAAATGATCAACCGTTATTGTGAAATAGTGTGTCAGAGATTAATGATCTAATGAAGTCAATATAATTTATATAAATTGTGAATAATTATCATTTTATAAGTTAGATTTGTAAAATTGAATTATCATCATAACTTATTTTTTTAAAATTTAATAATTATTAGATTGCTGAATTATTATTTGAATGAATTTTATTTAAAATAATTATCAATATCAAGTGCATATAAGATATATTTTATGTATAAAAAAATGTAACAGATTGTAGATAAGAGAAAAATATATTTTCTAAATAAATGTTAAAAATATATTCTCAAACACATTATTAACTTATTTTTGTTATTGTTTGAAATTTATTATTATCAAATACATGTCATAGGAGTGGAAAATTTTATATAAGAGGAGAGTATTCTAATGAACGTAAAAAAAAGTGTAAAGAGTAAAATATTTACAAAATAAGAATATTTTAATTTATATATCAAGTGATTAAAAAGAAGTAATTTTGATGTAAAATAATTTACTAATTACAGTATTTTTTTTAGAGTTTTTCAAAACAAAAAATTGATTTATGTTTGTTTATAAGATATGCTATATCCTTCGAATCATATATCAAAATACTGAATAAAAAATTAACATTTGTTATTATTTTTACCGTTCAACTTTTATGATGTGTGTGCTCAATTAATTTTTTGGTTTATTCTTCCGGAGGATGTAACATTTTTTTTTTGTTTATTATTAGCATTTTAGTAATGTATATATCAATTTTTTATTTTATTTTATAAGTTTATAATAGATATTTTTGAAAATACAAATTTATGTTATAATTAAAATTTATAAATAGATATTTTTTATCATATAAATTAAAATTTTAATTTATGATAAATAATTTATATTATAATATAATAAATTTTTAATTTTTAAACAATTAAATATTAAAAATAAATTTAAAAATAAAAAATAATTGATTAAAAGTAATAAGAAATTAGGAAATATTTATAAAATATTTTTGTTGACAAAAATAACTACAAACACTCTTGTTAAAATAATTTGTAATAATATTCTCACTGAAGATAATTATTTTAATTTATATATATGGATGATTATAAATTATAAATCATTTTAAAAAAATATTTTTATGAGAAATAATTCAAACAACTTCTTATTTTTATCAGACTATATATTTTTTTAGCTTTTGGTTATTTTAAAAAGTTAAAACAAATGCATGAAAAACTTTTAAAAGCAATTTTTTTAAAATATTTTATTTATAAAGAGTTTGTAATAAATGGATCCTTTATTTAATTTAATGAATTCATTCATTCGTAATTTTATATTTTTAATAAGTTTTGAATCAATAACAAAAGTATATTAAAAAATGTACGAGAAAGTAGGGGTCAAACTTTTTAAAAAGTAATCGCTTCAAAATAAATTTATTGAGGTGATAATTTTCTTTAATGGTGTAAGTACATGAATAATATGAATACTTCATCAAAGCTTCCGTTAATTTAACTACATCAAATGAGAGTCAACTCCCTCTTGATCATAAGTTAGATGCATATCTTCGACGCTTAGAGGTGGCAGCAAATCATCATCAATTTTTAATACTTCTATTGGGAACTCCACATTTCAATATTTTATGATATTTAAAGCTCTCAGTTGATAAGAAAATAATTTACTTGATCACAGTCGACGTAAAATTTACAAATTCGCACTATGACTCACTCAATTATAACATCAAAAGTATTTGACATTTTAGATGATTATTTCCACTATTTTTTTTATAAATAATTTACGTAACGATGTATTTAATCAATGATCAGAAACAAATTTTGCATATATAAACAACTAATACAATTTTTGTATAGTTTATTTCAAAAGTGTAATTGTAACGACCCGGCTGGTCACTACACACTACACCTACACCTGAAACCGGACAGAAAGGAACAAGTGTATACATATAGTGTCTAGAATATACATATATACATGTCCAAGTCTGACTAGATTCAAAATGTACAAAAATACATCCAAAGCTACTACACCAAGTAGTCGAAATAACAAAACATCAACAAGGATTAGCTCCGCCTGCCAGCTGCAGACTCACCACTAGCCACCAACCTGTCCCTGCTCTGCTCCCATACATAGTATGATCATCGCAGTCCAAACCACATGGAAACAACAAAGGGTAAGCTAGTGAAAGGAAACAACATATATATATATATATATATATATATATATATATATATATATATGTGTGTGTGTGTGTGTGTGTGTGTGTGAATAGAAAACAACTACAGTTATCAGCACATCAACCAGCTTAACAACATCAACTTAAAATACCACAACATTCAACAATAACAACACACATCTCACATCATTAGCATACAACTCATCAGCCATACAGCATAACTGCAATAAAACATACAATGCGTCGTCACGCATATAAGTTAGTATTGGTCGCTTGTAATCGGTATAGCTCGACCTGGCCCCTATACCGTGGTCGCTTTGTACACGTGTGCCTCGACCTTGCCCACACACAGGACCACTAAGACTTAGAGGAGAACAGCAAGTTACCACTCCAAGGGTCAGCTTTCCAGGGAGGGTTTTCAACAAATTGGGCTCCAAGAGCACCACAGCCACTCAATCCACACAATGGGATGAGGAAATTTCGAAAACAACTCCTCTAGTCTTAGTGATCAACAACTCAGCCTTTCGGCCTACATCACCTCAGCCTTTCGGCCTACAACACCTCAGTCTTTCGGTCTACAACACCTCAGCCTTACGGCCTACAACACCTCAGCCTTTCGGCCTACAACACCCCAGCCTTACGGCCTACAACATCCAGTATCAACACACAGTACAACACAACTGTACAGCTCAACATATCAACTCACAACAGTATATAACTGATACAGCTCAACATATCAACTCACAACAGTATATAACTGATACAGCTCAACATAATCAACTTACAACAGTTTATAATTGATACAACTCAACATATCAACTTACAACAATTTATAATTGATACAACTCAACATCAACAAGCAACGTTAACCACAAGTCATCACATTATAATCAACAGCTCAGCTCAACAACATTCATCATTAACAACTTATACAACATACAACATATTCAACACATAATACGGCTCATCCACCTTATTTACAACTCATCTATCTTGTCAAATTACTCATCCAAACAACACTAATCAACCTAAGCACCTAAAACAACTTTCAACTTAACCAAATCACTAAATGTGAAATGGCAACCTTCACAGAAAATAGCGTATCAGGAGTTATACTACTCCTACCATACTCATCCTTATCTCATATGAAAGATAAGAAGATTTCCTACAACTCTCAAGAAGACACCAAGTCCAAATTCCTTCATCTACCTTGTTAAAAATTCTAAAAACCGCAACAGCTATGAGCAATGCTGGCAGCTTGACCCCTCTTCACTATAACAGCCATATCTGGAGTTCTAGAACTCCTTTTTGGGTGATTCCAATGCCATTGGAAATCTAAGATCCAAGGCTACAACTTTGATGAAGACTTTAAGACCAAATTCGGTCATCAAGACCCACCGCTGCAGCGATCAATCCAGAACTTTAGCTGCAACTCTCTGCCAGTTCAATTTGCCTTCCACAGCCATGGCTGCAGATCCACGGCCATAGCTGCAAGTTTCTGCCACTTCAATTTTTCTCCACAGCTATGGCTGCAAAACCACAGCCATGGCTGCAAGTCTCTGCCATCACGTTTTTTCTTCCCACGGCTATGGCTGCAAATCCACGACTATAGTTGTGGGTTCCTACAAGTACATTTTTCTTCCACGGCTATAGCCGTGATTCCACGGCTATAGCTGTGGGTTTCTGAACTTCCAAAAATATCCATGGATTTCACCTTCATTTTCACTCAAAACTGTTAATGAGGGAATCAATTACGATTACTGTTTCCTATTATATATTATGTATTTTAGGAATAGCAATCAATTTATTTATTACATATAATTAGACTTCCTAAAAATTAGGAATTAGATTTATTCTATCATAAATAATTGAAAACATCTTTGTACTATTTATTGAGAAGAAGGGAATGAGATAGGGATCAAAGGCCAACTTTTCTGACATGGTATCACGAGTACGGTTTTCTAGCCTGTAATTATCTCTCCGTCCGTTTAGGGCTCGTGCCTCTGGTTTGTGTCTCAGTCCGTGCTTCTCTCAGCCGTTTAGGGCTCGTGCTTCTCGTTCGTGTTTCACTTCTTGTTCGTGCTTCTGGTTCGAGGTTCACTTTTGTTTTCTCCCGTTCTTGTTCGTGTCTTCATGGCTATGGAGAATTTCTGTATCCGTTTCAGCGGCAAAAATTATGCTGCCTGGGAGTTTCAGTTCAAGATGTTCGTGAAAGGGAAGGGGATGTGGGGTCACATTGACGGGTCCTCTACTGTCCCCACAGACAACGCTGCTTTGACAGCTTGGGAGACCAAGGATGCACAAGTTATTTCTTGGATTCTTGGTTCCATTGAGCCTCAATTGGTTAATAATCTGCGTTCGTTTTCGACTGCCAAAGCCATGTGGGATTACTTGAAGCAACTTTACAATCAAGATAATGCTGCAAAACGCTTTCAGCTAGAGCTTGACATTGCAAATTATAAACAGGGTGATATGTCCATTCAGGACTATTACTCTGGTTTTCTTAATTTATGGGCAGAGCATTCAGCCATCTTACATTCTAAGGTTCCTACCGAATCACTACCTGCCATTCAAGCTGTTTACGAGGTTAGTAAACGTGACCAATTTCTCATGAAACTTCGCCCAGAATATGAAGCTGCCCGTGCTGCACTGTTGAACCGCCATCCGGTTCCTTCTCTAGAAGTTTGCGTTGGTGAATTACTTAGGGAGGAACAACGCCTACTTACCCAAGGCTCCATGTCTGATATTTCTGATAATACGATCGCCTATTCTGCTCAAGGTCAAAGCAAAAGTCGTGACATGCGGCAGATCCAATGTTTCTCCTGCAAACAGTTCGGTCATATTGCTCGAAATTGCACTAAAAAATTTTGCAACTACTGCAAACAACGTGGTCATATTATCACCGAGTGCCCCACAAGACCAGCAAAACGTCCCTTGAAAGCCTTTACTGCCACGGCTGGTTCAGCATGTCCCTCTTCTGTTCCTACACCCTCCGACAATAGTGTTTTGACTACGGATATGGTGCAACAAGTGGTACTATCTGCTCTTTCTGCATTAGGCATCACGGGTAAGTCTACTGCCACTTCTTCCCCTTAGTTTGTTGATTCTGGGGCTTCTAATCATATGACTGGATCTCCTAAACATTTGCACAATGTTCACTCTTACAATGGCACCGAAAAAATTCAAATTGCGGACGGTAATACTCTTTCTATAGCTGCTGTTGGAGACATTAATTCTTTCTTTCAAAATGTACTTGTGTCTCCTGGTTTATCGTCCAATTTAATCTCAGTTGGTCAATTGGTGGATACTAATTGTGATGTTCATTTTTCTCGGGCTGGTTGCTTGGTGCAGGATCAGGTGTCGAAGACAGTGATCGCGAAGGGGCCTAAGGTGGGGAGATTGTTTCCGCTTCAATTTACTTCTCCTAGTTTTTCATCCTTTGTTTGTAATAATGTTCCAAACACATTTGTGACTTGGCATAAAAAATTGGGACACCCAAACTCTATTGTTTTGTCGCATTTAATAAAATCTGGTTTGATAGGCAATAAAAATATTATTTCTTCTTCGTCACTTCCTTGTTCTGTGTGTAAACTTGCCAAAAGCAAAACTCTACCTTTTCCCTCTTCTGCTCATCGTGCTGATAAATGCTTTGATATTATTCATAGTGATGTTTGGGGTGTGTCTCCTGTTTTATCTCATGCTCAATACAAATATTTTGTGACGTTTATTGATGACTATAGTCGATATACTTGGGTTTACTTTCTTAGATCCAAAGCTGAGGTTTTCACCATGTTTAAGACCTTTTTAGCTTATGTTGAGACCCAATTTCACACCAAGATTAAGACCTTGCGTAGTGACTCTGGCGGGGAGTATCTTTCTCATCCATTTCAAAAGTACCTTCAACAACATGGGATTATCTCTCAACGCTCTTGTCCCTATACACCTCAACAAAATGGCATTGCAGAACGTAAGAATCGCCATTTGCTTGATGTCACTCGGTCCTTACTTCTTGATGGCTCTGTTCCACCTAAATTTTGGGTTGAAGCCTTATCCACGGCTGTTTTTTTGATCAACCGTCTTCCCTCTCAGGTTCTTGGGCTTGATTCCCCTTACTTTCGTCTATTTAAGGTTCATCCTGATTACCATAATCTCCATCCTTTTGGCTGTGTTTGTTTTGTCCACTTACCACCTCTTGATCGTCATAAACTTGGGGCTCAATCTGTCCAATGTGCTTTTCTTGGTTATAGTTCTACTCACAAAGGATTTGTGTGTTATGATGCCACTGCTTCTCGCTTACGCATATCTCGGAATGTGGTTTTCTTTGATCATCAATATTTTTTTCAGTCTCCTATTACTTCTAATGGCTTTGTTTCCCTTCCAAATTTTTCTAGTGGTTCTCGTCCTATAGAACGCTTTAAACCAGGTTATGTTTATGTTCGGCGACAGCCTACCCCGCCCCTTCGTGATGCTGATTCGCCACCTGAACCTGCTTCGTTAGCAGAAAGTAGATCCCGACGCGTTATTCGTCCCCCAGATAGGTATAGCTTTGGGGCTATTTCTCTTACTGCTACTTTATCTGGTATATCTATTCCTACATGTTATTCACAAGCAGTTAAGGATGCTCGTTGGGTGAAAGCAATGCAAGAGGAGCTTCAAGCCTTACAGGAGAATTTCACATGGGACATTATTCCCTGCCCACCTGGTGTTAAGCCTATCGGCTGCAAATGGGTGTATTCTGTGAAGTTGAATTCTGATGGCACTCTTAATCGTTATAAGGCTCGATTGGTCGCCTTGGGTAACAAACAACAATATGGGGTGGATTATGACGAGACATTTGCCCCAGTGGCAAAAATGACTTCCATCCGCACAATTCTATGTCTTGCTGCCTCTCAAAGATGGCCACTTCATCAAATGGATGTGAAGAATGCCTTCCTTCATGGTGACCTCATAGAGGATATTTACATGACTCCACCTCAGGGCTTGTTTTCTCCTTCCCCTAACGTGTGCAAGCTAAAACGCTCTTTATACGGCCTACGACAAGCACCTAGGGCATGGTTTGAGAAGTTTCGATCCACTCTTCTTGGATTCTCCTTTGTTCAAAGTCAATATGATTCTTCTTTATTCATTCACCATACGACAACTGGTATTGTTCTTCTTCTCATTTATGTTGATGATATGGTAATTACGGGTTCTGATCATACATCCATCCAGCATCTTAAAGAGCAGCTCAAGGCTTCTTTTCATATGAAAGACCTCGGTCCTCTTCGTTATTTCTTAGGTCTCGAGGTTTCCATGGACTCTACAGGTCTCTTTCTCCATCAACATAAATATGTTGAAGACTTGATTTCTCTCGCCGGTCTCCACTCTACTACACCGGTGGATACTCCTCTTGAGATTAATGTTAAATATCATCGTGATGAGGGTGATCTTCTATCGGATGCTTTACTATATCGACAGTTGGTAGGTAGTCTTAATTATTTGACGATTACCCGCCCTGACATTGCTTTTGCAGTCCAATGATAAGTGTCTAATTAGTTTGATTTAATACTCACTTGAGACACTTATCTAGCACATTTTGTGTACATATTGATATTATTTTTATCTATATATACTTAGAATCAAAGAGGTGCTTTTGATTAATGTTAGTACAGGGAATAGGAAGCCTTTGATCCAATTTGGTGCTTATTTTGTAGGTTTTGAAACCTGGAGAAGAATGGCTCAGCCATTCTAAAGCGCTCAGCGGAATCAGGTCAGAGAACTTCCCAAACTCAAGGCGCTCAGCCACTTCAAAGCGCCCAGCAGATTGGCCTTAGAGGAGAAGGAGTGCTCTCTGCCTTCAATCCGCTCAGCCATTCCCATCCGCTCAGCGGATTTCATCCAGGAACAAGGGGTGCTCTCTGCCTCTAAAGCGCTCAGCGGATCTCAGGCGCTCAGCCCTTGAGGTTTCTTCATGGTGAAGAACTCCCAATCCGCTCAGCCGTTTCAAGGCGCTGAGCGGATTCTTCTCTTCCTGCCTACTCTGTTTTAATTCTAGCAATTATAAAAGGGCAGGGGAGAGAGAAAAGGAAAAGGGGAGACGAAAACAAAGAGAAAAACAAGAGCGGGGAGCACAGGAGGAAGAAAGAACAGAGTGGGAACGAAGATTTGGAGGCTGGATCACTTGGGAACGAGGATCAACTCCTTTTTCTTCATCTCTTCCTTTGTAATTTCTTCTTCCACTCCTTTGATCTTGTAAATGGCCATGAGGGGCTAAATCTTTGAGGATTGGTCTAGATGTAACTACTAACTCTTCTTCTTCTTAAATATATATATGCATTTCATTTTCATTACTTGTGTTTGATTCTTCTCTTAATGCTTATATCGGCTTGATCACCCGTTGTATGATTTTTGGTTTTTGAATCCGGTTGGAAAACGTTTTTGAAAACCCGAACTGAATCTTGCACCTAAACATCTCTTGCTCTAGGAATAGACTTGATTTGTTTAGTCACCTTGTTCAAGTCATTGCTCTTAATGCAAAGTGTTAATCATAAAACATAGAGGAATCATGTTTTAGATTAATTACTTTAGGATTCAATTTTGAGGGATCTTGTTGAATTACTAAATGAACGTGGAAGTCATGAAGATGAAATCATATTTATTTTAAGGAAATTTAGGAGTTAGCAAGTGCTCTAGGGTCCAATCCTTGTTTCATATAATTGTTCTTATAACTTTTACATTACCGTTTTAATTTTGCCTCACATTAGCTCACTTCCAATCATATCAACATCTCTATATTAATCATTAGAGTAAGAATTACTAAATTCTCAAATCCCTGAGGACGATACTTAAATACTACATCGAAACTTGGTCCGCTTGCCAAGTGGAGAGATTGCGAAAATCATCATCAAGTTTCTGGCGCCGTTGCCGGGGATTTGGTGTTATTTAGTAATTCTTGTTCTTGTGATTTTGTAATTTTGTAAATAATTTAGTTTGTGAATATTTATAATATATAGATATATTTGTTTTGTTGTGTTTTGTGGACTCACCTATATATTTACAAGTCAAATCATATGGGGCTATTGAACTTGAAAATCCTGCCACTGGAAGGATTTGGGTAGTAAATGGTCAAAGGCTCAAACAATATTTGGGTGGCGAGGTGAAAGACTCACCACCATTACTTATCTGAAGGAGCCATGGTCATACAGGAAGTGTCAAGCTAATGACAATAAAGAAGCGCTTACTGGGAGGCAACCCAGCTATTTTGGTTTGAATTCTCATTTTCATTTTAGTTTAATACTTTACATATGTAGTTATGCTTTTGAAGAGTTGAGTTTGTGATTTGATGTTTTGATGATGCATTCTATCAAATGTTTTGTTCCTTCAACATTCTCTTCTCTTGTGTTATGTTTTTTATAGTTTATTGAAGGTAACTGGAAGTGGGAGTGTGAAAGGAGAACAAAATGTGCTTCTTCCAGGTAAGTTTACAAAACTGACAAAACGGCTCAGCCATTAAAAACGGCTCAGCCGTTTGGCTGCAGTGTCTACTTTGTAGATAAATTTTCCTCACAGGGGGTAAACGGCTCAGCCGTTTCAAGGCTCTCAGCCGTTCATATCAGCAAAACATTTTAGTTGAGATTTCTGCATCAAATGGCTGAGCGTTTTCAAAGCGCTCAGCGCTTTTCTTTATAATGCTCTCTGTACCCAAATGGCTGAGCGCCTCAAAAAAAAATTTTGAGAAAGACCAATCCAAGAACAGAAAAGAAGTTATCCCTTTCTCTCGCTTTCTTCTCTTTCACACACACCATCATTCTCTTTGATTCAAGGTAAGTTTTAAGTTCTCTCTTTTGATTTCTGTTGTGCTTTCATGCAAATATTGTATTAGTATCTAATGTGTTTTGTGTCCACTTGTGGTGATGACAAAATTCTTTTTGGGAATCAAATTGATAATCTTTCTGGAATGAGCATTTTCATGGTTCAAGTTTTCAATGAGCATTGTTTGCTAATCTGGAAATCTACATTGTTGCATAAGTGATTGTACATTTTTGACTTTAAGTATGTGCTTCAAGCATGTTCAAGTGAAGTTGAAATGAGTCTGAAGTTGTTGATGTCTAGGGCACTTAACCAAGTCGTGTGAGGGAGTGAGCCAAACAGTTAAAATTCAATCATTGAGAGTCATCACTGATTCATGCAGTCAGTTTTGTTTGAGTCTCCCATGAGTTACAGTTAAGCTATGCTTGGAACTTACTAAGGCAATTGTTTATTATATGTAGCCAGTAGCCAAAAAAGCCAACCCATGAACTACATAAACCTTTAATCAAACAGTTTTGAGCCTAAACAGAACCCCTAAGCTTAAAAAGAAAAACCATGATTGTCCTTAGCCTTGTTGGTAAGAGACATTCTCATGAAACAAGTGGGTTTTGAACCAAGTTGGGGGTAGCGTGTATGAAGAGATCATATGGTTGGAGCTGAATTGTACAGGCAAAGTGTGTTTCTTGTGTATATCCATTACTTTAAAAAAAAAATTTAGAGTTAATTTTATAATCAAGGTTCCTTGTTATCAGTTCATCAATTTGTGTACAGTCTGAAAGAGAAGGAACCAGTAAATTCAATCAAAAAGAGGGATGAAACATAAAGAGTCAAGAGAGTTCAAGTTAGTGCAAGAATTTGGAATTAACCCATATGAGTGAGAATGTCTCTTGTCAAACAGGCCTTTAGTTTCCTAAAGAAAAACCAAATCTCTGATAACCAGGCCACATTACAACCCTCTTAAATCCTTAGTGATTCATGTTTAGTTTTAACAACAAACTTGTGGGAGACGGGTAACAAACCAGACTTAGCGTGTTTTGGTGCATGAAACGAGAGAAACAGTCACCCTTCACAGAACACTAAAGAGAGATACACATTGGTGAGGAAAATTTTAGTGCCTTTGATTGAAAACAATGGAAGATGAGTAGATGTTTCCCTTGAGTATGCTTGATGTTCATAATTTTTGTTATTATGTGGGCACCATTTGTAGTAACATGTACTCACTGGATTTTGCAAACAAGTCCTTATTGGAATCTTTGAAATCATGTAAATGCATTAACATATTTTTTGGGTGAAACTTTTAGTATTCACTGGATAGATAAGTTAGTTATATTATACTCTCAATTAAGACCTTTTGTTTGAGGACAAACAAATTTCTAAGTTGGGGGTAGCTTGATAAGTGTCTAACTAATCTGATTAAATATGAATTTGAGACACTTATCTAGCACAAATTTTGTACATATTGATATAATTTTGGTTTATAAATACTTAGAATCAAATAGGGACTTTTGATTTATGTTAGTACATGAAGCGATGAATCTTTTGATCAAATTTTGTGTTATTTTGTAGGTTTTGAAATCTGGAGGCAAACGGCTGAGCGCCTTGAAACGGCTGAGCGCCTTCAAGCCAGAGAGCTCAACAAATGCAGCAAAAGAGAGGCGCTCAGCCACTATAAGGCGCTGAGCGGATTTGGCCCTGGAAGAATGAGTGCTCTCTGCCTCCTAGGCGCTGAGCGGATATGAAGCGCCCAGCCCCTTGTGCTTGCTTAACAATGAAGAATCTCTCAGGCGCTCAGCGGATTTGAATGGCTTAGCCATTCAGATTACTTCATGGTGAAGAATTCTTCAAACCGCTCAGCCGTTTCAAGGCGCTGAGCGGATTCTTCTCTTTCCTGCCTACTCTGTTTTAATTCTAGCAATTATAAAAGGGCAGGGGAGAGAGAAAAGGGGGAACAGAGACGAAAACAAAGAGAAAAACAAGAGCTGGGAGCACAGGAGGAAGAAAGAACAGAGTGAGAACGAAGATTTGGAGGCTGGATCACTTGGGAACGAGGATCAACTCCTTTTCTTCATCTTTTCCTTTGTAATTTCTTCTTCCACTCCTTTGATCTTGTAAATGGCCATGAGGGGTTAAATCTTTGAGGATTGGTCTAGATGTAACTACTACACCGGTGGATACTCCTCTTGAGATTAATGTTAAATATCATCGTGATGAGGGTGATCTTCTATCGGATGCTTTACTATATCGACAGTTGGTAGGTAGTCTTAATTATTTGACGATTACCCGCCCTGACATTGCTTTTGCAGTCCAACAGGTGAGTCAATTTATGCACACTCCACGTCATCATCATTTAGCTGATGTTCGTCGCATTATACGCTATCTGAAAGGTACCTCTATGCGTGGTCTTTTCTTTCCCAACGATTGCCCAACTACCTTGGTGGGATATAGTGATGCTGATTGGGCTGGTTGTCCTGATACTCGGAGATCCGTCACTGGTTATTGTATGTTCCTTGGGCCTGCATTGATTTCCTGGAAAAGTAAAAAGCAGTCTCGTGTCTCTAAGTCCTCCACCGAATCTGAGTATCGGGCTATGTCAACAGCTTGTTCTGAGATTATTTGGCTTCGTGGTCTTTTGGCTGAGCTTGGATTCCCTCAAACAGATGCAACACCTCTCCATGCTGACAACACTAGTGCCATTCAAATTGCTACCAATTCAGTCTTTCATGAGCGCACTAAGCACATTGAAGTGGATTGCCATTCTATTCGAGAAGCTTTGGACAATCATGTTATCTCCCTTCCTCATGTCACCTCTCAACTTCAGCTTGCAGACATATTTACCAAGGTTGTTCCTCGTCCACGACATCAATTTCTAGTTCACAAATTGATGCTTCTTGATCAGCTGCATCAATTTGAGGGAGGATGTTAATGAGGGAATCAATTACGATTACTGTTTCCTATTATATATTATGTATTTTAGGAATAGCAATCAATTTATTTATTACATATAATTAGACTTCCTACAAATTAGGAATTAGATTTATTCTATCATAAATAATTGAAAACATCTTTGTACTATTTATTGAGAAGAAGGGAATGAGATAGGGATCAAAGGCCAACTTTTCTGACAAAAACCTCCATGAACTTGCAATCCAAGGAGACCCAAACCATGCTACAACTTAAATGCAATACTACCAACCACATGCAACTCAAAAACCTCAAGAATCACAACATGCATGCATCCAAAACTCAAGAAGAAAAATAATCAATGTCCAACCTTCCATCAAGAACCAAAAACCCCAACTTTACCCACATGCAACCAACACAACCAGAAAATCCCCAAATTTTATCCAATCTCGAAAACACATTTTCCTTCAAGACAGCCCATGAATCAGCCAACATCAAACATCTCATGAGTTTCTAAACTCATTTCCAACCAATCCAAGCGAAAACTAGCTTCCCTTACCTTAGTGAGACGATTCCGAGCTCCGGGAAGAGAAAGGAAGAAGAAGGAGAAAAGAAATTCACACTCGGCTAGCTCCGCATGGCTTCACTCTAGAGACCTCCTAGGTGCTCACGGCTTCAGCTAAAGAGAAAGGAATTTGAGAGTGAAAATTCAAAGTGAAAGGAGAAGGGAAAGTATAAGGTGAGTGATGAGAGGGAGAAAAGAGAGAAGAATGCTACAGGGTCTCACAGTAATAAATTAAAATAATATAATATTAAAATAAATCAATAAAATTAATAATATTATTTAGTAATTTAGGTAAATTTTTCTTACATTAAATATATTTTACAAAATTTTACAAATTTTATTCATGTGAGGTAAGATATGTAACTGGAAGAGAAATATGTAAAATTGTAATTGTTGATTTAATTATTTAGTCAAACTTCGTATTTTATATCCTTTAATACATATTAACGTTAATGGTAAAGTAGATGGTTTATAATTTTATTTTGAATTTTTTTGAAGAAATAGGAAATAGACTTTAATTTTATATAAAATTGTCATACTTTACTCTAATATAGACTTTCTAGTAAAATAAAATTATTAATTGAAAAATATGTAAAAAAGTTATTAATTTTATTAATTAAAAAGTTAATTCATTTAATTAAGAAAATTAGTTAACATTATCTAATTTTATTAAAAAAATATTTCCTTAAATTATCATTCGTTGAAAATTAATATGTCAGATAAAAAAATGCACGTTCGATTAAATGAAAAGTATTTTAAAAATGATGTCATAAAATAAGATAAAATTGTGAAATGCACTTTCGATTAAATGAAAAGTATTTTAAAAATGATGTCATAAAATAAGATAAAATTGTGTATGTCTGTGTATCTGCGTGTGTGAGAGAGGAGAGATCTATTTACTTTAGGAGTATCTATGACTTATTCCGTTCAATAACTCATGTTCTACATCAAATTTCAACGATTCAACCATTGAATTTAAAGTTTTTAATGCACAGATCAAATCTGTAAATTTTTAAAAAATTTGAAAATCATTTGATACTTTATTTCATTAATTAAAATCAATGTATGAAATGATTTTATAATTATCCATCAATTTGAATTAATGAAATGAAATATTAAATAATTTTCAAATTTTCTAAAAATTTGTAAACTTAATTTATGCATTAAGAATTTTAAATTCAACGATTAGATCGTTAAAATTTGATATAGAACATGAGTTATTAAACGGAGTAAGTTTAACTAGAGTTACTCCTAGAGTAAACGGATCCCTCTATATATATATATACCAAAGAAAATGAGGGCTAACCTCTTTGTAATCTTCCCTACAGAAAAAGAAAATACTCACGTGTAAGCACAAAAAAATATAAACTTGTTAAAAAAAATATTAACATCATTTAATTGCATCAATTTCATTTTATTCTTTTTTTTCCTGAACTACCCTTCATTAGAACTTAATATCAAAAAGGGAAGACAAGTCATTGAAAATAAAATCTCAATTAAATGAAAGATATTTTAAAAATTATAACATTAAATAAGATTAAATTAGTTGAAATTCATTTATATTTAATGTTCATGTGATTATTTTTGTTTTATATTCAAGACCAGAAATGGTACTGAATTAAAATAAATAACTTTAATTAAGAGTATTTATTGTAAAAAAAAAAATAGTGCAAAACATATTTTAAATTAATTTTTATAAAAAAAACACTTTTAATTTGGATGTCATAAAAAAAACAAAAAGAAGTAAATTTTATATTTTCAGACTAAATTCTCATGCAAGATAATAGATAGAATTTTGGATATTGTCATTATCTTTTTATTTCTTACAAATATTTTTTGCACAATTTAGTTTGAGATGGCTGTGTATTAAATATGGACATCTATTTTGTGGACATTTACACCTCTTCTGCTAGATCACTGAGTTCTCATTGATATTGTAACTTTTATATTTTAGAAAAACATGGTTTCGTTGAATTTACCTTAAAATTTGTAAGGATAAAAAATGTGAAAGAATTTGTATCACAAAGACTGAAAAAGGCCCAGCCCAACACATCTGAACAAGAAAGTATGAATATGAGGAAGTATGTAGCAGTAGTCAAAATGTAAAATATTTTTAACGTGATTGAATAGTGTTTGATAAATTATAGAAGTAAAAAAAATAAAAAAAATTATACATGCGTGGTTGTTAAGAAAATTTTCCTGATAACGTCTGAAAATTAGAGTATTATCACTAAAATAGAGTGGGAACTATTTAAGTTTTTTTTTTGGTAAATATTTTTAAGTGTGTAAGGCTTGACTTGTAATCTCACGAGTCAGCTGAATTATTACATTTTACTTCACGTGCTCATGTGAAACCAAATTTAGGTCAATGTTTCAAACATGACTTAATTTTTGTTTCTACCTATATTCTCCAATAGGATAGGATGCAATACAATAAAAAAAACAAATGAATATGGACACCATTTCCCAATATTATATTCTTTGAATAAAATATATGATACTCTCTTTATACTACGATACTTAATGTATTGGCTTTTAAAACAAAACATGTACCATAGTCCGTAGCATGCACAACACGAGTTAATCATAATTGGAAAATTTTCTTAATGTTGGAAATCCCAAGTTCAATAATTTGTGAGCATAATATTAGTATATATAACCGAGAATTAATTATCATTTTTATAAACTGATTTTGAAACGTTGAATTATATTTTGATCCACTTTTTAAAAATTATATTGGAGTGTATTTTAACCATTCTTATTATTAATCTTATTAAATCACTCACTATAAGATTTTTATTAGATTATTTTCATATGTCAAATCCTATAAATTTCATATTGGAAATGATCAACCGTTATTGTGAAATAGTGTGTCAGAGATTAATGATCTAATGAAGTCAATATAATTTATATAAATTGTGAATAATTATCATTTTATAAGTTAGATTTGTAAAATTGAATTATCATCATAACTTATTTTTTTAAAATTTAATAATTATTAGATTGCTGAATTATTATTTGAATGAATTTTATTTAAAATAATTATCAATATCAAGTGCATATAAGATATATTTTATGTATAAAAAAATGTAACAGATTGTAGATAAGAGAAAAATATATTTTCTAAATAAATGTTAAAAATATATTCTCAAACACATTATTAACTTATTTTTGTTATTGTTTGAAATTTATTATTATCAAATACATGTCATAGGAGTGGAAAATTTTATATAAGAGGAGAGTATTCTAATGAACGTAAAAAAAAGTGTAAAGAGTAAAATATTTACAAAATAAGAATATTTTAATTTATATATCAAGTGATTAAAAAGAAGTAATTTTGATGTAAAATAATTTACTAATTACAGTATTTTTTTTAGAGTTTTTCAAAACAAAAAATTGATTTATGTTTGTTTATAAGATATGCTATATCCTTCGAATCATATATCAAAATACTGAATAAAAAATTAACATTTGTTATTATTTTTACCGTTCAACTTTTATGATGTGTGTGCTCAATTAATTTTTTGGTTTATTCTTCCGGAGGATGTAACATTTTTTTTTTGTTTATTATTAGCATTTTAGTAATGTATATATCAATTTTTTATTTTATTTTATAAGTTTATAATAGATATTTTTGAAAATACAAATTTATGTTATAATTAAAATTTATAAATAGATATTTTTTATCATATAAATTAAAATTTTAATTTATGATAAATAATTTATATTATAATATAATAAATTTTTAATTTTTAAACAATTAAATATTAAAAATAAATTTAAAAATAAAAAATAATTGATTAAAAGTAATAAGAAATTAGGAAATATTTATAAAATATTTTTGTTGACAAAAATAACTACAAACACTCTTGTTAAAATAATTTGTAATAATATTCTCACTGAAGATAATTATTTTAATTTATATATATGGATGATTATAAATTATAAATCATTTTAAAAAAATATTTTTATGAGAAATAATTCAAACAACTTCTTATTTTTATCAGACTATATATTTTTTTAGCTTTTGGTTATTTTAAAAAGTTAAAACAAATGCATGAAAAACTTTTAAAAGCAATTTTTTTAAAATAATTTATTTATAAAGAGTTTGTAATAAATGGATCCTTTATTTAATTTAATGAATTCATTCATTCGTAATTTTATATTTTTAATAAGTTTTGAATCAATAACAAAAGTATATTAAAAAAATGTACGAGAAAGTAGGGGTCAAACTTTTTAAAAAGTAATCGCTTCAAAATAAATTTATTGAGGTGATAATTTTCTTTAATGGTGTAAGTACATGAATAATATGAATACTTCATCAAAGCTTCCGTTAATTTAACTACATCAAATGAGAGTCAACTCCCTCTTGATCATAAGTTAGATGCATATCTACGACGCTTAGAGGTGGCAGCAAATCATCATCAATTTTTAATACTTCTATTGGGAACTCCACATTTCAATATTTTATGATATTTAAAGCTCTCAGTTGATAAGAAAATAATTTACTTGATCACAGTCGACGTAAAATTTACAAATTCGCACTATGACTCACTCAATTATAACATCAAAAGTATTTGACATTTTAGATGATTATTTCCACTGTTTTTTTTTATAAATAATTTACGTAACGATGTATTTAATCAATGATCAGAAACAAATTTTGCATATATAAACAACTAATACAATTTTTGTATAATTTATTTTAAAAGTGTAATAAATTAAAATAATATAATATTAAAATAAATCAATAAAATTAATAATATTATTTAGTAATTTAGGTAAATTTTTCTTACTTTAAATATATTTTACAAAATTTTACAAATTTTATTCATGTGAGGTAAGATATGTAACTGGAAGAGAAATATGTAAAATTGTAATTGTTGATTTAATTATTTAGTCAAACTTCGTATTTTATATCCTTTAATACATATTAACGTTAATGGTAAAGTAGATGGTTTATAATTTTTGTATAGTTTATTTTAAAAGTGTAATTGTAACGACCCGGCTGGTCACTACACACTACACCGTACACCTGAAACCGGACAGAAAGGAACAAGTGTATACATATAGTGTCTAGAATATACATATATACATGTTCAAGTCTGACTAGATTCAAAATGTACAAAAATACATCCAAAACTACTACACCAAGTAGCCGAAATAACAAAACATCAACAAGGATTAGCTCCGCCTGCCAGCTGCAGACTCACCACTAGCCACCAACCTATCCCTGCTCTGCTCCCATACATAGTATGATCATCGCAGTCCAAACCACATGGAAACAACAAAGGGTAAGCTAGTGAAAGGAAACAACATACATATATATATATATATATATGTGTGAATAGAAAACTACAGTTATCAGCACATCAACCAGCTTAACAACATCAACTTAAAATACCACAACATTCAACAATAACAACACACATCTCACATCATTAGCATACAACTCATCAGCCATACAGCATAACTGCAATAAAACATACAATGCGTCGTCACGCATATAAGTTAGTATTGGTCGCTTGTAATCGGTATAGCTCGACCTGGCCCCTATACCGTGGTCGCTTTGTACACGTGTGCCTCGACCTTGCCCACACAGGACCACTAAGACTTAGAGGAGAACAGCAAGTTACCACTCCAAGGGTCAGCTTTCCAGGGAGGGTTTTCAACAAATTGGGCTCCAAGAGCACCACAGCCACTCAATCCACACAATGGGATGAGGAAATTTCGAAAACAACTCCTCTAGTCTTAGTGATCAACAACTCAGCCTTTCGGCCTACATCACCTCAGCCTTTCGGCCTACAACACCTCAGTCTTTCGGTCTACAACACCTCAGCCTTACGGCCTACAACACCTCAGCCTTTCGGCCTACAACACCCCAGCCTTACGGCCTACAACATCCAATATCAACACACAGTACAACACAACTGTACAACTCAACATATCAACTCACAACAGTATACAACTGATACAGCTCAACATATCAACTCACAACAGTATATAACTGATACAGCTCAACATAATCAACTTACAACAGTTTATAATTGATACAACTCAACATATCAACTTACAACAATTTATAATTGATACAACTCAACATCAACAAGCAACGTTAACCACAAGTCATCACATTATAATCAACAGCTCAGCTCAACAACATTCATCATTAACAACTTATACAACATACAACATATTCAACACATAATACGGCTCATCCACCTTATTTACAACTCATCTATCTTGTCAAATTACCCATCCAAACAACACCAATCAACCTAAGCACCTAAAACAACTTTCAACTTAACCAAATCACTAAATTGAAATGGCAACCTTCACAGAAAATAGCGTATCAGGAGTTATACTACTCCTACCATACTCATCCTTATCTCATATGAAAGATAAGAATATTTCCTACAACTCTCAAGAAGACACCAAGTCCAAATTCCTTCATCTACCTTGTTAATAATTCTAAAAACCGCAACAGCTATGAGCAATGCTGGCAGCTTGACCCCTCTTCACTATAACAGCCATATCTGGAGTTCTAGAACTCCTTTTTGGGTGATTCAAACGCCATTGGAAAGCTAAGATCCAAGGCTACAACTTTGATGAAGACTTTAAGACCAAATTAGGTCATCAAGACCCACCGCTGCAGCGATCAATCCAGAACTTTAGCTGCAACTCTCTGCCAGTTCAATTTGCCTTCCACAGCCATGGCTGCAAATCCACAGCCATAGCTGCAAGTTTCTGCCATTTCAATTTTTCTCCACAGCTATGGCTGCAAAACCACAGCCATGGCTGCAAGTCTCTGCCATCACGTTTTTTCTTCCCACGGCTATGGCTGCAAATCCACGACTATAGCTGTGGGTGCTGCAAATCCACGACTATAGTTGTGGGTTCCTGCAAGTACATTTTTCTTCCACGGCTATAGCTATGATTCCACGGCTATAGCTGTGGGTTTCTGAACTTCCAAAAATATCCATGGATTTCACCTTCATTTTCACTCAAAACCTCCATGAACTTGCAATCCAAGGAGACCCAAACCATGCTACAACTTAAATGCAATACTACCAACCACATGCAACTCAAAAACCTCAAGAATCACAACATGCATGCATCCAAAACTCAAGAAGAAAAATAATCAATGTCCAACCTTCCATCAAGAACCAAAAACCCCAACTTTACCCACATGCAACCAACACAACCAGAAAATCCCCAAATTTTATCCAATCCCGAAAACACATTTTCCTTCAAGACAGCCCATGAATCAGCCAACATCAAACATCTCATGAGTTTCTAAACTCATTTCCAACCAATCCAAGCTAAAACTAGCTTCCCTTACCTTAGTGAGACGATTCCGAGCTCCGGGAAGAGAAAGGAAGAAGAAGGAGAAAAGAAATCCACACTCGGCTAGCTCCGCATGGCTTCACTCTAGAGACCTCCTAGGTGTTCACGGCTTCAGCTAAAGAGAAAGGAATTTGAGAGTGAAAATTCAAAGTGAAAGGAGAAGGGAAAGTATAAGGTGAGTGACGAGAGGGAGAAAAGAGAGAAGAATGCTACAGGGTCTCACAGTAATAAATTAAAATAATATAATATTAAAATAAATCAATAAAATTAATAATATTATTTAGTAATTTAGGTAAATTTTTCTTACATTAAATATATTTTACAAAATTTTACAAATTTTATTCATGTGAGGTAAGATATGTAACTGGAAGAGAAATATGTAAAATTGTAATTGTTGATTTAATTATTTAGTCAAACTTCGTATTTTATATCCTTTAATACATATTAACGTTAATGGTAAAGTAGATGGTTTATAATTTTATTTTGAATTTTTTTGAAGAAATAGGAAATAGACTTTAATTTTATATAAAATTGTCATACTTTACTCTAATATAGACTTTATAGTAAAATAAAATTATTAATTGAAAAATATAGTTAAAATTATAATAAAACTAAAACATGCATACATTTATAACAAACCATTGAATTCCTAAAATTTAATCAACCGATAATTAACGATTATATATTTTCATTCTTGCCTTCGAAGTATATTTACTGAACTCAAATTTTATTATAAGAAAAAATATTGAGTCCAATTTCAGTGATATAAACCATCTGTTACAAACAATATTTGACTTTTTGACCAAACAACTTTAGATTACGACTAAATTTGTTTCTTTTTAATAGTAATAAATTTTCTTATTTCTAGTATAATGATCGCAAGCTTTTTTATTATATTCTCTTTCATTTTTTTTTCTTAAGTAATGTGTATTAATTATTAATATATAAATTAATTAAGAGTTAAGTGAAATATAAGAGTATAACTGATAAAAAAAATCAAATCAATGTGATCTTAAATTTTTAAAACAATAAATAAATCAAAACGAATATTTACTAAAAATAAAACGGACAGTTAAAAAGGAATATGAATATAATCTATGAATATGAATTGTAATCCAGTAATCTTATATGAGATGCGATGAGATAAATATTATACTCTCTTTTATTTTTTTTCTTTAATTAATGTGTATTATATATAAATTAATTAAGAGTTAAGTGAAATATAAGAGTATAACTGATAAAAAAAATTAAATCAATGTCATCTTAAATTTTTAAAACAATAAATAAATAAAAAGGAATATTTACTAAAAATAAAACGAACAATTAAAAAGGAATATGAATATAACCTATAAATGTGAGTTGTAATCCTATATGAGATGCGATAAGATATACATTTTCGCTCTGCTTCTAAGTACCTAGGCACATTATCTAACCTCATTAATTATGCTCTGTTCTTTGATTTTATTTAATAGATTTTAATGATAAAACAATAATTATTAATATCAAATGCATTTATTTAAATATATTATAGATAAATTTGTATAGCTTTAAAAAACTTTTAAAATTTCCCCTCATATCTTATGCATCAAGGATGAGTAAGTTAAGACAAGAGATGTCTATATTTATTAATAAATAGAATATCTCTTTTTTTATTTACATAAATTTTAGATAACTTATTTTATAATTATTTTTAAATTACTTTTTTTTTTGTTTATTTATTTACTTACTTCAATGTGACATTCAATTTTTAAACTTCTTACTCTTAATTAAGTAATTACTCATTTATTTTGTTTTGTTTTTTAAATAGAGACATAAAATATCTATTTTCTTCTAGTTATATAAAAGAAAAAATACATTTTTGTATATATATATATATGTGTGTGTGTGTGTGTATGTATTCCATTTTTTGTATTATAGTGATAAAAATAAAATCAATTATAAGTTTGAATTCTTTAAAAAGTAAAATTAAACCAAAGACGAATTTTAAAAAAATAAATTTTGATTTTAACAAAATGGTAATTTTACTGTTTAAATATATTTATATTTACTGACATCTTTATTTAATTTATTATTTAGTGATACCAAATAATAGATATAATTAAAATTTGGGTAATGTTTTTTAAACACCTAAATAAACAGAAACCCTAATTTACATCCTTAACTTGGGTCTATCTGTCTCTTTTGACTTGTTGTCACACATTTTATCAAGAGAGAATTTTTGAACAGCTAAAGCTTGTGGTACATTAAAAACACATTTGTTAGGTAATAAAAACTGGAATATTTAATAATTTAAATAATGTAAAAATGAAAAAAGTCGTTCAGACATAATGTTATTCATAGATTTTGCTGTATGTATGTATGTATGTATAAAACATTAATTTTCCATCATGAATCGTATAAATTTTTGATTCTTATATTTTTGGTGTGTAGAGAATCTTTTTGGTTGAAATTTATCATAGTTCTGGTTATCTTAATCCCATATATGTATGGCAGCGCGGCAGATGAAAGTAATGATAAAAGAAAGTGGTGAGAGTAAAATAATAAAGGAAATACGGATGTTAACCCTGTTATCAGTATCACGATTCACATCCAATCCAGCACTATATATAATGATGATTGATGAGGTGAGAATTGAGATCCAATCCAACACGAGAATCGAATGGATCCACCCAAATTCCTAATCCAAGCCTCCGAAGCCCAATCCATGGCCGAAGCCGCCTCCCTCACTCTCCCGGAACTCCTCCCAACCCTGGTGAGCGCGGCCCAGACCCTGGCCAGGCCCCCAATCTCGAACTACCGCGTGGCCGCGGTGGGCCTGGGCTCCTCGGGCCGCATCTTCGTGGGCGTGAACCTGGAGTTCCCGGGGCTCCCCCTGCACCACGCGGTCCACGCGGAACAGTTCCTGGTGACCAACCTCTCCCTGAATGCGGAGCCCCGCCTGGTGTCCCTGGCGGTGTCGGCCGCCCCCTGCGGCCACTGCCGGCAGTTCCTCCAAGAAGTGCGGGGCGCGGGCGATGTGGAAATCCTGGTGACCTCCCACTCCACCCAACAATTCAGCCCACTCTCCCGCTTTCTCCCCCACAGCTTCGGCCCCTCCGACCTTCAGCACCTGGACTCTCCCCTTCTCTTGGAGCCACACCACAACGCTTTAACCCTTCCCCAACACGTGGCACTGCCACCTCATAAGTTGAAGCTTCCGGCTCTCGACGCCGCTAACAAATCCCATGCACCCTACAGTGCCTCCCCCTCCGGCGTCGCGCTTCTCGATTCCCTCGGCAACGTCTTCCAAGGCTCTTACGTCGAATCCGCCGCCTTCAACCCTAGCCTCGGACCCCTCCAGGCCGCCCTCGTCGCCTTCGTCGCCGGCGGAGGCCACGACTACCACCGGATTGTCGATGCCGTCTTGGTCGAGAAGGACGCCGCCGCCATCAAACAGGAGGACACGGCGCGCTTGTTGCTCCAATCCATCTCCCCCAACTGCCACCTCACCACCTTCCTTTGCCACTCCCAACCTCATTCCGATCAACTTAATTTCTCGCTGTAGATTCTACGAATCATCAACACCAACAATAATTATAATATATTCAATTCAATATATTATTGCCTCCTTCTAATGCTTTCTATACCATCCTATTCCTATGCGTTGTTTCCCTTAGGATTAACTTTTATTTATTTATTTCCATGTTTTGCTTCACTTTGGCCTTATGTTCCAATCCAACCGATCAGCTTCACATATTTCTTAATCTTTTTATTCCATGATTTTCGAATCTACATCTGCGCTATGCATCTGCCTCTCTTCATAATTAACACACAATATTATATTCACATTTTTCTCTAGACCAATTGAATTGGGTAAACCAAGACGCACCCATTGTACAGGAGCGTGAGCGTCCAACCGCACCCCTCACCATTCTAACTATTTATTTTTATAATTCAAATATTATAAACAATACATGAAAAACACTATTTAAAGTTTTTCGCTTCATGAAAACATACACTTCTTTTGTGGTACTGGCCATAAATGACCATGACCTAGAAGAATCGCGTAACACCAAACTCTGATGTTCTATTATATAGCAACATGGATGCAATGGCAGAAACAATCCTTTTCATTTGAAAAAATAAATACATGTTACGAAATATTTATTATTTTTTATATAAAGAGAGTTACACATGTAAATACATTTAGATGCAAATTAAAAACATTGAAAAAAAAAAAAAAAAGTATTTTCTTTTATCTTCGTTTGTTTGAATGGTACTTTAGGGACGTAGTAGTGTCATCCTGTCAAAAGCATGCATGGTGTCTTGTCCTGTATATATATCAGCATCCAATTCAGTGGCACTTGTACTTTTTGGCCCACATTTTCTTGCCTTCCAATGGGTGGCTTGTGGAGTATGATTCGGTACATCACCCTCCAAAATTATTCAATCTTTTCAACACACCTTAGGTTTAATCAAAACCTCCCATCTTTCTTTCTTGTCAATAACCTTTCTTTCTTAACGCACAAGCTATTATAAAGTGATTCTTGGATGGGCCTACTATGAAAAGTTGAGTTTATCTGCTTCCTACGTATAGTCATCAATAGGGGCAGTTTCATCGATAGCCCCCACCCAAAACTCCAAAAGAGGGATAGAAAATAAAAGAGTAAAGAGACTCCATTTTAATTTAATGTAAAACTGTAAAGCTGTTATCATCATTCATCACAACAGCATGCATTTTCCTTTATCCTACTCGTCTAAGCACAATTTACTTTGTAAAGAACATTGCTGCCCTATCAAAACAGGACTAGGTGCTCTGCTCTGTATGCAAATTCATTGGTGGGGCAGCTGGAATGTACTAATTTATTACTCAAAACCCACTTTGGGTAGTTGCAATTACCACGTTATGATGCCGAATTCGTACTTCAATAGGTGAAACCTCGAGTTTCTTTAACCTTGGTCCTAGTAAACTCATACTATGCTACTTTTAGTTTTACAAGAGTTTCAATTAGGACGCAATTAGGTAATTGAATTCTTGGTTTGGCCCTCATAAGATAAATGACATTCTCAAATATCCACTCACTTGCATAAAATACAATAAGAGACTAGATTCTGATCGATGACAAAGAAAATAAAACAAAATCATTCAAGTTTAGAAGAGCAATTAAATAATCGAAATTAACCAAAGGGAAGTAAAAAAAAGAAATGTGAAATCTCGTGATCCTAGATTGTGACTCAATGTGCGACATTGTAAATGTACTACTAAGAAGTAAAAGAAGAGGACAAGAGAGATTAGATATTTTGTATTTCTTGTCACGCTTCCTATTCACGGTGAACAGACACTGTCTCTATGATTACAGCATGGACCAACACAATCATCAGCCCAACAGTATTCCATTGGTAGAATTAAAAGCAATTTTATGATGTGAAACATGAAAAACTGAACAACCAATGCTCACTGCTGGAAGAGAAAGATCTTCAACACAGTATTTCTAGCTTCTTATCTTTCCAACACATTTTTTATTTATAATTAAGTGACTTTTTCATGGATCTTACCAGTATCAAATAAACAGAGGAATATAATTATTTAACAAAACTCATGTGAATTTCACTAACAATTCTTTAATCCTTATTATCCCGTAACAGTTATTGTTAGGGTATGTTAGGGTATTTAATTGCTTATTTCAGTTATTTGACTGAGATTCTAATTATTCTATCATAATTAGCATATAGTTGAGTTTTTTTTTTTAAATATGTTGACATAACTTCAATTCTATAACCGTGTGTATAAAAGAAAACTTGGTTAAGGAAAAATAAAATCTATTTTGATTATCTCTACACTTTGACAGGAATTAGTTAATTTTCAATTATCCGTTGAAAGATGCCTTTGGTTCATGTTAAAAAAAAATAAAAATCTTTCCACATTTTTTGTCAAAAGAAATTAACTTGAAATGAGAGAAACATTTGTACATTGAATTAATTACACATTATTTTATAAATTTGTTTCTCTCATCTTGCATAATTTCATAAATGTTACCGCTCAATTTATATAATTTTGCACATTTTACTTTAACATTAAATGTTTGATAAAACATAAGCGATCCTGAGGAGGCAAGTAACATGTGTATTGATTAATGAATATTATTAAATATTTTATTTCTTAAAATATTTTGAAAATGATTTTATATAATAAAATAAAATAAAATAACAAACGTGTGTTATTGTCATTGTATAATACCATGGTCAACAAGTCAGGCATTACTCACTTAGGGGAATCATAAGATTATTTTAAGATAAAAAAAATCTTGTAAATTTTAAAAACTTTGTAAGAATTTAATGTTTTTTTTTATAAATATTGTACTAATGTAATGACTTTTAAGATTTTTTTTAAAAGACTTTTCTAATTAAGATTTTCTAATATAAATTTTAATAAATTTGTATCTTAAGAATTTATATTATTTAAAAAGATTTTATTAGATTTTAAATGATAATATGATTTTTTTTAAAAAAATTAATAAAAAAATAACATAAATGACGGGGTCTGAATAAATAAAATAAAATTTTTAATCTTTTAATAACACAATTAATTTTATTTTCATGTCCTCTTAAGTAACATTTCTTTATATACAACTTTTTGTGCACTTATATTTTCTTACTCATACTATTGAATTTGAACAATATGTTTAAATTTATAATATTCATTGGTCGATAGAATTTTCAAAATATATTTTTAATATAATTTTCAAAATATATTTTTAATATATGTTTAAAATTTTGATATTTCAATATTAAATTTTATTGAAAATAAGTATTTGTTAAATTTTAATAACTTACCAAATTTAACAGTATATGATATTTAATAATTCAAAGATAATTTTAAATATTTAATAATTAAAAATAAATTTTGATAAATCGTACATTAATACTCATATATAAAAATGTAACTAAAAAATATTGGTAATAAAAAAAGATAAGAGAAAAAATAGAGAAAGGGAGAAGAAGAAAAGAATGAAAGAGATGAATAAAAGGATAAAAAGAATATGATACAAAGAGAGAGGAGAGGAGAAAGAGAGAAAAAAAAAAAGCAAAGGAGAAAAAATATATGGAAGAAATAAACAAAAAAAAAAGTCACACGAAATATCAATAATTTTGATGAGACTATTAAACAAGTGAATTATACATAATTTTTATTAAAAATTCTTATAAAATTTATCTATCAAAATAATTCATTGAAATATTTATATATATTTTTAATACAAATAGACTTTTTTATAGTAAATTTTTTTAATTGAATACCACCTGATTTTAAAATATTAGTAAAAAAATCTTATTTATCTTTATTGAATATCATCAAATTTTATATATTTAAAAAAAATATTAATTATATTAATTAAATATAATGTGATTTTTTATATTAAAAATAAAATCTTGATTATTATAAGAGGTTTTTTATAATAATTTTTTTAAAAAAAAATCTGAATGCAATACAACTCCCTCAATATCTACTCCTCTTATGTTAGGGTTTTGAATGCCATTTCTAAAGATCATAACTTATGCCAGGTTTTTGAATGTCATTTCCAAATTAAGTTCATCATAGAAGGTGAGAGACAAATTTTGCAAGTTGTTTTTTTTTTTTTTGTTTTTTCCTCTTACTCCAAATTGCGAAGACATCGTTAAAATCTGTTATTGCGGGGTTGAAACTCTTTGATGACTTTTTTCCCCAATTAGAAAGGAATAAAAACAACAGAGGAAAAAATAAATGAACAATAAATAAAAATCATAAAAAAATAACTTAAACCAACTGATATGATATGACAACAGCATGGACAAATCTACTCTTTAGAATTACGAGGAGGGATGACAAATAAATTCGTACTTGTGAATAATATCTAAATTTGTGACTTTAATGAGAAGAATACCTAGTCAAATCAAGTATGGATACAAGTAAAATCCGAAATATTAAACTGGGGACGGATATATACTTACTCATCTCATCCCGATCCTCGTCCCTGTCTCCATCTCCAGTTTAATATCCGTCCATGATTTAATTATTTTTTAAAAAATTAATATTTAATTACATGTAATTGTTTATTATAATTTAAAATATTTGTAGTTATTTAACTATTAAGAAGTCTCTTAATTAAAATATAAGATAGACAAACAACTCAATTACAATTATAATATAATGGAAAGATAAGTTAAAAATATTGTATGTGTTCTTTTTTTGCAAAAAAAAGATAAATAATTTTTTACGAATACAAATATACCTGATATCCAACAGAGATAGGGATGGGACAAAAAGTTATATGTCTGACGGATACATACGGGACAAGGATAGGTTTGAACCGTGAAAATGAAAATAAGTATCATAAAATTCATACTTGACTCGCTCCGTTGCCATACCACTGCTAACTTTCCAAGTTTTTTTTAACCTATCCATATTTTTTTTATATTGTTTCAATTTGGTGTACCAAATAAATACTATCATAGTTATCTTTTTTTAATTATTATTTAAAACAATATTTTAATATTATGAAAAGTTAGTTCGGTAGCTCCATTTTACCCATAATTCATGTTCAGCTTTCAATTTTCATCAAAAATTAAGTGTTCTTATTTTTATTTATCCATTCTATTTGTATGTTTAGGAAAAATATTGCATGTTAAGAATATTATACTAAGATTTAAATATGTTTTTAATCTTTAAAATTTAGGATACGTTTTTTTTATCCCTCAAATTTAACACTATTATTTTTAGTCTTTATAATTTTTAAAAATTTTACATTAATTCTCTAGGTTACCAATAAAATATTTAAAAATTAGAAATTGAGATAATTATATATTAATTAGGTTAATGTGATATTTTTACTAATAAAAGTATCGGTAAATAAATTTTATGTGACAATATTTGAGAGTTTATCTAACAAAATTTGAGTATAAATATTAAAATAATTTTTTTTAAAAATTATAAAAATTAAAAAGAATAATTTTAAACTTAAGAGACTAAATATAATTTACCTTAAATTTAAAGGATTAACAATATATTTAAATTTTATGTTAATTATAATTATATTGATTTTAACCTTAATACTACAACGACAATTACATTAGGTGATAAAGTTTTTCCTGCTATAAATATTATAATAATCAAATATGCGAAATCATGAAAAATTAATGATTAAATAATTATTTAGTTATTTATATATAAAAATAATTTTTAATAATATTGAAAATAAAAAAAAATATGTAAAAAAATAGTACTAAAAATAAATAAATAAAATCGTCCAATACTTTCAAAATATAAAAATTCATAAAAAAAATTATGATATATATTCATGTTTATAAAAATGTTATATTATATTTTAAATGCTTCAAA
Source organism: Cajanus cajan (assembly GCF_000230855.2). Lineage (NCBI taxonomy): Eukaryota > Viridiplantae > Streptophyta > Magnoliopsida > Fabales > Fabaceae > Cajanus > Cajanus cajan. Next base: position 75,037,460 of record NC_138518.1, read on the forward strand.
TTTATGTATATAAATATCTTCTGACTACAAAAAAATTTTCAATCCGGCACTTGACAACAGGCTGCCATATCTGACCTTTGTAACCCACGTGTATGAATTGTTGCCTCCCAGTTTTGTGGTGCATATTGTGAAGATGATTGATATACATCCTTCCAAAAATCAATCGAAATAGCTTTTGAATCTTTCAAATTTTTATATTTTTAATAAATTTATTATAAAATAATTATTTAATTTAATATTTTATAATTTAAATTATTTTTTTAAGCATTCGGAATAATTTTCTATTGTGAAATCAACGATCAATAAACTGAAAGAGACAGAAATTAACTAGGCAGACACAAGTTAAGAGACAGTAGCGACAATAGCTGTAATAATAATAATATATAGTCTTCTAGAAACACGTGATTCAAATGCATAATAGTAAACAATCAATTCATCCTAAAATCATTCTAAAATTAATATCACTACTTGTTTTGGTCCTTCATTACGTGAAAAAGAAATTTTAATCTTAATTTTGATAATAACTATCAATCTATTTTTAACTTTACGTTGAAAAAAGTAATTTAATTTTTATTATAATAATTGTCGAGAGGAGTATAAGTGAATTGCGATAAACTCCTAAGTTCATTGCTCGATCTAAATTTTAAAATAACTAAAAAAAATATTAATCATCTAATATATATAATATATGAGACAATAAATAAAATTAGAAACATACATAATAATGCATTCAATATTACTATATTACATAGAACTATAGGCATATGTGATACATCACATAAAATCAAGTTAATAATTATATATATATATATATATATATATATATATATATATATATATAAAATTCTTATTAGTGTTGTGTGAAAAATACATCATGTCACATGTGATTTGTAATTGTTGTATATTAATGTATCATACAATTATTAAAAGTTGAAATAATTGTGTATTATTATTTTTTAAAAATTATTTTAATTAACTAACTCGATTACATTGGCCCGATAGCAATCGAGTTGAGTTGCTTAAAAAAATAAAATATAAATTCAACTCAATCCACCGGAATGATGTAGACACATTCCATTCATCCCAATTGGTTCTAAGTCTCACCACTCACCCTAAAATAATAGCTCAGCAGATTAACAAGCTAATAATCTACTATTCATACTCATTAGGCATAAACACGTGATGTAGTAAAAAAATTGCTTGCAAAACAGAGTGGAGAGGGAGCTGTTAGTCATGGGAAAATAGTGTCTCACTCTGTAACGAGTATAAGGTTAAGGAGGGGAATCATCCCTCAAAAGCTGGCCCAAGAGGTTGGAGAACCTCCCGCCTTATAAGGAGCCTCCTTGGTGAGGTGAGGAGACCTCCCCGATGTGGGACTTGTTACATTACCACCCCCTTCGAAAGCCAGCGTCCTCGATGGCTGCACTCCACGGTACTTCACTCACCGGCACTTCACTCGGCCTTCTTGCCGGTCAGAACCCTCCGTGGGTAGCCCTTCTCGATTTGGCTGGCTCTCAATGAAAACAGCATTGTAACGAGCATAAGACTAAGGAGGGGGACCATCCCTCAAAAGCCACCGGAATGATGTAGACACATTCCATTCATCCCAATTGGTTCTAAGTCTCACCACTCACCCTAAAATAATAGCTCAGCAGATTAACAAGCTAATAATCTACTATTCATACTCATTAGGCATAAACACGTGATGTAGTAAAAAAATTGCTTGCAAAACAGAGTGGAGAGGGAGCTGTTAGTCATGGGAAAATAGTGTCTCACTCTGTAACGAGTATAAGGTTAAGGAGGGGAACCATCCCTTAAAAGCTGGCCCAAGAGGTTGGAGAACCTCCCGCCTTATAAGGAGCCTCCTTGGTGAGGTGAGGAGACCTCCCCGATGTGGGACTTGTTACATTACCACCCCCTTCGAAAGCCAGCGTCCTCGATGGCTGCACTCCACGGTACTTCACTCACTGGCACTTCACTCGGCCTTCTTGCCGGTCAGAACCCTCCGTGGGTAGCCCTTCTCGATTTGGCTGGCTCTCAATGAAAACAGCATTGTAACGAGCATAAGACTAAGGAGGGGAACCATCCCTCAAAAGCCAGCCTAAGAGGTTGGAGAACCTCCCGCCTTATAAGACCTCCCTGGTAAGGAGACCTCCCCGATGTGGGACTTGTTACACACTCATTAACACAACAGCTGAAAAAATAGGGAAAAATAAAAATCCCATGCACGTGGATCTCTAGTTATTGAATATATATAAAAGTCTGATAAAAATATTCAAATAGGATAATTATTTGCATACCCATTTTTCAACACGCATTTCACACGAGAGATTTTATGTGGACGACTTTGTAAAAAATCATTATCACATTTAAAATGTTATTAATAGAGAATAGCATCTTTAACTAATAACAATAAAAACATCCGCAAAGCACAGAAAAGAAGCATACAAAACAAAAGCAGCATTATCTAATCACAGTATCACACACTACTAAAACACAATCAATTACAATATGAAGCACCTAAAACATTTGTTTGACTTTGACTACATACGCTTGGAGAATGAGCCATTAGGAAGGTGCTGTTTGATAACTAACCAAGCTTTTTACCCTTTATATGCACAATGGCAAGGATTTTGAGAATACGTTAGTCAACTCAAAATCCATATAGTGTCTGACTGAAATGTTCTCCCGCTATTTACTAGGTGGTCGATCTGCCGATGAAGAAATTAGCATGGAAATACATATGGAGTTGGAAAACAACATGGATGAGATTTGATGGAAACAAACTGAAGATTCTGTAGTCCTTTAAATTAATAAAGAAAATTTGATTCGCAAGCTAGTTTAGCTATTACACACTCCATATTAGCTATCAGAGCTCAGTCTATTGCAGAAATTCAAAGCATGAAATTTTTTAAGACATGAGTTACTTAATTTTAAACACAATAAAGACAATGGCAGTGATATGTTAATGAAGTTATTATAAGTAAAGAAGATCAAGCAGCAGACATGATGAGAATTGAGAAATTAAAACAACTAAAAGATGGACTCAGTTTTTGGTTAAAATCCATGGATCCTTGTTTGTAGGCAATCTGCGATTAGAGATCCAAATGGGGACCTCACTCTATCCCAAGAACATTAAAATCCTGACCCTGTGATCGTATATTACTCACAGACCCAAAATAATACAGTACATTGTTAAAGCTAAGCTTTCCCTCTACTTGTACAGCTCATAACAAACAAAATTGGAACTAAATAGATGGAAGTACCTTTATTACATATAGACTAATTTCAGTGATCGCATGCAAAGGCACGTGATACCTATTTTCCAGCATGTTCATATTTCTGATCTGAGCGCATCACTCCTGTAGAGCACATTATCTATCATGCAGATGCAGCTAGCAATCAAATATTTTACTCGCTAATGTTCCACATCTGATATGTTGTGCAGTGTTCGCCAACAAAAACTCACATAGTTTATGCATCAGATAGAAGAACAGACTGCGCAAATGAGGCAGAGCCATTATTGGGTGCACCCTTTATCTTGAGAATAGAAGTAACTAAATTGTAAATCTCAACATTCTCAAAGGAGGGTATCTTCCTCCCTCTAGCAAACTGAGGACCATGTCCAATGAAAATAGTCCTCATGGAGAAAACCGCATTGTCATAACCATGCGAACCGCCACACTCCTGGCGCTTGGTTCTCTTCTGCTCAACCTTGAAACCTTCCTCAATCAACCCAATCACCGGCGCTATCCGATCACTCGCAGAATAATGAAGCCTACGAGGCAAATCCTCCTTCAAATACACCCTCAAAAATTTCCCGTTCTCAACTTTCCCAGAGCTCAACCCCTCATTCATCTTAGCAACAACATCTTTAGCATCATAGCCAGAAGGAGGACGAATCGCAAGCACAGGAGTATGTGTCACAACCCAATCCGCATTCACATCAATCCAAGGAGCCAAATCATCAAGAAAAATCAACTTTTTATCACAAGTACCAACCATTCCATGATCACCAACCATAATGACAGTAACATCCTCAAAAACCCCTTTTTCCTCCAAACCCTTAATCAATCTCCCGATCATGGTATCAATCCTGGCAACAGCCTGAGTAATCTGAGGGTCATCAGCACCAACCTTGTGACCCTGATGATCAGGGTCCTCAAAATAAAGCGTCATGAAATCAGGAATTTGATCACTAGGCAAATCAAAGTAGCCCAAAACGGCATCAACCCTATCCTCAAACGAAACAGAAGCATTATAGTGGATACAAAAACCAACAGGGCAAGACCAAGGACCCTTTTTTACCTCAGAGCCTGGCCAGAAATAGGTGGCAGCTTTTAAGCCGTTTTTGACAACAGTTTCCCACAAGGGTTCACCGAGCCACCACTTGGGGTCGTGGCTACCCATGTAGAATTCTTCGCCGGAGAGAGGGTCCTTGAAGCGGTTGTTGATTATGCCGTGGTGAGCGGGGTAGAGGCCGGTGGCGATGGAGTAGTGGTTGGGGAAAGTGAGAGAGGGGAAAACCGGAATCAAACCGGTTTCTGCTTCGGTTCCGTTTGCGATCAAACGGGAAATGTGGGGGGTTGGGGTTTTGAATTGGTAGCCGAAGCGGAATCCGTCGGAGGAGACTAAGATGAGGGCGGGGCGTTTGAGTTTGGAGAGAGGACGAGAGAGGATAGAAGGTGGTGGTGGTGGTGGTGGTGGAGGTTGTGGTTTTGAAGAGAAGAAGAGGAAGGCGAAGGCGAAGGATGATGATAGAGCGATGCATGTGATGACGATGAGGATGATGAAGAGGGCTTTGTGGGAAGAGGGAGATGGTGATGATGATGATGATGATGATGATGATGATGAGTCAGTGTTGAAAGAGAGAAGAGCTTTGGATGAAGATGAAGGTGAGTGTTGGTCGTCATGGTCTTGGGTTGGGAGTGGTGTGGGCTTTGTGGAAGTGAATGCAGAGGAAGGCATGGTATGGTGTTTGAGTGGAATCCTTCTTCTTCTTCTTGGGAGGTTATGGATGGATGATGGAAAGAAAGAGTACAAGAGTTTGAGTGAGATCCAATTCAAGGTTTGGAGGAGTTGGATGGATGTCAAAGTCAAAGACAGTGAATGTTTTAAGGTCATTGGTGGAAACATCGTTGGAAGATGCCCAATAACTAAGCAACAATCAACCCAATGTCGCCAAAAATTATAAAACTGATTTTATACGTATTAACAAATAATAATAGTCTACCTTTAATTTTACTACTTTTAAATAAGGGAAATATGGATTCTCTCAAAACATGTTCCAAAATTATTTCCAATAATTAAAAATATTCATTTAAGCTATAAAATATTATATTAAATAATTATTTTATAATAAATTTATTAAAAAATATTAATATTTTAATATTTTGGACAACGATTCAAACATTTTATTTTGAGGCTGTAGCATAGTTCTTTAAATAATAGTAAATATATATAACAAAAACATCACTACTTTAGAAGATTCAATTAAACTTAACATTATCGCATTTTAAGGAGATCATTGGATAATCACAAAGAATGATAACCAGTAATTTAAGTCACAAACTTGAGTCAAATGAGTTTGTGTTTCATCCATCTTATATACATAAAAAAAAAAATTAATATTATTTTTAAATTAAGATTAAAAAATCATTTAACAATGTACTTAGTCATATATTCTTTATGGGCATCAAATTTATGATTCAACGATAGTTTTGTTCCATAAAAGATATTTGATATTTTCATCACTGCTGAAATTAATATAAAGTGAATATTATATTAATTTAAATAGTACTTTTGAAACTGTTTCAAATATTGAAGGAAAAATATTTTACATTTTATAATTATTCAATTTGCAAAATTGGATAACTAATACAACAAGACCATTAGAAATATGTAGAACTTTCTTCAAGTAATTTAAATAATACTTTTGAAATTGTTACATATATTGTACAAAAATACATTTTACCTTTATATTTAATTAGAGAACTAATACAATGACCATTAAAGATATGTAGTAGAGCTGTCAAAACGGGCCAACCTGGTCCATGTGAGCTAGCCCACCTTAACCCACTTTAAAAACGAGCCAATCCAACCCGGCCTACTTTTGATTTTCTAAAAAAAAATTTGGCCCGGCCCGGCTGTTGAGATTTCCGTTGAAGTACTTTTGTTATAATTGTAAATCAGTGTAATTCTATCAACGGTCTCAAACACGGCAAGTATACCGGCCGTTCAAGTAGTAAAAATATCGTATCCACAGGGATTAGAAGGTAATATAAGCATTTATTGACTATTCGTGACTAAAGAATAATTCCAATTTCATAGTTTGTGCAGTGAATTCAAAGTTGTGACTATTGGAATGAAAGCTGTAAATAAATATTGTTTTGTGAGTGGAAAAGGTAAGGAATGGTATTGTGGTATTGTGAGGTTGTGGGGGTCAGATTTCACCAAACGTAACACTAATGTATCCTTAATCTCTTGTTGAATTCATTGCTTAGTCAACCCAAGAGTTTACTCAAATCTAATCCCTTAGAGAAAGAGCCTAGGTGCGGATATTGAATATCAATCCCTTGAGTACCCAATATCTACACCCGCATTACGGGCTAGGGTTTAAGACTACTAATGGGTCAAGCTCTATCCCTAGATACAATCACCACTAGGCATATGTTTCAGAACTAGTTTCAAAGGTTATTTTCCAATATCCATGGAACCTTAAATCATGCAAAGGGTGATCAATCCAAAGCAAACATTATGTATAGAAACAAACACAACAAGGAATAAAACAACATGTATATATATCATTAAAACCGTAAAGATTACAATAGAGTACGTTGGTTACATCTAACCCCACAAAATGGGTGAAACCACTCACAACAATGAGGGCAAATACAAAATAGAGATGGAAGAGGAAGTGAAGAACCGAAGGAAAGATCCGCACACGGACGATCCCAAGCCCTGGGAATCCCTTCCGCAGCTCCTGGAGGCGCCCAATGTGAGAATGGAGAGAAAGATCCCCGAAAATGGCTTCAAATACGAGCCCGGGAGATCAGATTAGGGTTCCGCGCCCGGCGCACAATTCTTCGCACCCGGCGCAAGTTCTTCCAGAGAAGTCAAGCACTCTCTGTCTCAACACAAGCCCGGCGCAATTCCTTTTGCGCCCGGCGCAATATAACTGGCAGAGATGAAATACTCTATTTTTGTCACGCCCAGCGCGGGTTATATTGAGCCCGGCCCAGAACCTCTTCTCTGCTCCTTAGCTTCTTAGGTTTCCAATCCTAAGAGTCTTCAATCCTCAAGTCACTAGCTCAATACCTGCACAATAAATGAGGTGTATTAAGGTATTGTTAGCTGAATTTGGGTTAGTTATATCTGCACACAAAATGAACCAAAAAGAGAACAATTATATTGCAATGGTTCAGAGGATGAGTGTAATTTGTTCAATAAGTCTCATCTAAAAAGAAGTAAAATTGAGACTTAACAACTCCCCCAAACTTAGAACCTTGCTTGTCCTCAAGCAAAAGGTAATTAATCTAGCAGATAACAAGCAATGCAAGTGAGTCAATTTCTACATCCTAGTTTACTTGTATCTTCTTTTCACAAGCATGAACCTCAGATGAATTTCCAATCACAATTATTGCAATAGAACATGACAAGGTGCAAACAAAGGTTTCAAAAGAGATAAAAGAGCTGAGAAGAGTAATGACTATCTGTGTATGTATCCTCACTAGGAAAATGTTTCTCTCTATGCACACTAGTGTATCAGGGTGAGTGTTTCTCTCTAGTCTACTACTCACGCCACATAATTCAACTTTGCTCTTCGTTTCCAAATGAAACCAGTGGTAAAACAAATGCAGACACTTATCACAAGGTCTTTATTAGGGCAATCTGGGTCAAGCAGGGTCAAGCGGTAGCAGTTTTATGGTTTTTCAAGGATTGAAGGTGCTATAGCTTAAGAGACCAAATAAGATTTTACAATGATGTCCCTCTCCATACCCCATTACAACAATTTGGCACATGCCCTTTACCTGATCCAAGCCATTAGCCTTTATGAGATGCATATTTACATTTTTGCATCTTAATATTTTTGTTTTTGTTTTGCTTTGTTTTTCTCTCTCTTTTTTTTTATATTTTTTTTATATTTTTTTATTTTATTTTTTATTTTGTTTTGTAATGGCTGACCACATACTTTCTTCTTCCCAAAATTCCCCATTCTTCAACTCCCCCAAACTTATTTGATGTCATCAGTTTGCTCTCTTAACCAAAGCAAGGGTTATGGTTAATTTTTCATGGTTTGGGACAAGTGGAAGGTGTGGTGTTTAGACTTAGAAAGGTATGGGTCAAGTGAAGAGTGGAGATGGCTTTTTGGCTTAGATGGTTACAAAATAGAGAAGTATGAATGCCTTGATCATATAAGTGCACAACATAAGCAAACCACCAGGGAAACTCAAGCAAAGTCTATCATGCAACTTAAGCGTAGTTCACTCATAAGTGTTTTAGGCTCAAACCTCACCCGGCTATGCATCCACAAATTATCAAACTCAGCTCAGTTCTATGATCAACATTGAAACCCGTATGCAACTAGTCATGAACTAAAGATCTAATGTGACTTGAAAATGTCTAAGGTACACACACCATAAACATCAAGCAAAATTAACTAATAATCATGCTTAAATTTTTGTTGCAAAAAAAAAATGGTGGGTTGGTGGGTTACCCGGCCCACCACGAGTTTAGCCCGGGTGGGCTGGGTCAAAGTGGGCCGGATTGAGATATACCCACCTACTATAAAACTTCAATTTTTTTTGGCCCGGCCTGGCCCGTTCTCAAGGTGGGCCGGGTTGGCCCATGGGTCCCGGCCCACTTTGACGGCTCTAAATTATGTAGGACCATTAGAAATATTTAATATAAATATTTTATAAGATATTTGAGGAAAATGTAATTTTATATTTTTTCATGTATAATTTTTTTATAATTATTTTTGGTAGCAACTTAATATTAAAATACAATTTTGATATATTTATATCCAACTTTTTATTTTTTTAATATGTATTTAAAAGGAGACTAATTTAATAACCGATAGAATATGTGATTTAAAAATTTATTTGCTTTAGTATGATAATTTGATATAATTGTATCATTCAATAATTATTAAAATATATTTATTCAAATTTTTTCTTTTATTTTGATATATTTGTGTATATATGTCTTCTTATAATATTTTTTTATCATAATACATATAAAAATGTTTAAGAATGAGTTATTGGAAGAAATAAATATCTAGAACATATTTATTGGAATAAATTATTGAAGGAAAGTTTTATATGTGTAAAATATAGCAATTATTAATTTATTTTATTCTTATAATAAAAACATTTATATGAAAAGTTTTGGAGAGAACTAGAAGAGTTTTGAAGGAAAGAGAGTTATTATAGAATTTTCTCCTTTATATTATTAATTAATAGATAAATTGATAAAAAAATTTACTTTCACCATTACATCCTTTAATTAATTAAAAAAATTAAAATTAAGCGATTTTTAATGTCCCTTTAAAGTTTTGAAAAATTGATTTTTATTTCTCAAAATTTTTATTATTTTAGTACTTTTAATTTAAAATGTTTTTTTTTTTATCTTCTAAGTAGTTTATAATTTAGATGGTGCTTAAAAATTGTACTTTTTAGGTCAACCACTTTTAAGTTGGTCTCCTCATGAAGAATGTCTTTTAGGCTGATATCCTTGAGAGTTGAGACTGGCCACCTTCAAGTTAACCACCTTCATGTTAATTACTTATAGTTTGACATAAGCAAGAAATTTACCTCTTGAAATAACTTCCTTAGAACAATCACTTTTATATCAACCACCTTTAATTTTACTTCTTAAGTCGATTATCTTCAAGTTAACCACATTTAGCCGACAAATTGCCTTGACACTATAAACCTTGTAATAGATAATTGAAACAACGATTATTTAAGATTAAGACGTATTATCCAATTTTAACAAACGACAAATTAACTAATCACATTTTGTGTTATGCAAAAAAGTGAAACATGATACTATAAACTACCTTCTAAAAGAGAGGCAATGAGAAATTTAAAAGGCAAAGACTCTAAAATTCGAGAGAAGTATTTTTTCAAAAAATTAAAGATACTTGTTTGTTTTTGAATGTTTTGATTGTAGATCATTTCTATTTCTAAAAAAAAAAGTAAATATTAAGGTGTTATCTAAATTAAAAACTAAAATATGATGATTTTTTTTAAGAATAAAATCAAACATATTTTAAAGAGATAAAAATATTTTATCCTGATTTATATTTAGTGAAAAAAAAATACCACCCAACAGTTTTTAAATCCATGATTTTTGTGCGAGACCCTAGAATCCGTCAGCCAACTGTTTGCCTTCTATAAGTCGTTTTATTGGTCAACGAAAGCTGACGGTGCAAACACACCAAACACATTGAACAAAAAAAAAAAAAAAAGAACTCCAAAAGGCACGTATATACGGTGGAAAATAGGCATTTCATGTTTCTAAAAATATTATTTAATAAAAAAAATTAGAATATGTAAATTAAATGAGATAATTTATATATTGAAAAAGGGTAAATGATCTTGAATAAAGATGGAGACTACATGTTGTTACAAAATAAGTCGATAATTAATTTTTATATATATTTTTATTCTATTTTACTTTTGAGAAAATACAATAAAAGGATATAAATGTCTAAATAAATGTAAAAATCAAAAAGAGACATCCCTTTATATATATTAGTGGAGTTGAATTATTCTATGTCTATATGTATTTTGTCTAAAAACACTATTAAATAAAAAAATAAAAATAATAAAAGTTGTAACATGTAGATAAATGAGATAATATATAATTAAAATAAAATAAAATAATTTTAAATATGATTACAAAAATAAGATGGTAGTTATTATTAATAAAGTAAACTGTAATTATTTTTTTATACATACTTTTTTCTTTAATTATATCCTTAAAAGATGTGATGATAGAAAAAAAATCAATGTGTAATAAAATGATATAAGTGTCTAAAAAATATAAAAATTAAAGAAGATATTTTGTTATATACAATATAGATGAACTTAAATTATTTATAACTAAGTAACTTTTACACGGGTCTTATTAAATAACTAGAACTTAAAATTATTTAATAAAACTCATGTAAAATTTTGGAATTATTATTTTTAATCTATATTATTATATAATTATTTTAACTATTCATTTGTTTATTAAGATGTTAAGTGATAATATCATATGTTACTCATAATTATTGATGTATGACGTTTATAATTTTTTTTATTTATAATTTTATAAAATATTTATTATTTATTATTTTAAAATTATTGTTAAAGAAAAAAACAGTGATTTTAAATTTTAAAAGGATAAAAATTGAAATAAAAATATTTTACGCATGAACCAAAATCACAATTTACTTATTTTACAAGGACAAATATTTTACAAGAATAAAAAATAATGTTTACAAATTTTAGAAAAATAAAAAACAATTTTTTTACAGGAATCAAAATCAAGTTTGCTCATTTTATAAAGACTAAAAATATATTTAAACAAAAGTTAATCATTCATACACTGCCAGTATAAACTTTTTTACACCGACAACCAATCATATCTTTTAAATTTTTTTGTAACATAATATTGGTTGGAATATCCTCCAACTTTGTTGAAAACAAATTCCCTTGAGACTTTGATTGCATTAAAGTTATCCCTTTTAGTATTATATTTTTTTTATCAAATATAATAAATAATATTTTAACATATAAAAAATTTACACAATTATTTTAATTTATAATTTATATGTATAATATATAAAAAGGAGATTACTTGATTTGATGTACATATTTTTTAGATAATTTTATCTTTAATTTTTAAATTATAAAAAATAATATTAAAATTTAACTATTCCTATAATATAAAATTTAAATTCAATACCTTAATATTTAAAGATCAAACACAATATTTATTAATCTAACAAAAATTGATAATTTTTAAATATTCTTATTAAATATATAAGCAGGAAATGTTTTGATCTCACCGTTAATAAATAAAGTTCATAACAAGTTTTGACATACAGATTTTCTTTTCCTTTTTTCCTTTATTATTACATGAAAATAGGTATACTTTTTTAATATAAGGATCAAAATAGTCATTATTCATATCAAATATTAATAATTATAGATAACTGCTAAAGTCATTGAGGCATAAAGTATTTCGCTCCCCTAATACATATAAAAGTATCAAATATTAAAAAATTTAATGACGGTTAGCTTGTTTTTTTAATTGTATTAGATTACAAAATATGAGTGTTGGTATGGATACATGTCTGATTTGATTCTACTCTTATTCTTTTGCTCGTCCGTTACATACTTTGAGATTTTGATGTGACTATTTCTACAATTAGATTTGACATGTCATGCACAACAAGATGCGGTTGTTGAAATATTAAGAACTGAATCAGTATTAAAAAAACAAAATCGGTTATATTGCAGTTTTATTTTTTTTAATTCACAATCTTGATTCTAAAATAAGATATTTATTTTCTTTATTTTTAAAAATACATAATTTTGATTATGAAAATTTTGATTATAGCATTAATTTGATATTAATTTATTATTAAATATTCATATTTAAATGATACGATATTTAGTGACATAATATGTAAAATTAAAATTTTAAAAATATTTATCTATTTTAATGAATAATTAATATTTATTTTATTAATAAATTTTATTTACATATTTGTTTAATTATTAAATATTATATTATTAAATATCACATCATAAAAATTAAAATTTTATAATTTATAGATGTCAATTTTGATGAAAGACCAAAATTTTATATTTCATAAATTAAAAAATTAAATATTTTTATTTTAAAATAAAAAAATCAAAATTTTAAATTATAAAAATAAAAGAACTAAAAATACAATTTATCACTTAATAAATTATAGCACAAACATTTATCAAGAGATGCTTTCAGCGATTTTGAAGTTTTCTAACTCTAACCTAAGTTTCATATATTTTTACCATTAAGAAGAGTGTAAATAAAATATTCTTTAAGATACTATTTTAAATTCTTGAATTGATAACAATATTGGTAAGAAATTTTGAATGGCTATACAATTCTTTGTTTGATATCCATGTTATTCCTGAATTCTTTGTTAATGCTTAAATTTAGCAAAAATTAATTAAAGAATCACAATCCACGAGAGAAAAAAAACTCAAACAATAAAATAGGAATACTCTTGTCTATTTATTTTTTAGGCATTTTTCTGCCTCTTACGGTAACTGTAATTTAGGTTTAAAGTTTATATAGAGGAATAATAAATATATTTTATAAATTTTATTAAAATAGTTTATTATCACATTAAATATATTATTTTTAATTATTATAATTAAATAATTTATGAAGGAGTAAATTAAGAAAAAATAATTAATATTATATTAAAAAATAAGTATATCATCCATTTTAAGATATTTTTTAAATGTTAAAATTGTAATCACGGTAAAATAAAATAGTTAAAATATAATTATATATATAACTGAAAGTTTCAAAAAAGAAAAACAAGAAATCAACATTTAACCAAGAGATGAGGTTCCTTTCTTGGCAAGTCATAGCCGTATATGTCATTTCTGAACCACTGACTGAACAATTCATTTCAGAAAACATTTTAAATTATGTGTGATTTTACACAAATATATAATAAAATTTAACCATCTAACCACATCTTATTATAGCAATAAAGTAAAGTTTTGTTGGATGTGTGCATTAAATATAAATCAAAATCTTAAAAAAGAACTGGAAACATTATTAAAAGAACTAAATTGAATATCTAGTCTCGAAAGAAACTTTACAATCTCAGTTTAGGAGTCCGATAGAATTGAACTATTAAATCAAATCAAGAATCCCAGCCATAATGTAAAATGTTTGAATCAAGAAATCAACATTTAACGATTTATTGAACTCACTTTTATTGACTTGGACACATTTATCATGAATCATGCAAAGAGCATCAAGGCCATCATAAGGAAGTCCACAGTAATTGTCATATCCCAATGATGGAGGCACTGTCATTCCAAAATTACATAATTAGCACACTTTTCTTTGTCCCAAAGACATCATAACAAATTAAAAATAAGCTAAGTTAGAAGAAAGAAAGAAATTAGACTACTAGTAGCTGAAAAGAAGCTTGACTCACATTTTCTGCTGCACTCTATGCTCTGCACATAAAGGGAGAAGGATTAGACTTTTTTTTTGTATGTTAAAATATGAAGTGTTTGGAATTAAAAAGATGAAGCAAGAAGCGAACCATGGAGACATTGATTCCGGGGGTTTCGATTTCAACACTTATGTTGAGGGCAGAAACTGGAATGTTCAAGAAGTTGATGACGAAGGTGCAAGAAATGAAGAGGAGAGCACACTTGGATAACTGAGACGGAATCATTTTTGTGGAAAGGAAAGTGAGACTAGTGGAGGTTTTTGAAGGCTGGTTTTGTATAAAGGCTCTAATTTATATGAAAAGCTACAGAGTGTGAGGGATAAAACTCAGAAATCTGAGGAGTTGGCAGAATCCGGAAATAAAGAACGAAAGATGGGAGGGTTAGTTTTTTAGTCGCTCGTGACTGTAATTTTATCACTATTTCAACTGTTCTTGCTATAATTAGCCGCATTACATTTCATTTTTTTTTCTCAGCTCAGGCATCACTATTGGCATTTCTTAACTCTAGTATAAGAATTTTTGGCTGAAATATTATTTTTTTTATAAAAATACCCAAATAACACCTGTACTAATTTATTTATCCAAGTAGTTAAAACAGAACTCTAAAACGGTCTGTTCTGATTTAAGAACGGCCTGTTCCTAATGCAGAATAGGCCGTTCCAAATGCAAAATTTACACATTCCTTAAACCTAAAAACGCAAAAAAAAAAAAGAAAAAATATATAAAACGCTGCTCAGAATTCGGTTCCTACCGAATTCTGAACATGAACAGTAAACAAGTATACTTGGGTAAATAAGTTGATACAGGTGTTATTTGAGTATTTTTTTTTTAAAAAAATATTATTTTAGTAAAAAATTCCTAGTATAAAAAGACTATTCATTTGAATTATAGAAATTCATTTAAATAAGTTATTTTATTATTATTCAAAAGCACATTTTTTAAATAAATATTGATATAGGAAGTCCTTGCATGGTTTTCTATTATTAATTATTTATTATAATTTTTATCTAACACATAACGTAATTCATTATGTTAATTCATAATTTTAGATATATAATTTGAATACTTTATCATTTGACATATTAAATAATACTAAAAGTATTTAGTGATTACTAATTTTACTATAATAGAGCCTAATAAACAATAAACTAGTGTATCACCAAGTTAGTAGATCAATCATTAATCTCAAATTTTAATTTTAAATATGCAATTACGTTATATTCAAAGAGAAAATTTTGTTCCCATAATAATCCTATCATACGAGTAGAGTACCTCTAGTTGAATATAAACAACAGTGAACTAGTGTGTGAATGAGTTTCATTACCAATCCTCTTTTAGAACTTAAAAACATTGATTGAAACCACTGCCTCATACATTTCCTTTCGATATATATATTTCATTCTAAAAGAATTTTCCTTTGTAAGTATTGGTATTTGGGGGCTTTTGGGGAATTTCTAAAGTGGAAGATGCTCTGACACTTAAAATAAATAAGGTTAAAATCCTTATTTAGTCGCTGATAATATTTTTTTATTTCAATTAAGTCTCACTTTAATTTTTTGTCTCAATTTGGTTTCCAATAATTTAAATTATTGCAATTTGAGACTTCCGTCTAAATGATTTAAACGGAATTAACTGTTGGTCATGTGGATGCCACGTAGATGCATAGGTAGACGCCAAATTGCATGAATACACATGGAACCAGAACAGCCCGTTCTGAAACCAGAACGGACCGTTCTGCTTGCACATGGTATGTGTTAATTTTATAATCGGAACGGGCCGTTCCAAATGCAAATTTCACACATCATGATCAGAATGGGCTGTTCTGAAACCAGAACGGGTCGTTCTGATTTTTAGAACGGGCCGTTCTGGATTCAGAATGCCCCGTTCCAGAAAGTCAACTTCATCCATGCGTTGACCAAAATGCCGCAATGTGATTCAAAAATTGAAAAATAAAAATTCATAACATATCATAAATTCAAAGACAGAAACATGATTCAAAAACTGAAAACAAAAATTCAGAACATAACATATACTAAAAAAGTTCAAAGAAATTACTGAGAAAGGAAATCATCTGGATAATGCTCAAGGGAAAACACCGTTTTGTTTCATCCTTAACTGTATAGTGTCAATTTGGTAGTAAGTGGTTCACTCCAGTTTGACTAACAATGAAATAAAATATGTTGCCATTGTCTTTAATGATACACTGCATTGTCCTTAATGATACACTGTATAGCACAACTGTTTAGCAATTGAAGTTATCAATTTTCATTGACAATATTACCAAATTCAGTGTTTGAAATACTTTGTACTTTGGATTTTTTTTCTTTCACGATTCACAACCGTAAACTATAATGTTTGGTATTCTGGAACCAGAACGGCCCATTCTGAAACCAGAATGGTCCGTTCTGGTTGCACTCTTAGTATGTTAATTTTTCACCTAAAACGGGTTGTTCCGGATGCAAAATTAATACACCAAGAGTGCATTCAGAAAGGCCCGTTCTGGTTTCAAAACAGGCCGTTCTGATTCTAGGTTTTTTCAGAAAATTTGGCATCCACGTAAGCATCTACGTGACATCCACGTGGCCAATAGTTAACTCCGTTTAAATCATTTGAACGGAAGTCCTAAATTGCAATAATTTAAATTATTGGGGACCAAATTGAGACCAAAAATTAAAATGAGACTAAATTAAAACAAAAAAATGTTATCAGGAATCAAATAAGGGTTTTAACCAATAAATAATTATAACCATTGAATAAAAATTATGGTTAAACTCATAGAATATGATTTAAATGCTCTGACACTAAAAAATTTCTACATCATCATCTAATCATGAATTATGTATGATAAGAACATTAACTTATACAATAATTACTTGTACATTTCACCTTCTGAAATACATCTCTTGTTTATGGGAATCAAATATGAAGTAACGTGAGTTTATTCCACCCATTAAATAAATGTAGAGAACAAGACATGATGAACTACAATGAGATTGACAGTTGAGAACGAATGAGATTTGTATTATAAGATTTTTTTTTTATTAACAGAAAAAAGTACAGATGATGATCGAATCTAAGATTGTCCGCAAGGATTGAACCTAAGATTGCAATCAGGGTGGCACCCTAAGATTACAAGTGTATAAGAATAATGAAATAGGAGTATTTTGAAGATTGAACCTAAGATTACAGGTAAGATTGCTATTACAAGAATGATGAAGTAGGGGTATTAACGGCAAAAATGCTGTTTATAATACACGTGCACAATCACCAGATTCACATATTAAAACTGCTGACTCATTGCTTATCTGGCTTGCTAACTCGGGCTGAACCTTGAGATATTCTTTCCTGACAAATGATGCAGCTTCAGATGCAAGATGAGCCTCCACAAATGCAAGGCAACACCCTCTAAACCCAGCACCACTGAAGCGCGCTCCAAATACACCGGGAGCCCTCACAAGGATCTCATACAATTGAATCAGTGGTTCAGAACCTAGGGAGACACATCATTTCACATGATCAACAATAGTTACTCTAACATCAAATCGTCTAAGGAAAACGTGTAAGCTTCATGTCTTATAAATGTTAGAAGATACGTATAATGAAAACCAAAACAAAACCATGCTCAATACAATAGAAACTTAAGGCTTTGGTTTAGTTAAATAGGGCAGTCCTGTGCTAAAAAAAACTACTGCAATGTGCAGGCTCCAGATAAATTTAAGTGAAACATTTTAACTAGTTTAAATTAATACAGTAAAAGGTTAAAATAGTTGACTTTATCAAATTCATCCGAAGCTCGAACATGGTGAGATCTTTCTAACACAATACTGTTCTATCATTGTAGTACAGTGATAGTATAGTTAATGTTCTGTTTTAAAAGAATATAAGAAAAATGTGAGAGTAACAAAATTGAGAATGTTAATATAGATGTGGAGTCATACAAGAAAAGACGGGATATGAAATAGTTATATATAAGGAAATATTGTGTGGCACCAGTTGGGGAAAAGATGGCAAAAAAATTGGTTAAAGTGATTTGGATACATGCAAAGAAGGTCACTAGAAGCTTCGATGGAGTAAAAGAAGACCAAGAAAAGCCTAAGAGGAAATTATCAAGAGGAATCTCATGGCAATCCAGGCAGTCGATTCTAGCCCCTAATATGTTAGAAACTCTCCATTAGTCCTTAATTTTGCAAAAATTCATCGATTCTAGTCCCTTTCTACTTTATTTCTATTATTATCATTTCGTAGTTGTACACAAAAAAGACTAAAGTAAATAACATTTTGAAAAGTCAGGGACTTGGTGTTATTAAAATCTTTATAACTAAGATGCCCATTCCATACAATTTCGAAGACTAATCTAAGGGTTAACTTGAATTTTGCATTTTCATGGAAGGGATAAATCCAAGAAGGACAAAAAAATAAATAAAAATAATAATATATATATATATATATATATATATATATATATATGTCAACTCAAACTCTGTTGTTTAAGAACTATATTATACACAACCATCAGGAAAGCTTAAAACCTGCATGACTAGCAGTGGTAGAAGACCTTTTACCAAGAATACTCCACTTATGAAGCAAGCAATTATTTTGTTCTACAAAGCTAATACACATCACCGGCCATATGATTGTTGTCCCCTAAGCCCACCCTCGAACTATGACGATTTAATGTATAACCTTTTTATCCTCCAACTACCACCAATATTGCACATAAATTGTGATTTAAATCAAAGCTGGTGAAAAATTATTCAACATGTTTTTATTAAGTTGTAGGATTCTTCTTAATATTTCACCTAAACTTCATCTTGGTCTTTTGTTTATCAATAAAATCCAGATATACTGCGAATGATGAGACACCAAAAACCTCACTCTAATGTTTGAGGTCAGGTATAATTTAATTTGGAGAACTAGAATAGAAAATAAAATATATTGCTCAGCAGAGTAGTGAACAACAATATTTGAGTAAAATGTGATAGTATTTTCCAGGCTCAAATTTTATTTTTTTGCATAATTTTTCAGGGCTATTTACTTAAAGAAAGATGAAAAAAACTGCACAAGAAAAATGTTTTTCCACCCTATTTTGATTTCATGTATTTAATGTCACTTTCAACTTTGAAGAACGAGAAGATGGAATTTCAAAACATTCCAATAATGAATTTGGGGTTTAGGTTATACCACATTCATAATTTTGAATGGAACTTCGACCAGAATCCGTTATAAGCATTCCGAAATCTTTTAACTTGCCCATTGCCCAAGCCTCAACTCCTGGGTTAAAAATTAAATAATTTACATTATAGCACAGAAGGTTAAACGAGCAGGGCATAAACCCCAAGTTGAGATTTATCAAAGCCATTCAACTGATTATACCTTTCATAACACGCATATTCTCTGAGAAGTAATGTTCTGCTCTTTTGGCTAGATTGGCTTCTAATTTGTGCTGCACCAACAAAATGGTAAGACTACTTGATTATGCTAAAATAATAGCTGGGATTCTAATTGTACATATGACACATACGAAAGAAGCATTAAACATCAGTAAAATAAGCTGGAACAAGTAAGCGGATTTGACTAGCATAGAAAGGAAATCTATAATATTTTTTTACGAATGTCATACGACATGCATAATTTTATCCACATTTTGAACTTTCAAAATACCAAGATTAAGATGCACTGAGAGCCATTAAACTTTTGCGTATGGAATGGGCCATTGCTATCTTGGAATTTCAAAGCCTGTTTTGAGCTCAAGTTAGACTCAAAATATTTAAACATAGAATACTTCCCAAATACAATTGTTATTATGTTGTCTGTACTCCGGAGGAATTCCAATTTAGTGATTAATGAATTTCACATATCCAACCAACACACATTTTTGACAAATCCAGTGACGACTGTGTAAAACAAAAATAAATTCTATCAAGCTGATTTTATTTCATTAAACCACATTTGATCTTTATTAGCCCATAAAATATATTACTCTGAATCTCAACTAACCTCAATTATTTGGAACTTCAGAAGACATTCTTTCTATGGAAGTAATAATATAAGCCCATTCAATTTTGTTTATATGCTTATGCATCTCCGTTTCCAACATCAACGATGGTTTTCCAGAACTTCAGTATCTTTCCAATTGACGAATTTTTCTATATTAGTGCATGAAAAGAAAACTGTTTAAGTACATTCATTACTTTTATTTAGTTATACAATTTTCAAAATCGCATTCCAAGAACAAAAAAACCTATTTATTTAGCTAAACATTTCATGTTTGTTAAACACTTTTGTCAGCACCCAAAGTATAAATCATGCATTATATCACAAATTAACCAGGAGAGGGAAAAATCTGTTTACTTATCGATTTAACAGTCAATTCTTTATACCTTGTGGGCCTCGTATACTTCTGGTTCAACTGCACAGAGGAAAAGACAAAAAATAACTTAGATCAGTTAGCTATTTGATAAAAGATGTAGCTAGATTCACGTGAGAAGGCAAGATACTGGCCATTAGATAGGATAGGCTCTGCTTTGTAATCTCCAGATGCTCTGCAGAATGAATAAAAAAAATTATATAAACTTCCTGACCGTTGATTATCTCACCAAATTCATATACATCAATCTAATTGTAAATTGGTTTCAAAGAGACCAAAACCTTGATCATAGGAAACTATATGGACCTATATTTTTGGTCTGGGGTGGGGGGGAAGGGGTGTGTAAAGGGCCGAAAGCCTAGGTGAGTAAAAAATATAAGGACAAAATTAAAACTCTAGTTGACTTGCATAAAAAAATTGTTCGAGCATTACTCATTTATTTAAATGAGTCAAATTTAAAGTTTAGGTTTAGCTTGTTTGAAAATATCAAGCCCAACTTGTTTATAATTATTTTCCTTTTCTTTATCACATATCTTCTTGAAATATTAATCACAATAATAGCTAACTAGAACTTCTAGCTAATTTCTTATATGTCAATACAGTTCTTATTGCAATTAAAATTCCCATCATTAATCTTTTAATAAACTAAGAAAAAGTGACTCAGCACATCTAAGGTTGTCAATCTCATGAGTTTACATAATCTCGTTGAGATCTTATAAATTCGAATTGTAAACTCGTAAGAGCTTACTTAATATAAAAAATATGTTATAATACTTATAAATAACATAATAAATCAATATTTTAACTCCATATTAAAGTAAAATAATAAATTAGAAAATTAAAGTAACAATGTTTAGTAGTAAATTATGCAAAATTTCACAAAATACAAGTTCTTAAAATAATAAATAAAAAATTAAGAAAAGACTTTTAATAACAAAAGGGGCCAGATTATTTAAGATTGTTCAAAAGCGAGTTTATTTTCAAATTATATAGGAGAGGCTGAACATTCTCATAAACTAGATAGTTATTACGAGTTATCACTCGAAATTGATTACCATGAGTTCGTAGGCTTCCAACCTAATGGGGTTTGGGTAAGGTAAAAAGTAGGCAGCATTGCCCCCACAAAGAGTCTGTTTCTAGGTTTTGAACCTGTGACCTCCAGGTCACAACGCAGCAAGCAACCTTTTCATTGTGCCGATGTCGATGCTCACCTTCATCTTATAATAAACTAAGAGTTAATCATCTATACATTGTCAGTGTAAAATTTTTTTACACTAGCAACCAATTATATCTAAACTTTACACTGACATGACACAATTAAAAGATATAATTAGTTGTTAGTGTAAAAAAATTTTACACTGACAGTGTATAGGTGATTAACTCATAAACTAAACTGATGCAAGTTTTGACAATATCAAAAATTGATTCGTGAGAGATTAAATTGAGACTAGCGAGGAGTAAAACGTATTTTATCCATTTTAGTAATTAACTGCATCCATCCTCTAGCTCAGTTTGTTGGCGCCCTTTTGTAAGTGTAAAGTTAACATAGGGCAACTCCTGAGACAATAAAATTCAGAAATGTCTTCCATATTTTGCAACCAACGTAAAATAAAAACATGTCCTCACTTAAAAATATATATATATATATATATATAATATAAATGAAAACAGTTATAAATCTTCGAGAGAAGAAAAAAGAAAAACTTACTCAAGAAGAATTTGTGCAGCCTCTCGACACTCTGCAACTCGCTTGTTATACCCGGGGTTACTTGTCAAAGCTTGCTTCAACCCCGAAAGTGCCAACAATATTCTGGTTGCTTTCGGTTGTTCACTCTCTTTGTATTCTAGAACCTTTGGTCGGTAAACAAGCTTATAATCTTTGGTCTGCATGTGCCAAACTAACACATGAAATAGAAGAATGACAATGATAACAGTGGCAACAATGTTACATATGAGTAAAATGCATTATTTTTACAGGAAAATTTACAGTATCTGACATTAGAAATTAGAAATTCAAAACAAGTGATCCAACCAAAGAAGCCACATATACAAGAAATAAGAAAAAAAAATGAGAAGAATCAAGCCTTTCTTTTTTATGATGACGGCAATAAGTTTAAAATTTAATATTTTGTACATAGTACTCAAACCCCTCTCCACTGGGCTACCCCGGTGGATTTTGAAGAAATCAAGCCTGCTGCAGGCTTTTATGCTATGAATATGATTGTTAAAATTAAAGGGGATGAGGTAGGGACACAAGAAGAGAGAAAAAGAGACTCTGAATAATATTTGCCATGCGTATAAAATACAAAGTATAGGGAAGACAATTAATTACAAATAATGGGGTTAATTGATAACTATGCCAAATATTTAATTGTATTAGTTACGCTAACATATCCCCCTACCTCAAATAGGTTGGAGAGAACAAACTTGAGTTTGGAAACCAATGTATGGAAATGCATTGAGTCAAAATTACCAACTTTCACCACTTAAATAAGTGGCTAGGGTTCAAATTCCGGCCCTTGTATATGTAGAAATCTCAAGTTAGGAAGAAATGTTCACTTATTTGGTGTCTGTTAAACTCCTTAGTAATGAACCAAATAATGCACGGGATCAAATTTGGCTGAAGGCAGATAGGGGAAATGACATTTGGGATCAGGGTGACGGAGGACAACTATATATGAGGTTGGACATGAGGACAAACTACATTTGGGATAGGAGATAGAGCAAGACTGCATCTAGGATCAAGCCAACCTATGGAAAGACAGACTGGAATGAAGTTAATATGTGAAAAGACTGGTTAAAATGAATCCAGTGTGTGAAATGATAGGTTGAACAAAACCAACATGTTGAGAAACAAACTAAAAACAGAGCCAATTTGCATAAAGAGAAGCTAGAACAGAACCAGAAAAACAAATTGAGAACAAAATCTATCTGCAAAAAAGAAATTGAGCCAATCTGCAAAATAGGACTGACCCTACATATCGTTAGGCCTAAAGCAAATCTTAAAGTCAGGTTTTTTTAAAATTAATAATAATATCTTGATAAAAAAAATAAAAATGGTTTAGAGTTGGGCCATGAAAAAAATAATTATATTTGTATATCTTTTAAAGATTGACCTTTTAAAGTGAGCTTTTAAGAATACAAGAAGTGATTTTAAGTTATGAACCTTGAAAAAATTATACAAATATTAATGCAAAATATTTTTTTTTTGAAAGAGACCTAAAGTAAGGATTCATCTGCCTCATGCATGGGTTGCCCTGCTGCAAAAGAAAGCTAAAAACATACAAGGATGTGCAACAAAACAAAAGCTTGAGACCAAAAACTCAATATCGGAAAAGTCGCCAAGGAAAGATCAGAACAAAAACGCATCAGTATGGGTTTGATGATAATCAAGTTCCATGAAATCAACACAGTGGAAGCGTGACACTATTCTCAAGGTGATTCCATATTTTCTAATAATATGTCGAAATTACTAATGGTATAATTACTCAAGAAAGATGTGGAAATTATATTATATTATTTTATTAATTAATTATTGGTATAATTGATTATAATTTGAATGAATTTTTGTTGCTAAAAATTGATTGAGATATTTAGTTTTATTTAGATATCACAAAAAAACAGCTTTTATGTAATAAACTAATTTCAGGAGATAAAAACTATTGGAAAATAATTATAAGGCTTAAATATATTTTTAGTCCTTTAAATTTAGGATAAATTTATTTTTGGTCTCTTAAATTTAAAATTGTTATTTTTAGTCCCTGTAATTTAAAAAAAAATCTTATTTTAATCTTTATATTCAAATTTTGTTAAAAAAATTTCTCAAACATTATTGTATAAAATCTACCTATTGGTGTTTTTGTTAGTGAAAACATCACATTAAAACCAATTGATATTGCATAATCATCTTAATTTGTCACTTTTAGATATGTTATTGGTGATCTGAAGGACTAAAACAAGATTTTTAAAAATTATAAGGACTAAAAACCACAGTTTTAAATTTGAGGGACCAAAAACAAATTTATCATAAATTTGAGGGACTAAAAATATATTTAAGCCTCATTATAATCTTCAAATTTTTAGATTCATGAAAACAACTTATTTTTCAAAAATAAAATTGTTTACAAATTTAAATTATTGTCCCAAACAATCAACTTATTTCACAAACAACTTTCACAAAAAATAAATAAAAAGTTGAAAATTGGAGGAAAAAAAATCATTCAGAAACACACTCTTAGAGTAAAGGAGGGAAGGAAAAAGATAGAATAGAATTGCATTCTGTAGACAATTAATTATAAATAACAATGTTTCTTATGCTAAATATTTTATTGCATTAATTACGGTAAAATTGGTAAAATATAAATATAAGATAGATTCAAAGGAATTCCATGTGTGACTAATACTATGGTCTATAAATAGGATTTTGGTAAATGATATCTTCGGCAATTTATTTCTAGGGGGAAGGGTGAGGAGGTGAGCCACTCTACTCTAGTTTCCTTGTATATTTTACAAAGACCTACCCTGTTCAATTGCTTTTCACACATATACTCCCTCGTTACCGCCCTCCATGAAGGTGAAAAGATGCATAAACATACACACGGGCATAAAATGTTTAAGTGGTAAAAGGGCACATGGTCAACATGCCAGATACTAAATCTGATCCTGTAACCAATGTATATGCATCAAATAATAAAAATACATTAAGAATTTGTGGCAACAACACATTAATCCAGGTATTACCTTGCAATTCATGCACATCAAACAATCATGGCTTGAAAGTAATATAGCTGATTGGTCCATTATGCCATTTTTCAGACCCAAATATTCATTCTCAATCAACCTATAATGAGAAAAGTAACATTTTAAGAGGGATGGCCTAACACTTAAGAAATGAATGGAAGTATATCTGTAATCACAATGACTAAAAGGTTGTTTAATTCCTTTTAAACTTTGGTGGCAACTGAAGTTTCCAACTTTGATGATAACAATTTAAAAGCATTTTAATTTACAACATAGTGCGAATAAATAGCTTGCAAAGAGGAGTAACAAGAGTGTGAGAAGCAGAGACTTGAAGAAAAATATTGCCCTTTTTAACAAACAAAAGCTAATTTATACTCCCTTTGAACCTATATAAAAGCAAAACATACTTAAATTTTTTGGACAAAAATATAAGCAAATTTCATTGAAATCTTTATTTAATGTTCTTAATCCAAAAATTACCCTACGATAACAAATGAGAGCACTATTTACCACGAATATGATTAAGGATATTTAAGAAATGTGATATATATTTTATGTGAAATAGTGAAAATTAATCTTTGTGAAATTGGTTCTATTTGCTTTTATATATAAGTCTAGAGGGAATATCAAGGTAGTTAAAGTCGAGGTGTTAGGGGTTTTAATGCCTCGATCTGAAAAGGGCCAAAGCCTTGCTAAAAGAAATATGTTGACGATAACATTCAAGGAAGAAAATAACGACTATCAAAATATTTGACTATTTCACATTGATTTTCCATATAAATTAATTTCTGAGACATGATGTTCAAAGTAAAATTAAAAAGGTTCTGTTAATGAGTGCACTAAGTACATTGGTTGAGGAGCATTTAGTATACCTTATCAAACGCTTTCAATTTCTTAAAAAGAAAAATGTGGTGCATTTGACCGCACTGCTTCATACCCATGGTTCAAGAAGAATGTATTTACTTTCTCCAAGGACTGGAATAGGCTTACCTGTCATATTCAATATTTTCTGTGGGAGATATTACTAAATCATTTGCATATTCCAAAGCCAAGAGGTAAGCAACTCCAACCTGCCAAACAATGAAAGTTGAAATCCCTCGAGAAAATCAGAAGACATGAGCTGTTGCAAACAGGGATCTACCATGTTGTTTTTCAAAAGAAACAAAAATGAGCAGCTTATTAAAAACAACAAAATAATTGCGCATAGGGTTGTAATAATACATATTAACATTATTTGGAGAGTGGAATAACTATGGATGCACAAAGGAAAGCATATAACATTGACAACCTAAATTGTTCTCTCCTGTACCAGTTCATCTTCTGCTTCAAGCTACCAATATACCCAACCCATGCTCAAAAGTAAATTTTGCTCAAAAAGCTAAACTAGCTAAATCTTCTTTTGATGAATTTCATTTCAATTTTCATTACAAGGCCCTTTGATTCATACTCCTCATAATTTTAGAAACCAAATTAAATAAAGAGAAAGCAGACGGGGATAAATCACTATCTTACTGCAGCAGAAGAGCTTAAGCCCGAGCTGTCCAGACCTTCAGCACCACGTATGTATCCTACAATACCCTGTAAACAATACAATTAGGATGGGTGGGAACGTATATTGAAATGATCGGAATAAATTGCATGCAGTGATCTTCATTGCACCAAAACCATAAACACAACATAACTAGTTTCTTATTTACTGGCCATGAGGCTGGAGAACAGATATTTAGAGTGGCACTTGCACCCATATAATATTTACATGAGAACCTGTCCTAAACAGAATCAAACCGACAGAATTAAGTTCCATTTTATTTTCTAGTAAATCAAATGTCATCATCAATAACCTCACTTGAAGAACAATAAAAAAATTGAAGGTTTTATTGACATTTACCCTTAGGACTAATTTTAAACAACTAAATGTGGAAGGATTTTATTGGGAAATAAAGTATTTGTTTCATCAAAAATACAAATGTTGTGAGACATTAACCCTTAGGACTAATTTTAAACAACAAAATGTAGCCAGATTTTATTGGGAGAGAAAGTATTTATTACATCAAAAAAAATACAAAAGTTGTGAGGCATTTGAATGGCTCTCTTAATTGTTTCAAGGCTCGGTTAGTTGCTTTAGGCAACAAACGAGAAGATGATGTGGATTATGATGAGACATTTTCACTTATGGCTAAAATCACTACTATTAGAATTGTCATTTCTATCATAGCTTCTAGATACCGGTCACTCCATCAAATGAATGTGAAGAATGTCTTTCTAGTAAATCAAATGTCATCATCAATAACCTCACTTGAAGAACAATAAAAAAATTAAAATCACTACTATTAGATGATGTGGATTATGATGAGACATTTTCACTTATGGCTAAAATCACTACTATTAGAATTGTCATTTCTATCATAGCTTCTAGATACCGGTCACTCCATCAAATGAATGTGAAGAATGTCTTTCTTCATGATGACTTGACATGAGAGAATTATATAACCCTCCCCCCCATCCAAGTTTGTTCTCCTCTTCTGCATGTGTGTAGAAGAGGAGAATAAACTTGGATTGTGGCAAATCCCTAAGCACAATTTGAGAAAATTCGGACTCCTATTCTTGGATTCTCGATTACTCAATTAATATGACTCCTGTTTTCATTCACCACACGACAACAAACATTAATCTTATTTATGTGGATTATATGGTCATAATGGGATCCAAAACAACATAAATAGTAGTTGTAAGCTTCCTTTCATATGAAGGACCTTGATTATTTTCATTACTTCTTGGGTCTTTAGGTCCATTGTAACTCCACAGATATTGTTCTCAATCAACACAAATATATTGTATTAATTAGGAATAGAATCATCTTATTTATTATTTAGCTAATTTAGGTTGTACAAAATAGGGATTACAATTTACTTATCATTAAAAGTTGTAAATGATTTGTACTATTTATAGAAGAGAAGATAATCAAAGAGAGCATCATACCAAAATATCTTGGCTCATGATTTTTAGCCTTGTGAAAAGAAGTAGAGGATGACCAAGAAGAAGATTAGAGAAAATTATTAAAATAGATCTCATGGTGAATAACATCCAAAATAATTTTAGTGTTGTGTGGATCCATGTAACCTACCTCACCTAATGAGATAAGGTTATTGTAGTTGCATAATTCAGTTGGCCCATATACTCAGTGCACCAACTTCTGAGTATTGTGATATGTTCACATGCCATCATTTAAAATAGAAGAGGCAACCTCACACCAAAAATGCAAATTGTATCCTCCATAATTAAACCATAAGTTTCTAAGGCTCTGCTAGCAAATATAAGCATTATATTTGTTCCCTTGAAAATGCAAATATCTCTACAAGTCAAAGTCAATATTCAGGAATATGACAACCATAGTAATCAACTTCAAAACATATAACTAGTGAGGATGATATCATACTGGCATATCCAAAGTTTCACAACTGAACTGATTGTAAATACAAACATAGAAATTTAAAATTATAAGCACAGTAAAATAAAATAATTATGAAAAAATCAGTTCTGTTTGATTTGCTAATTGATTTTAGTATTTCACAAAAAGAAAAAGAAAGAAAGAAAGAAAGAAAAAAAAAAACTCAGGGAAGTTGAAAATAACATCTTACTACTCGGGTTCATACTAAAGATAATTTAGGCATAGTTAAGCCTTTTAGAGAAAAACTTTTAGGCCCCAAGTAAACTACACAGCAGAGCCTAAATATTTAATTTAAAAGTTGTCTTATCCCATCATTCTCAGTATAAAAGTGAAAGTGCAGGTTAAACTATACTATCATGCAGAGCTGCTATATCCATTTGATATATATAGCACAAACTCGGCATAGAACAGAAAGGAGAACCTTGATGACATTGTATCTGACCTTAGAAAGATTGTTTCCTCTACTCTGTAGTGCATATACAGCTCCTCTTGCATAGCACCCCCAGTTACATTGTTCCTGTATCTCAGAAGAAACTTTATCCAAACTCTTGTCTTTTATCTTACTGATTTGTTTTGGCTGTTGAATCTCGTCAACTCTATCAAATATCAATCACTTTATAACTCAACATTGGGTAAATTATATAATGTTCTCAATGAAAAAAATATTATGTAATAAAAACAATAGTAATCCAAGATCAGAATGACAGTAGAAATGCATGTAATAGCTCAATAAGCACCGGCCCTAAATCTTGAAAATTTGGGTGTGATGATGACGTTGGAGGTTTGATCCTCCAACAGGCTAGCTATCCCCACCCCCTACTTGGCTGCTCGCACCTACTATGTAATTGAAATAAAAAAATAAAGAATATAAGTCAAAATCATATACCAATCACTGCTTAGAGAGTCCATCAATGAGCCATATACGTAATGATAGTGAATCTTTACATCATTTGTCAATTAGTAAGAGTTAGCAATTATATTTCATCTTCATTAAACATTATGTAGCATGTCTTGTAATCCTAATGATTTTCTCAGAGGTAGCACACCTCTAAATTAATGCATCTGGCAAACATTCACCCAGGAAGATTTCATAAGAAATGGAGAAGAACTTACTGAAAAAATAAATAAATAAGAAACAGCAAGCCTTATAATCACTGACCACAGACCTGAACTTAACTTCTCCCTGAAACTGTCCAGAATGAATTACAACCTAAAAGAAAAGTTCCAGGGTCATTCATCAAACAAATGAAAGCATCATGAATAACAACCCTGTGAGTGTGGGGAACAGCGTATCAAGTGAAAGCATGAACGAAGTTAATTTTGACTTTACAACCATACAGCTGCTTAGCTGCTTAGCTGCTGCTAATTGAACAAAGGAAATTTCCAGATGTTTTCTAGTATATTTTTAAGATTACAGATCGAGAACAGGATCAAATTTTACCTGATTACTGCCTGAAAGAGCAAACCCCAAAAGTATTCCCCGATCGAGAGTCATAGCTGAAACGGTTCCACCCTTCAAATACCAAAGCAAATTACAAGAGAACTCATTCAAACTTCAAATGAAATTTTTTAGAATATTGGCCAGCAATTGAGCGGGTGAAATTTATCTGCCCAGCACCACTGTTCTAGTTCTAGTACATATTGCTCAAGATCAATCATTGAGTTTCATTTGCATTAACATAACAGAAAGATCTATAAAAATACCTGATGATCTATGTGTGCCCCCAAAGGACAAATTCGATAGGGAGATACCACAACTCGAACTTCCTCTTTATTCACATTTGCCATTTTGGAAACCCTCTCTTTCATTTCATCTAGCTGCTGATTACATACATGTAGATTAATCAGAGAGTATCAAATGGTATTGGAAGATGAATAGTTGATCAAAGGCAATTATTCCTCCACTCACTTTTCAGGTTCTCTTAATATTTTTTTCAGTTATTTTCCACTTCTATTTTAACATTCCATTCCTCAATTTCAAAAGGCTTAAAAATTTCAACAATGAAAAGTATCAGCAAAGTCACATCATGAATTAAATAAGTGGCTAGAACAATACAGTCACGCTTAACATTATCCGAGGTTGAGCCACAATAAAGACGTTTCACCAGAAATTCCTTGCTCACGATCAATCAATTCAATTACTAGAATACTATCCAAAACCTTTCGTAGTTTATCTTTCAGGCCATCACAAAGTAACACCGACGCAAACAATCTTGCCTTCTAGAGCAAGCTAAATGCGAAAATGATGTGCAGCTACCGATCCCTATCCAACTAAAGTATTATTGGGGGAAAAATGACAGACAAGCACGTTATATTATTATCAACAATTTTTCGAGAATCAATAATAATTTTCAAACATTGAATGATCTCCATCACGAATATTTTACCGAATTTTCAACAAAAAAAATAATAATTATCAGAATTGTTTGATTTGAAAGCTTGACGACAAACTTAATGTGAAAAAAAAAAAAAAAAAAAAGATGCGTACGACGCAAATATCAGTTTCCAGCAATAAGCGCCAATTGCAAACAAATAGATGCAGGTACGAAACACAGAGTTCAGTGAACAAACAGTTTCAGATCGTAGAAATAGAATACAGAACCGCGAATAAAATCGAAACAACAATGTCACCGACAAACTCGTGTGGAAAAAAAAATATGCGTACGACGCAAATATCAGCTTCCAGCAATAAACGCCAATAGCAAACTAATAGATGCAGGTACGAAACACAGAGTTCATTGAACAAACAGTTTCAGATCGTGGAAATATAATACAGAACCGCGAATAAAATCGAAACAACAATGTGACGCACAAACTTATGTGGAAAAAAAAAAATGTGTATGAGGCAAATATCAACTTCCAGCAATAAACGCCAATTGCAAACTAATCGATGCAGGTAGGAAACACATAGTTCATTTAACAAGCAGATTCAGATCGTAGAAATAGAATACAAAAACGGCGAATGAAATCAAAACGGCAATGTCAAAAAACGAAGACGAATTTAACGAGAGTATATACATAAACACAAATCACGTACCTCTGCATCAGAAGGCCAGCACTGACTTGCCATCTCCGCAACTGTGAGGGAAAATTCAGAAAGGCAGAGAGGATATACAGAACCAACCGAGGCACATGCAGCGTTGTTTGGGATAGAAATGATTAATGAAGCGGTGCACTATGGCTCACTATAATATATAAGATGAAAATGATCAACGGTTTGAATCCAACGGCTTTGGATCATTTATTTATCTATACCCTGTTAATAAAGAGATTACGCATTTATGCGTACATTTCTTTTTTGGACAATTTTATTTATCTACTCAAGTTTTTTTTTTCTTCCATTTTTTTTAAATTACCTTTACAATTACAGTATAGCAGCAAAATAAAAACACTTCCTCTCTTTAATAAATAAAAGGTAAAAATACCGTTAAAATGTGTATAAAAAATATTGTATTACCTTTATATATTACTAGTAGAGAAAAAAAATTTCGTGTTTTTTGTGAAAAAAAAAATAGTGTTTTCGAGAAAAATAATGGATTTTATAAATTAGTGAAAAATAAATAAAATATAATATAAGAATATAATTATTATTTTTAAAAAAAAAAGTGGATATTAAAAGAGAACATTACTTTTATATATTATTGTAGATTATATATTATTATAAATTATAAATTTATTCAAAAAATTATTATTATTAGTTTGTTTTATTTTTGTATTTTTAAGCACGAATTAATAATTTTAATCTATATCTATAATTCTTCTATACAAACAAGTTTGATGTATTAAGGGCCAAGATCTTGCAGTTTAGAAAAACAACAGGAGATGATCAAAATCTACCTATAAAATGCAATTATTTGAGTTGTCGAGTAGCACGCAGAGAGTATGGAACTATGGAGTATGGATGGGGTTGTACAATCTTCTTTCGGTAGGAGAAATTATTAAAGAGTATAATATTATTATGATGTTGACTAATTTTGCACTTTTTATTAATTTTTTTTATTTAAATGTCTTGATTATATACTCTTTTCACTCCATATTTTTTAAGAATTTTGATATTTTAGACATGTAAAATAATATTAATTACTTTTTTACATATATTTATATTTAATGATTGTTATTTTTACTTCATAATTGATAAAATTATTTTTTATGAGGTGTGTAGAAACCTTACTCGTAAAAAATTATAGACTAAAATAAGTAGTATGTAAAGATAAAAGTGTTAATCTTTATTTGAGGAATGATAGCAACACTTATTACAATTATTTTCTTGTTAATACATTCTTTTTACTATTAGTTGAAAAATCATAAAATTTAGTAAATTGTGATATTTAATTAGGAGAGACTCGTACAGATTGTATTTTTTTAAGTAACTAATGAAAATAAGGGATTGTTAGAGAGAATAAATTATTAGATAATCATGGATGTTCATGGTTCAATTAATAGTTACATAACATGTATTAAAGTTTTTTAACTTCCGAAGACTATCATTTTCTTCCTCTGGCAATTGGCGCATGAAGTGGTTCCTACAAGAAATTTTCTACTCCAACATGTTAAGGGACTTTGAGGATGTACATCATCTCTTTTGGGAGTGTCGGGTTACGACAGGTTGTGGAAAATAAACCAAGTAAAATAAACCAATTATTATTGGTGGAGAAGGCACTAAGTATAATGCTCATTGCACTAAGTATAATGATCAGTGCACTAAGAATAATGCTCATTATTTTATTAGCACTAAGGTTGCACGTTGAATGACCACTAAACGTTGTCTTGTTTTTTGTTTAATATTTTATTGTGAACCTTGGCCTATCAAAGGCCTAATGTATTCGTAGGAAGTGTGCAGCAGAATCAAAACAATTCTTCCTTCTTCTTTCAATTTGAGTAGAACAATATTTATTTTACTTGTGAGCATCATGAGTTTCTGATATCAAATTGGTATCAAAGCTGGTTAGATCCAGCATTAGTTTTGTGAGTTTGTGAGAAAGTGAAAAGATTTTTAAAAAAAAATTTGAGTGTGTGAGGAACAAGAGAGTTCTCACTTTATCAAAATTTTCAGAGTCTATTTGAGAGAGAAAGATGACCACAAACTACAATATTGTTTGGTCCGGTCCCAAATTAGATGGGAAACTGGATTACAATTATTGGGCATTGTTGATGTCCACCCATTTGAAAGCTCACAATATTTGGAGCTTTATTGAACCAGGCTTACAACAAGGAGCTGATGATGCAACTCAAAGGAAGGACCAGTTGGCGCTATCACAAATTCATCAAGGTGTAGATTATTCAATTTTTGGCAAAATAGCAAATGCCAAAACAGCCAAAGAAGCGTGGGACATTTTGAAGCTATCATACAAAGGTGTTGAGAAAGCTCAAAAATCCAAGTTGCAATCTTTACGAAGGGAATATGAAAGATATGAAATGACGAATTCTGAATCCGTGGAACAATATTTTTCACGAGTTACAGATCTCGTCAACAAAATGAGGGTGTATGGAGAAGATATTCCTGAAAGCAAGGTGGTGGAGAAAATTCTACGCACCATGCCGATGAAGTTTGATCATGTGGTGACTACAATAATTGAGTCCCACGACATAGAAATCATGACAGTTGCAGAATTGCAAGGTAGCATTGAAAGCCATGTGAGCAGAATCTTGGAGAAAACTGAGAAAATAAATGAAGAAGCATTGAAAAGCCAGGTGAATTTTACCAACATAGCAGAACCCAGTCGAAATGAAGACAGTAGAGGTCGTGAAGGAGGAAATATAAATTTCAAAGGAAGAGGTCGTGGTAGTTTCAGAGGAAGAGGTCGTTGTAATTTTAATCAACAATGGAGAGACAACAATTTCAGGCCATCTAATCAAGGAAGAGGTGGATACAATGTTAGATCTACCAACCGTGGAAGAGGAAGAGGCAGTTTCACCAACCAGGAGAGGACAAATTTCAATTGCTATCACTGTGGAAAGTTCGGGCACAGAGCTGCAGATTGTAGATTCAAACAACAAGCAAATATAGCAGAAAATCAATATGAGCAAACTGGTGAGATTTCTGATAATCCACAAACCTTACTTCTAGCAACAAATAATTTTTCAGGCAATGAAGCTATTTGGTACCTAGATACTGGCTGCAGCAACCACATGTGTGGGAAAAAGGAGTTATTTTCCTCACTAGATGAAACAGTAAAATCTACTGTGAAATTTGGAAATAACTCAAATATTCCGATTTTGGGAAAAGGTCAAGTTGCAATTAGATTGAAGGACGGTACTCAAAATTTCATCTCTGATGTTTTCTATGCTCCTGGTCTTCACCATAACCTGTTGAGCTTGGGACAATTATCAGAAAAAGGTTACAACATACAGATTCATGATGGCTACTGTATGTTGATTGACAAAAATAGGAGATTGATAGCCAAGGTAAAAATGTCTCCTAATCGACTATTTCCTTTGAATGTTCAATACGATAAAATTCCTTGCTTGAGCTCCATTATACAAAATGATGATTGGCTGTGGCATATGCGCTTTGGACATTATCACTTTTCTGGATTAAATTTTTTATCTAGAAAAGAGTATGTATCTGGTTTGCCTGTTATAAACATTCCTAAAGGTATATGTGAGACTTGTGAAATTGGAAAGAAACACAGAGAATCCTTTCCAACTGGAAAGTCCTGGAGAGCAAGAAAGCCATTAGAGATTGTGCATTCAGATTTATGCATGGTTGAGATACCATCACATGGCGGTAGCAGGTATTTCATTACTTTTATTGATGACTTTAGCAGAAAATCTTGGGTGTATTTTTTGAAACAGAAATCAGAAGCTTGTGATGCCTTTAAGTCATTTAAGGCATTAGTGGAGAAACAAAGTAGCTGCAAGATTAAAGCATTGAGGACAGATAGAGGTCAAGAATACCTTGCCTGTGCAGATTTCATTGACCATCATGGAATTCAACATCAAATGACAACTAGATACACTCCTCAACAAAATGGAGTAGCAGAAAGGAAGAACAGAACAATCATGGATATGGTGAGATGCATGCTAAAGGCAAAACAAATGCCTAGAGAATTCTGGGCAGAAGCAGTTTCTACTGCTGTGTATATTTTGAACAGGTGTCCAACAAAGAGTGTTTGTGATAAAACACCAGAAGAAGCTTGGAGTGGAAGGAAGCCCTCAATTCGGCATCTCAGAATTTTTGGGTGTATAGCATATGCTCATGTACCAGATCAACTCAGAAAGAAGCTTGATGACAAAGGAGAGAAGTGCATCTTCATTGGTTATAGCACCAACTCAAAGGCGTATAAGCTTTACAATCCAGTGACAAAGAAGGTAATTATCAGCAGAGATGTGACCTTTGATGAAGAAGGAATGTGGGATTGGTCTTTCAAAGCCCAAAAGGTACCTGCTGTAAATTCAGAAAACTATGAAGAGGAGAATGGACATGTAGATACAACACCTGATGAGCCAGAAACATCAAGCAGACCACAAAGACAAAGGAGATTACCAGCCAGATTGGAGGATTATGTTGTGGGTAATGATAATGACCCATCTGATGAAGAAATTATCAATTTTGCCTTATTTGCAGATTGTGAACCAGTAACTTTTGAAGAAGCTTCAAATAATCAATATTGGAGAAAAGCAATGGATGAAGAAATTCATGCCATTGAAAAGAATCAAACATGGGAGCTGACAGACTTACCAGCAAACAAAAGGCAAATTGGAGTAAAGTGGGTGTATAAAACTAAGTACAAGTCCAATGGAGAAATTGATCGTTTTAAAGCAAGGTTGGTAGCAAAAGGGTACAAACAAAAGCCAGGTATTGATTATTTTGAGGTATTCGCTCCTGTAGCGAGATTAGATACAATTCGTATGCTTATCTCTATATCAGCTCAAAATAATTGGAAAATTCATCAAATGGATGTTAAATCTGCTTTTCTGAATGGAACTTTGGAAGAAGAAGTATATGTTGAGCAGCCTGCAGGATATAAAATTAAAGGAAAAGAAGATAAAGTCTACAGATTGAAGAAGGCATTGTATGGTTTAAAGCAAGCACCCAGAGCGTGGTATAAGAAGATTGATTCTTACTTTGTGGATAATGGTTTTCAGAGATGTCCATTTGAACACACTTTGTATATCAAATCAGTTGATCCTGACAATATTCTTATTGTGTGCCTCTATGTTGATGATCTAATTTTTACTGGCAATAATCCAAAAATGTTTGCAGAATTCAGGGAGGCTATGGTTAAAAGTTTTGAAATGACGGATCTGGGCCTAATGTCCTATTTTTTAGGCATCGAGGTTGATCAGCGAGATGATGGAATTTTCATTTCTCAAAAGAAATTCGCAGGTGATATTTTAAAGAAATTCAAGATGGAGAATTCAAAGCCGATTTCAACACCTGTTGAAGAAAAGTTGAAGCTGACAAGTAACATTGAAGGGAAGAAAATCAATCCAACTCTCTATAAAAGTTTGATTGGAAGCCTCAGATATTTAACTGCAACCAGGCCAGATATTGTCTATGGAGTTGGACTACTCAGCAGATTCATGGAAAAACCTCGAGATTCTCATTGGCAGGCAGCTAAAAGAATTCTCAGATACATCAAAGGTACTCTGACAGAAGGAATTTTCTATGATAAAGACTTTGATGTGAATCTTGTTGGATATACAGATAGTGATTGGGCAGGAGATATAGAAACAAGGAAAAGCACGTCAGGATATGCATTCAATCTTGGAAGTGGTACAATATCATGGTCATCAAAGAAGCAACAAGTGGTGGCGCTCTCAACTGCCGAAGCAGAATATATAGCAGCAGCAAGTTGTGCAACCCAAGCTACGTGGCTGAGAAGAATGCTTGAAGTAATGCATCAGAAGCAAGATAATCCCACAGTGATATTTTGTGATAACAAGTCAGCAATTGCAATATGCAAAAATCCTGTATTTCATGAACGGTCTAAGCACATAGATATTCGGTTTCATAAAATCCGAGAACTGGTAACTGAGAAAGAAGTGTTGATAAACTACTGTCACACTGAAGAACAAATTGCGGATATTTTTACAAAGCCATTAAAAGCTGAATTATTCTATAAGTTAAAGAAAATGCTTGGAATGACAAAAATCTGATAAACTTGGTTTAAGGGAGGCAATGTGGAAAATAAACCAAGTAAAATAAACCAATTATTATTGGTGGAGAAGGCACTAAGTATAATGCTCATTGCACTAAGTATAATGATCAGTGCACTAAGAATAATGCTCATTATTTTATTAGCACTAAGGTTGCACGTTGAATGACCACTAAACGTTGTCTTGTTTTTTGTTTAATATTTTATTGTGAACCTTGGCCTATCAAAGGCCTAATGTATTCGTAGGAAGTGTGCAGCAGAATCAAAACAATTCTTCCTTCTTCTTTCAATTTGAGTAGAACAATATTTATTTTACTTGTGAGCATCATGAGTTTCTGATATCACAGGTGTTTGGTGCCTTTTGAATATAGAGGTAGTCCAACCAATCAGAGATGGTATGTCGTGGCTAAATTGGCTATTTGGGATCGTACGTAGTTCAAGTGGGTAGGTTGCTTCTGTTACTTCATGGGAGATATGGAAGACTCATGATGAAATGGTGTTTTAGGGAAAACAGATGACCTGTCAACAGATTGTGGCTCACATTCGAAGCTCTATGGAGGACATATTCATATTAACATCTCCGGTGGGGTTGCTGCCACATCATTATCATATCAATCCTGATCCACTTTTTGGATTATTTAATTTTTAGTAAAATTGTTTGTAAAAATAACTTTGTTAAAATTTAAGTAACCCATAAAGTAAATTAGAACTGATGTAACAATGACGTGGCACATAAGCAACTCCTGCTGAAAATGTTCTTAATAACCAACGCTGGGTGAAATGTATGCTTGCATCACCATATCAGGTATTTATACCAAGATTGGCAGGATTTGGTGGTCTTGTGCGGGACTCAAAAGGCAGGGATTAAAATCCTCTGTCTCAAACCCCTGTCCCCAAATCCTGTCCCTCCAATCATAAAATGTCATCTCAATTAAATTGTCACGTCATTGCAGTTATTTTTTATTTTTATTTTTAAAAAGTGTAACCAAATTTTGCTCCCAGAAGTTCAACAACCCGTCGGAGGAACCGCAGTATACCACCGCCGCTGAACGGTTCACCCCCAGCACCGTCACGGCGTTCTCTTGCTTCAACAAAACACGATCGAACACGTGCTTCAGCTTCTCGCCATTCTCCTCGATTTTCCTCCTCCACATCTTCATCGTCCCGTCCGCGGAACCCGTCAACACGATACCCTTGAACGCCGCCACCACCGCGTTCACAGCGTCTTCGTTTGGGTTAGGGAATGATGTCGCTGCCGCGCTCCCTCCGTCGCCGCCCACGACAAGGCCTCCGGATCGGACAGCCTCCGCCTCTTCCCGCCCTCCGACGCCGCCGAAACGAAACCCCCCGCGACCGTCGCGGGGGGTTTCGTTTCGGCGGGGTAGGAGGGCAGGAAAAGGCGGAGGCTGTCCGATCCGGAGGCCTTGTCGTGGGCGGCGGCGGAGGGAGCGCGGCGGCGGCGGTGGAGGAGGAAGAAGGCTACATTTGTGACGCGGGAGTGGTGGCAGCGGGTTGAGCTCCGGCGAGTCGTTGAGTTTGAGATACGGTGGCCGGAAATCATCGTCGTTATGGCTGGGGCGAGCCCGTAGTGGAACCTGATCCTGTTCCTCATCACGTACGACGAGCATGGTGGGTTCTTCGATCACGTGCCCACGCCCGTGCGTGGGGTGCATAGCCCTGATGGATCAGTTACATTTTTTTTAAAATAAAATTAAAATTAAAAGTAATGATGTGGCAATTTAGTTGAGATGGCAATTTATGATTGGGAGGACAGAGTTTGGAGACAGGAATTGGAGACAGAAGATTTTGATCCAAAAGGCAGATGGATGCAAGGTTTCTATGGGCACCTAATCTTCCACTGTATTGAACGAGATAAATAACTCTTTATTTTATGAAAAGATAATTAAGGTGATTGTAGTTTAATTACATGCACATTATCTAATTAATAATTTCAAGTTGACATTCATTATATTTTGGGTCTATCGTGATATAAATAGTATTGTATTTTGAGAAATTATATCTTTTAATTATGTCATGTCATTCTAAATACATTTACTTTTATTATTGACATGACACAATTAAAAGATATAATTAGTTGTTAGTGTAAAAAAAATTTATACTAACAATGTATAAGTGATTAATTCTTATATTTATTATCTCAAGTGAATTACTTATTTAAGCATCATTTTTTGTAAATACATTTTTTTGATTTAGTAAGATAACCGAATTAAGAAAATCAATAAACAACACTTTGAAAAAAAGAATAGAGAGTATCTTAATACATGTACAACATATTTTTCAAAATTCATTTATTTTCTTTCGTCAATCACAAAATAACTTTTTTTTTTTCTTCTAATCTTATTTCTTGAAAATAGAATAGTTGTATACTTTTCCATCGATTATTTATGAAGACGGACAAAACACTTGAAGTAATTAAATATATTTTAATTTTTTTAATCATCTCAAATTATAATAATGTATTGTGTTTATAATATATATATATATATATACGTTTTAAATTAAATGCAAATTTAATTTAAAAATATTTTTAAAAAATTAATGTTCTCATCATTTAACACAACAATATAAAAATGGTTAATTTATTTCTTATAAATTATTCAACTCATCACAATTAAAAATAACATAATTATTTAAAAACAAGGGTAGGAGAATTATATCAAAAGTGATATATTTATTACTTTTCATAATTTTTGTGTAAAAATTTTGTGGGATAAGGAGTAGTTTTGTTAAATACTACCTTGCCGCTCAAGATTTCTACACATAAATTAAAACAATAATAAAAATATTATCCTTTTATACAAAATTTAAAAAATAGTATCACTTTGTCAAATAAAAACCTTACTTTAAATTATAATTATTGAATAATTCATGGAGAGATAAATAAAAAAATATTATAATAAAAACGTAAAAATATCAATAATTTTGAAATATTTTTTAATACTAAAATTGTAACCAATTTAAAACAAGGTAAAAATACTTCTTTAATCTTTATAATTTTACTTACTTTATCTTTATAATTCAAAATATTTTTTTTTGTCTTTATATTTATCTTTTTTAGTTTTTATAGTTTAAGATAGATTTTTTTAGTTCATATACTTATAATTGTTTAATCTTTTAGTTACTAGCAGTGTTTTAAAACCCGGACCGACCCGGCCGGTCGGACCGGTTGGACCGGGAACCGGTGGTCCAGCCGGTTCGAATCTGAAGTTGGATCAGTTATGCAGTCGACCCGTTTCAAACCGGATTGAACCGGTCAATTTTCCGGTTCAACCACTTTCTTTTTAAATTTTTTTTTTTTAATTTTTTTAAGGGACCATAAATCACAAAAATAATAATG
Source organism: Cajanus cajan (assembly GCF_000230855.2). Taxonomy (NCBI): domain Eukaryota; kingdom Viridiplantae; phylum Streptophyta; class Magnoliopsida; order Fabales; family Fabaceae; genus Cajanus; species Cajanus cajan. The sequence goes on from NC_138518.1 coordinate 75,078,722, forward strand.
AAAATTGAATCTCTTAATGAAAAAGCAAGGAATCTTATTAAATATAACAATGACTACTTGTTCTAATATATTTGTTTGCAATATATACAACTTAAATAACTTTTATAGTATATTATTAATTTTAAATTATATATTTAATAATGCAATATCTATGTAAATATTACATATATTATTTTGTGATATTAATTGCAAGCATATTATATATGTACATATTATTTATATTTTTAATTTGTATTAATATACCGTTTAACATGTAATTTTTTTATGTATTTTTTTACAAAATAAAAATAAAAATAATTTTAAATAAGATAGAAAAATTGAAATTTAAAATAAGATATGAATTTATTAAAATTTATAAGTATAAAATATATTTAATATAAATATTTTTTAATAAAAATCGAGTCATGCGGTTCAACTAGTGACTCACCGGTTCAACCTTTGACCCATTGACCCAGTACCTTAACCGGTTCGATGACCGGTCCGGTTTTTAAAACTATGGTTACTAGTGTTATATTTTTTATATTTTAATCTTTTAGTTACTAGTGTTATATTTTTTATATATAAAATTGTCCCTTTGTAATAGCAGTATTAATTTATTTTATTGTATTTTATGTCAAATTTATTTTATTGAAGTTATTTAAGGTTAAGTCTCGCGATGCTATGTGTTTTTTTTATACCTTCACTTACTATATTAATTGTTAAGACACATTTTTTTAACCTCTCAAAATGAAAAACCTCTACCATGTCAACACATAACAAAAAAAAAAATAAAGATAGAGATTACAAAATTTTTAAAAATTAAAAATAGAGACTAGAAAAAATTTATCTTGAGCTACAAAGATTAAAAGAGATTGAAAAAGATAAATACAAAGATTAAAAAATGTTTTAACCTTGAAACAAAAGAGTATTAGCAAAAAGAACTTTATCATGTGTAATAATTTTATCTAATTCGATTAGAATTACAATCTTGAAAAGTAGTTTAAATTATTAATAAATTTAATATTTTTAGCTAAATTAATTAATTTATGATTAACAACATCAAGTAAGGTTTTTAATTATCAAAAAATATTATTTGAATTTAAAACTTTCCTTAAAAATGTTAGCTAATTCCTCTGCTTAGATTTTATGTACCAATAACATAATTAAAAAAATTAACTAATTTTTTAAAGCAAGTTAATTTAGTTGAAAAAATATTATCTATAATTTATATTATATACAAAGATGATAATATGATTTGATATACATATTTTTAGATGATTTTATTTTTAAATTTTTAAATAATATTAAAAATTAATTATTCTTATATTGAATCTAAAATCTTAAAATATGAGAATTAAAAACAACTTCAAATAATTTAATGAATATCGATAAATTTTAAGTATTTTTATTAAATGAAATATAAAATGATGAAATAAATTAAGAATGTAGAAATCCGTGTGAAGTGTTTAGTTCATAATGTTTGTTTGTGGTTGGCAAGTACGTCACCAATAATCATGTTTGGTGTAGGACTAGGTCGAGTTGACATCTTTATCTTAAAAACCCATAGAAGTTAGGAGAGACATGAAATATAATGACGCTTACACGTGTACAACATTGTTGTCGATATTTTAATTCAGATAGGCACAGTACTATTTTTAATTATTAACATACAATTTTCGAAATTTAATTCGTTTAAAGGAACTTTTGTTTCTTTTGGAAAAAAAAAAATTGAAATTGTCCATTGTCATGGTTTTCTTCTCACACATTGAATCTATTCGAATACAGTATAAAATGAGTTTGGAGAATTTTTCGATTAAAAAATAAAGAATATTTTTAGTAAATAAATTTTAAAATTTTATTCTGTATCAAAACATGTATTATTAAAATTAGTCTCCGTCAAAAATAAAAAGTATGCTTAACCAAACAATGATAACACTATCCAACCTCCATGCTTTGCCCTTAAGTTTGGTCAGTATGATAATGATGATGGGAGTCAAGGTTGGATTAATCACAAATTGGAACTAACAATAGTTAGGTAAGTTTCTGGGGTTTTTGACCAAAGTGGGGTGGTTGACCAACTTATTTACGCAATTGGGGCTGTTTCAAAAGTATTTACGCCTTTGGGGTTATTTTCAACAGTGTCGCTGTGGCCCACAGCGACACCCCTGCCACGTGGTTTTTTTTTTTTTTGGCGCTGGAATGAGCCAAACAAGTGTCGCTATGGGCTGATCCATCACAACTTCTGGACCAAAAAAGATGGTGTAGCCCACAGCGACACCACCTAAGAAAAAAAAAAAAAAAAAACTTAAATAATTTAAATGTAACCTTAAAAAGATCAACTTAGTTTACTTATAATTTATTTATAAAAATAAAAAACAGTTATTAATAAACGTAATTTAAAAAATAATTTTTAAGTATTTTATGCAAGTGGCGCCGTGGCCTACAGCTCCACCAAGTCGCTGTAGGCCACAGCGCCTCAAATTTAATTTTTTTTTTTTTTTTTTTTTTGTAAATTATTTAGTTTTTGTGTGCAAAATTCTATTATTTATCATAACCATTTAAATATGAATTTATAAATAATTATAAATTTTATTTTTCTGTAATTTCTTTAATTTTCAGAATATATTTTTTAATTTAAATTATTTAAAAGAGGCGCTGTAGCCTACAGCGCCATTAAAGTCGCTGTAGGCCACAGCGCCTGTATTTATTTTTATTTTTTTTTTGTAAATGATTTAGTTATTGTGTTTGAAAATTTTTTTATTTTATATAACCATTTAAATATGAATTTATAAATTTTATTTTTCTGTAATTTCTTTAATTTTCAGAATATATTTTTTAATTTAAATTATTTAAAAGAGGCGCTGTAGCCTACAGCGCCATTAAAGTCGCTGTAGGCCACAGCGCCTGTATTTATTTTTATTTTTATTTTTTGTAAATGATTTAGTTATTGTGTTTGAAAATTTTTTTATTTTATATAACCATTTAAATATGAATTTATAAATATAAAGTTTATTTTTCTGTAATTTCTTTAATTTTCAGAATATATTTTTTAATTTAAATTATTTAAAAGAGGCGCTGTGGCCTACAGCGACACTGTGTCGCTATGGCCCATAGCGCCACTATCACTATATATACCACTTCCCAGCTACGTCTTTTTCACAGTTCAAATTATATATTTATCAGTTACGTTTTGGTGTGAGTGAATTCTCTGAACCAGTTACGTTTGCTTGTAATTCGGTGAGTATTTATTTTTTTAAGATATAAATAGTACGTATTTGCACTAATTAATTTTTTTGGTTGTAGATATTATGGATCAAATGATTGCTTATATTTACACTGGAAAGATGTATGAAGGTGCTGAAGGTGTAACATTTGATGGACCAAGAAAAGGAATGTATATCAAACGAGGTATCACTTTGGATATATTAAAAAGAAGAATTCACAACAAGTTTAATCTTAACTCAAATCAAGTGATATTATCCGTAAGTTACAGATTTTTAGTTTCACAAGGTGAGAACAACATATATTCTTCATTGGAATTGAGTGACGATGATGATGTACAATGCATGATAGAAGCATTTCAGAGCCAGAATGTGATGGCAATAATGGAATTATATGCTGAAATAGGTATGCAAGAATCTTCTACTTTTTCATTAGAAAATTTGTCAATTGAACGATCACCTTTGATCACAAGAGATGAAGATGAAGATGACGAAGATGATGAAGACTATCATGTTTCATCATCATATGAAAGCATTGATGAATCCAATGAAGATGAAATTGATAATTGTGAACCATCTGATGATGAGGTGCAACCAAATGTTGTTGTTAATAGTCCAATGGTTCAACCAATTTCAATGTATCCATCTACTGAAGGTAACATTTGAAAATTAAATATGTCAATAATTTGTTATTTGTTTAAAATAATTTGTTGAAATTGATTTTATTGAAATTACTAAATTCATTATTTTGAAAATAGGTGGAAGTCAATTTTGGGGTAATTTACCCCACTACACTAACATCAATTGGAATCATCCTGATGAAGAAGATATCCCAGGGATGGATGTCGGTAGTACTTGGTCAATTGGGCAAGATTTATATGTCGGGTTGGAGTTTGAGAATAAAGATGCAGTTAAAAATGCAGTCAAGCAAAATGCAATGAGAATGCATCAAAGTTTTTATGTGGTTGAGTCGAAAAAGACTAAGTGGGTTGTTAAATGTCCAAATGCACATGATGGATGTGGATGGTACATGAGAGCCATTGAGTCAAAGAGATCTGATAAGTGGAAAGTGACTCAGTGGGGTGGACGTCATACGTGTTTGAACATGTCTTTGTCGCAAGATCATGCTAAGTTAGATTCTGAGTTAATTGCAACATTTATACAAGGTAAGTTTTGCAAATTTTATAGTTTATATGAATAATAATTTATCTTAGTGTTTACTAATATGTAATATGTAGGAATGGTTAACCAAGATCCATCAATCAAGATTAGCCTTATCCAAGAGAGAATAACATCTCAAACTGGGTTCAAAATATCGTATAGAAAGGCTTGGATGGCGAAACAAAATGGAGGTATCTTGTAATCAGTTGAGGTGCATAAGTTGCGATACAAATATCCAAGCACAGCAGCACCCCACGCATACGTCTTAATGGTCTGAAAGTCACCTAAGAACGCCAACCACCTCAATGAGACATAACTGGAAGATCTATCAGAAAACAGAAGCCCTCCTATAAAGCGTAGTATCCAGGCTCGAGCATAAGGAAGCAACTGATGTACCTCCTGTACATCATCTGCAATGTCATTAAAATATGTTGCCAACCAAGATAATTTCACCCGATGTCCTTTCATTTCTGACTGAGGTGGAACAACACCTAACAAATCATGAGCTGCAAAAAATAAAACAAATTATTTACTGATTTTTAATATTATAAAACACAATTACTATGACAAAAAAATACAAGTTAAAGTATAATTATTTTAGTACCTAATTCAAATATATTAGCACTGCCTCGACTTAACAGTGCTTCACCGTCAACTGGCAGACCAACAATCATACCAACATCTTGGAGAGTAATTGTGCACTCTCCAAATGACATATGAAATGTATGTGTTTCTGGTCTCCATCGTTCCACCAGAGCAGTTAATAATCCAGGAGTCATTTTGATATAACTCAACCGAGCAATCCATCCAAATCCAGCCTGGTCTATTAACGGAACTATTTGATGTGGAATTCCGTCAATTCCGTTACGTGTCGGAGCAGCACGTCGTGCTAATAATCTCCTATCTTCTTCTCTATTCCAAACATGTTGTGAAACATGTATGGATTGCAATGACAATAAATCATCCTCAACGGGTCCACAACTCACATGCATAGATGTAGAAGATGATGCCATCTATAATAAAATTTAACAACACATTATTTCATCCATTATATAAAACATAATAAAACTAATATAACAACTTAAATTAAATTTTTTTAAATTTTAATTTTTTTAAAATTAAATTTAAATTACACGTTATTAAAATAAATTAATTTATATTTAAAAAAAATTATTTTCATAATAAATACAATTTACACAAAATTAGAATAAATGAATTCAAATTTTTTAAATCACATTCTATTAATAAATATAAGTTACACAGAAATAATTAAATTCAATTTTAAATTTTAAATTTTTTTAAAATTTAATTTAAATTACACGTTATTAAAATAAATTAATTTATATTTTAAAAAAAATTATTTTCATAATAAATAAAATTTACACAAAATTAGAATAAATGAATTCAAATTTTAAAAATCACTTTCTATTAAAAAATATAAGTTACACAGAAAATATCTAAATACTTCTAACTAAAACAGAAAATATTTAAAATTAAATAATTAAATTCAATTTTAAAATTAAATAAATTAAATATAAGTTACACAGAAATAATTAAATTCAATTTTAAAATTAAATAAATTTTTATTAATTAAACTTAAATAACACGTTATTATATTAAATAACACGTTAATTAATTAAATTTATTTTTATTTTAATTTAAAATCATCTCTGCAAAAATATAAATTAAACAGAATACAAATAAATTAATTAAAAATTAAATATCTTTATTTTTAAAATACATAAAACTTAGACAGAAATTATTTAATTCTATTTTATATTCAAATACATTTATTTTACACAATTTAAATAACACATTATTCAACAGAAAATTATTACACAAAAAATATCTAAATACTTCTAACTAAAACAGAAAATATTTACACAAAAAATATATAAATAACTCTAACTAAATTATATTAATTATAAAATTGACGTACCCTACAGCGACTTTCAAATAATAACAAAAAACCAATATAAATAATTCTAACTAAATTACAATAACTATAAAAATTAATAAATTTAAATAAACTCAAAATTAAAGAAAATAATAAACATTAAAATACCTGGAATGGAAGCTTCAACAAACTTTCCACAAATTCACAAAATAAAAATTTCCCTGAAATTAAATAAACAAATTAACAAAAATTAAAACAAAATAAATAATTTATAAACAAATAAAAAAAAATTTAAAAACTTACCTGAGTCGCTGTGGAAACGAAAACGAAGGGGGGAGGGGACCATCAAGGTAAAAACGAGTATATATAGGTAAAAGGTTTTTTTTTTTTTTTTTACTGTTTGTTGCCACGTGTCGCGTTATTACTGGCTGAATCAGCGGTAATTTGACACGTGGCCACTGTAATAAATACCACAACCACCCAGGTGTCGCTGTAGGCCACAGCGCCACCTCTTTTTTTTTTTTTTTTTTTTTTAAAAATATATATAAATTAATAATTTAATTGTTTTTTATTATATTTTTTTATTTACCAATACATAAAAATATATACGTATAAATATTTACCTATTTCTAATTTTTATTTAATATTATTATTTTTCATTTGCATTTTTTATTTTTAAAAAATATATACGTAAAAAAAGTGACGCTGTGGCCTACAGCGTCACTGTTTTTTTATTTTTAAAAAAAAAAATTAATAAATCAATTTTTTATATAAATTAATAATTTAATTGTTTTTAATCACATTTTTTTTTATTTACCAATACATAAAAATATATACGTATAAATATTTACCTATTTCTAATTTTTATTTAATATTTTTATTTTTTATTTGCATTTTTTATTTTTAAAAATTATTTTCGTAAAAAAAGTGACGCTGTGGCCTACAGCGTCACTGTTTTTTTATTTTAAAAAAAAAAATTAATAAATCAATTTTTTTATATAAATTAATAATTTAATTGTTTTTAATCACATTTTTTTTTATTTACCAATACATAAAAATATATACGTATAAATATTTACCTATTTCTAATTTTTATTTAATATTTTTATTTTTTATTTGCATTTTTTATTTTTAAAAATTATTTTCAAAAAAAAAGTGACGCTGTGGCCTACAGCGTCACTGTTTTTTTATTTTAAAAAAAAAATTAATAAATCAATTTTTTTATATAAATTAATAATTTAATTGTTTTTAATCACATTTTTTTTTATTTACCAATACATAAAAATATATACGTATAAATATTTACCTATTTCTAATTTTTATTTAATATTTTTATTTTTTATTTGCATTTTTTATTTTTAAAAATTATTTTCGTAAAAAAAGTGACGCTGTGGCCTACAGCGTCACTGTTTTTTTATTTAAAAAAAAAAATTAATAAATCAATTTTTTTATATAAATTAATAATTTAATTGTTTTTAATCACATTTTTTTTTATTTACCAATACATAAAAATATATACGTATAAATATTTACCTATTTCTAATTTTTATTTAATATTTTTATTTTTTATTTGCATTTTTTATTTTTAAAAAATATATACGTAAAAAAAGTGAAGCTGTGGCCTACAGCGTCACTGTTTTTTTATTTTAAAAAAAAATTAATAAATCAATTTTTTTATTATCACTTTTTAATTAAAAAATATTTTATGATAAACTCGTCGCTGTAGGCTAAAGCGACTTAGTTAAGCTGTGTTGTAGCGCTTTCGGCTGTAGCGACACTATAAATGTGGCTCTCATGGCTATCCTGAAATGTAAAAAATGCCACGTGGCAATGGTGTCGCTGTGGCCCACAGCGACACTGTTGTAATCAGCCCCAAAGGCGTAAATAATTTCGAAACAGCCCCATTTACGTAATTAAGTTTCCATGCAACCCTACTTTGGTCAAAAAGCCTAAGTTTCTGAGTCCTGACATTTATTTTTTAATTAGCTTTTTATTACAATATTACTTTATTTAAAAACAAATGAATTCGTTATCAGTCAAATAATTCAATACTAATAAAAGCGTGTAATTAATTATGTTTGTACATGTTCAATTTTGTTTGCAAAAAAAATAAAATTGAACCATTCGTCCCGAACTTGTTGAGCCGAAATGTGAAACTGGGTCGATTTGATATTTTTATAAATGCAAATGTCATGGCCCAGTCTAATACGCCAATCAGTTCTAATTAAATAAACATAACATTAAAACTAATCATTTTTTTTTCGTGCATGGAGCAGTGACTAATCTCCTCGTTACGAGGGAGGCATCCTTTGGTCCCAAGATTTAACGCGACTGCATACACAAGGCAGAATTCAAACTCCCGACCTTGACCTTGCTTAAGCGTGGATCAACCCCTACCGCTAAACCACACGCTTGAGATTTAAAACTAATCATATTTAACATACAAAATCATAATAATATATATAAACTTAAAAAAAAAAAAAGTTAGTTTGCCATAGTCAAACAAATCTGTTTTTCTTTAAACCAAAATTTTAGTTTACCTTGGCCTATCAAGCAAAATGGATTAAGTTAAACAAACCTTTTTTTTCTTTACCAGAATTTTAAGAATTCAACTTGATTTTAAATATAGAATATTCATGTTAAGTAAATGGATTAAATTTTGATTAAATTATATTTTTATTTTCTTTTATTTTTTCTGACTTGTAATTTTAATCTTTAATTTAAAATAAAGACATTTAGCCTCTTATTTTAATAAATATGAAATTTTAATTCTGTCATTAATTTGATGCTTGTTAATCATTAAATTTTAATGTTGACATGTCGTTACTTAAATGACGTGATACTTAGTAATATGACATATATATATATATAAATAAATAAACTAAAATATAAAAAAAATTATATATATTTTAACAAGTGATTAATATTTATTTTATATTTTTATTAATAAACTTCATATGCATTTTTATTTTTTTATTTTTAAATATCATATTACTAAATGTCACATCACTTAAGTATGAATAAAAATTAAAATTTAATAATTAATAAATATCAATTTTACATGAGAACAAAAAATCTATATTTTTAAATTAGAGAGATTAAATATCTCTATTTTAAAATATATAAAAAAAAATCAAAATTGTAAATTGATAAAAATAAAATATCAAAAATATAATTTAGCAAATTATTTTTTACCATGTGGTAAGAATTACTAATAGACTAAATTCCCTCTTTGTAAATGCAAAATAGACATTATGTAACAACAAAAATAAATATATAGTGAAAAAGCACATCAAAAAACACATGTAAAAAATTTTCCTAATGTGACCAATAAAAAACTTATGAAACCTAATTCAATACAATGTTTCTACTTTATATGCAATAAGTATGATTACAAAATTTGTCTCTTTTTTTTAATGGTAACTCGAAATTTCATTATTTTAGATGATACACACAAGTTCTTTTCGCTCTTAAATTATGATATATATGCTTTAAAAATATTCACAAAGTTACATATAATGCTCTAAATGAAATAAACGGAGGATAGTAAAGATATAATATCTCTTATTTCTTCATGAGTTCTTTGTAACTTGTTGATTCATGGGATTTTTATACAAATTTTTTTATCCAATGTTGCTCAACAACATTCAAATGTTGTTCAAGTTGATCCTTTGATGTAAAATTCATAATATATCATCTAGAATCATGTCTACTTCTTTTTGTTCCCTCATTAACAATGTATTTTACTTTGAAATTATATAAATAAGTTATTAGTTCTTAGTATAAAGGAATGGAGAAACCATACACGAGGTTGATTTTCAATGATTATACAAATCAAAATCACTTTAAATTTTTGGAAGATTTTATCGGAAAAGAAGAATGAAAATTTTTGGTTCAAAAATTGTTTTGGAAGGTAAGAAAGAATCAACAAAGAATAATGCAAATGTACATAGAAATATGTAGGAAAAAAATGTGAAATCTAAGCTTGGGTTAGGACGAAGCTCTTTCTCACCGTCATTTAGAGGGTATCGATAATAGTAGTTTCCAACCAATCCTTGTGTGGAGTTTCTCATCAACGGTAAATAACCTAACCTTCCATCTTATGTTTCTTCCTTTTGTGAACTGAAAGAGAAAATAACCTTAACCTTGTGCTTAAAAGTGGACTTAATTAATCATCCCATAATATAGTTGACCAATGTTCTTGTACTAATCTATTTTCTTCAATGTAAACTTAATCATCTCTTATTCTCTTAACATTAGTTTGAGTAAACTTGAGTTCTATCATCCCATAATATAGTTCACCATTATCTCATTTCTAGTTGTAATAGGCAGAAGTAAGTATTTGTTACATAATAAATAGACATTATTTTGTAAAATGTTATTAAATTTTTATTTTATAAGACAAATAATTTAGTGGCTTATATAATTTTGGTTAAAACCCTTATTTGGTCCCTTATAATATTTTTTTGTTTCAATTTAGTCTCACTTTAATTTTTTGTTTCAATTTGGTCCTCAATAATTTAAATTATTGCAATTGGTACTTCCGTCTAAATGATTTAAACGGAGTTAACTGTTGGTCATGTGGATGCCACGTAGATGGATGCCAAATTTCTCAAATACACTTGGAACCAGAACGGCCCGTTCTGAAATCAGAACGGCCCGTTCTGGTTATACTATTGGTGTGTAAATTTGGCATCTGGAACGAACCGTTTTGAATCCAGAACTGCTCGTTCTAACACCAGAATGTGCCGTTATGGTTTCAGAACGGATCATTCTGGTTCCAGGTGTATTCATGAAATTTGGCGTCTACCTATGTATCTACATGGCATCCACCTGACATCCACGTGACCAACAGTTAACTTCGTTTAAATCATTTAGATGAAAGTCCCAAATTGCAATAATTTAAATTATTAGAGACTAAATTGAAACTAAAAATTAAAGTAAAACTAAATTAAAACAAAAAAATATTGTAAGAGATCAAATAAGTATTTTAACCTATAATTTTCAATTTTTTCTATCTTGAACTATCAATTCTGTTATTAAAAATTGTAATTTTCTAGAAACAATACAGGATTACTTGTCACTATTTCCTTAAATATTTTATTCATAAAAGAGTAATGTCATACTGTTGAGCTCAAAACTCAGAACCCTTGCGTACCGGGTGGACTGTGGTCCCATCAGTTGTGTTGATATATTTTTTTTGTTCGTTCCTGAAGTATCCATCGCCGATAGCAGAATTTGAATCCCTGACATTGCTTAAGTGTGGATCAACACCTACCGCTGAACCACATAACGTTAGTTGTGTTCATATTTGCAAGAACAGTTTTGTAATAAATAAATAAATAAAATCAATAAGATCATCTCAAGTTTCAACCGTTACAGCCTTGAGCCTAAGTCAAAGTGGACACGTGACTCGGTGGGAGAAACTGATTTTCAAAATGTTAGTAGTACTACGTTACAAAAAGATTTAAGAGTCTCTAATTATTTTTACTTTTAAGAAACAATTTTCTTTAAACAAGTAATTAATTTATAAGAAATAGTTCAAAATAACTTATATTTTTAAAATATATAACTAAAATTATAATAAATAAATATTTTTTAATATGTAAATTATATTATAATTAACAATATTATTATCAAATAAAAATAATTAAAAATACTCTTAATGATAGATATTTTTTTTATCAATAAGAGAGCTTAAAAATCCAACAATAAATTATAATTCACGAGAAAAAAAAAATAACAAACCTATCCGCTAATAATAAAAAGTGCGTTCAACTTGGTGAAGAGTCAAAGAGAGTTAATCTTAACTTAGTAAAATTATCAACTACTTGATTTTCTTCTCAAAGGACATGAACACAATCTAATTTAAATTTTTTTCCTGACATACTGACAATCAGGTTGATAAGGGAGTAACATGAATATGTTCAAAGACACCCATCATTCAAGAATTAAAAAACAATAAAGGAGTCATATCCTATTATAATATGAGAATGTAAAAATTTATGTTTGATAATCCATAATCCATGAAACATAGTCGAAAACTCGGCTTGAAATCGTGATTTTTAAAGATATTTCCTAAAAACTCCATTCTTCAATAGTGTTTTTATTAGTGAAAAATATTACAAAAGATTAAAAATAATTTTATATAGATGTCAAAAAAAAAAAATATAGTCCTTTTTTACGGTTCCTAACTCATCGTCTTGAAGTTTATTAGTTACTAAATGACGTGAATGTTAAATACTTTATTTTCATATACGAAGAAATTATAGAGATTATATTTAACGAAAATAAAATAATACTTCAATAAAACAATGTAATTTGAATGATTGGCTACAATCAAATTGTGTATGGCCTCATACTCTCATACGCCATTCTCGGTTCTAAATAGCATAAGTTTTGCAACTTGTTTAAATGCAAGTCTTTTTTCTATACTTATTTAACTAAATTAATTTTACTGTAAAATCAATTTCAACGATTCGATGGATTCAATCATTATATTTAAAATTTTTAATATATAAATTAATTTTTTTAAAAAAATTTAAAACTATATAATACCTTATATAAATTCAAACTAACGTATAAAATTTTATGAATAACCATAAAAATTTAAATTACTGTAACAAAATACTAAATAATTTTTAATTCTTTTCAAAAGTTATAAACTTATTTAATAATTATATTAAATTTAACATATAACATGAATTATTGAATGATGTAAATCTAGTAAAATTTACTTTTAAAATAAATAAATTATTATATAATTGAGTGGAAAAAAAACGATGAAGATGAAAATATTATTTAAAAAGTATTTATTTTATTAATAATTATAGATATTAGTCATAGATATATCATAAATCATAGATGAGAAGGAGGATATGATCTATGCAATAATTAGAGGACTGAGTGGTCCAAAACAAATTTTCATGGCTGCAAATGAGAAGTGGATCAAAATTCATACCAAAGAGAAACAACAAATTTGAAGAGCCCAACAAAAGAATGGGAATCTGATCAAATTCAACACCTGTATAGTCATGTGGAAAAATTGGAATCTGATCGATTTAAGTTAAAGCAGAACAAAACACTTTTATAAAAACTAGAAATATCACCGGAATCTCCCACGCCAACGATTGACACATGCCCATCTTTTTCTCCTATAACAAACAAAAAGAAAAAGTAGCGGTGTTGTTGACATATGCGGAATCTAAGGTTCGAGGGTAAGGTTAAATAGGACTCGGATAAGCAAAAACCAAATAAAATTCTAAAATAGGAAAACATATCGCAGAGATGAGATTCCTTTGCTAAAAAATTAAACTGAAATTTTTTACAGAATCTCATTTCGCCTGTTTAGAGAATAATAAGCATGACAACAAATCCAGTTGAGTGGCATTAACAAACACGAAAGATACCAAATATTAAAAAGATTAAGCTTTTCAAGTGTACACCTCATTTTGATTCTATTAACCCATTCCTAATTTCTTCAAAATGTACGTTATTAGATTAGATTAGATGAGAAAAAGAAACGTGTTTCCTTTGCTAACTCCACAACTGCTCTCATTGCAGAAACATTTGTAGCTTCTGAAACCCAAATAGTTCCTGAAGCAGCAAATGTTACTCAGAGAGAGAGAGAGAAAAAAAAAAAAAAAACCACGTCTTTCTAAAATTCCAAACATGAATCAATTTAATTTCTAAATTTATTTTTATTAAGTATTTTTCTAAAAATATAACACTGCCGGAATTGGATAGTATCACAGTACGACTAACTTGCTTGAATGTGTAATAAACATGCACTAGTTTGGTGCATTCCTAAAGAGAAAAAAAAAAAAAAAAAACACCAGAGGGAGAGTATGTGAGAGATCCATAGTAACGATTAAGCATGCAATTGTTGATTGATCACTAAAATTTGATCATGGACAGAAAGCAAGATTGGGAAAGGCAATCTATAAAAAAGAAAAGGGTAAGGAAAGATATGACATCTCATTGAAAGCCACGAAAAGTTGAGAGAGTGGATCCAAGGATGAGTAGAAATAAGAGGAAAAAAGATTGGTTAGACTTGGGCTTTGTGAAGCAGGGGGGTGAAAAGGGTGAGGTGGTCCTTGCAGGGGTCGGAGTCGGAGAGCATGTTGACGAAGGCCTGGAGGGGGAAGTTGCCGTATTTGTGGTGGTCTTTGTGGAGGTGTTTGAGGAGGAGGGAGAAGAGGGGGACTTGGCAGGGCAGGAGGAGCCCGCCGTGGTCGCCCTGCCCGCGGAGCCCGAACTCCTCTTCGCTCTGCTGGAGGAGGGCCTCGAACACCGGCAGGTTCAGGAAGCGGGCCGGGATGGCGAACCGGGTGCGCTCCGGGCCCACGTACACGAAGATCGACCCCGCCGGTGGCCTCTCCGTCTGCCGGAGGCTCATGTGCTTCCACCGCGCCATCAGCTGCTTCAGATGCACGATTTGACGAATCTTCTCCACCTTCTTCATTCCGTGCCTCGCTTTTTCAATATACTTCACTCTTCACTCTTGAGGGGGGTAATAGTAATAGTAATCAATGGGAGGGAATTCATACTCTCTCCTTGGGAGAATCATTGTGTTTTTCAGTCAACCCAAATTTCCCATATTTTATTTTTCAATAACTTAAATAAAAGATTCACCTTCATTTTTTTTATTTTATAATTTCATTAAAAAATTAAAAAAAAATTACACACGGTTAAAAGTGTTTTTAATATTTTCTATTAAAAAATATTAAAAAAAATCATATTCTTTAAAAAATTAATTAATAATATTAAATTTATTAATAATAAACTATCTTTTTAGAATATTTTTTAATTATTTTATTGATACAAAATATTAATTTTATCGATGATTAATCTTTTTATCTTTAATAAAATCTTGTTTTCTGATCACATTTTTTAAAATCCAAAATTTTTCTTTTAAGTTCATTATTTCTTAATTTATCATTTTTTTACTTAATTACTTTTCATCAAATTAATTAATATTTACAAAGAAAATAATGTCAAAAGAAATGAAAGAATTATGAGACATTTATTTATTTTCTCCAAATTTATTAAGAGAGAGGTTTTATCTAATATTTTTTAACTTGTTAATTAAAATAAGAATATTAAAAAAAAACAATTATTATAACTGGCACTTTAAATAAAATCTTTGAAAAAAAGTGAGAATGATTCTTTATATTGTGTTATCAGTAATAGTGGGGTAGAGGCACTTCGTGTCTCTATTAAAAATAAAATAAAAATAAAAATTAAATAATAAAAGTATATTGATCTAATTAGTATTATAATTAATTCATTAGTTTTATGTTCTTAAATTTGATTAAAAAATATTTTTAAAATTTTTTAAAATAAGAAAGTAAAATAGTAAAAAAATGGAGACCAAAGTAAAGGTAGTTACTAAAATGAGAATCATCTTTGTATATCAGTATAGATTAGTAAGATTTATTATATTTTATTAATATAAAATGTTTATTACTTTTTTTAATAATTGATATCTATAAAAAAAATTATAATTATAATATATAAAAAAAAAACTGAAAACTTTTAGTAAAATGTTAATCCGAATATATTTTTTCAGTAGACAATAGTTAAAACTCTGTTTATTTACGGCATACTTTAAACTAATCCTATGTTTTGGAGAGTAGACGGAAATAAAGGGGGGAAAATATTATTAAAAAAGTGAAAAGAAGAAGACAATAGATCATGAAGAAAGAGAAATAAAGATAAAAGATAAAAGATAATTTTTTTAAATGTTTACTTTTAATAAATTGTTATTGTTATTAATGATATTATTATTAAATATATATTACTGATTGTAATGGGGTAGCAGATTCCGTGAACTTTCTCGCGCTTCTTATATTTGAAGGGAAGTTTTTTTACCCGTAATTATATATCATTAATTAGTTTTTAATTCATTAAAATAAAATTATATTAATTAAAATAAAGCATAATTAATATTTTTCTGTAGTTTATCAAATGGACATGATTTTAATCCATGTTTCAACTGTTAAAGTCAAATCTTTGTGCTTTCGAAATTAATAAAATTCAATTTAACACTTAATTTATTATCCAGTTGAAAAAATTGTGCGATATGAATTGGAATTTGAAAATTTAGATACAAAAATGTTTAAGATGAGGTGTGTAATCACTCTCCTATGCAAATTTTGAACCAACTACTACAACACTTAACTTATAAAATAATTAAATAATTATTATACTTTTTCTGCATAAAAAATTGTGAACAATTACTTTTTAGTTTTAGAATAAAATCAGAAAAATATATAAATGGGAGATAAAAACATCTATAAAGAGTTCACATGCTGTAAACATTTTTTTTTGGTCAATTTTATCTTTGTAACAATTTTCAAACTAGTTTTTCTCACCATCTCTCTTTCATTATTTTTTTATTTAATTTATATATTTTTTTTGCTTTTTATAAATCTCTAACCAATCAATAATTACTTTTTTATTTTTGTAAATAGTAGAGACGCGTCATGTTTCTCTCAACTAATATAGTATTAAAAAATCGTAAACATTAACATAACTTATTTGATATATGTTATGAAAATAAGTTATATTTGGTATATTATAAAAATAAATTATGTGTGGCTTAAACGTGTCAAACAAAAAACGTACATATATTTGCAAATATTGTATAAATAAAAAATAAAATATTATAAAATCAAATCATCAATAACTTATACCTTTAATATTATACATTTTAATTATACTTTAATTATATTATATGAAATGATTTTTCTTTTATAAGATTACATTGTTTTCTTTTCTTTTATACTTCAGTGACTAAAATTAAATAGTTATCGATGAAATAGTTTATTTTTATTCGCTAAAAAAGTACAACTAAATTACATAACTTTTTTTTATTATCAATATCTTAAAAATGTATTTTTATAATAAATAAATTTGTATCTATTTGAATAAACCAATCGATCAATATTATAATGATTTTTTAATAATTTTTAGTTTAAACATGTAAAAAAAAACATTATATGTAAATTCTCTCATGTAAGTTTTACATTTGCACATCAAGGATTATTTCACGGTTTGGTATTTTTTGTTCAATTCATATTTAAAAACATTTTAGGTCCTTTACATTTTCCTTCTTTAATACATTCCTTTTGTTGTTATTTATTTTTTCCAATTTAAGTTTCTACCTTTTTTATTTTATTGTTTTAAATATTTTCTTTAAAATTTCTCTGATATTTGACATATGAAATATTATTATATGTATTTTTCATATTTTACATTTTGCAACTATTTAGATGACATAAAAGTTTTGATGGAGAAGTTTGACAAAAATAAATAACTAAACATTATTTATTTTCATACAAAAATATGGTTTAATATTTTTTTATTTTGAAATTTCATTTTATACCCTTATTATCAGCTTCTCTATCTCCTTTTCCTTAATATATATATATATATAAGACCCACATTCTTTTTCTATTTTCTATGAAACAAAAGAAAAAAAAATTAATGCATTATTTGATCCTAAATTTTGTAGAAATTTTTAATTAGGTCCTTAAAATAAAATATTTGTTAAATTTTTTTATTTTTTCCCTATATTTCTGTTATTTAGTTCTTAGATCAAAAGTTTTATAATTTATAAAATTTGATAAAATATTTTTTATATTCTCGCAGTTTAACAATATAATTAGTTTATTATTACATGTCGATTTGAATCCCTACATGTTAAAATCCTAATTCTTATGATAAGAGAAATTATAAGAATTTTTATAAGTAAGAATTAATACTTATATTTATAAATAATAACATAGAATAATTATTTGATATTGGTGAAGGTATGAAAATATGAATAAAATTATCAAATTTTATGAACTATAAACAAATTTTTAATTTAAAAAAACCTAAGTGGATTAAGAATCTTATTTGTTATTATAATTTTTTAATTTAAAGATCTAAATAAAGTAATGTAGTAAATTAACACGAAATCAAAAGTTGTTAATACAAAGTAATTTAATTTATAGAACCCTTAATAAAACATGATTCAATTTCTATGTTGAAGATGAATCAGTAGTAGAGTCACGGAAGGTGCCACTCAGAAAGGAGTTACACTTACACCTCCCTGTTAAAAAGAAAATCGACACAAAGTTACTTTTTTTTCTTCAATCATCATTCCTATGGTTCTAGTTACTAGGTGACTGAAAATGAAAAAGCAAAATTATGCGGTGTTGCTGTTGTGGCCGTACAAAAGCAAGAGAAAGTCATTGCACGGCCGCGCCGGCGTTCTCCGAAAACGCCGTAGTACTTTTCCGTATGCATGCGGATACTGAAAAAGTCCCATTTCTCTCCTCTCTCTCATCACATGCATTCATAATAACTATATTCTCCTTTTCCTTTTTCTGCTCTTCTTACCTTATTGCTACATTTTTATATTATTATCACCACATCATTTTCTATAAAATTTATCGTTATGCAACAACAGTTATTCCAGACCCGTCCAAAGCAATTAAGTTAAAAAAAGTAGGGGGGAAAATTTGCTACTTACCCGTCAAGACTTCTGAGTCACTTCACATGGCTCTGATGGATATTAGTTACATGAAGATGGAGACAGTAGACCCGTGATTTCTTGACCCACTCCTCTCTATAAAGTCACTTTTCC
Organism: Cajanus cajan; assembly: GCF_000230855.2. Taxonomy (NCBI): domain Eukaryota; kingdom Viridiplantae; phylum Streptophyta; class Magnoliopsida; order Fabales; family Fabaceae; genus Cajanus; species Cajanus cajan. Next base: position 75,097,617 of record NC_138518.1, read on the forward strand.
GTTACTTCAACCTTACTTTTTTTTATCGCAAGTTACGGATCGGTTGCCGCAAATCACTCTATTATACGATTACCCCCTCCACACTCTCTTAACACTTACGAAAAACATTAAAAAAATAATCCACCACGTAGAAACTTCATTTTCCACTGCTTAACTGATTTCGACATTAGGATCAATGTGCATTATTAGCACAAGTGTATACAAAAAATAATTTTACAAATGTGCAAAAATACACGATTTCATTTTAAAAATTAATAATTATTGACAGCAATTACTAAAAAAACAAATGGGAGAACATAACACTGGAGATGCAACGAGGTAGTAGTGTAGTGTTTGTGCAGAGAGCATGCAGAAGGCAGAGGTTTGTGTCGGGTAAAATATGGAACCACGCATACCAAGTACAGATTCGTGCTGTGACCATGCAAAACCGTCGACCCACAGTTGTGGAGACACGTGTAGTGTACGAGCGCAAGAGGGGTGGGTTGTTTGAGTGACGCGCTTCTTTGCGCGTGACGCTATGGATAACTGAAGCCTGATCAGTAGCCTCGAATGACGAGACATAACCTTGGCAGTTTTTACAGTTTGGTGCACCAGAGGATCAAGATAACCATGATCCGACGGTCGGGAAAGCTTCAGATTACAGTTCTGTTTCGTCTCCTTTCGTTAGTTTCCTGAAATGGTAAAATCAACATCAACCATAAATAACTCTTCCTATTCTTCTTTTTTTTTTTTTTTAGGAATTCGTATTATGTTTGGAAGATGAAAATAAAGAGAAATAAAAAATAAAAAAGAAAGAAAGTTTTAAAATATAATTTTTTTTATTGGAGAGAAAGTGAAAAAGAAAGGAATGAAAGTTGATTCTTAAAGACATATTTAAAAAAAAAAAAAAAACTTCTTTTATTTTTATTTCAATTTGATTTTTTTTCACTATTCTTCATGTACTCTCCCAATATTTTGTGAAGAAGGTTCGTAAGAAAGAATCTTTCAACTTAATTTTTATGTTTTTTATATTTGAAATTGGTGTAAAAGTGTATTCTCTATAGTTTCTTTTTAGGGGAGTTGTACATTTAAAATTAGTGTAAAAATTGTAAAGGTTAAATTGAAGCATTACTCTCTTACAAATCTCTAGTATAGCGCCATCGAGGGGAGACACTACATCGTTCTAGATGTGTCTCTTTATTGCTTTACCAAGAGATATTAAGCCACTATTATGATTACTCAAACCCTTTCCTCTTATAGACTCAAAGCTGGAAGGCAAGTGTACCATTTCGGATCAATTTCGAGATAATTTCACTTAGAGGATGGTCGAGACCCACAACACATTTGGGTAAATGTCAATATGCCTCCAAAGATGAGGAGTTCACCAAGAGCCTGAGTTAAGTTAAGATCCCCAACACGCATCGGACAAATGTTAAGATGTTGTTACTAAGGAGAGAGTCCACCAAGAGTTCCAGGACGAGACCCTTGATAGAGGTGGCCATATTAGGAATAAAATTTTATCATTAATGATCGAATATTTCCAACATAAAAACTATCATAAAAAATCCCGATACTCACGAGACCCATGAGACCCATTAACAAGTAAATATAAAGCCTCGAACCCTAGAACTAAGAGGACAGGTTACACACTTGAATGTTATGACCTTAGAAACTCGCTAATGAAGAATCTTAATTGTCTTTCAGGTCAGAACAAGAACGAAGAGAAATAAAATATATTTTTTAAATTTTCTAATTTATTAGATAAATATTAAGTTGGTCAACCAAACTTGAGGTTTTATGTTTTGTTTGAATTAGTTAAAAAGAGGGGAAAAATAAAAATATGGCATTTCGTTGCTTTAAAAATAAATAAATAATAATAATAACACAAAATAAAATAGAAAGATGGATAAGTTTGCACGTGGATCTTTAGTTTCATTAGAAACATACAACGGGGATAAAATGGGCTAAACGACCATTATAGTGTAGTTTTACAAACAAAATACCAAAATGGGGCTGTTTTGAAACATTTTACACCTTTGGGGTAGTTTTCATGGGTGTCGCTATGGGCCATAGCGACACCCATGACACGTGGCTTTTTTTTTTTGTGGCTTGGTGGGCTGGACCGGGCTGGACCACTGTCGCTATAGGCTGAAGCACCACACCTGATGGGCTAAAAAAAATTATATAGCCCATAGCGACACTAAGCAAAGAAAAAAAAAATACGAAATTAATAATAATGTAGAATAAATATAATAAACTGAAAGTTATTATTATATAATTATAAAAAGAAAACAAATTTTTATAAAAAAGTAATTTTAAATAAATAATATGTATTTTTTTAAACTGACGTTGTGGCCCATAGCGCCCCAAATTTTTTTTTATTCGTTTTTAAATAATTTTTTTACATTATTTACTTCTTTTTTCAAATTTACATTATTTATTATTTGAATTATTTTATTCCCTTTTATCTGTTAATTTTTTATAAATTTGTAAACAATTTTTGTATTTATAAAATAATATATATAATTTCCTTAACTGGCGCTATGGGCCACAGCGTCTGAGTGGAGCTGTGGCCCACAGCGCCCCAAAATTTTATTTTATTTTTTCGTTTTTGAATTATTTTTTTACATTATATTACTTATTTTTTAAAATTTACATTTTATATTATATGAATTAATTTTTTCCCTTTTATCTGTTGATTTTTGATAAATTTGTAAACAATTTTTGTATTTATAAAATAATATATATATTTTCCTTAACTGGCGCTATGGGCCACAGCGCCTATGTGGAGCTGTGGCTCATAGCACCCCAAAATTTTTTTATTTTTTTTCGTTTAGGAATTATTTTTTTACATTATATTACTTTTTTTAAAAAATTTACATTTTATATTAAATGAATTTTTATTTTCCCTTTTATCTGTTAATTTTTGATAAATTTGTAAACAATTTTTGTATTTATAAAATAATATATATATTTTCCTTAACCGGCACTATGGGCCACAGCGCCTGGGTGCAGCTGTGGCCCATAGCGCCCCAAATTTTAATTTTTTTTTTCGTTTATGAATTATTTTTTTACATTATATTACTTATTTTTTGAAATTTACATTTTATATTATATGAATTTTTATTTTCCCTTTTATCTGTGAATTTTTTATAAATTTGTAAACAATTTTTGTATTTATAAAATAATATATATATTTTTTAACTGGAGCTATGGCCCATAGCGACTTGAAATTTTTAATTTTTTATTCACATAATATTTGTTCATTTTTAATTTTTTTTCTTATATATTACATTAAGTTATTTTTATTACTTTTTCTTCACATAAAATTTTCTATTTTTAAAAATTTATTATATAAATGGGGTAGCCAAGTGAAGTCGTTGTAGTCTATAGCGACTTCTGAGGGTCGCCACCAGCTACAGCGCCTCCTTTAATATGGCGTTCATGGCTTAGAAGCACACTCAAAATTGCCATGTGTCATGGGTGTCGCTATGACCCATAGCGACACCCATGAAAACTATCCCAAAAGTGTAAAATGTTTCAAAACAGCCCCATTTTGGTATTTTGTTTGTAAAACTACACTATAATGGTCATTTAGCCGGATAAAATGCAATAAAATCTCCCTCGGTCATGGTGATCGGTGGTAGCTGATACGGGATCATACAATTCAAAGAACTGTCAACTTCAAATTAAAGTTCTCTCGGAATCATCCTACTTTATTATCTAAATTATTTTAAACGGACTAAATTTTTTTTACAAGTAATAAATAGTTTTTTTTATTTTACAAATTAACTTTATAATTTTTTAAAAATTATATAACATAAAATCACCTTCTAAATAATCTTATGAACGAAATAAATTAAAAAATAATAATATTACATTACAAAATTAACATTACACTTTTTTAAATAATATTTTTATTTTACAAATTAACTTTATATTTTTTAAACTATACAACACAAATCACTTTCTAAATAACATTATAAATGAAATAAAAAATAACACTATATTAAAAAATTAACAAGACATTTATTTTAAAAAAATTATACTAACTTTAAATAAGAGGAAGTATATATTATATTAAAACATTTTAAAATTAACAATTATGAAAAAGAGGAAGTATATGTTATTGGCATACGAACATCAAATTAAATTTTAGAGGCTGCTCAATTTGTTTTTAAACATAAAAATCGAATTCTAAAATTAAGGTAAGGCAATCGTAACAATTTATATTCATTTAATAAAATTATGACAATTTAAATCAAATATTATTTTTAGGATTTTTTTAATATCTAATAATAATAATAACATGATTTAAATATAGAATCTTATATATAGGATCTTAACTTCCTATTTGGTCATTAATAATCATTTATATCATCTGTGGGATTATATTTAAAGCTACGAATTAAACTATTTTAATGTTTTGTTTAACCTTTTTATTTGATTTTGTTAATGTGTTTATTCTTCATTGAGATATTGTTGATTCTGTAACACTATTAATTTTGGAGTATTTAATTTAATTACATGTGTGATATATGATTAAATGATATGTATTGTTAGCATTATTGTTTTAGAACTCTGAAAATAAAAAATTCATAAAAATATTGCATGTGTTGTTGTTTTGAAATTTTGAAAGTTAAAAAATTATTGAGACTTAAGTTGTTTATAAAGTAGTTGAGTTAAGTTAGTTTAACTTAAATAATGCTATATAAAATTTATTTTAAGACATAAATCTTATAAGTGCATGTTTTAAGAAATTTAAGAGAAAAGTTATCTAGACTCCGAAACATTCTTCTTCTCCTTTTATTGAAAATTCTTTCCTCCCTACATCATTTTATTTTATTTTTAGTCGTGGTTAATTATTTCTCAAATGTTGCAAACTATACATAATTATTTATGGTAAGTAATAAGACCAGTCTCGAAGTCGTTTAGAGGTGCAACTAGTTTGAGCCCATGATTAGAAGAGGTCTAAGATTTTTAAAATATATATAATTGTGAGATAATTTTTTATATTACTTTTAAAAATAAAATTATCCCTTACATTTTATATTTAAATATAAAATTATGATATAATTATAAATATTTTATTTTTTTTAGCTATATATATTATATTCATAAAACAGTAAATATATTTTTGTGGGCTCTAGAATATTTCAAGTTTGATTTTAGTCTTTCAAAATTTGGGTCATTATAACTTTAAGATGCACCATTATTGATCTTTGAAGTTACTTATATAGCACTTTTATAATAAATGATGGTATAAAAGTAAATCAAAGGTTAAATTATATTTTTGGTCATTTATCTTATTTTTTAGATTAATTTTGAGTCCTTATTTGTTAAAATGTTCATTTTGATTATTTTGTTTTTATTTGAATCAATTTGCTCCTTTTAAGATAATGATTATTTTCAATTTTGCGACATAATTTTGAATTAATTTTTTATTGATTCAAAATGTGAAACTTGTAACATTGGAATTATCTATATGAAAAGTATATAATGCAATTGACATTTGAAACTAAAAAGGTTATAAACATAATAAAAACCGTGTGAAAATTTTGTCTCTTGAATAACTAAAAAATAATATGAATACAAAAATTTTAAAATTTTTATTTTTATCATATTTATAACACATTTCGTTTGAATTTTAATTTCATTCAATAATTTTTACATAAATTGGATCTTATGAGACATATTTTAAGTCTTAAATTAGTCAAAAATAATTCAAAAAGACCAAATTAATATAAATTTAATAGATAAAGAACCAAAATAAATATTTTAAAAATTAAAGAGTCACTATATATTAAAATAAATAAATAAAAGGATTAAAAAAATAATTAACCTAAATTAAATGAAAAATATAGTACATCCTTTTGAGACTTTTTAGCATTATATTATTTACTTAATGTAATAAAATGTTATTTTTAATTAAGTAATGCATATATTTTTATACTATAAATGTTTATATTTTAAAATATTTATATATAAAGTCTTATACTTATACCATCAAACCGTTACTCGTTAGTTTTAGTTGCATTAGACTAAAATTCATATATAAAAACTTATATTTATTATTTTACTTAAAATTCATAAAATGCTGAGAATAATCTTATTAGTGATCGCATAATTTTGCCAAGACTTATAGCACTCATCATCAAATATCACGTAATATTGTTGCATCTAATATAATAGGAGTATATATATAATCAAGACTTAGAGTTAAGACGCACAAATTACCCTTTTAAATAAACCTAGACAATCACTAAATATCTTTAGGTATGATTCTCCATACCGAAACACTTTTATTTATTTATTTATTTATTTTTATCTCTAAATCTAACATACCATATCGGTGAACATACCTTGAAAGCATTCGTAAATAAAATATATATCAAAATAACTTAAAATCATTGATAAAGGATCCGCTGTATATGAAATCAAATTGCTATCCATTACCACTGCGCTATTATTGTAGGGTTCTGCTATTATAGTATGTCATTGATTAATGACAGAGATATACGTATTTATGGCTATGGGCAATATGTTCAAATGTCAATACATTGCATTCAAGTGGCAGGAGCCGCTACATTAAATATGTCAGGATATCATGCATGCAAAAACACTCTCGGGTGATGCTAACGAGGCATGACTAATGTCATATATTGACCAAATAATTAAATGTATGTTTCATTCATTTTATTATAAAATACTGTATTTATACAGTAGTAATTTGTTTTAGAATCCAGAGGCATGAAACAAAACGTCGACAGTTTTGGGTTGAAAAAAATGAATTTTGACAATTTGCTCAGTTGTTTGAATAAAGAATACAATAAATAAAGTGCGTATTAGAATTGAAGGACCACGTTTCCATGCAAATCCACTTCAAAATTTCATAAAAACCAGACTCAATTATAAGTTAATTTAAATGATTTTTATTAATCAAGAAAATTGGTTAATTTATTTAATTTTAATTATTTTTTTATATTATCTTTCATTAGAATTTTATATAAAAAATAAAAAAAATAAAATTTTAATTAAATAAAATATTTTAAAGACAATATCATTGATTAGAATAAATTTAATTAAAATTTACTTATATTTATATTCATAATTTATCAGATTTTTTTTTTACTTATATTTAAACATGGAGGAGTAGAAACTAAATGACTTTACATGCATTCATTAATACAGATGCCAAACCAAATTGACGGAAAATTTACGTGGTGGTGAAAACAAAAATGTAGTTTTATAGGAAAACTTTTTAACTTTTGCTTTAAACTGTAAAATTCAACCAGTATCATTTTGTTTTCTTTTTTCCCCGTTTTTTCATAATGTTAACTTTAAAATTAGTAACTTCATTTTACTTTATCCAGTTAAAAATATTTTTATTTGACTTATAACTTTTTTTTTTATATCAGTATTCTCAAACTTAATACTGAATATATTTAAACATGGAAAAATGCTGTAATGTATTATAAAACTTTATTGATTAAAATACAGTTTTAAAAAAATACATTTTTTTATTATTGATTAAAATATTTAGAAAATCATAAAACTTTGCGAAGCTTACTTAATTTATAATTCTTATTTTGTAAATTTTAATAATTTTTAACAAATAATAAATATTATATAAAAATATACATTAAAAAATATTTTTACATAACCTTAAACCGGTGACTATAACATCTCGCGATCACCAAATGTACAAAGAATAATCGGAATGAAATCTCTAATGGTGTATTTGGATGAAGAATTTATATAGGGTAATTCATTTATTTGAAGAATTTCAAATTCCTTGAGGTGAAATGTTTTGTTTGGATGAAGAATTTACAAAGAATTTGAAATTCAAGCATTTGTGAAATTCTTTAAAATAGTAGAATTTCAAATTCTTTCAAAAATAGAAAAATTTGAAATTTCTCATATTTGTTTTTCTTATTTCACCTATATATTTTATTTTATCTCTTCATCCTTTTAATTATTGGATATTCAAAAATATTTTTAAAATTATTAAATATTATCTTATATTAATTTTTAAAATTATTAAATATTATCTTATATTAATTTTTAAAATTATTAAATATTATCTAACATTACTTTTTAAAATTATTAAATATTTAAAATGGGTTAATATTTATTTTTATAAAATTTAATTTAAAAATCTCAATATATAAATATATTTTTAAAATCAGGAATCAAATTATCATATTCAACCTAACAATTTAAATTTTAAGAAATTTGAATAGACTCATCAAAACAAAATATTTTAAGAATGATAGAAATTGAAATCAAAGTAATTCAAATACAAAAAATTTAAAATTTCTTGAATTTGTAAAATTCCCCATCCAAACACACTATAAAGCATTTTTTTCCCAGTTATTTTAGTAGTTGCGTTCATGTTAGCATTTTTTTCTTTTCTTAATTGACAAGTTATATGAATGGTGGTGTACTTTCTTCTAAGAATCTTTCAATACTCTCTTCATATCAAATTATCCGTCATTTAAGCTTTTTTCTTAAAAAAAAATTGTCAAAATCATTTAGTTGTGCATCGTATATATATTTAGGTAATGAATACAAAAAATATAAATATCTAGATGGTAACTAATAAATAAAAATATCTTAACATTTAATGTAAATTACACTTTCCATTTCATTTTTTTTTCTAGAGAAGTCGGCATTGCAATAATGCCGTTCTTTCTTGTGTTGAAGACAAGCACTTTCTTCCACTCAGATCCGTTTGAAAAAAAAAACAATTTAATTAAGAACTTAAGATATTTTTTAATAAGTTATTCTATTATATAAGACCTTATGTTGTAATTTTTAAAATTTAATTAGTTATTTGGGTTGAGTTATAAAAGTATATAAAGAAAAAATTATTAGGAACAAATAATTATATATATTTTTTTGTGTAAAAGGTGATATTTAATATTTATATTAAATTTAGGTAAAAAAACAAAATACATTTATTTTAGGAGAAAAAACGAAAAATATATAAAAAAAATGCTAGCTTTATATTTCGGACCATAAAATGATTCAAATGTATAATTTTTTTCATAAGAGTCCTATAAGTTATACTTAAACTAATATATATACTAAGAGTCGTATGAAGATATACTGAATTAATAAGTCTAAATAAATTATTTTAACTTTATTTTAAACAAGGCCATATATATATATATATATATATATATATATATATATATATATATATATATATATATATATATATATATATATATATATATGCGCCTGCTACAATTTACTCCACTTTTAAACTTTTTGCTAAGAAAAAATTGTCCAATATAACCCATACACTCTTTTATCACGAAAGAATTATAATTTTGATTAAGAGATAACCTTTTTTTTTTTTTCATGTTTATATAAAATAATTAATTTTAAAAATACAAATGTTTTCCTGTTATATATTGATACTTGTTTATATTCTGCAGTATATATTTTTAGTAAAATTAAAGATTACATAAAAGAGACATTATTCCATTTCAAGTTCCTTTTCCGATAATAAAATGATGATATGTTACTTGTAATATATAAATAAACACAATAAAGGAGTTAAATTTTGTATATTATTTTTATTTTACAAAAACTTTCTTAAAACACCTATTTGTAAACGAGTGAATCATATTAGGTCAAATGAGGTATTTATTTAAAACAAACAAAATTGAAAGCTTAAAGACAATACGAGAACAATTCAAGTCTCTCAACTAGTAAACAAATAAAGAAGAGGAAAAGAATATATCTATGCTGGTTACTGGTTAGTCTTCCAAAGACTACATTAAGTCATTGACCCCACCACCCATTATTCAATTAACATTTATTGAAATCGTTATTCCACTTTACTAGAAGCATTTTGTTTTTCTTCAAGTTTCTTCAAACTCAAACACAAAGTACGACAAGAAGACAAGACCTATGGTAAAAAATTCTTTGATGTAGCCAAAGTAATGCTTCATCCTCAACTCTCCACACAACTTTGTTTCGTGCGAAGAGAACATAAATAATTTGTTCTAGTGTAATTTATTGAAACGGGCCCTTTTTATGACAAGTAAAAGTGAAAACAGAAAAATGGGCCTGGGTTTGTTTTTCCAGCCCAGAATTAGCGATTGGCAAAAACAGAAGTGGACGACGATCTCAGAAGCGTCCTATCCAAAAGTGCATGGCACTGATAGCAACAACAATAAAAAAATAAGAAGGAGAATGAGTAGAGCGAGAAAAAAATTAACGGTTGCAAAGAACGAAGGAAGAAAATGCAGAGAGGGCCCATGAGAAAGGGCGAACAAACATGCCATTTGTCTGAATTGAAAAGGTGTCAGATATGCGTTTAAAGAGAATGTGTTCGATTCAAGAAACGATCGATGATGAATGATACGAGTATAGTAACCCTCACCCGATGTAGTCACTAACTAGTACAGTCCACACCTTTCAAATCTCTGCCTCGCACCTGTTTGATGAAATGACCTCCACACTCTCTCCTCCCACTCTCACCCTCCTCCCTCACTCCCGTTCCCAATGCGCCGTCACAGTTACCGTCACGGTTTCTCTCACCAGAAGCCTCTCCCATCGCCGCAAGACCAATTCCGTTATTCGTTCAGCGACGAAAACTCACGCTGCTGGAAACGCTAGTTTTGAGACCGAAACCGCGGTGGTGGAAAAGCCGCAATTGGAAACTCTCTTTCAAGTTTCCAGAGGCTACGCTTCTCCCTTTGGTGCCACCGTTCGAGACGGCGGGGTCAATTTCGCCATTTACTCTCTCAATGCACTCTCCGCCACTCTCTGTTTGTTTACTCTCTCTGATTTTCAGAATGTCAGTCACTCCTCCCTTCATTTCCCGATGTCGCAGAATCAATTCAATAATATACTGCATGTTTGGATTCATGCATGTTGGATCTTCCAAAAATCACGCTGAAATACTAATTAGCTTAATTTTAAGTAAAAGTGTTCACATGTTTGGTTGCATGTGCAGAAACTCATTCTAGGTTATGAATTAAAGCAAGTCTGTGGTGTAGAAAATTTTATATTAAGTTTTACTACTAAAATATTCGAACATAATCACTTCAATGTAAAATCAATTTTAACTAAAATTAATTTTGTTCACGTCAATTTTGCAAATGCTCGCCCAAACATGCACTGAAACTTCTGAAACGTAACTCAGTAATGGTTTGTGGTTGCTGACAATTGGAGTTTATTTGTTTGTTGCAGGATCGAGTGACGGAGTATGTTCCTCTCGACCCGTTGATCAATAGGACTGGAGGTGTCTGGCATGTTTTCCTGAAAGGGGATTTTAGAGACATGCTTTATGGATACAAATTTGATGGAAAGTTTTCTCCTCTGGAGGGACATTACTATGACCCTTCTCGTATAGTACTGGACCCTTATGCAAAAGTTAGTCCCTCTGCACCCTTCTTGTTTTGATTATTTATGATGTATAAATTGGAAGGCTAGTGAAGAGTGATGCAACAAAATTCCATCTGTTGTTGATTTGTCCGTTTTTTCGTTATAATATTTAATTGGGTTGTTGGAGTGGACCCTAATATTATATTTCTGATTTGTCTAGGCAGTTATAAGCAGAGGGGAGTTTGGGGCTTTAGGTCCTGATGCTAATTGCTGGCCCCAGATGGCTGGCATGGTACCTTCGGATGATGATGAGGTGCTTTATTTATTTTAATATTTTTTTAGCTTTTACTCTAACTTTTTGAAAACTATGTTTCATTTTTGTATTGATGTTGTGCAACTTGTTTAGTTTGACTGGGAAGGAGATTTGCCTCTCAAGTATCCACAAAGGGATCTTGTTATATATGAAATGCATGTGCGTGGGTTCACGAAGCATGAGTCGAGCAATACCAAGTTCCCTGGTACATATCTTGGTGTGGTGGAGAAGCTTGACCACTTAAAGGTGAAGTTTCTGATCATTTTCGTAGATAAGATTTCCTTCCAACATTTCTACAAATAGTTATTATGTGAAAACAATCCAGTACTTTTTTAATTTATTTCTGAACCTAAAAGTTCTAGCATCTCTCTGATGGCAACAACATTAAAGTATCAAATAGATTGTACATTCTTGAACTAATTGTAATGAAATCCTCAATGGTATAAGGAAACATTTGTGTGTCTTTATTTAAGCCATTGACATTAATTTTTCAGTGAGACAGTTCAATGTATGACTGTAAATTCCATGAGCTTGGGATTATGACAGTTCATATCCCAGTTCAATGCGAAAATAGTATGGAATTATTTAAGCCATTGACATTATTCAGTCATATAGCGTCATTATCCATAATTCCATACTATTTTCGCATGCTGTTGGTCTACAATATTTGTTTTTCATGAGCTTGGGATTGCACATTATTTGTTTGGTCTCTGTTTCGCGTTACTGCATAAAGTAGATATGAATGCTTAAATTGTTTGCTAATCCACAATGAAACTGCTTTTGTTTGGCTTTATTTATTTTTCAGGAACTTGGAGTAAATTGTCTAGAATTAATGCCATGTCATGAATTCAACGAGCTGGAATACTTCAGTTACAATTCTGTACAAGGGGACTACAGGTAAGGGAGTTATTTGCTGATGGAGTAATTATTTTTATCATTGACTTCTGGTTATATTCAAATCTTCAAGTCAGATTTTATTCATATTTTGCTATTCATTAGATTCTTTGGGATAACTTTTTAACCCTTGATGCCTTGCATCTTGCAAAAGTAATTATGTCGTAATTTTTCTTCCAATTTCGTAGCTTATTTTGATCAACTTGTGATCTCATTGGATGATATCCTACATTTGAGGCTCTTAGCATTTTTTTTTTACCTCTCTTTTAATTTTTATCTTAATTATATTATAATGCTGTATCTTTGTTTTAGGGTCAATTTTTGGGGCTATTCAACCATCAATTACTTCTCCCCAATGATCAGATACTCATCTGCTGGCATAAGAAACTGTGGCCATGATGGGATTAATGAAATTAAATTCCTGATCAAAGAGGCACACAAGCGAGGAATAGAGGTCACTAAAAATACTATATTACTTCCTTATTTCATCAATTGTCTTTTGCTTCTTTTTCTTTTTGTTCTTTTTAATAAATGAATTATGATTTCATTACTATATTACTACTGCAGGTTATCATGGATGTTGTTTTCAATCATACAGCTGAAGGGAATGAGAATGGTCCCATTATTTCTTTCAGAGGTGTTGACAACAGTGTCTATTACATGTTAGCACCCAAGGTGAGCTCTATTTTTGCTGTGTTTCAGCTATTTAGTTGGTGTTAAGACTGAATTTCTGAAGTAGATTGAATTAACAGAAACTGAATCACTCTAGCAGAACTCAGCTCCTTTGATAAATGAAGCAGAAATACGGAAAATATATAGATAATTGCTAAATTACAGAATAAAAATTCCCCAAGAAACTGTAATCCTCAAATACCCACCACCACTCCATTCCTCCTATTCTAGTTCTGCTCTTGTTAATCATTAGCAGAATCCCCTTCCTCTACTCCTTTCATGCCACCTGTCCTTTCTGTTATTTTCCCCCTCTCTCCTCTAACTAACTCATTTTCTCATCCATCTTCTTTCTTCTCACATATTCACATAGGCCGATTACAATGCCCAACTCCTTGCCCTTCTTGGCCTGATTTAACTGCCCCTTCCTTGTTTTCCCTTCTCCTATATGCGTGTGTTAATGGCTTATCAGTTGGAAGTTTTGAAGACTTGGAATAACTAAATCTTCCCCACTTGGTAGCAAATGCCTTTTGTTGTTGTAGTTGTTGGAGGAACTCAAATATAAAAGTGAAAGGTTCCTAAAATTATATGAAGGGATTATTGGTAAAAATATTTCCAATTATGAAAAATAACTAACTGACCTGAATAAAATACCTTTTTATTTTATAAATTGCATCTTTACTTCTTAAGGATTGTAGTTTTATGAAGATTGGGTTTTTATGGCTCTATGACTATTTTCAAATTTATTTTAATTTATACTTGTAAATTTTGTTACTTCTAATTCATGGATAATGTCAACCACATTATTATACCTACTTTCATGATCTTTTAGGGGGAGTTTTATAACTATTCAGGATGTGGAAACACGTTCAATTGCAATCACCCAGTTGTACGACAGTTTATAGTGGACTGCTTAAGGTATTACAATGACTATCAGTTGTATGGTTTTGTGAAATTAATTTCTCTTGGGTTTTTTAAAATTTGTTTTAAATCTATTTCTGTATATCATATCTCTCAATTCTTGATTGAAAATTAACTATTATAAGATCGTTGACTTTCATGCCTATGGGCATTTACACACTTGTGTACATTGCTGTACCATTGATGTACAATTACAAGCATGTTTATATTATAAATTTCATATGTAAAGGTGCATGTAATCTTAAAGCCATGAGAATATATAAAATCTAGATCCTTGATTATTGATTAAGTTCTGAGTCTCCTGTCACACAGCTAGCATATTAATTCTAACATAATTTACCTTAACAAGCTTTACCTTTACATTTATAATGCATAATTGTATACTCTTTCTGTTTATTGCAGTCTGGTCAGATTTGTTTCAAGTTTCAACTATTATTTACTAAGGTTACAAGTTGCTAATCAAGGTCTTATTATTTTTCTCTTATACAACAGATATTGGGTAACAGAAATGCACGTGGATGGTTTTCGCTTCGATCTTGCTTCTATTATGAGCAGAAGTAGCAGGTTATATATGGTGCATTATTTCTCAAATTTTTTTGTAGACTGATACATCTTACTGTTCTTATTCCCTCTCCCTGTTTGTTACCAGTCTCTGGGATGGAGCTAATGTATTTGGTGCTCGAATAGAAGGTGACTTGTTGACAACTGGAACCCCTCTAAGCGGCCCACCATTGATCGACTTGATCAGTAATGATCCTATACTTCGTGGAGTGAAGGTTTTTCAACTTATTCTTCTAAACCAATTGTTAAGCTTTATCTGTTATCAGTTTGAGGATATACATTGTATGATTTTCAAAGTATATCATGGTTACCTTTTTATACCAAAAAAAAACAGTAACTTCTAAAATGAAGGATTTTTTTTTTAATGGTAATTTTCATGAAATAAACATATTTCACCAAAATGATAGTAAAACTATTGGAAATCAGGATATACTGTAACTTTAAGTTAAACAGGTTTAAAGAATATGAATTAAGTTTTCTGCTGATGTGTAAATGAGGCTTGATTTTGTGGTTTGATCTGGGATTGCAACCTGCAAGGTTAGAGTGGCTAGATTGCTTTGATTATTCTCGTATCTAAAAGGAGAGATGAACTCTGACATTTCTGTTGAAAGAAAGTAATGAAAGGAAAGTAATGAAAGGAAAGAATGGTGTGTGTGCCTTGCTGGTCATGTTTATGGGTTTTATGGTTAAGTTGTGATTAATATAAATATTCAATGAAACAACTAAAAAACTTTGCATTGTTAAGGGGCAGTGGAGAATACAAGGACTAAGGGTGACTTGGGAGAAACGAAGCTTGAGAAAAGAAATTCATTAAGTACCCCAAACACTTGTATGGAAAATTTTAAAATTTTAAACAATTTAATTTCAATAGTTGCTTAAATATTCCTCTAATCTAAATAGATGTATACGGTTGATTAAATAATTTAAAGAGATGGGCTAAACTTGGTCATAGAAGTTATAAAGATAAAGCTGTTGTTTGTGACGGCACCTACTGTTAGTGGCTATTTACATCACCTTTTGAACTTGGATAAGCCACAAGTAAAAGACCATTAATCTGAATTGATGTCAATGTCTGATTGAGTAATTTAAAAAGAGATGGGCTAAATTGGATCATAGTTATTTAGGTTATCAAGCTGTTATTATCTGTAATAGGTGCTTACTGTTGGTGTTTATTACCGTATCTCATCCTTGGAACTTGAATAGTCACAAGTGCAGCTTTTTTAAGGTAGTGTTTTCTTCTAGGTGCTGTTTTCTATCTTGCCTTGGATTGAGGGCCTAACACAATTTGATGGCTCTTCTTGACTTGGACTCCCTTAAAAATATTTTGATTGGTCAATGTAATTGTCTGTTAATGTTTTATAGATTAGTTTTTCACTCATTTGGAAGCAGTTAGCTAATATGCAAAGTTTCTTAATTTTTTCTTTATAGCTTATTGCTGAAGCCTGGGATGCTGGAGGCCTCTATCAAGTTGGAACTTTCCCTCACTGGGGTATTTGGTCAGAATGGAATGGGAAGGTCAGTGCAGCAGGCGTAATTGTTGGATTCATAACCGCATTATTATGCTTTGACAAGGAGATGTTGCAACACAGCTTGAAATGGAACTCGTGTTTTGGAAAATGAGAATTTGATAACACTACATAAATATCATAATTGCATCAGTTCAACATCATCATATCATCTACATGCTTCCCCCTATGTCAGTTCTTCAATTTTCATGTGTGTAAATTTCCTTAACCAAATTTTGGCTGTTGCATGCTTACCAAATATATGAATAATACATGATCCACAAATTGTATATTATAACAGGCATTGGTGGTGATGTGTACAAATTACCTAATGTGCAATTCTTGCATTTTGCAGTATAGAGACACTGTGCGCCAGTTTATCAAGGGTACAGATGGCTTTGCTGGAGCACTTGCAGAATGCCTTTGTGGGAGTCCTAATTTATATCAGGTATATCTGCTGGTCTAATGTGACACTACAATAGTAGTTTCTTTTGCATATTCTTAGAATTTGGGTTGGCTTAACTCATGAAGTTGGGATTATCTCCCACTTATATATACTATTTTAGTCATATTACTAGTCGATATGGAATTTCGAATACTTCCTCATGTTGAGGGTTGGGTATTTGCGTGTGGTCTAATAACGGGTAGCCCGATAAGTCCAATATTGGAAAACCACCTTATTTGCAGTCACCCCTAGCCTGCCTTAGTTGTAGCCTCTTTGGAGGCTGTCTTAATTGCAGTATCAAGGGTGGTGATTTAGTTCCACATCAACTAAAGATGTGACTTAAGTAAAATTTAAAAGGCTTGGACAGTCTTAACTTTATAAGCTGGTTTTGTGCAGTTGAGTTAGGCCTTAAGTTCAATTTTTAAGACTCAACATCAATAATTATGGTAGACTTTGATACCATCTTAAAATTTGGACTAAAGTCTCACTTAGTCTAAAAGTTAGCTCATGAATGGTTGCCTCTTACTCATATACAGTATTTTGGCTATATCACTAGTTGTCTCGTCAATATGGGATCTCTAACATATATAAACTCCATCTATTCTTATTATTGCTATTTTAATTATTGGTACAATCATTGTTGTTTGAGTGGGTCCTGTTTTTTATTTCAACTTTATACAGTAAACATGCTGTTTGGCTGTCTTTGAACTTTCTCAATATATATTTTATTCTCAGGAGATTAGTATTTATTTCAGATAAATTTTGAAGCTTTAGGTTTTCTGTTGCTATCGCCTTTTCTTCTACTTCATTCTTTCTTGTAGTGGACATTACATTACGCGTATCTTTGGTACAGGGAGGAGGAAGAAAACCATGGCATAGTATTAACTTTGTATGTGCTCATGATGGGTTCACTCTAGCTGATTTGGTGACCTATAACAGCAAGCATAATTTGTCAAATGGAGAAGACAATAATGATGGCGAAAATCATAATAATAGCTGGAACTGCGGACAGGTAGATGTTTAGAAACCTGGTTCGTAGTTGTATTTAAAGTAATTTTCCTTTTACTTTTCTTTTTACTGAATGGAGGTACTTCATCTCAAGATTATTTCCCCAACCGGAATATCATTAATATTACGATGTCCTTGGCAATATTGAAACCAAATAATTGAATGGTTATGAATTGGACAGACTAGATTCATAAAGATGGTAATGTGTAAGTCAAAACTGTTCACAATAAATGAATCAAAAGAATATACAAAGCTAAGAGAAAATCTTTTATTTTAACTTTTAAGTCACAGATATTTACACTCACTGACACAAGCTTGTCCAGTGTGCTCTCTTCATTATAAAACTTCTCCAAATTTTTTCATTATTATTTCCTCTTTTTAACTCACTGACATAAAATTTTCCAACATTTGGTCCATTATCATTTTTTCTATATAATTTAGGGTGAGTTGTTATTATGAAAAGTATAATGTAGCTACTGTCTGCTTGAAAGCCTGAAAGAAAAGTATTTTAGATTGTTTACTGGGCTTTAGTGCAACATATTTGCATTCTACTCATTTCCTTCTAAACATCTTGTCATGTATATCATATTCTAATTCTGTAGAGCCTTGACTGTCGTTAGTTTTCTTCTATTTTCTCCTATGTATGTGTGTATGCATGTATTATGCATTATTGGGCTTACTTACTTTTTATGGGGGACATAGAGCACTTTCTGGATCCATATCATAGATTCTACTCTGTATTAGAATTTTTTATGTGAAGTTAAATGAGTTAACATGACCTTTGCATTGAATGTAAATTCCGTTGCTGCAACTAATGTAGGAGGGGGAGTTTGCCAGTACCTCAGTGAAGAAATTGCGTAAACGACAAATGCGGAATTTTTTTCTTTCTCTCATGGTTTCCCAGGTAAGGCACAATAACAGTATAGTTATAGTTCTTTTCCTAATTTACTTGGACTGTGAGGACTTATTTCTGTTGCATATTAGCAAATAATAAGTTTTGCTTTGCTCATTTCTATATGGTGTGAAACTACATGCAAGACTCACGAAGTGTACAACAGATTATTGTTTGCTACTTTAATGATTGGGGAATATGGTCACTGGTCATTAGTTGGATTTTTAACTATAATGTGACTTTTATAAGGCACATGGTGAAGCAATGAAAATATAAAATTACTTTAGTTCAATCCTGTTGTGCTGTGTTTGCAATTTTAAATTGATCAAATTATTCTTTATTTATAGATGTTGTTAACAGCAAGAGTTATGTTTACTGACATTTAGTGATTCATATCAGGGAGTTCCGATGATATACATGGGTGATGAATACGGGCACACTAAAGGGGGGAATAACAATACCTATTGCCATGATAATTATGTAATCCGCTTATCCACTTGAAATTTTCATTACACATCCCACTACATTGCCAATTGACTCAATGCTATTAACTTAAACCTTTTTGCAGATTAATTACTTCCGATGGGACAAAAAGGAAGAATCCTCATCAGACTTCTTCAGATTTTGTCGCCTTATGACCAAGTTTCGCCAGTAAGTACCTTGTGCCTTCTCGTTGGACTCTGGCTTTTTACTCATATTTCAACGTTATAATCCTGCAGGGAATGTGAATCACTAGGCTTAGATGACTTCCCTACTTCAGAGAGGCTGCAGTGGCATGGTCATTTTCCTGGAAGGCCAGATTGGTCCGAAACTAGCCGTTTTGTGGCTTTTACCATGGTACAATAATTTGTTGCCCATATTACCATGTGGATGTAAGAATTTTGTTACTGGTGGAAATCTATAGGAATCACATATTAGGATCTAACTTTTTTATGCTTGCCTAAAAATGTGGAATTAGGACATCTTTCCAGTAACTAAACCTTGAGCCTATATGTTGAACAAAGCAACTCTGCATCTGGTAATGGCAGTATGTTCATGCCTAGCTAGGTTGAGGAATAATCATTATGGTGCTGTTGTAAGGACAAAGAATGTATGGTTAGCAGTCTCCTGGGCTTTAAGATTGGCATAACATATGTGGAGTCGAGAAAAGTTATAACTCCTATTATGATTGTTTTGCTACATCTCTGATTCCGGTTTGAACACATGTAAAGAAGCATTTATTCTTAGCCAGGGTTTTGAATTTGAAAGGCCAAATAATTAAATATGACATATTGCTCCCACGGTATAAAATATAATTTGAGCTGCTCCTGGTCATAAACCAAATTCCTCTCGCGCAAAGCTGTCAAAGTATATTCAAATTAGCATCACTAGAACTTTTGATCTCGTTAGCTTTATTTACTTTGAGTACTTTTGTCTTGTCAAGAATATTAAATCCTATACATTCTTTTTATTGAATGCTGCATAAATGACTAATACCCTTATTTGGCATAAACTTGAACCCAGGTAGACTCAGTGAAGGGAGAAATTTACATTGCTTTCAATACAAGTCATTTACCTTGCACAATTACCTTGCCAGAGCGTCCTGGATACAGATGGGAACCTCTTGTAGACACCAGCAAGCCTACACCATATGATTTTCTCACTCCTGACCTTCCTGGAAGAGATATTGCAATACAGCAGTATGCTCAGTTTCTGGACGCCAATATGTATCCCATGCTTAGTTATTCTTCCATTATCCTCTTGCGCACCCCAGATGAAAATGCCTAGTTTGGAGAATCCCGCTTCCTTGTTATTATCAGCTATATGTATATAAATCGTTGGATCAGTAAATAAAGAATAAATAATGCTTTGGAAATTTTCTTTTCCCTTTACATAGTAAAAGAAACAATAAGGAGGAGAAGAAAAAGAAGCTGTATTATTAGTGACGTAATTATATGATGATGAAAAGGTAGATAAGTTGTATTTGCGCAATTTAGGTGTGAGTGAGTTTGCTCCATGTTTTTAATGCCTTTCTCGGATTGGGGTAGCTTTTTATTTGTGTGTGGATTGAGGGAGCAAGGAAAGGAGCGCTTGAAGGAAATTTTGGCCCTTCCAAGAAAAATTGGGTACCTTCAGGTAAGCCATCTATGACGACTATTTCTACTAGCTACTACGTGTCCAAAGTGTAAAGGCATGTCACTGTTGACACTATATTGACCCCTTTTTTATAGCTAAATTGGTTTTTAATCACTGATATAATTAATAAGCAATATTATTTTCCGAGATCTCTATTAATTGTTTAGCATGAGCTGGTCAAGGGTCACTTTAGTAAGCCTAATTATATTTCGGGTAAAACATCATAACAATTATCAATTTTATATCAAGATTATTTTCACTCATCTTCTTTTGCACCTCTTAAACACTACCATTCACTCTTTGTTCCTTTCTCATTTGCTCCCCCGTTTTGGAAGAAAAAATTTATATTTATTTACCTGCCATTTTTTAATTCCTATGTAGCATTATTACTTCATCGATTATACCCTTATCAAAAAAGAATGATCTATGAAATGTCACAATGTCACATAAGAAGTGAAAGAGATAAATAATACTTTAAGAAATTACAAATAATTTTAGCGCAAACAAAAATATCAATTGCATATTGTTAATGTTAAGTGGAACAAGGTTTGAGAAAAAGGAACTATTGAACAAAATAAAAAATTCTTATTCCACTGACTAAAGGAAAAGAATACAAGTTTATACACTAACCAAAAAACTAAAGGCATCAGCTTTACAAAATTTCATTTAACACATTTTTAATGTGTAGTATATCCTTAAGCAAAAAAAAAAGTAATATCTTTAATTTTATTCTAAAACAAATTCAGTATTTTTTTTTTTTTTAAAGGGATTTTAGTGCCCAAACATATTTTGTAAACACACGCACAAAACGTCATTTAATAAGCTTTATCACGCTAGTTACAGTCACGAAAGCACGCCATAACAATTATCAATTTTACATCAAGTACCTTTTAGCATTATTTGACCTATTTGTTTAGACTTAAAAAAGAGTAACTTCAAAATAAATAATTTATTTTTAAGAGATTCTTATATAAATAGTTTGTTTTGATTATAACTATAAAAAAATTAAGAAATTTCCTCTTTTTAATAAATACTTTTAAAAAAAAAACTCAAAATTGTTTTTTTAAAAAATATTTTCCTATTAATTATCTAATATATTATTAAAATCGGTCAACTTTTTCACATCAAGTTACAGTGTAAGAGTATATAATTTATATCTAATTATAAAATTGATATTATAATTTATAAATACTAAACATATTATAATAACTCATAAGTATTAAAAATATTATAATAAATATTGTATTTATAATTATAAACAGTACAGTGCACTGACGAACTGTTCGTATATATTATTATTAAAATCATTTTAAAAACAATAATTATTAAAAAATTAAAATAATAACAAAGATAATATAAATAACTCTTTTTATATCATAATATATAAATAATAACAATAAAATATAAATATTATAATAGATATTATAAATAATAAAAAATCATTCATAGTTAAAAAAATAAAAATATAATATAAAAGTTATAATAAAAAAGATTCATGAATTAATAAAAAGACATTGACATACATATATTATTGGTGGGAAAGTATAGTGTTTTTATGTAAAAAAAGGTATAGTATTTTTCTTTAATAAAGATAAAAAAAATTTCAATATTATAATCTTAAGAAAAATAAAATATTTGTTTAATTTTTATATATTTTTAATTGTTCAAAAACATCTCATGTTAAGCGGATAAAAAAACTTCATTTTAATTCTAAATAATCCTGATTATATTATAAGAAACTAAATTTGTACATTTTAAATTAAAAAGAGACTCTAAAAAATAAAATAAAAATTACAAACAGACTTTGCATAATAACTCAAAAACTAAAAATACGATGGCCAAACTATTACTTATATTTTAGAAATATTTTAAGAAATCGATAAAAACAAATAACCATTTCTTAAAAAAAATAAAAATAAAATAAAGTAGATTAAATTGTATTAATCTAATCCCAAGCGTGTGGTTCAGCGGTAGGGGTTGATCCACGCTTAAGCAAGGTCAGAGGTTCGAATCCTGCTTTGTGTATGCAGCCGCGTTAAATCTTGGGGCCAGCTATCCCACCTTTTGAGGTGTCTCCAACGTAGCGAGGAGATTAGTCACTGCTGTCGGCCCTGAATACTCCAGGGACGAACCAAAAAAAAAAATTGTATTAATCTTACATTCAGTCAGCTAATGACATTCCTCGTAACATTAATAAGCACATTTATGGTTCAAAACGAAATCACTGTTTAAAAGTCAAATAATTATTATAACTTTAAAATAAAAAAATGCTTAAATACATTTCTTACAAAATAAACATATTTTGATTTTGATTCTTATAAAAAAAATTATTTATTTTTTATTTTTATAAAACTTAAAACTATTATTTTAATCTTCATTATTATATAATAATTTTTAACTCATTATGAGTTCATTATAAGATTATGTGACATTTTTAGGTGATATGTATAATTGTATATAATATTTTATTTTTTATGTGTCATATTTAAAAAAAATTTATAAATCTTTAAAATAAGTGTTATATATATATATATATATATCTTAAAATAGTCATTTTGCAATCCTATGTACTATTAATATTAACATAAAAATCAAATATAATTTTAAAAAAAATATGAGTATTTTGCTTAAATTAAAAACAACGTATGTTTATAAAAGAAAATCAATATTACAAAAATTAAAATTTATTGATATATATATATATATATATATATATAAATTAGGATTTTGATTTTCACTTTTCAATAAGGAATTTTTACTTCTTAATATCATAATCTTTTGATTACTTTGTTTATTTAACTCTAAAAAGGACATTAACTTAAATTTTAGTTTCCATTTGTTAATACCTTATTATTAATAAACTAATTACAATTCTTTTGATGTAATGTCGGTTACTTTTCGTTTTAACACCCCATCTTTTTGCTTTTAATACGATTTTTGTCTGTACAATGCATAAAATATTTATTATACATAATTAAAATTAGGCTAAAACTCTATTTTGGTCCCTTATAATCTTTTTTGTTTCAATTTAGTCCTTCATTAATTTTTGGTCTCAAATTGGTCCCAAATTAATTAATTGGTTTCAATTTAGTCCCAAATTAATTAATTAGTTTCAATGTGGGACTTCCGTCCAAATTATTTAAACGGAGTTAACTTTTGGCCAAGTGGATGTCGCGTAGATGCATACGTGGCATCCACGTGGATGAAAAAATTCTTTTTAATACACCTGGACCCAGAACGACCCGTTCTGAAACCGGAACGGGCCGTTCTGGTTGCAAAATTAAAACACTACCAGTGAAGCAGAACGGGCCGTTCTGAAATCAGAACGGGCCGTTCTGCTTTCAAAACGGCCCGTTCCAGAACTGTGAATAAAATATTCTTTACTTAATTGTGTTTTTGATATTATAATTATGCAATTTTGATCTCTAAGGTTTTAGTTGAGTAATTTCAGTCCTTAAAAGATTATAATTGTGTAATTTTAGTCTCACAATTTTTAATTGAACAATTTTAATCTCTCAAATATCATAATTGTGAAATTAAAATCTTGAAGATCACAAAACTGCACAATTGTAATACTTGAGGGATAAAAAATGCAATTAAACCAATATTCTTAATTAATTTTATTAAAAAATATAATAATTAATAAGATAAAAGAAATATCACTTTATAATTTTTTGCGACTTATTTAAGATTAAAGGAATAAAATGATAAAAATTAATAAGATAAACATAATAAAATAAAATATATATAAAAATATTAATATATTTATTTTATTGGATATAATAACATAATTAAAATATAATTACTAATATATATTTTATAAAATTATTAATATTTTATATATATAAAAAATAAAATAAAACCGGAACGGCCCGTTCCAGTTTCAGGAACGGGCCGTTCTGGTGCATTTTGGGTGTGTTAATTTTTCACTTGGAACGGGTCGTTCCGGATGCAAAATTAACACACCAAAAGTGCACCCAGAACGTCCCGTTCCGGTTTCAGAACGGGCCGTTCTAGGTCTAGGTGTTTTCAAAAAAATTCTCATCCACGTGGATGCCACGTATGCATCTACGTGGCGTCCACGCATACGTGGCATCCACGTGGCCAAAAGTTAACACCGTTAAAGCAATTTGGACGGAAAGTCCCACATTGAAACCAATTAATTAATTTAGGACTAAATTGAAACCAATTAATTAGTTTGGGACCAAATTGAGACCAAAAATTAATGAGGGACTAAATTGAAACAAAAAAAAATTATAAGGGACTAAAATAGGGTTTTAGCCTTAAAATTATAATAAAATATATATGAAAATAAATAATGTGTTTAAATATCTAAATTATATTCAAATTTAGTATAAATATTTTAAAATATATAAGGTATATTTTAGATTTATAATAAATAATTTATATTATAATAAAAAATTTATATATTGATATTTTATTTTAAAATATTAATATTTAATTTATAAAATAATCATGATAGAGAGGATTCAAGCGATAATTATGTAAATTTTACTAATTATTACATCGTTAATAACTTTATATTAAATATAAATTTTTTAAAATTTGTTATTAGATCCAAAAAATTTTACTTCAAGATCATATATACAAATAATTATATTAATGAAAGAATTTAATATCTCATTCTTATAAATCAAAATTAACACAATATATTTATTTCAAAATATATAAAAATATGAATTCTTTAATTATCTTTAAATTTTTGTTTAATTTTAAGAAAATTTGATATAAACATACAAGATGATATGAAGTTATAATTTAATATTTAAATCGACAAAATTTATATTTAATATAATGTTATTTAGTGCTGTAATAATTATTAAAAATTACATTAAACCTTTTCATATGATATATAAAAATCAAATTAAATAAGAAGATAAAAATTCTTATAAACTTTCTCCACTCTCATAAAGAAAAATTCATAAAAAAAAACTCAAAAAAAATAGAAATTTATGTTTAAATATAAATTTCTCCATTAATAATATATATAAATATTATCTTATCCGGTTGTTATTATCATTTGGATTAAAAAAAAAAAAGGTAAAGATGATACTTATATCACCTTAAAATGAAAAATATATATTACATTAACATGATGGAATAAGATAAGAAATACAATACTATTGTTTTTCTATTCAAAGAAACTACTAAAAATCACAATATATTTTTAGTCTCGGTAATATATCAGATGTTTTTTTATATATTTTTTTCAAAGCCATCGTTGTAAATTAGTTTTTATTTAATCTTTATTGTTTTCTTTTAGTCTTCAAATAACTTTTTTTTTTTTATCTTCTCAATATGTAAATAATTTGATTTTTAATCTTTATTCAAAAGGACCGATTCAAAATGATGAAATCATATAGATTAATAAAATATAAATAAATAAATTTATTCTAAGACTAAAAAAATATTATAAACATGAAAATAAAATATAAAAAAGGGAAGAAAGAAAGTGGATATAGCATGAGGGAGTATGAGGACACGTGGATTGTGAGGTGGTGTCAGGTGTGGAAGGTTTTGGAATGCAATGAAGAATTCCAGAAAAGTCTAGACCCCACTCCATAAATACTCCTTCCATGCCTTTTTCACCCAAACTTCACCATCCTCTTCTTCCTCGCTCATTCTTCGTTTCCTTCATTCGATTCCTTATGGCGTTGCACAAGTTCTTGAAGAGGAAAGGACCCGTCGACCAAGTTAACCACGATTTCCCTCTCGCTTCACCTGCCACCAAGATTCGCCGTCTCGTTAGTACTTCCTCTCTCAATTCTTCGCCATCAACAACTAACAAACCTTCTTTACTAACCGATTCCGTTTCTCACCGTTTCAGGACGCCGATTTGCCGCCAATTGTGGAAGAGGAGGAATCGTCGCCGTTACCGTTACCTAACGAGGAGAGAGCTCTCGTGCTCTTCAAACCCTTACTTCATTCCCCTTCCTCTTACTCTCTCACCCTCGATCCTCACCTCATCTCTGGAATTAGGAATAGTAAGTCTTCTCTTCCTTTAATTTAGCTTTATCAACTTGTTTATTCGGTGAATCTGTTATTCGTCGATCCGTTAGCAGCTGCATGTAATGTGCCACAGCGTTCATTGTAACGCTAGAGACTAATTGTGTGTTTTGGATTAATTTTTAATTCTGTCAAATATATTGAACAACAAAACAACAAATAGATGCTTCATCTTTTTCGATTTTTCACCTTGAATTTTAGGTCATAATTGATTCTAGGAGGTATCTAAATCACTATAGATTGAACGACGATACTTAATTTAGGATTTATTTGCCATTTTGTTTAATTTTAAGATCAGCATCCTGCAATTCCTGGCAATTAAACGATAGCGTTCTAATTGATAATAAATCAAATGATCATTGCAGATCAATTTTTGTGGTCCAAACAATGTGATCACGTGACAGGGTCACAATCACGTGAGAAAGATAATGATGAATTGGCTCTTGTGCCTTGGGTGCCCTCACCTTCTTACAAGTTTTCTAACGCTGATGATTCTGACAACAGCGCCAATGCTGAGTTGATGGAAGCTGATGAAGTAGAAGAAGGAGAAGGTGCTGCTTCTATGATGATGGATATTGAACAAGAAAATGAGGCCAAAACTTCAACATCAACCATTCAGTACCCTGGAATAACAGAGGGGTTTCAGCAACACTGCTTGCTACCCCAGCTTCCTCACACCACCTCAACTCCAATTACTTGGACCCGCTGAAAATTGTTTATCATATATACCACTATTTTCTTTGCTGTTAAGCGAGCTTTTCTCCTATTTAGGACGCTAGACTAGACTAGACTAAACCACTTGGGTTTGCTTTTGCGGGATGGGAATCTCTCTCTTCTCGTGGTAGTGTAACAAAGAAAAGGAATTAATGTGTATAATGCCTTTTTTGTCGCTATCTCTGAATTGCGTTTCTACTGCAAAGGAATCATTGGATAATGAACTGTGTTTTGTTGAGTGTGTGAATGGAGGATGACAGGGTACTCTGACTGAAATTATTAACAAAGATACTTTAGGCTTTGGAAAAAATATAATTATCAGCAATATTTTTGTTTTTGATATTTAGATTTATTGATTCCATTTAACTTTGAACAACTATCTCCTCACAGTACTTCCAAATGCAGCTATTACATATATCATCTCCATTATCCTTCACCCCTACTCCCATTCTAGTGGATTATTACTGCTACTTAAAGACATCAAAGTACAATAAATATCTGATTTAAGATTATAATTGTATGTACTAACCCTTTGCATAATTTAGATATAACTTTTATGATTTTGAAAGAATTATTAGTGCAAGAATTAAACTGAAATTGCAACTTCAAACTACAATTATGATTGAGTACTAGTTATTTGCATAATTTAGATATAACTTTTATGATTTTGAAATAATTATTAGTGAAAGAATTAAACTGAAATTACAACTTCAAATTACAACTATGATTAAATTTTTACTGTTAAGTATTAAATTGACTAATAGTGTGTAGTTTTTAAATTAAGGATCAAACTAAGGATACATGTCGAGTTTAAAAGATAAAATTAATTGATTTATTAATGATTAACTTACATTATTAATTTTAACAACAATATTAACATTAACATTCTTCAAAATGAGATTATTTATTAATTCAGAAATTAAATCAGCCAATACTCCTTCCATTTTAAAATGTCATTTTAGCAACAAAAAGAGAATTTATGAATTGTCATTTTTCATTAAAAAAGAATACTTAACCAAATTTTCCTCGACTCTTGTCTCGTACAACTCTAAACACACATGTTAGGTTATCAACCGGTTTTAGAAGACTTGGCTAAATAACCATACCTGGAGGAGCCTTAAGAACGGTGCAGATTGCAACAAAAATAAACTTTAATTTTCTTTTATTGACTCATCTATAAGAAACAATGAAAGAGGTTTTCCACACTCCAAATCAAATAATAATTCTGCTAAAAGCAGAATAAATAAAGGCAAAGCCATTCGGGATGCGTACAACTTCTGATAATCACAATATACTATCAGAGTAAGGAATCTCTTACTGGAGTGCACTAAATAAGTAAAAACATCAAAACCACAGCAAAAACCAAATGGCATAAAACTGATGGGCGACCCACATGGGTGCCGTTAAGATGACAAACAAAAAATGAGGACATTAAGTACATCAGTATTCCTGGGTTATGGCCACGATACTCTATTAGTCATAACTCTGCACTCTTTGTCCTTCACAAAGTCTGTATGGATGATGCATTCTGTATGTAGCATCTCTGACAGGGTCAAGCTTGAAGAGCAGAACCAAACTAATGATCAAGATCATTCTATACACTCTAGTCTCCAGAGACGTATTTTTTCTCTTCATAGTATCTCTGCTCACTCCTAGTTTTCTTAGCATTGCGTTTCTGCATCAGAGACAATAAGAGGAATAAGGCTGAAACATCTATCACAATTTTTAGAGGAAAAGCAAAAAAGGGAAAGAAAAGCTTCAATAGGGTAAACTTTGTAGTTAATCAAAAAATGCGAACTGATTAGACAATGAGCTTTTGATGATTTATTTTAAGTGCTAATTTCCAAATTTTGTTAAATTCTAACTAATAACCATTTAAAATCCCATTCAAATTATGTTCTTGAACAACAACAATCCGTAAATGCAAAGCAAACTACAATATGATATCAACACACGTGCATGCGCACACATAACCTTTCAAATGCTTCAGCGGCATGTGAATGACTCGAGCTTGTTCACATCGGATTCCATAAATTGGAGTACAATTTCAGGAATGTGAAATAGATATTTAATGAATCTTTAATTCGAGAGGCAAACAATGCAACTTGGGAAGGATTATAAAATTAACAGTGCCTAGACAAATTCCATATTGGCCTTATAATTAAAATAACGAATTAACAATCAACAATTTGTGAAGGTTGCTCAAATATTGAAAACACAAATGGAAAAAAAAAAATTGCGTAACAAGAAATTACCACGTAAGCTTCATGATTAGCCATTATTCTATGAGCTACGGTGGCAGTAGTAATATTTTTTGGGCTTTCAAGCAAGCGGAATATTCCGATGCTCTTTGGGACCTCATATGGATCGATTTCACACTGCATAATACAAGTTGTTCACTAATATGTCAATAAAAAACAGGAAACGATATTGAATCCCAAGTGAACTGCAAAAGTACGGGTGCACTTACATTTAATGACTTCTCAGCAACAGTACCATGCACAACTAATGAGATATCGAAAGTTGTGATCTGTTTGATTCCAAAAAATATACTTCATCATAATGACATATTCCAATGGATTCAAATTATGGTCAAAATGCTTCTGATGCAGAAATCAACTTGTTCCAAAAAAAAATAACCTCATGATAATGAAAACATCTAATTGGTTCGTATTATCTATAAGAAAAAATTATATTTTGCAATGTATATGTTCAACAACAATGCGATGGGAAAAGCTGGGGACGACATTTCATGAAATCACCAAGTATAATAAAAATTAAATCCTTCACTTGAGTACACAAGGTAAAAAAAAAGTTAATATTAGTCAATGCACCAAAAACAATTTCAAATAAAATGGTAAAGCTACTTAAATGAAATCCAGAAAATGTAGAATCAGAGACTTACCATGTCTTTTGTAATTTCCCAAGGTGAACCAATAATAACTTCATCGACATAACGGCAAGCTAACACGCTCAGGCTACGCTCATGCAGATGCATAATTGGATAGTGATTTCCTCTATGCTCACTGCAAATAAGTTGTTAGTTTCTTATCTGTAGTTTCACCATCACCTGGATAATACCTATGAAGTCAACTTCGCATGATAATAAACCATATACCTCACTGTCTCATCTGAGTGGATACCAACTAGAAGAAAATCTCCAAGCTCCCTAGCCCTCTTAAGTATCTGAGAGAACATGGAATAATAAATAAAACACAATTATAGCATAACAAATACATAAAATGGTGCCTACCTGTTTGATCATGAACTTTAGCATTTAACTGAGAAGATGATAAATTACACCCAATATAAAACTTATCAGTGTACCTCAACATGGCCAGCATGGAAGAGATCAAATGCCCCATCAATGTATACAATACGTGCGTTTGGTCTAGGACCCTAAAATGAGATGGAGTGACAATGGATTATCGCATGAACAAGTTCAACTTGTAATGAAGACAAATTGTCACAAATTTAAAAGTATTGTTTGTTGCGTCAAGTAAAACCATATAAATCTTGGTATGATTTAGTGTAGCTCTTAAAGAAATAGCAAAAATATATCTAACTAAAAATTCACCAGAGAATAAGTAGGTTTCTAGAATTATGAACCAAATATACAGCATTCCTTTGAAAGAATAGGCATACCTTGCCATTTGAAAACTGCACAATACGTCGGGAAGTTGGAAGGAATTGGGATATGTGGGAAGCCTTTGAATGGTTTTTTTCTTGAGGTTTTACCTCGGTGCCATTATGATCTTCACAAATTTTTGGATCTCTTAAAGAAGTCATTATTCTTCCTGTAATACATATTATTAGCAAAACAATGGTTTATGGAAATCATTGGGGAGCGTCAAGAAGGTATCAATTATCAACATAAAGTATATTACCTACGATATCTGTACTGGAAACTCCTTCAGTACGTTTAATTTGCTTGTAGCGTCCAGCTTTCTTTGCTGCAGCATATGCATCTGTTCCATCTGGAAGCAGGCAAGGATCATCGCCATGTATGACATAGTCAATTTTGTATTCATGAAAGAGACGATTCAAGAATTTCTCAGTAATTGCATAAGGAGCATCAGTTATGACCTCATCCACCCACTTCAATCCACTGACAAGGGTCAGCCTGGAAGATAAACACATTATCAAATAAAAAGCTGACTTCCATAATTCAGTTCCCAGAATCACAAGTACAAGATAAAAGGTAAATATACATCACTTTAGAATCAAAGAGGCTATACCTCTCCTCCATGGACAAAACGGGTGGCCCTTTATTGGCCATGATCTCCTCATCACTCACAAGACCCACAACCAATTCATCTCCTAGAGCCTTTGCTTGCCTGAGTGCATTGGCATGACCATAATGCATCAGATCGAAACAGCCATCCATGTAAACCCGAATGCGCCTCTTCCCCGATTTCTTCTTGGGGAAAATCCCCAAATTAGACCAAAAACATGGCAGTGACAAAGAAGGAACCCCAATCCCACCAAAGTAGCTGCTTGACAACCCCAACAAGGCTGCTGTAACCATTAGACCCCCAAACACACGAGGGTAGTAGTTTACCCCCTCCCAAATCCAACTGTTGTTTTCATAATCCATGTTGTTATTTTTTTTCTTTCGTCTCAGACACTAGGTATTATCTTATATATCAGAGGAGGCACAGACCTGCAACCAACCATCATGGCAGAACTGAATCAATCAAATGCATTTTATTCTCTCCATAATCCTACCTAACTCTCAAGCTCAATTCCATCAAACATTGCTAGAAAAACTCAATGCTTCACAAATGCAAGTTGAATAGCCACCACAACGAAATTAAACAACCATTTACATGCAAATTAACAATTGGGACATTCACATGTTTCTGATCTAGCTAATAAAAAATATATTAAAAAAAAACGCAACTTTGCCGTAATAAAATTAAAAGTTAGAACGAATCTTCAACAGGGTATGCAGATTAATATGAGAGGGAAAAAAATATGCGTCCAATTTGAGAAATAACGCAAACCCACCTGAGATCCTGAAGAAGAAAAAAAGAGAGAGAGAGAATTGGGGAGTAAGCAAGTGCGGAAATGAAAAGGGTGAGAAGAAAACCGAGTTTGATTAGATGCAATTGCCGAAAGAGAAAAAGAAAACGAATATGGATGGCATAAACAAGAGATCGAATCCAAACCTTTTTTTTAATTACTTTTTGTTGCTTTTTCCGTTTCCTTTGTGTCTGTGTCTCCTCTCTCTCTCTCTCTCCTCCTTTGATTCGTATGGAGGAAAGCTCCTCGTAGTTTTTAGCTTTGCAACAATACTTTTGTCTGAAACAAAATAAGCGTCTCTTTATTGAAACATATATATATATATAAATATAAAAGTAAAGTGAAATAAATAGAATATCATAAATTTACTAGTCAATAATAAACGTGGAATAACTCTTAAACTCCCACGAATAGTAGTGATTATTATTAAAGTTGTTCTAGAATACCAGAAGAAATGAAAAATCCCGATTGAGGAATATCTGATTTGAGTATTTGTGTGTCCCACCACGAATGGACCCTCCTTCTTATGTGTGGTTCTGCCTTAACTCGTTGCGTCACTCTCTACATATATGGGGCAACACCATTTGCGTGTTGCTTCCGTGCTTGCCCTTCCCTTCTTCCATTCAATTTAATGCTTTCATCATACATTTTCAAACAAACATTCGCATATATCTACCACTCTCCACTCTAAACAAGTAAACATTCACATATTTATTTTATGTTCTTTAATTAAAATATAAGAAACTAAACAATATATTAATATTTATAATAAAAAAAAAGTTATGTAAAAATAATTGGTTTTCAAAAAATTACTTAAGGTTTTTTTTTTTTCTGGATTCAAGAAAAACAACATTTGAATAATACAAATTAAAAGAGTAATCAATAAGTTGAAAAAACTTAATTATAATGTTAACATATTAAATGACATATTAAATAACATGTCAATTAAATATATGTCTCTGTTTATTGTTAGTTAATAATAGAGAAGAATATGTACCAAGAGAATAACCATTTATTTATGTATGGTACTACAGTGGTAAATTTTGACACAAATAATCGGGAAAAATTTACATGTAATCAGATTGAATGATGTGATAAAATGAATGCTTATAATATTCCTCCTTTCCACAATGATACAAATTAAATATAACAATAAATGTATTATTTTTTTTTAATAAATTTTATCAAAATAATTCATTCTTTCAATATAAAAATATGTTACTTTTTAATTATTATAATATTGGATGATTTATGAAGAGACAAATTAATAAGAAGAAAAGAATAAATATCACATTAAAAATGAGGATGATATTTATT
Source organism: Cajanus cajan (assembly GCF_000230855.2). NCBI lineage: Eukaryota > Viridiplantae > Streptophyta > Magnoliopsida > Fabales > Fabaceae > Cajanus > Cajanus cajan. The sequence goes on from NC_138518.1 coordinate 75,131,348, forward strand.
TTGAAATATTTTTTAAATGTTAAAATTATACTTATTATGTGATGAAGAGAGTAATTTTATTACTCGTTTTAATTTTTTGTTCTAGTTTAATTTCTTTAATTTAAAGAAATTCACTTTATTGTTTGAAAGTATTTCTATCATGTCAAATAGGATTTTATGTGAGTTTATTATTTTAATTTGATTAACTTGATAATATATGGCAAATTGTGATAGATATCATACCGGTCAATATTAATATTATTAGTAAAAAGTAACAAAATGATCTTTTAATTTGTCAGAGAAATGTTAAGGATTGACTAAAAAGTTTTAAATTTAATTTGTGTTTGATTATCTGTGGATGCCTTGCCAAATTGGGAACAATGAAGGCTGAAGCTTTGAGGATTCTTAATAGACCACCCACGGGTGTGAACCATTTTCTTAGTGCATGTTTTGAGCTCTGTTCAAAATCGATTTAATTTAAACGACAATTTTAAAATTGATAGAAAATTATAAACTAGTTTTTTATGTGATTTTTTTTTTTATTTTTTCTTAATCGCATTACCCGGATAAAAAAAATATTTTAAAAGATTTAGAAGTCTAAAAACTTATTAAATTTAAAAAGAATATGTGGGGTTTACAGATAAACTTTAAAAGATAAAAATAGAAAAAATAATAATAATTTAAATATATTTTTAGTTCATGTAGAATAAGTAAGTTTTAATTTTAGTGTTTGTAATTTTTTTTTGTTTTTTATCCTTTTAAAATTTGTAAATATGATTCCTATAAAATGGAAAAAAATTGGTTTTGACTTTGTAAAATATATATTTTTATGTTCATCTTTCTAAAATTTAAAATTTGTCAATTTTTGTCTTTAATAACCATTTAAAGTATATATATAACATTTATTTTAAGAGTTTATAAAAAATTTAGAAATATCACTAAAGGTAAAGTATAATAACTAATTGTGAATATCACCTAAAATAATCAATAACTTTCTAATAAAAATATAAGTAATTGATAAAAGTTATATTGTGACAGACAGAGATTAAAAAATAGTTTTAATTTTTAAAAGAATAAAAAATAACTATTTTTTTTTACAAGAATTAAAATCAAAGTAAGGTCAACTGAACTCTAAGGTCAACAAAGCCTTTACTTTAAGTTATCTTAAAAAAAAGTACATCAATGTTAAGTAAAATAATAATAATAATATATGATATTTATAAGTGAGTTTTTGTTTGATGAAAACACATATATACACACACTACCTTTGTCAAAAAAAAATAAAAAATATATATATATATATATATATATATATATATATATATATATGTATATATATATATATAATTATTATCACTTTTTTACTTGTTTTTGTTATAAGATTATCTAGTTATTGTTAGCTGTATTAATTATATCATCTCTAAAATATTTGTATTTGATTAAAAATTATTTTAGATAAAAGATAATAAATAATTGAAATTAATTAGATAAAAATTTCTTTTTCTTATTAAGATTAAAGAAGATAAATGGATATATAATTTTTTTTAAAATATTAATTAATTAGATGAAAAATAATTAAGTGAAAAGAGAGAAAATTATTTTAAGAGACGCTATTATAATTTTGATAGATAATTTTTTTTTTAAACAATTCAAAGATATTTAAAATCTTTAATAAAAAATTTGAAATCTTAACTTAGTATCAATTGTACATGATATTTAGTGGTACAATTAAAATATTTAATAGCATATTAATTGGTTTTTTTTTTCATATACAATGCAACAATAATAAAAATTAAACTTATAATATTGTGTCAATCATGGATTTGTCATTATTTGATTTACCCGAAACTAAAGTTAATAACATGTTAATAATGTAAATGTTAATGCATGGTTTAGTAAATACATCTAATCAATTATACAAGAGAGACGATTAGTTGAATTGTTTAACTTATTACATAGGACTTTAGAACAAATTTAAATTTTATTGTATTTAATATTATTTGATATGAACTTATACTCAAAAATGAGATTGACGATATGTAATTTCCCCTAAAACTCTAAAAACAAACGATAATAATTATAATCGTACATGAGTTCGTGTTTTATTGTAATTGAAACTTGTTAATAAAAAAATATTACACGTAATGATGTTTTCTTTGTGTTTGATTTGATATGAATGTTGTGACATCCCCGGGACTGAAGGTGGGATAATAAATAAGAATGTTAGTTGTCTAAGATTGAGAACATATTTGATGACATCATTAATAGCTTTGACAGCACGCATCAATCAAACTGTTCATTCCATACGTACCATTCAACTTATTTAATCACAAGAATCACTGTAGCCCATGGAGCCATCAAATCATATTTCTTTTCACAAATATTTGTGATAATAATATTTATACATTTTGTTTTCTTACATATATATTAAAGTGTGTTGGGATACAAACAAGTCTCACATCGATAAAATAAAACAACAAATAATAACTTATATAATACAAACATACTTCAATGATTGAGAGGCCTTTTGGGTGATGACCAAAAGCAAAACCGTGAGAGCTAAGGCCCAAAACAGACAATATCTCATCATTGTGAAGTATGTTTGTGTAATAACACGATAAAATAACCCATCAGATTAAATATTTATCCTAAAGATATGAAATTTATGATGTGCTTGCGTTATTATCCTAATATTTATCTATTCTTACTACACTTAACTTTTTTTAGAGTATTTACTTTATTAACTAATAATAGGTATTATTAATTTTTACAAAGTTGTAGAGTGGTCTTGAATTTACATTGATATAAATTAATTTTAACTATCAAGTTTAAATAAAAGTAAATTATGAATAATTTCCGCATTCAAAAAAACTTCAATCGCGAGTATGCCTTATAATTTCCGAATTAAGAAAAATATGCGTTTTAGAAGGAAAATTGTACCTGCACGAGGGTACTCCGGTAATTTTGTTACTCCTATTGGGTCTTCGTCTTCCATGATGTATCCTAGGGAAAGAGAGGGTACCTGCAAAAGGCACTCCAATGCTTAAGTCAGTCATCGATCTCAGAGATATCACTGCTAATCAAACTGGTAATTATGAAAACGTACATCTCTTTGTCACTAGTCATACTTATTTATACTAACCTTGATGGGCCAGACCCATATGCAGGCCCATAAGAGGATCCATTAATGATACGAGAAGTCTTCAATGTGATCGCGAGGAGTTATAGATCCTTCTAAAGTGCTTTCCCTAATATTCATACCATTATCCGGTAGAAAAATAATAAACTGATTTCCCAAACACTTAAGATTCGAGTATTTATGATAAAAATCACCTTTTGTACAATATGAAATGGTTTTTAGAAGTAAATTGCGAAGTCTATTTAAGAAACTAATTAAAGTTGTTTACTCGAAAATAAATGATTTGAGATATGTTTGAATTAATAAAAATGATATAATATTGTACGCAACAAGTCATATGAGTTTTGGCATTGATATTTGATGGAAAGGGAAGCATGTGAAGTTTAAAATACCGAATCCACTTTATTCAATTATTTTCAAACCCACTAAGAGCATCTTTAATGGAAGTTGTTTATAAGTAATCCCTTGTGTTATATCATTGCCAAATCAGCTCTAACTTATTTTATGGGTTGCTGAAATTTTAGCAGAGTTGTGTCGTGTTACTGCCAAATCAGTTCTGCCCAACTTTATGTGTTGCTTAAATTTTAGCAGAGTTGTTTTTTTGCTAAAATTTAAGCAACCCATAAAGTTGGGCAAAATTGATTTGGCAGTAATGCGACACAGGAGATAAACAACCTCCATTACAGATGCTCTGAACTAAATTTTATTGCCTTTTGCCAATTTAGTTTAACAACATGTTTGGAATGCATAACAAATAAAAGAAAGGATCAAAGATGAGAGAACCATAAAAGAACGATGTTCTTTCCTTTCTTTGATTGCTTAATAAACATATGTTGCCTTTTGCCAATTTAGTTTAACTACATTCTTTTAGCATTGAATTTGAAAAAAGATAATTGCTAAAGATTTTAACTTTATACATTTGGTATAATTATAATTTATTTTAAAACATAATTAAATACATTTAAAGAACAAAGGTCGTAAGTTCGTAATTAACGTACGTAATCAATAAATCATCACATATTTTATAATTTATTATGAGTGTCATTAAAATATTTGAATTTTTATTTTTTACCAGTAATTAAAATTTTACAATTTGTATTTTAAAAGAAAATTAAGGCTTAAAATGTTTTAGTCCTTATACTTAAATTTTGTTAGAAAAATTGTCTAATATTGTTGCATAAAATTTATCTAATACCTCTATTAGTGACACTACATTAAACTTAAATGATGATATATAAATGTTTCAATCTATGACTTTTAAATATATTATTGGAACATGAAACATTAAAACAATTTTTTTGAAAATTTTATAATTAAAAATAACACTTGTAAATTTAAAGGACAAAAATAAATTTATTCTAAAATTGAAGGACTAAAATATATTTAAGTTATTAAACATTTTTTTTACTTATATTTATTAATAAAATCATCAAATTCTATATAAAATAAAATCTGTTTTTTTCCTTTTCAAACTTTAATCTTGATTTTTATAAAATCTTGTTTTGTTGAACTTTTATTCTATTCATTATCGTTTATTAGAAATTGTATTAAAAAATGAGTTAATTTAATAAACTTTTCTCATGTGCTAAAAAAATAAGTGTAAATCATGTTATCCATCTTACATATTTTAAGATATAAAATAAATTATATTTTTATCCCTTAAAACTTCATATTATATTATTAATCTCTTGTTATATTAACTTAACATCACTAAAAAGTTATCATTATAAGATTTAAAAAATACTTTTAATTTAATTATTTATAAAAAACTATAATTTTAATTTAATTATTTATAAAAAATATAATTTAAATTCATTTTCATTCATTCACTAAATTACAAAATTATAAAATATTTAATTAATTTGAAATTTAATTTTAACATAATTAATTAAATAAATTTATAAATTAAATTATATATTATACTTTTATATATACGTCAATATATCTAATATAAATTAACATATATATATATATATATATATATATATATATTAAATTTTATACTCTTTTCATTTTTTTTATTTGACGTTTAAGGTTATACACAAGAATTAAGAAAACGGTTGATATTTTTGTTTTTCAAAATATTTATTACTTATTTTCTTGTTATACCCTAAACACACTAATTATCAAAGATAAAAATAAAAATAATAATAATAAGTCATTATTTTAGAAAAGTGACAATGAAAAAAGAAAAAAAATAATGTCAAAACAACTATAAATAAAAAATAGAGGGAATAATGATTATATTTTATTTAGTAATAAAATCTTTAATATATATTATTCAAAAATTGTGTATTTAATACACATATTTTAACATTACATTAATTAAGTATAATAAATAATACTTTATTATAAAACATTAATTTATTTATATGATATTTAAATATTTTATTAGTAACATCAATTAAATAATATATTAATTTAATATACATGTATATATAATTAATATTATATAACAAAAATATTATTTAATTTAATTTTTTTTATAAAAATAATATATTAATTATGTTGATTAAATAATATCTTAATACTTGTATTTAATTTTATTATATATATATATATATATATATTATTTTTTATATGTAATTTTAAAAATATTTTGTAAAAATAATTATCAAAATATTTTTTTAAGATGTATTTAGATAATTTTAAAAAAAATATATAATAATTTTTAAAATAATAATTAAATATACAAATTAAGAGATATATTTTTAAAATATAGCATGTTTAAATTTTTAAGAAGAAAAGTATTTATAAAAAAAGGAAGGTCGTGTAATATTTACATCTTTGATAAAATATCAGTATAAAAACTGTTTTGATGATATATTTTTTTTCTTATGACCGGAATTAATGAAAAATTTAAAAAATGAATAAAGTGTTATATATTAAAATTTGTTGAAGGAAGATATTATAATTTTTAATATAAAAAATAATATAATGTAATAATTGTAGCTTTCAATAGAAAGAAGGGTAATTTAGAAAGAAAAAAATTCATACTTTAATTAAAAAAAAGGTGCGTTAATTAAAAGCATATTAGAAATGAGAACATGTTATATTGGGCGAGAGGACGCTCGTTACACGTCATGAAGAATGCACTTTGAATGATCACGTGTATATATTTTTAATTCTTTTATCAATATTCTTATTTAAATCAAGAACAAAAAATAGTGTGAATCATATAGTCCTCCTTCCTTGTACTCAACACAAGTGCATACCAAATGTATTAGGGGGAGTTGGTTCAGTCATCTTCCTCTATTTATAAGATTATTAAAGGAAAAATATTTATTCACATGTTTTATGTTTGTTATAAACTCATCTAATAATAGACAAGTTCCAGCATATTTCAGTATTACATCTGATTTATTGTACGCCATACATATAACATTAATTATATATATATATATATATATATATATATATTTATTTATTGTAATTGCCTATTTCTTAAAATTAGAATACTTATTATATCTTTAAGGGAGACCCATGCTTAAAATTTATGAGGCTTAAGATAAAATTTACATATAAATCTTAAGCAAGAATTTTTTTTATACATATCAAAATTAAAACTTACTCATTTTATAAGAATTAAAATCTTATTTAAGACTTTTATATTTTTAAGTGTAATTAGAAATGAAAAAAATAGGTGATGCACTAATTTTACACTATCATCTAATCACAAGTTACTAGATGTAGTAAATTGTTGTCTTCTATAATAAATAAATAAAAAATCATTATAATATTAATTGATAGTTCAAAGTTCAAAGTCATTTTACATGATCGGTGTATGATGATGATGCAAAACATTGTTTATGTTGTGAAAGAAATTGAAATGACAAACTATGCACGGAAAATTGGAAACCCAACACTAGTTCAACACATGACACTCCTTCTATCCCAAAATGTTTTCAATGTAACAAGATAACAATTACAATGTTAAATTTGATTAAAATGATTTTCTTCACAGACAAAAGTATTCACATTATTATTCGTTGTTTTTACAAGTTTACAAAAGAAATAACATAAATAAAGAAAAACATAATAAAAAAGACTCCAAATTTAACTAAGGTTCTCAAATCAAATGTTAGAATAATGGGTTTGGATTCAACCCTACAAAACTAGTTTGTATGGTAAATACTCTTTCCTAGTTATAAACTTTTTGCTTCGTCCTATCTCCAGTTGATGTAGGATTTTAATTTTTTTCTCTCAATATATATCCTCACATATGGTGAGTGGCCATTTTTTTAATGATTTAGCATAAGTGAGACTTTGATATTTTTTCCAATACAACCTCCTAATACATAATATTATTAGACCTGATGCATGTATAAATGGTGAACAACCCTTTTAGTTTTAATAATCTAATATAGATGAAACCTGAGTTTTTAATGAACTTAGGATAACTTTGATATCACAGTAGACTTGAGTGTAACTCAATTTTGTAAGATCAACTTGTAAAGTGAATGATGTCTCCTCTTTATAGACTGTTATATTTTTAGTCAATGTGAGATTTATTTTTTTTTTTGGAAAAACACCCACTTATGTCCAAAATTATTAGGCTTAATATGCAGATAAATGATAAGCAACCCTTTTTAATAATTTAGTATAGATAAAACTTGAATTTTTTTCAATATCAAACATGAGTAAATGCAAGCATTATTTAACGTGTTAAGCTTTGATATCACACTAACAAAACAATCCCATCAAATATTAATCGAAGCCTAAGTCTTGTCTCCAACATATTCAAACTCATCTATCTTGTCAACACTTAAAAATAACGTTTTGCTTCCATCCAATTAAGATAATAAGTAAGATGAATAAGAATATAAGAACATGAATAACATCTAAACACACACATCATATCTCACGTTAACACCATTCATCACCGTCTCAATCTCAATTCATACGTTTTCATTTCCCATGAAACATAGGACTCATGTGACTCATGTTCTTAATTTTTTATGCACATGATACCATTCTTGAAACTGCACAAGGCGTTTATAAATGAATCAGTTGAGGAGCACACAAACAAAATCACAAAGGCCACCTATCTCACGGTCCACTCTCACTAGAACAAATTTTATCATGAGTCAATTGTAGTATTATAATTGGTCATGAATACCTCCCTACAATGTTAGAGGTTTTTGATTATAACACCTCAAGACCAAGATAAAAGATCATAAAAGCCTTCCCACATAGGAAAGCAACCTGCCTCTGAATAAACTATGCATATATGCATTGTGAACTCTAATCACATTACACAACACATAAATGCGTATAGCGATCATCCTACTTCATCACACTATCATACCTTTATGTTTAGTCTCTTAAAATAACCAAGCCTGTCTTGGATTTCTCACTATCAAGCTCTTGCTAGAATTTCGCATATCAAGTATCAACATTGTTTCATATAAACAACTCATTTCACACTTGTCTCAAAGGCTTGATCTTTCCCTCTCCTATGCTCTTCCGTTATCATCATTGTGTCCGATGTAGCTTCGTTTGCACCCAAGTTCAAGAGGTCAGAAACTTCTCTAATTCTGTTGTGTTTAACGTGACATCCTCTATGTCCAGCAATAGGGATCCTTTTAGTACTCTCACACCTAACATGGTGCAAAAGACATTTGAAATTTTTTACAAGAACTATTATATAATTACAAACTATTGTATAATTAATAATTTCTTATTAGTCAACTGTATACATAATTATTATTATTTTTAATATTTTATTTTATTACAGGGGTAGACGCTATAACTTTTCTAATGTAAAATAATTGGTGTACACAGTAAAGGTGCACATTTTTTTATTTAATGCAAGACGATCATATAGGAAAATAAATAAATAAAATGGGAGGTATGAGTTGGAGGCTGGAGGCAGAAAAAACAAGCATAGGATAGCAAAAGGGGGTTTGGGCAGTTCGATTCTCAGCGTTTCTTTCAGTGCAGTGATGGCTTTAACCCTACCAACCCACTCTTCTCCCACCGTTATTCCTCTCCGGCGAACCCCAAAACCCACCCTCCGCCGCGCCAACCACCGCGTTTGCGTCGCCAGCGGCGGCGCTCCCCTCCTCCAAGTCAATGACCTGAGGGCCAAAATCGTGGAATCCAACGTCGAGATTCTCCACGGCGTTAACCTCACCGTCAACCAAGGAGAGGTCCACGCCATCATGGGAAAAAACGGTTCTGGCAAAAGCACTTTCGCCAAGGTCAAACACTTACCTACCCTCTTTCATTCAATTCAATTTAAAAAAAAAGGCTTTTCGTATTGAAATGTGATGATAGTAATTGAACTATATGCAGGTTCTTGTGGGGCATCCGGATTATGAAGTAACTGGGGGTAGTGTTGTGTTCAAAGGTGAGAATTTGCTTGAGATGGAACCTGAAGAAAGGTCTCTTGCGGGTCTCTTCATGAGTTTCCAATCCCCTGTTGAAATCCCCGGTGTTTCCAATGATGAGTTTCTCGTCATGGCCTACAATGCCCGCAGAAAAAAGCTTGGTCTACCTGAGCTTGGACCGCTCGAGGTATCATAAAAGTTGAAGTTCATAAATTGATTTTAAATCGTGGGAGAGAAGTTTCATTCATTTTACTTTTTTATTTGTTTCGCTTGTAAGTGTTTATGGAAAAGTTTATCTGAAGAGGAGATTAATATCTCTCTTTTCTTGTTGTTATGTTATGTTATAATTATGATTGTTTTGCGTTGCAGTGTTTTTCTTACCTGATGGAGAAACTTGAGCTAGTTAACATGAAGCCCGACTTTCTCAATAGGAATGTGAACGAAGGGTTTAGTGGCGGTGAACGCAAGCGCAATGAAATCTTGCAGCTCGCAGTTTTGGGGGCAGACTTGGCTATTTTGGATGAAATTGATTCTGGGTTGGATGTTGATGCACTCAGAGATGTTTCCAATGCAGTTAACCGGATTCTCACCCCAGAGAAATCTTTGTTGATGATAACTCATTATCGACGGATTCTGGATCTTTTGAATCCCACGCATGTCCATGTCATGGTAACTTATGACTTACTATTCATCTTCATTATTGTTGAGTTTTGGACTAGGAATATGATGCACGAGTTTCAACTTTTCATAATTGGAACTAGGATGTTAGCTCTATCACATTCTTTATCCCTTTTTTGCTGGGATTCTGTTAAGAAAGTATTTTTATTTTAATTGGTTTTTATCTTTGGGAGATTTTGGTAGTTAAGAGCATGTTATTAAATGTTTGAGTTGTAACTTGCTTGAGTTTGCAAGTTGGGGGGAAAAGGTCCAAAAAACATGTAGACATGAGCAGGCAGAATACCAAATTCAAGTCAGGGTCAAACTTGAAGAAGTAGATTTCCCAATTGGCATGAGCATTCTCTCATCTAATTTCTCCAAAAATTGAAAGAGGTTTTTATTTATGAGAGAAGTTTAAGTCATTTCACCTCACTATTTTTTCTCCTATAAGTAGTTAGTACATGTGAAGAAGTTTATCCAAGCTATGCTGTAGTGTAATAGTCTTTGTTGATCACCTCATTTCTGTTAAAACTATAAAGAAATGCTAGCAACACATTCTAGCACACTCTTTTGAACACATTTTTGTTATTAACTAAAATTTATTGGAAATCATAAAATTTTGTGAATCTCACTTCTCATTTAATAAGCTCTATGATTTTTTAGCTTCCAGTTAACTTTAAACAACAATAAATAGTATATTAGAAGGAGAGGGTTAGAGAGTGTGTTGCTGGCGTGTCTCATTTGTGTATATATGGGCATTTATTAGCCTTCTGATAGAATATTTTTTTCTTTCATAGAAAACAGTTTTAGATAGTGTATGAGAAAATGATTGTGTATATGTATTATGTCTCTGCTGTGAAATAACATGAATGGACTTTTCTTTTTTCTTCTTAAAAATCAGGACAAAGGGAAAATTGCAAGAACAGGCGACATATCAATGGTAGAAGCTATTGAGGCAGACGGATATGAAACAGTCTCTACTTAACATAGTATAGCTAGTAGGGGTATCCTTTCTATCCTCATTGTGAATTTCCTGTGCTTATTTCAGTTTAAATTGACTTTCATATAAATATTTGCATGAGTATCTCTTTGAAGAACATAATTAGGAATTAAAAATATATAGCTACGTAATAATGAACATTTTTTTTCTTAAAAGGTACTAATGAGAGACATCATAAAATTTAGTGATTGGGGAGGGGGATGGGTTCATATATATATATATATATATATATATATATATATATATATTATTAGGAATATGTATTATTTTGGTGTTCTTGCTCATACCCAAGATGAGAGTGCCGCACAGGCTGGCATTCAGTAGTTGCATCTAATGGGAACTTTTTTCCTTAAGGATGAATGTGGAAAACTTGATTGTTTCACTGCTCGAAGATAAGATGCAGTTGAATATTTAATCTTTGTGGAAACTGGATACAATTTCATTTTGGCTATTTAACCTGTCTTAGAGCAAAGCATGTTTATGGGTAACAAGATTTTGTATTTTTCTATGCCAATAATAGTAGTTACTGACCCTAGTCATGCAAATGTGGTGTTAATTACTATTAGTGAAGTCATGCTTGTATCCATTCATCTAATGTTTTAGCAACCAAATATTCTTTTATTTTCATTTGCCTAATATTTCCTAAATTCAAATTGTAATTGCTTACAGATGTGCCTTTCTCGGTAGTATAATCCTGGAAGAAAATTATTTAAACATTGAATCTCAATATCATCAGTACGAATAAGGAGCAGAAAATATTTTCAACATGGATATTTGAGTTCGGGTGCACTACCAGGTAAAATTCATTTATGTTCTGTTCCAAATACCGACATTTCATTTAGTTAGTTTAATCATAAAAATTTCCAATCTATTTTAAGTTTTTTTTTAATATTGGGTGTGTTTGATATACATTGAGATTAGGCATGGCAACTGGGCGGGGAGGGGGCGGGTTTTACGTTCCCCGCCCCTGCCCCCGCAAATTTAAACCGCCCCCGCCCCCGCCCCCGATACCCGCCGGGGGTAAAATCTAGATCCCCATCCCCGCCCCCGGCGGGGTTCGGGTTTCCCCGCCCCACCTCCGCCCCCGCTCCTATTTTTTTTTCTTTTTTTCTTTTAAATAAATATGAATAATTTTAAAAAATAAAAGAAAAATAAAATAATATAAATTTTTATATATAAATATTTCTAATTTTGATTTATATATATATAAATAATTTTTTAATTATATTATTAAGCGAGGCGGGGGCGGGGGCGGGGGCGGGTATGGGGGCGGGAGCGGGGTGGGTATTAACATCCCCGTCCCCGATTTTATCAATCGGGGAAAACCCGATAAACACGGGTTTTCCCCATCCAAATTGGGGCGGGTTCGGGCCGGTACCCACGGGGGCGGGCTAGATTGCCATGCCTAATTGAGATAGATGACAAAGATAACAACATAGAACAAATGCTTAAATTATTAGACAACTTTTTATTTTGTACATTATTTGGTGAATAATGGACAACATAAACAAATTAATGTTAAATTTATTATAATATCCTTTTAATATTAGTTACTGTAATGAATTATTATTATTATTATTATATTAATGGAGGGCATGTTGGTAAGAATTGTGATAACTACAATAACATTGAAGATGGTGGTGGTGGGAATAGTGACAATGATAAGGATAGGGTGGTGGTGGGTGAGGGCAATAACAGTGGTATTAGTACAATAATATGATAGTAAGTGTTTTTGTAAGATTTTTATCCAATCTCGTGACCCTTTTGTAAATCAACTGACGAACAATTTTTTTGTTCTGTCTAGTACCATGAATTTGGCGAATCAAAGATATTCATTATTTCTTACTATCGACTATTTCTTATATGGGTAAAATATATTTGATCAAGCTAAATGATGAAATTTACTGATATGCGAAGGTACTCGTAACTTATATCAAATAATATCGCATACATGATAAAATATTAAAATTTTCTTAAAATACCTGTCTGTTTCTGTTGCAGGTATGTATGCAGTTTTATAGTGAAGCAGTTTCCATTTTGAAAACGAGGAAGCAGACTATTCCGAGCTCATGTCGGCAGATGTTGATGTTTGGTGACTTGGGATGTACATTCTTCTGAGCATTATTTCTGTAGGCTTTATAGAGAAATATCGAAACTATTGAACCTTGCATTTACCAAATTCTCAATTGAGGTTTCGAAGTTCTGCATTTGTTTTTTGTGTAATGGCTTTTGCATTTTTAACCATCTACTTTTGGATCACACATGCCAACTTTATCGCTAATGCAATTAGGATTGTTAATATTAATGTGTTGGTTAGTGGAGCAATAAATAGGAGTATAATCGAGAAAAAGAAATAATCAGACTTTAAAATGTAAAGAAATTTAAAAAAGACTAAACATTTAGAATGAAAGTAGTAATAGAAAAGTTTCATCGTATTGCATCTACGCTAACAATCTGAATATTTATATTATAATTAATCGTTCTACCTCTAATAACTCTTTCTAAAATTATTGTATCATATTGTTGCATAAATAAAAAATAATTGATTTTTATAATAATTATTTTAAAAGTTGTTTTTATGATATTTTTAATAGATTAATAATATAAAAATTTATATTATTAGTATATAAAATTCAGTTTTTTTTATTCTCATTAAAAATAAATTTAAAATTATTAAAAACATAATATCATTTTATTTTTTGGACAAAAGAATTCTATAATTAATCATAAATAATTATAAGAAACATTTTATTGATCTCACTATAATTGACAAATCGTTTAATAACTATTTTGCACATTTCTATGATTTTTTTTTGTTTATTTATTATCTCCTATATATTAAATACTTTTCTTTATCTAATGCAAGTGTTTTTAGGATTGTTTTTTTCACTTTAAGTTTTTAAAGATTTTTTTAAACTTTTTTTATCTAATTCAGTTTTTATTTATCATAATTATTTATAAATTTAAATTTTAATATTTTGAAATAAATTATCATAAGTAAAAATAATCTTTCTTACAATATAAATTATTAATCATAAATTTTAAATATAATTTGTTAAAATATCTATTTATTTAAATTTTAATATAATTTATATATTTAATCATTATTTATTTGTATATAATTATATATTTTAGTAGCTTATAATTAACATTTAATCTGTACGTTTCATAAGTTAAAAATACTAGTTATGAATAAATAAAAATAATGTTATACTATAATATAATTTTTATGTCTAAAGATATCTATTTATTCAAATTTTAAATGATTTATATATTCAAATACATATATATTTTATTGTATTATGTCTGCATGCACAAATTAAAATGCTAATTTTTTTTTATATCTATCTAAATTACCTTTTACCCAATTTTCACCCATTTAATTTTTTATTCACTATTCTGTTTTTTTTTTCCTTTTTGTTTATTTGAATGAATTTTCATTCTCACTCGAGTACATAATTTCCCCAAACATTTAAATAAGACTTCTATATACCTTTACTTTTACTGAGTGCATAACTTTCACTCTTTTTATTGTTTTCTCATACATTTGAATATTTTTTTCTCATTCACATAATTTTTTCTTGCTTTATGATCATTTATAAGCTCATAAGATGCAAATCAATAGATTTGCTCTACTTTTACAGTCTTTAAAGCAAAGTAAATCGATTTTTACTTTATAAATGGCCTTAAACTCTGTAATCCTCTCATGATACAAATTATTTTGAATCAGTACGACATTATTATTCTGTAAGATACAAAGACAAAATTGATTTCTCGAATGAGAAGACCACAAACATGAAGCATAAAAAATGGGTGACCTTGTAGAAACAAAGTGGGATTACGCACCAAAAAACTCGAGCTACCCAGTATTTTTTTATGTAGAAAAAAAAATCTAAACCTATACATCTGACCACCAACAGGATTGCCTGCGTATATACGATTTTGACATCCGAAGTTTTGCCTTGGCCAAATTGTAGTCATTCTAAAAATTCAGAACCAAGTGAAGCCAGCACAAGAATCTCGGATAAATCCTTCCGGGCGTCAGGGAGTAGAACAGGTAGTTCCTTCATTTCAGTTCCAATATACGCATGTATACCTATCGCCAAGGATCGTGTTGACCTGAAAGAGAGAACCATACATATCTTATGGCCACAGTACATTGAAAACATCTGCAACAACCCCAAATGAAAGGGGGGGAAATCACAAAATATAAATATAAAATATAAAATTAATCACATTCCAGTCTTTTGAAGTTTTCTCACATGACACTACTCAGTTTTTGTTTTGATCTAGACTTGCATGTTTGTCTAGGTATTTCATAGATTTCTTTTGAATAAATCATGAACTCAGGAGAAAGAGAGCACTTGGACCTATCAACATAACACCAATTTGCTCAAAGAATATGCAAATTTCAATTCCACTATCCATCAGCAAGACATGGTAAGAGCAATTGTTGGGCTGGGTCCTAACACACACTGAAAGGGAATAACACACTCGGAAGTTGACAGTTTTAAAGGTTTCAACCTGTTATAGTTTCTCGTCTTCTAAACATCAGATGCTAATTGTTAAGAAAGGTGAAAACAAAACACGGGTAGTGAGCAGAGTAATAAAACAAGAACATTGTTGGACATATATCCTCAATTTTCAAGCAGATGACAAAAATCTAAACTAAGTGAAACTGCAACCAACACAAACTATAACAGTCTGAATAAGTATCTCATGCTATGTGATTTATTTGATTATTTCTAATAAATTGAAATTCTTTAGCTCTTACTGATTCCCTGCTTCTTCTGAGGATGGACTCTGTCCAGGTAGGGAGCAATTATGGCATCTAACTTTACTAACCACAGAGCAAGGGCAGATGATGTATGGGGCATAGATGCAAAAGATGAAATGATTTCTTCAACCACACCATCCGGAAATTTGCATTGAAACAGCCAGTCCTTATTGATGGCACCAACAAAATCGGCAAGAACCTATAAAATTATAAATTCACAAGTAGATTAAGACAAGACAAATAGAACTTCAGACACTCCGGGAAATTCTATCTAACAGAAAGATAAAACAAAAACCTGCAAAAGCTCCACTAAAGTTGAGGTGCGTCTGAGCCGTTTCACCCATAGTTTATGAGCAGACTTCCTCCAAGCACCAACTAGGGCATCTTCAGGCATAACAGACTGCACAAACAGTGACGGGAGAAATGAAAAAAGATAACTAATCATCAAAATGCCCACATGCATAAAAATAAACATGAAAACCATGCCAAGTTTTTGATGTAAAATATTAGAAAGTTGGAGAAGCTGGTTAAAACTTAGGGAAACATATTTAAGTATCAATTTAATATCATGCTTATCTTGGATTAGAAGTAACATGGCATTTTCTAGAACAGAGCTGCCCTGTTCAAACAAAACCAAGTGGCACAAAGAATGAAGTATCAATTTTCCCACACAAATCCTGACCAATTGCATTTGTGCCTTAAAGATCTTAAGTAACAAAATAAGACGTCAATGCCAGTATGCAATGAATGATGACAACTCACCTCAATAGCATAAACTGCAGCTTTCAGTGATTGAATATGTGATGCTAGCACTTTATGATTAGGAAATGTATTGCTGTCTTCTTTCTCCCTGCATGTGGCTATGTGGATTGCATATCTTTCTTCTAGGTCAAAATCAAGCTCAAATGTCATATGACAAATTTTACAGTGCCTCTCATCTCTCCAGTATAGATCATGACAACTCTTACATCTGGCAAGAGAGTCCAGATAAGACCTTTTACCATATTTTACAACATTGAGTTGCAAGTAAAAGGAATCCCAGATCCAAGAATCATATTCTTGAACACGGATCCATTTTTGAATTTGTTCCTCTCTTCTCTTTCCAGCTTCAATTACCACAGCTCCAACTGATGGCAAAGAGTCTTTACCAATCTCAGTCAGGTTCAGATTGTCTACATCAGATGCAGGAGAATAACTGTCATCTGTGACCATATCCAGTTCAGATTGATCAGAATGTGACATGGAACCCATTCCAGAACTATTAACATTAATCCTGGACATAGATCTGCATAGAGAAGTTTGTCTTCTTTCCAAAGATTCAATAAGAAGGGCCTCCCGTTTTCCTCTATCATCCAGAACTGACAACAAGGTACACAAGGCCTGCATGCGTACAGGTTAACCATAAACAACACTAAAATAGTAATACATACAATAGACACACTAGACCAATAAACACGTGTTCTTAAATGCTTACAATATAAGTAACTAAAATATCTAATGAATCAGAAAATAAACTTCAATACTTGAAGAGTCACACATGATAAGAAAACCAAAGAAATTTACCTCCTCAGTATCAATAACCTCCCAGTGACCATCTTCAGATGATTCAAAGTAAATCCTCCTGTGGCCTGGGTCATCTATATTACAAGGGCCCAAGAAAAGCCAGTATCTATTGAACCGACGATCAGATCCCAGAAACACTGATTGAATAGGGTGCAAAATAGATGAACTTTGTGCCTTTTCAAAGGAAGTGAATCTTGAGATTAATGATGAGGAATCTACTGGACAGGGATCAGAATTTATGTGTACTTTCTGGTTCCAAAATGGCCCAGGTTTCTTTACTACTGATCTCTTTATTTTAGCTCCAGAACCACGTAATGGGATGCTAGAATTGCAATCAGCTGTTACTTTTGTTGAATCCTATACAAAAATAACTAAGTTAGAACTTAAAACAAAAGTTCACTTCACAACATTTTAGGGAATGTTTGGAAGGGGAAGCAAGAGTAGCTGAGAAAATCCAGGGCCTATAGCTTTAGTTATATCAATTTAAGATTTCACTTGAGAGAGAGGGGAGGGGGGGGATGATTCAAGGCCAACCTTTGCCATGTTTAGTATTTTACCTTCATCTTGATGCTGGATCCAGATGAAAGAAGATCGGTTAAAGATGCCAACGCATTCAATTTTTCTTCAATGTTCAAGTCTGAATATTCACTCTCCATCAGTCCTAATAACCATGTTTCTCCAGGATGGCTCTCATCAATTTCAGTGTACACTTGCAGCATATTATTTTTAATTTTATGACTGCTTGCACGCTTCAATTTTCTTATACTGGAGTTTATGGAATCACTTTCAAAATCATCACCACTGCTACACGTATCAATGTTATTAAGTTCATCATCAACACTACCAGAGTCCTCCGTATCTGAATGAGATTCATCACTGTCCTTCATAACATTGCTCATACGCAATCGGTATGCAGTTGATGAAATCTTTTCAAATAAAGAAATATCACTTGAAAGCGTGGAATATATCAAAGACTCAAGTTCCTCATTTGTGCCGGCAAGGTTTAATCCAGCAATCTACATAATATCAAAATACAGTTGAAATTCATCAGTAATAAAGGGAAATATTATAATAAAATGAATCAGATAACAACAGTTAGTTACCTGCGTTGACTTTGCCAGTTCAGATACTTTGCATCCAATGTTCCCTCTCTCAGACAAGATGTTAAACAGCTCACACTTCAAAGTGCCAGGGCATAGACCATAGTTTACAAGAAGATTCAATTCCTAAAAAACAAAGCACAAGGCTACGCCTTAAAACCAAAACATGCACTAACTGAAAACTTTGAGCAGCAGCCAAGAAAAGCCTATTGAAATTAACAGAACAAAAATTAACAAAATCTCCTTCAAGCAACACCTGCCATTAAAGATTAAATTTTACACAAAGAACATAGTGTTATTGATAAACAAAAGGCATACACAAATTCCCTGGATATTCAAGAGATTCAGAACTTCTACTAGCCACAATGATAACTCAACTAACTCCTCTCGATCCCTCTTCCTATTTATAAGCAGCATGCGTTATTTATTTCTTCAAACAGACCTACCATAACCCTAGCTATATCAATTGAAAATATACAAAGGAGCATATATGAGATGCCAAACAGAGTGGTTTTGGCAATTGAGCTGGATTTATTGGAATTTGAAAATTAGGTGCTAAAAGCTTCATAACAGTTTGGTAGTAGAAGAGTCTGATGAAATTGATGTTTTTTGGCAAATGTTATTGCCAATACTATCATGGAGTGGATAGTACAATGGTAATTAGTAAATCAAAGAAGATGATGACTTTTTTATTTTATTTCTTTTGCATTTTAAATCCAAAGAGACATCTTTCCTCTCTTGGAAATTGGAAGGTATGGATGGCCAAAAGAAAGACATTTTTAACATTGTTAGAATAGTGGATTAAGCCTAACTCAACCCTACAAAACTGGCTTGTAAGGTGAGGGTTGCTTTCCACTTATATACTATTCAATTGCCTAATAGTCGATGTGGGACTTGAGTTTTTCCCAATACACCCCCTCACGTCCAGCACTATTGGGCTTGGTACGTGGATAAATGGTGGGTGGCCCTTTTTAATGATCTAGGATTGGAGGGACTTGGGTTTTTCCCAATACACCCCCTCATGCCTATGAGACATGCATCAATGGTGGGTGGCCCATTTTTAAAGTGGATCTAAATGGCTCTGATACCATGTTAGAATAGTGGATTAAGCCTAACTCAACCCTACAAAACCGGCTTGTAAGGTGAGGGTTGCTTTCCACTTATATACTATTCAATTGCCTAATAGTCGATGTGGGACTTGGGTTTTTCCCAATACACCCCCTCACGTCCAGCACTATTGGGCTTGGTACGTAGATAAATGGTGGGTGGCCCTTTTCAATGATCTAGGATTGGCGGGACTTGGGTTTTTCCCAATACACCCCCTCATGCCTATGAGACATGCATCAATGGTGGGTGGCCCATTTTTAAAGTGGATCTAAATGGCTTTGATACCATCTTAGAATAGTGGATTAAGCCTAACTCAACCCTACAAAACCGGCTTGTAAGGTGAGGGTTGCTTTCCACTTATATACTATTCAATTGCCTAATAGTCGATGTGGGACTTGGGTTTTTCCCAATAAACATTATTGATATTGTTATAACTTACTTTTACCATGCCTAAGTAAATATCCTCCATGTATTGCCTTCAGTTACATGACATACATGATTCAAATATTATTTACCTCCCTCGATCTGCCAAAGTAGATGAAAAACAAGAAAAAAAGATGTGTGTCGTTTAGGATAGGCAGCTTATGCAAAAAAATTATATTAATAATCAAAGGGCTCTAGAATATTTGATCTTATGTAAATACATGCATACTTAATATAAACATGCTAAAGATAAATCAGACCAGATCTAGAATAGGCATGTTTGGACTTTGAAATACCTTGCTAAGGACCTCTCTACGTAAGGAACCTTGTTTTGAACCAAATCCAGAAGCAACCAGCACCTGACGGAGTATTTCAATCCAAGTAAGAGAATTTAGAGATCTTCTCCAGAAGTCCAGGGAATATTCTTGATTTTCAACCTGCCAAATCATTATTAAAATTAACACAGAATTAGTACTTCAGCTAAAATAGATATATGTTAAATCGCTAGTCATTCCTATATTAAATATAGAAAACAAGCAGTATGTAATAATTCACAACCTCAAAAAAGGGGGTAAGGAAACTCAGTAACTCACCGAGTGAAGCAATGCAAGAAAGTTACATGATTTATTTAAATGAGGTGAAAACCCATCGGTAAGCTCCACTTCAATGTCAGATAGAAGAAGTGTGAGAAGGGCAACATGAATCTTGCCAAGTAACATCGAGTCCTGGAAAACACATGCAGTAAAGTGAGAGACATGTTGGATGCTACTTACAATTTGACACGACTCTGATAAGATTAAAATTAAACAGAAAAAAAAAAAAAAAAAAAAACAGAAATGATTCCAAGATATAAGCATGAGTCAAAGATGACATATTACCTTATCATGAAATGCTTGAACAAACTCATCAAGAGTGAAGGGACAAATATCAACAATCATCGCATATGTATAAATGAAATGGAAAACCTGCCAAAATAAAGTTAGTTCTTCATCAATTTAATGTTCTTTGCCATTAAAAAAGAGGTTCAATAGAATAGGAAATAAGGCAAGACAGTAACTTCAGTACAGCTTGACAATGATGATGTTTGCTAATTTAAGAAAGAACTGTGTCACATAAAAAAATTAATCCAGCAGTGTAACTGATAAAATCCAAACATCAAAAATAATTCATCCAAGTTAAAACAAAAAACCATCACGATCTTTCTGACAAATAGCAAGGTTCAAGAAATTCCTTCACTTTTACATTATATAACCTATTATATTATATTCATCCTATGTTTAAAATCCAGAAGCGTAAACAAAATACAAAGAGAAGAAAGAATGTTGACCTCCTAGCCTTAAGTATTCTGTTATAACAATAATGGTAGGGAGGGATAAAAAAGAGGAGTCATGGTCTCATATAGCACAGAAGTGAGTACAGTAACAGGAGGCAAGCAAAACCTCCTCCCATGGCTGGTTCAATGCTCCCCAGCATAAGAAATTCCAGGCATGGCTAGTTTTCAGTGGCAGGTGGAAAACATAGCATGTGATCCTAGAAGTGAAATTCCACATTTCTCTTCATTTCTGATCAATAACCTTGTAATTTTTTAGGTGTTCTATGTGTTTTGATCATGTCAGTGTCTGAAACCAGTTTAATTCCACCTAAAACACTTGCCACATCTTTCACAGACAGGTTGTAACAGACGTGTCAGGTTCACAACTTCAATGACTTCACCCTCACTTAAAACACTTGTGTATGTCTCCAAAATTCCCTTATGTCTTCATGCCATCCAAATTATTAACAGAACCTGGCTTGTTGGTTTTCATGTGATTATGATTTCACTTTTTTATTCATGACTGAAGTGGAACATTCGAAAGTGAGAGAATAATATGGTGATGGGAAGGTAAAGATATGACTAGGAGAATCACAAAGTCTAAAGCCCTTAAAACTTTTCTAATTTTCTGAGATATTAGATAATGAGTCATATAATATAACAATAACAATTAAGCCTTCACCAAAATTAATAATGACTATAGTAAACTTTAGAACAAAAACTATGCTAAAACAAGAAAAATAAGACCAGCAAGCAATCCATAAGAAACTATGCTGAATTTTGGGTCTGCCATCACATGCCACTGACAAAGGACAACAAAGATAAAAAGTTAAGCTATTTCTGTAGTAAAAATGTATGTTATAAAAGAGAAACTTTAGTGGATGAGTGTAGAAACACATCTGGACATACGACATGTAACAATATGTAACAATTAACAAATACATGTACATTAACATAATCATATCTTCCAAGTCACAACTGATTGATCATATGCACCTTAAATAATTTCTTCACAATTTCTGGAGACGAGTCCCAAGGTTGCAAACGGATAGGTTTCTTCATCTTGACAGTGTCTGGGGGAAACTTCACTAGCACATCTGCAAGAAGCCGCATGTCAGTGACTGGAATTAAACAGAACATTCCAGCTTTATAACACCATTACTCATTTGAATAGATCACAGAATACAGGTCAATTTTTATTCATTACAGAATCACCTGTACAAAGTGAACGGCCAAGCATTCCACTGGAAGCAAGATGATCAGAACACATAAACAGATCGGTTCCTTCTTGCAACTCCCTCAGCTCTAACTCTTCATCATCAATTAACATTGAAACTCGATCAACTCCATCCTCGGATAAGGCATTATCCAAAGCTAGTTCACATTTTTCCTTTGGTGGCTGATTCAGAGTCACATATAGGTTCAATTCCCCCTGCCAGATAAGAGAAACTCAAAAAACTTGCCAAACCATTCAACAGTAAGCACAAAAATGTACATTCAACTTTTCTAATTACCACTCTTCTTTGCATGGAAAGTTTCCTCTTATCCTGCGATTTATTTCTCTTGCTCTGCATTTTATTTTTTGGCATTCCCTGTTCACAAAATAAAAAAATATGAAATTTATTATTATTAACCAAAAGTTGCATGTTGATTCATGTATTATAGAAAGAAAACAGTGTGAGCATAGCATTATGGGTTTAGATAACTTACGTTCATGTTTACTGTATTGCATGACCTGTTGTTCCCATGGACTGGTTTCTGTCTTGTAGAATTAGATATTAGAGGAACTTCTTGGCCAGCAATGCCAAAACCAATGGGAAGGTCTCTGGAATCAGGATTTGTTGCCCTCCAAACTGTCATCAGACCTTTGCCAATACCGTGTTTCCTCACAGGTGCTTTTGTGTTACAATCCACAGGACTTTGAATTGCACTCTTGGAAACCTGAGGAAAGAGGACTTATGAAAATGTAAAGGCATGCTAAAAGATACATCAAAAGTCTTCCTTGGGATACTAAATGTTACCTTCCTCTTTTTGGTGGAACCTTGGTCCTCTTGACAAGCAGAAGTGAAATATTTGGGTCCTAACCAATCAAAGAGGAAATGGCAAAAATAAGGCTAGTTAAAAAAATTATAACAGTGGAATGCAAAAGAAATAATGTTATACTTGAAATAGCAGATATGGCTGAGAAGTGAAAAGCAAATTATGCATATATTTGTGAGGTACAAGTGCTCAGTGGAAGAAATTAAAAAATAAGTGTCCATTTTTACCACTCAATTTTCAATTGATCCCAAACAATTTATTTTCTTGCACCAGAAAGAGTAAGAGAACATTTGTAATGATTAATAAACAAAACATTATAAAACGTAGTTTAATTTCATATTGAGTATAAATATGAAGCTCAACTAACGAGTATTGAAATAATTCTACTCCCCTCCATCTACACTACAATCAAAGAAAAGGACAATATTGCACCAACTCTAATACAAAGTTCTTCCTTGAAAGAGTCATATTCCATTCATGCCCTATTGTTCTTCCAAAGTTATGATCATTCAATTTTATTCAAACATGAGGAAAATTATACATGTGATTAAGAAAACACATTAAGATTATACCCCATGTTTTATGAAACCTAAGCTCCCTCTTGCTTTATTATAGAATACATAGCTGAATTTTCATATAGTATATGTAATTGGTAAATAATAGCAATAATAATGAAACAAAAATAACTAGGACGGATATTTTTCAACTGAAAGTTTATAAAGCGGGTAAGAAGGTCGTAGATAACTATTTTTAAAATTTAATTTCTTTAAACTGAATAATCCAGCTTCTAAAATTACCAAACAGACGCAAGCTATTCCATTTATCTAGATTTGTTTTTCAATTCAAAAGCCTAATACTGTATATGTTGCAACTTGCAATGTACAGTAATTAATCAACAAATAAAATACAAAAAAAAGTCACTGAATCCACTGCCGATAATCATTCAATATCAAACAGGACTAACCTGTCCCTATCAAATACAATAAAAGAAACTGCAGATAATTTCAGTTTGGATAAACTTCTCAAAAAAACACTTTTAAGAGAAGAAAATAAGAAAGAAAAATGAAATAAGTTTCTGGATTACGTATAAACTAATTTATAGAAGCTCATCCATATTAATTTTTTCAAAACATAAGCTAATTTTACTTTATAAAACTACTTATTCCATATTTTTCTTCTTATTTTTTGTTGCATGAAACACTCAGAGAAGTTTATCGAAATAAGCCCAAAGTATTATTCATTTATTCGGTAGAATAACCATAAATCTCTTCAAACGCACCAGGAGGGAAATCAAATTCCTGACCAAGTGGAGGACCACCCTTCCGCAACACGTTGTTCACAATATAATCAGTTGTAAGCAGCTCCTGAAGACATTTACGCTTTTGCTTTTTCTTAACATTCCTCGTCACAGCCATATCGTATCTTGAAGTTGAATAAGCGTTTCTCGCAGCAGCATGCGCGCCAAATTCCTGGCGCGAAGAACTATACGACGGGACTATCACTCCATTTCCACCGTTATGCCTCTGCGCCGTGCGCTTCTCATAGCCTTCCATTACCCTCAGTGTTCAGTGCTTCTCATCTGCGTCAAAAAAAAAAATCAAAGAGACTCGAAATTAGAGTTCGGAAATGACGCAGAAACGCGAGGCGAAATGAATTATGCGGAGAATATGCAATCCGATGAAACACTAAAATTGGTTGAATTGGATTAGGACGGTTGAGTGTGAAGTGAGAAAAATGAAAGGGAAAGAGAAGAGTGATTGGATAGAGATGTGAGAAATTTACAGCGATTAGTGATTGGAGAGTGTGGAAATGAAATGAAATGACGCAGGGGAAGTGAGTTGAAGATGTGAAAGGAAGCAGAGGAGGATAATGCCAGCAGAAGTAGGGTTTTGGGTTTTATGGAAGACGATAAATATCTCTCTTGTTTTACCAAAACCCATTGCAGCGGAAAAAAAATATCAAAACTAAATAATTCTTCTTATTGGGCTCTGTTTCAGTTCAGCCCACTCAACGTAAATAAAAAATTTGGATGATGATAAATACACCTCCGTTTTCATATAAACATACCCCTTTTTTTTATAAATATATAAAATTTCTAAATTACTTTTTTTTTTTAAATATATATATATATAATTTCTAAATTTGTACCTTTCACTCTTCTTCTTTCTTTTTTTCTCTTCCCTGCATCCCTCTTCTTCTTTCTTTTTCCCGCATCCCGCACCTCTGTTCATTCTCTTTCTTACACCCCTCTTTTTCTTTGTTTTTCTCGCACCCCTCTTCTTCTTTCTTTTTCCCGCACCCCTCTTTCTGAAATAGTAAAGTTTTTGTTCTGAAAATTACTTTCCAAAATAATAAAGTTTTTATTCCAAAAAATACTTTCCATAATAGTAAATTCTTATTCAGGAAAAGTTTTGTTACATAATTCCGGAAAGTACTCTCCGAAATGCTAAAATTAAATTTGGAATCTTATTTTTCGGTATGACAAATTAAACTTACGTGTTTCTTTATCTCCTCATCCACTACCGTCGTTTACGATTCTATTGTCCATAAGTAATGTTAAATAAGTTAAAAAAAATTATAAATATAAAATGTAATTTAATATATTAATTTGTACCTTGTATTGAATGTAGAGAATAATGAAGATTGAATGAAAAATTAGGGTTTAAGAAATAATAGAGTAGAAAGTGAAAAATAGAATTTAAAAGATAGAAAGATAAAATATGATTATGTTGATTATAAAAGAAGAAAAATCAAGAATGAAAAACGAAAAAGAATAAAATCATCAAAAAATGACTAGAGAGATGAAAAAGGAGAATGAGAAAAAGAAGAAGAAAGAAAAAGAAAAATGATGAAAAAAAGGTAAATAAAAAACAAATTTAAAAATAGAATTTAAAATAAAAATTTAGTTAGAAGGATATTTTAAAAATTTTATTTTAAAAAAGAGAGATTGAAGGTGTACTTATAAAAAAAAAAAAAGGAGACAAAATAAAAAAAATTTTATTAAATTAATGATAATAAAAAAAAATTATTCTGATAATTCAGACTTTAATATCCACGTATAATATTTAATAATCCACCACAAATCAATTATAAATCGTCATTAATGATTTTTAATATATTTATCATAAAAATTTAACAAACTTATAATTAAATAATACTTTAAAATTGTTTACATTACTAATACATATACGATATGAAAAAAATGATTGTGAAGGAAGACGTTATTAAAAATCTAAAGTTTCTTCATGAGATTAATTATTGACAAATTGATGTATATTTTCGATAGAATTATTTGTTTAAATTTATTAAAAAAAATAAAAAAATGAATAGTTTTTTTAAAAATATTTTACATGCTTGTCCAAATTACTTTTTAAGAAGAAAAAAGACAATTTTTTTTAGAAGCAATTCATGTTTCTTTGGAGATAATTTTTTAAAATGAAATTTGTCTTTAAAAATTTCCTTTTAAAAGATATCTTTTTATAATGATTTTTTAAAATTCTAAATAAATTGAAGAGAAAAAAATATTATGATGTATGAAATATGATAAAATTATTAATTTTTATAAAAATGTGTACAACTTTCTTGTCTTTATTTTTCTCCTTAACATCATTTTTTCAACTGCCTTTTACATTATTTGTTAGTTTTAATTACTCTGCTTTTTCTCCTTTTTTTTTCTCTTTTCTCTATGAATTATATTTTTTTAATACAAATAATATTTTTATTTTTATAATTAACTAATTAGTTGGTGGTGTAAAAAAATTCAAACTAACAATAAGTAAAAATTAAACTCTAACATTGTATACGATTTATTTTTTATGCCCATTATTTAATTATGGGTAGAAAATATCTATAATATTAGTAGTAGAATATAATTGAAATATATTAACATCGTCATTTAACGATTATTTGTCATTTATAGTAAAGTTGTTAATCATTTTATTAGTTACTTTAAAAGTCGTGGTTAATGTAATTTCTAATTATATAATAGTATAAAAAAAAGTCCAAATGTGATGTTTACAAAAGCAGTTAATAGTAATTATTTAAAAAATTATTATTCTATATTCACATTTTAAACTATCATTATCTTTAATCATAATTATAGTCCAGTTCATAATTATTTTTCATGACACCATTTTGGTGTGAAATGCATGCTATAAGAATGTTATTTGTGAGTTAAATTGCCTGATAGGTATTGATTTCGTCAAATTAGAGAAGCTGTGACACATCACTTCTCACCATTTTTATAGGCAAATTAATAAGTGTGTTGATTAGTTAGCGATCGATTATTCTTCTTATAATCATATAACTATATATTATTAGTACTTTACTGATAAAAAAAAATGCTTTAAATGTTTTACTTTTTAGAGTTTAATTTTTATTTGTTGTAATTTTCTTATTGTTGAAAAAATCACATGAATAAAAAATTATCATTAGAACCACTGGTAACTTTTTTTAAATACTTAAAGTATAAAATAATTCTCAATATTTGAATATTGAGAATATATCTTCCAATTATATATATATATATATATAACTGCACGAAAGTTTTTTATACTGATAAATAAAAAATTCTCATTTCACTTTTATCTTTTTCATTTTATTCTTAATAAATATACCATGAATCACGATAGTTTTATTATTTTCTCTCTTTAATAAAGAGATGTTGTGTGCTTTTTTCGTTAATTATTTATAAAATTTGAAAATTTGACATTGATGTTAATTTTGGACAGGGAGAGTTAAAAGTTAAAACTCACGAGTTATAAGTGCGTTTTATTTTTTCGAATTTAGATCCTAAATCCTAAACCCTAATATTTTTTTCTATTAATATTGCAGGAGAGAGGCTGGAGAGAGAATATTGCAGGAGAGGATTCAAATTGTATTTTTTCCTAATATTTTTAAAGTTAAACGACGCAATGTCTGTTGTCGTATGAATGAAGCGGATAAATTTGGTTTAAAGCAGTGGCCAGTAAAGCGTAAAGCGACACGTCGTGCGACCTAGACGACACGGCCGCTATAATTAGGGTTTATGGCATCCATGAAATAGATCAATTTGGAGGGAGAGGAAGAGAGAAAAAAGAAAAAAAGGGAAGTTGAATCCAATGGCGTCAAGGGTTTCTCTGAAGGCGAAAGGAAAAAGCTCAAAGGGATCGAAGGCAACGGAAGAGCGATCAGCGAGCGAGTACCTGAAGGAGTGGACGACATGGACGATGAGAAAAGCGAAGGTTATCACACACTACGGATTCATCCCTTTGGTCATCATCATTGGTATGAACTCTGACCCTAAGCCCCCACTTTCCCAGCTTCTCAGCCCCGTCTGATCCATCATCGCCGCGACGTCGTTTTTTTTCTTTCTTTCTTTTGTTTTCCCCCTTTTACATTTGTATGCTTAGTTCTGGATCAACTTTCGCTTCGACATGGTGTGTTCCAAGTGCCTTAGCTTGTTTGCTTTCGGATAATTTTCGAAGACGTAGTAGTAAATAATTCGCTTTTTATAATTGCAATCTTTGCGTTTTCATTTGATATTCTCGCTGGATTATGATTTTGATGGATGGTATACTGTTGATGAATACTGGAAAATTTCTGTGTTACTTTAGGGTTTCGATTTCGTAAGATTTACTGCATCAATTTGGTTTTTTTTTTTCTACATATATTACAATTTAGCTCAGGATCAATGGATGTCATGTGAGAATTTTTCGAGACCAAATTGGGGGCGGGGGATTGATGATTCTTTTTTCCTGTGATTAGAAAAGAAAGATGAAAAATTGATTAGTGCTGGATACATTTCTCCTTAGGTATTTTTAAGAGAAAGAAATAAAAAAAATGAAATAAGTTTTTTTTTTTTTTTAGCTCCTGCATAAATTAATTTGTAGGAATTTTTTCATATTGGTTTTTCCTAAAAATTAAAAGCTAGTTTTAGTTTATAGGGAAATTCATTTCATTTTTTGTTGGATACATTAATGATCATCCAAAGAAGCTCTTTGTCTTGTAAGTTGCAAATGATTTTCTTCTGTGTGGGTTGTACCTCAAAAGAACGAAGATGGATATTTTTGGTTTGAGTAATGATTTTAAGAGGGGGACAAATAGAAATGGTAAACCAGCAGAGCTTTCCTCCTTCGTGACTGATATGGCTGCTGAGCATTCCAAATTGATTTGGCAAGTTTTGAGCACGACGAAACTGCCATCAATTTTGTCAAGATTGAGGATTGAGAAATTCCATGAAACTCAGTTTTCAATTATCTTTTGATAGCGTATTGGTTTACCTTTCTATTGAGTAAACCAATATAAACAAGCCAGGAGTTGGATATTGCAGGTTCAAGTCATTTGAATTGAGGAATGCACCAAATTAGTGCTTGTATGGGAACGACCAATTTAATCACTTATTTTCTTAAAATTAACAAGTATTTCTTTAAAATAAGCTAATGAAAATAAGCTACTTGAACTTGCTTATAAAGATAATCTAGTTTATAGACTAATCACGTTTTTATCTTCATTAATTTGTAATGAAATCTCTTTTTACTCGTTAACTTTTAATCTTTTATATCATTTTATATTTATCAACTAGTTTATTAGTCAATATTATCAAACATTTTTAATTTTTAATTCAATTAGATAGCTTATTACTTTTCATCTCGTAGTTTATATATAAGCTTCAACTGACGTGCAAGCAAATTTATCAATATCCTTGCTGTGCAAGTCTGGCTATAATCGGTTCTGTTTATACAGTATATTATCTGTTAATAAATTGGGTTCTGTTTTTACTTTTTTTATACATGAGATTATCAATTGATATTTTTGATTGGCGCTCATTTGATTTTATTATTTGGAAAGGGCTTACAACATACAATTCTTAGTAAAGGCTTTTTATTGATTAAATTTTATTGAAGATTATAAAATTATGATAAAAAATTATTGAGTAAAATGCGTGATCCGTCACGTTTATGAATTTTAATAATTTTCAATTAAAAAAAGTGTCTAGAGTGTGTTTTTAACATTTTTGTTATGGGAAGTTTTGTGCAAAATTTGTCGATCCATAACAAGTCAAATACAAGACACTCTTTTAGTATGCGTTCACCTTCTCAAGATCTCAAATTAACTGTCTTTTCTGGTAACTCAATCATGCATGGGGGTGCTTAATTGTTTAAGGACGTGTTTGGTAATTAAGCGAGTCACTCGTCGTGATCTTCTGAAATAATTAATAATTGCTGGTGTTTGTATAACTCCAAGAATCGTTTTTTATCCCCAAAATTATGGTGAAAAAAATTAGTGTAAATTATTTGATATTTTGATTTTCAAAGTGGTTTTGTAATTAATTTTGATAGAAGTGAAATTTAATTTAATCACACTATAAGCATAAGCTGAAGTTTTGCAAATTTTCAATGAAAATTAGACCCTATAGTAATTCAGAGAGTTATTTGTTAATAATTGCAAATTAGATGCAGTCATGGAAACCTTGTGAGCTTGACTACAATTATTTCAGATATTCAATTTATCTGTAGTAAATTATATTTTTGTAATTTATCTTTTTTTTAATATTTATCATGATCCTTAGTTTTTTAAAATGTTTATTTTGATTTTTTATCTTCTAAATTTAGATAAATTTAGTCCTTTTGGATCTTTTTTCGATTGATTTAAGACTTGAAACTTTTCTTATAAGATTCGGTTATATAAAAACTATGCGATGCAATTGAAATTCAAACTAAATGTGTTATAAATATGATATAAAAAATAATATTAAAAAAATTTAATTTCATGTTATTTTTTAATTGTTCATGAGATATATTTTTTATATAATTTTCACTAAGTTTATGTTCCTTTTGGATTCAATATAATTACATTTCATGATTTTTATTTAAATGAATCTAATATTATAAGTTCCAAGTTTCATCAATAAAAAAAATTGGTTCACAATCTAGTTACAAAATTAAAAGATCATTGTTTGAGAAGGATAAAATTGATTCAAATAAAAAAATAAAGAATTAAAATGAAACTAAAAATAAATTAAAAAAATAAAATAAAATATCAAAAGTATAATTTAGTTTATTAAATATAAATATAAGTTTTAATATGAAACTTAAATTCTCTCTCGATAAGTTGATTTCTCGTACATTCAATTTTTGCACGAACCAAAGAAGAAAAAACAGGGAGAAAAAATGAAAGCATTTTTTTTCTTTGTAAATTATAATTGAGTTTTAAAAGTTAATATATATATATATATATATATATATGTAATATTTGGAATTAGAAATACTCGATAATCTTAATATATTTATCGGTGACTTTGGGGTCACTTTCTGTTTGTGCACCAATTATTATTGGAACCTTGGAAGAGTCAAAAAGCTGGCCTAGCTAGGCTGTCTATGATTGTAGGATATAGACGGTGAAAGGTAGAACAATTTTAATTGCAAATTTGTAATACACCATGAAACTCCACAAAAATGTGTTACTTTAAACTAAAACCTAACCATAATAATGTATAGGTTAATTAAAATCATAGTCAATAAGGAAAAAGAACACTTAAAAGAATTAGAATTAGAAAGAAAAAAAAATCTACAAAATCATATTATTCATCATGAGTTGAGAATTCCTTAAATAGTAGCATAGTTAAATAAATAGAAATTATCTAAGTTAGAAATTTCTACATTATATTCCAGAAACTTAAAAGATCTATTAAAGGGAGAATATATCATTAAAACGGTAATATATATATATATATATATATATATATATATCATCACACCATAAAACAATTTCTTTATTGTCTAGGCAATTAATAGCTAAGCATATTAAAAAATATATTAAATACCTCTTTTGGTCTCTTACAATATTCTTTGTTTCAATTTAGTCTCACTTTAATTTTTAGTTTCAATTTGGTCCCCAATAATTTAAATCGTTCCAATTTGGGACTTCCGTCTAAATGAATTAAACGGAGTTAACTAGTGGCCACGTGGATACCAGGTGGATGCCACGTAGATGTCACGTAGGTGGATCCAAAAATACTTGAATACACCTGGAACCAGAACGGCCCGTTCTGGTTACATTATTTGTGTGTAAAATTTACACCTGGAACGGGCCGTTCCAGGTCCAAAATTAACACATCAACAGTGTAACCAGAACGGGCCGTTCTGATCCAGAATTTCCTGCACAAAAAAATCAAAATACAAAGCATTTTTTATAGGGAAAATACAAAGCATTTCAAACACTAGATTTAGTAATATTGTTAATGAGGATTAATAACTTCAATCGCTAAACATTTGGGCTATACAGTATATCATTAAGGATGATGCAGTGTATCACTAAGGACAATGGTAACAAGTTTTATTTCATTGTTAGTCAAACTGGAGTGAACCACTTACTACCAAATTGACACTATACAGTCAAGTATAAAATGAAACAATGTTTTTCCTTAAAGTCATTGACGATGTACCCCAACAATAACAACCTGTTCTTGAGGAGGTACCCCTAAACCCTGAATTTTATTTTCAATTTTTGAAATACATTGCGGCATTTTAATCAAGATTTTGAACTGGATAAATTCAAATCAAAGAAATATTTTGGAAGGTCTTATCTTATTTGATTTTCTTTTTTTTAGTTTTATTCATAAATGAATATTAATTTGTTGTATTTTTTATTTATTATATATCTATTAATATAGATATAATAAAAAAATATAATAAAAAGCATGGCGTTCTGGAATGGGTCGTTTTGAATTCAGAACGGGGCGTTCTAAAACCAGAACGGCCCCTAAACCCTAAACTCTAAAATCAGAACGGGTGGTTCTGGTTTCAGGTTTTTTTTAAGAATTTTGGCGTCCACGTGCGCATCCACATGACATCCACGTAGATGCCACGTGGCCAACAGTTAACTCCGTCTAAATCATTTGGACGGAAGTCCCAAATTGCACTAATTTAAGTTATTGAAGACCAAATTGAGACAAAAAATTAAAGTGAGACTAAATTAAAACAAAATAACATTGTAAGGGACCAAAAGAGGTATTTAACCTAAAAAAACATAAATATGTACACATAAGATTTATCCAAATGATTATATATATATATATATATATATATATATATTAATTAATGTTTACGATAACCTTATATTTTAGGATGATACAAATTTTAAAATAACATAAAATTAATATATATATATATATATATATATATATATATATATATAACAAGTTTCTGTATAATATTTATTAAATTAATAAAGAATTAATAGAAAAATGTTAAAAGAATTTTGACAAAACTATAAATAATATCGATATAACTTATTCAAATATACCACTCAAGTATAAATTTGACAAGTGTGTAAAACAACTAGTAATAAATATTTTAGTTTAATTAGAGTTTTGAGTTCAAATTTTACAATTTTATTAAATATTTGAGGAAGGAATTTTATTACTTATAGTAGTCCTATCAGTTGAAATAAGATTTTTTTTTTTTATATTAAAGATACTCGTAGTTTTTATATATATAAAATAGAACTCACCACTATTGCACTTCTTAAAATTGGATGGATTCCCACAATAACTAGGAACATATTCTCTAATGGACTATTTCATTATTAACTATAAATTATTAAAAACAATAAAATTGTTTAAATTTCGTCGTTTATTTAGTTAATTTCCTTTTATAATAATAAATGTATGCTAGAAAAAAAAAATATTAACAAGTGCCTTATTAACAACACTTTAGACCTGCCAAACTGATCATCCACATTCAGAGCATGCATGGCATGAAACACGGTTTTGACTTTCTTTTATCATCCTTGCTTCTTGTTAGTGCATTCTGTTTGACAATTTTAATCGTCTCTCATTTTAATTGTGTTCTTCCATTCAACTTTGCTATTGATTAGACTAACGAATATTCAATATCAACATACAATTATGCTGCTTAAAAGAAAACTTACTATTTTCTCTCTATCTTTCATTTGGTGGGCATAAGATTCACATTGCCTTTCCTAAAGATTGAAAAAGTAAATAGAGATTATATTTTATATATGAATTAAGAGTGCTAGCTTTTATTCTTATGGATTTTTTGTCCCGCGAGCTCTTTTTAATTAACACAAAACTTAATTCTAATGCTATTATTTAATAAAAGAGTTAAAAGCGAATAAGTTTTAGTTTAGCAAATAGGTTCTCCAAATGATATGGACGTAAAGACATGATGTTGATATAGTCTGTGATACATATATAATGTGGCACTAACATAACTTAATATTGTAATATATAAAATATTTAAAAATATATTAGATTTTCATTCGATGGTGCTAATCTCGATTTGACAATAACATAACGTGATAATGCAATATGCGAAATATTTAAAAAATATATTAGATCTCTCACTTTATTAATGTGACAACAACGTAACATTAATATAACATGTGAAATATTTAAAGATGGTATTATATATATACGGTTAATTATAATAATTAATCATTGAGCTAATAATTATTTTAATATATAAATAAATAGTATAAATATATATAGTTTAATTAGTATCAAAATTATGCATATATATATATATATATTCATAAATCTAAGATGAGGAGATTTGAGAGAAAACGTAAGTAATACCAATATATTGTAGCCATACATTATAAAAATCAGAGTACCATATAAATATGTTTTGTAATTGATTGAATAAAAAATATTAAAAGATATATTATTTTTGTTAAGAAATTAAAAGATATATTTGACTCTTATTTATATAGAGTTTATCGTAGGTTTAATTCTATAGGTAACTATTAACTTCCTAACTAAAACTACAACTAGGTGAGCTTCTAATTCATGATCTTTATTATATATATTTACTAGTATTGACATGGAAAATAATATTAATATTGATAATGTCACTAGCAAATTGATACTAATAATATTGATAGTATCATTAATATATTGATAGATAAAATAGTAATTTAATAATATAAATATATGAAAATGAAGTTAATAAAAATATATGATATAAATATAGAGTGGGATAATTGATTAAACGTTAGTCGTGAGTTTGTTTTATAATTGTACTCCGAAATCTTTTTGCATTCTAGTCATATTTTTTAAATTTTGGCATGTGTGCAATTATGGTGACTATTTCAATTCTTTCTTCTTGTTTTCACTTTTTTACTTTGTATTTTCTTTGTTATTTGTTTTTGGCATTCTAGTTAAACATAATACTTAAGTTTAGACTTTTTTTTTTTTTTACAGAGTTTAGACCCTTTAACTTGTTAAAGTAATTTTCTTGATCATTTATTTACTTATTACAAAATAGATTTCTTGAACAAGTTTTTAAGATAAGTCAATCATTTATATGTATAAATTAGAAGTCAAACATATCTTGAAAACTCACTTGTTGAGTACTAGGAAATATCACTCAAAAAGTCTCTCAACTAATAGAGATAATTGTGTGTATATAAATTCATATTCATAATTTTATTTGAATGATGTGAGACCTTACTTGTATATCTCAACAAAATAATCTACCGTATTAATTTTTACCTCCCCTTGTAAATTGGATGATTGCATTGTTTGTTCAAAAAGGGAGATGAATCATGGATAGTGCATACAGGGGGACATTTGAAGGAACACATGGTTTACTGGTATTCCATAATTGATTTGCCTTGGACATAATAATAGGAGAATTTTTACTTTACTCAATCAATCATTTGAGAGATTAGTTCTTGGGTTAAATTTATGTCATATCATTAATTTTAAACTATGTCATCATTTTACATTTTAAGGATATGGTAATTAACTAGTGGGAGGATAATTTGGAAAACCCTAATGAGTATTTACCAGGATGGTGGCATTAAAGAAGTGACACTTTGCCTTGGCATTGTTTGATTTTTTTTAGTACCCGAGGTTTTGAGATGATGTAGTGCAACTTCAGCACAGTATCACAGTTGTCATTGCTCTTGGTTGGATAGTTTGAGATGGTTGTTTGGTATTTTGAGTATGTCAATTTCAATAACAGTGGAATAAGGCTCACAACATGAGTTGTCACTGTTGGGGCTATAAGAAAATCAATATTCGCAACTTCTTATTCTCTCTCTTTCAATGGGTTATGGCGTTGTGCGACCCACTCTTGGTGGTCTTGTGTCAAAGGTTCTTTTACTCGAAATAACCTACATTCTGCCATCGGAATTGCTGAATATTACTGCATATGTTGGGACCATCAATGTTGTATCCAGAAGGGCTAGGCTCCTTCCAGTTGTTCCGCACCTTCCTGTCTTCTTTCACCTAAGGTTATAAAATACGTAATTGATAATTAGTTTTCTGTTTTTAAAAAAATACTCTCTTTATTTTTTACTATAAAAAATAAAACAAATTTTTTAAATATAAATAAATTTAACTACTTTTATTTTATTCAATATATAGTTTTTTAGTTGTATTTTTTTACATCTATATTAAGGATAATTTAGAAAAATATTATAAAAATAATAAAATATAATACAAATAATAATTATTTTTAATTATTTTTACTTATAATAAAAAAATAAATAAAGTAACTGATAAGGAGTTAAAAATAAATAATAAAAACTTAAATAAAATAAAATAATTTTTTTTTATTTTAGATGCAACATCATTAATCAACATATTTATTTTATTGATTCATCTCGGAAAAGGTATCAAAATAATTAATTTTTAAAAGTATCATAATAATTCCCTAATGATAATTACAAAATTGCACAAATTCAGTTGACGAAGTTTTATCAGAAATAAAATTTAAGCTATGATCGATAATGATTAATGAGCTATTCATTTTTTTTTATTTTATTCATATCCACTATTTCAGACCAAATAACGGGCTTATATTTTCATAATATATCATTTCACATAATCACATCATGGCAAGGAGGACTACATTGTGGCACTGCGATAACTTTTCGAGGATAAGATATTTCAACCGTAGTTATCATGTATAAAAGAAAAAATATGGTATGGTATTATACCTAAAAAGCCATTGTCAACAACTGGGTTTTGACGAGTCAAGAAAGCACACTAATGAACTCATGCACCATGTCTTCTCAACTTGCCTTTATTACCACATAAAACTCTAATTCTCTTTGTTTATGATGCTCTTCAATTTGGAGAAAGCCTACAATAATGACAAACCTAAGGAACTTGTCCGATTAGCACACTAAATTAAATGCTATTCAATAAAAAGTTTTAATTAATAACTAGAATCAAGATAATTCGTGCCTTTAATAATTATACATAAACAAATATTAAGAGATATATGAAAAAATTTATTTTTATTTTTATTTTTACATTTTAAGAAGTATAATAGTTCACTAAAAAGTGAAGACCAAATGATGATTATCAAAATGTATTCCTTTTATATTAGGTATAGATTATAGTCAAATAAAGATAATAAAAACACGTTATATGATACTTCCTCCAGATTTAAATATAAAAAATAGATAAAATTATTCAAATATTTGACTAATAAATATAAGATTATTATTTTTTTACTTATATTTAGAATCGAATCGAGGAGAGTATTAATGAATGGAGATTATCTGACGCATCATTTAGCAACAATGTTTTGTGCATTGTACTGACTAATTTAGGATTTTTTATCCCAAATCTTGTATAATATTACCCAATTTCTTAAAGAAATTACCTTTATTTAGACGTTTATATGGGAAGAATTACAGCATGATAAAATTAACTCTGACGATATTATGGCCAGACAATATGATGTTGGACCACTGGTTCAATTGTCCTCCAGACAAGTACCTTGAGTTTTGATGGAGTTGTGGAGTGGAGGCTTCGAGCCACATGTTTATTATGCATGGTAAAATACTAGCATCATCGCATGCATATCACTTAACAAGCATGTGTTATGCTTCTTGCTCCCAAATTAAATCCAAAAAAATATATATTATGAGTATTTTAATGGAGTAATTATTATATTTTTTTTGAAAATTTTTAAACATTTTAATATAAAATATTTTGTTTGGATGAAAAATTTATAAAAAATTTATTTATTTTTTCTCACCTTCATTTTCTCTTTCAAAATTGATATAAAAAATATCAATATTTTTTTAATCATTGAATATTTAAATTATTTTATAATTACTAAATATTACTCAATATTATTTTTAAAAATTATTTAACATTTTAAAATGGCTAATATTTAGTTTTGTAAGATTAAATCTAACAAAATTAATATATATTTGTTTAAAATCAATTTTATTTATAATAAAAATAAAATTATGTTATCAAAATTTAAATTTAAAAAGTTTGCATTGATTTATCAACAAAAACAATTAAAAAAATTATAAAATTTGAAATCAAAGTAATTTAAAATTTTAATAATTTCAAATTTTTTGAATTTTCATTCAAACACAGGTGAATTTTTTGTATTGTTAAAATGGAAAAAGATAAAAGATATAGTAAGATTAATTCCAATCTGATTAAAATATTTTTTTAATTAATGAGAATTATAAAATTAAAGGGACATATCAACATTAATTTCAAGTCATTTGAAAATATTTTTTTTATCAATAATAATAATAAAATTTGAGTTTAAGACTTTATATAGTATTAGTCAGTTTGAATATAAGTTTAGAAACATTTTAAAAACTTTTCTATTAAAAAAGCTCTTTATCTATACCTATAATAAAGGATATACATTTTAGTAATCACCATTTTGCTTTCTACTTTTTAGTGGATCTTTATATCCTTAATGTAATATTTTTTCCTTATATATTTTATAACTTATAATACTTGTCTATGTATAATTATTTGAGGCACGACTCTTCTAGTTTTCAATAGAAAAAGTTCTATAAAACTCTTATAACGTGTATCTAAACATATTGTATGAACCTCAACTCTTAAGACAACATATCTTAATGATTCAAACCAAATTTAAAAACATGTTAAAATTTATTTTTTGAAATATATAATGTGACTGATAATAGAAAATATATAATCTTATTAGTAATAAATAGATTATCTTTTTTGGTATTTGCTCTTATCTTCTTTATTTTACTTTTAATAATTATACAATTTATTAGGATAAATATGTTATTTTCTCTCTTTTTTTAACAAAGACACACAATGTATTTTTTTTTTTTCACGGGTAAATAGAAGAGTAATATAGAAGTATGGATTTATATTAATAATAGATAACATTGTGGAATTGGATGATATTTGATATAATGAACTAAAAGTCTAAAAGTAATTTAATTGGCGAGAGTAACATAGAAGTGTAGATTTAGGTAGTGTTTGTTTCCGGGAGAGTACTGTATACGAGCAAAGAAAGGCGTGGAAAGTATCGTTTGTTTTTCCTGATTTGGAACGAAAGAAAGGTGAAGAAAGGAGAGGGAAAGCACTGTTGCTCTCCTCGCACAAAAGGGAAGAAAGGAGGTGAAAGACACGTAAGATTTGAAAATCTAAAAATACCCCTCCCATGCATGTGCCATGCAGCAGAAGAACGAAGCATAATCGATTATGCTGTATATATATACAGCATAATCGATTATGTTGTATATATATACAAAGCATAATCGATTATGCTTTGTATATATATACAGCATAATCGATTATGCTGTATATATATACACAGCATAATCGATTATGCTGTGTATATATATACAGCATAATCAACATAATTGATTATGTTATATGTTATACATA
The DNA here is from genome assembly GCF_000230855.2 of Cajanus cajan. Classification (NCBI taxonomy): domain Eukaryota; kingdom Viridiplantae; phylum Streptophyta; class Magnoliopsida; order Fabales; family Fabaceae; genus Cajanus; species Cajanus cajan. The sequence goes on from NC_138518.1 coordinate 75,171,422, forward strand.
TAACATAATCGTGTATATATATATATATATATATATATATATATATATATATATATATATATATATATAAAATATTAATATTTAATATATAATATTTTAAATTAATATAATTATTTAATATTAATATTTAATTTATATATATATTTTAAATATTTATTATATATATATATATATATATATTTAATATTTAATATTTAATTTATATATATATTTTAAATATTTAATATATATATATATATTTAATATTTAATATTTAATTTATATATATAAATTAAATATTAATATTTTTATTTTTTCACTTTTATATATATTAAAGTTTGTTTATTTATATTATACAATTTTTTTATATTAAAAAAATCCTATTATTTAAATATTAATATCAAAAAGTGAAAATATAAAAAAATAATACCTGTTTATAAAATTAAAATAATAATATTTTTTATTTTTATTAATATTAATATTATTTATTATAATTAGTATCATTATTATTTATTATGATTCTTATTATTTTTTTAATATTTATTTTTATTCTTATCATTATTTATTATTTTTTTAAAAATTATACTTATTAATATAATTTTATTGTAATTATTATTATTTATAATAAATAATATTATACTCATTTTTAATTTAAGGGTAAAAGTATATATCATATATATATTTATTAAATTTTAATTTTGATCTATCATTAAATTTAAAGTAAATATTTAAATTAAATTATTTTTAATATTTTTTAATTTTTTAATTAAAATTTATATATTTATTTTTTAATTATAATAATTATAAATTTTTTTAACTTAAGGGTAAAATAGTAATCTTACACAATTATCAATTAAAAAATTTATTTTTATCTATCACATCAATCAATTCACTCACAAACTTTCTCTACACTTTCCACTCACTTTCCCTTAATCCAAACAACCTCACTTTCCATTCACTTTCCCTTCAAATCTTTAATTTTCCACTCTCCCTTTTCCATCTTCAAATCCAAACAAAGCCTTAGAGAGACAAATAGATAGAAGAAAGAAAAATGTAAATGCGGTATAAATAACATGATGTAATAAAAAGAGAAAGAAATAAAAAAATAATGAAATGTGTAAATTGAGTTAATTATTCATACACTGACTACTACGATTAGCCTTAGACGGGGAAGGGTTAGGATAGCTAGAAACATGAAGACTTAAGTTCAATCTTCATTATAATCATCTTTATAATTTTTCTAATTAAAAAAAAAAAAAATCACCCTGCAGTGTAAGTGTAAATTAACTAAGTATACAAAAAAACCGTGGCAGTGTTTACATGTGGTGACTTAAATCCGGGCCTTGAAGTCATTTATTACAATTCAATCTAAAGTTCACGGAGAGGATCCTTTCCCGTAATGTGCACGTTACCATAAATTGGACCTCATCCCCATGGTTGAAAACCTTAATTCATTCTGAGATGGAGTTGGTTGGGAGATGATGTAGGGAATATTATTAATAATTAACGACAGGGATAGTCCTCGAAACCATACTTTAAAAAAAAAAAAAAAAAGAACAGTTGTCAACCGTCTTCCTCTCTCGAACAACAAGAAGAAAGAGTTGAAAGTTGAAACAGCATCACCCTTGACTCGTAGCAGAGTAACCAAAATGTCCGAACCCTCAATTCCTTGATTTGACTTCACTATCCATTCCGATTCCCTACCCTTTCTAATATTTTACTTCCTTTGCTTTTTCACTTTTTATTCATTCCTTATTCTCGCAAATTCCGATGACAATCGTCCCCGCCGGTAAGATAAACAACCGCGCCAACTAATTCCGTGCTGACCGCAGCAATGAATACGCCTCCAGACGGTGCCGCCGTCGCCGCCGCATCCAGCGTTGGCGAAGGTTACCTTTCTCTCTCTCTATCTTTTCGTTTATAACTTTGTTTTTGTTCTCTTCTTAAAATGAATTATGAGTTTGTTTAGGAGGAGAGAGAAGCATAAACTCGGAGCTATGGCATGCTTGTGCCGGACCGCTTCTCAGCCTGCCTTCGCCTGGAACTCACGTCGTTTACTTCCCTCAAGGCCACAGTGAACAGGTCCTTTACTTCACCTCAATTCACGTCGTTTACTTCTCATTCACCTTCTATTTTAAGTTTTTTTTTGTTGTCGTTGCGAACTATAACCATTCATTTTGACTCCTTGTTTCAGGTGGCAGCGTCTTTGAAGAAAAACGTGGATGCTCAAGTCCCGAACTACACCAATCTCCCCTCCAAGATACCGTGTCTTCTGCACAATGTCAAATTGCATGTATGCGGAAATTTCTGCCTATAAATGTTTGCTTCACACCATTTTTCTTTCTAATTTTTTGCATTTTTTCGTCTTTCTTTTCCCAGGCAGATCAAGACACAGATGAAGTATATGCTCAGATGACACTTCAGCCTGTAACTTCTGTAAGTACTTTTGGAGTGGAGTGTTTTATAACACTATTTAAAACTGTACAGTACTACATGCAAGACATTGAATTGCAATGTGGTGTACAAGTATAGCTCTATTGTATCCTAATTGCGAAAAGATTCGATGTTGGAAAAAATCTTTTTAACTTTTGCTAGAAATTTGGAGAACATACTTCTGCATGTCCCTACACAATGTTTCCAATTTCATCTAATTTGTTGATGTTATGTTTGTAGTTCGACACCGATGCGTTGTTAAGATCAGATATTTCTCTCCGGTCCAGTAAGTCACAACCTGAGTTTTTCTGTAAACAACTGACGGCAAGTGATACGAGTACTCATGGAGGTTTCTCTGTACCCCGCCGTGCTGCTGAGAAGATTTTTCCCCCTCTTGTAGGCGATGTTTCCTATTTTAGTTCTTCATGTACGGAGTGAGAGTTTGATCTAGTTCCTTTTTTTTTTCTTTTTTTTTTTCTTCTATATATAGGATTACTCTGTACAACCTCCTGCTCAAGACCTCGTGGCCAGGGATTTGCATGATAATACTTGGAGATTTCGCCATATATTTCGTGGTATGTTTACATAAATCAATTTGTTAGTTGAAACTGTTGTACTGTTATGTGCTTATTCTGGCTGTAATTTGTTGACCCATTGTCAAGCCTTCTTCTCAAAATCTTTTGCCTACTAGGACAACCAAAACGTCACTTGCTTACTACTGGATGGAGTCTATTTATCAGTCGAAAAAGGCTTTTGGCTGGAGACTCTGTTTTGTTTGTAAGGTAAGACTTGTTATGCTTACCTTTTATAGGTGTCGGAGTTCATGGTTTACGAAGTTATATTACATTATGTTGATGTACTGAAATCAAACTTCACCATTTACTAGATTTCCTGATTTCTGATGTTTCTGGTCAGAGATGAAAAGCAGCAGCTTCTTTTGGGTATCAGACGAGCTAACAGGCAACCCTCCAATTTATCATCTTCAGTACTATCAAGTGATAGTATGCACATTGGAGTTCTGGCTGCAGCTGCTCATGCTGTTGCAAACCATAGTCCCTTCACCGTGTTCTATAATCCGAGGTCAATATCTTTGATTACTTTATTATAGCAGTACTTATGAGTAATTTATTTGACTATCAGTTTTCTTTCCTGTCTGTCAAATGAGATTGCAATAGCATATGAACCTGAATGCTCAGTTCTAATTTTTTTTATACTCAAATCCATTCCTTTGCATACAGGGCTAGTCCCTCAGAATTTGTTATTCCTTTAGCCAAGTACTACAAGGCAGTGTATAGCCACCATATATCATCTGGTATGCGCTTCCGAATGATGTTTGAAACTGAAGACTCGGGAACAAGAAGGTACTCAATTTGAGACCATGTACCATATTTGTGCACTGTAGATGCTAAGTTGAAAATAATGTATTGATGAAGAAAACTGGGTGGTTGAATGTTATAAATGGAAGACGGAAATAGTTTAGCTTGCAAGTTTGTTTCTGTCTGAAACAATACTTGATTTCTTCATTAAATTTACTTAGAATGGACATGTTGATATAGTATTGTTGAGATGATTTTCTGGAAGTTGAGGTTATCTTGGAAATAATTTTTATAAGGAATATTACATTCAATTGTATTGCAGACATATGGGTACAATAATAGGTGTCAGTGATCTAGATTCTGTGAGATGGAAAAATTCGCTATGGCGGAATTTGCAGGTACAATTTATGTCATCTTTTAGCAATTCAATGTGATAAAATTTACCATCCACAAGTAGATGAACCTTGGATTGCTTGTACTTTTATTTTAAATGCCTCTACCCGTTTTTAGCTTTATAAAAGCCATATACGAGTTATGCATATATGTTCAGGTTGGCTGGGATGAATCAATTGCTGAGGAAAGGCAAAGTAGGGTCTCAGTATGGGAAATTGAACCTGTGACGGCTCCATATTTCATCTGCCCCCCTCCTTTGTATAGATCCAAGAGACCTAGACTACCAGGAATGCCAGGTGAATAATTTTTTCGGCACACACCTTTTAGGTGCAAAAATGATTTATGCTGGATTTTTCTCAAACAACCTCTGCTAGATTCTTTCATTCTTAACCTTCTTACTTTTTTCCACCAAAACTTTTTGTTTATAAAATTGGAACATGCTAATGAGTGTGCCCTTAGGGTGCTAGTTAAGGAAATAAAACTATAAAAGTAGAAAATGTTTATTGAGAATAAAAACATTTATTATATTGAGAACACAAATCATTTAGTACTTGCATTTTTAAGAAATTTGAAGCATTTAATAAAATGTATTGAATGCTTTTTAACCACTGTCCTTGAGGTAATCATTAGGGCAATTAGGGCTTTGGTTAAGAAAACAAAAGTAGAAAATACTTCCTTCGTCTCATAATAAGTGTCATTTTAGGTTATTTTATATGGACTAAAAAAAAGCTAATAAATAGTAAATGAAAGAAAATAGTGATTTTACAAAATTAACCTTTTGATTAATTTTTTTTTTACTATAAATGGTGCAACAGCAACACAAAAACCACTTTTTATATAATATTATTGAGATAAATGAAAAAAAAGTAATTGATACTACATTAAAAAACTATCATGACACTTATTTAGAAACTTATTTTTTGTTCTAATGCAACACTTATTAAGAGATGAAGGAAGTATTTAATAAAAAATGAGAGCATTTGCTGTGTTCACCACACAAAAATCATGCAATACTTGCTTTTGAATCATGGTCAGCTGGGCAAAACATATATCTAGATTGAGTATAAATGTATAATAGCCACTCTCTCTAAACTCATATATAAACAAAATTCCCTAAATTCACATATATTAAGGAAATTAATTAATTTCATTTAATTTTATTGATTTCATGTAAAAACTAAACTTTACTTCCTAAATTACCCTTAATAAATTTCACTGGAAATAGTAATTACATTTAATTTAAAGTTATATTTTTTGGAATGGTAGCATTAAATATGATCAAGTTAGTTATAATTTGTTTATATTTAAGTCAAAAAGTTTTAGGTACTTTTTTGCTTATACATGAGTAGAGAAGGACTACTGACCAACGAGTGCAGTGTGCAACCAGACATAAACATATTGAGTAGTGGCAAAAAATTAGAAAAAATGATTAGCACTTATTTACCAATTACACCTGAAATACTTGGGAGTGACCTGCCACTGTGGTCAACCCCCTCCCTGTGCCCCTGACTTAGCAAGAACCTATCAAATTTCTCAATGAAGACAAACTTGTATTCAATATGAACATCGGAAATTTGTTTACACTGATGTATTTTTGTAATTTATTTTTTAAACTTATTGCAGATGATGAGCCTGATTTCAATAACGGTTTGAAGAGAACAGTGCCTTGGCTCGGTGATGATACATGCATGAAGGATCTTCAAGCTCTTCCTGGCTTGAACTTAATTCAATGGACGAATATACAGCAAAATCCTGCTCTGGCTAGCTCATTGCAGCCAAATTATGTGCCTTCCATGCCTGGATTCCTTCAGCAAAATCTTGCTGGTGCAGATATTGCAAATCAGCAAGGGTTTTCTACTCCACAAATATCTCAATCAAACAATGTATCCGTCAATGCTCAGAATATACTTCAGACTTCCTGGCAACTTGATCACATTCAAAAGCTACCGTCCACACCTAGTGCATTAGGAATGGTGACGCAGCCGCCGCAGCAATTGGGTGATATTACCCAACAACAAAGGAACTTGACAAATCAAACTTTATCACAGAATCAAGTTCACACCCAACTTCTGAATCCCCAGAGTCTTGTCCAAACTGATAATATTCTTCAACAGCAACAATCATCCATTCAAAACCACCAACTGCTGACAAGTGTGTCTCAGAACCCACCACAGCAACATCAACAATCTACTATGGGTCAGAATCAACGGAAAAATTCATTTCAACCCTCTATGCCGGATCATTTTAATCAACAATTACAGATGTCTGATAATCAGGTTCGGCTTCAGTTGTTACAGAAGCTTCAACGGCAACAACAAACTCTCTTGGCACAACAGTCTGCATTGCAGCAGCCTGCTCAAATTCAAAGCCAAGATCAGTGGAGACAGATTTTAGATGTAGCACACAACTCTAGTGTCCGAACTCCTGGTCAAGTACCGGAAAATCTTCCTACACTTCAAAACTCTCTCCCTGAGGCTAATACTATCACCCATCGGATAACAATGCCCAGTAGCCAGAAAAATATTCAATTCTCTCATCTATCTCAGCAACCTGCCTTGCTGTTTGAAACGTCTGGCCATGTTGGACTTCCCCCTACAGTTAAATCCAATCCACTTTCTGCTTCTGGTGGAAGTGTACTGACTGGAGCAGGGCAATCAATAATTACTGATGATGTCCCATCTTGTTCCACTTCACCTTCCACAAATAATTGTGCCAGTACACTTCCTCCAGTGATAAGTTCCCAGATCCATAAGAGTACAACAATAGGGGATGACATGGCTCAATCTTCTGTCACAATCTTGAGTCCAAGTGCCTTAGAAACCATGTCATCTGCAAACAAGTTAAAAGATGTACAGCCGAAGTATGAAGTAAAGCCTTCTTTAAACATTTCCAAAAGTCTGAATCAAGGGAATGTTGCCCCTGAGACATACTTGAATGGTGTTGTCCAGACAGACTATTTGGATTCAACATCTTCTACAACTTCACTTTTCCATTTTCAGAGTGATACTCGTATACATCAGAATAATAACCAATTTTCTTACAATCCCCAATCAATGTATTTTAGAGACAATAGTCAAAATGCAGAAGTTCAGGCTGATGATAGGAGCAATGTTCCATATTTCAATAACCTGAATGGCCAAATGGAGTTGCCACCAAATCTAGGCACAGTGGGGCTGGGGAATGATTTGTCAAATAATTTTTCTTCAGGAGGCTTGCTTGGAGACTATGAAAATAACAGAGTTGTTCAGCCAGAACTTTCATCTTCAATGGTTTCACAGACATTTGACGTCCCTGATATGAGCTTCAATTCAATTGATTCTACGATAAATGGTAGTAGCTTCTTGAACAAGGATGCATGGGCTCTGCCACCTCCACCTCCACCTCCACCACAACATCAGTTTCAGCGGAGGAGAACATACACCAAGGTTTAGTATTGTTTTATTAATAAACATGTCTCGATGGTAGATGTATGTTTCTTGATTAGAATGTTTGTTTATAGCCATTATGTTGCTCTAACTTCTAAGTTAGTATTTTGTTCTTATAGGTCTACAAACGTGGAGCTGTGGGAAGGTCCATAGACATAGCACGATATTCAGGTTACGAGGAGCTTAAACAGGATCTGGCACTTATGTTTGGTATTGAGGGACGACTGGAAGAGCAACAAAGGATTGGATGGAAACTTGTATATGTAGATCATGAGAATGATGTTCTGCTTGTGGGAGATGACCCATGGAAGTAAGTCCTATTGTTTCTTTTTTCGTCAGATTTGCTTTTTTCCACATGGATGCTACTCCCTTTTTCTAAATTCAGAAGTCATTTTTTCTCCTTACTAGCCTACAAACAACCACAATAGAAACCTTTTCCCACTGGGTTGATTGCATGGATAAAATGATAATCTAGTAAATAATATCTTACTAGCATACCTACTGGCACACCGAACACTTTCCTACTTCCCTTTTTCTTGTATTTTACGAGTATCAAGATCATGAAAATTAGAAGTAAAAACAATTTGTTTGGAACTTTGTATGATGAAAAATATCAAGCCCCAAAATAATTGGATAATGTGCATCATGTACAAGTTGTGATTCCTGAATTTGAAAAATGTGCCTATGCATGTGGTTGTATCCGATGATGAAATTAGATTAATTCCTAAACCCTATTATTGTTGTTGCTATTATTGTAATTTGATATCTTAATTGCTTGTTATTGATATTTCAGGGAGTTTGTTGACTGTGTTCGCTGCATTAAAATACTTTCTCCTCAAGAAGTTCAACAAATGAGCATGGATGGAGATTTTGGCCATGGCGGCCTTCCATATCCAGCAGGTAGCAGCTCTGATGGTGGGAATACTTAAATGGCGTCCAGGAATTTCTGTGTTAGTAGCTTAATTTGTATTTCGGAGACATTCATTGCCGTTGTCCAAAAGGTAGTGGGGCATTTCTGTGGACGATTTTTTCGTGGTGTTGCAGCCAGGGTAATGTTGCAAGTTAAAAGGATAAATTTTGTCACTGCTCTGTACAGCTGAATTTGAAGAGCCAGTAGAAGAAAAGGTGGAAAAACGTGCTGCACTCAATCTATCGCTTCCATTAAGGTTGTTAACCTGGTAATGAATCAAATATTTGGTCCACAGGCACACCCTAACAGATATGTTAAGCCATGTTGTAAAGTTGAGCCAGAGTTCTCTTGGCAGTGTTTGAAATATCTATTTAATTCAGCGTATTGTAGAAAGAAAGGCTCAAATATAACGGCATAGTTCAGTAGCGTCTGAAAGTAGGCTTTGTGCGGTCTATGAGGAGTTATTGGCGTTTGAATTGAAAGGTGGCTTTTTAGTTGACCCTTTTAGAAACACTCGGCAGCTATTGAGCAAATTTCCACTAATCCTAATGTAGTAAGTACTAGTGTTGTAAACTTAAAAGTAATGTTGTATGTATTGTATCATGTATTTATGGCCAAATAGATATTGAAGCATCCAATACAGAAAAACAATGGATGCATTATATTGCTGTAAAAAATAATTCACTAAATTTTGCATTTTCATTTTATTATTTATATCAAAATCATATATGTACCCGAACAAATCATGTTCTTCATCAATTGATTATTCATCATGTGAAGGGTTCTCATTCGAATTCCTGATTTAGAATGCCGTCGTTATGCCAAATAAAGGGCGAATGAAAACAAACGAGAACCAACGATAAAAATGTCAGTTAAATTATTTTATTACAATTCTCTTTGGAGTGAATGTATGGTGTTTATACTGTTTTTTTTTTTTTTTTTTTTAGATTTATGGGAATTGAATTTGATATAAGGAATATTCAGCATTCATACACTTTGTTTAACTAATTGAGCAAGATAGATTTTATTATATACGATGTTTCCAGCTAAACTTAAGAAAATGAGCGGCTGAATTCTTCTCCATTATGGTGTTTCCAGCTGAACTTAGGAAGAAGAGCGAGAAATTTTAAGCGTGTCTAAATTTTGGGCCGAGAATTAGATTTGTAACTGGCCCAAAAAATTGAACCTTATAAAGAGACTTTTTTGTTAAGTACATCTCTATTCATTACTAATACACTTTTCTTATTCATTTTTTTTTTTCCTGAAAAGAAATTTTTGAGAAAATATAGATGAGAAACTAATCTATTCAATAGGGGAGTGGTGTATGACATTTGCTGTAAAAATATTTAAAAGTTCTGTCTAAGAGCCGAAAACTCTACCTTGGGCCTGTGACTGTTCTCCAGGCCCAGAACGGAGCTAGCTGGAAGGTAAACAAACAGACACTAAAACCACCCAGAAACTAGGGTTTTGGCCTGAAAATCAAACTCAACATAATTGCGCTTTCCCTCTGCGCGTTCACCGTTAGTTTCAGTTTCAAACTCTGCGAGTGGCAGCAGCAGCAGCAGCTGAGTCTCGCAGGAGAAGATGGAGAAGGAGAAGGAACCTCCGACACTGGGAAAGCGAAGGGAGCCAGAAGCCACAGACACGAGTTCAAAGCCGAAGAAACCGCGCAGCATGGAGCGCACGTGCGTGCATGAGGTCGCCGTGCCTGTCGGCTACGTCTCGAGCAAGGACGAGACCCTCCACGGAACCCTCTCGAACCCTCTCCACACCGGTCCCACGGCCAAGTCCTATCCCTTCGCACTCGACCCCTTCCAGCAGGTCTCCATCGCCTGTCTCGAGCGCAACGAGTCCATCCTCGTCTCCGCCCACACCTCCGCCGGCAAAACCGCCGTGGCCGAGTACGCCATCGCCATGTCCTTCCGCGACAAGCAGCGCGTCATCTACACCTCCCCGCTCAAGGCGCTCAGCAACCAGAAGTACCGCGAGCTCAGCCAGGAGTTCCAAGACGTCGGCCTCATGACCGGCGACGTCACGCTCTCACCGAACGCCACGTGTCTCGTCATGACCACCGAGATTCTCCGCGGAATGCTCTACCGAGGCTCTGAGGTCTTAAAAGAAGTCGCGTGGGTTATATTCGACGAGATTCACTACATGAAGGATCGCGAACGAGGCGTTGTTTGGGAAGAGAGTATAATCTTCCTCCCGCCGGCGATTAAGATGGTTTTCCTCTCCGCTACTATGTCCAATGCGACGGAATTCGCGGAGTGGATTTGCAATATTCACAAGCAGCCTTGTCACGTGGTTTATACTGATTTCAGACCTACGCCATTGCAGCACTACGTGTTCCCCATGGGAGGGAGTGGGTTGTATTTGGTTGTGGACGAGAATGAACAGTTCAGGGAGGATAACTTTCTGAAGCTGCAGGATACTTTCGCGAAGCAGAACGTTGGGGATGTGAAGAGGGGTGGTAAAGGCGGTGGAAGAGGTGGGAAAGGTGGCAATGCTTCTGGTGGTTCTGATATTTACAAGATTGTTAAGGTTAGCTCAGTGCTTTTGTGTGTTTTTGTTGTTAGTAATCGAATGAGATGTTGTTTAGCTTGTCAATTGCTCAAAGCACGAATAAGTGAATGGTTATGTCTATTCTTTATGTTAAGTATGGATATTCTCTGTTGTGTTTTCGATAGTTTTTTATTTCTTTTTCTCTGTTATTGAACTGTGTTGTTGAGGAGCATATTCTGCCTAATTGTATAGGGTGTGTTTGGATTAGGAGTGAAATATATATATAGAGAGAATGTGAAGGATAGAGATAGAAATGGAATATGCTAGAAATGATGTGTTTGGATGAGAGAAGGGAGGAAAGAAAGGGAGAAATTTCTCTCCACTTGCTTGTATGGGTGGAAAAAAGAATGGAAATAAATACACAAATCAGATCAAAAATATTTATATACGTATTAACACAATATAATTTTTTACTTCATTATTTTTATCTATAACATTTTTTTTTAATTATTAAGAGATATTTATTTTTAAAAATTAATACAAAATTGAGAGAGAGAGAGAGAGATCATTTCCATCCTTTTTCATGTCAATTTGAGAAAAAAGTGTGTTCTGTTGGATTCCTCAGAGATAACTTTTCTCCTTCCTATTCCTCCTTTCAATTAAACAGTGAATAATTTCTATTTTCTTTCCCTTCTTCCTATTTTCTTTTGCTCTATTTCTACCCAAACAAACATGGGGGTTAGGGTGAATTCGGAAGAACTTGTTTACATATAATTTACTTATTTTATGACGTATACAAAATTGTTAAGGTCAGCTCAGCACTTCTGTGTTATTATTATTAGTAATCAAATGAGAAGTTGTTCAGCGTGTCAATAGTACCAACCACAAACGACTATGATTCTGTTAGATACACTTTTGAATAACTACTTGTAGAAAAAGAAAATAAGAAGGTAAAATGAATTAAACTTTTATTTAAGTTAAAATTAACTCATAGATAAGTTAAAATCAGCTGATGGGAGTTCTTATAGAAGTTGAAGTGCATAAGTTGATTTTAACATATAGAAGTATAATTCATTTTACTTTCTTATTTTTTATCCAATAAGTGTTTGTTGGAAACTTTTTCCAAACAGGGCCTATATCTATATGTGAAGTCTGGATATCCTCTGTTATGTCTTCAATATTTTTTTTCTTCTTTCAGTTACTGACTTAAGGGGATGCATTTGAAAGAACTTATTGGCTTATGACAATTGAACTTAGATAGTTTATGAAAATAACTTATTTTATTATGTCCATGAGTTGTTTTCAAGAATATGCTCTTTAGGATAGCTTATGAATTAACTTGCAACATAAATAAAAACAACATTTTCTTTTTTGATTATAGTAACAACTTATACATAAAAGCTTAAATGATAATCACTTGATCAATAAGTGTTTAATTAAGCTGTTTACCTAGACACATCCTTAAATTGTTAAGGAGCTTATTCTGTATCGTAATTGTCACTGGAAATGAGTTGACTTGGTGTTCTGTTGGCTAGAGCTACATGGCTTCTGTTTGTGACATATCGGCAGATTCTAAAGATGTTAAATTAAAAGTCAGAAATGGTGCCTAAAATGCAAAATAACACTCAAATGGGTTAATTCAGAGAACTTCTCACTTTTCTGTTTGGAGCAGACAAATATGTGTAAGAACTGCCACCAATTCTTTGAAATTTTTTCTTCAAGACAAAATCTTTGCATGTACAAGTCATGTAAAAAAAAGTTTTGCCTTGGACAAGTTAATAAGCAGTAGATTCAATCACTGTTGTGATACGATTCAAGATGTAATACATGTGATATAATACATGGCTTTGGCAGTACGATTCATGCGTTGAATCATTTTATTGCTTGAGTAGATGAATCGTTCAAATCGCACATTAGTCACTTGAATCACATCCCACACATGAATCATGAGATTGTTGCCATGTGCTTTCCAATTCTAAAATAACCCTAAAATTCCTCTTCTATTTTTTTGAAAAAATTTAGTAATTCAGAGGGGTTTAGACTGATTTTACCCCTCCAATCTGACCCAGGGTGGCCCACTGTCTCTTTTCATGTTTTCACTCATTGTTGTCACCTTTCATTTCTTCATTTGTTTGTTCAAGAAAGTGACCCACTATCCTCTTCTTCTTTTCTTTGTATTTTATTGTGTTGCCTTTGCTCATTCTGCCATTACACGAGCAAGCTTGGTGGTCCCTTTCCTGTGGGTGAGTGTGTTTTTCTGCTGCTGGTTGGTGATTCGCAGCCTTGTTATGTGTATTCTTGTTGTGTGCAGCTTCTTTAGCAGAAGCCACTGTCTTTTTGGCCTTGTGGCTGTTATGATTTGGACTTCTTTTGTCTTGAAACTTATGTGTCACTTAGTTAGCTATTTTAGTTCCAAAATGCTTATACACAAACACACACATATTCATATATATGTTTTGATTTTTGGTATGTTTGTGTTATAATGCTCCTAGAATTTTATTTTTTAATTATTGGTCATGAATTTGTCCTTTATGTCTTTGTTGTATATTGTATGTTTTATTATTGATCATGAATCTTACGATTCACAATAAGGTTCAATGCACAATTCGAAAAATAGATTTTCTGATTCACAATTTGATTCCCAACTCAACTACCATGGATTAAATATTTTTAATAATGTCTATTAGTATACAGACCTAATATTGTTAATTTGGAGTTGTTTATTTATAATTATTACTTTTTTGATAAATAAATAAATACAATGAGAAGGGAAAAGCACATTGGGGGGGGGGGGGTCTTTCCTTCTTAACAAAGGAGGTGTTGTTACACACGTTAAACATCAAAACCATACTGAGTTGGGAATCTAATTGTTTTTACTTTAGTCATGAATGAACTGACAGTCCTTCTGAGTCTCTTGATTCCTTTGGGGTGTTTGCTTACAATTTAATTTTTTTTTATTCTCAACTCATTTGTTGTTTGGAAAATAATTCCACCTTATTATTTTTATTATTATTTTTTTAAATCTAAAGCTCCTTCCAAGGTCACTTGCATTTTTTGGGAAAGTCTTTTTTGGCTGATATAATTATTTCTTTTTTCAAATCTCTCCAAGGATGCTATAACAAAAAAAAAAAAAAGAATTTTTGACTTTGAAATAAGCTAACCCATATGGTGTAATTTAGGTGTTTGGCTTCCTTCCGTATGGTGCAAAGCATATGGCCATTTCAAAGGAGTGTCCTTTACAGATATGTTGATAGATGGTAGCTTTACTATCATGGTGTATATTGTTCCCAGATGTATACTTTTTAATTTTGCTTTTTTTAAGTAGGATTTATTATCCTCATTTCCCTCAAATATTTTCCCCCTATTTCTCAATGAACCTCCACTACATAAAAAACAACTTCTTAGTCTTTATTTGAGCTAGAGGGTTTCTTGGTTTTCAGATGATCATGGAACGGAAATTCCAGCCTGTTATCATCTTTAGCTTTAGTAGAAGAGAGTGTGAACAACATGCCATGTCTATGTCCAAGCTTGACTTCAACACCCAAGAGGAAAAGGAAACAGTGGAACATGTTTTCCAAAATGCAGTTCTCTGCTTGAATGAAGAAGACAGGAGCTTACCTGCTATTGAGTTGATGTTGCCACTTCTTCAGCGAGGGATTGCTGTTCATCATTCTGGACTTCTTCCTGTTATAAAAGAATTGGTTGAGCTTCTTTTCCAGGAAGGTCTTGTAAAAGCCCTCTTTGCTACTGAAACAGTAAGATTTTATCCACCTTCTGATTTCATTGTTTTATTTTTATTTTTTCCCTGTTACTTTTTGGAATGAATCTCAGATGCACTTTTCTTCAGTTTGCAATGGGTTTAAATATGCCAGCAAAAACTGTTGTATTCACTGCTGTAAAGAAGTGGGATGGTGATAGTCACCGTTATATTGGATCTGGTGAATATATACAGGTGAGGTTTGATTTAGTTTTTTAGGTGGTGGTTGTTAATTTATTCATTCTAGTGCCCTCATTTCTATTAATGATTTGCTACCTTTAGATGAGTGGAAGGGCTGGACGTCGTGGCAAAGATGAGCGTGGAATTTGTATCATAATGATTGATGAACAGGTGGGTATTCCAGTTGTCAAACTTGTTCTGTATAGTGTTCTGTTTGTCTTCTTATTTGTTTAGTATATAACAGTCACCTATTTGAAAACTAATTAGTTTTACATTCATTGGCTTACTGTTTATCTGATTTTTTTATGCAGATGGAAATGAATAACCTCAAAGACATGGTTTTGGGTAAACCTGCTCCTTTAGTTAGTACATTCAGGCTTAGCTACTACTCAATTTTAAATTTGATGAGCCGAGCAGAAGGCCAATTTACTGCCGAACACGTAATACGAAATTCATTTCATCAATTTCAATATGAAAAGGTTTCTACCGAACTATTTCCTTAAAGTCTTGTTAGCATTTGTTGCACTAAGATGTATATCTTATTTGCATTGCCTTACTCTTTCTCAGGCCTTACCAGATATGGGGAAAAAGGTGTCACTGCTGGAGCAGGAAGTAGCATTGCTTGATGCTTCAGGGGAGGTAATGTTTGTTCCTGAGCACCCAGTTTACTTTTCCTAACTATATGTTTGATATTCTATTAATATATTTACATTTGATTTATTATAACGTATAATTTATGTAGGCTGAAGTATCTGAATATCATAAGCTAAAACTGGAAATAGCACAGCTGGAGAAGAAGATGATGTCAAAAATAATCAGGCCTGAAATAATTCTTTATTTTCTTGTCCCTGGTCGGTTGGTAAGTGACAGTATGCATCAGCATGGAAATGATTTTGAATTATGTTTTGCCTCTCGAATTTTTTTTTATTTTTTTACCAACAGTATGTATGAGTTTATGACATACATCAATGTCATGTTGATATATATTAATTAGTAAATTAGTAGAAATTACACATTTGTTTGATTCATTTTTTCCCCTTTAATGTCTGCCTACAAATTTTTATATTTTACTTTTTTTTTATTGTTTACTGTGTCTTCTGCTCTTTTTCCTTGATGTATTTTACTGAGTTAGATGGACCTTTTAACATTTCAGATCAAAGTAAGAGAAGGTGGAACTGATTGGGGCTGGGGTGTTGTAGTCAATGTTGTTAAGAAACCTTCTGGTGGTGGTTATATTGTTGATACTTTACTTCATTGTTCACCTGGTTCAAATGAAAACAGTTCACGGCCAAAACCATGTCCACCCCGCCCTGGAGAGAAAGGTGAAATGCATGTGGTGAGTTGACATTTCAAGATTTTACGTGATTTTATTCATGGCTTTTTGTTGTAACTCTAACTATATCAGAAAAACTTACGTTGCTTTCTCTTGTCTGCTTCCTTCTGTATTAGGTCCCTGTTCAATTACCATTAATCTCTGCCCTTGGTAAACTGAGGGTATCTATACCTTCTGATCTCCGACCCTTGGAAGCCAGGCAAAGTATACTGCTTGCTGTACAGGAGCTGGGCAATCGTTTTCCCCAAGGGCTTCCAAAGCTTAACCCTTTAAAGGTAATTTTTTTCCTCACACATGTCACAAGTTGCTGGTATGTTATTGTTCTCTATCTTATAAACATAGAGCTAGATAAATAAAAGTTGTCAACATTTGACCTCAAAAGTAGGGCTTGACTGCACTAGATCCTTTAGTGATTCACCTGCTAATAGATGCATGCTTTTTATTACTTAAACTACATAACAACAAAAGATTTAGTTAATTGATTGTTTTCTGACATTCTATCTTCTCATTATAAGGTTTGTTCCGGTATTTACATTGCATAGCCAAAACTGTGAATTGCCTTTCTGTGTCATATTTTATCCTTCATTTCATTTACCTTGTAACTTCTCTGTTTCATTCTCCTGCTTTTAAATGGATAAGGTTCTTAAATCACATGATTTCTATTAAAATAAAGTACAATATTTTTTTTTTTGGTAAACTCTAGTCACAGATTTTACTAGGTACACTATTTTCTGATTATTTTAGAGAACAAATTGGAAGACAATAGAGCTTGACTGATTTTAACAGAATCAGAACAATAATTATGTTTTGTATTCTCTAAAATAATATTTCCAGGACATGGATGTACAGGACGCAGAGATAGTTGAACTAGTCAATCAAATAGAAGAACTTGAGAAAAAATTGTTTGCCCATCCTATGCATAAGGTTTGTTAAAAATGAAACTATTTCCCCTATTTTTATGTTTGTAAATGTGATGTTGCTTTTCCTTTGGTCTGAGTGTTACCTTAATATTTTGTTGCAATTTAGCATCAAGATGTGGATCAAATTAAATGCTTTGAGAGGAAGGCAGAAGTGAATCATGAAATTCAGCAACTGAAGACAAAAATGCGGGATTCCCAGGTATGACTTTGCTAATCTGTCTTTCTTTGCTAGATTTACATATTAAGTCAGATCACATAAGGTTGGAACTTGATGGGAGTCTAGATAGTGTCTGCGTTGAATTGTATGTTTTCAATCTCCATGTGACTATGCAAATTAACGACTTAACAGTTGATAGATTGTTAATATGGTGATTTTATTCATGACAAATTTTGAATGCATTACTATTTAATTACTTAAACTCTTTTCAGCTACAAAAATTTCGTGAAGAACTAAAGAATCGCTCACGAGTCTTAAAGAAGCTTGGTCATATTGATGCTGATGGTGTAGTTCAGTTGAAGGGACGGGCAGCCTGCTTGATTGACACGGGCGATGAACTCCTTGTTACCGAATTAATGTTTAATGGTGAATCAATATTTGTTTCCTCATTGTGCTTTCTGTATAGTTTGCAGTTCAATATATTTTGTAACCTGTTTTTTTCTTCATTTTCCCTCCTCCATTAGGTACTTTTAATGACCTTGACCATCATCAAGTTGCTGCCCTTGCGAGTTGTTTCATACCAGGAGATAAATCAACTGAGCAGATACAACTGAGAACAGAGCTTGCAAGGCCTCTGCAGCAGCTTCAAGATAGTGCCAGAAGGATAGCGGAGGTAGATGTTTTATCACTTAACCTGAATTTTTTTGGGAGTTTCTGTATTTAAATATAAATGGGATCATCACCCTTTTGTCACAGATACAACATGAATGCAAATTGGATATAAATGTAAATGAGTATGTGGAATCAACAGTGAGGCCATACTTGATGGATGTGATCTACTCATGGTCGAAGGTTAGTTACGCCATATTTTTGGTTTGAAGCCTTGTCTACTTTTAAGTCATTTACTTGGCATCAAAGCCTCTATATGACCAAGTGGTCTAGAGTTTTTGATCCTTGCTGCCCCATTCCTCTAATAAAAAATAGTTTAGTTTCAACACCAAGTTGGTGGGCTTGTGCATTGTCCATGCTTCAATACCAAATGTCTCTTTGTATTATGGAGCATCTATGAAATATAATATAAAATCCATTCGTGTGTCTTCACTGATAGCTTAAGACTTTGGATTGATGGTTCATGACAGTTCGTATTACTGGATAAGTTTATTATTATTTGGTTCAAATAAAAATTGCCCCTTGACACTATTTTTTGTTTCATGACATTTCATATTTACCTTAACATTGAAAAATAACTAGAAATTGGTCTGTGCTGAATGCTAATTGTTGAGTTTTTTAATAGGGACCAGAACAAAGCAACAATGTTTTATTTTAGGTGTCCTGACCAGTGTGTTGGTTTTTATAAATTTTAACTTATTCTCTAAGCATGACCTACTTTATGGGTTAGTGACAAGCTCCATGGTCTACTAGTCTTAATTCATTACCAAGTAACATATAGTTTCTTTAGCATGGACTCGTGCGTTCATTGTGGCCCAAAAATTCATTTTATGTTGCAACCCAAGACATGTATGTAGTCATCTTAGCTGCAGTGAAACTAATGATGGGTATGCATTCTCATAAGAGTGGGAGAAAAAAAAAAGAAGGAAAATATACTCTTTTTAAGTATGTATATTAATTTCTCTCGCCTTTCCTTTTAAAATTTTCTCCAGGGAGCAAATTTTGCTGACGTTATACAAATGACTGACATCTTTGAGGGAAGTATCATTCGGAGTGCTAGAAGGCTTGACGAGTTTTTGAATCAGGTATACAAATGTCCACTCTTTATAAAATAACCACTTGGTTTCATTTTTGACTATGATCTAGCTTAAAACTTGCATCTTGCAAATGGGCCCTTCTATTCAAGAATTGGAAAAGAGCAAGTAAATCTGAAGTTGGGGGTTTGACAGCACGACTCAAAAAGTGTGCTAATCTGGACCCTTGCATTGTCAGTTGTTTTATAACTTAATTACGGATGGAATATCTGATATATACTTGAAGTTTGAAGTGTTTAATTGCCAAAAGTGAAACTGTAATTTGCTAGAGTCAAAAGTAAGTGGTTTACCTGTATTTTTTATTTAGTTGGAAAATCTTTCCAATTACGTTTTAAACATTAGCAATTCTTTAAATTCCTTCACTGTAGATAACTCGTGTTGTCATAAATTATACTGCTACTTATTGGGACAAAAGAAAGTCATTGCGCTTTGTGCCTCAACTCAGTTATTTAAATGTTGCAAAATATTCAAATTTTGCCTTTAGGGGCTTATAAAATTAGCATTCCGTATACTTGATCATTCTCCAAGTTATCCTGACACATTTTTGGTCGATTTCAATATTTGGAAATTAAAGGAATACAGTTATATGATGAATTTCATAGAGTTCTGATTGCCTTACTTCTTTGCAGTTGCGTGCTGCTGCTAATGCAGTTGGAGAGGCTGCCTTGGAGCAGAAATTTGCAGCAGCAAGTGAAAGCCTTCGACGAGGTATTATGTTTTCGAATTCTCTGTATCTGTGACTTGTTTTCCTCCGGGCCATTCGATTGGTTATATTCATGGTTATTTCGGGTGGCAGAAAGTTTTTTTCTTTCCGGGTGCGCTTACTTCCTTCTCTTACAAGATTTCTGGTGTAAATATTGTATTGATTTTTTAGTGCACGTTGTAAGGTTAGGTTGTATACTGTTGTCACTAATAGTAAAGGGAGTGACTACAGTTATATATAAAAATCTGGTCTAATAGAAGGAAAAAATCAAGTCAATAGGAGGCCTGGGTACATCTTATTTTCAGAGTCGCAGATTGTTTATTACCTTATTACCTTCAGAACCCTTAGCCTGCCTTTGGGGCTTGGGGAGTGAGGTGGCGGAGATTATTTACCTGTAATTGCTGAAAATTCTTCAATACAAATTTTGATCGACAATTTATTGTTTCAGTGATAATTTAATTGCCCATTTGTATTGGATTTTTCTTGTAACTGAAGGAATAATAATTTCCTTCGGTAAAATGCGCCCTTGGTTCTTGCTATTGTTGCAATGCGGTTAGTAGTTAAATCTCCCGATAGACTTTAAATATTATAATGGCTTAATTTAGCTAAGTTTGGATTGTGAGATTTTAGACTTCCAAACCAAGTTTTTTTTAGATTGTTAAGTCTATTTTTAAAATCATGCAAATTCGGTTCTCTTGATGATAATTTTTTTACATAAAACTATCAAATTGAAATTATTATTCCTTATGCATATAGTTTAGTGAATCGAGATATGGAAAAAAAAAATTAAAAAAATTAAAAAAAAAATCCAAATTTAACGAAATTTTGAAGGTTTTTTAAGATGTGAATGTGAGTGTTTGAATGTAATATAAATTTGAAGTTTTGGTCGATGAATATTGGGTGGAAATCAATGTGATTTTTTATTTATTGTAAAATTTGAGCTTAGTATTAAGAGGTAATACATGATTTAATATTTACGATTTGTGAATAGAAAAATAAGAATTTATAAATTTTAGGTAAGAAAGCGGAAGGGTTAAATTTGTTAAAATTTTAAAATATAAGTATTTAAGAGGCCTTAGAAAGAAATTTGAGAAGCTAAGTTTTTTAAGTCTATGCTACGTAAAAAATGCACTTAAGCCATTGCTTGAACTGAGAAATCTTTCCTTATTTTGTATTTTGTTTTCAATCGAAGATAAATATTAAGATTGAATTGGACGTCGCCATGTAAAATCATGTAAGCAGGAATGAGGCTAGATTTGGGTTTTCAATTTTCATAATACAGTTGAAGCGGGCTTGGGGAATTGCTTTTCTGCCCTTTAACTAGCCCAGCACAATATGTAGATATTAGAGTTTTTTTTTTGGTATTTTCTATAACTATTAAAAATAAACTATTCGTTGTTATAATTTAAAATATAAACAAACAATTTTTTAAAATTATAGTTTAATTCTTAAAACTTTTATGCTTATGATTCATTTTTTTAAAAAAAATTTCATCCAAATTATGCACTAAAATGTAATTGATAAGTTAATATATGATTTATTTGAAATTGTGTGCAAGTAAATAATCATTTAAAAATAATAACAAGCAACTTTGGACCTGGAGGGGATGGAGTTGAATATTAATTTTGTGTATCTGCTTCTAAACTAGTCTCACTTTTATTTCACTCTATTTTTACCTTCTTTTTTTTATTTATTTAATTTCTTTCCTATTTTCAAACTCTATCTTAATGTGAATGGGGATGGGAATAGCCAAATCCGATCGCAATCTGCCAAAATTATCTATGTAAGTTGAAGGTCCTTCTTTGTTAAATTTAATTTTAGGAAAAAAAAAGTGCTCCGACTTGTATGTTCATGCTATACAGAGAAGCTATGTTGCATATGTGTTGTTCATTATTTAATATTAGTAGGAAAAAAAAAGTAATTATTATATATTAACAGTTACAGAGTAAACCAAGGAAAAAAAAATAGATCTATGCCAAAAAAAAAAAGCAAAATAAATTAGAAATAAAACTGTCTTGGAAGAATAAAAACCAAAAAATAGTTACTAAAAAGTGTATTCTTTTTAAATATCGTTATAAATGTTATAGAATATTTGCTTGCCTTTTGTGTACTACTTTAACTAGCATATCGATAGTTTATAGTATATTAAAATCGGTACTCTTTTGGAGCGTATCTATAAATCGGTCTACAGTGTAAAATTGTACTATATATATAACTAAAATTATAATAACTATTTAACATAATTATCTCTTAATAATAATAATAATAAACAATGTTATAATAATATTATTTTCAAATAATAATAAAATGATAATTAATATTTTAAAAAATATCTATCAATAATTGTAATCTTAAAAGAATGTAAAGTATATACTAATAACGAATATAAAGAAAGAAAATATAAAAAGAAAACATAAAAAGAGTCGACTAATACTATAATCATAAGAAGAAAAGAAAGTTACTATGACGATATTATATGTGTCTAAAATGTAAAAATAGTAGAAAACTAACATTATATGAAGGAAAATAAACATAATAAAAAATACACATAATTTTATTGTAATAATAAAAAATAGTTCAACAATAAAATAATATTATAAAATTAAAATTTTAAAATATTGCTTAGAAATATATAAAAAAAATATATTGATGAGAAAAATATAAAAAAAAAATGTTTAAATAAAAATACATTAATTGTTTACTTTGTGAAAAATAAATTTTCAAAAATTAAATTCAAATTGAGATTAATTAAAATTAAAAAAATATTAAAATTCAAATTATCTATAATTGAATATTTATATATATATATATATATACACATTAATCTACAAGCAAATGCAAATTAAATAAAAATAATCCCAATAGCGAATATAAACAATACAAATAAAATATTAAAATATTAAAATATAATAGAAAATTAATACTTGAATCATAAGAAAAAAAACGTTATTGCAGTCAAATATTATTATAGTCTAATCTAAAATAATAGAAAAGGTAATATTTTAAAAGGGAAAGTAAAAAATATAACGCACAATAATAAATTATTGTTTTAATAATAAAAATAATAATTTAAAATAAAATTATTTATATCAGTGCAAAATCTTTTAAATGAAATTTTATATATATATATATATATATAAACAATAGAGTTAAAATTTATGACTTTATGCATATCACTCAAACTGTCCATTAATAAGTCAAAAGCTTTTATTTTTACTATAACATTAATTTTATTACCTCGAGATAAAATTGAATACTCGACTTATTTATTGAATATTGGTAGTCTTATTAGTTGAATCTACTCATGGTTGATATTAACTTTTTAGTGAATATTATTATTAACTTTTTAGTGAATATTATTAGGAATTGATATATATATATATATATATATTAGTAAATATTTATAGTTGACTAACCTTTTTTTTTTTTTTGGGATAAATTGATACTTCATTTAAAATTTTATGTTCAAAGGAAGTCCAATCCTTAATTGAAGTATATAAATATTAAATTACTTGTATTAATAACTTTAAATAGTAACTTACCCAACCATTTATGTATTGCTAGAATGAAACTTGAATTAAATGTTATTGTAATTCATTATTTACTTAATTAAGTTAGTCAAGGGTAATTAGTTGAATTGCAAAATTCATAGACTAAAAGTTTTACACAACAAATTAAAAAAAATACCACATCTTAAATTTTTTTGAAAAAAGTCACAATACAACAATCTATTCAAACCCCATTAATTGGTTCACTTTTTGGTTTGTTTGGCTAGGTTATCAGTTTACTGTGAAAATTGTTTAGGTCATGCTATTTGATTCTATGATATTTCTTATTCAACAATCAGCTCAAACTACTTATATAATTATTTATTGGTTAGAATGATTCGATTGGTTGGTCAGAATCAAATAAACTTTGATAACCATGTTTCTATATTTTTAGTTCAAAAATTAGCAAATTACTCTTTAAGATTGTGTTGGGGAGTTTAGAACACTGGGGAACATTCCACACAATGGGTAGTGAGTAAGTCACACAAGTGAGCTTGACACCACAACATAACCTAAAACCTTAAGGCATTAGGTAGGTGGGTCTTTCTCACTTATATATTACTCAACATGCCCAACTCTAACCAATGTGGGACTTCGCTTCACACTTGAATTCCAACACTCCCCCTCAAGTGTGAATCCCTTCCACATGGTCACGCTCCTCCTCAAGTGGAAGCTTTTTTCTTTCGTCCACGAGTATTCAATGGTGGCCTTACTTGCACTATCGTTGCACTTCAACGACACACGTCCTCCACACCTCTAGGGAGACTTTCAGTATAAGGGATGATCCTACTCTTGGATCTCTTGCCAAATCCATTTAGGATCCCACTCTTAGATCCAACCAATACTCGTCTGAGCCATCACCAGTCACTTGGTCAAACCATCGGCTCTGATACCAATGTTGGGGAGTTTAGAACACTGGGGAACATTCCACACAATGGGTAGTGAGTAAGTCACACAAGTGAGCTTGACACCACAACATAACCTAAAACCTTAAGGCATTAGGTAGGTGGGTCTTTCTCGCTTATATATTACTCAACATGTCTAACTCTAACCAATGTGGGACTTCGCTTCACACTTGAATTCCAACAGAGATGAATTAACAAATGAAGTTTTGATCCGGTAAATGTTAGTTGGATGTTTGGGGAAAAAAAATTTAGACTGGTATTGGTGTCTATTAAAATAACCCAATATGTAATTTGAAAAGGAAAGACTATTTTGCACTGACCTATACAACGAGGTTTGTGACCATTATGAAATACCGGTGAAAAGATAGGTAACCGAATTTGTCTATATTTTATATTTTTTGAAATTGAATTTGTAATAAAGTTTTTATTTATTATATATAAAATAACCCACTTTTTTTTTTTTTAAGGTGAGAGTCAAAAGTTACTTAGTTACAAATGTAGTAATTAAAGAGTAAAATTAAAAACAAAATAAGTACGTAAAATTGTAGAATCCAAAGTAAAAGCAATATAATCTTATTAAAATTAAAGGCGTAAACTTGAAAACAAAAAATATATATATAAAGTGTATATCAATTTTACTGTTGTTATAGATTATAGATAACTTCTCTCTCACCAATTTATTTCCATAGATACCAAAAATACATCACAATGCTTCTAAAGGTACTTATGTTTATCTTACTATAAGTCTATAACATATTAGTTTGATTTTTTACCTCGATGTATGAAACTAAATAAAACATATCTTCATTCACCATATGTTGAAATTAAATATAGGTCCTACGAAGAGAAAAAAAAAGTTAAAATTGAATCCTCATTAATTGAAACAGGCTTGAGAGTTGAAAGAAACCCAAGCAAGTGTGGTGGGCCACGTAGCGCAGTCCATTTATGTGAAGGAAGATGATAAAGGTTGAACGAAGGGCTGCGATGTAAGAAGATGAACACCCACTCTCAGCTTCCAACTGCCAAAGTCCAACTAAAACAAACCATTTAGATTTAGGCGGAGCTTTCAATTTGGCACTCCCTCGTTTCCATCGACATCCACATCAAAAACTCACTCCCATCACAACACAACACGCAAATCACACTCTCTTCTCTCGCCAACACCGCTCCCATCGGTAAGTATCATCCATCCTTCAATCCTTCACAACCTCTCTCTATATTACTACATTTATCTCACGCGCCACCAATGCTTCTCTTCGTTACAGGAAATGGAAGCCACACTTTCAGCCTGCAACTCCCTCACCTCGTCGTCCGTTCCCCTCGTGGTAACCACTCGCTCATCTTCTTCCATTTCACAATTCCTAAACTAATCATAACGATAATGATAGCAACACTGTTAATCGATTGAATAATTCGTGTAATATCGTTTTGTTCTGTTGCTATGAATCTGATCCGAAATGGAAAACGAAACTAGGGTTTATTTGCGGGGAAAGGAGGGATTAAGAGCTCTCAATGCAGTTTCCTAGCGGGAACGAACCGAGTGAGGTTCCCCAGGCAAGTAGGTCAGGTTAGTCGATTTCACAAACAACGCCAAACGCGTCACTGCGGCGCGCTCCACGCCACTTGTAACGGTAACAAGATCCTCATCGCGAATAGAGGCGAGATTGCGGTTCGCGTCATTCGAACCGCTCATGAGTTGGGGATTCCCTGTGTGGCTGTGTACTCCACCATTGATAAGGACGCGCTTCATGTCAAATTAGCTGATGAAGCCGTTTGCATCGGCGAAGCGCCGAGTAGCCAGTCGTATGTCACTCACTGCCTTTTCCTTTGTTTGTTTCAGTTCTTGTTTATGTCTAAGCATCTATCTGCGGTGGTTAATGATTTTTTTGCTTGTTTTTTTTTTCTGCGTAGATACTTGCTGATCCCGAATGTTCTTTCGGCTGCAATTAGCCGCAGATGCACGATGTTGCATCCTGGCTATGGTTTTCTGGCGGAGAATGCAGTGTTTGTTGAAATGTGCACGGAACATGGAATCAACTTTATTGGGCCTAACGTGAGTAGTCTCTGCGGTTTGTAGAATGCTCATGTCTCGTGACTTTCCTAGTTTAGAGCTTTACAATTGACTCGCCTAGATTGAATTAGACGAATTTAAACTGTCGTATTAAATCTTAAAGCTTGCTTCTGTCTATAGTATGTGAAGCCCGGAATTTGATTGACAGTCACCATCACTACAGTTAGTGATAAAAAATTAAAAACATCTTATTGTTTGGTTGGTATTAATATGCAGTTACATCTAAATGTGTATGATGATGACGATTGCTTTTTAGTGTTTATCCATGGTGACCACGTTTAAAGATTGAAAAATAAGTAAACAAAGGATGTTGAATGTATATTATTAACCTGTACACATAATGAACAAAATGTGCTTGCAGAGCTGTGTTGTTTGTGTGTTTTATGTTGAAAATTGTATGTTTAAAATTGTCGGTGTGCATGTGAAGTGTATTTAGCACAAGCCTAGTCAAGTGAGGCTTGCAAGTTATCTTTTATACCAAATTTTATATTTGATTTTTGTGGGTTAGTCTTAATTTTTATGTTTTCCCTGTTGAATATATATAGCTTATACCAAATTTTTGTTGTATATTCTAATATAAGGTTTCATCTCATGTATTAATATCCGACGTTGATTCTGATATTTCTCTTTCAAATTATATGGTAATACTAAATATTTAGTTAAAACTTTCAGCCTGACAGTATTCGGGTTATGGGTGACAAATCAACTGCAAGGGAGACAATGAAGAAAGCAGGTGTTCCCACTGTTCCGGGAAGTGAAGGCCTTTTGCAGGTATTATATTAGATTTAGATTCAAGTGTATAAATATCTTCAATGTAAAAGTTTGAGGCCAATATCAGATTCTATGACATAAAATTGACGAAAAGAATTAATGTAACAGACCACTGAAGAAGCTATCAGGCTGGCAAATGAGATTGGTTTCCCTGTGATGATCAAGGTAGATTTGCTTTATTATTTTTTATTTGTAACCTTGTGTGTGTTTGAAGCAAATTCCATTTTTATTTTTGGATTGTTGTAGATCATTCAACACATGCCTTATGCATACACTCATACATGTATATTCTCACTGTGTGTAAATATGAATCTAACAAAGCATAGTCTTGTAAATTTTTACCTTCCTATCCCTTAATCACTAAATATTCAAAGGATAATGAATCTTGTTTGAAAGTAAGTTTATATTATGATTAATTTAAAATTCTCGTGGAAATAGAGTATTTTGAATTTAATGTCAAGTAAATCTACCCATACCCAATAATTAAATATCAGCTAGGTTCTTAAAAAGTCAATATGTTTGAGGGGTATCTACTGTGTTGACATACTCTCATTTACATGCGTGTGTATATGTGTGTGTGTGTTTTTCCAACAATGATGACAATGGAAAAGGTTAGCTTCATAGGCTGAGTGTGTATACGTGGTTGAGGCTGGTTATGAAAGGTTTGGGGAAAATGCCAACATGGGCTGAGTTTCCTTTTCTTTACTTTGTCATCCTTAAAACATAATTTTCAATTTGAAGGTTCAAGGATAATAGGGGTGAGAGTGAGACTATGTTGTAAAAGGATAAAAAAGGAAAGGAAGAATTTCTTCTGCAGACTTCTGTGATTACAGCCTATAGGAGGAATGTACATCTGTGGTAGCATGTTCTGTCCCTTTTACAAACTCTTTACTCATTTTTTGCTACTTCCTCTGTATGAAGACAATTCTGGTAGATCAACTTCCAATGTTTGAAACATATACTTGTGGAAATATCCCATTTCCTGTGCAATCTAATATAGAAGGAGTTTATTATTCAGGATTATTTCTTTCAATGAAATAATGGCCAATTTCACTTGCTTAACTGTGTTATCTATTCTTTGAAGTGACATTAAAAGTATAAATTGAAGATTGTTATGGGTTGAGTCCTTCTTTGTGCAAGTTTACACTTGGTTTTAGGTTCTAGATGACCCAATTAGACCGGCAAAAAATGGGAAGGCTAGTAAACACATATTGATCTTGAAAAAGAATGGTGATGTTGATTTGTTTAAAGCAGTTTTTCTGACATGCTCCTGCTTGCCTTAATGCCTTTGTATAAAGCTATAGAACTCTCAGGATTGAACTATGATTACGACTCACTTGTTGCCAAGGACCCACAATATATTCTTGGAGTTTTGTTGTAATTGTTTTTGTAGCTACGAATGGAATGGCTGCTGGCCATGCCTATAGTAGTGGTGTCAGTTATGTATAATCCTGTAGATGTGTTTATAATTTTGATTGTTTTGAAACTGGAAACTTTTGTACCTAGGCAGGATTCAACTTTCTACGGCGATTCAATTTTTTGGATAGTGGTGGTGTATTGAAAATAAATATTTATTAGTCCTGTCCTGTATATTATTCTTTGTGATTCATTTCATTGAAACTGTTTAAATGGGCCTTGTGAAGTTGTGCATTCTTCTTTAGCAACCTTATGTGAACTGACAAATGTATGGTGTTTCTTAGGCAACAGCTGGTGGTGGGGGACGTGGCATGCGTCTTGCTAAAGAACCTGATGAGTTTGTGAAGTTGTTACAGGTATTTTGCCTGAATGGAAGTTCTTGTTATGTTGTCTGTACTCTGTACTGCTGAACTAGTTACAGTCTTTAGTTTCTTATCTGTTGTAAACAGCTATAGGCAAACGCCAGAAGTGCTGAAGTGGTAAATTTGAAACACAACTGAAGTATTGAAGCCATAGTGATCAAGAGTCTGTTTGTTTCAGCTATTTTCATGAAAAATACTTATATTTCGGAAAAAAAATACTTTTGAATTTTTTTTGGTGTGTTAGTTTTATTTATTAAATCAGAATATAAAACAACTCAGATGTCTAATTATTTTGAGAAGCTGCTTTGAGTATTTTCTAAAATAAACTATAATTATAGCTACCTTTTAAAATAAAATAAAAAATGATTTTGATAAACATAACCAAATAAAAAGCAACTGCTTTTCAAATCTTTAAAAAATAAATCACGTTTTTATACATTATTAAAATCATATTTATTTTAGAACTTCCAAATTTGTTCACAATCAGGGTAGAGAAAAAAAAGATCAAACAAACAAGAATGCTTGCACTGTGAGGACAGTCTTTTACCATATTTATTTTCTAACAATGTGATGGATCAAAGTTTCTTAGTAATGTTCCAGTAAGAACAAGGTTTTCCTGCAGTTTCTATGTTCCAGTAATTGTTATGAAATGAATGCTTCTCTATTGCAGAAGCATGTTTTAGGGCTTGACCATCATAATGGATTCTGATGGAAAGGAGATGATTTTATTTTGATTGTAAATAGTTCTATTCTGGTAGAGTTTGTCCCGTTGATGGGAATAGATATATGTATTTTTGGTGATCTTTTTATTCAATGTGATTTATTTGCAGCAAGCTAAGAGTGAAGCAGCTGCTGCATTTGGAAATGATGGGGTATATTTGGAGAAGTACATTCAAAACCCAAGGCACATTGAGTTCCAGGTAGTGTTATCTTCTTTTTCCTTATTGAAATCTATAACACCTTGAGGGAACTTTGTCCATGGGAAACACTCAAGTTAGTAATTACTTAACTAATTGAACTTCTGCATTTGAGCAATGTAATAATCGATTGCATCAAATACAATTTCCTGGTTGTCACAGAGGCTCTGAAGTAGAAACTTAACAGTATTTATTGACGACATTATTATGTTTGTTAAATAAATCCAATTTGAATGGTTCTACACTGTAGTTTAAATTGTTCACTCAAAAAATTAAAGTTAATTTATATTCTATATTATATATTCTTGCCAATATCATGCTTCACAATGTTAATTATTTAACCATGTAGAAGCATCTTAGAGCTTCTCCAATGGAATAGTTTAACTATGCTCTTATGGGTTCTTAACCATTGTGGCAAATGGAGTTGGCTCTTATACAAGAACCAGTTGCTTATATAAGCAACTGCCTTAACAATAAAAAAAATATTTTTTTCTCTCAGAAATTCGACAAGTTAAGAACTCTGTTATAAACCTTTTCATTGGAGTAAATTTTTGTTTGAGTTCTTAAATATGATGTGTCATTGTAGGGTCCACAAAAATAATTTAAGAAACTTAGCATCAGATGTGCTCCAACAGCCTCCTTTACTGGCTATATGTTAGAGCAGGTTGAAGAAAAGTTCTGCATTGTGATTGAGTAAATGGGCCGTCTTACAATTGATTTGAAAAATTCCTAGTTGGTTTGGGTGCCTAGGTTTTTTAGTTCAAGACCTGTATGATTTGAATTACAGATAATGAAATTAATATATTATTATTAACTCCTTTACAATTGATTTGAAAAATTCCTTGTTGGTTTTACAGCTTAATACTTTTATGGTCATTGATTATTGCTTGGATTTATAAATAATGGTATTGTATTTAATTCATCTATTCCTATGCTTCATGGCTGCAGGTTCTTGCAGATAAATATGGTAATGTTGTTCACTTTGGAGAACGTGATTGCAGCATTCAGGTACTATGAACTTAATTCCTCCATTTCTCATTCTGTTTATGTTTAGTTTGTCAAATTAGTTATTTGTATTAAGCATAATAATACCCATCTTGAATATTGATTTTATATTGAAAAAAATAAAATAAAAGCTGTGTTCTGTAAACCAGTAATTTGACTTTGTCATTGGTGAATTAAAGATAAAAAAAACTGAATATAAACTATTTAAAATATGTATAATGAGTATTAATTTATTTGTTTTTGTGACTGCATTGTGAAAGATTATAGCAATGTTGTTGGTAGTAATTGAAGCAACTTCCATTATTAACATAATGGTTATTTTAGTGTTTTGTTCACTATGGAGTTTCATATGTATATCTAGTATTTTATGATAACAAATGTGATAAAAAAATGCAGGGGGGAAAAAAAAACTTGAACTGGATTCATCTTGTAATTTCAATGTTATTAAACAAGTTTTATAGTAAGATAGCAATATCAAAAGGTGTTCTAATTATTTAATTTCTCTTTTCCTAATCAAGTTGCAAGAGATCCTACCTGAAGTAATAAGTTCTGTGGATTGTGTTTTTTCATGCAGAGGCGTAATCAAAAACTGCTTGAAGAAGCACCATCTCCTGCACTGACCCCTGAGTTGCGAAAGGCAATGGGAGATGCAGCAGTGGCAGCTGCTGCATCTATTGGTTACATAGGTGTTGGAACGGTTGAATTCCTTTTGGATGAAAGGGGTTCCTTTTACTTCATGGAGATGAACACTCGTATCCAGGTTGACACTAATTTCTGTTATACTTTTTTTATATGAAATGAACCTAGGTAACTGTTCAATATTTGTGAATGTTGGAGTTTTCATATTGACTACTGATATCGCAAAATAATGTATATAAGTGGAAAACAATTCTCATTTTACAAGTCGGTTTTGTAGTTTTAAGTTAAACCCAAACTCATTTTTTAAGATGGTATTAGAACTTATAGACCATCTTTGTGGTTCACCTACTCTTCTGGTATGCATTGCTGGTTTGGCAGGCATATGTAGAAGAAAGTGTTGGGATGTTTTACATCACTTGCCTCAATTCTTCGGGGGGCAACTTATATATCTGTTGGGAAACTTTACTTAATGTCAATTGATTTTAAGAAGAAATCTAACAGTGAGTGAATAATTTTCCATTGTTTTATTCTTTCGTGTCAGGTTGAGCATCCTGTGACAGAAATGATTTCCTCAACTGATTTGATAGAAGAGCAAATTCGTGTTGCTATGGGAGAAAAACTTCGATACAAACAGGTAATAGAGGAGATATTTTACTTGTGATTTTTTAGAATCTTGCTCTTATTGTAGTTTTTTCTACAGGAGGATATTGTGCTCAGAGGACATTCTATTGAATGCCGTATCAATGCAGAAGATGCTTTTAAGGGATTTAGACCAGGGCCAGGTATGTTGATTTATCACTGGTGAATTTGTGCAAATATATGTTAAAAAAAATCACAATGTTAGCTTAAAACACAATAGGTTTCATACATATTTTGGTTAATTTGGTCAACTAGCTTCTTTCAAATTTCAATCATTGCCAAGTGCTTGCATTTTATGGTTTTATTTTTATTTTTTATTTAAGTTTATTAATCTAAGGATATTTATCTCCTCAAATAACAGGTAGAATAACAGCATACTTGCCATCTGGAGGTCCATTTGTCAGAATGGATAGTCATGTTTATCCTGATTATGTGGTTCCTCCAAGCTACGACTCTCTTCTTGGAAAGGTGTGCCAACCTATTCTCGTTTATAATATTGATTTCTAATTCTTAATCTGAATTGCGATACTACATAATTTATGTATTTTATGTTCCATACGAACTTCAAATGTGTGTACACTGCCAATGTATAAATTACATAAACACCTCTCAAGGTTTTGTGAAATTGTAAATACTCCCTACTTTTTTATCCCTATACTACTCCCCTTAATTATTTGAAAACATTAGATTGACACCCCTCAAACATTACATTAATCTCCCTTTATTGTTTGAAAATATTACACTGTGACCTTCTCTATGGGAGGTTACTTTAAACGTTAAAAAAAAAAACAAGAGATATGTGTGCAATCTTACTAAACCTTAGGTGTTAATGTAATTTACAATTCAATGTAATAAATAATAACATCAATATTTAATACAAACATATACTAATCATAGTCTTTTCCTTTTAAACTCTCAATTGCATTTCAAGTTTGTTTCTCTTTTGATGCTTGGCCTTTTGGATTTGAGCAATGATAGGTTAAAAATATAAATTAAATGGTTACAATATTTGTTAAAAAGGAGAATGTATTGCGTATTGGTATGTGATTTGTTCCACCACACAAGTGGGAAGAATGAATGGATGAAAAAAGTGAAAGAAAATGGGGTCCAAATCCAAAATATTAGATGAATAGGATGTAATATATTACATTACATTAATCTTCCTTAATTGTTTGAAAAATATTATATTATGACCTCCTCTAAGAGAGGTTGCTGTAAATGTTAGAAAACAATGAGATATGTGTGCAATCTTACGAAACCTTAGGAGGTGTTAATGTAATAACAATTCAATGTAATAAATAGTAACATCAATATTTAATACAAACATATACTAATCATAGTCTTTTCCTTTTAAACTCTCAATTGCATTTCAAGTTTGCTTCTCTTTTGATGCTTGGGCTTTTGGATTTAAGCAATGATAGGTTAAAAATATAAATATAAATTAAATGGTTACAGTATTTGTTAAAAAGGAGAATGTATTGTGTATTGGTATGTGATTTGTTCCACCACACAAGTGGGAAGAATGAACAGATGAAAAAAGGGAAAGAAAATGGGGTTCAAAATATTAAATGAACAGGATGTAATATATTCTAAATTCTAAATGTTTCAATTTATTTTCAATTTATGTTGTGAGGAAGCTTAGATATAACTAATCCAACTCTATGTGAAGTGCACTTTTTTATTTCAATCCTAACTCTTGTCTTGACTTTGTACTTTTTTAGCTGATTGTATGGGCTCCAACAAGAGAAAAAGCAATTGAACGCATGAAAAGGGCACTTGATGACACGATTATCACAGGTAAAATAATATGATTTTGATTATTCTGTTAGATACCTGTACTTGGTGTTAGTCCATTGCATGCATGCCTGAAGCCAGAAAAGAATTAAATACTTTTCCTTTGCACCTCGGTTAATATACATTGCAAAAAGAACAAAGTTTGCTTAAAAGAACTGGATCCTTTGCAGTTTGAAACAAATTGCGGAATGTGCAGTGTCTGATCCAAGGGATCATATTCATTGAACCAACTTTGCCACAAAGATCTCTTCAATTCTAAACCTTTTAGTTTCAAAAAGAATCTGCAGATGGTCTTGATCCTTGTTTTAAACCGTTCACTTTGTATGGCATAATTAACAATTTCAATTTTCTCACAGGAGTTCCTACTACAATTGATTATCATAAACTTATCCTCGACATAGAGGTGGGTGTGCCTTTTATGTATTTTTTTAACATGTATCCTTTAACAATATTTTCTTTTGAGCAGAAGTCAGAATTTAAATAACTATATCTAATATATGTCATATCTTTGCCGTATTACAGGATTTCAGAAATGGCAATGTTGATACTGCTTTTATTCCTAAACATGAGGAAGAGTTGGCAATGGTAAGAACCTAATATAGCCTTGAAAATGTTATTATCGGGCAATGGGTTTAAAAATTATATTTCCTTGTTTTGGAGTTGCTTCAGAACAATTTTGGTAGGAAAACTCATTCATACTCTGAATCCTTCAATACTATCTATCATGATTGATTGTATAGGGTTGATAACCCCAGTTCTAGCTGATAGAGCTTGTCCAAGATTTTGAGAAAATTTATCAGAAGCTGCTTTTAGAAGTTTTTGCCGCGTAGAATCAGGGTTTGGATTGTGGATATAAAATTGTATACAGTCTAGTTGCTTTTGCATCAGATGCTTACAAGTTTTGTGCACGAGCCATGGTTCACATCAGATGCCCATAAGTTTTGTGCACAAGTCATGGTTCACATCAGATGCCCATGTGCATGGTATAGGATTTATAATTAAGTTAATTTTGGGGATGTAGTTCTCCCAAGATCATAAAACAATTGGTATAGAAGCTTGCTACTGCTCATGGTGCAAGCGAATGCTGTCATATAAGTGTCTGTCCAGGCTAGTGACGAGCTAGCACCCAGCAACTTGGATGTTGGGCAGTATAAAAAAACAGGTCAGAATATTCCTAGATTGAGTGCCTGCTCATAAGCCTATTTTGGGATTAACATGGTCCTGGAGTCTCCAACCACTAGCTTTTGGGCTTGTTCCAACTGGCAAGTCTGTAAATACAGTTCCTCAATGATCTATTGATCTTGTAGAATGAACGAAAATATGACAATGGTCCTATTGCAGATAGTGTTGAGCAACCTTGCTAATGTGTTCCGGGACTTTCTAAACCTAAATGCTAAAATAAAATTTCTTTTATTTTTTTTATTTAAGTTATTTGATTTGATGTCCTCTTCAAATGCAGCCGCCACAGAAGATGGTACTCTCTAACACGGTGAAAGAACTGGCTGGCTCAATTGCCTGATGGATATGATATGATATGATTTTCTGATGCCATAATTGCTTGGTTGTAATCACCATGTCGACAGTCCCTCGAAGTGGAAGCGAAATTTTAATGAAATTTTGATAATTAGTCTCTTTACATGATTATATTATAAAATTAATTATGTTTTGCTTTCGTCCCAAATATTAGTGCAGGAATTGGGAATAGCTGCTTCTTGCATTTCTTTTCAAGTCGTGGTAGTCACAATTGTTATTAGAGGATCTGTCCCAAGGCTTGTTTGTAATTCTTGTATTAAGAGCTCGATGCTAGATACAGTAATAAGGACTTAATCTTATCCTAACTGGTTGGGTTTGTTATACGGATCAATTGGCGTCGCTAGATATTTAAAATAGTTTTTGTTTAGACTTCCTTTTTCTATGATCCATATTTATTACTTGCATTTAACGTGAAGTGAGAGATTTCATGTGATCCGTCCCTATTCGCGACCTTATAGCACCAGCCATGGAAATAGTCTTCTGTGCTACGTCGGACATTGGTCATGGAACAAGGAATGACAATGATATCAGAATGTACGGTTAGCAATTCAGGGAATGAAGTACAGACGTAACTTGTATGTTCATTCTACTTGAAACCCCCGACAAAATTATGGCAAAAGTTTTGTCCTTCAGTACATGCAACGAGTATTTTTTTCTTCCTTTTAATAAATAAAGTATAACTTCTTTCTTACTAACTCGGCTATTATAAAAATAAAATACAGGAGAAATTCTTTAAATTAATACTCGGTAAATTAATAAACTTTCTAAAATAATAAATTTGTTCGATCTCGACTTGGGTCAATTTAAAAAATTGAAAAACTTGATAAAATAATAAGATAATAAATTTTCAGGAGATCTCTTTATAATTTTCGGTCCCAAGAAAATCATAAATTAATAATTCATAAAAACTGAAAAAAAAATATATTACACTTTATTGAAATATGATTCAATAGTTGTCTGTTTTTCTTTAAAGTTCAAGTCTATTTGAAGCTCATCTCTAACTTTTCTTATTGCATCCAATAGTTCAGGTGTTATATTTTTGTGTTGTATCATAAAGTTGTGAAGAGTGTTCGACGCCATAAGTGCTTCCTTTCGCGTAACAGGCTCCAAAGACACTGTATCATCTTCGCTGTCATCTTCTGCATTGTTCTCAATGATAGTACCCACAATATCTTTTAAACTCTGAACCTCCGAACATGCTTCATTTTCACTTGGGTAGTTCATTAGATTGTCGATATCCATCTTATTAGATAGCCACATTGATTGATCATAGTCTCGAGGTCTTGAGTTTCTTCATCAAAAGTGGATTCATCCAAATTTCTTGCAACGTCACTAGCTGAACGAATTTTACAGTGTCGGAAGTAATTCGCTATTGTTTCTCTTGTTTACATTGAACACATTTGTTCCTCTTGTTTATATTTACTGTACTTCAAAAGTCATTATTGATTTTCAATGCATATGTATTTCAAAAGTCATTACGTATTGATTTTCAATGCATATGTACTTCAAAAGTTACTAATTTACGTTGAGTTCCAAGGTTCGCTGCAACGTAATTCTAAGAGGCATAGACTAATTTGCCTTTTGGTTTGGTATGTACAGTATAATTACTTAAAAACTCTTTAAATTAATAATTATTAATTTATCGATAAATTAATAACTCTCTAAATTAATAAATTTCTCCGGTCCTGACATTATTAATTTAAAGAGTTTCTACTGTAGTACTTCCATTTTCGGTTGTAATTTTATGTCTAACTTAGAAGATTGAATTCTAGTATTTGATTAAGGGGCATAATAATTAACTATTTGTGTTAATAATTTTTTTGAGTACTTGCAATGAGGTTAAAACTAAGAGAAATGTACTTTTGCATTCAGTTGAATCAAGCTGTAAGCTACTCATTGACAAAAATCACTTGATATACACTTGAAAAATTGCAGTTTTTGGCTGGATACATGAGTTTTCTCTAAACGAACTAAACTAGGCTTAGAAGTGCCTGTTATTATGTTATCATGCTGTTTTTAAACCAACTGCCTCGTCATCCACTTGTTATGCACACGATGAGCTTGAGCTTGAGCGGCTGGATATTCCTGACAGCGATTGGAAATCACTCATGGAATCCTACAAGAAAAACATATGATGTTAATGACTATAATATAAGCTGGAGAAACAACGAGTAATGAGTGACGGTGACTCACTTGAGCCGAGGAAATGGAAGAGTGTGAGTAATTGTAGTTGCTTCTGGGAGTGAATCCTGTGGGGACACCGAACATCATCATCATGGGCATGTTGTCTTCAGCAAAATCTCTGAGTTTATTGAGCTCAGGTAATACAACTTTTCCAAGATCAGGTCTATCTTTTCTTCTCATTTCTGCACACCCCAATGCAAGCCTAGCAAAATGCAAGGCATGTTCAACCGGCCAATCCACAACGGCTGGGTCGAGCATCTCGGCGAAAGTCCCTTTCTCAATAGATCTTCCAACATGGTGAGTCAAACCCATTGGCGGCTTCGCTGTTATAATCTGTAGAAGCATGATCCCCAGTGAGTAAATATCAGATTTGATTCCCAGCATACCCGTTTGCTGGTAC
Organism: Cajanus cajan; assembly: GCF_000230855.2. Taxonomy (NCBI): domain Eukaryota; kingdom Viridiplantae; phylum Streptophyta; class Magnoliopsida; order Fabales; family Fabaceae; genus Cajanus; species Cajanus cajan. The sequence continues at coordinate 75,209,377 of NC_138518.1, forward strand.
TCAGGGTCAATGTAACAGAAAGTTCCAGCAGTTGATGTCATGCGATACTGTGTCACAGTATCTGCAACTGAAGGAGGGACAAGCCTGGCCAATCCCACATCACTGATCTTGCTCACAAAGTTACGGTCAAGCAAAATGTTTCCAGGTTTCAAGTCACGGTGCACCAGTGGTTCTGGCTTCGTCTGGTGCAGGAAAAGTAGCCCAGTGGCAATCTCTGCAGCAATTCGGAATCTTAGCTGCCAGGGAAGAGCTCCTTTGTTGCCTCTCCGGAAGAGGCAATCATCCAAACTTCCATTAGCCATGTACTCATACACTAAGCAGCCAAACTCTGGGCACGCTCCAAGGAGGAGAACCATGTTTGGATGCCTTATGCAACTTAGCACTTCAACCTGCATTCACCAAATGACAAATTCATTGATTCCACCATAGTGCATTGATTACCTTAAATGACATGGAAAGGAAACATGATCCGCCGTCCAATCCTTTCTATATATATATATAATAATGTAGGTTCTTTTGGGTACACATAATATACAAGTTTTTATTTCCATTTTTCTTACCTCTTGATGAAACTGTGACCGTCCCTGAGCTGCATCTGGTTTTAACACTTTTATTGCAACTGGCGTGTGATCTAGTTCAGACCTGTAGACTGGTCCATAACCACCTTCACCGATCTTGAGAGAGTTGGAAAAGAATTTTGTTGCTTCTTCTATCTCCTCTATAGTGTATTTTCTGTACCTGGCAGGACTATGTGAAAGGATATCCACAGTCTTCCTCTTCTGCTCAGATTCTGCATTCATTCTCTTTTGTGCTTCCAACTCTGCAATTTTTTGAGATGTTTCTGCTGCCTCCATGGACGCTATACATTTTGCTTTCTCCTTCTCAGCTAATGCCAATGCTGTTTCTTCAGCAAATCGTGCCTCTTCCAATTTCCTTTGTTCTTCCACTTTCCAACGCTGAAGTTCTAGTGTCTGTTGGAGAATCGTATCAATTAGTCAGTATGTGGTTTGTAGATTACATTAACTTTATGGCATGGCAGTAATATTCTTGGTACTTGCATGTTGGGACTAAATTAAAATCTTAAGTTACCATTTGCCTTGCTGTCATAACTTCCTTGCATGCTGTACTGTACATTTCCATTGTATGCTTCAGTTCTAGCTTCAGTCTCCTCATTTCAACTTCCACTTCATCCTATAATTTCAAAGAAGACATTTGTTAAATCTTGTCCTGCTGTGCAAGCACATGTACATGTAAATATCTCTAGAGTGAGTATGACATAGAGCCTCAAACTTGATCTTGACAGTTAGAAAGGCACACATGGGTGTTTTGGCATGTTAATAAAGTAGATTAGTTAACCATATTAATTATCTAATATATATATATATATATATATATTTAGCTTACCGAAACTGAAAGCATGGACGATGACATCGATGACCCACTGTCTTGTGAACTGAATGAGTAGTCACCCTGATCAATTGACTTGGCTCCTGAGAATGAAGAGCCAAAGCTTCTGACATCAAACTCTGAGCCTGCTGAAAGCCGAGGTTTGATTCCAGAGTCAAGGTCATCATACATTGAAGGGAATATTCTATCAATACTTGGCCTTCCACTGCTCACGAATGAAATATCAGAGTCGGTGACTGAGGACTCGTATGATCTGTAATTTCCTCTATTAGGTCTTGTGAATGGTGATCTGTCCAAAGGATATCTAGTTAGTCCTCTTGTACATCAATATTTTGGAACACATTGGCTAATGTAATTAACATTCTTATATTTTTTGCCTGGCAATGATGTCACTATATCTTTACACGATTTTGAACTTTAAACATACAAGGTTTACTTCAACCAATGATACTCAGACTTCAGAGATGAATGCTTTTTCCCCACGATAGTTGCATTGTATTCCTGATCTAATTAGGGAGATTGAGTATTCTTTGGTATTTATGGTTATAATTTCTCACAAGCAATGCCATCAGGTTTTCCCTTTTGATTTGATCAGTGCAATTGTGACAAAGAAGGCGAGTTTGTGACTTTTCACTAATCATTATGAATAATTACTGGTTTTGTTGTGTACTGAGAAAGAAATTTTCTACTATGGATGGTGTGTGTATGTATATGTTTGTAATGCAATTAACGTGTGCTGTGTTCTTGTTAATATTAACTTTATGTCACTCCAACTAAGAACTCACGATGTACTTACATGATTTCCATTTCATCCGGTGTCTGGGGAGCAATGTATGATGGCTTCTCATTTGATGCTGTCATAAGTACAAATAAATTCAGTGCTTGATAAACAATGTTACCAAAAATAAAATAAAAATAAGTTAAACAGTGAAATATGGGCTGAATATTAAAGAGAAGTTGGCTTACATCGTGGTGGGACGGGGTTGCGTATTACTTGTGTATCCATTTTCTCAGGATTTTGGAGAGTCTGCTGTGGCTGCAATGGATTGTAACGGGTTGTAGGTTTAGCAGCTAGTGGAGCACTAGCAGTTTTCACTGATGAGATTTTTCCTTTGGAAATAATGTACACAGTGCAGAATGGTGGCGCCCCTTTGGACACGGCACTTGGAATATCAGATGTCCTAAATCTCCTGCCATAAGTAATAGATCAAAAATTAGTATTATGTTATGTTCTTCTCGAATATAATTCATCAAAAATAGGATTCCGACCTGTTTTGATCAAGTAAAAGCTATTTATTATGAATTAATTTTTTTACCAAAGTTGTTACAGATGGATTTTGAATTTGATCAATCAGATGTTATAAGTTGTACCTCTAATATGCCAAAATCTCACAATTTGATTTTGAAACAAAGTCAAATTCATACAATTTGCATTTTCTTCAAAAGCCAATTAACCATTGTTATTAATTGGCAATCGGGTATCATTGTTAGATTGATTATGTATTAGTCTCCTAATGTTTGTGATCTTGGTCGAGTTCAAGCATAGTTGTTTGAATTAGAGTTTGGTGAGCAGGAGGAATCTTTATTACCTGACAAGACCGCTCCTTGAAGGTGCCCCGAGAACCAGAAGCTCAATGGAATACATGGAAATTCCTTCTATTAATCCCTTAGTTATATCCGCGTCCTCCAATAAGATTTCTTTGCATTGTATCTGACATGAATTAAAAGTTAAAAAAAAAAAAAACAACAACAACTACATGAGACATATGAACAGTACTCATTTAAAAGCAAGATCTTTCGATTACATGAAATTGATTGCTCTTATTATTAATGCATTCCTTTAATCTTATTGTTGAAAGATGGAAATGAGAGGAGAAGATATTGTTTTAGAACTAACACTCTTTCTATTGCAGAAGAGACGAAATGAAGCGAAAAGCTCCTTAGATTCATTGTCCATTTGTTGCATGTATGCTCTAGCCACATCATCGTTTCCATCAAGAGATATATAGTTTCCAGCTGCATTCATAATCATTTAAGTCATCAATGTGACACAGCATTTATTCTGATCAAAAGGGCCTAAGAAATTTGTTAATGATTACTTGGCGTAGGAATGGAAGCTGCTTTTTGTCTAACATGGAGCAATAAGAGACTTTGGTCTTTGGGAAGAAGATTATCCACTGCCCATTTGGCTGCATATTGGCTTGTTTTGTTGTTTTCAATTGCCACTGCCACAATACGTCCACTTCCTAGCTTCTTCTCTTGAATCAACCTTGACATCTTTCTTTTCCTGTTGGAAAACTATGACGCTTGACAGAAATTTTCTAACTTTCTCTCAGAGGCCTTAGTTTTTGTGTTTCGTAGTTACTTTGGATTCTCCCAGAGGCTGGCCTTATATATTGCAATTAGTTATAACCAGTTGTAACTTGTAACACCGCTATTTAAAGCATTCTTTGAAACTCCAACGGAATTTTGAGTTCTGTTGCGATGTGTCAACCCTATAATAGTTTGCATTTTGTTATTACCTTCCAAAATTAGTGAATGTTCACCGAACAATGTCCTTTGACTTGTTCATCTTCCATCATCCAGTTAAAAACATTGCTCTAATCTTGGATGATCGACACGAAAGCAGACATAATTAGTTTTACGAGGATACACGTGTTTTTTATACTAAGAAATGTTATCAAGAATTTCACTTATTTATTTCTTTTCCTGTATAACGCAAGTTACACAACTCATATATCTCTAACTGATCAAACCCAAATTAAGTACAACTATCATAAATAATAACATTGTGGAATTTGTTTAACTCGTTGATATTTTTATTATTAATTACCGAGTAAATTATCAGAAAGATATATCTTCTCTTCTTAAATTAAATTTTACAGTATTCTTTTTCAACAAATTTCAATATATAACATTACTCATTTTTTAAAAAAATTTAACTTCTGTTACAAAATTTTTTTATTACCAAAATACTTTTATACTAATGTCCTTTAATATTACATCACTCATCTTTTTCATGTTAAAATAAATATTTTTCTCTTTAACAAATTTAAATATATTATCCTTAACAAATTTAAATATGTTACCGTTTAGAAATTTATATATTTTTTATTATTTTCATTTTTTAAATAATTTTTTCTAAATTAATTATATTTAAAAATATATTTTTCATTATTAATTTTACAAAGTATTTTAAAGTTATATATCAAAATTAAAATGTTATATATAAGTATTTTTTTTGGATGACGTCCTAAGAGTTTGTCTTATATATATATATATAATAAAATTGAAGGTAAGTATTGAAATAATATTTAATCAATACAGTTAATATAATATTTTTATAAAAATTTAATTAAAATAATAATTTCATTATAATATTAATTATATATAGTAAAGGTAATAATACATAAGTATTAAGATATTATTTAATTGATATTTCTAATAAAATATTTTATAATATCTAAGTAAACTAGTATTTTATGATAAATTAGTATTTATTATATTTAATTAATATAGTGGAAAATATGTATATTAAATATATAATTTTTTGAATAAATATTTTTATATTAAAAATTTATCATTAAATAAAATATAATTATTACAAAATTTGATATTTATATATATGTGTTAATTTATATTACATATTTATATTTTTTATTTTATTTATAATTTTATGCATTTACATGTACTTTTATTTCTTAAGTTAACTACAAACATTGATTCCTTTTAAAATAATTATCTTAATAAATTAAATATTTGTTTTTGTATTCATAAAATGTGCGAAAGCACCCGAGTTAGCCGTACGGAAGAACGAGTATCATATTAGTTTTCAAACTAAAAACCGGTTTTCATTAAAATAAATTGAGAATTTATAACTAAAAACTACTTCAAACACAATCAAATTTAAACTTATTCATTAAAATGAATATTTAACTTATTAAATTTAAATAATTCTCTTAACAATACATTTTGTTTTCACATCCTGTGTATCGTTGTTATAATATTGACTAATTTTCACGCAAAATATAATCAATTTTATTAATTATTTTTTAAAATTAACGATCTTAATTATATATTATATGAAAATTGATTAAGATTATAGTCACGTAACAATCAGGGACTAATAATAATTTTAGTGGAAGGAAAGACCTCCATCAAATCCAAAAGGCAAAAGCAAAGAAATAAAAGACGAGCCTCTCGCGATTCAATTATGACATCAAGCCCATGTCATACCCTTTTCCATTAATTCATGCTTTCTTTCGATTAAAATATTTATTATTCAACATTAAATATCATATCAAAAGAAAACGTAATGCCCCAGTCCCAGTTCCAGAAAATCAATGAATGAATGAGTAACTAAATTTGTATTTAGTATCAAATTAATATTTTCAAGTCGAAGACTTCAGGTCTGCTTCACTAGCATAAGAAGTATAAAAATTTTCTTGATCATGATCTCTCTGCTTCACCTCCTGGATTTTCTCTACTGCTTCCTTCAAATCCCATCTCTTGTCCACATCCCCTTCACAACAACACAAAGCAATCTTCAAAAGCTTCCCCATCTCTCCCTCACAGTTCTGTGTTGCCCCCATCTCTTGATCAAACACTGCATTGGTCCACTCTTCTGGGACCACTGAATGCACCCAACTTGCCAAACTCACCTCACTACCCTTCCCTTGTTGCAAAAAGTTGGCAGGGAATTTCCCAGTTAGGATCTCAAGAATTAGTATTCCAAGACACCACACATCAGTCTTCTTTGTGATTCTTCCTTGTTGCAAGTACTCAGGAGACTTGTATATGACCATGATGTCTTGAGCCAGTTCTTGGTTGATCACTGGGACTAGGCCATAGTCTGTGAGGAGAGGCTCAAAAGACTCTGTCAAGAGGACATTGGAGGACTTAAGGTTTCCATGGGGTGCTATTAGTCTTGGCATGTCCCTGTATAGATATTCAAGACCCTTTGCTATGCCTTTCACAATCTTCAACCGGATTGGCCAATCAAGGCTAGGTTCTCCCAGGGATTGGTGTCCTGAAACAAGTAACCATTATGTATAATTATCTCTTGCATAAGCAAATTGATGTTTGTAGAATGTAGAGTGACTACATTATTTCATTTCCAAAATTGTCAACCTATGTTAATTTGTCCATAAATAATAGATGTATTGTCTTTTACATTATCATCCAATCATAAACAGCATATATGGTAAACTTGTTGGGTTTTATCACAATCACCTTAAAAGTTATATTAAAGATGATTTTTTAATTAATTGATGGTGTAAAATATTTTATCCTTGATCATGTCAATAACTCCATATATATGCAGTTTAGCCCTTGAATATGTTCACTTCATTCATGTCAAATTAGACCTTTTGTCGTGAAGTTAAGTAACTACGGAAATTTAATATGTGATGAAGTTGATACTAGATAGATTCAAAGAATAAGGTTATATTTTGATAAACTTCTCTAGCATTTAAAGAAAAGGCTAAAATAAATCTGGTTTCTCCATAAATTTAAATCTAACTTCTCCAAAATTTGCAATACTTATGTTGAAACTTATGGAGAAACTCAATTTATTTACTCAATTTATTTTACCATTTTAGAGAAGTTTATCCAAAGTAAATCTAAATCTTACAAGAACCAAATTATTACATGTTGCCACTTTTGGGACCAACTTGTATATTAGTTATATTTATACACAGTGAACAGAACACTGCACAACTAGTTGACTAAAATCTAGACTTCAATGCAAATGTGAACAATTTAGTAACTAGTGAAGGGTTATATCTCCAATTCATCAATGTCTTTAAAAATATAAAAGGTTGAAAGTGGGTTGATAACACATACCATGAAGTCGAACAGCCAAACTTCCATTCTGAACAAAGTCAGTGACCATGAGCTTCTCCTCCTTCCTATAATAGTAAGCCACAGGAGGAAGCAAGTTAGGATGACTCAACCTCCCAATCCTCCTCATGTGCTCTTGAAACTCTTCCTTTCCAACATTGTTCATCTGCTTGAACCTCTTCACCACTATGGTTGGCCCATCCAGCAGAGAAGCCTTGTAGGAAGAGCTGAAGCAGCCACTGCCCAATATCTCAGCAGAGGCTCTCAGCAACTCTTGCAAATCAAACCTCTCTCTGTCATCATGCAGAAAAGAGAGCCTCATGTGTTCCCCTCCTCTTCTGCTGCGGTTGGAGCTAATGGACGATGACCTTCTGCTTTCATTACTAATGTCCCTGGCTCTTCCCTTGCTGAGACCACTTTCAGAATTCTCGATGCATGCTGCTGATCTTTGTCTTCTTCTGTGGAGGATGAATATGACTGCTCCAATCACAATCACTGCCACGCAAACAACTACCACAGCCACAATGATGCTCACTGTGGATGTCTTGGCCTTGCATGCTTCCAAAGGGGTTCCACATAACCTTTCATTACCTGCTCATGAATATACACGCTGGTTTAGATTGATATGGTACGCATGCTTCAGTCTCAACACATAATGAATCAGAATATATGATCATTAGATTTACTACGGATACGTCTAAATTTGCTTATGGCCACTCTGTCATCTGTTTTTACTAGAAGTTGGTTTTAACTTAAGAAGGAAGTTTAATTTATTTTAACTTTTTCTTTCATTTTTTTTTGTTTTATTACTAAGGAGTATTACAGTCAAATACATGAATTAATAATATCTCTCAAAAATTTGTTAGACATCAAATAGTTAAACATCTTCTCTCAACTTAAATTTTCCATGATTTTCTTCGCATGTAAGTATTTATTGACAAGTTTATTCAAACAAGGTTTTGCCATTGTGCTTTAACTTGGGTTAATTTCACTAACATTGTTATAAGAGTAAGTTTTATCTCGATCACATAACACTGACGTTCCCTTTACACCCTTTATAAAAGAACAATGATTGATAGACACCTCTCTATTCTAAACACTCATCAACACATTATTTTTCTCTAACTCCCTTTTCTTGCTAGATCATATCATTTGTATATAATTTTTTTTTCTCTTTTTATCTCACTAGGTGGCATTAAGGCGGGAGTATTTACTAATTGTTTATAAATGTGGCAAATACATGGAAAGGGAAAGACCAATGAAGCTCCTTTTCAATGGTTGTAACTTACGTGTAAAAGAGAAGTTATGGGAGATAATCGTGATCAGTTACCTAGCTAAGTGTGTGTGTATATATCATGCATGCATGCATGGCATGTGCATGTAATCTATACGTTATATATTAATTGCAATATTGAAATGTGTGGCTCACCAGAAAAAGAAGAAACCGGAAATTTACTAAGGGAAGGAGGAATTTGGCCATGCAACTGATTATTAGCGACGCTGAATGATCTTAACCTGTGTCTGTGAAAACGAGGAATGGCGCCAGTGAATTGGTTTCCATCCAACCTCAACTCCAAGAGCCTCGGCAACGAAGCCACCGAGATTGGAACTTCACCCGTGAACTGGTTGTTTGACAAATGGATTTTCTTGAGCCACTGCAAACCCTGAAAGGTTTGGAAAGGAATCTCCCCAGAGAACTTGTTGTTGGAAAGATAAATAGACTTTAGACCAATAAGGCGGTGAATCTCTGGCCATGGACCCTCAAGATCATTGTTCATGAAACTCAAGGTTCTAAGATAAGGCAAGGCCTTGAGGGACTCAACATCAATGACCCCTTTGAGCCCCATGTTCTCAAGCTTCACGCCCCACACTTTTCCTTGGTAGCAAAGAATGCCACGCCAATTTGCATGGCCATTGGTGCATGGAGGATTGGACGTGTTCCATGATGATAAGCCAGCGTTGTTTTCTAAGTTTTCCTTGACCTTGAGGAGCAATTCAGAATCAGAAGCCGCAGAAGAAGGAAGAATGTTGCTATTGGTTAAAAGAATGAAAAAGAATATGATCCAACAATGCCAACCACTTAGTGCCATAGAGAAGGGTAGGCACTAGAGGCGGCGGGCGCGCCCTGAAGAAGGGCTTGCTTGGCAATATCGGAGAGAAAAGGTGAAGTAGATCAGAAGAAGAATGAAGGGTTGGAGGGTTGAAAAGTTTTGATGGCATTGAAAGGGAAGAAAAGGAAGGCCAATAATAGGAGAAGGTTACACACAGGTTGACGAATTCCCTTATGATCATGACAATGTTTATTCAACGCGAGAAGGACCCGGACAGCCTTTAAATTTTCCACTTCTGCATCACTATTTTTAAACCTTAATCTCTTCTCATGACTCTGCATTGACCAAACATATCGCCCAACAATATCAATGTATATAATATAAGCTTCATGCATCCAATATCTCACAGTTCCACTAACTTATCCATTTAACCCTCTCAAGTCAGAGATTCTAGGACATATATAGTCAACTTCCACTCCAAATGCAGAGATAATTTCCTATTTTTCTCCCTACTCGATATTTCCTTCCGTGTTTTTTTTACAATTTGCTGAGGTGGAAAATGAGGTTATTCCTTTTTACAAAAAGAATGGGTAATAAGGAAAGATAAAAAAAATGATAACAAACGAAGGATAATGTTTGTGAACAATATAAGAGTATTTTTATTTATTTTTATCTTGGAATGTCTTTTAAAATGTGTGAATATAAGAAAGATAAATTAAAAAAAATGAGAGAAAAATAACTATGTATAATATCATGTCAATTTTTTTATATTAACTGAAAAAGATTTTTTTTAGAGGGAGGTCATTGCTAGGACACCTATTGATAATAGAATGATGGTTTTTCCATGTACTTCCATAGGAATTTCATAGTTGAAAATCAACAGTGATCACTTATTTGATTAAAGGTGAAATGGTCAAAGAAATTTCTACATTATTACCTACAAATACTTGCATATACATTATCAAGTCAGTAAATAAGTGTGTAGATATATTGGTTTATTTAAAAAATAATAATTTTCTGATAAAAATGGGAAAAAATATTTCTCTTATATATATATATACAAACAAGCTGAGAGAAATTATTTCTCCATTTGTTTTATTCATTCAAAACAATACATATTTTCCTTTATATTTCTCTCGTACTTTTTTCCCCCTAATTCGTTCCTGTCAAACAGCATCAAATTTACTCCGCGCATGTAAGATACTTCCAATTTCCTTCAATATATTTTCTTTTAACACTGATCTATAAGAGTTTTTTTATTTATTTTATTTTTTGTTCTCTTATAGATGTATTCACTTTCATTTTGATCCCCAAGTTAAAGTCAGTAATTTGGTTATAAATGCAAGTCGGCAAATAAACCAAAATGAAAGGAAGTCTATATATATATGAAGGATCCAAATGGATGAAAAAAAATTTGACATACCAAATAGGAGCACATGTGAATAGAGAGACAAAGCCAGACATATATATCACACGGAAAAGCAACTTAAAATAGACTACAATTTCAGCTGCAAGCTTAAAAAATAATAAATAAAAATGTAAATGTAAATGTACAGGAAATGAGAGCCAAGATGCCATTTTTTAGTAATCTAGTGCAATTTCATCGCTACAGCATCTCGTAATCATAAAATGACAATGCGGAATATGGAAGATCCAATTGCAAAATATTGCATTAAAACTCAGCCCCGGATTAAAATCTGCAAGTGTGACTGACTCTAAATTTGGTAGGAACCTAGCACACAAATTGGATTACAGCTTGTTTCCAAAAAATGAAAGATTTCTATGACTTCAACAATGCTTTACTCTACCAGAACGAAACATTTTTGGGGGTCAAATTCAGTATAACCTACATCAACTAGACATAAACCATCAGGGGGTGCTGGAGGAGCAGTAGCACGCCTACATGTTGCATCCATGAGCTTTATCAAGGCATCATCTTCAGCACCAGCAGCAGCTTCTCTAATTGAGGTCGCCACAAGCACTCGAACCATCTATAAAAATATCATTAGCCTCAAAAAAGTCAGTAAGTGAAAAATAAATAAACAAATACACCCGCCAGGGGTGCTTATCCCAAATATTATGGGGCATAAAAGAACTGTCGAAGACAAGCTAGACCCGTGACATTTCCACAATCCGGAACAGAAAAACCTTCAATGGGTAGAACGATAAAGCTTGTGTCCTTTAAATTGTTTCATTTGTATTGAAAGATCAACTTGTTCATATATAGAACGACAAAGGTCTAATTCAAAGCCATGTTAACATGTCAACTTCTATTCATATTTAGTTTCAATAACCTTTAAATGAAACAAATGATGCTTTACTTTTTCATTTTCATGTTTACATCGACAAATTTCATTATCTACATTTTAGTCATAGTTCCACATAAGAGAATCCAAAACCTTCAATGTATATGTTTCCTCTAAGGAAAGCAAAAAACACAACAGCAGTTACCTTTCGTAAAAAGCGATTAGCTACCAGCTCAACGCACATGACCTTTGTTTCTTCTCCATAATCCTAAAAATGTAACAAGCAAAATCAAACATAAATACATCTTTTCTCTCAACAACTATAGTACACAGTAAAACTAAGGAATCCGAGAAAAATCACAGTTAGAAGTGATTAAATTCCATTTGACACTAGGGGAGAGAAATGATTTGAAAGACGTCTTAGAAGATCTAATAAACACACATAATTAATGACACAAGAATTCACACAGCTTTTAAACAGCATAAACCCCAACATAAGGATAGTTTCTTGACATGATAATATATTTCATGGGAAAACCACAGGAATTTCTTTTGCTAAAACTACATATGTACTTGAGAAGAAAGTGAACAAAAAGCCAAGGACATATAAGTCATGCAAGTAACTATATATTCTAAATAGATGAAATCTGTTAATATTGAAAGCCATGGACAAATTGCATAATTTGCATGTTTACTATGAGTCCAACCAAACAGATATGCTCAAAGTCATTTGGTAGGTAGGCCAACACCAACAAAATTGAGTTGAATTCATTCCAATGCAGAATGAGCAAAATGGTCCAGACTTGTAATGAAAATAATGACAGAATCTTCAGCTAATTAACAAGACTCTATTATATATCTCATAATGTGTATTTGAAGAAAATATTAAAACCAAAGAGTCGCATCCCCATGGCTGCACTCTACAATGCTTAACTTGACCCATTCTGGCCTAGGGGTTACTGCAATTAAGGTGGTTTTCCAACACCCCCTTCATGCCCAGGACTATAGGTCAGAAGTGTGGCAAATTTGCAATGCAAGTGACCCAACAATGGATTTAAAATAGACTTTGATACCTTCTTAGAATTTAGATTAAGGGCCTAATTTAACCTTACAAAGTCAACTAGTAAGGTGAAGAGGCCTGTCTAATCCTTATAAGCTATACGTAAGTCATATCTCTAATTAGTGTAGGACTAAATTGCCTAAGAGTCACATTCTTGTGATTGCACTCTACAACATACTTAAGGAGGATTTCCAACACTAACAAATATTTGTGCACTCCTCAATAATTGCCCTTATTTCCCATATTCATTATTTAGTTGGACAAATTTATCCTGACTGTTCTAATGAATAATGTCATGAATAATTGGTTTTTCATCTAATGGTTAATGAATATGACTTGAATTCAAATCTTGGTTTCTTAGTCATGTTTATGCATAAATCAAGTGAAAGAATAAATGTGAATCCGAGCTAGAAATAAAATGCTGCCAATTTGGGGCAAGCCACATCCACAAGCTTAACCATACAGTTCAAGAGCCCCACAAACTCAAATAATTTCAATTATAGAATAAAAATTGTGGGCAACAAAAAAAGAGATATAGGAAAGACCATTAAAAAGGTTAAATGGTACTCACAGTTGAAGGCAGACTGACTTCCATAGCACGAGCATGGTAAACAAAACACTCAGTTGGTGGACCACTGAAACAGAACGACAGTTATAAGCCAATTTAATGAATGAGAATTCCCCTCTTATAAGTCATGGTAATGCCAAGTAAATATGTAAGTGATGTCATGAAACAACAAACTCCAGAGCTTAAACTATTAGGTGAAGGCATGTGAATTGTTTTTATATTATATTTCTAACACACCTCCTCACGCAAGAGCTGTTGCAGCCTTGAAGCATGGACAATCACGCCAACCTACTTTGTGCTAAAATTAAACTTGTTTTTATTAGAAGAATAAGGGAAGAAAGAATCAAATTCTAGTGCTCTTGATCATGAACGCTTTGATGCCATCTCATGAATCAACTATCTCAAAAGCTTAAGATGTTAGGTGAAAGCACATGAATAATTTCTATATTATATTTCTGAGATGGGGGCAAACTATTCCTTATGTGCTCCCAAACTAAACTTATTAAATTTGATTCATCTGAAATAATGGAAACAATTTAAGATTCAATTCCAAATATTAATTACACAACCATTAAATTTTGCTACCCTCTCAAAAATATCATGTGGTAGTTTCTATAATGTACACTGCAGATGAATGGGATAATGAAGTGAGTAGAGATAGAAATCCAAAAGTTCTTACTCATTTCTTGAAGCTTTTGTATCACGGGCAAACATCTTGTAAGATAGCAATCTTCCTTCCAACTTTCGCAAAAGCTGGTTTACCTTACTTACACTGAACACATAGGATTTCTTTTCATTTTCTAACTCATCCTTGTTGGCAGAATCATGAATTTCATTATATTTAAAACCATCACAAAACTCCCCATTGTCACTACTTTGGTCCCTATACCCTCCATCGATGAGTGGAAAAATATAAAGATAACGCCTCCATTTGGCAGAGAAATTAGGATGAAAGACACGTGACACCTACAATAAGTGATGCCTTGTCAGATTAACTATGCTGTGAAGTGTAAACAACAAAAAAACTCAAGTCTGCAAGCCATATTTTTGTTTTTGTTTTCTTTTTTCTTTTGACTAAAGGCAATTGATATTGAATAATAGCTTCACATTGCAGATTATTTATTACCTCAGAAACTGATATGACCCTAAGTTTTCCTGGTGCTGCATGATTGATAGCATCCTCAATATCTCTTGGTTTAACATCTTTCTTCCAAGTGTCTACATAATGAACCGTAGATCAGGGGCACAAAGGCTTAACCAAAACCAAAGAATGTTAAAAATGAACCCATTATCCACCCACCCTGCATGCCTCAATAATTGTTTGGGGGTGGAGAATTAGAGGTGGCAAACGGATGAAATTAGATTATAATGAATCTGATGAAAATAATTCATTTATATCTACTAAAAGATTATAATGAATCCAATCCATCCGATCCATTTAAAAATATATATATATCCAATCCATCAATTAGCAGTTTTTTAATGGATGGATATCTAATCCATCCATGAATAATATGTTTAAAAAATTAAATAACTTTTTTTAAAATGTTTTTTAAAAAAATATTATAACTCATTACATTATATAATCTTTAAAAATCCTAAAAACTTTTTCATGCCAAAATAGTCTTTTAAAATATCAATTCAATACACTCCTCTTGTTGTAATCCAATGGATTTTAAAAAATAGTGGATGGATCATAAAATTAAATGGATGGATTGGATCCAATCTATCATTATTATATTTGTATAATGGATGAATTTGATAGATTTACTTATGGATGATGGATAAATAGATTGTTTTGTCACCCCTAAGAAAAATTATGTAACATCTGATCATTTTCTTTCCTTTCATGCATAACAATAATTTACTACATTGAAAAATATAGCCCTACATAATTTAAGCTATTTCCTACAAGACTATAACTTGTGCTCATGCAAGAATGTTTTAGTGTTTTCGATTACATACATAAGATGATGGATAAATAGATTGTTTTGTCACCCCTAGGAAAAATTATGTAACATCTGATCATTTTCTTTCCTTTCATGCATAACAATAATTTACTACATTGAAAAATATAGCCCTACATAATTTGAGCTATTTCTTACAAGACTATAACTTGTGCTCATGCAAGAATGTTTTAGTGTTCTCGATTACATACATAAGAACATGGGAATATTCTACTGAAGAATTGCTAAAAGGATTTCTTTGGTTCTTTCAAAATCTGATAACAGGCTTTAGTTAGTATTTCATATATTACAACTTAAAAAAGACTTCTATCAAAAGTTCTTATAGTCCTTGTCTAAACCTTAATCTAGTTTCATCTATGAATTATGTTGTAAATATCAAAGATATTTTTAGGAGTATTAAAAATATGTGTTTGCAATTAAGCAAAACAAGGTCACATTCTCAAAAAACCACATTTGGAAGCTTTCAAACCAACAATATTCGAGATCCAAAATATTTAAACTTGAAATTAAGTCAGACAATTGATTAAGAGACAAAGACGAGGTCAATGCATCTGGGAAATAGGTTGAGGTCAGAGCATCAGGGATAGAGAGCTGGGCTAGTGTGAGTCATATAAGTCACCATTGGAATAATCATTGACCAAAATGATGTCACCACTAATATGATTTATCTGAGGGAAAAGAGTCACCACTAATATGATCCATTAGGGAGAAAAAGAGTTTCATAACAAACACCAAAGAGGCAAACAACAGAATAAAGCTAAATAGTATCATATTTGAACTTCGAACATCATAAAATATAACGTTTAAGCAAGTTAATGAATGAAGAGACCCAAAATTGCAAAACATTTATAGATCGGTGACTAATAATAATTGGAGTTCCAAATTTTTGGGAACCCGACACAGAATAGTGCTGGGACGGGTCATGGAGGATGGTACTGCTCTGATACCATGTTGAAAGATAGAAAAACTGATGCAAGATGTAGAAACCGTGTCTTGACTACACAATAGATTCCATTTTTATATTTATATTCCTATTTGCATGATATGCTAGGCCTATAATTACAAAGATCCTAATTAAATGAGGAAAAAGATCACAAAATAGAAAATAAAAAGATAAATCCTGACAAATCATCTAGGATACTCTAAAATGGTTTAAAGATATAAAAAAAGATATTATCAAATATTTCTCAAATTTTTTAACAATGGGATTCATAGTTGCTTGAGCTGGAGCCTTGACCATGATTATTGACATACCATTTTTCCCCCTCAATCATAACAGTTTTACTCATAAACTTTTGAAATTTATTAAATCTAATTGTTATATACAAATACAATAACAAGAAAGGTTTTATTTTCAAGTACCTATACAATGTTTAGTCTTTATGATAGTAAAATTCATAAATGTTATGATGCAATAAATTGAGATATAAATACAAAATTAGGAAAAGGTATTCTTTGGAAATTCAAAGTTAGATGTCTGTTACATCATACATGTCTAGGCATCTAAGATACCACACCAAATGAAGTTGGAAATCAGCACATTTGAAGTCAGAAATTTCCAAATAAATCAAAATATTTACTGCAGATTGTATAACTGTAAGCACATAAATTCATAAATATGAGGTCGAATAGTGATATCTTTGTCTCAAATACTGCACTTGTAAAAGAGACTTTGAGACTCCAGTTTTATTTTACATGCTGAAATCGGAGTGTATGACAATTCATACATAAATACAAAGACTTGGACAAAGCAAAAGCATTGCAAATAATAGGGAAATGACTTACAGAAAGAACAGACTTGTTGAAGGCCAGTCACTCCTTTGTCTGTCCGACCAGCAACAACAGCACAACCTTCAATGGGCAAACCTTTGTCCTTAAGCAGTTGAGTTTTCTTTTCATCCACAAATTTACCGAGTGACCCTTCTACTATGCTGCATGAAGAAATGAGTGCAAGAGCAAGAAGCAGAATGATCATCCAATAAGTCCTGGACAAATAATGGATGCTTCCTATGACATGCAGTTTGCAATATGCACAAGACTGAAGTTGTAACAAGAGCAACTTGCCTTTGGACTGTGTTCAAGCCTGGCTGCTTTTGCCACCCATCAAAAGAACCCCCGTGATACGAAAGAACAATTTTGAACGTCATCCTTGCCCACCTCCCACTGCGATCCTCAGATGCAACACTTTCCAACTCACTTTTATCAGAAAGTGCTGCGGAAAGTGTTGCAATTCCAGTATCATTATGATCAACAAGTGTCTGACAGAAAGTCATGAATTAACATACAAATAGTCAAACATAGTACTCACACACCCAATCATGAATAATATAGCATTGCATTCGTAATAAACCTGTAGAAATCAGAAATTAGGGTACCAATATTAAAAGCGGGAAAATTACCAAAAACAAAAAACAAAAAACAAAAAACGTGATGAGGGTGCACCTCGGTTCCAAAGAGAAGTGGCAGAGACAAGTTGCCACGGACAATGTTGAAGTAAAATTCATTGACTCGTTGCCAAGGCCTTGCATACATAAATTCGAAGCTCTCTCTGCGAAATTTAAATAACATCCATTGCAATTAAATTAAAATGAAAGGAAGAGCCTTTTATATAAGATTGCTATGAAATCAATGTAAGTGTATAATCGAAATTACAAAAAAAATAAAAATAAAAAAATTACCTAGCAGTCCATCTTGGGAATTTGGAGGGATGAGTGTGGTTGTAATGCACGTGAGTTTGAGATTCAGTTTCAATTTCTGGTTGGTTAGTCATGGAAATGGAATGAAAGAGTAAGTGGTTGTTTGAAAGGGGAACTTGTCTGGGGAAACAGATGAATATATGTTTGGCAATACTAAGCATATAGCAGAAATGGAAAACACAGCTATGGTATATCTCTCTTATTCAAAGGGAATTCTTCCAACTTCCAACCCTGAATCAATTTCGCTACTTTTTTAGTATAATTTCGACACACGGTTAGGTTAATCTAATAGTATTCAAAAGAGAATACAAGCAGAGACAATTATGTTTTTCTTCTTTTTCCAGACATAACTATAACTGGGCGCCGAATATCCAGTACCCCAGTTCACAAAATCTCACAATTGAATACAATTATACAATGCATGCCATTAGGTTTCAAACTCCCTCAGACCATAAAAGGTCAAATAAAATAAAATAAAAATTATATATTAAAATTTTTTTTTTTAAGTTTACGATAGTTCCCTTATTTTATCTTTTAATTTTTATAATTTAAAATTAATATTTTAATTTTTATTTTTATTTTTTTTTACTTTTTTAATCTCTATAATTTAAAATATTTTTTTAGTCTTATATTCAAAGTTTTTTAATCTTTTTAATTTTTATTATTAAATTATTTTATAATATTATCTATTTTGTATTGATATGACAAATATTAAAAGAAACACAAATTTTAAGACTTAATTTTTTAAGCAATCTAACAAAATAAATTTGATATTAAATACATAAGATTAAGTTACAATATAAAATAGACAATATTATAAAAAAATTAATGATAAGGACTAAAAAAATTAAAAAATAAAATAAATAAATTTATATAAATTAAAAAATATTTTATTAAAAATAAAAAATATATGTATTTTTACTCTTCTAGAATTTAAAATAAATTTACTTTTATCAGTCAACTGTTATCCAAAATCTAAAATTGATATTTTTAGTATATATATTTAAATAAATAAATAAAATTTGTTTTAATCCCAAATTTATTTTTATCAGTC
Source organism: Cajanus cajan (assembly GCF_000230855.2). Classification (NCBI taxonomy): domain Eukaryota; kingdom Viridiplantae; phylum Streptophyta; class Magnoliopsida; order Fabales; family Fabaceae; genus Cajanus; species Cajanus cajan. The sequence goes on from NC_138518.1 coordinate 75,228,267, forward strand.
AACTGTTACCCAAAATCTAAAATTGGTATTTTTAGTATATATATTTAAATATCTAAAATTGAATATGTGAAATAAAACTGAATTATTACTGTTGCAAATAACTTACCCATTAGTACCCTTACCTTTGCTTGAATCAAGTCGTTATTGCACAAATGAATCTGTTCTTATTAGTGATGTCTTTATGTCTCTATGCTACCTTCGGTTCTAAAGAACTAAAAAAAATGAAAATAAGTCTTTTTTTTAACTAGAGAAAAATAATATTAATATTCATGTCCAATACAAAATAATATATACATTATTTTAACAATACTATCAGTTAGAAAGATTAGTTATTTTTATCGATAGATATTTCATACTAATAATATAATTGTTCAAAAAAAATATCCTAAATAGTTTTTAAACTATTGAAATTATATAAGTATTAACTAAAGTATTGCATATCCATAAATTCAGTTTTGGGTTGATATATTTTACTATATTAAGGGGTTAATTAAAAGTATAAAATGATACTTTAGAAACTATGTCGCATAATACGTAATACTTTTACTTATACAGTTTTAGACTTTTAGTAGTTTTAAACTTGTTAAGAAGGAAAAGTGATACTTCATAGATCAAATCAAATTGAGTATTTATTTTTGTTTGTGTAGAGTATTGTTGTTGAAGTAAAGAGTTGTAGAACCTTTTTTTTTTTTTTAAATCAAGCAATATATTATTTAGTTTTAATTAAATAAAATAAATTGGAAAATATGTGAACTTTAAAATAAAATGTGTTCTCATAATTAAAAAGCTTTTAGAAAGTACAAAGGATTTTAAAAGTTACTTTAAGAAGTTTTAAAATTTTGCCTACTAAACCCAAAAAAAAAAACACTTTTTAAAACCTTCTTACATTATAAACCTAATTTTGTTCTTCTTCATGTCTCATTGGAAGCCCTAGTGCCATTAGAGTCGTTGCTCCCAAAAAACAATGAATCATAGGAATGTCATCACTTGTTTTTTTATTTCTCTATATGAGAGAAAGTCAAGTTGTCTCATTCATAGGCATGACTTAGATTTTGAATAGAGAAGTTTATCTTATATCTCAACTGTTTGCTATTGTATGATTATGCGTGAGGGGAGTGCAATGTTCCCCAAGTCCCTATTATGTATGGTGATTAATTTATTGACTGAATTGTATGTTAATGTAATGTAATTTTTTAAATTAATTAGTTTTCTTTTACCTTTTATTAATGGCTTGATTATATGTTCTTTGATTTTTTGGGTGGTGTGGTGTATAATAGGTAAATAATTATTGACTGTATTTATATAGTAAAAACATTTTCAAGAGACTATATAGTATTTGAGTAGAAAATTATAGTTTTGTGGTGACCTTAATAGGAAGAAAAACCAAAATTATAGTTTTATACTATCAATGCAAGATGCAAACAACGAGCATTGAAGAAATAAGAGTGAGGTTTTGCCAAATGTGTGAATCATGAACATTTGACGTTAAGTGATAATGCATTTTTGCTAGGGGTAAAAGTCGTAGATAGCTACTAAAGTGTTGGGCCAAGTGTGGAAGTCCCTATGCTAACAGTAGAAGGTGTTGTAGGCTTGGCTTTAAGCAAGCTAATGGTCTTACGAAGAGAGAGAAGAACAAAGACATGGGTTATGAGTATGAAGTGTTCATGCTATACAAGCATGCAACTGTGATAAGCGTGAGTAGTTTGAGCACCAAGTGATTCCTGTTCTCATGAAGTGATAAATTATTGCATTAAACAAATAATGAATTTAAAGTGTGATTCACTAATGATTCTGTGTTGATATTGATCATATAATATGCAAATGAGTGTATGATTTGAGACATATGATATCACTATGACAAGTGACCTAATATGTGAGAGGTACGAATAGGCTCAAGTGATATCATATGAAGAGTAATGTATATACATCGAATGAGACATGCATCATGACATTGTCATATTGTATGACAAAAAGTAGCTATTAATTTGGATGGTGGAGGTTATGCCAAGTTTAGCTTGGATCTTAAGTGTTTTAGAAGCCAATTTAAATCCTACAAGAAAAAGGCATACTTACAAAGTTGAGTAACGTAATTAGTCACCAAATGACATCAATATAGTGTAATATGATCTATATCATAGGCATTGGACGTCAATGTCCCTTCTTATGGATAATCATTTACTCCTAAACTAATTCTTTAGTACTTGTAAAGTTGGGTAACTCTAATTACTTATTAAAGGATATCATTATAGAGTAACATGGTTTATCTAATATGAGCTTTAAAATTCTAGCTATTAACCTACCACATGTCTACCTTAATTGGAGTTTGATTACTGAGTGAGAATATGATTGGTGATATTCATCTCTGTCGAAGCTCGCTCCCGAATTATGTATTCAAAAGTATGACAAAGTGTTTCTTAATGACAAAAAAACCTTAATAGTAACACCACCATCAACTATCTTATCCATTACCTCAATAAAGTTGAAGGATAATCCCAATCATATGCAAGTAAAATATTGTTTGAAAATTTGAACCGAGCCTAATTAGCTACAAGAATACTCATTTTTGAACAAAAAAGTCTTAAAGGAGACAATTTTAGAGAAACAATTAATCGCTCTCAATAAACAATTTTTATCTAACATAGAATTCTTATACCAAAATAATTATAATTAATTTTTTTTATAAAAAACAAATAATACTCATTTTACACTATCATTTGTTTATTATAAAAAACCTAGAAGAAATATAATTTATATATCATAAAATTTTAATTATAACTATTTATACCTATTATAAAAGAGATATTAATATGTATAATTATTTTTGATCTCCATTTTTAATACACTATTATATTTTTTAATATTAAAAAAGTAATAATCTATGATATTTTTTTTTTGAATATGCATCCAAACCATCTATTTTATTATTTATATATATATATACATGGTGCACAGTTGTGATGATAAAATTCAAACCTAATCGACACCATTTTGGTTAAAAATCTGCATATTTTATTATTATTTTCATATCTCAGGAAATGAACGGAAAAAAATAAATATTTTTTTTATAATATCTCAGGAAAGAAAAGGAAATACATTAATTAGTTAATTAAAAACAATGAGAGAGGAGCGTTAGAGGGAGAGAACAGTGAAAAATAAATTAGAGGAACCCTCGATTTGTGCTACTGCTGCGTCCGCTCTATCTTTTACAATTTTCTTTCCTTCTTCTGCTTTCCGTTGATTCCAGTTTCACAACCTTCAAGCTTCAACTAAGCACTTGTAAGTTCATTTTTCTTCCACTAGGGTTTTATTTTATTTTTGCCTTTTATCTTCAAAAAATCACTTCAACTCATATTCGCTGCTGAAAAGTAACCGATATCATGCACCATTCCGAATACATGTATGCATGGCTTAAATTTATCTGTAATTGATTGATGTTATGCAGTTAATTTTGCAATCTGGAGCCATGAGTTCGTCTTCAGTAGATGCTTTTCCAGCAGTTCAGGTAATAACGCCTTTGAATTTTGCATTTATATAGAGAAATAAAGAATAAAATAAATGATTTCGCTCCATATTTGGTCATGAAATTTTCTATATGTTGAGCCAAACACAATCTGGATTGTTGTGCCAAAGCTTATGCTGGTGCTGTGCTAGATAGTTTATTGCAATAAGGATCCACAATACTTAAAATGTAGATGGTGATGATGTGTGTGTTAAACTTGCAAAATGTGGCTTGCCATTGTGATTTAATGGTAAATTTGTTTTGAATTTGATGAATATTGTCAAAGAGATCTGGGATCAAAGTGTTAGTGTTTTTTCACTGTGTTTTTCCCTCTTTGGTTTTTGTTGGATGAAATATATATTGACAGGAAGTTATGCTGGAGTTTCGTGCTGGTAAAATGCTTCTCGAGGGAAAAAGGGTTGTTCCTGATACAAGGAAAGGTCTTGTTCGAATTGCTAGGGTATGGTTTACTTGAATGTCGAATATTTATCTTTATTATTCCTTGTGTTTTAAACCCATGACTGCCACTGGAATTTTTAAATTGATTGCTTTTGTCTCAGGGGGAGGAGGGATTAGTCCATTTTCAGTGGCTTGATCGCACTCAAAATGTTGTTGAAGATGTATCCTTTGCTTTCCCTCCCCAATTTTGCACACTTGGTCATCGTCATTTAAGTGATGCACAATTATGTTCCTTCTTTCTGGTGAAAGTATTTTATACTCTCTTGTTTCTTGATTTGGTGTTTGTTATTCTCTGGAAGTGAATATCTTTTGGTTTCTTTTTGAGGCTGATTCAAGTATTCCGTAATGAAATAGACATGATAAAGATCTGGGGTTTTAAAAATAATTATGAAAATACTACCTTGTTTATGGTAGGCCGATTGTGAATGTTTAGAAGGCGAGGGAAGAAAGGAAATGTAGAAGGAGGGGGAAATGTGGATATTGAGCATAAGCAGCAAGGTCTGTGGGTGTATGTGAGGAAAAATAGGCAGGTGGCAAAAGAGGTCAAGCAAAGAGAAATGTGAAAGGAAAATATAACAGAAATGGCATCTGGCAATAGTGGAGAAGAGGAGGGAGATGCAGGAATCATAGAAGGATAAAGAGAAAAGAGGTATTTAGAGGGAAGTAACATAATGGATGGGCATGCTAGGCAGTCAATTGCACTGCTTTAACAGTGATTTGTGCTTTGCATACACCCTTTTGCTGGAGGTGCTATGCAAAACCTGGGTGAGATGTGGATTTAGGGTCGCCGAGGGTGTGGCCATGTTTTGCAGAGGAATCGCAGTGCCCATCTGTGTAAGCAGCTGTGATTTCCATTGTCAGGGGGAAAATTGAAATTTCCCATGTTTTGTACCGTTTCAAATTTGTTTTTGTTTTTAATTTGTTAAATCTTTTCTGTTATGACCCCCCTATTAAATAGTCTTTTTCATTTCCCTTTGTAAACGTATTACCAAACTGCCCGTATGAATACTTTTGTCCCTGTTTTTAAGTGAATGTGGACGTTTTCTAAGTTGTGCCTATTACCAAATTACATTAACTGACTTGCCCTAGTTTAAGTTCCCACTTCCCTCACAGCTGTCCACCTTTGTTCTCCAATTTCATCTTAGTTCTTCTCGTTAGTTCTTCTCCTATTTCCCAGACCTTTTATTTCTTTTCACCATGACATCATCTCAACCATGACTACATCTTTACTCTTAATTTGTGTATTTTTCTATTTTTCAGTATTTATATTTATGATATAAAATTATGAATATGTATATTTTTTCTGGACTTCGCAATAGCAGAAGCCCCACTATCTGCTATCCTTCTTTAGTGATTTTGTGAATGGCCGCTCTGTGCCACTATCCGGGATTGACTACTTAGTGGGCGTGATGAGTTTGAGGTGGGAATTGTAGGGACTGAGCCTTGAGGAGCAATCCTCGTCTCTATAAGGGGGTATTCTCATTAGTGAGTATCTTTTTATTCTTCATTTCTGCTAGGAGACTCTCTCCAACCATTGTAGCCAATGTAATATTTCATTTGCCTTTCTACCGAGCATACTTCATCAGAATTTTATGAGAAGTACAAGTTCATTTCTATATTTTGTGTTAATTCTGTTTGTGCCTATTAGTTTTCACTTGATTTCTTATTTTAAAGAAATTATATGAGAAAAAGTTGAAACAGGATTCTTGCTGTGGGTTGTGCAATATACATATAAGTTTTAAGATTGCATTTTGTGTAACAATGATGGGTGAATGAAATCTTGAGATTGACCTGTGAACTTATTAATCTTTCACTTAGTTTGTTCTCAATGTAATAACTCAGTCTCTGTCATTCTCCAGGAGTTTTCATTTCTTTTACATCTTTAATTCAAAGTGAAAATTGGTTTTGTACTCAAATTCAATGTTTTCGGAGTTGTTCTTTCTGCTCCTTTCTGACCATTATTCTATTGATTATCATTCTTTTTATACTGTATCTCTGATATTTGAAAGTGAAACATTATGTTGCTTCTTGTTGCTGGATTTATCTTGATTTTCCTTGACCCAAGCTAACACAGGATCAAATAATATTTCCCAATGAGGCTATTTTTGAGAAGGTTCCATTGCTTTACTTTCAATCATTTTGGTTATGTTATTTATTTGATGATTCTGACTGCTCTAATTCTTGGTTGCATAGGTTAATCAAACATCTGGAAGGGTTTATATATTGAAGTTTAATAGTGACGACAGGAAGTTCTTCTTCTGGATGCAGGTTGTTTTTATTACTTAATGTCCTCTTATCTACCTAAGTACTTTACCCATATAATTAGTTCTTACATTTCTACGTGATCCTTCATTGTGTCTAGGAATCAAATGCTGATGGTGACTCACAACTGTGTAGCTCAGTGAATGATTACATTAATAGACCATTAGGTTAGTTGCCTTCTTTTTTGCTTTAAAGTAGAAAATGCTGAGCTTCCTTTCTGCTAACTTAAGCATTTATCATCCTGCTTAAATGTCATTGTGAAATATGTTTTTTTGGTTCTTAATGTGAATGAAAGCATTAGCAAAGTAGTCATGAGTCAATACAACAATTTTCTAGGTCAATTGTTGAGTAGCATTTGAAGTACAGAATAGTCTTCTCTCTGGTCCTTTATATAAGAAATAAATGGGTGCATTTTTTTTTGTCCCAATTTTTAGATACATAGACTCACTTTCAGTTGTATTAATTGCTAATTTCCTTTTATACCTTAATTTGTCGTGAAATCTGTTAACGAGACACTCACTTATTCCTCATGCAAGTGGATGCATTCATTGACTTATTAACCATACAAGTCTCACTCATTGGTGGGAGAAAATATCCCTTTGAATTATGTTTAGTGTCATTAAGTATAATTACTAAAACCATTTAACTCTGAGTGTTTCTAGAATAAAATTTAAATTATAACATTGTTAATTAAAATTAGTTGATGAATTAGTTATTTGTTTCTCATATAAAGGACCAAAGGGAGTATTAAAGTTTGCTTTCGTTTTGTTTGGTTCAGAGAAATTTAATAAATTGGAAACCACTTTGATAGGCCTCTTAAGAATGTATATAGAAGGAAAGGAAATAGAGGGGCTGTGGAGTAGTGAAGGGATTTGAATGGGCTTAGGAAACCAAGCCTGTTGGTGTATGAGATAAGGAATAAAAAGATGTAACAGATTGGATATGTGGCAGTAAGAGTGGAGAGGTTATGTGAGAATCATGCAGTGGGGCCCAAGGGGGGAGAGAGAAAGTGGCTATGTGTGGAGGGAGGTAAGTGAATGATCAATGAAGGGGGGATTACTCTCTGGGATTTTGGGTGGTGGTTTTGAGGAGAGGCTGGCTCTCCTCATCATCTGGGTGTTAGCTTTCTTTTTGTTTTATTTGCTTAGTTGCCTAAATCCATACTTTTAAGGAGATTATCTCCAACCACATTTTTTTTTGTGTTTTTCTTTGGATTTCTCTTATTCCACTGTGATAGACCTGGTATGGGTACAACTACTATTTAGAAGTATCGATATGTCAGACTTTAATTGATTGCTTAAGGACAGTAATTGACAGACCTTACAAGTATAACTTCTAATCTTAGATTGATGTTTTTGTTTAGTTTTCTGTTATTTTTTTATGGGATATATAACACTAAAGCATTTTGTAGATTTTGTTTTTTGGGTTGTTCAATCCTTTTGATTAAGGTGGCCCGTATTTTCTCATTATTGGAACTATATTATTGCAAGACCCAGTAGTCTGAGTTGGCTTCATATTATCTTACATATACGTAGCTTATTGAATCTTACATTTCATCAATCCACTGGCTAATAGATACTATGATAATATATTTAGAGGTGCTCTCTAGCTATGGAACACTACTGATTTTTTTTTTAAGTTGGCAACATTTTTTATTTGGTTTTGACTCCTGGATTACTCTGGATATTGTTATGAATAATTTATACAGTCATTTATAACATGCTTCAAATTATCCCTATAAATAAGACGATTATATACTGATTAACAGAGTTAATTGGCGAAGAGGAGCCTGATGGATCCCTTCCACTTCAAGTTTCTGAAGATATGGCTGAGGATGACATCTCATCTAGGTACAAATACTTTATTTCTTGGTTTGGTTTTCTCTCTTGTAATTGATGAAAGTAATCTGCATTTGCTAAAGATCTCATGTTGACTAGTGATATGATTGAAATAGAGAATACAAGTTTTTTTTTTGGGGGGGGGGGGGGGGGAGGGGATCTCCAACAGCACTTGTTGCTACAAAATACTATTTTTTGGTTACCAGCTGAATTTATGTTTAAGTTCCAATAAAAGTGGAAAATAGTGCATGCTCATGCATTTTCTGTGTTTATTCAATCCTTCAGATCTTCTCACTCTACTGTCTATTTTATTTACTTCCCATTTTTGACCCATTTGCTAGATACCTCCATGCCTGTAGAATTTCAGAATATACTGTTTCTTTTAGATGGATTTATATCCTTTGTGATAGACTGATTGATTCAAAAGTGAACCACTGGACCTTGGCTATGAATTTGTACCCTTGCCCTTCTGTAAGTTAAATGAATCAGTTTAAGACAAAATCATCATTACTCTGGAGCTTAGAACCAACAAGTAGATCTGATTTGGGTGCAATATATAAGCTGCTTTTATAGCAAATAGTTCTTTAATGAAGAGAAAGAAAGTAAAGGCCTGACTGTCATGTTTTAAACTACCAAATTATTTTCATTAGCAAATTTTCTCATATCAGCCAGTCAAAGTAGTGAGTACCAAATGATGCATGGCTTCATTTTTTTATCTCACTGCTAAATATCTTCAAATTTTTATTTCTTGAACATGAAATGATGTTATTTTTAGGTTATTTAAGGTTATTCCTTTGAGATTTGGTTCCTCTAAAATGAAGAGTGCATTTTATTTATTTATAGGGTAAAATGTAGAGTTATAACCATTGATTGGAAAAATCAATGGTTAGGATTGTGATAAAATACAAACATGTGTATAACAAACTATGAAGTTGTTGAAATCTCGACTATTTTTTATTCGGTAGACAAATTGAACAAAAGTGAAGCTAAAGCTGTGATCTGGTGATAGTTTAGTTATCAAAGGGTATCTATCCAACCCTTCTTATTGCTTACTCTTATATATAGCTAACTGAACACTGAATTTATTGGATTTTGTTGTATATAAGAGCTGCAAACTTAGGTGTCCCAAACTTGGGTGTGGAAGCAACTAGTGATGTAACGTCTTCTGGTCCGGTTAAATTGGCAGATCTCCAAAGAATACTGAGCAACATTGGGCCTGCAGGTAATAAGTGAAATTGAAAGTGATATCTTGTGTTTTTTTTTTATAGAGACCTAACTTCTTGTTTTTCTGACGAGTTTGCAGATAATATTGTGGATCCTGATGGAGGTAATCATTTGATACTATTCTATTCCTTGTTGTCTATGAATAAATTAATAAATGTGTTACCAGATAATATTGCATGCTATTACATTCAAAGTTCAAACCAGAGACTTTATAATAGCCCATACTGAAGCACATTTTTCACAATGATGATGAGAGGGAAAATATATCAACTAATCAGAATATTCTTAAAATTTAAATCTGCTTTGACAAATTTATTATATTTCATTAGGCTTGGGACTTGGGGATATATTCAAGCCTGATCTAATAATGCCATTGATGGAGACATTACCTTTGGAGCAGCGTTTAGCTCCCTACTTACCCGAGGTATATGTCAATGCGGTGATTGAGTTTCAGTATTCCTTCATTTACGGATTCATCAATGATATTCTTTGATGTAGGGTAAGTGGACTCCAGAAGAAATATTGGAGTTGTTGCAGAGCCCACCTTTCCGTCAGCAAGTAGATTCATTTACTTATGTGGGAATGCTGTGCCTCACTTCTCTTATTTTACATTTCTTTCAAAATATACTTAATAAATGTGTTATTATTTATTTATTGTTATAGGTACTTCGAACGGGACAGATTGACTTGTCTCAGTTTGGAATTGATCCAAGTAAATGTGAGTAGTGCTTTCTTAGTCTTTAGCATAGCATATGCATTATTGAGTTCTATACTAGAGTTTCTAATGCCCACAGTAGTTGTTTCTTCTCTAATCTCTCTATGGACATGCCATTTTCCTCGTTTATTCCCTTTTTCTATTTGGTATGGTAGGGGTTTCAGTATCATAAACTTTCTTTAACTTTGGAGTGGCTGGTATAAGTGGAAAATGGAATTGTCATTGAACACAACTCAGATTGTCTTGCAGCATTTTCTTTCAAACTTCCACGTCTTTTTAGGGTTCAAACATGTTGCATGTTCACTATTTTTAAATCGGTATTTAAATATCATGTGTTTTTGGAAAGGAAACAAAAATGAGAAGTGTTGTTAGAAACTATTATCGGATTATTGGTTTGATAATTCAACATTGCTGATTTTTTTTTTTCTCTCCTTTCTTGGCAGACAAGTTCACAGTTTTGTCTTTTCTTGAGGCTCTTGAGGATTCTGTTTCCAAGACGGTAGATTCTGAAGAGGCCAGGCAAGATGATCAGGATGTAAGATCTCAATCTTGTAACCATCAGGACCCAATGGATGAATCACAGTAGCGTGGCTCTTTTAGCATCGTTCTTTTTCTATAGATACAAGAAACATCATGTTTTTTTCTTTCCCTGACATTTTCTGCTCGAAAAAAGAAATTTAAAAATACAGTGAGAAAAAGGTACAAAATTCATTTGAGATCTTTTAATTAATATGCACCATCAAGCTATATAGTGATTTATTGACCAATGAAGTCCAAGCCATCCGTATCCGTTTCTTCAATTTTCTTGTTTGTAAATGGAAAATGTTTTTTTTAATAATTTATAACTTGTATAATGACCAATGCTTCTCACAAGGTTATTGCTCTGGGTCCATCGTCGAGTAGCATAATTAGTTTGATGGTGCATTTTGGTGTATAAACTTGGAAAAATGTTTTCGTTACATTTTTTTTCATCAATTTTTTTCTTTCGTTACATCTAAATCGGTCTTAAGCAACGAAGTAGTTAGTATTTTATTCTTTAGTTAACGTGGCAGGGCAAGTGAATGTTCGGTTTAGTGTAGAGTTAAATATAGGGTTAGTTACAGATTAAAAAGAACTGATTCTGATGAAAAATAATTTAATGATTTTTTTAGAGATTTTAAAAGCAGAAACTAATTATTTGTTTTGAATTATCAAATTATTTTTTTATAAGTAGGTAGTTTTATGAGTAATCGTTTAAAATTGTTTGTGAATTTTATTAGATTTTAGATTTTTTGATTCTGATTATTTTAAAAAGTTGAAGCAAATATATGATTTTTTAAAACTAATTATATATATATTTTTTAAAATAGGTTTTCTATGAAATATTGTTACAAACGAGCTATAATTGATTTTGAAAAGGTTGCCAGATGTGCTGAAACGTGTTATCGTTAAAAATGTAAAAATCGAATTTCTAACGGTAACAAAACGGCATAACCCAGCACTTTAATTGGTTTCCGCAATCGAAAAATTTACCGAAAGCCATGAAAGCAGATTAATCATAGTCGATTATCACTATGCTTAAAAATGACTCGAATACATTTACGCTTAATCAATGTCTTATGCTCCTTAGAGTCTTGAAGGTTGCCGAGGGTAGGGATCAAGGACAAGAATCACTTTCAACTTAAAAGCATTAATCCGTGCAGCCAGTTAAAAAAGTGCACATTCCTTACTGATGATTGAAGCCTTTTAATGCAACCGCCAGCACCATCATAAACAGAAGCGACCAATGCATCCACAAATACCAGCAGTTGCCAGGAAATCAATGAGAGCGTGTAGCAATTTTTCATAGCAGTAATACAGGTTTCAATTGTTATATAGATTTTGGAAAAGAAATAATATGTAGCGATATTTGTACATAATAACCTCAACTCATCTCAGACATTTCATAAAATCCATCGTAACTATATTGATCACAGGTGGCAATAGATGAGATTGAGCTTGAATCTAAGGTATTTCTTAAATTCAAAGCTTAAAATCACATCCCCACCATTGATTTGACGCACCAGATGCTTAACTAGTGCATTTCGGGCGCAGAAAGTAATTAAAAAAATGTTTTACAATAATTCTGTTAAACATTCCAATAAATAGCGTCCTGATCACTCAAAATTGGAATAAAATACAACATAGGAGAATGAATGCTTAAGCCACATAATTGCCTTCGCCAATTCTGCTCAAAGCAAACAAACATCTGGAAACACCAACCGGAACTACCTGCTAGCATTTTGTACAAATTTTAATTGCCATCCACATTGGTGAGACTTCTACTTCTGGAAGAAGACGACTTATCTGTCGAGAGCACAAACTTGGGTGAAGGAACAACATAAATTATAGACATCTAAAGGCTGGCTTCAGCTTTTTTTTCCCATCAAGCTTCGCTCCTGTAAACCTCGTCAGTTTTAGCCCTAAGATGGAGGGTCATTGCTGCCCTTGGGAACCTCATAAAGGGTTATACTGGTACCGCCATTCTGAAGAATTTCATCTTCGCCATTTTCCCCCTTTGACTGAAAGTTTTCGAGAATTTCAACAACCTGGCTCATTAGCGGTCTGCCTTTCGGGTTTTGGCTAAGGCATTGGTAGGCTAACTGGGCCACCTTTATTGCAGTTTTACTTGAATATTGCCCCTCTAGTTTTGGGTCTAAAATTTTCAGAAGTTTCTTATTATGATTTAATAGAGGGCGGGCCCACTCAACCAAGTTGTGCTCTCGGCTGGGCCTGCTCTTGTCTAATGCTCTCCTACCAATAAGCATTTCAAGTAGCACCACCCCAAAACCGTAAACATCACTTCGAGCTGTCAAATGCCCTGTTCATGATGACAAACAGGTTAGTTCCAAGATGTAATCTCATACATACTCATCTATGATATAGGAGGCAGCACATACTAAAATAGTGGCTCGATCATCAGTTTAAGATTTAAAGGACTGTTAACAAGAAAAAAAAATGGTTTCCCACACCATAAATAGTCAATGTTTATACAAACTGAAAGTTAGAAACAAAAAAAGGACAGTCAAGTGCACAAAGCACATAGCCTCTTAACATATTAGGGGCTGAGAAGGGATGTACCCAGTCATAATCCCACAGGAAGAGAGACAATTCTAAATTTTTAATGTCACAAAACTCCAACCACGGACAGAAATCTAGAATATAGGAATTCACATAATTTCTTCCTTAGACCTTATAATACCAATGACAGATAAATTTAGAGGCTTCAATTTGTCAATCAATGCATGCAGACTTTCGTTTCCAACAACGTGCAGTGAAGGCTCAGGCATGTCTTTATAACAGTTGTTTATGACAACTAACAATTGAGTACATTACATAAAAAATGAGATTGCATTTTTTTTATCACTTGTGAATTCATGATATTTCAGAGAATTTAGAAAAATGAAATGACAAAATTCACTATAAATAGCTTCAAGTAACTCACCGGTCATGACATACTCAGGAGCAGCATATCCATATGTGCCCATTACTCGTGTTGAGACATGGGTTTGGTCCCCCATCGGCCCATCCTTTGCAAGGCCAAAATCTGAAAGCTTCGCATTGAAATCCTGCAGGTTTATACTGAATATTAAATAGTAGAAACCTAGACAAAATTCACTTGTTTTATGGTGGCATACAACATTTTCAGAAATTACATCCGGTTTTAAAAGCCTTCTGAAGAAACCATTAGCTGATCACCATAAAGAAGATAATATAAATTTTTATACCAGGTCTTTTTAAAATTCAATTCTCAAGTAATACAGGGTTGATAATTAGGATTTAGGAAAGATACTTATGGAAGATGAAAATAGTTTTTTCCTTTCAAATTTTGTAAAAGCAGAAAAATATCTAATGATGTTAAAAAGAAGAAACTACTTTTGAGAATACTACTACAAATGTCAGCTCCTAGTAAAATGTTGGCTACAAAAACTTAAGGCCCCGTTTACTTGGGTTTTCATTTCCTATTTTAATTTTCTATTTTCACTTTTTAATTAAAAACTTGCCATCTTTTTTCAATCTATTACGTGCTTTCATTCATTTGTACAGGAAACAGAGGGGAAAATAAAGTTGTTTTCAGTGTTTCTGTACAAATCTTCGAAAATAGGAAACAAATTGAAAAACAAGATAACAATCTTTATATACGTTATATATAAATAAACTAGAAGTCTAGAAGGGAACAAACCGCATCTATTAAGATATTTGAAGTCTTGAAGTCACGATATATGATAGGCCTTTCTGCACCATGAAGAAAAGCAAGCCCTCTTGCAGCATGTAAAGCAATTTTCATTCGTTTGGACCAAGTCAACGTTGAGCCCACTCCTAGCATCAAGAAACAGTGTGATGGTTAGGATTGTAAAGTAGAGGCCGTTTCCTAACCACTTTTTTCTTTTAGTTTTTGGTTTACATTGATCTAGGAAATGCACTTAAGGATCAAAGAATTGAATGATAAGAATCATGAGTTTATTCAAGACTTCCATGTCAAAAGCAAGCTGTGACAAAAGATGGGATAGACACTCATTACATGAATTGATGACAAGACTGGGAGCTTTATTTGATTATATTTCAAAGAGGACATTTACAACTGGATCAGTTTTTCCAACATCTTGTTTGGCCATATAACTAACTCATCATGCTATGAGCCATATAGAAGATATATGCAAAAGGAAAGCACTCCAAAATCATGGACAAGGTTAAATGTTAGTAATATATTAAAGGTGTTAAAATTCTTGGGACCTTTGCTGCCCCCAAGAAAACTACATAATGAATAAACACCCACATACATAAAAGGAGAGGAGGGGACTGGAAGGTGACCAACACAGTTTTGAAGCTCAAAGAAGGCTTCCCCTCCAATCCACTAGGTGTTAACATAATTAAGCTAGTCTTTTATATAAAGAGAAAAATATGTGAGCCTTCGCCAATAACATGATAAAGCACAACCTCCCTGGTACTAATCCAATTACAGATCATGAATAATCTGATCTCAGTATATATAACCTTAGTCCAATTTAAAAAATCAGATGCATTAGCAAATTTCATGCAAAGCTTACTGCGAAAAAGATGCTTCTCCAAGCTCCCACTTGCCATGTATTCATAGACCAACAACCGGTGCTCGTCCTCACAGCAATATCCAATGAGCTTCACCAGATTGGGGTGACTGAATTGACCTAAATAGCTAACTTCCGCCTGCAAAGTAAACAAAACCATGCAACTAAGTTTGGTCCTGTCAACTCTTTACTTCCTTCCATAAATCCCCTTTCATTCACTCTAAATATCAATTCTCATCGTTCAAACATAAAATCAAATTGAACCACGAGGATGCTTGGCAACAAACAGTTCATCATTTTTTCTTCTCAAGTCCCTCAACTACAAACCCTATTTACTTACACCACTCATTTTCTGCAACAGCTGAAAGTATAATTTGTCTATATAACGACAATGTAAAGAAACACTATCATACAACCAAAAATTGTCATACATGGTAGGTATTATGTAACTTTGTTTACTCTTAAAATTACTACCTTAAAAGTCATTTCTATCTTGATTTTTGATTAGTTAAGGGATTACAACATTTTTAACATATAATGCACAGAAATTAAATCCTAGTGGAAAACCGAACAGTTATACAATATTTGCCTTATGCAACACGTTTAGATTATTACTACATTTAAAGGAATAACTCAGAAAAAACAATTCAATGTCAAAGCATAAATAGGAAAAGTAAGTTTACGTACGAGCCATTCCCTATCGCCCTGAAATCCTTCGCGATTAAGCTCCTTAATGGCGACCTCGATGGTCTTGTAACCTGACCTTACGCTATCGTCTATGACTCCTTTATATACAACTCCAAATCCTCCCTCTCCTAAAATGAAATCGGGACGAAAGTGCTTCGTCGCGAGCCTCAGCTCCTCGTACGTGAAAATATCCACATTGCAGTGTCCAGCGCTTTTGCGGAGATCTTTGATGTTCATCGAACTCGACACCAATGGAGCGCCAGATTCACGATCTGCAGATCCTATTTCACACGCCGATCAACGTGAATCGATTAATACAAAAGAATCCATATCGTATCGGATCGAAACGGAAATCGAAGTTACCAGCAGGTTTAGGCTTGGCGCTCGTATCGGAGACGGAAAGGCGCTTTTCATCTTCAATGCTGAAGCACATCCCCATGAATCTGGATCTGAAACGAAACCGCGTTCACATTCACGTTCGCATTCACGTTTACAAGCGCATTGGCGTAGAGTTATATGAATTGACGGATTTAGAGATGGTTCGTCTGAAAATGAACCAACTCCAGAGGAATTGGAAATGGAAACTGAATTTGAAGAGAGAAAGAGAGAGAGAAAGGGTTTGACTGAAAGGAGTGAAGAATGATTCAAAGTTGAATGGCGTTGGGTTCACCGATGGCCGCAGAAAGCGCCAAACTAAGGGCTCCCAATCTTCTTTCGTTTTTGTCCCGTCTCTGTTCAAGAGAATACCCTCCACTTCTTCACTATTTTCACCTTTGCCATTTCCGTTATTCCAACCCTTTTATATTTAACAAATATGCTTGTTTGCCCTAGTGTCTTAATTATGATGGATTTCAAAAATATTATACTATTAATGGTTTTCAATAATTTATCATCTTAAAATTATGCCAGTAATTTTTTTAAATATATAGGATAAAAGAGTGATAAATAACTTTAAACTTCAACTAAGTTGTTTAGAATTTAATTTTTGTCTTAAGAACGAAACAAATTATATTAAAAGAAAAATATTCATTTTATGTATATTCATAATTTTTGAGATATGACAATAAATAATTCATATCAATATTATAATTACACAAAAAAAAAAATTAAGAGTTTACTCTAATGAATTATGTATTACTTCTCTTAAAAAAAATATTTTATGTAAGAATAACAAAATGTATTAATCTGGTTTATTTAGGTTCAACCTATCATTGGTCCATCAGACAAAAACAAGTTAGAAATTCTGGCTCACCATTTGACTCGACAAACTAATAGGTTAGACTATGATCCATTTTGTCACCCTTAATTTTATATACTACTGAGAGAAGTAATAATTTATATAAAAACTTTAATAAAATTTATAATAATACTTTAAATCCAAAAGTGAAATTAAAAAAGTGATAAATAATTAAGACCTACGAAAATATGAGAGATTTTAAGTAAAATAATAAGAATAAAAATGAAAAGAAAAACCTTACACACTAATTTTTTTATTCAACGAAATTAATAACTCAACTAGTGAACAAAAATGGTAAACGAAATTAATAACTTATACACCATAAACTATTTAAAGTGACTTTTAAAATTAAGTTAGAAATTATTAAAATAAACAAGTTAATTTTAATCAAAATATTTTATAAGTTAGCTAAATTAACTTATAAGTTAAAGTGATTTGTTAAATACACTCTTATAAATCAACAAGTGCAATAACACTTTTATATAGGTTGGGTGTGATATGGAATAAACTTATGATTATAGAAATAATTTGATTATTGAATTTTAGATTATAAGTTCATAAGTTTAGTTTATTCTCATTTTGGGTGAAATAGGTCTATTAACATTATGTAAAAATAACTTACAATGTCAAGCTCTTTATCAATTTTGTTGCAACCTATGTAATAGATAGCGTGATAACAAATTTGTATATAATGTTATAATTTTTTTTATAATAAATTACATATAAACCAATGTTGTATATGATATATGACATTGGGTATGTGTAATTGAGAACTCATTTATTGATTGAAATTACAAATATTTATTTGATATCATATATAATTGTATTTGTAAGGATATGGTGTTGTGATGCTTAACGAACCTAGTTGTTAAAAATCCTTTTTGAGAAGTTAACTTTTGATGTGAAATGTTGAGTCTTCTCTATGACTCTAGTCGATGTCGTATGGGGTTATGTCGAGTCATTCGTGTATAAAGCGACCAATGTAGATTTGTATAGGAGCAAAGTCAAGTCATACGCGTATAAATTGACAAAATTGAGTAAAATACAAGGTTGAGGGTCAAAATTTCTAACTAAGTACTAAAAATGGTACAATATTTGAAGGGTAGTCGATATGCTAAATTCATAATAGACTTAGTTATGCATGATAAAGTCATGATAAACTCAACTCAAGTTGTTCTAACCTTGATAAGAATACTAAATTTTTCTAGTTTAAGTGGTGAAATTTGAGTTTAAGCCCAAAAAGATTGTATTCTTAAGTTGATTTAGTAGAGTCAAACCACTTAGACTGTTCAACTGTGTTGTAAAAGACCTTTTAGTTGAAATGAGTGATGACACATTGTGTTGATGAGTTATGAAGTTAATATGTGGAAATGTTGTCTAATTTGTTGTGTTGTGAACTATATTGTTGATTAATTGTTGTATTGAATAGTTGTAACTTTCATAGATGAAACTGACATGTTGATTTGTTGTATGTTGTGTTATAAGTTGATGTTGATAGTGTAGTGCATTTTACTTCTACACTTCTTACGAATTTTTTCATAAACTTACCCTTACATATTTTCTTGTTGTTGGACTATGATAATCATATTTGATATGAAATCATGGTAAAGATAGATCAAAGGAAGAGTATTATTGAGAGTCATGTTGAAGGATGGTTGAATTCTTTTGATGTTACCCTAAATAATTATTTTATAGTGTTACTTGACTGATAACTTAGGTTTATATTTTCAATATTGGATTAATGTATATATATGTATGTACGTGTGTGGTTGTATAATTATAGTTGCAAGCTCACTGAGAAATTTATTTTATTATCTCAGTTGTTGATGAAATTTTTACACATGTATATATCCTTACATATATATCGAAGTATTGATTGCATGTTAACCCTAGATAGTTAAATTCATGTTTTCTACTACTATAGTTGTTAAGCTGTAAAAGAACTTATTAAGTCGTTACAACTTTACTATTAACTATATATCGATAATCATATATAATAAGATACATTTATTTTTAACCACTTATGAAATAAAATCAATTATATTTAACACGGAAATGATTAGTCTACTAATATATTTTCTCTCTCTTCAACATCTCATTTTTTTTTCTTTTACATATACCCAAGTTTTACATAACCTATAGAAAATGATTATTTATATAAACAACTGTCTCTAATTTTAAAGAATTCAAAATACTAAAATAATATTTTATTTTTATACGATCTATAATCGGCTCTCATATGCTCTAGTGGTGCATCGAGGCAACAAGCCAATAAAATGAGTTGGAGTTAGGTGGAGCTAAGCATTTGATCTTTATGCGTAAATACACGACGACGATACTCTCCTAAAGCCCATATGGGAAAAATGTTTCGATATGAAGAGTAATTCAGGGTGCAATTCCTCATAAATACTCCAGTGATTTCCTGTATATGGTAGTGAATAATATATTCATGAGAAAAACATAAATACATGTTAATAATTAACATGGGTTCACTTCATTTGACATCACATAAGATGAGAGTTACCTGTTGCGGGAAGTCTCCATCTTCCATTTGTGAATTGATTAATAACCTTATTCCGCGCTCTACGGGTGTTCGATCTATCTCAACCTTTTTGTTTGGAAAAAAAAATCATTTTTAGCACAATAACATACTACATTTGCGAGGAAACTTTATTCTCTCATTCTAGTTTCTAACTATCTTACTACACTTCCATTCTGTTGTGTATAGTGTTATATAATATGTTTTCCTTTCCTCCTATAATTACACTTTTGTTCATGAAGAAATTATATTGTCATGTAAGATAATACAAATGAATTTAATTAAAGAGTATACGGACAGTGCAATTTTTTTTAATCTCATCCAATCACTTATAACTCTACTTGTAGTAAGTTTATTAGTTTTTATAATAAATACTTTAACTTTTAATTAATTGACAGTGTAGAACGTGAGTTACAATTAAACTCGTATGCAAAATTAGTGCTAAAATACGAAGATTATTGTTTACTAACCTGCCCTGCATCAATAAGGGACATCAAAGCCCATGAAGTTTGAACTAAGTTTGCCCTGTTGCCTTCCAGATTTGTATATACCTGTTTGTCAAAGTAAGTATCCAAGTATATTTATGTGTAGATAGAAATTTATTAATATTTTCCTCTTTCTTCAAAGTTTAGTGTGTTGTTTAAAGCAATTAAGTACCTTGTTTTGGCTTGACAAGTAACTCTCACCCCATCCTCCATTAGGAAGTTGTTTTGACAACAAAAAATCGCAAGCTTTACGCAAGGAAGGACTGTTATGGTAGTTTTTTCCACAGTCTGTTAACCCCTTTACAGAAAACCAAGTGCCATAGGTACAGCAAATTCCCCAACAACCAAACCTGAAAAGTGCAAGTGTTTAGCTAACGTAAATGAACTGAACCTTGTCCTTTGAACCAAACATTTCCTAAATATACAATTACCCATATAAAAATAATAATAAAAAAAAATACCATGATCCATCGTGATTTTGAGTTTTTTCAATGTAACGGATTGCTTTAGAAATGCATTTTTCAACATCCTTTCTTCTGTGGTTTGGATATAACTTTCTAAAGAGAGCCAGGGCCTGCAATGCCGATGATGTGCATTCCACATACCTATTTCACCACATTTCAGAGAGTGAGAACAAGAATTGGTGTATATAGTGCATCAAAAATATGTTCAATTTGCCGCTGTAATCTTACTCCATCTCAATGAGGGTGTCTTCAAAGATTTCCGTTGGATTGAATTTCTGCACAAGTAGACACGAGTTATCACTTATCTGATATCTTATCTCTCAGTCAAAACAGTGTTATGAAATATTTCGTTTCATGAAATAGGAAAACACATATTTTCATACCTCTAACCAACGATATGCTCTTTGAGGCTCCCAAGCAGGGAAACCACCGTTGTTGCTCTGTCGTTGAACCAAATATGTTTCAGGTGTTACATCTAGTTAATAAATTGCATACTCAAAGTTACTGATAGAAATTGAATGGAACATTCTAATTAGAGAAAAGCACACCTGAAGAGATAAAATGATATCAACAGCTTCATAGAACCGCTCATCTTCCATTCTCTCGCCTATTAGGTCAGGAGACATTTGTGACAATAGAAGTGCAGCCTGTAGAGAAATGTACGTGCAGTAGTCAAATTCTACTCTCTCGAGAATTGAAGTGCATGTTTAGTTTGGATTAATTTTAGGATTATTTTAGTCTGCTTATCCAATAGCTTTTGAAAAATAAGCATTTTTTTTTAATTTTTTAAAAGTTGGATTAAACAAACACCAAATCAAATAAAACACGCATGAAATACTATTATAGGTTATTGATTTCAGATTTCAATCAGAATTCAAGTTTCACCTTAGTAGTATTAATAATTAGGATTATATTAAATGTCAATGTATATTAATAAAGTATAATTTCAATTCTGATTAAAAAACATGTATTGCATATGAGTTTTGTTCGCTAAACTAATGGATATAATATGTATAAACCTTTAATCCTTCTGCTGTGCAGTCAGAGACTTGCCAACCCTGATCCTGCATTGAGAATGTCCATGATCCTTTGGATATGTGTCGATGCATTGCTTTGAAGTTACCTGATGGATTTTCCCGTACCTTCAATAAAGAAAAAAAAATGGTGTCAACTCTCTCATTATGGTCCTCGTTCTAAGGGTTTTTCACGTCTATGTAATATGTAATTAAGTATAACCTGGGAAGCCTTCACGAATTGATGTGCTTTCCGGAGTGTAGGTCCATACTCTTCACTCAAGTCACATGAAAGGATTGCTTGTATGGCTAATGCAGCATCCCAGAGTTGAGAGCCAAAACTCTGCAATTTATTTTAGTGAATTAATACAAGCAGTTGGTGCATATTCCAATTTGTTATTTTGTGGTTGTCAAGGACTATAAACATCAAGCACCATATACCTAATTCCTTAAGATATTTTATTGAATTTAGTGTGAAGTTCACTCATGTGATCCGAGATGAATATGTTGAAGGATATATAAATGTCAAGGATTCATATACAATTGAGTGGTTCCTTCATAACCTATTGATAAAGATTTTGGTGACTGTTTAAGGGATTTGATTGCCTCCAAAAGATTTTTTTTATACACACGGATCATGGATCGAATCGCTAACCACATACTTAAGGAATAAGATTATTTCTCAACCATGCCACATCTTGATGGTCCCATGTGCTACTACTTCGTTCTAGCCTCAAGTGATTGAAATTTAGAAGGTGATACCAACCTGGATTTTCAAGCCATCTTCCGCAAGCCAGAAGTAATCAGGGATTCTAGCTAAATGAAGTTTGTATGCCTCTGAGTTTGGATCTTCGACCCAACGTGCAAGCAAACATAACACCTGATATGTGAGTAACTTCATTTAGTAATCAACCTCTAAATGGTGATTATACTTTTATTTAATAGTCAGAAATGTTAGCGATATATTTTCTAAACACACTCTTTTAAGTGATCTTTTTTATGGAAAAATATAAGTTTTGGTGGATTTCACGTCCTATTTAATGATTCTTTCTCTTGATTTTGTAATTTTCAACAAATTTTAACCAATTAGAGTATGTTAAGAGGAATGTAACAAAAAAATGTGTTACTAGTATTCCTTTTAATGGTTAAGCTAGCCATATTTACCTTTTCCACACTACCAATGCAAAGGTATCTACTATTCTCATCCTCATAACGTATATGATTAATTACGACCTCTAGTGCCTTCTCTCTCAGCATGGAAAATGGCCAGCTGTTCAGAAGAGGCTCTGCTACGTGATGAAGAGATGCCCATAACATATCTTGAATTTGAGGATGTGGGTAGTACAGATCCTCCTGAAATCGCATATTGGTCGAGTTTAATACACAAGAACATCAAATAGTTTCCTTCACCTAACAAGTCAATAAATTTACCCGAAGTACTATTAAAGGGATAAAATTTAGATACAATTTCTTGATAAATTTTGATGCTACTCTCTCATCACAATTTTAGTTTAACAAAGATATGCATTGAAAGTAATCAAATTACTCAGATAAAACAACAATTTTAATAAGAGAACAACACTAGATATTTTGACATGGGTAACAAAACCTTGGCAACTCTGGTTCGAGCATCATTCCAATTGATTTGATCATAAGGCTGGTTATACATTTCTTTTCTTAATGACATGATTAAGCCTGTAATAGGACCCACGAACCTCTTCCCATATAAATATGACATGGGCATGTAGACTAAGCGACAGTAGCATAACATTTTTCCTGTACAATATATTATGCAACAAACAAAGGACTTCAATAGATACATACACAAGCAAATAGTTGAAAATAGAAAAGAAGTATATTCTATTCCCCTTTCCCTCCCCAATTTAATTATGATTAGGAGGCAATGTAAACCTGGATGAATAGGAGTGCATTCGGGCATAAGCCATATTTCTGGTGGAAGTGGGTTGCAGCCTGACCACTTATAAACTCCAAGGACCTGTAAATTGATTTTTTTTTTTAAATAAAAAGAATTACAATAACAGCAACAAGAATTAAATCTAGATCCTTGTTGCATATTATATTATCTTAACTCTTACCACTAAACTAATCTTAATAGTTAAATTGTATAATGACCGATGCAAATAGAAAATTATAAAAATCATTTTATGTGTATAAGAAAATTGCACCAATCATTTTCGGAGTTTTTTGACAACATTTTTATTTGAAGTTATACGACCCCTAGCGAGTGAAATTGGCTCACAAACTAGAGAAATGAGAAATGATATATATATTTAGTTACCGTGACCCAGAACTTTCCCCATGATGGAATAGCTTCTAAACCACCATGGTCGAGGATCCATTTTCTGGCTCTAGCCATTGCCCTGTCTTCACCATCTTCACGCCCTTCTCCAAGAATTCTCAAGGCAATGTAGCTCAACGCTGAACCAAACATTGTGCTGTGACCCTCTACATGCAATCCCCAACCTCCATCTTCGTTCTGTCTCGTGTCACAAGAGCCATAGGTAATTCAGTTGACACAAAATTACGTCCATAAGTCTTACTTTTTGTTTAGTTTGTTGAAGCCCGAGTTACTATATATTAATTTCCACTACATGTTCCTTCTATTTTTTTTTTTTGTTTATAATCGTGACTTTTTTTATAAATTTTATTATTATTATTTTTTAAAAATTAATGACTTATTAATTTTTTTTAATTTTTATTCTTAATAATAAATATGTGTTTACTGATTAATATTTTTATTCATTTCTAATATATCTATTTCTTTTTCAATCACGTAAAGGGTATAAAAAAAAATAAATGATAAATATTTTAAAAATTAAAATATGAATTATTTTCTTATTTTTTTATATAAATCTTAAATGTCAAAGAAAAAGAAAAAAAAAACCGAGGGAGTACTACTTTAGTACCATGATAAATATACCTGATGATTATACAAATAACGAATAATTTCCTTCTGGTGTTCTGGTCCTAAAACAGCATTGAGGGAGCCTGTAATATAGAGTGCCATAACCTGCATACGTACATACATGGTATAATATGAATATACGATGTGTATAGGAAGCGTATAAGCTTCTATTGACGACCAAACTTACGAGTTTAATAAGGTAAGTTTGATGGTTATATAATAGACAACATGAATCAACTTTAGTGGTACTAATACTAATTCAGAAGGAAAAGAAAAACGAAATAATAAATACTAATGCAAGGGGTTGTAATAAAGAGAAAAGAAAAGGTGTAAGTGGTGACCAAAGGTTGAAGAAAAAACAAAGGACCAGCAGATTCAGCTGGCCAGTGGCCATCGTGGGCCTGAATAGAGGAATAAAAGCTTATGGCCCTTTTCAGTGTGGCAATCACTGCTTTCTCCGTCACGTGCTCTGTGTCTCTCACGTTCACTCTTGCTGGAATATTGCGCCCACACGTGCTTTCATTTCTCAGCTGACAAATAATTATCAAATACGAGTCAACTTAGTTATCACCCGTACTCAAAACAGAAAGTCGTTACTCAATAAACACGTTTAAAATTTGAGAAATGACCACGTGTGCAAATCAAACAAACGAGCTATCGAATTTAAGAGTGAGATACTCCGAGGATTTAATTTCATCTTAATTTTAAAGCAATATATAACTTTAATTTCATGACATATAGTAGTACATATACACGTGTTGGGTCTGTGGGTTGGTTTATCTCTTTAAAGTTGTGCTATTTTTTTTGTGCATCAGAAAACATCTTTAAAGTCATGCTATATGTGGCAATATAATTAAACGCACTCGTTTCTCCTCTTTAAAAACTTACAATTTTATAATAAAGAGTTTTATTAGTTATTATATATATGAAAGAGTAATTGAGAGAAATGTTCACTTTCAAGACACGTTCGTCCGTAATAGATCTCTTTATTATACACAAATCATTTAAAATCTTATTTAATAAATTCTTATACAATAAAAATTTAAGTTATAAAAATGCTTAAAATTCAATAAATTGTTACATTTAAATATATACATTAACAAACATTTATATAATTTAAAATTGTTTGGATGTATCATATTTAAGTACTTATAACATATTATCTCATTTTAAAAATTAAAATTATTATAAATTAAATTTTGACTAAAAGTAAAATAAAGTACTTAAAAATGTTTTTAGATTGTATACAATTAGCTTCTTTTGACTTTAGTTTTTGTAATAAAAAAAATACATATCCCTCTAAAATTAAAATTATTGGTTTTAGTCTCTAATTTTTGTGTAATTATTTTAATCATTTTTATTTATCAAGCAAAAATTTTAAGTGTTACATACGATTGTTAGTAATATGATATTACTGTTTGATATTTTTAAAGTTTTGTAAAGATCATTAAAATAAATGTTATTCACGTACTTAAAATAATCGTTGGAGACCAAAAATAGTGACCTTAATATATATATATATATATATATATATATATATATATGAAAATTAAAGAAAAATATACATAAAATTGAAATCAAAACTCTTTAATTTTACATTGAATAAAATCATATTTAAGTCAAATAAAAATATAAAAAGTAATTAAATAATTTTTAAAAATGATATTATACATCACTATAATATTAAAAATTATTAAAAAAAAAATTATTACTCATCATTCACCCAATTTTATTTTATAAAAAATAAATAATTAATAAATAAGATAAATCAATTATATATAAATATGATTAAAAATTAAGAATAAAAAAATTTTAAAATTAAAAATCAATTTTATATATTTTATAAAATCATGATTAAAAAATTACTGTATAAATATAACAAGAAAATTATTTCAAATATTCCATAATTTAGAGGAAAAAAAAAGTTGCAAATCTTTTTATATTTTAGGGGAATATAGATTTTAAGAAGAGAAAACAAAATTTAAAGAGAGAAACGAAATTTTTTGGAAAGAGTAATAAAAAAATATAAGAACTAATTTTTAGTAAAAAAATAAAAACTATATTTTATCAGTGACAAGCTTTAACTTAAGTATTTCTCAATAAGTTTTCACATAAATTTAGTAATAAACTATATTGGACAACTTATTAAAATAAAATTAAAATATCTTATATATTATTTATAAGATATTTTATAAATTTGTCCAATTATTCTTAGGAACACGTATAGAATAAGATAAGTAGTAACAAATTGTTTATAAGCTGTTTTAAAGATAGCCTAAATTTCATGTAAAGAATTAAGATACATGTAATTGAGAAGTAAGTAATAATTTATCGGAATGGTAGGTACCTGCATTCTGATGAGAAGGTCAGCACTTTGCTTGATGCGAAATCGGTTGTTTTTGTATTCCTCCCTTAGGCTTTCAATTTGATGACGTTCCTCTGGAGTTCCGGCATTGGGATCAAACTCCCAATGTTGTCGTCCGATGAAGTTGTTCACTGAAATTAACCTATCTCCTCCTTCTGCTATCTTCAACTTCCACATGCTACCTAAAACAATTAATTTACTGACTCAAACCTAAAAGAGAGTACGTGAGTGAAGGTTTCCAACTTCCAACAAAGTTAACTCAGCAAAGGTGCAAGTGTATGAGCATGGATTAAGACTTAAATAAGAGTCGCGATGCGTTCATGAGACTTGACGATGTACATATAACCATAAAAGGACATGAACCTGGTCAGTGATATATGGAAAAATCAAAAATATTTCATTCAAATGATCTGGCCGGTGTCATTCTACTTTTAATCTACCCCCACTACACAGGACCCATCATATGTCTTTCTAGTACTTCAACAACCATTTCCATCGCTATTTTTTAAATTTAATTTACGTACCTTTTAACAACAATTATCTTAAATATTAATATTATAGGCCACTGTATTATTTCAAATTACCAAAAGAATATTATAAATAAAAGTTTTTGGTAATTGAGTCTTTCAAATTCCAGATGTGCTATTTCAAATTACCCCACTACACTTTAAAAGTTTGTAATTAATAAGTCCCTAATTTTTTAATTTTTTTGTGATTGAGTTTTTCTAGTTAATTTATGGCAGTTTCAAACCGCCACAAAAATAACAATTTGTGACGTTCTGGTAACTCTAAAGATCCAATTTAATTATATTTTTTTAATTTAGAATCCTAATTGAATTTATTTAAAAAAATTTAGATAAGAATGATGTATTAAATATTTTTTATATTATACTTTTTTTAATGTTTCTTTCTTCAAATTTTATTTTCATAAATAAAATGAAAATAAATTAAATTTGAGTATAAAAATATTGAGAGTAAAATATCTTGTATTAATTACATTAGGTTAATACAAGTGAATATTGAACTATTACCGTTAACCTAATGATAAAAGGTTGAAATATTATATCTAAAATTTTATATCTAAACTTTAGTATTGTCATTATAATTTTAATAAATCAAAAAATATAAATATATTAATATTAAGTTTGAATTATTGAACTAATATGTCGAATTCAAACTCTATGAAAAATAAAAATGTGATTAGAATGATAGAAAATCTTCTAGAACAAAAAAAAAATTATAATAAAGCTAATATAATAGTTTCAACAAATCATTTTCTATTAGTTGTAACACCTACACCGTGCAAAACATGATATCTATAGAAAATAAATTTGAGTTAAAAGGCTTGATGATGAAAACTTTGGAATTTTAAACCATGAATTTAAATTCATCAAAACCATGATTTTCAAAATATAGATTATTTTTTATACTATAAAATAGTAAAAAATAATAAATAATAATATAAATAAACGAGAATGTAAATTGTAATGATAAATAACTAAAAATAAATAAATCAATGTACATAAAGTATTAATCTTAAAGTGAGAATTCATAATATATATATATATATATATATATATATATATATATATATATAAAAATTAAATGTATCTTTTACAAAAATAGTATTGTTTGAGTCGTTTTAAGCGATAAAACTTTCTTAATTTCAAAATATTTAACACAATTGCATGTCTAGAACTTGAACTCGAAACTACTAGTTAAATTACAACAACATCATCAATTGATTTACGTCTTCATTTTAGTATAAAGTATTATATTTATTATTTTACCAATTATAAAAATAATGAAAATATATAAAGTTGACTCATAGGCTGGTCCAATTTGTAACATCCTCTTTTAAATATGAATTATAACTATTTATTTAATTATTTAAAAGAAAACATTATAAGAAACTTTTAGATTTACTAGTGGGAAAAAGACTTTTAAAATCAGTTATTTTCAATTTTTAAAATCGGTTCCGTAACCAATTTTAAAAGAACCGATTTTAAAAAGTTAGACTTTTAAAATCGGTTAAGTAACTGATTTTAAAAGTTAACTTTTAAGATTGGTTATTTTATAACCGATCTTAAAAGTTCTGGCTCTGAAAAAAATTAAACTGGAACGGGCCGTTCCAGGTTGTTAAAAAGGCCTAAAAAGATAGTGTGGAACGGGTCGTTCTAGCATAGTTTGGCATAAGTTTAACCAATCCAGAACGGGCATCAATACAGCCCGTTCTCCTTGCAGAACGGGTCGTTCTCCTTGCAGAACGGGCTGTTCTCCTTGCAGAACAGGTCGTTCCAGATTCAAAATTTACCCAAAATGAACCTACAACGAAAATAGAGACAAAAGAAGAGCATGAGAAAAGGAAAAGAGACACAAGAAGAGCATGGGAAGACGAAAACAAAAACGACAACAAAATTTACTTTATTGAAAACTTTAGAAAATGAGAGTGTGAGAGAGTAAAAAAAGGAATGGAGGGAAAGATTAAAAAGAATGAGAATGGAGGGAAATATAAAAGGTTTCTGACAATACTTTTAAAATCGGTTATTTAAGAATCGATTTTGTATACTACATACAAAATCGGTTCTGAAATAACCGATTTTAAAAGTAGCACTTTTAAAATCGGTCATAAAATAACCGATCTTAAAAGTGTTCATATTATTTACAAAATTGTCACCGCGTCACTTTTAAAATCGGTTACAAACTCCGATTTTAAATCCAATTTTTGCACTAGTGATTAAATCTCCTATTATACTAAAGTGATTTGAGATAAAGAAATAATAAGTTTATTTATTACACATACATTGATCAAATGTCATTCCTATTAACATTTTTATCATAACTATCCTACAAAAGAAGGAAAGTAGTATTTTTTTTACAATCCCCCTCTTATTTCTTATATTTATTCACAAGTAAATATATTATATATTATATAGTGGATTAACATGATTTGTTGGTGAAAGAGTGAACGAGATGGTCACACGACCATTAAGAATGATTGACATTGTTTGATTTAGTAGTGATGTTACTAAGGAACCTGTTGGGATGCAAACAAAGTCTCACATCGTTCAAATAAAATGATGAACATTAGTTTATACACACTTGTCTCCATTGGTCAAGAGGCCTTTTGAGTGATGTCCAAAAGAAAAACCGTGAGGGCCAAAGCGGACAATATCTCACCAATGTGGAGACATATGTATATGTGTGGTAACCCCCTCGGTGCACAACAAGTGGTATCAGAGCCGATGGTCCGATCAGGTAACTAGCTCGATGAGTATGATGAGTGACAGGTGGATCCAAGTTTGGGATCCCTTGTATCGAAAGTCTTCCTAATGGTGGATCATGATGAAG
The DNA here is from genome assembly GCF_000230855.2 of Cajanus cajan. Classification (NCBI taxonomy): domain Eukaryota; kingdom Viridiplantae; phylum Streptophyta; class Magnoliopsida; order Fabales; family Fabaceae; genus Cajanus; species Cajanus cajan. Next base: position 75,258,394 of record NC_138518.1, read on the forward strand.
CGGCAGTGCAAGCACTCTGAGAGTGAGTGAGCTCTGTGGGGCCACAATCGGATAATACTTGTAGTTTCCACTGCAGGGGAGGATTGTTGGGATGCAAGCAAAGTCCCACATCGTTCAAACAAGAGGATGGACATGAGTTTATATACACACACTTGTCTCCATTGGTTGAGAGGCCTTTTGGGTGATGTCTAAAAGCAAAACCGTGAGGGCTTGGGTCCAAAGCAGATAATATTTCACTAATGTAGAAACATGTGTATATAAGTGGTAACCCCCTCAGTGCACAAGAGAACCTTATTCCTTAAAAGTAACATTATTGTTTTGATGTCTATAGTTCATTGCAATTTAAAAAAAAATGATATAAAAGAGTGTGATAAAAAGGTCGACCATCTATTAACTTTTTAAAATAAAATATGTTAAAAAACAAAAAAAAAATAGTGGGAACATATATTATATAAGTTATATAATAAAAAATAACTTTACAGCCATAAACAAATGTGTATATACAACACATCATTTTTTTAAAATATTATTAGTTTGTATTTTTTATTCATTTGCAAATTTTAATTTTATTTTATGAAGAGATTTTAATTATAGATTTGTGATGATTAATAGGATAAATAAGTTTTAACTATCTCAATAATACAAAAATATCTCATCCTGATCAAATATATACTCATTTAAATTTTTAAAGACAAATCTTTAACTACAAATACATATTTTATTCATAAATTCAAATTTTTACTTCTCATACATTAGTTAAATAATATCAATTTACTAATCACGATAGAATTAGAAATAATATTTATTACTATAATAACTATTATTATAATTTTCTTTTAATTTAAAATGCTAAAAAGAAAAGGATTTTCTAATTTCACCTTTTTTTAAAAAAAAGTGAAATCGTAAAGTCACTAACTTTTTTTATTCATAATTGATAACAACACTCAAAACGAAAAGTCAACTTCTTTTTTGGCCCTTTGTTCTGCATCTACCTCTTCAGTCTTCTTCCACTACAAAACTCATGGCAAATACAGAGATGCAACTATTGGGGACAGCGGGACTTGAAATAAAATAGTAATAATAATAGAGTCTCTCTTTTGGGGACTGTCAAATACGTAAAGTCTTAGTCGGATAAAGTACCATATTCGTGTAGTTAAAGTCAACAGAAAGCAGCCACGACTTCTTTTTCTTAGTGGTTTTATTAGCTTTGATTAAATGTGAGTCATAAGGTGTGCTCTGATTTGACGTGTTTACGTCTCTGAATTAATGAATGTTTGACGAAATTCTAATTTGGAGTAGCAAGTCAGCTCTGGCCTCTTAAAATTCTGTTGTCTCTTAATTTGTAGGGCCACCTAACATTCAATTGTACGAGTTGCAACTTGCAAAGGTTACAAGTGCCAGGGGCAACTAAAGCACGCACTGCATTTGCAAACAACCTCTGCCCTCAGAACCTGCCTACAAAGATTCTACTGATTAGGTTGCTAGGCATGGCACCAAATGTTCAATTTTTTTTCTTTTATAAATGTAAAAAGTCTAGTTATACCTAATAGGGTCACCTAATAAATTTATTAAAAAAAACAATTCCCAAATTGAAAATACGAAACTAATAAAAAAAGTCCCCTTTTATCAGAGAGCATTACCTTATAAAAAATAAATAAAACTAGTCCTCAATTAAGGATAATGAAACTATTAAAGAAAATTGTCTCACTCTATGGAGCAACATTACCTAATAAAAAAAATAAATTAATCCCAAAAAAATTAAAGGACAAAAAAATTATCTATAATTCTTACGAGGACCTCAAGTTATAATTCCATTATTTATAATATTAAAAATTATAAAAATTGTTACTAAATGTTAACAATTTGACATTTGCTCACTAAAAATGTTATAACTTAAGTTTTAAACCATCTTTTTTAGGTGATTGCAAAGTCATTGGAAAACTAATATATAAGATTACAACTTTTATGAAAATAACAAAGTCTAATTTGGAAAGCATTGATCATCTCAACCATTTCAAAATCGTTTAGAGGATTCCTTCCTAAGACACCCCTATTCTCGTATTCAATTTCGTTCAACTGTTTCAAAATTGCTTAGTAGATTTCTTTTAGAGATATCCCTAATTCTAATCTCCAATTTTGCTCAACAGTTTCAAAAACAGTCAATGGATTTATGCCATAGACACCCTTGATTCTAGTCTCATTCCACTCAGTTATTTGAAAGCTGTTCAACAGATTTATGACAAAGACAATCCTTGTTTCTTGTAATTTTGGGATTTTGAAGCCTCTTTAATTCATCCCAAGCTCACCTACAAGCTTTAAACTTAAATTTAAACCAACAACATTAATTTGGACATCGTCAATCCTTCATTTCTAACAACAAAACAACTTACAACTAGGATTTGGTATAAAATCAACAAATTCAAGACTTTTTCCCAAAATCCCCAAAAACCTAGAAATTGTCCAAGAAACTAAGAACGCCAAGCGTCTCCTTGCAAACCAATTTAGCATTTAAACAATTGTGCATCATATGAGCACTCATACCACACATACAACATGAAAATCTATACAACCATCCACCAAGATCAAGTCTTAGCTCCCTTTACCTCGATTTCAAGCTAAACAAAGAAAGGAGAAGAGGAAGAGGAAGAAGGAAGCAACTCCAAATTCTTCACATCGACACACTTCAATCTTGTGCCTCAAGCACTCATAAATGCTCCCAATAGCAAGAATCCCACTCTAAAGTTCTTAGGGCCTAAGAGAAGAAGAAGAAGGTTTATCAAACTGAAGTCTATCCTCTATTACCAACGTGTATAGTATTACAATGCTAAAATCAAATTTAGTCGCAGACTTACATTATAGTTAGGTAGACAAATCACCCCCTACTTTAATTAAACTATTGGTATATATATAAAAATATTGTATTTTGTAATCCTAATTTTATATATTAAACCTACTGATGATTCTTTTTAATACTTATATTTTGTTCTTTGTATATATGAGGATGATTAATAGTTTTTATTCTCTAAAAAAAGTTACCCCACTAACCTTTAGTTCTGGATTCACTATTAACTATATGCATTACAAATAATTTTGTTGTTGATTTCAACGTTATTAAAATGATATCATGTGTTCATTTTATAAACATTTTTTTAAGAAAAAATTATATGACATGAGTGTGTTAGTTGGGTTAACCAACGACATTCATGATTAACTATCCCAAAATAGTAAAATATTTTAAAAGAATCCCAATTAAATAATATATTTAGATAATGAGCCTACATGCGTAAAAAGCCACCAACTGAAAAAAGTCACGATTTGTATTTTTTTCCCCTGGCTTTGCTATGCTTTATACCTTCTTGGTTTTCTTATTACAATGTTTAAATTTTGAACAGTTTATTAATTTTTTTTTCTAAATTGAAAATTTTAGCATGTTACAGAAAAATTGGTCCAGATTATAGATACATGTGGTTTCATATCATAAAATATTTTTTCTGAGCGTATCAAATAAAAGAAAAAAATTAGGGAACAAATTCTCTTTTATACAAATTAGAATAATTATGTTAAGTAAAATTATTCATAAGAACTTTTTTTTAAGTAGAAAGTTTTTAAGAGTTTTTTTTTAATTTTTTTTTATAAAAAAAATCTTATGTTTTATTTTTTGTTTTAATTGTTAATACTTAATATATACAATTTTTTTTTGGGGGAACTCCTTTTTAATCCATAATTTGAAAAGACTTTTAAGACTATTCTCAAATTAGTTAAGAATAACAAGGCCTTAGAAAAAACAAAAATAGAAGCCGAACACTAGGAGTTCTCAATCAAAGTCAAAGCATATATATCTTTGTTGTTTTTTTTCCCTAAAAGTTATTTGGAGGAAACAAATGTACAAGACTTACGAGAGTGACAAGTATACAAGGTCGGTAGTGGTAATAAATTTTAAAATGGCAAGAATAATCAAATATCATTAATTATCAAGATTAAATGATAGTAATTCACAATTTCGCAAACACATTTATAATATGAACCGCAAAGGATGCTTTAGATTTGATTTGATTTCAGAAAATGAGTATAGCTAAAATTAAAAAGGCAGAAAATAATATCTCTGTGTTTTTTTTGTTTTTTTTTAGGAAATAAACACACAAGAATGCAAGAAATTTTTTTTTGCCATACGTTTTCTCTTTTATTTGGTATACAGAATGCAATAATTCAATATGAAAAAAAGGAAAAACATTGGAATCAAATATTATTCTATTTCACCTATAATTCCTGATATGGATTTTAATTCTGTGACACCCTCTACCCCAACATAAATACAATAGATATAAACCATCTATATATAAATTCTTTCTTAGTCTAATATAAAATAATTATCTCAAGTATCATTGGGTAAAAGATGCACATTCATAATTTTCAACTATTTGTATCAAATTGTCAAGAAATAATAAAATAAAGATTATAGATTAATCCCAGTAAAGGTGGCAGGGCCTCCTAGTTAGGAATTAACTTATAATCTTTTAGTAAAATTATAATATGACAAAAATACACACTTTCAACATAAATAACATAAAAATTACAAAAGAAAAATAATAATAATTTAACAATTAGTCTAGCTAATCCCGATGTCACATCCTATCAGAGCGAAACCCAAACAGAAGCCTAAGCTTCACCACCAACATCCTCAGCCTCATGCTAATTATCTGCATCATAATTTAAATATACACAAAAATGACAAGGGAGTGAGAAACTTCTCACTCAGTTGCAGATATAGAAATAAAAGTTAAATAGCACACACACACGCAATATAATTCACATATATAATCAATCTCACATATATGCTTATGTATAATGATTTCCTTGACTTGACTCACTAATGTATGCATGTGGCGCCATACAGAAGTTTCAGAATTTATCACTGGTGACCCAAAGGTACACCTATCACTGGTGTTCATACACCTCGTTAGCATGTTACATCACTGGTGTCCCGAAGGCACACCTATCACTGGTGTTCATACACCTCGTTAGCATATCGTGGGTGACTCAAAGGTACACCTTGTTAGTCGTGGGTATGCGGCCTCAGCGGCACACCTGGAGTAATATGTGCATATGATGCATGTCATACATTCACAGACTCAACCTTTAGCATGTTACACATATTATATTCATATTTCATAATTAAGAATTATTTCAATAATCCAATTTAATAGTCCAATAGTCCAACAGTCCAAACAGTCCAACAGTCCAAACAGTCCAACAGTCCAACAGTCCAACAGTCCAGAGGTTGCTTAGGTATCATATTTTTCAATAATAATATATTAAGATCTTTTAAGTAAAGTAGGAAGCTTAAAAGGTAATATAAGATAATAAGGAGGCTCAGCCTTCCATTTAAATAACAGATTATAAATTTATAAATACTTAGGAGGCTTAGCCTTCCATTCAAATAACAGATTCTAATATGTAAATAAATAAGATATAAAACAAAACACATCAATAATACATATTCAAAGAAATAAACAACAGGTAAGGGATCGGGAGCCAATCCAACAAACAAACTATTTAACAATTATTCCCACACCCCCAAGCGAGGTTTCCCACTCCCCCCTTACCTGGGTTTACAGAAATTTGGGCAGAATCTCCTCCTCTCTATCTTTCCTTAAAAGGAATCGGAATTAGGGCAGAATCTCTTCCTCTTTCTCCTTAAACAAGGCACTAGAGCAGAACCTCCTTTTCTTTCTCCTTCTCTCTCTCTTACTTTCTCTCTCTAATTCTCCAGAATTTCCTTCTCTCTAGAATTCTAAATTTTCAAAACCTTAGGCCCCTATTTATAGAATTTTTGAAGTTACTATGCACTATGCACTATTCATTAAAATAATATTATAAGTTACTATGCACTATGCACTATTCATTAAAATAATATTATAAATTACTATGCACTATGCACTATTCATTATTATATTCAAATTAATTAAAATTTTGAAACGGAAAGAATCCGCAGCCCACGTTTCAGCCGCCCCTTCACTGTGCAATTGCATAGTAAAATACTATTCATACATACGTATTCGTAAATAGTAAAATACGTATACATAAATAGTAAAAATATGTATACATAAATAGTAAAATACGTATACGTAAATAGTAAAATACATAAATAAAATACTTATTCACATAAAAAAATATTTCTTTTCATTGAATAAAATTTGGGATGTTACAATTCTCCCCTCCTTTTAGAAATTTCGTCCCCGAAATTTTTGCAATGGTAAACTCTTCGCATTCTTACTTCTAATTCTTATGCAACATCACTACCTTGTTGATGTACAACTTTTATCAATTTCCTCAAAGGATTTGCTTAGGGAAAGATCTTGACGAATTTATCCACTTAAACACAAACAAAATCAATTTCTTAAGCGTCTTAGACAAATCTTCCACTAGGGTCTATCTATTCACCATCTTACTTCCAAAATGGAGCATCTAAGTGCTACAAGATTCTTAAAAACTTTTAGTATGCTAACCATAAATATACAATTGCTTTATTCCTCTCTTCATCTTAGATCACAAAATATCTTCTTAAGATTTTGGTACATCTTAGTAGTTTCTGAATGGATACTAAAGATACTCTTATGACCTTCTTCTAGGATTGCTTTATTAAATTCTAGCACACTAGGAATGCCCAACTTATCCTTAAATCTCAAAACTCCATCCACTCTAAATTTAAACTCACTCTCCATACCTTGATTCAAGTTCTCTACTTCGCTTTCCATATTAGACCATCACGCTTCCCTTACGCCACTCTGATACATTTTAGTAACTCCTAAATAAATGTTAAGAGTACTCTTATGTCCTTTCAAGTTTTATAACTAAACATTCAACTGTGTCCTTTCTGATCTCTTGCTTACTTGGGTCACTAATAAAGGATCTAACTCCTAGTTCCTCTAATCTCATCTATTAATCCGATAGTTACTTCCAACATAAATAATTCAATGCTACTAGGGTAATCTTACACATCAAGCATAAGTTTCTAAATTCTGCAATCAAATTCAATCCTTAAATCATCAAAATAATAATTTGGTTATCATTGTAATCCAGATATTTGCCACAACATCAACACCTAAGCATTAGATACACATATCAGATCACTAATTTTACTACTCTATCTACAACCAATTCAAACTCTTCTATGATCAATTCTAAAGATCAGGTACCTAAGCATAATGTACACTCGGTATCCATATCAGTTCTCAAGTTCACCCAAGTCATAATCATATCCATCACCTTAACCTATAGCCTTATAACTTGTTACCAAAATAAATCAACTAATTATGCTCCTATAATTTTCTTCAACAATCCATTCGCTATTCATACTTAATCTCACAATACTAGAAGTAACCTTATAATCCAAACTTAAATTTCTAATTTGAGCCAAAAAGATTCATCTCTCTAATCATAATGAAAGATAAAGATTTCCTCAAAACATCAATCATCACAATGGCTTTAGCCAAATAATAAGATCAAAATTTTACTCCTTAAGAAATTTCAACTATTTCTTTTATCTCGTATTCAACCCCTTTGGTCAAAAGATATTTAAGGTTCTTATGATCACTAAATACCTCAACCATAGAATCATATAGTTAGTGTCTCCAAATCTTAGTATAAATGACAAAGTCGCTAACAAGGTTATGGGTAAGGTAATTTCTCTCATGAATTTTCAATTTCTTAGAAACATAAGCTACTATCTTTTCTTCTTGCCACAATATTCTTCCTAAACCTATTTTCAGAGACATATTTATATATCACAATAATCTTACTAAAATCTAGTAATATTAACACTAGTCAATTTTTCCTTAAGAGTTTGAAAACTACTTCCTCAATTGTTATCCCATACTAATGTAACTCCTTTCTAGTCAATTCAGTCAAAGGTACTAGTAAGTAATTCAAAGAAGTAAGCAACGAAATGATTTGGGTAGTTAAAAATATACAAAGGTTCAAGAATTCCTGATATAGGTTATCCTTACGGTTGATTCCAAGGGTAGGCAAGAAACAACCTAGTGAACTGAAACATCTTAATAACCAAAGAAACGAAGGCAAAAGCAATTTTTATAGTGAGAGCAGTTTAAACCATGAACAGCTGTTAAAAAAAATTACTCACTGAATTTTCATATAAACTATCAAACAAGACTCCTGATTTTACTAATTGACTCAAGTATCTCCTTACTTTTCTCAATCAAAACAACTCTCATGCTACCTAAACCATAAATAATTAACATACCAATAATAACACTTAAGGGAATTACCATCATTTCGATCTCTCACCAAAGAGACAACCACCTTTAGATTCAACCTGCTACAACTATAGATGTCAGAAACTTCACCAATCATAAACTCTTAGTACACTCAATATATCACCTCCCATCCAAGGTTCTAATAATTCGAGTTGGCTAACACTATCATGATTATCATTCCTCTGATTACAAACTAACTTAACAATCTCAAACTCAACAATATCAACACAGGACGAACATCATCATCATAATACACAACAAACAAGACATAGTCAGAGTACACAACAGAGTCATGATAAGCACATAACACACACGGTTGATAAAATCAACCAGGCTCTGATACCACTAAATGTGACACCCTCTACCCCAACATAAATACAATAGATATAAACCATCTATATATAAATTCTTTCTTAGTCTAATATAAAATAATTATCTCAAGTATCATTGGGTAAAAGATGCACATTCATAATTTTCAACTATTTGTATCAAATTGTCAAGAAATAATAAAATAAAGATTATAGATTAATCCCAGTAAAGGTGGCAGGGCCTCCTAGTTAGGAATTAACTTATAATCTTTTAGTAAAATTATAATATGACAAAAATACACACTTTCAACATAAATAACATAAAAATTACAAAAGAAAAATAATAATAATTTAACAATTAGTCTAGCTAATCCCGATGTCACATCCTATCAGAGCGAAACCCAAACAGAAGCCTAAGCTTCACCACCAACATCCTCAGCCTCATGCTAATTATCTGCATCATAATTTAAATATACACAAAAATGACAAGGGAGTGAGAAACTTCTCACTCAGTTGCAGATATAGAAATAAAAGTTAAATAGCACACACACACGCAATATAATTCACATATATAATCAATCTCACATATATGCTTATGTATAATGATTTCCTTGACTTGACTCACTAATGTATGCATGTGGCGCCATACAGAAGTTTCAGAATTTATCACTGGTGACCCAAAGGTACACCTATCACTGGTGTTCATACACCTCGTTAGCATGTTACATCACTGGTGTCCCGAAGGCACACCTATCACTGGTGTTCATACACCTCGTTAGCATATCGTGGGTGACTCAAAGGTACACCTTGTTAGTCGTGGGTATGCGGCCTCAGCGGCACACCTGGAGTAATATGTGCATATGATGCATGTCATACATTCACAGACTCAACCTTTAGCATGTTACACATATTATATTCATATTTCATAATTAAGAATTATTTCAATAATCCAATTTAATAGTCCAATAGTCCAACAGTCCAAACAGTCCAACAGTCCAAACAGTCCAACAGTCCAACAGTCCAACAGTCCAGAGGTTGCTTAGGTATCATATTTTTCAATAATAATATATTAAGATCTTTTAAGTAAAGTAGGAAGCTTAAAAGGTAATATAAGATAATAAGGAGGCTCAGCCTTCCATTTAAATAACAGATTATAAATTTATAAATACTTAGGAGGCTTAGCCTTCCATTCAAATAACAGATTCTAATATGTAAATAAATAAGATATAAAACAAAACACATCAATAATACATATTCAAAGAAATAAACAACAGGTAAGGGATCGGGAGCCAATCCAACAAACAAACTATTTAACAATTATTCCCACACCCCCAAGCGAGGTTTCCCACTCCCCCCTTACCTGGGTTTACAGAAATTTGGGCAGAATCTCCTCCTCTCTATCTTTCCTTAAAAGGAATCGGAATTAGGGCAGAATCTCTTCCTCTTTCTCCTTAAACAAGGCACTAGAGCAGAACCTCCTTTTCTTTCTCCTTCTCTCTCTCTTACTTTCTCTCTCTAATTCTCCAGAATTTCCTTCTCTCTAGAATTCTAAATTTTCAAAACCTTAGGCCCCTATTTATAGAATTTTTGAAGTTACTATGCACTATGCACTATTCATTAAAATAATATTATAAGTTACTATGCACTATGCACTATTCATTAAAATAATATTATAAATTACTATGCACTATGCACTATTCATTATTATATTCAAATTAATTAAAATTTTGAAACGGAAAGAATCCGCAGCCCACGTTTCAGCCGCCCCTTCACTGTGCAATTGCATAGTAAAATACTATTCATACATACGTATTCGTAAATAGTAAAATACGTATACATAAATAGTAAAAATATGTATACATAAATAGTAAAATACGTATACGTAAATAGTAAAATACATAAATAAAATACTTATTCACATAAAAAAATATTTCTTTTCATTGAATAAAATTTGGGATGTTACAAATTCCATATTTAATTTCTCACTTTGCCTATTGGCTATTGGATTTGATAATTTATCAAAATCCTAATTTCTTAGGTAATTAAACGTTTACCCTAATATTGGCAACCCTAATTCTTTTTTTTTTTTAAAAGAAACATTAATATTAGAAATTCCTAACAATAGAAAACATATGATTGTTATTCCCAGCTTAAAGGATTAATTACTATATTTGTATCTCAGAGCTTATCTGTAAAGCAAATTCTTATTCACTAAATAGATAAAAAATTCTCTAATGGTGATCAAGAATTTAGAAATATTAAAGAAATAAAATACAAACACAAAATAAGAAAACCAAAATTTCGTTAGAACTCTTAAACCAGGGATCCATAAGTTACATAAAAATCCACCTAACCCCAACAAATAAAAGGTCTAGATAAGCATAGGAAAAGTTAATATAACGAAAGATTAAGAAAAATAATAATCATATAACTCGATAAATGCTTGAAGAGAGCGTGAACTTCTAGCCTAATTGTCTTTGTCATATCGGTAAAACTCCTAAAAGAGGAGAAAAAAGATAAAACTCTTGATGAAGACGATGTGTTAATGCCTAACAATAATATTGTAAATGATTTTTAACTATTAGTCAATGACAAGGTACTGTATAATTTTTTAATTGAATTGCTGACAATATATATATTTTTTTATATTGACAATACACAGGAAATAAAATCTTCCAAATTTCAAGGGAACATTAATTATAATATTTTTAAAAGTTTAAATTTTAAGATATCACTTCAATTAGGGGTGTTTATCGTGTAATTTAGTTCGATTTAAATACATTGTGAAATTTAAATTAAATTAAACCAATCTTTTATAATTGGATTTAGTTTATTTTTTTGGGTTTTAAAAAATTATTACTTAAAAATTAATTAAAAACATGTAATGTGTTGTTATTTGTTTAAAATTGTGCGTTGAAAATAAAACTAAAATTATACAAATACTAAAATATTTTAGTCATTAAATATAATCAGAAACAATTCTTATCTTTTTTATTTTATTGAAATTTTTTCCTTAATACAATTTTATTGCAATATATCTACATCATGCATTTGGTGAAAAACATATTTACATATAAGTAGTATGTGATTTGATTTGATTTATATTTTTAAACTATAAATTGAACCGCACAATTTAAAAAAATAAAGAATTGAATTAAATTGCAAGTTTTTAATTTTCTATTGGTTTAGGGTTTTTTTAATTATTTTTTATTTAGTTTGGTTTGGTTTTATTTCCCTTTAACTTCAATTACGTTCTTGTTATAATCTACTGTTTGTGATTCTATTTTGTATTGTGATAGCCAAAAAGGCATTTTCCATGGCTTCTACACGGCCATTGATTGTCACGTTGTGCGTGAAAAAAGTCACACTGGCTTACTGTGTTTTTTACTCATGAATTCAACTTCTCAAAGTTGTTGATTTTTTCACCGAGAGTTTTAATACACGGGTGTTTCAAAATGTGACCACCAAGCTTGGAATGATGGAAATCTTCACCATGTTGGGTTTTATCATAATATCCGGGTATTGTATAATATATATATATATATATATATATATATATATATATATATATATATATATATATATTGTATTATTTTTTGGGTAGTATATTGATGATGGAACAATATCATAAATGCAATGTTTCTTTCTTCTACTTTGCTGAATTTATATATCTCTAGCTACTTTATTCGTTTATCATATGAATGCCAATCATCGATTGAGACAACTCATGGAAACACATACCCTTTTTTTTCTTCTTTCAATAATTCAAACTTGTAGTGCCTTTTGCACCAAAACTAAAGCAAAAGATGTAACCTAAAGAAGGAAGCACTACTCATGTTCCTTTATCGTGAGTTGCTTCAATACCAAAATAAAGGAGTTTATTGATGCTTTCTAGGGATGACAATAAAGTGAGTTAGGTATAAGTTTTATCATCCTATCTCTGTCATTTTTTTTTCGTACTCTATGCTCATCTTTATCTCTATACGTGATGTATATGAGATTTGTGTCATCATTCTCATCGAATATCGAGTATACTTATACTCGTAGTATCTATTAAGAAATTAATTAAATAACTTTTAAAAAATATATTAAAAAAATAAAAATTTCAACATAGAGTAAGAATTATAAAATAAGTGTGCGGGACGGGTATGTGTATACTCATCTCGTCCCCATACTCGATTTAATATATCAAATATTATTCGTACAGGTACCAATACTTGGTCAAATGATCATGTATTTTCCATTAGAGTTAGAACAAGTTCAAGCATTATCCACGAGTACAAATTTACTTCTCATTTATAATATTTTGTAAATAATAAAATAAAATTGTCGTAAGAGAAGGGGAATGAGGAAATCATTGCAATATTTATTTCTATTTTGAAATACAAACTCTAGCAAAAAAAAAAAAAACTATTCACACACATTAAATTCGATTGCTTATATTATGCAAAACTATTTTATACGCACATTAATACAAGTGTTTATCTTATACAAAACTATTTTTATCAACTTCATATAGAAGAGTACTTTTAAAAAAAATTTAACGAGATAATTTTTGTAACTTTTTATTTAATTTAATTTTTTATTTATTATATTTAGATTATTTGAACAGTAAAAGACAAATGCAATCAAAGTATTGTAAAACAAAGTTCGAGGAGATAAGAATAACTGTCGACATGAAACTAGGGCATAAGTCTCCTTCCTTCAACCTAGAAGGACTTAATAAATTTTATGCCAATGATTGTAGTTCAGTACAAGAAAAAAGCTACCACCGAATCTTCAATAAAAAAAATTATGAGTTGCTATCAGTGACTGAATCAGCAAACAAAACAAATATCACTTTAACAAAATAGAGACGACAATAGCGACTGAAAAAAAAAACTGGCAAATCATCAGTCACTAAATAAAAATCGATCTGTATTTCGGTCTCTAAGCATATTAGCGATTAAATTGTACATTAACAACTATGAATGTCAGTCGCTAAACTTTTTTTTATTATTTTTAAATGCATGGTTATTTTCTAAATTACTTAAAAATGTAGTTTGGAAAATCTAAAAGAACAAATATTCCAAGGAATTCAAAGCATCCAATTTCTATTTCTATCATGGCAAATTACCCAATTCTATCCCATGCCCAATTTCGCAATTGTTGTGCATGCCTAAAATAAATTCAAAGAGCTATAAAAACTAAAGAACCGCATAAAGAACAATCGCCGACACATAAGACATCAAACTCAAATACTATTAGGAAAGATATCACTGAATTAACATAGAGGTTTAAATAAGGTTCATCATCCATAATCCGAAGCACTTCAGTTATATGCAGACAAACTAGATAAACTCAAGAATATTACCAACTCTCCCTTTGAGTCTTCTAACCTTTTTGATTCCTAGGTTGCTCCACAAAACTTCTTTCTTTCATTCTAAACTCCAAAAAAATAATTAACTATCTTTTTGCTTCCCCATAATCTCATTTTAACCTTTCTTAACCATTTGTGTAGAGATTTGTAGGAACACCTTCAAGAAAAAATATGCGTTTTGGCCATTAAAGGGCTCTTAACGCCTAGCTAGCCTATGCTCGACATCTAGCAGTGGTGCCTAATGCCGGTTGATAAATTCATATTTGATGGGTTTATATGTATGATTTCAATGAAAAAAGAAGAGAAATCACAAAATTATGCATAAATTTACAAAATTTTATCTTTTAAGTTTTTTGTGGAAAATAAAGCAAAACAAATACGAAGGGGATGTTGCTTCTCAATTCTCATACGTAGGATTATGTTTTCCATTAGGAAAAAAAAATAAAGCTTTCCATTTATCAAGGCTTGTGTTTTTGAATTATGTTGAATTTGAAGTCTTATTACCATGCACCATTTAGTTGATTTTTTTTTTTCTCTCTCAAAAACTCATACAAAACATTAGTTTTCTTATGTATATGATAGTGATAAACATATTACCCTCGTTCTCTTACAATGTTTGTTTAAGGTTGCTATATACAAATTAGAAAACATAATAAAATTTTCTATTTTTCAAATAGAATAATTTTCATGTTTTTTATTATATCCTTTTTTATTTTTACTTTGTAATAAATATATATTAGTTATGATATGTAAATTAATTAAATTTAGGTGAAATGTAAGAATATAATTAATAATACAATCATTAATATTGTCTTGAGGTGAAAAAGAGAAATAAATAGAAACAAAATCTTAGTTAAAAAAATCGACAAATAAAAAGCAAATGAGGGATAATTGCTTCTATTACCCGTACTTATTACTAAGTTTACAATAACTATTCAACCAGTACACTTATTGGACAAGAACCAAATTATTTTCATATTTTAAACCACTACAGTTCAATAATATTTACATAGTTGAAATTGACAAATATAATTAAAAAATAATATAAATAAATAAATATTGCTCCAAAAAAAATTGTCATTTTAGTATCAACATGTATCTTATTGTTAATAAAAAGTAGTGTTTATGTTATTAATGTAATTTTTATTTGATAAAGAAGATGTCCATCACAAATCCAACACCAAACTGTTAATATAATAATTTTTCAGTACGTGAAAATTTTTTTATAAAAAAAGCTAAAGATTATCATCTTATTATATTTTTGCAGGATGGGTTTCATTGGTAGGTAAGGTAGGTAACAGCGTACATACGTAATTGAAGACGTGAACGCAATAATGAATTAATTTTATAGTGCATCTAGCTCTCCAATTTATTTATATATTTATGCTAACTAGTAACTATCAATTTCAGTTAGATATTACCAACTTGTTCATTAACACAGACAACATCCAGCAATAAATTAATGGAGTAGTTTGTTTCTTGTAAGGGTAAATATATCGATATTCCTCGTCTTCCTATATTGAAAACAAGTAAAAGATAATGCAAGTCATTCACTGTCTTCGATCGACACCTTGTAAATGATTTTGACAAATAAATTTCTTTTTAATATGTAATAGATGGTCTTTGATTTGAATTTCCTGCAAGAGCCCTTTGAAAATGAATACATACTTTATACCGTAAGCTCATTAAATAATTTTTTTTTATAAACACTAATTAAAAAATATATAAAAAAAATATTTTTTTTCAATAATTGAAAAAAAAAATAAAATATATATATATATATATATATTTTAAACAAATAATTTTAATATAAATAATTGAATAATATATTTTATTATATTATAATTAATTAATGCATAAGATCATACGGTTATGTAAAATCTATATATATAGACACATAAATATTATAATAAGATTATTAATTTGTGAAATATACAAAAAATAATAACTTATTTTTAAAATAATATGAAAATTTATCGTACACTTATATAATTTTTTAAAAACATTTGCACTCCTCTTTATCATGGGCGGCCACACCTCAAGGACAACATCCACGATCGGCCTTAGGGTTGATAGCTATAGTAATGAACATTTTTATATTTAAGATTTTTATTTATTTATTGAGTAATGAAAGATAATTTTTTTTTACTATCTTTAATTAATATATATATATATATATTTATTTATTTATTATTGTATAATATTTTTTCATTTTTTTTTATCTTGACTCATAACTTTTTACAAAATAAACGTGTAATTTATATTTATGAATATTATTATATCAAACAAACCCATAAATCATGATAATGTCGTATCACCATTTCACCACTGTCCCAGTTCGCACGCGATATCTACTATGGTCGCAACCTTAACTGGAACGACAGTGACTTAATGTTGGATGGATTTATTCCTTCTTATGAAGGCCATGTCACATGTGTTATATCTGCTATAATAACACCACGCTTGTGTTTGAAAAATAAAAGGTAAAAAAGTGGAGAGTAATAAATAAATATTAAAAATAAGTAAAAAATACAAAAATTAATTGTTCAGGTGAATAGAAATAAAGAAAAATAGAATATATAAATAGAAAATAAAAAATAAAAAAGTGAACATCCATCTTTTAATTTTTCACTTTTTTATTTCTATACTTTCAAATCCTCAATTCATTGACAAGGTCCAATAGAGAATTTTCATAGTATTGACACTTGAGTCTAAAGGTTATGTATCCATATCTTTTAGATTTCTAATTGATCAAGTTGATTGATTCCAGCCTTTACAGGTTGTGAATGCATGAATCTAAACACTATGAATGAACCTTCTAAGTCTCTAATTAATCAAGTAGGTTGAGTAGACACTCTTCACGTCTTTAATAATTAAGTATGAAAGATCATAAACCTTCCAGATTATCTTTCGATCGAATATGTTAAATCGAGAATTATTTATAAGGTCTTTATTGAGTTGATTTTATAAAACTAATCAAATTTAAAATTTATGTGATTCTTACACAGATTCAATTATGATTATAAATGTGATTTATAAGTTTATTATGAGAAAGGGAATCAATATGCATTTCAAGTATTGAGATTAAAGAAAAAATTTGTATTCTTGATATGATACATAAAAGAAAAATAGTTTGACTAAAAGGTAACTAACACTCATTAAATATTTTGGATCAAAATGATGATTATATTCTTTTAGAGTTGGTATCATTAAGAATCTTTGGACTGTTATTCTTTTATCTGAACAATTTCTTATTAACTAAATTTCTCAACTTATTTTCATGATCTTATTTCTCCTTTTTTTTCATCCATTCCATCTTATCCAAAACCAAACCAAGCCAAACCATCATTTTTTTAATGGTGTAAGTTTTTGAAGGGTTTGTTTCTTCAATTGTCAGACTGGTCTATTCGATTGTGCTATACTGGAGCCTGCAGGAGGTGCAGTACTTATTGTGCGTCCTGTTTAGGACTTGCGTATTGCATCGCTGACGCTGCAAGTGTACACCTGTCTGACACGGAGTGCATTATGTCAACCATTGAGTACAATATCATTTTCTTTTTTCTGTTTATTCATTACTTTTATGTCAGTAGTATTTCTGATACTCCAAATTCAAATTTCCCAACTTCGCGTGTTTCATCACGCTCATGGATTTGGTAACATTACATTTTTCTATGTATAAAAATTATATAGGATTTTGAGATAGCTAGAGTACGCTATTTTCAACAAATACATCAGATAGAGATGAGGTGTTCTAGGTAGTTTGATAATTGCATTATAGTTCCAATATTCTAATATCCTGTTGTAATTGACTAACATAACATGTGTGTACCACGCTTTAAAGATTATGATTAGGGTTGTTCACATGTATTTTGGTTCGAATTTGAACGTATAATTCGAACAGATTAACTTTAATTGGTCGGTTTAATTCAAATTTTATATAAAAAAAAAATTTCATAATTCAAATCAAACTCACCCAATATTGGTTTCAGTTTGGATCATTGAGTTTCCTTAAAATATATATTTGATTCGGATTATCAAATTTGTCAAGTTGACTTGAATCGATAAATATTAATATAGATGTTTCATTATCATTATTATTAAATAACTTCAAGAAATCAATATTAAAATTAAAAGTCAACTCATTATCATATGGGATATTATTTCAATTTTGGATTTGGATTTTAAGAATGTAGTGATCTCTATAGATAAACTTTTTTTAGAAGTATTTATGGAAAAAAATGAAAAGTAAATAATTTTTAAAAAAAATAAAATTAACTTACGAGCTGTTAAAAATATTTTTTTTGGGAAGTTAATTATATAAAAATAAATAAATTAATTTATACATAAGTTGATTATACCTTATAAAAAAAAATTATTCCATTTTTTCTCTTAAAAAATTGTTTTAGGGAATTTTTTTTTTCCAAATATGAGATGCAAGATAATTTTAATTCCATCTTATGAAAAAGTTAATTCTATTCTATTTGAGTTGGGTTAGTATGAATGATAAAAAAGAAATTAAAGAAGAAGAAAAAAGGTTAATGTCTAGTTACGCTACCACATGCATATGTGATATGTCATGCGATTGAAGATGTGACCAACTCAATCAGTGTTCTGTGCTTTGCCCCAGTTTGTTTGCCACCGAGTTCACAAGCACGACAGATTTTGCATAGGTAAATAGACTTTGGACCACCATCATTATTGCCTTCTATACATGCATAGATGTTTTGAATATATAAAAGGATAACATATACTATAATTATAGGACTTTGAAAATCTCCCTTTCTTATGAAATAAGTTCCATAACTTACGCACGAGGGATTAAAAATAAAAATGGTTCTTGCTTCTGTTTTTTTCCCTTATTCAAAAAATGCATCTGGTTGTTCTGATTTTGTCGCCTTCTTCTTTTCTGCTCTGGTCCAAAAAAATACACAATACACGCTCTTTTTTATAATTTTTTTTGGGTACATTATTAATTAATTTTTTTTTGGCTCATCTTCTGTATTTGCGCGAGATCTGAATTAATGAGTATTCGATTAATCGTGATAACTAGGTAAGAAAATAAAAAAATGTGTGGTTGGTTTAGCCATTGATTTCGTGTCCACGACTGAAAGAAGACTCTGAGTTTAATATCCTTAATTAAATCAATATATACTACATTTAATTTATAGACATTATTTACATAATATTCCCAAACCCACAACTAAAAAATGATTTGAGTTGTTAGTCTACGGAGTTTACTGCCTACTTCAAAGTTTTAAAACATATTTTAATAAAAAAATTATTATTATTATTTTTTAAAATTGCATCTAAACATACTCTTAATATTATCTACTAATATAAATAATCATATTAGTTAATTTTATTGGTTTATAAAATAAAATTACAATGTATCAATTTTATTCTTCTTACTTGTTATTAAATTTTCATTAAAAAAAATATTAATTCATATCAAAATCATAATTTTTTTATGTTTTAAGTTTTTACTTCTAAAAAAATTGATGCTTTACACATTCTAAATAATATTAATTAACTCTTTTTTTATATATACATGTATTTCACTAATATTAAAAATATAAATTTCTATTTAACAATTGTTATTCTTACTCCATCATTGTTTTTATTAAAAGTATTAAATGAAGGTATTTTAAATTTAACATGTTACTATTGAATAAATCATCCGTTCCATTTTTTTTAATGCTTAACATTTATAAAAGAAAAAATGCTACTTCTTAATTTATCCTTAAATTTTTTGGATTTTTTTAAAAAAGAAGTATAAAAAATAATTAAAAAACGCATTAATTAAAAAATACAATAATGATTATTGCATATATAATAAAAACGTATTATTTTACATTAATACGATAACATAACAATTAATTAAAATAAATTAAAATTTTCAAAATGTTAAAAATAAAATGAAATGACAAAAAAAAAAATTCTTAAAGGGACATTTGGTAGAGAATTTTTTTAATATACCTAAGAATTATGATTCTTGAGAATTATAAATTTTGAGAATCATGAATGAAAATAACTAATGTTTAATTACTCATAAATATTCTTGGAAATATTTACATAAGATTATCAAAAATTAAATTTTTTTATATTTGATTATAATAATATATTTTTAGATTTATAAATATTTTTTTTAAAAATACTTTATTAAAATAAATTCATTAGATATATTTATTTACTCAAATCTTATTACAAAATGATAATAAACTGTTTTAAAAATTAATTAAAATTATTAATATACAGAATTCAACTTAAAAATGATATGTTATAATTAAAAAGAATAAAAATATGTCATTTCATTTCATTTAAATAAAATAAAATAAAATAAAAAAGTATTAATAAGTGTATAGAAATAAAATAAATTTTAATAATATTATTAAAATTGATAAGGTTAGAAAATAATAAAAAATATAATATATTCATAAAACTTTATCTCTAATTCTTAAAATGTTAGATTTCAACTCACATAAGAATATTTTTATAAAAAAAATAAGATAAAAATGATTCCTAAAATATTATTCATAAGATTTTTTTTTAAAATAGTTATTAAACATGAGAAATAAAAAATATTTTGCATATAAAAAGTTATCTAAAAGTGTGAAGAAAAAAAATTAAATTGTTTTTTTTAACGGTTAAGTGGAAGTACTTTTTTCTTTCTTTATCTTAATGATAAAATGGGCTGCAACTCTTAATTATAAAATTTGTTATACAAACAACATTTTTCACGCCTTAATATTTAATGTACCGGCAAAGATTTATTAAAGAAACAGCTAAATTTAGCACTGGGACCAACGACCAGCTGGTATTAAAGTCATTCTGATTTCTGAACACAGATATGAGATATCTGATATCAACGTAAAGGAAAAAGAAAAAAGGGAAAAGAAAATCTCCCATCCCATATACTTAAAAAGTTAAAATGAAGGATGTAACCAAAAACAAAAAAGTACTATTGCCAATGAAGGATCCACTTCGTGCCTAGTTTAATGATATCCTAGTTACAAAAGCCTCATAGGCTTTCAGAACCGACAAATTTAAATTAAATGTTATAGTTTAAGATTTTTATATAAAATAACTATCTTTTTTAATAAATGTGTGATTTTTATTGTGATAGTTGAATCGTTTATTTTTTTTTTTAGGTTCGTTCATGGAGTATCCACCGCCGACAGCAGTGATTAATCTCCTCGCTATGTTGGAAACACCTTAAAGGGTGGGATAGATGGCCCAAAGATTTAACGCGGCTGCATACACAAGGCAGGATTCGAACCTCTGACCTTGCTTAAGCGTGGATCAACCCCTACCGCTGAACCACACGCTTGGGGTTAGTTAAATCGTTTATGAAAGAGTAAATTACAAAAATAATATTTTCTTTGAACTCATAAATACTATTATTAAAATCATTTAAAATATTTAAATTTAAATATAAGTAAATTTTAATTAATTTGATCTTATTTAATTTTATTATTTCAATTTTTTTTAATTAAATGTGATGATTGTTTCTAATGAACACTATTAAGGTAGTTTCAAAAGGTAATATTAGTTTTTATATGAAATTAATAAAATTAAGTGAACTTTATTAATTTTCTTAATATGTATGAATTTAGATATTTTTGAGATATTTTTTAAATATTAAAACTACAATTATTTTGAAATAGGGGGAATATATATATATATATATATTAATTTAAAGTTTTTACATACATACTAAGAATAATAAAATATATATATATATATATATATATATATATATATATTTTTATATAATTTTATTAAAATAATTTTTCTTCTTCAATAAATACATTATTTTTAATTGTGATGATTAAATAATTTATAATAAAAATAAATTTAAAAAATAAAAATATTATAATAAAGAATGAGATTATTAATTGTTTTAAAATAATTTTTAAATAATAAAATCTTAGTCAAATATAAGAGCATCAAATAATCATTCCCAAACATATATATGTTCATACGTAGAAAATCAACCTCTTTCAAATTAAAAGTCTTCGTACTATACATAAGTAATAACTAACTAATATTTAAGAAGGTTAACTTATCATATTTACCTGTATTAACCTGGTGACCGTGACATATACGAAACATGTGTTATTTTTGTGTATTTTAAAATAAATAAATATTTTTGTATTTAAAGTTATAAAGTAGTCAAGGTGGTATGGATGGAAGACATATCCCTCGAGGGTTAAGGAAGAAATGAATTCGAATTTTCTTAACTAGCAATTTTACTATTTACTAACATTTACTGATAAAAAAAAATAATTATACAATAAATTTTGAGATAAAAAGTGAAATTTGTTTAGTTTTTATATTTTTAAAAAGATTTTGAGGAGAAATTAAATTTACATCAAATGCACATGCATCTTTCATATTTTATGAAAACTTATTAATATTTTTTTACAGATGAAATGAAAAATAAAAATAAA
Source organism: Cajanus cajan (assembly GCF_000230855.2). Classification (NCBI taxonomy): domain Eukaryota; kingdom Viridiplantae; phylum Streptophyta; class Magnoliopsida; order Fabales; family Fabaceae; genus Cajanus; species Cajanus cajan. Next base: position 75,280,784 of record NC_138518.1, read on the forward strand.
TCTAAGAATATTACATGTGTTGCATTTGCCATGTGGTGTATATTATGTTTGTTATTATTTAACTTAAATTAAATTTAAATTTTACTAAGTATTTATTAAGTTTTACTCAACATCATTTTGAATTATAAATTTTACGCTATTTTAAAGATAAGAAAATTACTCAAAAATTATTTTTACTTTTACAAAAAAAGTCACTAAAGAAAATTAAAATTTGAAGTACATACTAAGATGTAGTTATTGTTGATTGTTTATTCACTAAAAAAGCAAACTTAAAATTTGAATGTACATATTAAATTTAAACAAACATCGGAAGCTATTGTGAATTTGATATGTGTTACTTTAATTTATGATTAAATTCGTAAATATATTTATAATGGTTTCGTCATGTCATTAATGTTCATATTGCTTATTAGATTTATTATACTATTAATAACAGATTAGAAAATAATTATGGTTTAAAATATTGAATAAAATAAGTACTCGCAAAATAATATAAATTGAGATGTGTTGTCTAAACTTATGTTTGAATTCCTAAATATATTTATAACGATAATATTCTCTTCATCTGATTAATGTTGGTCAGTACTGATTTCATTTATTGTATTATTAATGAAGAAATTAGGTAAAAAGTTAAATATGATTTATAATTAAACTAAGTATTTACGTAACATCATATATTGAAATATGTGTATCGAACTTTTGTGTAACTGACGTGTATTCTACATCTTGAAAAGTATTTTGAACTCAACACATATTATCTCTGTACTTATGATTTGTTTTGTAAATATATTTATAATGATTTAAATAAATTTATTACCATATGGGTAAGATCTAGCAAAACTTTATTAAATCTCTCCTTCATTAAACTTTGGAATTTATTAGAAAATTATTCAATTTTGATTAAGTATCAAATAAGTCCTTGCCCATTATTATTTCAAATTGTAAATTTTACACTATAATAAAGGTAAAAAAAAAAAAGTGTCTACTAATTATTTTTACCTTAATAAAAATCACTAAAAAAGTAAATTTCAAAATTCATATGTACATAGTAATAGGTAATTGTATATTGTTTAGTTCAGACACACCACGTTGAGTTGATCTAACTAGTTTGTTTACACCCAGTTTAGCTGCATCCAGTTAAGTTTGAATAAATATACCCATGATAACCTCACAATAAGTTCAAAGTGACATTGAAACCCCAATCTCAAAATACGGTAACGCATTAAAGAGTAACATAGAAATAATATTTTCATGCAATAAATCCCGTATATAATCATGGGGATATTTCATAACTACCTACATGATATCTATCATGGGGCTGAAGTGACACTATCCTCCGATCACACATGATCTTCACTCGAAACTAAATGATGAATAACATGGCAAGAACCTCCATAGTCAATGTTGATCCAATTCCTAGATGATTGTCGCTTCTCTCTACGATCGTCCCAATCCCACAAGAGAATCCCACATCAATTGCTACTGCTACAACACCACCATCAAACATTGAGTTGTTACAACAGATGGAAGCCCTGCAAAAGCATAATGAAGAAACCTTAGCTACCCTTGCATGCTAGATCTTATTAATTTTTTTTCTTCCCTCGTTTTCTTGTATACTAAATGAAGGAATTATTTTTAAAAAATATTTATCCTCCCCTCTCTTTTCCCTTCGCTTGTATTTCTTGTATTTGGAATGTAGTGCATACATCAAATAATTATTTTTTTTATTAAAAAACTTAGGTGAATTGCTTCAAACTTTATAAATACTTACTATACCGTATGGTGGTCGACTAGGCCGAACGTCCGAACCCGCGAATAATCAGGCCGGATACCCGAGCCCGTCGATGCTGAGACCGATCACCCGAGCCCACCGACCACGTATAAACGAGTGAAACGTGTCGGTGTGGTCGGCCAATCTCAGCGCCTCTGCCAGTCTGATTACGGATAGTTTAATTAGTGTAACACATCAGATTAGCCCCCTAATTTTCCGGGGCCCAATCCTTAATCATGGCCCAATACGAACACCTATAAATAGAGCTCCAACGAGGTATGTAACTAACTTTCAACTACCGCATTTATTACGCCGAGAACTAACTTGAGCGTCAGAGTGTCTTTGCAGGCACCCCCCACCTCGCTTCGGACTACCTGGACAAGAACGAGCAGACCGAGACCCAAGACCCGACCTGCTACGACTAAGATAATTGAAGTGTGTATCCTAACACAGGAACATTTGGTGCCCACCGTGGGGCCGAAGAGACGTTTTCAGCCCATTTTTACTCTACGACTGAGATCAAGACATGGTAGCAACGCGCAAGGGACAATCAACAACGACTCAACCGATCCCTAATCTCGGGAGCAATCCCGTTATGACCAACCAAGAGCGTTACCCGTACGGAATGCCTCAAACACAAACCGAACCCGTGATACAAGAGGTTCAGCCTAATACCGACCATGCTCAACCCGACCTCCAAGACGACTTGCGCGCATTGCGCAAAGAAATGGCCGCTATCCGAAGACAAAGAGAAGCTGACGCTAGGGAGTTGGCCGAACTGCGCCGCCAGAACGCCGAGCTTCGAAGCCTCAACCAGACATATGTGCCGTCAACTCCCACTCTCCAGGAGGAATCGGCGTATTGTTAAGTCTCAATTTTACCTCTTTTTGGATGAGACTTATTGAACAAATTCCACTCATCCTTTGAACCATTGCAATATAATTGTTCTCTTTTTGGTTCATTTTGTGTGCAGATATAACTAACCCAAATTCAGCTAACAATACCTTAATACACCTCATTTTTTGTGCAGGTATTGAGCTAGTGACTTGAGGATTGAAGACTCTTAGGATTGGAAACCTAAGAAGCTAAGGAGCAGAGAAGAGGTTCTGCGCCGGGCTCAATATAACCTGCGCTGGGCGTGACAAAAACAGAGTATTTCATCTCTGCCAGTTATATTGCGCCGGACGCAAAAGGAATTAAGCCGGGCGCAAAAGGAATTGCGCCGGGCTTGTGTTGAGACAGAGAGTGCTTGACTTCTCTGGAAGAACTTGCGCCGAGCGCGAAGAATTGTGCGCCGGGCGCGGAACCCTAATCTGATCTCCCAGGCTCGTATTTGAAGCCATTTTCGGGGATCTTTCTCTCCATTCTCACATTGGGCGCCTCCAGGAGCTGCGGAAGGGATTCCCAGGGCTTGGGATCGTCCGTGTGCGGATCTTTCCTTCGGTTCTTCATCCTCCTTTCATCTCTATTTTGTATTTGCCCTCTTTGTTGAGTGGTTTCACCCATTTTGTGGGGTTAGATGTAACCAACGTACTCTATTGTAATCTTTACGATTTTAATGATATATATACATGTTGTTTTATTCTTTGTTGTGTTTGTTTCTATTCTTAATGCTTGCTTTGGATTGATCACCCTTTGCATGATTTAAGGTTCCATGGGTATTGGAAAATAACCTTTGAAACTAGTTCTGAAACATATGCCTAGTGGTGATTGTATCTAGGGATAGAGCTTGACCCATTAGTAGTCTTAAACCCTAGCCCGTAATGCGGGTGTAGATATTGGGTACTCAAGGGATTGATATTCAATATCCGCACCTAGGCTCTTTCTCTAAGGGATTAGGTTTGAGTAAACTTATGGGTTGACTAAGCAATGAATTCAACAAGAGATTAAGGATACATTAGTGTTACGTTTGGTGAAATCTGACCCCCACAACCTCACAATACCACAATACCATTCCTGACCTTTTCCACTCACAAAACAATATTTATTTACAGCTTTCATTCCAATAGTCACAACTTTGAATTCACTGCACAAACTATGAAATTGGAATTATTCTTTAGTCACGAATAGTCAATAAATGCTTATATTACCTTCTAATCCCTGTGGATACGATATTTTTACTACTTGAACGACCGGTATACTTGCCGTGTTTGAGACCGTTGATAGAATTAAACAAATTTACAAATATTAACAAAAGCACTTCAACGGAAATCTCAACAAGTTTTTGGCGCCGTTGCCGGGGATTAGAATGGCGATTTAGTATTTGTAGCTATTTGTGACTTATTCTTTATTTTTATTGTTATTTTTATTTGTGTGTTGGTAATGAATTGTTGAAGCTAACCTGTGCGCTCTAGTCCTCTGCTTTCTCTTGTATGCAAGGAACTGTGAACTAGATTGACCAATTCCTCTGAGCAGTTGCTGAGCAATCCTCAGATTGAGCACAATGCAAGGAGGAACAAGAGCAACAGGAGGAGAAGGAGAGTAGAGCACTTCAAGTTGGTCACTGTCAGGCTCGGGACAGTAAACAAGCGCTTCCTGGGAGGCAACCCAGAGATCTGAACTGTGTTTTAGATTTTTGTTGCATGTTGTTCTGTGTTATAAGTGTTGTTTTGTATTATGTGTTGTGTTTTGTGTTATATGTTTTGTGGTATATGTTGTTTGTGTTATGTGTTAGTTGTTAGAATCATGTTTGAATGGGTAAATATAGGGTACATTTTGTTTGGAATGTGAGGAATGAGGCAATTCTGTGTCTAGGTGGAAATAAGGCCTGATCCTAATTTAAAACCTGGGCAAATTGACCTTTTAAAGTGACTACGCGCCGGGCGTGACTCTTTTGCGCCCGACCTAATACTCAATTTTTGGTCTCTGAAACCACCACGCCGGGCGCGTTTAACGCACGCCTGGCGCGATATCAGATTTTGAAACCTCGTTGATTTTTACTGATATTAAGCCCGACGCATCTGTGTTAAGCCCGGCGCACCACATTCCTGACAGTCCATATTTATCTGTTTTCAATCATGTTTCTTTATGTTCTGTTGTATGTTGTATGTTTGTGTGCTTTATGTTGCATTGTTATAGTTCATTTCCGTGTGCATGCATGTTGTGCTTAATTTTGGTCTAAGGATATTCTCCATTTTTGCTATATTTGCTTGGTCATCACTGTGTATAATTTTTGTGCTCACCATGTTCTTTCATGAGTACACTCTGCAATCACTTCTGGTTACCAGGACTTTCAGGCGTATACTGGTTGGCCTGGGGACCAGGCTCCTAAGTTTGGGGGAGTGGAGCTGCTGAGGTTGATGGAGTTGATGATGGTGGAGCAGCTCTTGGAGATGATGATGACCAGACCCCATAGATGGAAGCAGATGGAGCCTACCTTAGTTTACCTTTGTCTATTGCAATTTATTCTTCTGTCTTTTATTTTCAGTATTTAACTGTTTTTATATATAGTTTTTTTTGTGATTACTTTGTTGGTTCTTTTTGTGAATATTCTGCTTTAGCATGGTTTTTAATCTTGTTGATACTTGCTTTGCTTGTGGTTGATTCTGGATTGTAGTTTGCTTGATGTTTATAGTGCTTGTACCCTAGACATTTTCAAGTCACATTAGATCTTTAGTTCATGACTAGTTGCATACGGGTTTCAATGTTGATCATAGAACTGAGCTGAGCTTGATAGTTTGTGGATGCATAGCCGGGTGAGGTTTGAGCCTAAAACACTTATGAGTGAACTACGCTTAAGTTGCATGATAGACTTTGCTTGAGTTTCCCTGGTGGTTTGCTTATGTTGTGCACTTATATGATCAAGGCATTCATACTCCTCTATTTTGTAACCATCTAAGCCAAAAAGCCATCTCCACTCTTCACTTGACCCATACCTTTCTAAGCCTAAACACCACACCTTCCACTTGTCCCAAACCATGAAAAATTAACCATAACCCTTGCTTTGGTTAAGAGAGCAAACTGATGACATCAAATAAGTTTGGGGGAGTTGAAGAATGGGGAATTTTGGGAAGAAGAAAGTATGTGGTCAACCATTACAAAACAAAATAAAAAATAAAAAAAAACAAAGCAAAACAAAAACAAAAATATTAAGATGCAAAAATATAAATATGCATCTCATAAAGGCTAATGGCTTGGATCAGGTAAAGGGCATGTGCCAAATTGTTGTAATGGGGTATGGAGAGGGACATCATTGTAAAATCTTATTTGCTCTCTTAAGCTATAGCACCTTCAATCCTTGAAAAACCATAAAACTGCTACCGCTTGACCCTGCTTGACCCAGATTGCCCTAATAAAGATCTTGTGATAAGTGTCTGCATTTGTTTTACCGCTGGTTTCATTTGGAAACGAAGAGCAAAGTTGAATTATGTGGCGTGAGTAGTAGACTAGAGAGAAACACTCACCCTGATACACTAGTGTGCATAGAGAGAAACATTTTCCTAGTGAGGATGCATACACAGATAGTCATTACTCTTCTCAGCTCTTTGATCTCTTTTGAAACCTTTGTTTGCACCTTGTCATGTTCTATTGCAATAATTGTGATTGGAAATTCATCTGAGGTTCATGCTTGCGAAAAGAAGATACAAGTAAACTAGGATGTAGAAATTGACTCACTTGCATTGCTTGTTATCTGCTAGATTAATTACCTTTTGCTTGAGGACAAGCAAGGTTCTAAGTTTGGGGGAGTATCATGCCCCGACTGACCATGTAACTTGAACACCAGCCACCTCTTTGGTGGCCAACAAGGCCGACACCTATACTCACTCCCTGAGGCATCCTTTCTCTCGAAGAATAATGGAGGCAACCCTATTGGACCACTGGAAAAGTATACTGATCGACAAGTACGATGGGTCAACCGACCCCGAGGAACACTTGAATGTTTTCTTGACTCAAGCAACCCTCTCCACTCAAGACGACTCGGCTTTGTGCCGAATATTTCCCACGTCACTGAAGGGTAGGGCTTTGAGTTGGTTCACGAGGCTGCCGAACTCCTCCATTGATTCATTTAGCGAGTTATCATCCCAGTTTACCCTACAATTCGCGGCGAGTAAGCCGTACAGGACGACCTCGTTAGCTTTGGCGGGGATTCGGCAAGAGAAGAAGGAAAGTTTGAGAAGCTTTATGGACCGGTTCAACAAAATCGCCATGGAGATAGGTGATCTTAACCCGGCCGTGGCCTTGGACCGGTTGATCACTGCTCTGAAGCCGGGGCCCTTTGTGAATAGATTATGTAAGAAACCACCGGTCGACATGAATGACCTCCGGTGCCGAGCCGAGAAGTATATGCAAATGGAGGAGCTGGCGGAGACCCGAAACCAAGCTAGGGTTGAGGAGACTTACAACAAGAAGGAACAAGGCCGGGAGCCCATGAAAAAGACAAATGCCGACCCCTCGAATGCTCGCCTGCCGAGAGGATCGCGCTACACAGCGTATACTCCTCTCAACGCGAGCTGGGCCAAGGTATTGGAGCAGGCCCTAGCATCTGAAATATTAGTGATGCCCAAGCGGGCGAACACACCTCCAAGAGCCGACACGACTAAGTCGTGCCGATTCCATCGAAACTGGGGCCACTCGACAGAAGAATGCTCAGCGTTAAAGGATAAACTAGAGGACCTCATCAAGCAAGGCCACCTCGAAAAATTTGTGAGACCACAAGATCACCAAACAGGAGGGAGAGATCAACGCCCTCGAGAGGCACCACTGACAAGAGACCGACGCCACAAGTCTCGATCAACCGAGAGGAGAGATCACACACGAGGTTCCCGTGAAGACAACAATCGGCCGAGGAAGATAATTGATAAGTCATAATTTGATATGTATCTTATCCTTCAATTTAGCTATTTTACATTCCATTCATGGTTAATTATAGGATTTAGATAGATATGTGTGTTGTTGGGCCAAATTGGATAGTTGGGAATTATTATTCTAAATTTTCGCTGTTTTTGGGCTGATGAACATGTCTCGGTCTTCAGGGCATAACTTGGGCTGTAGTGATCCACATGGTGCAAACTCGGTGGCCCTGGAAAGCTAAGACAAAGACCTAAATATTTGCAGAAGGCGCCGTCGGCCAATTCGATCATCTAGAAGGTCTAATTCGGTGGAAAACAACTCGGTGCGGAAAAGAATAATGGAATCCAACTCATCCCACCAACTCATCCCACCAACTCTCCCATTTCGTTTTGTCTAAGCTTTTTCCATTATTTTATATTTCTTGTGTGTTATATGAAGGCTATAAATAGGCCTTCACTCTCCCATTGTAAGACACCCCTCAATACACCTTCAAATAAGTTACTCTTGGGTGTTCTTCTCCTCCCTTCTCTTTGTTTTCCTTAAGTTTATTTTCTCTCTTGTAGTTGCAGTTTATGTTTTATTCTCTTCTCCTTTTGTATGCATTTTAGTTCTTTTCTTTGCCTCCTCCATGGAAGGCTAGGTTGTTGCTACTTTTACTTTGCTGCTGCACACGAATTTAATTTCAAATTTATGGCTTTAATGTTGATTAGCTTAGGATTTAATTTACTAGCTAATGCTATGAGTAGCTAAGTAGCTTTGGTTGGATTTCTTAATGTGGATAGCAATGTCTCTTTGAGGTTAATGGTGTTTTAATGTTGTTTTTGAGTTGAATTACATTCCATAATCTCTATTTGAGTTCTTAATGAATGGTTCTTAGATTTTCGCTTAGTTAATTGACGAATCATTATTAATTTCACAAGTCATATAATTGGGTTTTCGCTTAGTTAACGAGATTATGTGAATTGTGATGAGATTTACAAATAGAGAATTGAAGTGGGTTGTGTAAGTGCTTAACTGCAACTTACTTTGTTTAATTCTTAATTAATCTTCGCTTAGTTGGTTAATTAGGAGCTCGAATGTGATTTAACTCAGTAACTTGCATGTTTAGATTAATTGAGGATAAGAGGTCAAGCTATCTAGTTAAGGAATCCAACTTTTTAGTTTATTGTTTGTTACCGTTTGGTTACCATTTATTTGTTTCTTTTTCAATCAAAACCCCCCCCTCTATTTTAATTTCCGTTGCTTGAATCCTATGGCTTAAATGCATTATTCCTTGAGAGAACGACCTAGGAGTCACTTCTTAGTACTACATTTACTTGTATTTATTTGACCGGATACGGCTTCGATCAATAATAAACACAATAGCCGGAGGTTTTGCTGGGGGAGGTTCCACATCTTCCGCCCGGAAAAGACATCTCCGAGCTGTACGATCGGTAAATAGCGTTAATCAGCCGAGAACACCGAAGATGCCTCTGATCACTTTCTCTGACCGAGATTTCCGTGGCGTCGATCCCGTCCAGGACGACCCCATGGTAATTTTCGTGGAGATGCATAATTGCATCGTGAAGAAGACATTGGTCGACCAGGGGAGCTCTGTCGACATATTGTACTGGAACACATTTAAGCAACTTGGGATCCCAGAAGAAAGCCTAGAACCATATCACGAGCCTCTACTAGGATTCTCGGGCGAAAGAGTGATGACGAGAGGGTGCATCGACTCGTACACTCGCTTCGGATTCGACCAGAAGTCCTCAAGAGAGATTAAAATCCGATACATCGTGGTGCACGCGAACACATCATACAACATCCTACTGGGCCGACCCTCAATCAATGCTCTAGGAGCAATTGTCTCCACCCCCCACCTGTGCATGAAGTTTCCGTCGAGAGATGAGCAGGTAATCACTGTGCATGCCGACCAGAAAACAGCAAGGGAGTGCTACCTCTCTAGCTTGAAAGTGCAGCCCATCTCCGACCCCCCGACGACGATAAAAGGCGTGAATGTGGTCAGACAAGAGATAACCGACGGCATCGACCTCGACCCCCGGTTAGGGGAAGACGAGCGGATCGAAGCCGCCGAAGACCTAGTCCCATTTCAGCTTGGTCGAGTACCCGAACAGGTCACCCATTTGGGATCCCAATTGAGTGAAATCGATGCGAACCAGGTGAAGCGAGCAGTCTGAGACAATAAAGACTTTTTTGCATGGACGATGTCGGACATGCCAGGAATAGATCCAAAGTTCCTGTGTCACCGACTGGCCGTATGCCGAGACGCCGACCAGTTGCCCAAAAGAAGAGGAAAATGGGAGATGAGAAGAGAAAGGCTGCGAACGCCGAGGTGCAAAAACTGTAACAAGCAAAGTTCATTCGAGAGGTCACCTACACCACCTGGCTAGCTAATGTGGTGTTGGTCAAAAAGTCGAATGGGAAGTGGAGAATGTGCACCGACTACACCGACCTTAACAAAGCCTGCCCCAAGGACGCTTATCCACTCCCCTGCATCGATCGACTCGTTGACGGCGCGTCCGGACACTCTATTTTCAGCCTCCTAGGCGCATACTCAGGTTACAATCAAATAAAAATGTACCCGGCCCACGAAGAAAAAACGGCGTTTATCACTGAGAACGCCAACTTTTGTTATAAGGTGATGCCATTTGGGTTGAAGAACGCCGGGGCAACCTATCAAAGGTTAATGGACAAAGTCTTTCGGGGTCAAATCGGCCGAAACATCGAAATTTATGTGGACGACATGGTGGTGAAGTCCAACTCCATGGCCAATCATGTAGCCGACCTGGCCGAAATATTTTGTGAATTGCGCAAGCACAATATGAGGCTCAACCCCGAGAAATGCACCTTCGGGGTCAGGGGAGGCAAATTTCTAGGTTTCATGCTATCGGCAAGAGGCATTGAAGCAAACCGAGACAAATGCCAAGCTATGATAGATATGCGAAGCCCGAGCAACCTCAAGGAACTGCAACGTCTTTCAGGAAGATTAGTCGCCTTGTCACGATTCCTCCCGCGTCTAGGCGACAAAATTAGCCTGATGACGAAGCTTTTGCGAAAGGCCTCAGCCTTCTCGTGGGATGAACCATGTGAAGAAGCCTTCATGGCGTTGAAAGCAGCACTAGCGACGCCACCGATCTTAACGAGACCTGATCCTTCGAGGCCATTTTTGGTATACCTGGCCGTGTTCGAAGATGCGATCAGCTCGGTTTTGGTGCAAGAAAAAGAAGGCACCCAAGCTCCTGTTTACTTCGTCAGCCGACTCTTACAGGACTCCGAAACCCGGTACCAGCTGATAGAGAAGGCAGCACTCGGTTTAGTGCACACATCCCGACGCCTCCGGCATTATTTCCAGAGCAACCGAGTTGTTGTCCACACGGACTGCCCAATTTTGAAAGTCTTAGGCAAACCTGACCTTGCCGGGAGAATGATGGCTTGGTTGATCGAGCTCTCGCAGTTCGACATCACCTTCAAGCTGAGAGGGCCGATCAAAGCTCAATGCTTGGCCGACTTCATAAACGAGCTACACCCTCAGGGTCAGTTCGAAGAGCACTTGTGGACCCTCCATGTTGACGGTTCTTCAAATTGCCGAGGAAGCGGAGCAGGAGTCATTCTAGAAGGACCCAAAGGGATAGTTTTAGAGCAATCCCTCCGCTTTCGGTTCAAAGCCTCGAACAACCAAGCTGAATATGAAGCCTTATTGGCTGGGTTGAGACTAGCCGAAGACATGGGTGCTTCGAGACTTAAATGCTTGACCGACTCTAAGGTGGTGGCCGAGCAAGTAGGCGGTAACTTTCAGGTTAGAGATCACAACATGATAAAGTACTACCATGCCTATCAGAAGTTAAAGGCAAAGTTTCAAGAGGTGTCAGTCGACCACATCCCGCGCGAGGATAACGCCCGAGCCGACCAGTTGGATCGGCTGGCCGCAACCAAGAGGCCGGGCCATTTGAGAACCATCATTCAACAGGAGATTGACCGCCCAAGTGTCGAGATAGAAACAGTCGCAAACGTCGAGGCCGACCATGCCGAAATTAATGACCCTCCAGACTAGCGAGATGAAATCAAAGCATTTCTCACCAACGGAATCACACCAGCCGAGCCGGCCGAAGCCAAACAGTTGAGAACACCAGCCAGCAGATACGTTGTCATCGCCGATCAACTGTACAGACGTGGCTTCTCTACCCCATTGCTTAAGTGTCTAAACACCTCCGAGGCTGATTACGTGATGAGAGAAGTGCATGAGGGCATTTGTGGAATGCACTCGGGAGCTAGGACGACCGCTACTAAACTAGTGCGAGTTGGTTATTACTGGCCGACCATGGGCACCGATTGTGCCATGTTTGTGAAGAAGTGCCAACCTTGTCAAAAACACGACAACTTGATTCATCAACCAGCCGAGCAGTTGCATTGCATTCCCCCAGCATGGCCGTTCGCCACATGGGGAGCCGACATACTCGGACCTTTCCCGGTTGCCAAGGGACAATGCAAATTCCTCATCGTTGCTGTGGACCTGTTCACCAAGTGGATCGAAGCCGAGCCCCTGGCGTGTATCTCGGCGCATCAAGTCCAAAAATTCTTATGGAGGAATATCATCACGCGATTCGGCGTCCCGCACACCCTGGTAACCGACAACGGCCTTCAATTCACTGACCGAAAACTTAACGAGTTCCTGGCCGGTCTCGGAATACAGCACAAGGTCACATAGGTCGAGCATCCGCAAACGAACGGCCAGGCCGAGTCCGCCAATAAGGTTATCCTAACAGAATTGAAGAAGCGGCTAGGGGAAGCAAAGGGAGCATGGGCCGAGCAATTGCCCGAGGTATTATGGGCTTACAGGTGCACTCCTTAGTCGACTACTCAAGAAACCCCTTTTCGCCTAGTTTATGGATCCGACGCGATGATCCCAGTGGAAATCAGAGAACCATCATTCCGCCGAGCCCACTTCGATGAAGCAAACAACGAGGCCGAGCTCAGGATAAACCTAGACATGGTAGGGGAAATTCGAGACTGAGCACTAGTAGTTGCCGAGGCCACCAAACGACGATACAAGAGAAGATTTGACAACAAGGTAAAACCTAGAGAATTCCGAGAAGGAGACCTCGTTTGGAGAACCACAGGCGAGGCAAGGAAAGATCCGAGACAGGGAAAACTTGCCCCAAACTGGGACGGTCCTTTCCGAATCCGGCACAACCTGAACAACGGAGCATACAAGTTGGAGTACCTGTCAGGAGAACCGATTCCGAGAACTTGGAACTCCTCACACCTAAAGATGTATTATAGTTGATGTAATAGTGCACTCTTTTCCTTGACCGACTCTTTTTTCCCTAAGGAGGGTTTTGGGTCGGCAAGGTTTTTAACGAGGCACTCAATTAATGCAAAGACGTCTTTGAATGTTATTTCGTTTTCTATTCAACTGTGTGCCTATGCTTAGGTTATAAATATGCAGGTCCGACCTCAGATAAGGCTCACCGAAGACAAGTAACCCTCGACCGACCACTCAAACGTGTACTCGAGCCCAACAGGTTTCCCTCCCAAGTACCCTTCTCGGCTAAGGATGTACCTAGGCCGAGCACTACACGCTCGCGTATCGACGCCGAGCAACCCTCGGCCGACCACTCAAACATGTGCTCGAGCCCAACAGGTTTCCCTCCCGAGTACCCTTCTCGGCTAAGGATGTACCTAGGCCGAGCACTGCACGTTGGCGTATCGACGCCGAGCAACCCCCGGCCGACCACTCAAAAGTGTGCTCAAGCCCAACGGGTTAGGCCGAGAACTACACGTTCACGTAACGACGTCGCACCCTCTTCAACCGAGAACTTTCAAGGTGCTCCGCACTATGTATTAAGTTCAATTCGAACCCTCTCTAACCGAGACCTCTCGTGCGTTCCGCATTGTATCAAGTTCAATCCGAATCCTCTCTAACCGAGACCTCTCGTGCGTTCCGCATTGAATCAAGTTCAATCCGAACCCTCTCTAACCGAGACCTCTCGTGCGTTCCGCATTGTATCAACAATCTGAACCCTCTCTAGCCGAGTCCTCTCGTGTACTCCGCAGTGTGTATTAAGTTCAATCTGAGCACTCCCTAGCCGAGTCCTCTCGTGTACGCAATATATATTTTCAATTCGAGCACTCTCTAACCGGGACCTCTCGTGCGTTCCGCATTGTATCAAGTTCAATCCGAGCACTCCCTAGCCGAGTCCTCTCGTGTATGCAATATATATTAAGTTCAATTCGAGCACTCTCTAACCGGGACCTCTCGTGCGTTCCGCATTGTATCAAGTTCAATACGAACCCTCTCTAACCGAGACCTATCGTGCACTCCACGCTGTGTATCACGTTTAATCCGAGCACTCTCTAGCCGAGTCATCTCGTGTACTCCGCAATGTGTATTAAGTTCAATCTGAGCCCTCTCTAACCGAGCACTCTCACACGGCCCATCGTGTATTTAGTCACTGGTTTCGACGCCGAGCGTGTTGAACCCGGACACTAACGAAACAATCAATCACCGCGCTTCAATCACTGATCAAATTGCGGTATTGGCCCCCTCGGCCAAGTAAGAAGTCAGTTTAATTTGAAAATTAAGCACTTATAAACATGGCAAAAGAGCAAAAGGAATTTCATTAACTATGGCCGATCAAAATGGCTACTTACAAAAATCAAATGTCTAAAAGGCACCGACACCAACGGCCGAGCTTACAAAAAGGTGCTGACGGCCCGGTTACAAAAAATAACCTAACCATAAAGACCGACCCCTACGCAGCCACTTGCTCCGTTGGATTCCCGTCGCCGACTACATCTATTACCGGGTCCTCCTCCTCGGTTGACTGCACAGTAGCCCGGCTAGACACACCTTGACGGGGGGCTTCGGCATCCGGTTGAGCCCCTTGAGGAAACTCAACATAGCTCATAAACTTGCCACCTAGGAAGTCCCGGCTAACATCAAACTGAAAGTCAACCGGGACATCACAAAATTGGTGAGCTTGCCAAACGGCGTGTTGGAAGCCGGCATCGTGCTGAGCGAGGATTTGCTCGGTGGCTTCGGCCTCAAACTGTGCGGCTGCCTCTTTAAGTCGGGCGATCTCACTTGCAGCAGCGGCAGCTTCGGCCTTCATCTTTTGCATAGCCAACTTCAGATCGTCGGCCTCCCTACGATGGGCGTCGGCCACCTTCTTCAGCTCCTCGGCCGACTCGGTCGCCTTGGCGTTAGCACTTAAGGCATCCTTCACCGTCGCCTCAGCATCCTTCAGGCGAGTTTGGAGCCTCTCGGCCGAGACTGCCGACCTCATCATCACGTGCTTTGCCACGAGTGAGGTCCGAGCATCAAGCTCACAGAAAAGCTTATACTCGGCCTCCGTCGACATTCCCTCCAAGTATTGGAGTCCCCCTCCAGTGGCTAGGTCAAGACTTACCAAATTCTCGACCTGCACGTCCGAGGCCAAAAAGTTCGACCCCGCCACAATAGCGGGAATGGCGAAAGCCCCGCACCCTGCCTGCTCCAATGATAATTGCTTCGGTTGCTTGGAGGAGGAGCTCGGACGTTCCAGCTCTATATTCTGCTCGGCTGCACGTACCCGAGACGTACTCCCCTTTTTCTTGGGATCGGCCAGGGGAATTAGTACTTGTGTGGGCTTGTCTCGCTGTACCCTGAGGGCCGACCTGGCCGGCGACACTTTCCCACTCTCCTTCGCCTCCTTCGCCCTCTTGGCGAGCATCGCGGTTACATCCAACTTGCCTCTGGCCATGAATCCTACAACAAAGCAAATTTTAACCAATTTAAAAACTGATTAAGTAACCGAATCCTAGCACACATACCTAGCAAGACCATCTTAAAATGAGACGTCTAAAAAATTTCCAATAGGTCTCGGACAGGAAGCTCCTTCGGCAGTTGATCTAACAAATCCACAATCTCCTTGTCCTCGGCAGGGAGTTTTGAGGCAGGGATCGCCTCAAAGCGCGTCGGACGGCTCGTCCAGTAGAATGGGAACAGCGGGGAGTCTTCTCGGTCATAGAAGCAATCCCTCATCTCTGACCCCCAGCGAACCTTGAAAAATCCACTTTTAAATCCCTTGTACGAAGAGGTGAAGGCCCGTAGAAAGCCACGTTTCGGTACCCGAGCTAAAGAAACCCACTTTACCGGTTTTCTCGGGCGGCAAGTATATTAATAAAGAAATGCGAGTGGCCGAGGCGTGAGGCCGAGACAAAGACACAAGTTTTGAAATGCTTGCATGGCCGCCCAAGCATTAGGGTGCAACTGGGTCGGCGCCACATTTAGGGTTCGGAGAACCCCCATCTGAAAATCATCAAAGGGCAGCTCTATGCCGAGGTCCTCGAACCAACACATGTATGCGTAGAAGTAATTGTCTTCACCAGGTTCCGCCTCCAAGAACACAAAATCGGTGTCTGATCCATCGTCTTCACACGCCTCGGCAAGCAGCGGAAACTCCTCGCCCCCACCCCCGAAGCACTTCTCAGAAGAGATGAATGTGTCCAACAGGCCCTGGTCGGATAACTTCGAAAAGTATACACTAACCTCTCCGTCCACCCACTCATACCCCGGCATCTCCACGGTACCATAATCCACCTTCGGCTTAGTCCGGACATTCGGACCGGCCATAGCCTTGCCTCGATTATCCTCGACCATTTCCAACTCATCCCCATTGCCTTCGGCAAGGACGGTTACTACATGGGGTCTCGGTTGCTCGGCCTGCGCTAAACCTCTGTCATCAACCTCAGTAGCACGAGCCAAAGCCACCGCCAGGGTCACCGGCGGCGATATCTCTACCACTTCGTCCCCGCTGTCATCTTTCTCGGGATGGTCGGATGGGAACACCACTTCACATTGCAAAGGGGGCAACCTCGAGACCTCACTCGAATCCGATCCTTCCCTATCCGACGAGGCGTCCGATGCCCCCGACGACGTCCAACTCCTAACCGAAGAATAATCTCTATCCATTTATTATTATAAATTAACGTATACAAAACTTACCTCGCTTGGTTGCTTCGGTTGAATCTGATTTCGAGAGAACTCGGGAAATTTACAGCGAGTAAATTCCCACGCAACCCTCCGCCTATTTATAGGCGAGGTAAACGGGGAAACTGAAAAGACATCTCCAAACCCTGACCATTTGATCAAAACCATCCAACGGTCCAGATTTAATAACCGTTGAGCCTGTAACCGCCAGGGCCAACGTGGCAAGCTACGCCTGCCTAGGTCTCGGCATAATTTCCAGTCATTCGAGATCTCGACCCAGCTTCGGATGTCAGAGCCCTCGGCTCCATCGTCATCCATACAAGGCCTCGGCTCGCCTTCGCTTCACAGGTCACGACTTAGCCATGCAGCACATACGGCCTCGACATGATTTCACGTGGTCTAGGCAATACCCTAGACACCGCCCACGGCCTCGGTGCAATTTCCAGTTACTCGAGGTCTCGACGCAGCTTCTTACGCCCGAGCTCTGAGTCCGGGCATCGCCCACGCGAGGCCTCGGCTCACCTTCGATTCACAGGTCACGGCTTAGCCATGCAGCACATACGGCCTCGACATGATTTCATGTGGTCTAGGTAATACCCTAGACACCAGCCAAGGCCTCGGTGCAATTTCCAGTTACTCAAGGTCTCGGGGCAGCTTCTTACGCCCAAGCTCTCAGTCCGGGCATCGCCCACGAGAGGCCTCGGCTCACCTTCACTTCGCAGATCACGCCTCAGCCATACCCCATCTAAAACCTCGGTCGATTTCACGAGGTCTAGGGCACACCCTAGACACGATCTATCAAGGGCTAGACCCTACTCCGCCTTGGCACAGTATAATTTCCATTTACCCAAGGTCTCGACGAAGCCTCTTACATCCGAGCCCTCAGCCCAGGCATCATCCACGCTAGGCCTCGGCACATCTTCGCCCGCTAGACCTCGGCACGCGTTCCCATTGAGATCTCAGCATAATTTCATATAGTTAAGACGTCGTCCAATGCAATGCTACGCATCTCATACCGTCTTCGTCTTTCCTAGCCTTGACGCTGCGGGGGTTGTATACAGTATTGTGGCCGACTAGGCCGAACGCCCGAACCCGCGAATAATCAGGCCGGATACCCGAGCCCGTCGATGCTGAGGCCGATCACCCGAGCCCACCGACCACGTATAAACGAGTGAAACGTGTCGGTGTGGTTGGCCAATCTTAACGCCTCTGCCAGGCTGATTACGGATAGTTTAATTAGTGTAACACATCAGATTAGCCCCCTAATTTTCCGGGGCCCAATCCTTAATCACGACCCAATACGAACACCTATAAATAGAGCTCCAACGAGGTATGTAACTAACTTTCAACTACCGCATTTATTACGCCGAGAACTAACTTGAGCGTCGGAGTGTCTTTGCATGCACCCCCCACCTCGCTTCGGACTACCTGGACAAGAACGAGCAGACCGAGACCCAAGACCCGACCTGCTACGACTAAGATAATTGAAGTGTGTATCCTAACACAGGAATACTTACATATTAACCAACAAAATTCTTTTGCACTTTTGTTAGTTTCGTGTTAGAGAAAACAGTGCTTAGAGCATATGCAGTGGGAGTTGCTTATAAACAACCTCCTATGGTACATTATGCCATATCAACTCTTTTCCACTTTATAGATTGCTTAATTTTTAGTAAAGTCGCTTGTAAAAGTTTCACTGCTAAAATTTAAATAGTTCATAAAATGAAAAAGAACTGATGTGATATAATATGGAACAGAAGATTACTTATAAGCAAAGTCCACTGTAAATGCCCTAATATAAATTTGAAAAGGAAAGAAATAATGTTGCAATCAGAGTTCCTTTATACATGGTGAAAGAGGGAGAAAAAACATTTTTGCAGCCATAGTAATTTTATGATTGTCGCCAGAGTCCAGATCCATGAATCGGTAACATGGAAATGTCTGCTTATTCGTCATCATCCTTCTATCTATTCTCAACTTTTAAGCAAGTGTACGCATGTGCTGTAAAAATAAAAAGTAAGTGTCTGCGTCAACGTATGTCTCTCAATATAGGAAACCGAGTTTTTCTTCAAGACTCTACTTTTCATACAGTATCAATGTATGACATTTATAATTAACAAATTTATCAAAGAACATTTTAAGGTAATTACCATAAAAATTATTAATTTTATCATGTGCATGTTTATTACAATTAGATAACATTATAAGTAGCATATTTTTTTTTTGCTTCAAAAAAAAAAAAATACTACTAGCATATCATATAATGAATAAATATTTATAAAATTAGTTGTATGATTTTTTATAAATAAATAAAAAAAGAAGACAAGGGAAAAAAAATAAATAAATGAAGAGTTCGAGAGAAAATAAGGTAAAAACTTAGATCCTTTTTGTTTTTTTTTATCATCAAATTTATAAAATAAAATAAAGAGTTTTGTTTTTACTTATTTTTCATTTTCAAAGTACAAGAGTATTTTTTTTTCTTCAATTATACTCTTATTTCTTAACAATTAAGTAATTACTTTACACATTTATGACTAGTATATATTTATTGTAGAGTAAAAATGAATAATAATAGTATAATAAAATCCTCAAAAGTAATTTATGGACCAATATTAATTGACACATTATTGAAAATTTAAATTTTGACATTTTATATGAAATAAACTATGTTGAGAAAAAAATATTTACTTTATAATCTTTAATAGAGATTAGTCATTTTTGACCAGTGATAGATCTAAGAATTTTAGGTTATGAGAACAATATATTCATATACAAACTTGTAATGATAAACATATGATTTCACATTTTTAGAATATAAATATACATTACAATTTCTTTCATAAATTCTAAAATTATAGAATGATTTTATTATTTTCAATACTTTTAAAATTATTTTTCTTTATATAAGTAACTAACAATCATTTAACCTTTGATTTCTTGTATTAAAAATTTATCTTTTTTTTTATAAATATAATATAGACTCAGATAAGTTGTCCCTTCTTAACTAAATTTACTTAACTCTTAACACACATATATTTTGGTTATTTATGGATTTTGTCGATAATAATATTTTTTTGATAGGACCAACTTTATAGAAAAAATTGTTGGTAATTAGTCTTTTTCTTATATATATATATATATATATATATATATATATATATTTCAAAAACTTACAACATAATATAATTATATAATATAATATATACATATAAGTTATATGGAGGTATATGCTTTTTTAAAAAATATATGCTTCAAAAAATAATGTATATTGATTTTAGTTTTTCTTTACAACATAAAAATATAAAGAATAATGAGAGTAGTACTTAGCTTTTAATATGATAAGTAGTATGATGTTTTTCAACCCACGATCGAGAATCCTAGTACTGTTTCGGAAGGAATAATGATTAGCTATTACAATATTTAGCCACATGTTTTAAAAGATAACCAGTTGCAATTGTAATGGACACAGACTAAACCCTAAACCTATAAAGTTACTTTCTTAATTTTAATCTGAGCTTCGAGATAGCCCTTACAAGTCAAATCGATACCTCCACTAGTAGAACCTCCACTGTTAAAAAGAAAACATAATTGGAATTAAAAGGCGATGTCAATAATAAAAACTCTGGACTGGTAAAACTCCATATTGCAATTAAAATAAAGAAGCTACATTATCATCACCATGAACCACCAGACTTTTATTTTTATTTTTTTAAATCTTTTTACTCATTTATAACCAAACACGTGAAATTGAATTTGCATTGGGTTAAACGTATCGGGACTTAAATAAGAAAAATTATTAGATAGCTTAACACTACTAAATGTATGTGTACTATCCGTACTGTCATGCCGAGCTCGAGCTCGGTATCACAGCGTGGAATAACTTCGGGCACGCACTGGGAGATCTCGGCCTAAGCGAGATCCGCAATCTAATCAGATCATAACTGATCTCGGAGATCTCGCTCCAGATGAGATCCGCAATCTAATCAGATCATAACTGATCTCGGGTATCTCGCTCTAGACGAGATCTACTATCTAATCAGATCATAACAGATCTCAGGCCCAAGGCCTAACACAACCCTAATTCACACAAAGGTACGTGCATTATTTATACGAGACTCATACTCCCACAAACACTAACTTTAGCATCGGAGTCTCTTTTGCAGGTATCACCCCCATCTTGGAGCATCAAGCGTACCAGCGAAGGAGGCTCACCAATCTTACTCGGAGGATCATCTCTACAGTAGATTTCCGATAAGAACATTTGGCGCCCACCGTGGGGCCGATCAAGACAGCTCTTATCGGCCACCTGTATAGTTTTCACCAGAAGCCACAGCAGACGCGCAACAGACGACCTGGATCACTCAACTACCATGGATAGTGATGCAGCAACGTTAAGGAGGATGATCGACCAGGTCGAACAAATGCGGCAACAACACGCCGCCAACCTACAAAGCATGCGTGCCAAGCACGAAACTGATCTAGCAGCAATGCGCACCTCTAATGAAGCCGACCTAGCGGCACTACGCGCCGAGAACGAGCGCATTCGTGCCAAACTCCCTCGGCGTCCCCCAAATCAACCCCCTCTGCAGAGTAACCTGAATGAGGGCGAAGGGCATTCGGTTTCTAAACCCCGAACTGCGACCAGAGCACCGACTCCACGACCTGCCACGCATCGGTCTCATGCACCGACGCACAAGTCGACTCAGGATGTCAGCAGGGCCCCTACTCATGTCACATAGGGTCAAGAAACTTTTCGTCGTCATCCTTTTGTGGATGGCATCATGGAGACTCCACTCCCCCGCAGATGGAAGCCTCTCCACCTTGATCGCTATGATGGCACGACGGACCCCGATGAACATATTGACCTGTATACGACCCAGGTAAACCTCTACACTAACAATGATGTTATCTTGTGTAGGGTTTTCCCGACCTCGCTCAAACGGGCCACACTCAACTGGTATACCCAACTACCTGCCGAGTCAATTGACAGCTTCGGCACTCTGATCAGACGATTCACGGCGCAGTATGCAACGAGTCGACCTCACCTCGTAACGTCGGCTGCTCTGGCCAGCTTCAGACAGGGCGACGACGAACCACTACGGACGTTCATGGAACGTTTTGCTGGCATCTCGGTGAAGATTCGCAACTTGAATCCCGAGGTCGCCCTACACGCCATGCTCATGGTGCTCAAGCCAGAACCTTTTGTGGACAGCCTGTGTCGCCGAGCTCCAGCTGATATGGACGAACTCCATGCCCGAGCTGCCGGGTACATACAGATGGAAGAACACTCTGCTTTTCGTGACCAGGTTCGCAACAAACCACAAGGAAAGCAAGACCAAGGTCAGGCCACAAACATTTAAAGTTGGCGACCTTGTTTGGTGGGGTGAGAGAGGCAAGAATAGACCCCTCCGAAGGGAAATTCGGAACTTGGAATGTCACCCACCTCAAATTTTATTTCTCTTAACTTGTAAATTCAGGTGACGTACTCTTTTTCCTCCTCAGCTTTTTTTCTCACTAAAGAAAAGGGTTTTTGGCCAAGGAAGGTTTCAACGAGGCACACCTCAAAAATAATCAACAAAACAACTCTATTCCAATACATTTTTGGTATTGGCACATTAATCGTGACGACTTGCCGAGGCAGAGTCCGAACCTTGAGATCCCATTTTATTAACCGAGGTCGAGTCCGAACCTCGAGACCACATTTTCTTAACCAAGGTCGAGTTCGAACCTTGTTATGCCGAGGTCGAGTCCGAACCTCGAGATCACATTTTATTAATCAAGGTCGAGTTCGAACCTTGTTATGCCGAGGTCGAGTCCGAACCTCTAGATCACATTTTATTAATCAAGGTCGAGTTCGAACCTTGTTATGCCGAGGTCGAGTCCGAACCTTGAGATCACATTTTCTTAACCAAGGTCGAATTCGAACCTTGTTATGCCGAGGTCGAGTCTGAACCTTGAGATTACATTTTTTTAACCAAGGTCGAGTACGAACCTTATTATGCCAAGGTCGAGTACGAACCTTGAGATCACATCTACTTAACAAGGTCGAATTTGAACCTTGTTATGCCAAGGTCGAGTCCGAACCTTGAGATTACATTTTCTTAACCAAGGTCGAGCACGAACCTTGTTATGCCGAGGTTGAGTCCGAACCTCGAGATTGCATTTTCTTAACCAAGGTCGAATTCGATCCTCGTTATGCTGAGGTCGAGTCCGAACCTTGAGATTACATTTTCTTAACCAAGGTCGAGTTCGAACCTTGTTATGCCGAGGTCGAGTCTGAACCTCGAGATCACATTTTATTAACCAAGGTTGAATTCGAACCTTATTATGCCGAGGTCGAGTCCGAACCTTGAGATTACATTTTCTTAACCAAGGTCGAATTCGAACCTTGTTATTTCGAGGTCGAGTCCGAACCTCGAGATCACATTTTATTAACCAAGGTCGAGTTCGAACCTTGTTATGCCGAGGTCGAGTTCGAACCTCGAGATCACATTTTATTAATCAAGGTCGAGTTCGAACCTTGTTATGCCGAGGTCGAGTCCGAACCTCGAGATCACATTTTATTAATCAAGGTCGAGTTCGAACCTTGTTATGCCGAGGTCGAGTCCAAACCTTGAGATCACATTTTATTAACCAAGGTCGAGTTCGAACCATGTTATGCCAAGGTCGAGTCCGAACCTCGAGATTGCATTTTCTTAACCAAGGTCGAATTCGAACCTTGTTATGCCGAGGTCGAGTCCGAACCTTGAGATTACATTTTCTTAACCAAGGTCGAGTTCGAACCTTGTTATGCCGAGGTCGAGTCCGAACCTCGAGATCACATTTTATTAACCAAGGTCGAATTCGAACCTTGTTATGCCGAGGTCGAGTCCGAACCTTGAGATTACATATACTTAACCAAGGTCGAATTCGAACCTTGTTATTCCGAGGTCGAGTCTGAACCTCGAGATCACATTTTATTAACCAAGGTTGAGTTCGAACCTTGTTATGCCAAGGTCGAGTCCCAACCTTGAGATTACATTTTCTTAACCAAGGTCGAGCACGAACCTTGTTATGCCGAGGTTGAGTCCGAACCTCGAGATTGCATTTTCTTAACTAAGGTCGAATTGAACCTTGATATGCCGAGGTCGAGTCCGAACCTAGAGATCATATTTTCTTAACCAAGGTCGAGTTCGAATCTTGATATGCCAAGGTCGAGTCCGAACCTTGAGATCACATTTTATTAACCAAGGTCGAGTTCGAACCTTGTTATGCCGAGGTCGAGTCCGAACCTCGAGATCACATTTTATTAATCAAGGTCGAGTTCGAACCTTGTTATGCCGAGGTCGAGTCCGAACCTTGAGATCACATTTTATTAACAAAGGTCGAGTTCGAATCTTGATATGCCAAGGTCGAGTCCGAACCTTGAGATCACATTTTATTAACCAAGGTCGAGTTCGAACCTTGTTATGCCGAGGTCGAGTCCGAACCTCGAGATCACATTTTATTAATCAAGGTCGAGTTCGAACCTTGTTATGCCGAGGTCGAGTCCGAACCTTGAGATCACATTTTATTAACCAAGGTCGAGTTCGAACCTTGTTATGCCGAGGTCGAGTCCGAACCTTGAGATTGCATTTTCTTAACCAAGGTCGAGTACGGACCTTGTTATGCCGAGGTCGAGTCCGAACCTCGAGATTGCATTTTCTTAACCAAGGTCGAATTCGAACCTTGTTATGCCGAGGTCGAGTCTGAACCTTGAGATTACATTTTTTTAACCAAGGTCGAGTACGAACCTTATTATGCCAAGGTCGAGTACGAACCTTGAGATCACATCTACTTAACAAGGTCGAATTTGAACCTTCAAACAACAAATTTGGGAACTCCTCAGAAGCCCCTTTGCTCTTACATCACTCGGTGCTTGGGGGGCAAGTGTACTGGCCAGCCGAGTTATCGACTTGTGCTTAACCAAACTGCTGACTCGGTCAAAGGTTTACCAGCCTAACAAAGCAGTAAGCTCATTATTGCTGAGCTCCTCAGCTCGACCATGAAACATGGACATCGGAACACCACATCGGCCCAAAAAGGCCACGCCATCAAAACAAATAAAAATACAATCTTGTCGCCGCGCCGCCCACGCGTTATGGGAACGAGGTGATGGCTATGACACATGGCATCTCGACAGGCAGATGTACGCAAAGGGCCACAGCCACTTGACGAGCTCGGACTTAACTCCTCGACCTAGGGTCTTCGGAGCTCGGGGGGCTAATGTACTATCTGTACTGCCATGCCGAGCTCGAGCTCGATATCACAGGGTGGAATAACCTCGGGCACGCACTGGGAGATCTCGGCCTAAGCGAGATCCGCAATCTAATCAGATCATAACTGATCTCGGAGATCTCGCTCCAGATGAGATCCGCAATCTAATCAGATCATAACTGATCTCGGGTATCTCGCTCTAGACGAGATCTACTATCTAATCAGATCATAACAGATCTCAGGCCCAAGGCCCAACACAACCCTAATTCACACAAAGGTACGTGCATTATTTATACGAGACTCATACTCCCACAAACACTAACTTTAGCATCAGAGTCTCTTTTGCAGGTACCACCCCCATCTTGGAGCATCAAGCGTACCAGCGAAGGAAGCTCACCAATCTTACTCGGAGGATCATCTCTACAGCAGATTTCTGGTAAGAACAGTATGTATATATTTTTTTTCTTCTTAAATATGTTTTTAGTTCCTTAAATTTAAGATAAATTTGTTTTTGGTCTCTCAAATTTAAAATTGTTGTTTTTAGTTCCTGTAATTTTTAAAAGTCTTGTTTTAGTCCCTTATTAGATCACTAATAACATATTTGAAAGTGACTGATTAAGACAGTTATGCAATATCAACCGGATTTAATATGATATTTTCACTAATAAGGATACTAATAGGTAAATTTTATACAATAATATTTGATAAATTTCTTAACAAAATTTAAATATAGGGACTAAAATAGGATTTTTTGAAATTATAAAGACTAAAAACAACAATTTTAAATTTGAGGGACCAAAAACAGAATTACCCTAAATTTGAGGGACTAAAAACATATTTAAGCCATTTTTTTAACCAATTTTTACGTTACATACATCTAAGGGCATCTCCAATGGAAGCAACTCATTTGAGTTGTTTCATGCATTGAAAAATGAAAAAAGTGGTCCCTACTGTGTCATGTCAGTATTAAGCAACTCAAACACAAATTTACTCTAATGGTAAGAAACTTTAAGAAATTCAACTTTTAGAAAAAAAATTTTAATCACTTATGAACCAATTTTAAATTTTTATTAAAAAGGATAATTGCACTAAATTGAAAGAAAATAAATTACGAGAAAAAATACACAATAAGTAAATATTAAAAAATAAAATAAAGTAATAGTAAATACATAGACGTTATACGAAATTAATTTTCATCATTATTATTTTTGAAACATTCTCAAATATGTTCAATAAGATCTTCTTGAAATCTGGTAAGGAACGGTTGCTTGAGGAAGTAACTCTCTTCTTCAAGCAACTCATGTTGCCACGTCAGAGTCCTCCAATAATAAAAAATCGGGGCTTAAGTTGTTTCATGAGACAAGCAATTCCTATTAGAGTTGCTCAAATTTATTAATATATATTAACTATATATGCATGTTACTAATGTAAAGATTAATCAGAAAACATGTAATGTAAGATTGTGAAATACTTTCTTCTTTTCCTCAATTAGAGTCTTGATTCTGGTGAATAGTTTGTAAATTGTAAGATATAGTAACCCCGTGGACACTCGCTCCTGAAGCAGCAGCAGCAGCAATGACCTTATGAAATTGGATTTTGCCAAACGCAGACCTATTTATTAGGGCTAACAAATAATCACTCACTTAACACAAACAATAATTGCCAGAAGCGTAATCAAAGAGAAAAGAGATGAGCATGAGCTTCATTTATTGTTTGACTCCACGCACCGTAGTTAATATAATAATATTCAGGTCACTTCTATTTTTATTAATTTGGATCAATTACACTTTTTACTTATTAGATAAATAATTCAAATTTTAAATAAATTGAATGAGTAAAAATTTAAGAAGTTATTTTATGAATTTATAATTTAAGATATTATTTAGATTTATAGACTTTTATTTATTTTAATATTTTTTATAATTCTTTTTCTTTATTTAATTAGAAGAATTATATAATTCAAATTTTGTATTATATTTTTGTTTTGTTCTTTATATCAAGAAATAAAATATGTGTATTTTCCATTTAAGATCTTTGGACGTGTGCATAATCTTAATTATGATATAAGGAGAGATTTTTCTATTAATAATTTTATGTCCGAGTTGAATTTCATCACCTAATTGCACATTTTAAATATCTTTATACTTACTAAAATACGATTAAAAAAATTTCATGATAAATATTTAATTATGAGATTTTTTTACTTTATATATTATTTAATAAATAATTAAAAATATAAATAAAATAATATTAAATTTATTATAATTTTTTGTTATTAAATATTGTTAATGATAATAATAATGATAATAATAATGATAATAATGATAATAATAATAATGATAATAATAATGATAATAATAATGATAATAATAATGATAATAATAATGATAATAATAAAAATAATAATAATAATGATAATAATAATGATAATAATAATGATAATAATGATAATAATAATGATAATAATAATGATAATAATGATAATAATAATAATAATAATAATGATAATAATAATGATAATAATAATGATACTGATGATAATAATAATGATAATAATAAATAATAATAATGATAATAATAATAATAATAATAATAATAATAATGATAATAATAATAATCAGACATTGTTGGACAATATAGATTTGCTAATTGGCTAGCAACTCTATCTTTAAATATATTTGGATCTCCTACAAATGTTGAATAATAATATAAATAAGAGTTGCTACAACATCTTCCTTATTTTCATTTTCTGTGGCTCCTAATATTGTTTCTCTATCAGAGGGAGTGCAAAAATTATCCCACCATCCTTTTAATTGTCTTGTAAGTCCTTGGACGAGTCATGGCAGTGGCTCTATCTGAACTTCCTCTTCTTTTGTAGGCACTAGCTGCCATTGTCATTTGACAAATAAAATCTAATATTCCTTGCTCACTCATACCATCTATATTCCATTCACATATATCACTACCTGAATAATTATTTTAAACTAAATCTCCTTGTTCTTCATAAAGAACATCAGCAGGAGAAGGTCTTGGATAATAAGTTTTAAGTTTGGGATAGGTTTTTAACTTATTGAGGGAAAGATTTTCTATAACAATCGATCATAACTAGGAGGCCCTGCCACCTTTACTTGAATCAATTTATATTGTCTTCATATTGTCGTCAAAACGATAATATTTCTAGAACATGGACATATTCATATTACTTATAATGAATATCCTTATCCCCATCTTTCGATTAATTTCTATCAGTATATATGGTATCAGAGCCTTGAGTTTTGATATTATCATCTTATTCCAGATCCTACTTTACTCAATAGATTTCTTATAATTTTGTCATTTTTAACCTTCTTTGATTCTATTAGTAATTTAGGATTAAGGACTAAAAATAAGCAAATAGTTATTAGAAATCCTAGTCAACAAGATGCATCTTCATCAACCTCACAAGACATGATAGAACAAGAGCTTAAAATAGCAGAAATAGAAAACTCTCTTCATAATTGGTCAATACCTTTAGTTAAAAAATGTGAAGTTTATAAACAACATAGTATATGGTCTACTAATCAAGATGAAGTTCATATTTTAGAATATAGTTATCCAGGAACAAAGACTAACAAGATAATTAATTTATTAGAGCAAACAGTTTTAAATGAGCACATTAGAAATGGGTATAATTTTATACACATGGGATTAATTCAAGTAGCAGCAAAACCTAATTATAGATTAGGATTTAATAGTCCAATATTATTGTTATTAAGAGATCTTAGAATGAAACAATTTTCTGATTCAATAATAGCAATATTAGAAAGCAACTTACATGATGGTCCGACCTTTTTTAATTGTTATCCAAACTTTTCAATGAATATTAGAAATGAAAAAACTTGTAATGCTTTAAAATTATATGTAGAAGTTTCAGATGAGATATTAGATGAAGAGTCAGGACCAATACAAATAATTTTTAGAATTTATTACAAGGTAACTAAGATTGATTATAATTATAAAGCTTTAAGGTCTTCGCCTAAAAATGAGACTATTTTAGTCAAAGCCAATCTTAAAAAATCCTCTATACAAGTTCCAAGACGTCTTAGTCATGAAGAAGTTATTAGCAAAATCCCTGAAGATTAGTATTTAGAAGATATAATAGAAGAACCTAAAATATATAACACTCAGGTTAGAGATATTATTCAAGAAGGAACCAATATTAAATTAAGAATGAATAGATCAAAATCATTAAAAATACGAGAACCTCAAATGATTTATAAAGGTAGTAGTGCAAGATATTCGGTAGATGGTTCAACCCATTAATATAGATCTTACCAAATTAGATATCAATTCAAAAATATCAAAACCCGTTTATCATCACGATATAGAAGAATATCTGAAGATTATAATCCTACTCCATCACATGTATTAAACACTATTACTAGAGAAGAACCTTTTAAAATTGATAAAATATGGATTAATGAAGATTTTAAGGCAGATTACAATAAAGAAAAAAGAAATTGGTATTTTTCAACTTTTACAACAAAAAAAACAATAGATTTTAGAACCTTATATTATAATTTTATGGAAGAACAAGAGATAAATATTTACTTTTTTGATTGGTTTGAAAATTTTTGTAAAGACAATAAAATAGATTATCCTTTTGAAAAACTTATAAATCCTCTTTCAAATACTTCTACAAATTGGACAACTATTGATAATAAAACAATAAAATCAAAATATCCTCCTACATTAGGAATAAAATTTACAATAGATAATTCAGAAGTAGAAGCTAGTCCTTATAAAATTATTAATGAAACTGAAAAGGAAGTCAATAAAAAAGATATTAAAAAATTACATTTTCAGATTAATTATTCTAATATTATGTTAGAAATTATGTCAAAACAGTTAATTAGAATAGAAAATCAAGAACATGCTAGTAGTAGTACATCCACAGCTCTCATTAAACCATTAGTTAAACCTATTTACTAGCTCAATACTCAAATAGAAACTATAAATCTAGAAAGCAGAATTGATAAAAAGATAGAAGAAATTAGAAAAAATTTAGAACAGCAACAACAACAACAACAACAACAACAATAATAATAATAATAATAATAATAATAATAATAATAATAATAATAATTGTAAGGGACAACAATAATGATGCAAAAAAAAATGATAATGTAATGTCTAGACTTTGATTTGTCATAAATACTGTGAAAATTGATATATATCTCTCGTATACGATATGTGAATAACATAAATAGTTATATTTACTTAAAATTTGATTTTGCTTTGTTGTTACGTTTTCTACATTATTACACTTTTGTATTTTATGTTTTCGTCGGGTATTTTGCGTTTTTCTTTTTGTGTTTCTTGGGTTGTTCATATATAGGATCTGATTCTTATGGCTTTCTTTTTTTATATATTTAGCAACAACAATATAAATTATACTATATCTATCTATTTTATATATAAAAGAAATATGAACCATCTTTTTTATATAGTGTACTTTTGATTAAACTATTTTTTCATTTTTATTAGAACTGCGAGGATCACTTCTATTGTCTTAACTTTTTTTTATTTAAATAAAATGTGCAGAGACATGAAGCATCTTAAATTATTCTATTTTAAATCTTAAAATAATTAAACATATAAAAGAAAATATATACACACGCATGAAGTGCTTCTTTTTTATTAATTTATATTTATACTTTTGTTTTTGGGTACACATTTTTGTGTCCAGCAGCTTTAATCTATAACTACTTTTAAACCACTCATTTTTTGTTTTACTTTCCCGTAAAGTTCCACTTCATAAATCATGTAGACTCATTATTATATAATTTTTAACATCTCCATTATTATTTTATTTTTTTAAAAAAAGGCATGAAGTGGTTATTTTTTCCGTGATACAGAGAGGAAATAATAATAATAATTTGATGCACATATTTTGTATTTTGCAAAGAAGAGAAAAGAGAGGAGCATGATGTTATTTTTTAAAAATTAAGGAAAGGAGCATGATGTTCACTGTTTGACTATATGACGCAGGGTGTAGTTAATATAAAATTATAGGTGACACGAAGTAGCGTACCCTCCTAAGATGGTGCCTATAAATTGGCACACACCAAACGAATTGCCACTACCACAACACACTAACCTATAAGAATATCCTTTTCCTCTCTCTCTCTCTCTCTCTCTTTCTCTCACGCAAATAGCAATTAACGAAGTCACACACTCTACGTGACACGAAAAGCATGGACCAATATCTCTACCTATCCCTACTGCTCCTCTTTGTTTCCTTGGTCACCCTCTCCCTCTCCATCCTCTTCTACAAGCACAGGTCCCCATTCGCGCTCCCCAACCTCCCACCGGGAACAACCGGTTACCCCGTCATCGGGGAGAGCCTCGAGTTCCTTGCCACCGGATGGAGGGGTCATCCGGAGAAGTTCATATTCGACCGCATGCTCAGGTTCTCCTCGCACCTCTTCAAGACCTCCATTCTAGGGGAACCGGCTGTGATCTTCTGCGGCGCGGCCTGCAACAAGTTCCTGTTCTCCAACGAGAACAAGCTTGTGAGCGCCTGGTGGCCCAGTAGCGTCAACAAAATCTTCCCCACCACGCTTCAGACGGACTCCAAAGAAGAATCCAGAAAGATGAGAAAGCTGCTGCCGCAGTTTCTTAAGCCTGAAGCTCTCCGACGCTACGTCCCCGTCATGGACGCCGTTGCTCAGACCCACTTCGCCCAGCTTTGGGAAAACCAGACGGAACTCACCGTCTATCCCTTGGCCAAGAGGTGAATAATATTAATTGATCTGATATTAATTTCATCATATCTTATTATTTTGTTACTAATTGATCTGATATGGTCACTTAACACACACTAACAGGTACACCTTCATGTTGGCTTGCCGTTTGTTCATGAGCGTGGAGGATGTGAATGACGTGGCGAAACTAGAGAAGCCTTTTCATCTGTTGGCGAGTGGGATCATATCAGTGCCCGTTGATCTTCCGGGAACGCCGTTCAACAAAGCAATAAAGGCAGCCAAGGGGATCAGAAAGGAGCTGTTGGAAATCATTAGGCAGAGGAAGGTGGATTTAGGAGAAGGAAAAGCATCGGCAACCCAAGACATTTTGTCTCACATGCTCCTAACATGCGACCAAACTGGACAGTTTATGAACCAATTGGATATTGCTGACAAGATTCTTGGCCTTTTGATTGGAGGACACGACACTGCCAGTGCTGCATGTACTTTCATTGTTAAATACCTCGCTGAACTCCCTCACATTTATCATAGAGTCTATCAAGGTGAATACTCTATTATCAACTTCATTAATTCCATCTTAACTTACCATCAATATATATATATATATAATTAAGGAGAAACTGCTAGGGACTCATGAAAATTGAAAGATTTTGGTACTTCACATTATGTGAACAAATAAATTTTAAAAAATAAATTTAAAATAACATAAATTTTAGATTAAAAATTTATATAAAATAAATCAATTAAAAAGATTAATTTTAAACAAAATAACTAAAAGGTCAATTTTCATAACAAATTTTATTTATATTTGACCAAATTAAAAAATTAAAAACAAAAAATTATAATAATATTATAAAAACATTAAAATAAAATAAAAATATAACTGAAAAACTAATTTATTCTATAAATTTAAAAAAGTTATCACCAAAAAAAATTAAAACATATTAACAAAATATTAATATTAAACTTTTTAATTATAATAGATGCTATATTAAGATATAAATTAAAAAATATATAAATAATATAAAGATACAGATAAATTATTAAAAATATTAAATTAAAATAAAAATAAAACAAGTAATTATAAATAAAAAAATGACTATTCCAGTACCCCACAATTATAGTGAGTACCGTAGAATTTCTCTAATTAAGGAAGGATGTATTTATTTCATGAGTAAATTTATTTAAACTTACTCTATTCAATAACTCATATTTTACATTAATTTTCAAGAATTAAATCCTTGAATTTATAGTTATTAATGATTAGATCAAATTTATAATTTTTTTAAAATTTTATAAATTTAATCTTTATTAAAAACTTTAAATTTAATAATTTGATTGTTAAAATTTGATATAGAATATGAATTATTGAATAGAATAATTATTCTTCAAATATCACTTACTTGTGTTCCAAACTAATATTTACGGAACATATTTAACTTAACACTTGATTCCATGTCACTAATTTAACATTATTTAATATTTTAGTTTGGTGCAAAGTACATTTCATAGTTAAATAAAAGTAATTGATAACGTCTGAAACGTGAGCTTGAGAATATGATATTAAATTCCATAAACTTTAATAAAATGACATTATCATTTCTTATAACTTCCAGTCCTGTTTTCACTTATTTGTTCTTTCTCTCGTAATTTAAATTTTAAAAACTATTTTTAAATAATCAAATAAAAATTAAATATGTTTTGCATTTATACATAAAATCTAATAATAATATTTATTGAAAGTCATTCATACCAACAATTATCTATCTCATGAACATTTAAAGTCAACTATCAAGTCTACAAGTCAAAATCTTCTTGATTTCAACCCTCTTAACTTACGTCAAACTCTCGCCGAATTTCAAATTATTCGGTTGATATTTGAATTACGAACTAGCCTCCAAAAGAAATTATCAAGGCTGACCTCATCATTTATGTGGTTATTTGTTGCTCTGATTTCGTGCTATTTTTATCAAAATTTAGAAGAATCCCACTTGAACCACTTCATTCAAGTAGTCAAGCTTGATTTTTATTTTATTAATATAATTATATTCTTTTGTTGAATGTGTAGTATAAACTTTTTTCGTATATGTATATACAATTCCACAAGAAACCTTTCTTTTAGAACACTTCATCCTGAAATGAACAAGTCGTAAAAAACTAAATAACAAAAGCCCAAAAGTATAATTGAAAATTAAAACTAAATTTAAAACAAAACTTAAGAATTCCCTATATAAAAATACAGTCTTGAAAATTATTGTGTTAAAATTAAAAGAGACAGTATTTTTTTCATAAAATGAAATAAATATTCATCAAATAAACATTTTAATATATATAGATATGCTGTGATTCTTTTCCTAATATATATACTTAATTATTTGTGTTCCTTTTTGTGTAATTTGTTTAGAGCAAATGGAAATTGCAAAATCGAAATCGCCAGGAGAGTTATTGAACTGGGATGATATCAACAAGATGAAATATTCTTGGAACGTAGCTTGTGAAGTAATGAGAATTGCTCCTCCGCTTCAAGGAGGTTTCAGGGAAGCCATCAATGACTTTATTTTCAATGGGTTCTCAATTCCAAAGGGATGGAAGGTAAGAAAAAATTGTATAATAGGATTCCCTTAAATTTTACTAAGCCATACACATGTTTACGCTCTTTTCATTTTCTTTTGTTCTTGTTAACTAGGGCTTGAAACTTACGTCATGTGCTTGGTTTCTATAACGAAACTTTTTGTTATTGTATAGTTGTTCATTGGTCACTTAATTTAGTTATTTTGAAACTTTTGCAGTTGTATTGGAGTGCAAATTCTACACATAAAAATCCAGAATACTTTCCAGAGCCAGAGAAATTCGATCCAAGTAGATTTGAAGGAAATGGACCTGCACCTTATACTTTCGTACCATTTGGTGGGGGACCAAGGATGTGCCCAGGAAAAGAGTATGCTAGATTGGAAATATTGGTTTTCATGCACAACCTAGTGAAGAGGTTCAAGTGGCAAAAACTGATTCCAGATGAGAAGATCATCGTTGATCCCTTGCCCATACCTGCAAAGAACCTCCCAATTCGTCTTTATCCTCACGAACCCTGAAAAGATACATTTTATTTGAACCAACACAATTAATTGTACTGTGCTATTTAATGGACTTATAAATAAAATAATTACATAAGTTTTTACCAAATGTCTTTGAAAAACCAAGAATCCATTTAGAAAAACTTATAAACAACCTATTTATACTTATTTTATTTCGTAAGTATTTATAAGAGTATTTGAATAAATTTATATAAAATATTTTATTGTAACCTGTAAGATGTTTTGAGCTTATGATTAATTTGGACAAGCAATTTATTTAAGATTTCATATAATAAGCTTTTATACAATAAATACTTATGATACAAGCGCTTAAAATTTAATAGGTTGTTGCATTTGAATATATATATATATATATATATATATATATATATATATAAAAGTACTTATATAATCTTGAAGTGTTCTGATGTATCATTATTTAAGTATTTAATTATACAATATTATCTCATTTTAAAATTAAAAAATTACAATTTAAATTATGATTGAAGGTAAAATAAAAATATAAAAAGTAACTAAATAATTTTTAAAAATGATGTTATACATCACAATAATAATAAAAATGAAAAAAAAATACTAGTTACCATTCACCTAATTTTAGTTTATAAAAAAAAATACAATGTTACAAGAAACAAACAACGTACGTGAATGTATAAAAGAGACACAAATCTAATTTAGTATAACTCTATCAAAATAAATTCAACATTAGACATGCAAAGATGAATTAGTACGGTCACATCAACACAATACATACGACATTACAAGAAAAAATAATGATAAATATTAAAAGAACTACAAAATTGCAAGTATAAAGATTAATTAAAAAAAATATAAGTATAAAAATTAAAATGGTTTATTTTAAACTAAAAATTAAAAGGTAAAATAAATAAAAATATAAAAATAAAAATATATTTTAATTTTAAAATAAAACAATTTATTAAATATTAAACACTTACATCATAATTAAAAATTTATTAACATCCTTATTAAATAAGATATTAAGTAAATTGTTAAATAATTTAAGTAAATTATTTATGTGATTACCTAATTCATAAATAAATGTAACTTGCAGAATTGTGACTTTCTCTCTCAGTCTTGCCCTTTTTAATTAACATCCAAATATTCTTTGGAGATGAATTTGAAATCTTCACGTGAAATTAAAAGTGGTTTTTCTGATCGATTAGGATTTTTTCCTCCCTTTAATTTAAATGACTGACATCCACGTATTTGTTCAGGGGAATCAAATCTCTTTATTCTAAAAAAATTAAAACTTTTCTTACCACGTAGGATCACTTCAATAGCAAATGCTCGGTTGCTTATTTTTAAGACACAGCGCTGGAGGTGCTCATGGGTTTCCACTTTCACCGTACGTAGATCAGTGAGGGCTTGTCTGGTGGCTCTGTTTTCTCCTTTAAAACCGAAAATAGAAAACCAGCAAAGGTTGGAAGTTGTTGTGTATCCTTAAAGATCGAGAAATTTTAATACATTTTTATATGTAAATTTATAAAAGATTTAAAATAATTAATTTAATTATAAAATGAATAATTTAAATTATACTTATAAAATAAAAAGTAAGATAAAATTATAGAGATTAAAATTATAAGATTTTAATAATATTATAAAATATTAAAAAAAGGAAAAAGTTAATAAACAGTAGAAATAAAAAATTATTAAAATTACAATATAGAAATTTAAAAATTTAAGACAAAAAGATAAAAAATATACTTAAAAAATTATTAAAATTAAAATATAGAAATTTAAAAATTTTAAGTGAAAAGATAAAAATATACATAAAAAATTATTAAAATTAAACTATTTAAATATATAATAATATTATTATAAATAAAATAGAATATATAAAATAAAAATAAAATGATTAAATAATTTAAAAATTAAAAGAATAAAATATCATAAATATTATTTAAATAAATTATTAAAAATATAAAATATAAAAAACTGTACCAGTACCCTCTCAAATTACATGAGTACCATAGAATTTCTAAAAAATATATTAACATGGCACAAGAGATACACACTTAGAATTAGTAGTTACAGTCTATATTTAAAAGACTGAAATATAATAAATAGAAGGTAACCAGCCATACATTGAAATACCTCCCCTGTATTAATATCCTAACCAAAACCCATTATCCATTTGTCTCCAAGCCAAGCCAGTGATATGTACTGTCATATATAGTGAACCAGCAAAACTGCTCTCCATGTGATTAAATACTCTCCACATGACATAATTTCTAACAGAGATTAATAAATCACCAAATCAAGAGACTCGACAATAGCAAAAAAGTGTGTCTTCTGCACGTTTTATATAAAACTTTTACGTGGAAATATCAAGTCAAAGTTCAAGGTACGTATACAGTTTGCAGCTAGCCATCTACAAAGCAAGTGCAGTATTTTGTGGCCCTTAAAGTATAACGTAACACTTTAATAAAGTGAAAAGCTATACACAAAATACTGATAAATGTATATACCTACTTACTCTTAAATCTAATTAGGTATACACCAGCCTTTTTACTCAAACTTTATGATAAATGCATCCCTATTTGTGTACTTATTTATAGGTTCGCTTTAAGAAAATGTCACTTTCCCTGTAATGTTTAATTGTTTAGCCTCAAAAAGAAAAGAAGATAAGCTATTTATGATTATAGGTGTGAAAATCTTAACAAAAGTAAAGGGAAACGAAAGTATACATGCAAACATATGCAAAGGGAATGGAAAGAATATGCATGATACTCCATTCTTTTCATTTTTTTTTTAATTTTATGCGATTTATTATAGAGTTAATGAATATAACAATGTGGAAATAGGTATAATTCTTTATATGATTTATGTAAGTAGGTATATATATATTTTTTTTTTGGTCCCAAAAAAATAAATAATTTCCTTTTGACATCTTATTTATAAAAAATATAAAAAAACGTGTTAGATATTATCTTTGTAATTATTTTTTTTTTTTTTAAGATCTCCTTTTAGTCATTCATTTGTAAAATTAACAACTAAATAACACATCTTCACGAACGAGGGGGTTAAGAAAACGAAGATTTATTTTAAAGAGACTAAAAATGAGCATGATCTTATATGTAGGAACTAAGATCTTATGATTGATTATAGTTCAAAAACTAAATTTAATATACATTATTATATTTGGGATCGCAACTGGACAACACAGAAAATAAATTTAATAAGAGTTGTCAACAACATTTATTTTTAAACAAAAAAAAAACTATTTCAAAGGAAAATAGTATCCAAAACTTGATTTTCAGGTGTGGAAATTTAGATAATTTTATAAAATAAAACAAGAACATTTTGGAATATTTTATTTACTATTTATTGAACGCAAGTATTTTTATTATTTAAAACAAATTTTATCAATTTTGAAAAGAGAGAAAATTAAGAAAATTTATTTTTTAACTCGGATAAAAATTATTTTTCAAAAAAAAAAAAAACTCGGATAAAAATTAATTTTAGTCCCTCTAAATTTTTTTAATTTATTATTAGTCTTTATTTTTTTTATTAAATTAATTACTCTAAAAATGAAACATGTTGAGGTCAGTCCTCTAACCGTATAAATAAAGATTGACCTCAACATATTTTGTTTTTAAAGAGATTAATTTAATTGAAAATTTTAAATGACTAAAATTGAATTTTAAAAAAATTAGAGAGATTGAAAGTAATTTTTACCCATTTAACTTGACAAGGGTTGCTTCTGCTTTGTATTTTCAAATATATCAAGAAAATTAAAAGTTACATAATTTTAGAGAATGTTTCTGTCAAGAATTTTAATTTTTATTTACTTTTTTAATTTAAAAGAATTTTACGATAACCAAACAAACTAAAATGCATATTACTGAATCTTTTTAATTAAGACTTTCATAATAACCAAATAAAAAAAATGTTCAAAATTATTATTACTCGACCTTTTAGTTTTTAATTAAGACTTTTGCAATAATCAAATAAGAAACGCATCTAAATAGTAGTAGGCCTCGGAATAATATCCATATGATCATAAATCCGAAATTACAATTATTTTTATTCCAATAGATAAAAAAAAAATCAGAAAACTCGAAAGGAAAATAGGGGAACAACCTATAAGGATTTTGCAGCGAAAAAAAAAATGGTGTGGACGAATTTTTCTCTCTTTTGAATTTTTTTATTTATTTAAAATTTGTTCTTCCTATTTCTATTTAACTTGCATGTTCTATATTTTTGTTCTCTTTCTTTCCTTTTTTTTTTATTTCTTTATTCTCTAACAGATGGTTAACTTTAGAATGAATCCATGTGAACGATTTTCACATTCTCTTTTGAAAATAATTGGTTGACGGTTTCTTTTTTTATTTAATTTCCATTCTCTTTTTTGAAAAGCTCACCAATTCATGCAGCCTCAACTGTCAATTTATGATGAAGGTTGCGTTCTTGTTGATGGAAAGTTGTCTAACCTACTAAATACTATCACTTTCAAAGTGACGAAGAAAATAGCCACTATCGCCAATTATTCGCCTTTATTTGCCTTTTTTTCTTTTCATCCTATCATTCTTAGAGAGATCAAGACTAAGAACAACTTTAATAGGAGTTGCTTGACCCATCAAGCAACTCTAATACCAATTTTTTATTATTAGAGCAGTGTGACGTAGCAGTAAGAGTTTCTTGTAAAAGAGAGAAGGTTGCTTAGTGAAGCAACCGTTCCTTAACTTTGTGAACGGAAAGAGGCGCGGTGGTGAAGTGGAAGAAAAATGAAAAGACACCGGAAGAAGATGTTGGACTTAAAGAAATAATAAATAAAAAATAATAATAAATAAATAAAAATAACGACCAACCCACTGCCACAATATACAATCTTGTTATAAATACAGTATTTTATAAAATTAACTTTATTTTCATTTTTGTAAATATATAACACAACAACTTTTTAAAATATATAAATAACAAAAATATAATTAATAATGTATTAAAAATAAAAATAATATTCATTTTAAGTCTTTATTTTTTTCTTATACCACGCTTAATTAATAAGTTGTAATGAAACGGAAAGAATAATGAAATTTTATAATTAACTTTCTCAGGTATTTAAATATGTATCATTTTTTTTATTGTAGTGCAATTGTCCTTTTTAATAAAAATTTAAATTTGATTTATAAATGATTAGAAAAAAATTTTAAAGTTGAATTTCTTAAAGTTTCTTACCATTGGAGTAAATTTCTGTTTGAGTTGCTTAATGCTGACATGGCACACTGAAAATCACATTTTTCATTTTTCAATGCATGAAGCAACTCATTTGAGTTGCTTCCATTGGAGATGCCCTAATATAACAAGTGGTATACTCTAGTCCATGATTATAAATGATCATATTCATTTTATTTTATGTACACGAGATCAATCCACATATTTCATGTTTCTAATAATTATACATAAATAAAATAATAAAATATTATATATAATTATTTTAAAAGAATATAATTTTTTTTTATAAGATATGAATCTTTTTTATCATAACTTATTACAATACTTTTTGTAAATTGGAATATTTATTTTGATATAATTAATTTTTTAAATTAATAAAAATATATAAGATATGAAATTTTTTTTATTTTTTTCTTTTACACTAGTTCTTAACAAAATAAATGATTTAAATAATTAATTTACTATTTTTTTTTGTCAAATATTAGTCTAAGTATTTTAAATCATTTTGAAAAAATCAAAATAACTTTAAGAAGAAGATAATAAGATTTTATTTGCTGAAGTTGAGGGAAATGTTGTAAATTCTTTATTAAAGTTGCTCCTTATAATTTATACATAAGTATAAAAAAAAATTCAATTTATCATGACTCATAATATATATAAAAAAATTATTCTTACTAAATTCAAACATTTCATATATATATATATATATATATATATATTAAGAATTTAAAAAAAATAAAAATTGAATTGAAAAATATAAACATGTTAAAAATTAAACAATTATAAATCAAATGATCAAATATTTTAAAAAAACAAAAAAAAATCCAAAACTTTTTAAATATATAAAGAAAACGTAGAATTTCTCTAATTTTTATATTCTCTTCTTTAAATGTAGTTTCTTATATCTCCCCCATGATTTATTTTTCCTACAAGTTGAAGGATTAATCTTTCAATTTTAGTAGAGGACGGGTGTGGGGTAGAGAGTGTGTGGTGGAGAAGAGGAATTATAGGTTGAAGGATAGGTTTTAAGATGATGAAGCATATAAAATTGAGTTTGAAGTTCAGGTTTCAACATATTACAATGCAGTGTCTCCCCGTACCTAATGCGAGATATTAGAGAATGAGAACGCAAGAGAGAGACAAAATAAAGAAAGAAAAGAGAATACATATCGTACAGAGAATACGTGTTAAAATTATGCACGTGAGATAAATATGATGGTTTGTAATCATGGACCATCACTACTTGTTATACGTACTGAATCACTGTACCATATATACGAGTCCTGTTATTAGTTTATAACTTATAAAATACGTATTTTAAGACATTATATTTATTAAATATTACAATTTTTATTGTTAAATTCATAACATTTTTTGAAAAATTATTCCGTTTACCAAAAAAATATTGAGAAATGGAGAATAAAAGCAAAAAAAAAAGACAAATATAAATATATTATCATAATAATTTATACGTAGTATATATAAATGTTATATTACTTTTGGATTTCCACTTTTTTAAAATACATTTACCCTTTAATTATTTATTTATATTTATTTAAAAAAATTTATTTTTATCCTTATTTAATATTTATCATTAAAAGTAATTTTTAGTGACACATATTATGTCACTATAGGACATGTGTCATTATATAAAAATTTTCTTGTAGTGTATCTTTTTAATAACCTTTGTTGTTTTTATTTTTTGAACAAATATGTAGACAATGTGTGCATTTTTTCCTCTTCTATACTATACTATATATAAAGGGGGTACTGATTGTATAGTCTCCACTTTTATTACACCATTATACAATTCATATAACTATTTCATCTCCAATTTATATTTTTGATCGACATAATAATTTATATAGAAGGTAGATTTTAATCATGGTGACAAATGAACTTTTAAAATCTAAGTAGCACATGTGAACCAAGGTTCACATACTAAAATAACAAAACAAAAAAATTAATTAACCTTTTTTTCCTTCCTTTCATATGTGTATTTATTTTATATAAGAGTGTAAGAGAAACTCTCTCAATATTTTTTTATTAGAAAATATGGTGTTAATAGTTTTTTCTCCTAATATCCAAAGCTTTTTTTGCAAGTGCCTTTTTTTTCTTGTGTGTATTTATTTTATAGTTAAATCGGAGGTATTTCCACTAAGTATTATCTCCTAGTCTCATAACTACCAATCTTGTATTATTTTCATAACCTTTTAGATTGATCTAAATTTTTTAACATTATTGGGCCAAACTTTTAGTTATATTTTTATAATTATTAAGAAGATCATATGTTTTCAAAGTGTTAAAAATTCACTTGGAAGGACTTCAAATGTTTGATTGTCAATGTTTTTTTTCTTGTCAATTGAATATGAACTTTGACATTCCCTTTTATCACCTAAAACAATCTAAGTCAACATAATTGAAAAAAAATCAAATATATCTAGTGTTAATTTACATTCAATTAACATATTCAATGAAATACTTGGGATCAAAGATAGAACATAGTGATTAATTTGTTCGATGGTCTCAATGATGGATGCCTTAATAGCTTTAGATTGCAAAAGCAATCTTAATTTTGTATTGTTAAATTAGGTTATGTGTTATGAATAATGGTAGATGTGAAATCATTAAAGAATGTTACTAAAAACTCTTGTGTAATATTAATGGAAACATAATCATCATTTAATTAATGCATTTTTTTTATTTCCAATATCTAATATTTAATGTGAAAATTGATTGAGTTCCAAAGTACTTATGTTCATTGAAAAAAAATTATTTTGTACCAACAAATATCCTATAGTGATACAATATTTGTCATTAAAAATTATTTTTATTTACAATATATGTTGGTACGGGTTAGCAAATATATTCTCATAATTGTTAAAAAAAATATATAGGTATAGGTTATAGTGTGAGACCCAGATTCCTTTTTTTTTCCCCCTTTTTCCTTTCCCCGAACCCTCAACTCTCACTCTTGTAACATCTCAGTTTTCAACATGATTATTACTATTATTATTATTATTGTCATTATTACTATGTGGTATTTGGTCATAATTTGGTGGTTATATTTTACTTCAATTATAGATAATTCACACTCCATTTATGCTTAGAAAGATATGTGTGTTGTTAGATCTAATTAGATAGTTGTGAAATTTTTTTTTTAAGAATCATTTCTCGCTGGGCTGACTGACTAGTCTCAGTGTCCGAGGCATAACTTGGGCTGTGATGGTCCAAATGATGCAAAATTGGTGTCAATGGAAATCTAAGAGAAAAACGCACAACTTTTGCAGAAATAGCCATTTGCAAAATCGGTCGTTTAGGAGGTCAAAATTGGACTTTTATTGATACAATTGTTTCTCGCTGGGCTGATTGGCAAGCCTCGGTGTTTGGGGTATAACTTGGTCGGTGGTTGTTCAAATGATACAAACTTGGTGGCTATGGAAAGATAAGAGAAAATCCTACAACTTTTATGAAGAAAATATTTTCAGATTCGGCTGTCTATAAGGTCCAAATCAGTAGCCAAAGTCGGTGCGGAAAAGAACATGGCACCAACTCCATT
Source organism: Cajanus cajan (assembly GCF_000230855.2). Classification (NCBI taxonomy): domain Eukaryota; kingdom Viridiplantae; phylum Streptophyta; class Magnoliopsida; order Fabales; family Fabaceae; genus Cajanus; species Cajanus cajan. Next base: position 75,324,144 of record NC_138518.1, read on the forward strand.
AATTCACACCAACTCCATTAATTCATCCCACCAACTTCTATAATTCATTCCACTAATTCATTCCACTTAGTTTTGTCTATCTTTTTCTCCATTATTTTACATTTTTTTAATATGTTTTGGAGGCTATAAATAGGCCTTCACTTCTCCATTGCAAACCATCCCAAGAAATACTTCTCATCCCTCAATTCCCATTCTCTCTTCTCTTATACTCTCTTCTTTCCCTCTTCTTCTCTTTGAAGACCAAGAGAAATCCAGAGGAAGAGGTTCTGTCCTAATTTTAGCTCCGGTCCCTGTTTTAGACGGAAGGAGCCTTGGGGAGGCAGCTGTGCTATAGTCTCAGTTTCTGCCCGAGTTTCAGTTCAGGATTATCCAAGTAAGGGTGGTATTTATAAAATTAATCTAGTATGCTAAGTAAGGGTGGCATTTATAAAATTAATCTAGTATGCTAAGTAAGGGTAGTACTTATAAGACTTAATCTAGTATACATGAGCATGATAGGAGTAGTATAACTTTTAATATGCTATTTTGTTTGTATGAAGGTTGTTATTTATTTAAGTTGATGGTTGTTATTTATTCAAGTTGGTGGTTGTTTTGGATATTTAATTTGGCATGGTTATGATTATATTTATATATATAATTATGAAGTATGTTATGTGTATGTGGTTTGGAAAAGTAAATAGAACTGAGAGGAGTAAGGTTATGGATGGGAGATCTCTTGGTGAGATCAAGGATATAATCTTTGGAGAAAATATGGAATTTCGGAATCCCATTGTGAGGATTTCCAATTTGGAACTTTTCCAAGGATTATATAGTAAACCACTTCAGATGTTAGGTGGATTCTGAAGTACTCCTCTAAGTATCTATTTGCTACCGGTATGGGTCTGGGTCGAGTCATACCGATGGATGAGGTGACCCCACCAGGGTTATGTGACGACGTAATCCAACTGTATACTTTCCATGAGAGGTTAGGCGTGAGACATGGGTTGCTGACATGTTTCACCGTATCAACACTTGGTTTGGATAGGTGTTGAGGCCAACATTTGGTTTGGATGTGTTGGTTACATCATGGATTATACGGTGGTGTGACTTTGCTTTGGATGTGGATTATGTATACATATGGTATGGATTGTATACTAGGGTTATGGATTTCTTTAATTAATATGTATGCTATTGGTTTATATCTATCTTGGAAATACATGTTGGTTTGAACAAATAATTGTTAAATGATATTTATACTATGGTTGGTTTTATACGTGCTAACCCTTATGTTTCCATGTGGTGGAACTGTGATGATCTCACTATGTGGGGGAGCAGATCAGGTGTGAAGCCATAGGATAGCAAGGAGTCTTCTGGGTAGCTGTTTTGAGAAGTGGCTAGGCTTAGAGCTTGACCAGCACCTAGGGTGTTTCTGTTAATGGTTAATGTTAATATATTTTGGATGACTGTATGATTTTACTGAGAATGACTAATATACTTATGTTTGCTATTATGAAAACAATTTTTACACTCTAGCGTAGCTGGCTTTTGCTCTATTTTTTTTTATTATAAATGCTCTTTTATTTTGGTTGGTTATTGATGTGATGACCTAAGGTGGGTCGTTACAATTTTGGTATCAGAGCTGGTCAAGTCTCTTTAGGGTTTGTGGGAAATGGTCTTGTTGCATTTCCGTTGTGTGGAAATGAAAGGAACTTCATGAGTTTCTTGATCTTGATTAGGAATTTCTTATGAGTTTTAGTGTAAACTCATAAAATTCCTTGATTTTTTTTAGGATGGTTGGTAGGGGAAATCATTCTAATTCTTCTTCAAGCATGGATGAGCGGCAAATTGCTCAAGCTATGGAGTTAATTGCTGCTGCTATTGGACAACAGAATACTTTGTTGGCTCAGATGGAGGCCAATCGGGCTGCAGCTGAGACAGCTAGGACTAACGTACCTGATGAGTATAGGGGCTTGTCAGAGTTTAGAAAAGGGAATCCTCCTCAATTCACAGGTGTTGATGGACCAGAAGTTGCTGACCAATGGATTGAAGAAATAGAGAAAATTTTCATGGTGATGCAATGCCCCGAGGAGAGGAAGCTTGTTTATGCTACTTATATGTTGGTGGGTGAGGCTAGCTGCTGGTGGAAAGGTGCTCAGGTTATGATGAAGGCCAGAGGGGAGGCGGTGAATTGGGAGAATTTTAAAAAGGTATTTCTGGAGAAATATTTTCCAGATAGCGCCAGATATGCTAAGGAAGCCGAGTTTTTGAGACTGCAACAAGGGAACATGTCAGTACAGGAGTACGTGGTCAAGTTTGAACACTTGGCTAGATACTATTCTCAAGCTATCACTGAAGCATGGAGATGCAGGAAGTTCAGTGAAGGTCTAAGATTTGAGCTGAAGAAAACCATTGTTCCTATGGGAATTATGGAATTCCCAATGCTGGTTGAAAAGGCAAAAACGGTTGAAAGATTTGAGGGAGGGAATAAAATGGTGAAAGGACCAGAAGGATCATCTGGAAGGGGGAAACAATCTCAAAAGAGATCATCCCAATTTCAGATTGGGAATGCTAATAAGAAACCCATGGGGACTACTACTACAGGAGCTGTTAGATGCTATACGTGTGGAGGCCCACATATGATGAGGGACTGTCCTACAAAGAATTATGCGTGTTTTAAATGTGGCAAGGTGGGTCACATGGCTAAAGATTGCAATATCAGAAATGCTCCAGCTAGAGAGAACCAAAAGGTGGATCGACCTACTGCAGCAGGACGTGTTTTTGCCTTAACAAGTGTTGAAGCTGAAACATCATCTGAGCTAGTAAAGGGGAAGGGCAAAATTGATGGTAATGATATTTCTATTCTATTTGATTCTGGTGCATCACATTCTTTTATTTCTTACGAATGTGTGAGGAGATCAAAATTAGTTGTGAATTCCTTGAGTGTGGATCTAGTTGTTTCTACCCCAGCTTCAGGGTCTGTTTTGACTTCTGAGGTTTGTTTAGGATGTACAATAGAAGTAGAAGGGCGTTGTTATAAGGTGAACTTGTTTTGTTTACCTTTATCAGATTTGGATGTGATTTTAGGGATGGACTGGCTTTCTATCAATAAGATTTTGATAGATTGTTCAGAGAAGAGATTAATCTTTCCTGCTGTTAAACAGGAAAGGTTTATTTCTAATAGACAGGTGGATGGGTTGTTGAAGGATGGAGCTCTAGGGTTTATGATCCTATCCTTTATTAGTGTAGAGAATGAAAAATTGTTGAATAGTATTGAGGTTGTTAGAGAGTTTCCAGAAGTTTTTCCAGATGATATTCCTGGATTACCACCAAAGCGAGAGTTGGAGTTTAGTATTGATCTTATACCAGGGGCGGGACCAGTATCCATTTCTCCTTATAGAATGGCACCAGCAGAGTTGTCAGAATTGAAAAAGCAGATTGAAGAACTTTTGGAGAAGTAGATGATCAGACCTAGTGTCTCTCCGTGGGGAGCACCCGTGTTATTAGTAAAGAAGAAGGATGGTAGTATGAGGTTATGTGTAGATTATAGGCAGTTAAATAAACTGACAATCAAGAATAAGTACCCATTGCCAAGGATCGATGATTTGATGGATCAGTTAAAAGGAGCTTCTGTTTTCTCCAAGATTGATTTGAGGTCTGGGTATCACCAGATACGGGTAAAGGAGGAGGACATACCAAAGACTGCTTTCAGGACTCGGTATGGTCATTATGAGTATATTGTCATGCCTTTTGGAGTGACGAATGCTCCAGCTGTTTTCATGGATTATATGAATAGGATTTTCAGACCTTTTTTGGATAAGTTTGTTGTAGTATTCATTGATGATATTCTAGTTTACTCTAGATCTGTAGAAGAACATAGAGAACATTTGAGGATAGTTTTGCAAGTATTGAAGGAGAAACAATTATTTGCAAAATTATCAAAATGTGAGTTTTGGCTATCTGAAGTTAAGTTCTTGGGCCATGTAATATCTGGACAAGGAATTGCAGTTGATCCTACTAAGGTGGAAGCAGTTTTGAGGTGGGAGCGTCCGAAATCAGTTACTGAAGTTAGAGGTTTTGTGGGATTGGCTGGCTATTATAGAAGATTCATAGAAGGATTTTCTAAAATAGTTATGCCTTTAACACAGCTAACCAGGAAGGATCATCCCTTTGTATGGACGGAGGAGTGTGAAAGGAGTTTTCAAGAGTTAAAGGAAAAGCTGACGTCGTCTCCAGTGTTGATTTTGCCAGATCCTAATAAATCTTTTGAGGTTTATTGTGATGCATCTCATCAAGGTTTAGGATGTGTTCTTATGCAAGATAGGCAGGTTGTGGCCTATGCATCTAGGCAGTTAAAGACTCATGAACGGAATTATCCTACGCATGATCTAGAGTTGGCGGCGGTAGTTTTTGCTTTGAAGATTTGGAGGCATTATCTCTATGGGGCAAAGTTTGATGTGTTCAGTGATCATAAGAGTCTGAAATATTTGTTTGATCAGAAAGAGTTAAATATGAGGCAAAGGAGGTGGATTGAATTTTTGAAAGATTATGATTTTCAGTTAATGTACCATCCAGGTAAAGCAAATGTGGTGGCAGATGCTTTGAGTAGAAAATCTCTCCATATGTCTTACATGATGGTTAAAGAGATGGAGTTGGTAGAGAAATTCAGGGATATGAATCTTAACGTGGTGGTTGCCCCAAATTTCATTAGTTGTGGTATGACTACCATTACTAGTGATTTCTTAGAGATGGTGAAACAAAAACAAGTTCAGGATGCGAGTTTGAACAAGGTTAAGGAGTTGATGAGTTCTGGGAAAGCTGAAGGATTTGAACAAGGTACAGATGGAATTTTGAGGTACAAGAGTAGAATTTGTATTCCACAGGATGAGGAGTTGAAGAAATTGATATTTGAGGAAGCTCATAAAAGCAAATTGAGTATACATCCAGGTATGACAAAAATGTATCAAGATTTGAAGAAAATGTTTTGGTGGAATGGAATGAAAAGGGAGATAGCTGAGTATGTTGCATCTTGCATTGTGTGTCAAAAAGCTAAAGTGGAACATCAAAAACCAGGAGGTTTGTTACAAATGATGGAGATCCCTGAATGGAAATGGGATAGTATAACCATGGATTTTGTTGTTGGATTACCAAGGTCTGCTAAGAATTGTAATTCTATTTGGGTGATCGTGGATAGATTAACTAAGTGTGCTCATTTTCTTCCGGTGAATATAAAGTGGTCCTTAGAAAGGTTAACTCAATTGTATATTAAGGAGATTGTTAGATTACATGGTGTGCCCTCTAGTATCATCTCTGATAGGGATCCTCGTTTTACATCCCGATTTTGGCAGAGTTTGCATCAGGCATTAGGAACTAAGTTGAGACTCAGTTCTGCTTATCACCCACAAACTGATGGGCAGTCTGAGAGGACTATTCAATCTTTGGAGGACTTGTTGAGGGCTTGTATTTTGGATCATCTAGGGAGTTGGGAAGAGATGTTGCCTTTGGTTGAGTTCACTTATAATAACAGTTTTCACGCAAGTATAGAAATGGCACCATTTGAGGCTCTGTATGGGAGGAAGTGTCGAACACCTTTGTGTTGGTTTAAAGAAGGAGAATCAATGATGGTGGGACCAGAGATTATCTTGCAAACTACTGAAAAAGTGAAACAAATTCAGGGAAGAATGAGAGCTACTCAGAGTCGACAAAAGTCTTATGCAGACAAGAGGAGGAAACCTTTGGAATTTTCAGAGGGAGAACATGTATTTTTGAAGGTAACTCCTACCACAGGTGTGGGAAGAGCTATCAAAGCGAAGAAGTTGAATCCTAAGTTTATTGGACCGTATCAAATTCTCAAGAGGATTGGACCAGTGGCATATCAGATTGCATTACCTCCATTTCTATCTAATCTGCATGATGTATTCCATGTGTCACAACTGAGGAAGTATATTCACGATCCGAGTCATGTCTTGGAATCAGAGGCAGTGCAAGTGAAGGAGAATTTAACTTTTGAGAAACAACCAGTTTCAGTGGCAGACAAGAGAGTTAAGAAGTTGCGAGGTAAATCTATCAATTTGGTGAAGGTTATTTGGGATGCAGACACTAATGAAGCCACTTGGGAGTTGGAAGACAATATGAAGGATCAATACCCATATCTCTTTTGAGTAAGTGAATTTTCGAGGACGAAAATTTTTGTTGTTGGGGAGAATTGTAACATCTCAGTTTTCAACATGATTATTACTATTATTATTATTATTGTCATTATTACTATGTGGTATTTGGTCATAATTTGGTGGTTATATTTTACTTCAATTATAGATAATTCACACTCCATTTATGCTTAGAAAGATATGTGTGTTGTTAGATCTAATTAGATAGTTGTGAAATTTTTTTTTTAAGAATCATTTCTCGCTGGGCTGACTGACTAGTCTCAGTGTCCGAGGCATAACTTGGGCTGTGATGGTCCAAATGATGTAAAATTGGTGTCAATGGAAATCTAAGAGAAAAACGCACAACTTTTGCAGAAATAGCCATTTGCAAAATCGGTCGTTTAGGAGGTCAAAATTGGACTTTTATTGATACAATTGTTTCTCGCTGGGCTGATTGGCAAGCCTCGGTGTTTGGGGTATAACTTGGTCGGTGGTTGTTCAAATGATACAAACTTGGTGGCTATGGAAAGATAAGAGAAAATCCTACAACTTTTATGAAGGAAATATTTTCAGATTCGGCTGTCTATAAGGTCCAAATCAGTAGCCAAAGTCGGTGCGGAAAAGAACATGGCACCAACTCCATTAATTCACACCAACTCCATTAATTCATCCCACCAACTTCTATAATTCATTCCACTAATTCATTCCACTTAGTTTTGTCTATCTTTTTCTCCATTATTTTACATTTTTTTAATGTGTTTTGGAGGCTATAAATAGGCCTTCACTTCTCCATTGCAAACCATCCCAAGAAATACTTCTCATCCCTCAATTCTCATTCTCTCTTCTCTTATACTCTCTTCTTTCCCTCTTCTTCTCTTTGAAGACCAAGAGAAATCCAGAGGAAGAGGTTCTGTCCTAATTTTAGCTCCGGTCCCTGTTTTAGACGGAAGGAGCCTTGGGGAGGCAGCTGTGCTATAGTCTCAGTTTCTGCCCGAGTTTCAGTTCAGGATTATCCAAGTAAGGGTGGTATTTATAAAATTAATCTAGTATGCTAAGTAAGGGTGGCATTTATAAAATTAATCTAGTATGCTAAGTAAGGGTAGTACTTATAAGACTTAATCTAGTATACATGAGCATGATAGGAGTAGTATAACTTTTAATATGCTATTTTGTTTGTATGAAGGTTGTTATTTATTTAAGTTGATGGTTGTTATTTATTCAAGTTGGTGGTTGTTTTGGATATTTAATTTGGCATGGTTATGATTATATTTATATATATAATTATGAAGTATGTTATGTGTATGTGGTTTGGAAAAGTAAATAGAACTGAGAGGAGTAAGGTTATGGATGGGAGATCTCTTGGTGAGATCAAGGATATAATCTTTGGAGAAAATATGGAATTTCGGAATCCCATTGTGAGGATTTCCAATTTGGAACTTTTCCAAGGATTATATAGTAAACCACTTCAGATGTTAGGTGGATTCTGAAGTACTCCTCTAAGTATCTATTTGCTACCGGTATGGGTCTGGGTCGAGTCATACCGATGGATGAGGTGACCCCACCAGGGTTATGTGACGACGTAATCCAACTGTATACTTTCCATGAGAGGTTAGGCGTGAGACATGGGTTGCTGACATGTTTCACCGTATCAACACTTGGTTTGGATAGGTGTTGAGGCCAACATTTGGTTTGGATGTGTTGGTTACATCATGGATTATACGGTGGTGTGACTTTGCTTTGGATGTGGATTATGTATACATATGGTATGGATTGTATACTAGGGTTATGGATTTCTTTAATTAATATGTATGCTATTGGTTTATATCTATCTTGGAAATACATGTTGGTTTGAACAAATAATTGTTAAATGATATTTATACTATGGTTGGTTTTATACGTGCTAACCCTTATGTTTCCATGTGGTGGAACTGTGATGATCTCACTATGTGGGGGAGCAGATCAGGTGTGAAGCCATAGGATAGCAAGGAGTCTTCTGGGTAGCTGTTTTGAGAAGTGGCTAGGCTTAGAGCTTGACCAGCACCTAGGGTGTTTCTGTTAATGGTTAATGTTAATATATTTTGGATGACTGTATGATTTTACTGAGAATGACTAATATACTTATGTTTGCTATTATGAAAACAATTTTTACACTCTAGCGTAGCTGGCTTTTGCTCTATTTTTTTTTATTATAAATGCTCTTTTATTTTGGTTGGTTATTGATGTGATGACCTAAGGTGGGTCGTTACAATTTTGGTATCAGAGCTGGTCAAGTCTCTTTAGGGTTTGTGGGAAATGGTCTTGTTGCATTTCCGTTGTGTGGAAATGAAAGGAACTTCATGAGTTTCTTGATCTTGATTAGGAATTTCTTATGAGTTTTAGTGTAAACTCATAAAATTCCTTGATTTTTTTTAGGATGGTTGGTAGGGGAAATCATTCTAATTCTTCTTCAAGCATGGATGAGCGGCAAATTGCTCAAGCTATGGAGTTAATTGCTGCTGCTATTGGACAACAGAATACTTTGTTGGCTCAGATGGAGGCCAATCGGGCTGCAGCTGAGACAGCTAGGACTAACGTACCTGATGAGTATAGGGGCTTGTCAGAGTTTAGAAAAGGGAATCCTCCTCAATTCACAGGTGTTGATGGACCAGAAGTTGCTGACCAATGGATTGAAGAAATAGAGAAAATTTTCATGGTGATGCAATGCCCCGAGGAGAGGAAGCTTGTTTATGCTACTTATATGTTGGTGGGTGAGGCTAGCTGCTGGTGGAAAGGTGCTCAGGTTATGATGAAGGCCAGAGGGGAGGCGGTGAATTGGGAGAATTTTAAAAAGGTATTTCTGGAGAAATATTTTCCAGATAGCGCCAGATATGCTAAGGAAGCCGAGTTTTTGAGACTGCAACAAGGGAACATGTCAGTACAGGAGTACGTGGTCAAGTTTGAACACTTGGCTAGATACTATTCTCAAGCTATCACTGAAGCATGGAGATGCAGGAAGTTCAGTGAAGGTCTAAGATTTGAGCTGAAGAAAACCATTGTTCCTATGGGAATTATGGAATTCCCAATGCTGGTTGAAAAGGCAAAAACGGTTGAAAGATTTGAGGGAGGGAATAAAATGGTGAAAGGACCAGAAGGATCATCTGGAAGGGGGAAACAATCTCAAAAGAGATCATCCCAATTTCAGATTGGGAATGCTAATAAGAAACCCATAGGGACTACTACTACAGGAGCTGTTAGATGCTATACGTGTGGAGGCCCACATATGATGAGGGACTGTCCTACAAAGAATTATGCGTGTTTTAAATGTGGCAAGGTGGGTCACATGGCTAAAGATTGCAATATCAGAAATGCTCCAGCTAGAGAGAACCAAAAGGTGGATCGACCTACTGCAGCAGGACGTGTTTTTGCCTTAACAAGTGTTGAAGCTGAAACATCATCTGAGCTAGTAAAGGGGAAGGGCAAAATTGATGGTAATGATATTTCTATTCTATTTGATTCTGGTGCATCACATTCTTTTATTTCTTACGAATGTGTGAGGAGATCAAAATTAGTTGTGAATTCCTTGAGTGTGGATCTAGTTGTTTCTACCCCAGCTTCAGGGTCTGTTTTGACTTCTGAGGTTTGTTTAGGATGTACAATAGAAGTAGAAGGGCGTTGTTATAAGGTGAACTTGTTTTGTTTACCTTTATCAGATTTGGATGTGATTTTAGGGATGGACTGGCTTTCTATCAATAAGATTTTGATAGATTGTTCAGAGAAGAGATTAATCTTTCCTGCTGTTAAACAGGAAAGGTTTATTTCTAATAGACAGGTGGATGGGTTGTTGAAGGATGGAGCTCTAGGGTTTATGATCCTATCCTTTATTAGTGTAGAGAATGAAAAATTGTTGAATAGTATTGAGGTTGTTAGAGAGTTTCCAGAAGTTTTTCCAGATGATATTCCTGGATTACCACCAAAGCGAGAGTTGGAGTTTAGTATTGATCTTATACCAGGGGCGGGACCAGTATCCATTTCTCCTTATAGAATGGCACCAGCAGAGTTGTCAGAATTGAAAAAGCAGATTGAAGAACTTTTGGAGAAGTAGATGATCAGACCTAGTGTCTCTCCGTGGGGAGCACCCGTGTTATTAGTAAAGAAGAAGGATGGTAGTATGAGGTTATGTGTAGATTATAGGCAGTTAAATAAACTGACAATCAAGAATAAGTACCCATTGCCAAGGATCGATGATTTGATGGATCAGTTAAAAGGAGCTTCTGTTTTCTCCAAGATTGATTTGAGGTCTGGGTATCACCAGATACGGGTAAAGGAGGAGGACATACCAAAGACTGCTTTCAGGACTCGGTATGGTCATTATGAGTATATTGTCATGCCTTTTGGAGTGACGAATGCTCCAGCTGTTTTCATGGATTATATGAATAGGATTTTCAGACCTTTTTTGGATAAGTTTGTTGTAGTATTCATTGATGATATTCTAGTTTACTCTAGATCTGTAGAAGAACATAGAGAACATTTGAGGATAGTTTTGCAAAAGATTGATAGAGGCTTGAAAATTAAAGGCATGGGCGCGGGGACCCGAAAGATTGATAGAGGCTTGAAAATTAAAAGAGTGAGCACGGGGGCTCAAAAGATTGATAGAGGCTTGAAAATTAAAAGAGTGAGCACGAGGGCTCGAAAGATTGATAGAGACTTGAAAATTAAAAACATGGGCACGGGGACCCAAAAGATTGATAGAGGCTTGAAAATTAAAAGAGTGAGCATGGGAGCTCAAAAGAGTGAGCACGAGGGCTCAAAAGATTGATAGAGGCTTGAAAATTAAAAGAGTGAGCACAGGGGCTCGAAAGATTGATAGAGGCTTGAAAATTAAAAGCATGGGCGCGGGGACCCGAAAGATTGATAGATGCTTGAAAATTAAAAGAGTGAGCACAGGGGCTCAAAATATTGATAGAGACTTGAAAATTAAAAGAGTGAGCACGGGGGCTCGAAAGATTGATAGAGGCTTGAAAATTAAAAGCATGGGCGCGGGGACCCAAAAGATTGATAGAGGCTTGAAAATTAAAAGAGTGAGCATGGGGGCTCAAAAGAGTGAGCATGGGGGCTCAAAAGAGTGAGCACGAGGGCTCAAAAGATTGATAGAGGCTTGAAAATTAAAAGAGTGAGCACGGGGGCTCGAAACATGGGCGCGGGGACCCGAAACATGAAAGTGAGAATTTTGATGGAAACAATGTTGGTGCCAAGTAGTTAATAAACTTCAATGAATGTGCTATGCAAGTACATTACTTGATTACATGTGCATGATAAGTACCGAACTTTGGTACAAATGTTGTGGATGCTAAGCATGTATTGAACTTGAATGCATGAGTTAGTGATGGACCAAACTTTTGGTGATGCAAATGACAAATATGCATTGGGCTTGAATGAATGTGTTAAACAAAGTATTAGACATTAATGTGAACAATGTGGATGTTGGACAAGTATTGGATTTGAATGGGTGTACCAAACTATGATGTAATGAATGTCAAACATGTGCCAAACTCAAACGTAGATGATATAGATGTCAGACAAGTGCGAGACTTTATATGCAAGTGATGAATTTGAATGCATGTATTAGGAAAGTACCAAACTTTGATGCAAACAAAGTGGATGCCAAGTGATGATTGGACATGAACGAACACTTCAAACATATTAATACAAATGATGTAATGCTTGATTCGGTATTAGGATGCTTATGAGGTGTCATAGACAAATTTCATTTTGTTTTTTTTTTCTTTTCAAAGAAAACCATAAAATGATTATTTTCTTTAGAGAAAGCAAATTCATGCAAAGCCCTTTTTGTGTCTCAATTATTCACCTTTTTTTTATCCTCTTTTCAAATCCATGAAATCCTGTTCTTTTATTCTTTGAAAAATGATCTCACAATTTATCCTTTCCAGCTTATCTCACCTAGAATCAAATGAGACTCATTTGGCCTAACTTATCAATTAAGTGATTATCACCATCTTGTTATTCCCTTTGAAACATCATTTAATCAACATGCATAACAATGACACATGATTTTTTTTGGAAGACTATTCAAAAAGGATATTTGAACGTGAATTTGTTTTGATGTAGAGAAAATAGAGCAAACGACCCCAAGATATGACAAAAATTGAGAACCTGATGGAAACAAGTGATTGAGCAATTGTCCCAGTTTGATGTCAAATTAATGGAGTGAAAATTGGAAGAATTTGGACTAACTTGGACTTTGAACAAGTGAGACAAATGATTTACATCACTTTAGACTTGAGTGGATAAAATCAAACAGTGACACATATGGGAAGGATCACCCGTATTTAGAATGGTGGAATATGGATGATATAGGCATTGACTTGATTAAACTTGAGACACATGGATCATATGGTTGGAGTGAAAATGTGATGATAGTTGACAACTTGTCCGGGTATAAAAGGAGTACTTTGAGTTGCCCTAATTTATGAAGAAATAGGGAACAAAGTTGGATTAGACAACTATTCCAATTGAAAGTTAAGGTGATGAAATGACAATGAGATCCTTTGCACCAGTGTGAAGTGGTTGTCCCAATTTAGTTTTGAAAGGAAGGGGTAGAGTAGGAGACAATGATGAATGTGATTGCCTTCTTTTCTGACTCAAGGAAATAACATTGATGTATGAATTGATGGAAGAGTAAGACATAAAACAAATGTCTCATTTAATTGGGTAAGGGGAATCAAAGGAAGGCATGACTTGTGATTTGTTCCCAATCTATCCTTTTGAATGATTCTCATAATTATTGAGCATAGTAATCAATGAACACTGATGAATAGAAGATTTTGCACCGGATGTTTGTTTCTCTCCATGATGTAATGGATGTACAAGTCTTACGAGCATTTGTATTGTTTTTTTTTTAGCAATCATTTTAACAATGATAGATGAGTGTCGCCACCGGCCCGAAACGGGCTTTCGGCATTCGCGAAGGATGGTTGGACTCTTTTATTTGTTTAAAAATATGAATTGCTAGAATGACTTATTCTCAAACTGAGACCTCGTCAAACGAGCAATTTTATTAAAAGGCTCACCAATCCATGTTAATCCTAAGCGGGACCCTCCATGGATTAGCGGTTTTCATAAAAAGGAAGGGTTCATGGAGTCGCCACCAATGTTTTACTCAAAACATTGGAAAAAGAAGATTAAGGCAATCGATTCAAAAATCGACTTCGGCCATTACAACCAGAGTCAGGTAAGGGAGTCGGTTACGCGTGGGGAAGGTGTTAGCACCCCACAGCGCCCCTTTCGGGTTCCCTATGACAGATTATTTAAAAATAATAGTGCGAAATTACTAAATTACCCCTATTTATTCTAAGCAATTATAAATTAACTATCTACATGATGACAATTTAAATATGTACACACAGAAAGCGGTAAAAGAAGGGACTTTAAAGAGATAAACCTTTGAAGCGTGCTTTCTTATATATCTTGACAGAAATTGGGAAGCGTTTTGGCGTTCCCTCCCTCTACAAGACCGCTCGCTCCCTCCTATAAAATTTTAACTATGGAAATCCGGAGGATTTCCCTTCGACTAAGTTCGAATCTCCAAGCTAAATGCTCGGAATTCCAGAACTTCATCGGATCGACTCCCAGAGAGATTTCTAGGGCAGAACACTGCTCAAAAACCCCAGAATACTCAAGGAGGGAGTCAAAACTGTGTGCAAAAGTGTAGAATGACGTCCCATTGACGTCATATTTATAGGGATGAGGCTCAATACGGTCTCTGGGGGTCAATACGGTCCACATTGAAATTTTGAACTACAATACGGCCGTATTGAATTCAATACGGCCGTATTGAAGTTCAAAAAACCTCAATACGGCCGTATTGAAGTTCAGTGCAGCCGTATTGAAGTTCAGTGCAGCCGTATTGAATTCAATGCAGCCGTATTGAAGTTCAGAAACTTCAATACGGCCGTATTGAGTTCAGTGCGGCCGTATTGAAGTTCAAAATGTTCAATACGGTCGTACTGAACCTCTGGGAGGCCGTATTGGGCTTCATTCCTCCCACTTTTCTTATTTTAGCTATCCTAAGACCTCTAGACCTATAGAGAACCCTCCTTGGGCCTTCTGGAAGTCCTTCTGGCTGATCTTCCTTCAGTCTTCGAGAGTCTTCAAGCTTTATTTCCGACCCGGACAATTTTAGGGGTCTACAGCTGCCCCCCCTTTACTTAGTCGGACGGCCTTTTGGTGTACCGACTGACAAGTAAAGGAGTTGACCCAATTGTCCGGGTGATGTGCCAACCTTCTGACTTGTAGCGTCTTCCGGTGGAAAATTGTTGAGTAGCCTCTCCAGGTTGTTGCATACCTCGGCGCTTCTGACAACCTCGGTAGCTAAGTTTACCCTCTCCAGGGTCAACTTCACTCGACGCCCGAGCTGGAAGTTGAACACCAACGTGCCTCTGACGACGCTGATGGTTGAGTACTGTCTCTCCAGACCTTGAGTACCGTCTCTCCAGACTTTGAGTACTGTCTCTCCAGACCTTGAGTACTGTCTCTCCAGACCTTGAGTACCGTCTCTCCAGACTTTCTTTGAGTACCGTCTCTCCAGACTTTCTTTGAGTACCGTCTCTCCAGACTTTGTTTGAGTACCGTCTCTCCAGACTTTGTTTGAGTACCGTCTCTCCAGACTTTGTTTGAGTACCGTCTCTCCAGACTTTGTTTGAGTACCGTCTCTGTTGAGAATTCCGTTGAAACACTTTTGTTAATATTTGTAAATTTGTTTAATTCTATCAACGGTCTCAAACACGGCAAGTATACCGGCCGTTCAAGTAGTAAAAATATCGTATCCACAGGGATTAGAAGGTAAAATAAGCATTTAATGACTATTCGTGACTAAAGAATGATTCCAAATTGTAGTTCGTCATGTATATGAATCGAAGAGCATGACTACTGGAATGAAAGCTATAAATAAATAATGGTTTGTGAGTGGAAAAGGGTAGAAATGGTAATGGTTTTGTGAGGTTGTGGGGTCAGATTTCACCAAACGTTACACTAATGAGTCCTTAATCTCTTGTTAAATTCATTGCTTAGTCAACCCATAAGTTTACTCAAACCTAATCCCTTAGAGAAAGAGCCTAGATGCGGATATTGAATATCAATCCCTTGAGTACCCAATATCTACACCCGCATTACGGGCTAGGGTTTAAGACTACTAATGGGTCAAGCTCTATCCCTAGATACAATCACCACTAGGCATATGTTTCAGAACTAGTTTCAAAGGTTATTTTCCAATACCCATGGAACCTTAAATCATGCAAAGGGTGATCAATCCAAAGCAAGCATTAAGAATAGAAACAAACACAACAACGAATAAAACAACATGTATATATATCATTAAAACCGTAAAGATTACAATAGAGTACGTTGGTTACATCTAACCCCACAAAATGGGTGAAACCACTCAACAAAGAGGGCAAATACAAAATAGAGATGGAAGAGGAAGTGAAGAACCGAAGGAAAGATCCGCACACGGACGATCCCAAGCCCTGGGAATCCCTTCCGCAGCTCCTGGAGGCGCCCAATGTGAGAATGGGGGTTTCTCCCCCGAAAATGGCTTCAAATACGAGCTTGGGGAGTCAGATTAGGGTTTCGCGCCCGGCGCATAAGTCTTCGCGCCCGGCGCGGGGCCTTCCAGATACTCTCTGCCTTAGGACAAGCCCGGCGCAATTCACATTACGCCCGGCGCAATGGCTCCCAGAGGTGAGATACTCTGTTTTGCTCGCCTGGCGCGGATCACCTTGCGCCCGGCGCAGAACCTCTTCTCTGCTCCTTAGCTTCTTAGATTTCCAATCCTAAGAGTCTTCAACTTTCCACTCTTCCTCAATACCTGCACAAAAAATGAGGTGGATTAAGGTATTGTTAGATGAATTTGGGTTAGTTATATCTGCACACAAAATGAACCAAAAAGAGAACAATTATATTGCAATGGTTCAAAGGATGAGTGGAATTTGTTCAATAAGTCTCATCCAAAAAGAGGTAAAATTGAGACTTAACAGTCTCTCCAGACCTTGTTTGAGTACCGTCTCTCCAGACCTTGTTTGAGTACCGTCTCTCCAGACCTTGTTTGAGTACCGTCTCTCCAGACCTTGTTTGAGTACCGTCTCTCCAGACTTTGTTTGAGTACCGTCTCTCCAGACCTTGTTTGAGTACCGTCTCTCCAGACCTTGTTTGAGTACCGTCTCTCCAGACCTTGTTTGAGTACCGTCTCTCCAGACCTTGTTTGAGTACCGTCTCTCCAGACTTTGTTTGAGTACCGTCTCTCCAGACTTTGTTTGAGTACCGTCTCTCCAGACTTTCTTTGATTGTCTCTGACGACCTAGGCAACTGAGTTTGCCCTCTCCAGGGTCTGCGTCCGTGTCTTCTGATCACTTCGGCAATGCGAGTTTACCCTCTCCAGGGATCTGAGATGATTTTTTGGTCTCCACAGTCCACTATGCTGCTTCGACGTTTTTCTGATTTTGTGTCACTGAGGGCTGGATAACGCAGGGATCCATCTAGGGGATATGCAGTCATTCATAGGTTCTTGTGCCCCAACTTGCATTTGCATAGTTGGTACCCATGGGGAATTTCTGACTCCTTGGGGTGTAGACACAGATGCTCTTCTTGAATTGAGCGATGCCTTATGTTTGGCTGACGTCCTTTTGACGTAAGTGGAGTATCCCGGTTATCCTTATTCGGGTGTCTCTCTTTGATTTTCTGATTTTGTAGCCTCTGTGTAGGCTATTATCCACTAGGGGTTCTGGATGTTGATTTTGATTTTGTCTCCACAGTCCACGATGCTGCTTTGACGATTGTTTTTGATTTTTGTACCACTGAGGGCTGGATAACGCATGGATCCGTCTAGGGGATGTGCAGTTACTCATAGGTTCTTGTGTCCCAACTTTCCTTTGCATAGTTGGTGCCCATTGAGGAATTTCTGTTTCCCTGGGGTGTAGACACGAAGATGCTCTTTCTGAGATGAGCGGTGCCTTATGATTGGCTGACGTCCTTTCGACGATGGTGGAGTATCCCGGTTATCCTTATTCGGGTGACTTTTTTTGTTTTTCTGGTTTTGTCGCCTCTGTGTAGGCTGTTATCCGCTTGGGGGATTTTGTCATTGATTGTGATTAGCCTCTTCTGTTAGGCAGATCATCTTGACGCTTGATGTTTGGCCAAGAGCCGGATTCCACTTGGGGAATGATTATTGATCTTTTGATTTTTTTCTTTTTTTGTAGGAATGCCTCTTGAGTAGGCGACTGGGGATTTTGGGGATCTTATGTATCCCAGAGTATTATTTAGGAAGCCTCTGCAGGCTTAGCCTCACTCAGCGCTTGAGTCAGAGAGCTATCTTCCACTGAGGAAGTTTTAAGTCCTTTGACTAGATATACTGCTTGGGTGATCGTGCTTCCATTGGGAATTTTGTCGATCTTGCTTTGATAGCTCTCGCTGGGGATTTGTTCTGTGAGCTTGAGTTGGGGTTTCTCTGGGGAGTATTATTTCTGCGAGCCTCTCCAGGCTCAATTATTCTGATGAGAGTATTATTTCGGCAAGCCTCTCCAGGCTCAATTATTCTGAAAGAGTATTATTTCGGCAAGCCTCTCCAGGCTCATTTATTCCGAAGGAGTATTATTTTGGCAAGCCTCTCCAGGCTCAGTTATTCTGTATAATTTGTTGGATTTTCTGTATTTTGCCTTTTTGTTGATTTTGGCTTTTTCTGTGTTTTTGCCTTTTTTGTTGATTTTGGCTTTTTCTGTGTTTTTGCCTTTTTTGTTGATTTCGGCTTTTTCTGTATTTTTTGTTGATTTTGGCTTTTTCTGTATTTTTGCCTTTTTTGTTGGTTTTGGCTTTTTCTGTACAGAAATGTCTAGGAGTATTATTTTGACAAGCCTCTTCAGGCTCAGTTATTCTGAGAGAGTATTATTTCGGCGAGCCTCTCCAGGCTCAATTATTCTGAGAGAGTATTATTTCGGCGAGCCTCTCCAGGCTCAGTTATTCTGCGAGAGTATTATTTCAGCAAGCCTCTCCAGGCTCAGTTATTCTGAGAGAGTATTATTTCAGCAAGCCTCTCCAGGCTTAATTATTCTGAGGAAGTATTTTTTCAGCAAGCCTCTCCAGGCTCAATTATTCTGTACAAACTGAGGAGTATTGTTTGTATCCTTGCCTTTTTTCGTTTTCGGCTTTTGTTGACTGCTGTCATACACAAGCAATTTTCTATTTTTTCTATTTTATGCAATTGCCTCGTGGTAAGGTCTTTAAATGTGCAACTAATGTGTGTGATGCACGCGATGCAAGTTTTTATTTTTGTTCTTTAGAAAAGTGAATGGCTCTCCCTATCCTCTTCTTCTTTGGAGGAGTTTCTGTCATAGACGCGAGGGAGGATTTTTGTGAGCCTTTTATGCAGGAGATTATGGATTTTATAGGAACCCCTCCAATTTTCTTTATTGACCGATTATTAAGGAATTTCATACAATTTTTTTTAGAAATACCAATTTAGAGGCATAATCACATGGTCAAGAGAGAAAAGAAATGAATAGATATTTTATTAATATTCACAAGTGTTTTTACAGAAAGATATACAGAAGGAATTTCTGAAGAATGGCTGGCCAGGGTAGGCTATATACATTTTTGGCTTAAACAATTATATCTGTAATTGTCGCTCTTCCCGTTCCCCTAATCGCTTCGGGTGAGATGCCTGAGCCAGGAGTGTAGATGCTGCAAGACGCTTGCTTCTAGAAGATAATCACTTGAACCGCCTTTCGGTTTTCGATTCAAGTGACCGTTGCTTGCTTTGCTTTTACATCTTATTCTTTTGCCCCTAACTTTTGCCTAGGACGTATCCTAGCGGGGATAATTTTGCCTTTGTTTTGCCTAGTACCCTTGTACTGGCGGGCTTTTTGTTTTGCCCTAACTTTTGCCTAGGATGCCCTTTTTCGGGTTTTCATCCTAGCGGGCTTATGCAAGCAACGTCTTCAAGCATAGTACTTCTTTACCTCGTCAGCGTTGACTGGGTATCGAAGTTCTTTTCCATCCATGTCTGTGAGGATCAATGCTCCTCCTGAGAAGGCTCGTTTTTCCACGTATGGTCCTCCGTGATTTGGGGCATACTTTCCGATTTTGTCCTTTTGAGTTGGTAGCAATTTCTTCATTACCAACTCTCCCTCATGGTAGACTCGAGGGTGGACCTTCTTGTCAAAAGCCTTTTTGGTCTTCCTCTAGTAGGCTTGACCATGGCATATGGCGTTCAGCCATTTTTCTTCAATGAGGTTCAACTGGTCATACCGGCTTTGAACCCATTCTTCCTCGGAAAGTTTTGTTTCCATAATTACCCTTAGAGAAGGTATCTTGACTTCGACGGGTAGAACTGCCTCCATCCCATAGACGAGGGAGAATGGAGTAGCTCCTGTAGATGTGCGTACTGAAGTCCTATAACCATGAAGAGCGAAAGGTAACATCTCGTGCCAGTCTTTAAATGAGGCAACCATCATTTGCTCTATTTTCTTGATGTTCTTATTGGTTGCCTCGACTGCCCCATTCATCTTTGGCCGATATGGGGAAGAGTTGCGGTGTTGGATCTTGAATTCTTGGCACAGTTCTTCCACCATTTTATTATTCAGATTAGATCCATTTTCAGTGATGATTTATTTCTCCATGCTTCCACTAGATTATTCTAAAATCATTTGGGACAAGAGAGAAAAGAAAGGAAAGATATTTTTTGTTCTGAAGTTTGTGTTTTAGAGGGGATGTATTTTTCAAAAATGGTTTTTGTAAGAATGGATGGCCAAGGTAGGCTTATGTGTTTAGGCTTGTTTGATTAAACACTTATGAAGTTAAAAAGTCGTGTTGTGATTCGACAACTTGGATAGCTTCCCTTGAACCTTTCTTTTTGAATTCGGTTCATGGTACTATCATGGATTTATTTTTGTTTTTTGATTGTCCTTATTTTTGCCTAAAACACCCTTTTGTGGTGTTTCAGCGGACTTTTGTTTTTTGTTTATTTTGCAACCCTAATTTTTGCCTAGGTCACCCTTTCGTGGGATTCCTAGCGGGTTCTTTGCTCTTATTTTTGCGCATCCCCCTTTTTGGGTTTTCTGCCGAGCTTCTTTTATTTTAAAGGATTTATTTTTATCCATGATGGCACTTGTCGAGGCCAAGGGAAGGTGCTCCAAGTTGTCACACACACTTCCACATAAAAATGATGTGGGTTTATTATTATTAAGATGATTTTAACCTCATTCATGTTTATTCAAACAGGGTTAAAAATAATGTGGTTTAGAATTTTATTATAAGCAAGAAAAGAAGCAATGAAGAATGATTTTATTATAATCATAGCGGAAACATGTGTCCTTATTTCATCACTGGTATGGGTCCTAATGTTGACCTCTTTTATCTCTCGGCCATGCCCCAAATTTACAATCTCCAATTTCTCTTGACGAGCTTCTTGATCTAGCAATCTTTGCAGATCCGGAGAAATGGTCTTCTCATCACTGTCCAACTCAACCCTTTCACCTTCGGATCCCGGTCAGAGCGAACAATTACAGACATAATTATTTTATTGGTTCTGTTTAGGTTTAGAATTATTAATGTTAATGAGGAAAGAGAGAAAAGAACAAAAAAGAGAGTAATGTGAAAAATGCCTCTTTATTGATATGTATTAAAACTGTACAAAAACCCTTATTTACATGAAAAGGTTCTCATGATCTCGGGTACTGATCATGAGTCCCTAAAAGAGAAATATGAAGGGGCCCTATCGTGGCTTGTTCTTCTCTCTACTCCTGCTTTGGCAGAGGATTCTTGCTCACGTCGAGCGCTGTCGAATCGAAGGTGACCCACCCGGCATCAATAAGGTTTTGGACCTTGTATTTGAGAGCTAGGCATTTCTCTGTTGAATGCCCTGGTGCCCCCGAATGGTATAAACATTTGTCTTGTGGCTTGTACCAATCGGGGTAAGGTGGGTCGATCTTCCTTGGTGGAACATGAGCTAGAAGTTTGGCTTCTACTAGCTTCGGCAGGAGATCGCTATAAGTGGTCGGAAGTTTATCAAACTTCTTCACAGGGGTGAATTGCGATCTTCCTGACTTCGAAGTGGAAGAAGATGAAGAAATGGTTATGGCGTTGACTCCTCCCTCCTTCTTCTTCCCGAAGGTCTTCTTAGCTTCGAATGATTGGGAGGGCTTTGCTAGCTTCCCACTTTTAAGTCCTTGTTCCACTCTCTCCCCAATGGTGATGATGTCCGAGAAGAGTGTCGTTGTGTTCCCTATCATTTTATCGTAATAGGGACCAGTCAACGAGTTGATGAATAAGGACACCGTCTCCTTATCCGACAGCGGGGGCTCTATCTGTGCCGCCAACTCCCTCCATCGTTGGGCGTACGCCTTGAAAGATTCATCATTTTTCTTACTCAAGGCTTGAAGATCTGACCTATCGGGTGTTAGGTCGATGTTGTATTTATAGCGCTTGAGAAAGGCGTCGGCCAACTGCCTCCATGTATGTACTAGATTTCCATCTAGCTGCATATACCAATTGAGTGCGGTTTCAGCCAAGCTCTCTTGAAAGCAATGAATTAAGAGCTTTTCATTGGTAGCATATGCAGCCATTTTGCGACAGTACATGGTGAGATGACTCTTAGGGCAAGTCGATCCCACGTATTTTGGGAAATCTGGCACTTTAAATTTAGGAGGGAATTGGATGTCCCTCACTAAACACATGTCGGCGGCATCTTTAATGTCAAAATCATGCCCCTCCATAGCCCTCAACCGATCCTCTAGGGCGTGGAATTGTTCTTTTGAAACCTCGGGCTCTTTGATTACAATTCCAGCCCCTATAGGTATAGCGTGTGGAGGCTCTTCCTCGTGCTCTTCCTCCTCTCCATGATGGGACTCATGGTCACTGTGGTGTGATCCATGCATATTGTGGTGACGCATGAGCTCCATCATTTGCGCCATCTGTTCTTTGAGCTGAGAGAGCTCGGTTGTGAGCTTCTTATTTTGCTCTTCCAGCGCTTCCATTTTCTTGATTTTCTGCGCGCGCGTGAGGACAGAGAGATGACCAGCCACTTTCTAAAATGAATGTTTATTCTAATTAGCTTATTTATGATATGAATACACTCTTGATGTGAGCTTGATAATCTTTCATCTTTAAGGCGCTGCCTTTTTAAGATGAAAGTTTATCACCCTCCCTAGCCTATGATCTCTCCACAACGGAGAATCTCAATAGTCACGGGTCTCTTTTACTCACATCGAGAGGGTATTAGTGAACCTATAAATGATGATGAGGATGCATGAGGTATTATTGATAATGATGCCTATGCTCCTTACTTTTATTATATTTTTACACATTGGTTTTTCCTCTCATGTCATGACATTTTTATGCATGGGGATTATTCTTTGACCTTATCACGAGGTTATTTATTAATGCACAAACAATTGCACATAAACATTTACACAAACAATTCACTCATCCACGAACAGTCACGAGCGAATCACGAGGTAGGGGTTTCCTGCAGAAAGGTGCATATTCAAGGTGGTTCTAACTGTTCTCACCGGTCTGAGGCCCCCAAGGTGCCCCCATTATAGGGACCCAATTCCTCTCGTCGTAAGTCGATGGAAAGCTCCAACGCACTGTCGGACTCGAGTTCATGGTTATCACCTTGAGTGATGCTTTCCGACAACGGTCTACGGGCACCTATAGACCCATTCGACAACCGGCCGTACTAACATCCACTCCCTATAGCTTACCACTCATGCCCCCGGGTATAGAGGGAACTGTTGTGTGCAAAGGTTTGTGTACAGTTTGTATTTCAAACAATTGCGGAAAATTAAACAAACAACAGTTATTAAAGCCATATAAATAAAGCATGTTATCATACAAGCAAGGGGTAATGAAGTAATTTTAACTATTATTTGTTAAAAATAATCTGTCACTAAATGGGACTGACTCTCGAGGCTTCCCCAGTGGAGTCGCCATCTGTCGCCACCGGCCCGAAACGGGCTTTCGGCATTCGCGAAGGATGGTTGGACTCTTTTATTTGTTTAAAAATATGAATTGCTAGAATGACTTATTCTCAAACTGAGACCTCGTCAAACGAGCAATTTTATTAAAAGGCTCACCAATCCATGTTAATCCTAAGCGGGACCCTCCATGGATTAGCGGTTTTCATAAAAAGGAAGGGTTCATGGAGTCGCCACCAATGTTTTACTCAAAACATTGGAAAAAGAAGATTAAGGCAATCGATTCAAAAATCGACTTCGGCCATTACAACCAGAGTCGGATAAGGGAGTCGGTTACGCGTGGGGAAGGTGTTAGCACCCCACAGCGCCCCTTTCGGGTTCCCTATGACAGATTATTTAAAAATAATAGTGCGAAATTACTAAATTACCCCTATTTATTCTAAGCAATTATAAATTAACTATCTACATGATGACAGTTTAAATATGTACACACAGAAAGCGGTAAAAGAAGGGACTTTAAAGAGATAAACCTTTGAAGCGTGCTTTCTTATATATCTTGACAGAAATTGGGAAGTGTTTTGGCGTTCCCTCCCTCTACAAGACCGCTCGCTCCCTCCTATAAAATTTTAACTATGGAAATCCGGAGGATTTCCCTTCGACTAAGTTCGAATCTCCAAGCTAAATGCTCGGAATTCCAGAACTTCGTCGGATCGACTCCCAGAGAGATTTCTAGGGCAGAACACTGCTCAAAAACCCCAGAATACTCAAGGAGGGAGTCAAAACTGTGTGCAAAAGTGTAGAATGACGTCCCATTGACGTCATATTTATAGGGATGAGGCTCAATACGGTCTCTGGGGGTCAATACGGTCCACATTGAAATTTTGAACTACAATACGGCCGTATTGAATTCAATACGGCCGTATTGAAGTTCAAAAAACCTCAATACGGCCGTATTGAAGTTTAGTGCAGCCGTATTGAAGTTCAGTGCAGCCGTATTGAATTCAATGCAGCCGTATTGAAGTTCAGAAACTTCAATACGGCCGTATTGAGTTCAGTGCGGCCGTATTGAAGTTCAAAATGTTCAATACGGTCGTACTGAACCTCTGGGAGGCCGTATTGGGCTTCATTCCTCCCACTTTTCTTATTTTAGCTATCCTAAGACCTCTAGACCTATAGAGAACCCTCCTTGGGCCTTCTGGAAGTCCTTCTGGCTGATCTTCCTTCAGTCTTCGAGAGTCTTCAAGCTTTATTTCCGACCCGGACAATTTTAGGGGTCTACAATGAGTTCAATTGTTTTGTCTTAAGGCTAAACTTTAAAAAGAAGCAACCAATTTTTGATTTGTATGTATTTTATTGGGTTGTAACACTGGTCGGTGAGATGGATATGAAAGAAAGGTTACAAAGGGGCTCAAATGTGTGTTTGAAGGTTATTTGAAACAAGGATTTTTTGCTATAGTGTTGGCTTCAATACTTTTTCGATTTCTTTTCTTCGCCCCTCTTTTTTCACTCTGTCTTTTGCCTAGGTTTTTCTTTTGGAGTTTGCAGCCTACCAGGTTGCTCTAACTTTTGCCTAGACCGCCTTTTTGAGGTTTTCAGCCTAGCGAGCTCTTCTTTCTTTTATTCATTTTCATTTTTTTTAGACCTTAACTTTTGCCTATGCTTCTCTTTTCGAGTTTTTAGCCTACCAGGTCGCTCTAAATTTTGCCTAAGCTGCCTTTTTAGGTTTTCAGCCTAGTGAGCTTTTTTATTTTTGTTATTATTTTGCATAATATTTCTTGGCTGCATCAGAATTTATTGGGTTCAATAGATCTTCCCGTCCACTTCCCTTTTATGATCTTTTTGAGGTGGTAAAATCTTCTTCAATACCAAATCTTTGTTGAAACTCTTGTGGGTGGACCTTTCTGGCAAAAGCTCCCTTGATCCTTTTTTTGATATAATTGACCATGACACAAGGCATTCAATCCCTTCTCTTCAATTAGGTTCAACTGAGCATAGCGAGCCTGAACCCATTATGCTTCTCCAAGTTTGGTTTCGGCCAATACTCTTAGAGAAGGTATCTCAAACTCAATGCGAATGACTGCTTCCACACCATAAACCAGAGAATACAGAGTTGCCCCAGTAGAAGTGCAAACAAAAATGTGATATCCATGTAAAGCAATAAAGAGCATTTCATGCTAATCCCTGTAGGCGACCACCATCTTCTGAATAATCTTCTTTATATTCTTATTTGCCGTTTCTACTGCCCCATTCATCTTAGGACAATATGGTGAAGGATTGTGATGTTGAATTTTGATGAACTTAACCACCACATTACTTGTCACACTAGCATAAGAAGCTATCTTAACCAATAACATCAAGGATAAAACAATTCCTTCTTTATGCCTTTGGTTCATTTCTCTTCTTTTCCTTTTCCATTGTTTAGATGGTATCATGAACAAATTGAATGAAATGGGAACATTATGTTGCCTCTATTTTCAGGGTGAGCCTTGTTTGAGGTAATTTTTGAGGAAAATTTTCACTTTTAGGCTCAAATTTGGGTGACAAGTGATGGTCATACATCATTTCAAATCTTGACTACTTATTTTTTAAAGGTTAATCCTAAGACAAAACTTAATGAACTCCATGTTACTCTTTTTCTTTTTTATTTTTTCTTTTTTTGTCTGTCCTAACTTTTGCTTAGACCGCCCTTTTGGGTTTTCAGTCTAACAGACTTTACATTTTTCACTCTTTTTTTTTGCTCATAAGACTTGTCTCCATTAAATGTGGTAGTTGGTGGGCCAAATACTCATAAAAATGATAAATTTGTCCCGATAAGAAATCTTCAAATTTTTGCCAAACTTGCTAATTGAGAATCATCCAATAAACTTGACTTTTTATGAGGACAAATTCTTTATTTTTGAAAGAATAATGAGGAAACTATGAGATGTAATGGGACAAAGACAATTTATGACAATGAAGATAACAACACAACTTGTTATGCAAGCTAATGAAATGAATACTTCAAAAGGTTAAAAATGGATTTAAAACCACGTCAATTGACAAGTTAAATGGTCAAAGAACTCATCTTCTCAATTGAGAATTAAATGTAAGTGAGAACAATAATTTCATGTTCTTTCCCATTTTTCTTTGTTTCCTGTTTTTCTTTTTTTTTTCTTTTGAGACATTGCATAAATTTGTTGCTTAACATCCTCTTTAAAAGAAAATAATC
Source organism: Cajanus cajan (assembly GCF_000230855.2). Lineage (NCBI taxonomy): Eukaryota > Viridiplantae > Streptophyta > Magnoliopsida > Fabales > Fabaceae > Cajanus > Cajanus cajan. The sequence continues at coordinate 75,350,435 of NC_138518.1, forward strand.
AAATTAGATAGTTGTTATTTTATTTTTTAAAAATGACATGAATGAGCAATCAATTAGACCTTTATTTTACTATGAAATGCATGTATAAAAGAAAAATGTTGGAGTGAAGAATTTGAAATGAATTTTTTTTTTGTTTTTCTTTTTATTTTTTTTGTTTTTTTGTTTTTTAGAGAAACAAATGCATTTGATTCGCGATGATGAAATGAGAATGAATGCAATTATGGAGAATGATAAGAAAAGACGATGGATATGTTGATGAATATACCTAACATGATTACTTAATCTAAATAATGCTTATGCGTGAATGTCATGAGGGATTATGAAAATATTGAATGTTATGAGATACATTTTAGACTAAATGCTTAAATGAAATAATGATCTTACTTTGAATTATGCAAAAGAGAACTTTATTCATTTTCTTTAAGAAACAAAAATGTTAATGATGATGACAGTTGCAATCTTTTAAAGTTGTATGAATGATTTTATAGAATACTATTTTTTATGCAAAGATGTAAAATGTATATCATGAATAAATTACGAAATGTAGATGGATGCATGCATGCATGAATAATTTTTTTTTGTGATGAGTGTTATATTGAAGAGGCGTGAGATATGATAAAAGTTAAAAGATAAATGTATGATGTGTATTATGGAATAGAATAAAAATTTCTCTTTTTTTTTTGCGTCATTCGAACGTAAAGGTAGAATATTGCTCCTGTGATACTTAATAAGGGCATCCTTAAGTTGAAAACTCTATGGACTACTAACACGTGTTCCTCTCAAAAGGGTGGGACTTTAGTTCTAAAATAGGTTCCTAGAGTCAATAACCCTTCTTAGGATATTAGTCACAATAATAGGTAAACTATTAGAGGTGATAATACCCTTGAAAGGATCAAACTCTAAGTGAGGCCTTCGTAATAACCAAACAAGATGTTCATCAAGAAAGTTACTACTACTCAACCTCTTACTACCCTAAGTTGCACTCAAGTCCGGGCATAGGACCCCACTCATAAACGTGTGTGAAATTGTGTAAGTGAAGTGTGTAAAGGGAGCAACCTTATACTATCAAATCTACAAAACATAGCACATATGATAAAAAAACAAAATTCTAAAAACACATATTTATATAATTCATGCAAATAAGACAAACAACAAATAAGAGACATAAACAATAATAATAATAATAAAATAAAATAAAACTGAGACAAACATTTTTTAAAAGTTATTAATTAGTTTAACTAATTATTATAGGCTTGACTCTCAAAAATATCCCCAGTGGAGTCGCCATCTGTAGCAACCTCGGTCGCGACGGGACGGAAAAAAATAAATTGAAAAAGAGGAGTCGCCACCAATGTTATTTTTTACGGAAAAACATTGGAAAAACCATAAAATAGAAAATAGTCTACGAAAACCAAATTTTTGAGTTCGGGAGTCGATTACGTATGAGGAAGGTATTAGCACCTCACAACGTTCGTCCTAAGACGATTACCTTTAATTAATTAAACTAATTATTTATAATTTATAAAATATTTATCTCACTAAAATTATCAAATATATTTTATTTAACTAATTTAAATTATGCGTTGAAAAAAAGGTTAAAATTATTATTGTTATATAAAAAGGAGGATAATATATTTTTTATTTTTTGTCTCGACAAGATTTAGTTCTTGCTCCTACGTATCTTCATGTATAATGAAGAATCAGAGTCACGTAGTTCTTTAGTAGAAAATATTTGTGTGTTCATATTTTTAATTAAATTTTATTTTTGTTAAATATAGGATTATTGAACTGTTTCAGCTCATTCACCTAAAAATATAAAATTGACTAAGGTGTACACCAAAGTCAATTCAATAAAATTTTAATTATAATTATTGCTAGAGATGTTATGATGTTAAAAAAATTTCTTGGTTGAACATTTTTGTTTTTGGAGGAAAAACTTAAAGATAAGCTGTCACAACTTGTACTTTAAATTCAAAGGTTAAAAAGATGTCACATCTAATTAACCATTCCTCCAATAAAAATTTTGATACAATAATTTCAGATATTTACATTAAATATTGTAACACTATATTTTGATATTTAATCACATTTTGAATATAAATAAGAACTAATAGCAGATATTACTAATATAAAAAAAATAAAAAAATAAAAAAATAAAAAGAAATAAATTTAATATACTCACAATTCTTCGCTACAGAAGTGGGTCTCCTTCTCTGGATTCCCTCTGGTCCAAGGTGGAGATGTGTGTGGGAAGGGTGTGTGTAGGTAGGGTGTGTGTGGGTAGGGTGTGTGTAGGTTTTGGGAAGGGGAAGGGCGCTATTTATAGACTTTCTGGAGGGACCGGAACGACCCGTTCTAAATGCAGAACGACCCGTTCTGGGGTGGCAATTTTACTCACAACGGCTACTTTCGGAACGGCCGTTCCAGTTTGGGAACGGTCCATTCCGGGGTAAAAAATTTAGGTATTTTGGCAGTTCCAGAACGGCCGTTCTGGGCTAAAAATTATAGGCCTTTTTTAAAGGTTGGAACGGCCCGTTCCAATTTTTGGGAACAGCCCGTTCTGGGCTAGGATTTATTAGTCTTTTTGGATGGTTGGAACGGCCCGTTCCAGTTTGGGAACGACCCGTTCCGGGCTAGAAATTGTAGTTGTTTTTGGAGGGTTGGAACAGCCCGTTCCAGTTTTGGAACATCCCGTTCTGGACTAGAAATTTTGGGGCTTTTTGGAATGTTGGAACGGCCCGTTCCAGTTTTGGAACGGCCCGTTCTGGACTTCTGAAATCATATGAAAATTACTAAATTACCCCCATAAAAATATAAAAAAAATGAGGTGTTACATTTGGCTTCTATATTTTTGTCTTTTTTATTCTTTTTTGAATATACCTTTTTTTCTATTTTTTTAAACAAAAATTGACATTTCCCGGACGAAATTGGGTTACTACACTAGATGTAGCGATTGACGATGTATTTCGTTTTGGATTGGATGTTTTTGATACACTCTAACTCTAGTTGGATTGAGGCTTTGTATATTTTTATATTCTAGACCCTATAATTATATACTTGCTCTTTCTACCTAGTGTTTCCGGTGTTCAGTACGTTGTGTAGGACCTGTCGGGTCGTTACATATAGTGTCACATGATATATATTGTTGAAACTCATTTAAAATTGATATTAAAATTGTGTATGAGCATATGTCAAAAAAAAGTTATACATACATATATTATATCTATATACTTTTTGTATGCCACTTTGTGTAATATTTCTTGTAGTGATTGTCTAATCTGTTTTGTAAACACATCTTTTTGTAAGTTAATACATGACAACGAACCCAAAAATAGGATGCATTAAATTGTTACATAAACAATATCGAAACAATTTATCTTGGTATGACTGATAAAATTTGTCTATAGTCTCCACCAAAGACAATAATCTTTCCTCTAAAGATTGACGTATTTTTATGATCTACTTTCATGATGTCCATTAGAGTTTTATCGATAACTATTTCAAAGGAAAATAGTATCCAAAACTTCATTTTAGGTGTGGAAATTTAGATCATTTTATAAAATAAAACAAGAACATTTGGGAAATTTTATTTATTATTTATTGAAAGCAAATATTTTTATTATTTAAAATAAATTTTATCAATTTTGAAAAGAGAGAAAATCAAGAAAAGTAATTTTTTTAATTAGGATAAAAGTTAATTTTAGTCCCCTTAAAAGTAACCTTTACTTATTTAACTTGTCAAGATCCCTTGCTCGTTGTAATATATCAAGAAAATAATTACATAATTCTATAGAAAAATGTGTTAAGAATTTATATTTTTATTTAAATTTTTTAATTTAAAAGAATTTTACAATAACCAAACAAACTAAAATGGTTATTGCTAAAAAAAATTTAATTAAGACTTTCACAATAACCAAATAATAAAAGATGTCCAAAATTGTTATTACCATACCTTTTATTTTTTAATTAAAACTTTTACAATAATTAAATAAGAAACACATGTGTATAATGGTGGGTGTTGAGATAATATACACATATTATATACTCAAAATATGTTATGGTAATTTTTATATGAGTTAATCACCTATACATTGTCAGTGTAAAGTTTTTTTATATTGGTAATCAATTATATCTTTTAATTATGTTATGTCATTATAAACACATTTACTTTTAATAGTGACATGGCACAATTAAAAGATATAATTAGTTGTCAGTGTAAAATAATTTTACACTAACAATATGTAGGTGATTAACTCTTTTTATTTTGATAGATAAAAAAAAATACATCTAGAATGATTACATGTCACATAATAAATTTCATATTCCTGAGACCCAATTAATGAATAGACATTGATTAATAAGAAGAAAAAGTAATTAAAAAACTCGAAAGGAAAATAGGGAACAACCTATAAAGATTTTGCAATGAAAAAAGAAATGAGTTTTACTCTCGTTTGAAATTCTTTTTTAAATTTGTTCTTCGTATTTCTATTTAACTCGCATGTGTTCTCCTTTCTTTTATTTATCTATTCTTTAATAAACATAGTATTAATAGGTCAATAATTGGAGATATATAGTACTTTGAAAGTGATAGGATTAATAGGTTAGACAACTTTCAACGGCAACGCAACCTTTATCATAAATTGAGAAGGCTACCACTGCATGAATCGGTGAGCTTTTCCAAAAATAGAATGAAAAAAAAAAAAAAAGATAATCCTTCAACCAATTATTTTCAAAAGGGAATGTGAAACAGTAAAAGTCGTTCAAAGTGTTCCATTCTAAGGTCAAGCAGCCATAAAAAGATTTTGAACACGCCCTAATAATGTTTGGATGAAAAATTTAAATGAAGTAACTTATTTATTTAAAAAAATTTAAATTTTTTGAGATAAAATATTTTGTTTGGATGAAAAATTTATAAGGAATTTGAAATTCAAGTATTTGTAAAATTTCTTGAAATAATAGAATTTCAAATTCTCCCAGAAGAGTAAGAACTTGAAATTTTTCATATTTTTTTTCTTCTTATTTCACTTATATATTTTATCTTATTTCTTATCTCTTCATGATTTTAATTATTGAATATTCAAAAATATATTTAAAATTATTAATATTATATAATATTAATTTTTAAAATTATTAAATATTTAAAAATTAGCTAATATGGGATTAATGTGGCTTTCCTTGTATCTTTCTCTTTTTTTCTTCTCTTGTTGACATTTTAGTATAAAATATATATATATATATATATATATATATATATATATATTATATTAAATCAATTTTATCATGGTAGAGTCAAATTATCATATCCAACTTAACAATTTAAAATTTGATAAATTTAAATTGACTTATCCAAACAAAATATTTTAAGAATGATAGAAATTGAAATCAAAGTAATTCAAATACCAAAAATTTAAAATTCAATTTTTCGTGGAAACACACCATAATTGTTTGGCAAGAGATAACTAATTAACCCTCTTTTCTTTTCTGGTTCCGGGATTTTTGCTTTTCAATTGTAGCAACTATGTACTCTCATTTTGTAAACTATAATGATACACTTATAATAATTTATATAATATTCTTTTTTCATATTTATCATTTCCTATTGTTAATAAATAATATAAAGAGATAAATATATATATATATATATATATATATATATCATACTATTTTTATTGAAATTAATCCTTGTATTTATTTTGATACCATTTTTTTATATTTAAATTCAAAACAAATGTAAAATAACTTTAAACAAATTAATAATTTTATTATAATATTTCTGTGTGTATATATATAAATTTTAAATAATTGTATGATTTTATACATCAATCAATCAATTATAATATAATAAAATATATTATTCAATTATTTATATTTAAATTATTTATTTAAAAATATTAAAATAAATAAATAAATAAGAAGATGGGGGCCCTCCACTTTCGGCATATAATTAAGTCGCGGCATTGCATGTGCAGAGAATATATGTTCTTTCTATTTAGAGAGGATATATTTTTGTTAAACTAAACTGTGTTTCGAGGGATGGATGCAGTTGTATAATTGTAATATTGCATCAACTTGAATCTTAGTTTCATGCAAAGTTGTGGGGAGTGAAGTGGTGGATATGGTTTGTTTTCATCCACGTGAATCATGGCATGACAATGACTTATCATGATGTTCATAATTCATAAGCATAACAAATATGGTACTCTTGTCTCACACTCTGGTTCTGGCTCGTTCATTCATTACTAATGGCCTCGTCGCAAAATTATTGCCCATGTCGGCAACTTATCTTATCACTTTCAAGTGAGAGGTTGGGCAATGCCATTGTGGAATCTCCAACGCCCAATTTTCATTGGGTTTTATGGCTTTTTAACATAAGCTCTTAAGTATTTGTCAAATAAGTTAGCTTATACTTAAAATAAATAATAGTAAATTTCAAGCGTGTGGTTCAGCGGTAGGGGTTGATCCAAGCTTAAGCAAGGTCGGGGTTTAAATCTTAGGGCCAGCTATCCTACCTTTGGAGATCTTGTAGCTAGTTATTCTACCCTTTGAGATGTCTCTAACGTAGCGAGGAGATTAGTCACTGCTATCGGCTCTGGATACTCTAGGGACGAACAAAAAAAAAATAATAGTCAAATAATTATAATCATTTAATAGTCATATAAGATTTTAAATTTCAAACTTTTGTGTGGTGATTGTAATTTTAATGAATAAAAAAGTAAATTATTGTCTAATGTATGTTAAATAGAAATTAAGAAAAAACTTCAATTGAAATCAATTTTTAGAGAAATTAAATAAAAATAACTTCAATTAAAATTAAAGATTTTGTTTAAGTAAATTTTTTTATAAGCACTTATAAGGAGAAAATAAAAAATAAAATAAAATAAACTTTTCTTAATTAAAAAACTTTTACAAACTATCTTATTCAATTTTCTCAAAACTTTCATTCATTGAAATGATCTCATTTTCAAGTTTTATGACTTTTTAAAATGTGAACCCACTTAAATTGATTATAGTACATAGATAATATCTCGTGATTTAATTAGTAGGGTCCAAGCCTTATTGTTTTCGAATTCCCACCAACAAATTGCTAGTTCAATGAATAGACCATCCTCTTAAAAATGGGGATAGATTGAATTTTCAATTGATATTCGATCAATACTCAACAAAATAAATTAGATTTAAAATACATATTTATATTTAAATAAAAAAATATATTTGAAAATTTAAAATCGATTTGAAACCGGTTTTAAAATTGATTTTTTGGTTTAAAATCAATTTTTAATAAAAAAATTAATTTTAGTAGGGTCCGAACACTATTGTCTTGAAGTTTCCACCATCAAATCAAATCGCTAATTCTATGAATAGATTTAAAATGCATATTTATATTTAAATAAGAAAATAATTTGTAAATTTATAAAATAAAATAAAAAATATCAATAAATTTAATACTTTTAATTAAACTGACTAATTCTTAAATATCATGAAAATTGATTATTGAATTCTTAAACAGGTTACAAATATGGATCGAATAAAAAAATAAATTTTCTAGATAGTTTTATAAAGGGGTTCAATGTAATTATGGATATATTTAGTAAATTTGGATTTTTTTTCATCATTTTTAGGAATTCTACTTATTAATAATAGTGAACGATTATGAATCTCACTTCTAAGATATTACTTTCGATTGTTAAAAGAAATAAATAAATAAATAAATAATGAAGATTAATAACTATAATTCAAATAATTTTAATTAAAAATGTCAAATTTAAGTTTTATTATAACAATACCTATATATAACTAAGTGATTTAAGTAATAAATATATTAATAAAAAATTTAATTTAAGGAATAATTTTTTTACTAATAAGTATGAGATAAATTGTCAATAAATCAATCAATTCATTCAATTGCATGGAGAATGAACAATCTCTCATTCATACACTGTGTAATAAAATATAGGTACACAATTTAATAATACCAATTTATTAACATAAAAATCGAGCAATAGTATTTGTTTTCCTCCAAATTCTAAGACTTAGTAAATAAAATGATGTTTTACATGTTCTTACTTGTCAATTTTCAAAGTTATATCGTTAAAGTCACTATTCAAAATATTGTCCACTTTGATGTTTAATTGTTTATTGAACCATCAAAATTTTATCTTAGAAAGACACGTTAATAATTTTTAAAAAATTATATAAATTATTAGTCATTTTATTACAAAAAATTATCAATAAATTTAATACTTTTTAATTAAACTAATTAATTATTAAATGTTATGGAAAATGGATATTCTTAAATAGGTTACAAATATGGATCGAATAAAAAAATCAATTCCCTATATAGGTTTATAAAGGGATCCAGTGCAATTATGAATATGTTTAGTAAATTTGGATTTTTTTTGTCATCCTTAAGACTTCTACGTCATTAATAATAGGGAACAATTATGGACCTCACTTTTGAGATATTACTTTTGATTGTTATAAGGAATAAATAAATAATTAATGTAAAATTTAAATTTTATTATAAAAATATCTATATATAACTAAGTGGTTTAAGTAATAATTATATTAATAAAAAAATAATTTAAGGAATAATTTTTCTACTAATAAGTATGACATAAATTGTCAATAAATCAATCAATTCATTCACTTGCATGAAGAATGAACAATCTCTCATTCATACACTTCGTAATAAATTATAGGTACACAATTTAATAATTCCAATTTATTAACATAAAAAGCAAGAGGTAGTATTTTTTCCCCTCCAAATTCTAAGATCTTAGTAAATAAAATGATGTTGTACATGTTCTTACTTGTAAATTTTCAATTATATCGTTGGAGTCACTATTCAAAATATTGTCCACTTTGATATTTATTGAATCATCACAATTTTATCTTAAAAGACACCTTATAAATTATTAATCATTTTATTATAAAAAATTATCAAAATTTTAATACTTTTAATTAAACTAATTATTTCTTAAACGTCATGGAAAATGATGTTGGATTCTTAAACAAGTTTCAAATATGGATCGAATAAAAAAATCAATTCCCTAGATAGGTTATAAAGGGATTTGGTGTAGTTATGGATATGTTTAATAAATCTGGATTTTTTACATCTTCCTTAGGGCTTATGCGCTATTAATAATAGTGAACGATTATGGACCTCACTTCTAAGATATTACTTTCAGTTGTTATAAGAAATAAATAAACCATTAATGAAGAGTAATAAATATAATTTTAATTAAAAATGTCAAATTTGAATTTTATTATAAAAATATCTGTATATAACTAAGTTGTTTAAGTAATAATTATATTAATAAAAAATTAATTTAAGAAATAGTTTTTCTACTAATAAGTATGACATAAATTATTAATAAATCAATCAATTCATTCACTTGTGTGAAGAATGAGCAATCTCTCATTCATACACTTCGAAATAAATTATAGGTACACAATTTAACAATGTCAATTTATTACCATAAAAAGCAAGAGGTAGTATTCTTTTCCCCTCCAAATTCTAAGATCTTAGTAAATAAAATGATGTTTTACATGTTGTTGTAAATTTTCAAAGTTATATTGTTAGAGTCACTATTCTAAATATTTTCCACTTTAATGTTTATTGAACCGTTACAATTTTATCTTAAAAGGACACTTAATAATTTTTTTAAAAAAATATATCAATTATTAGTCATTTTATCATAAAAAAATATCAATAAATTTAATACTTTTAATTAAACTAATTAATTCTTAAATGTTGTGGAAAATGGATATTGGATTCTTAAACAGGTTATAAATATGAATCGAATAAAAAAATTAATTCCCTATATAGGTTTAGAAAGGGATCGAGTGCAGTCATCGATAGGTTAAGAAAATTTGGATTTTTTTGGTTATCCTTAGGGCTTCTACGTTATTAATAATAGTGAACGACTATGGACCACACTTCTAAGATATTACTTTCGATTATTATAAGAAATAAATAAACAATTAATGAAGATTAATAAATATAATTTAAATAATTTTAATTGAAAATGTCAAATCTGTATTTTATTATAAAAATATCTATATGTAACTAAGTTGTGTGAGTAATAATTATATTAATAAAAAAAATTAATTTAAGGAATAATTTTTCTACTAGTAAGTATGACATAAATTGTCAATAAATGAATCAATTCATTCACTTGCTTGAAGAATGAGCAATCTCTCATTCATACACTTCGTAATAAATTATAGGTACACAATTTAACAATGCCAATTTATTAACATAAAAAGCAAGAGGTAGTATTTTTTCCCCTCCAAATTCTAAGATCTTAGTAAATAAAATGATGATTTACATGTTCTTAGTTGTAAAATTTCAAAATTATATCGTTGGAGTCACTATTCAAAATACTGTCCACTTTGATATTTATTGAACCATCACAATTTTATCTTAAGAGGACACCTTAATAATTTTTAAAAAATTATATGAATTATTGGTCATTTTATTATAAAAATGTTATCAATAAATTTAATACTTTTAATTAAACTAATTAATTCTTAAATGTCATGAAAAAATGTATATTGGATTCTTAAACAGGTTATAAATATGAATCAAATAAAAAAATCAATTCGCTAGATAGGTTTATAAAGGGACCGAGTGCAGTTATAGATATATTTAATAAATTTAGATTTTTTCCATTATCCTTAGGACTTCTACGGTTAATAATAGTGAACGATTATAGACCTCACTTCTAAGATATTACTTTCGGTTGTTATAAGAAATAAATAAATAATTGATGAAGATTAATAAACAATTTTTATAATTTTAATAAAAATGTCAAATTTAAATTCTATTATAAAGATATCTATATACAACTAAGTGGTTTAAGTAATAATTATATTGATAAAAAAAATGAATTTAAAAAATAATTTTTCCACTAAAAAGTTTGACATAAATTGTCAATAAATCAATCAATTAACTAACTTGCATGAAGAATGATCAATCTTTCATTCATACACTTCGTAATAAGTTATGAGTACACAATTTAACAATACCAATTTATTAATATAAAAATCGCGAGGTAGTATTTTTTTGCTTCAAATTCTAAGATGTTGATAAGTAAATATAACGATGTTTTATATGTTCTTGTAAATTTTCAAAGTTATTTAGTATAGCTAGAGTCATTATTCAAAATATTGTTCACTTTGATATCTATTGAACCATCACAATTTTATCTTAAAAAGAGTTAATATTGCATACGAGAATATATATAACAATTTGAAATCAATTGTTGATAAGCGGGAGGAAAAGTGACCTTAAAGATTCATTTAAATCAAAATAAAGCAAACTATAATATTCAAAAAAAAAAGAAAAAAAAAGAAAAAAAGAGAGGAGAATAGTGTAATTCTTAATATAAGAGAAATGCAGTGACTATGTTGAAGCACTAATGATGTTGTATATTTGATTGTATTGAATGTGTTGGATTAGTGATAGTGCATAGTATAACTTGTATTATCATATATTATTGTAGGCCCACAGTCTTGTCTTATAGTGTGCTTATATTAATCTTCGGCAAACATATAAAGTGGATACTTAGCCATTTTATTAGAAATTACATACAATCGTATTTTAGTCATCTTATTCCATATTTTATGCTCCCATGATCCCCTAGTTAAGATATTTGTAATTAATCACATCACATTTTGGACCAATAAAAGTTAACATGTTAACTGGAAGAAGGAAATTGTGAATAAAGCTCGAAGGAATTTGTTATTAAGATTATGCAAGTACAGAATAGATATCAAGACAAGATGATAAATGCTGCCTTCAAAATCATGAAACTTTCACTAGCTATAATGAAATTCCCTGTATAATAACAAACACTCATTCAAGTAATTTTTGTAGATGGTACTTCCAATAGCTGTATGTAATAAATTGAAACCCCTAGGCCCTAGTATGATGAATAATGACTAAACAAACACTCGCAAAGCAATTAGCATGGAATATGATACTTGGATAGCATACAACTTGACAAACCGGGGACCAAAATACAAGAAATTTTGGAGGAAAACCACCATGATGGCATAGGACAGAAGCATATGGAAACTATTGAAGAAAGCAATACTAAGGACAAAATAAAGAAAAAAAGTCATTTGGATGACTCAGAAGTTACAACAGCTTACATACAGAATTCAAGATTGGCTAACATATAAAACAGGGACCAGTCCTGCCATCTTGCCATCCCTGCCAGGTCGTTTCTTCTTAACCTGCACCCAAAAGTAGGCAATCAACAACTGATTATCTTATGCATAATTAAAAACATGAGGAATCCATGTAAATTCTAGTTATCTAAATCTCTGCTTACGTAAAACCAGCCATCTACTTCGTACTCGATCTCAACTTCTTCTCCGGCGGTTAAACTCAACTGTCAGGAAAAACAATGAAATTAATTAATGTTTACACCTAAATTAGCCTGCCTCTAAATAATACATCAACAAAGTGAACACAATAGACCGAAAGGCCCAGTCCAAAGAAATATTGAATATGCATAAAATCGATCAAAGCTAAAATCAACGTTTTCAAAAACCAGACTAGTCATTGAATAGTGAAATATACAAAGATTTATGGTTCATCAGTGTGACTGTAGTTGAATTGGTGATAATTAAATATATTTTAATAATAATTGTGAGAAGATGAAAGTTTTGGAGTGAAATGGAAAACAAGAGATGAGAAAAAAAAATTGTGAGTAGTAGCAAGTTTTCATTTGCAATAAAAAGGTAATGTGCAGTTATTTAATGGAAGTTTCCATATGAAAGATAATATGGTCCCATTAAAAATGAAGACCCAAAGCAGTTGAGGAAAAAAGTATATACTTTATCTATTGTTTTGTTATAGATATAGATGTTGAGTAATAAGCTAAAATAAAATTAAACAGTGTAAATTTTAAATTAGCATAAAATGACAATGTAGGCTTGAAAGATCATATTAAAAAAATAAACAATAAAAGGGCTAAATAATAGTCATCAACAAATGGACTTCACTTTTAATATTACTAGCCTTTTTCTTTGAGTGTTGTGTATTTTTGTTTTTCAGGTCGAGATCTACACGCATGCAAGCATTGCATTGTACAGCTGCAGTTCAAATTCTTGCCGCCGTAGGGGAACTTCAGTCTCTATTACCCATACTAGAAGTTGATTTCTAATTTCTAACATTACTAAACCTTTTTCTTTATGTTTGTGTTGTTCTTGATTTCAAGTCACAATGGTTGTCTCAAAAGTCTTTAGATTAAATAAAAAATTTAAGATCAAAAAATTAAAGAGAAGGAACAATTTGGGTTTTCTGGCAATGGTTCAACTGGTTTTGCATAGATTTTTTTATTCAATTTTTTGGATTGTTTAGACTGCTGACCTAACCTACCTAATCAATCACAAATGTTCCAGTTAAAATGGCCAGTCTGATGGTTTTTTCATCTATGGTCAAAATTTTAAATCAACTTACTTCATCATCTCCTCCTGCTGTGAAGTCGTAAAGTGCACTTCCAAATTGAGGATTTCCAGATGAAACTCGTTCATCATCTTGAGACTCAAAACTGTGCGATCCATTCCCTGCTAGGGGGTTCTCAAACGACTCATATCTTTGCATGACAGAGGATGAGTATGACGGAGGCTCTTCTCTTATCTGAAAAGACTTCGAGATTTAATATCAAAACTATATTACAACTTTACAAGAATAAAATGAAAATAAAACAGCAGGCAAAGAGATCTTACCGGAGAACCAAGACCCTCATATATAGAGGGACCACTACCTCTTGCTGGTGCCTTATCCTGCAATAGATAATTTAGATTTCCTTAAGTAATTTCATATGCAAAAGAAGTTGACAGTGACAAAGTTATGGCTCAATAAAAAGTGAATGAATATGTGATGACATATCTTCAAGGTAAGGTGATTAAATTAAGAACTCTTTGATGCAAAATTATTGTTAGAATATTTACAAAATATCACAGTGGGGGCAAACGATGCATAGTAAATTAGGATAGTTCAAAATCCCAAAATTTCTTCCTGCCATGTTACTTTATTATATATTCTCAGGATTCCTGTCACTCCCTTCAGTTTACTCTGTTTAGGTGTTGAACTCATGCTTTGATCCATTTCGGCTTCCACTATGCTGTTAAAATTGTTTGGCTACTAGTTGTCCCTATTCTAGTGATTGCATCTACTTACTGCCTCTGGACTTGTTTGGTGACCCAAAGTCACTCTCCTTGCCGACAACTTTAGTTTCAATTTCATTTTTTGGACCTCCCAAAACATTTTGGCTGTTTGAAGCTACCGAATGTTGTTTGGAGAAGTTTGGTCCTTGCTATGGTTGATTGCTAACCAAGAAATTTCCATAAGGCTAATGATCATTCTGGATATCTCTGGCATCTCTAGTACATCTTTGAGTTGTATTCCAAGCATGTATTATGGAGCTAGCTTTATTTGTGCTATTTTCATCTTTTATCCAGGGGTTTGTTTGTGATATGTTTAAAGCTTTTAAGCTTCAGCCTAAGTACTAAAATATCTACAAAACATCTTAAGGGAGAGAATGACTTACAATAAATTAACATAATTTATGTGATTCTAGCGATGATTATGCTGCACAATTTTCAGGATCTTATCTTTTTAAGAACCTTATCTTAATCTTTTTTAATTTGAATTAAGAGTTAAGTATTAGTATAAACGGGACTACAAAGTAGTATTTTGTATCACATCACTATATGATAATATAGCAATTTATTACCATATTAGAGTTTATATTATTTCTTTTTCTCCTTCCCTGCCTAAACCCCATAGTAATTCCAACAATTATATTACAAATTATGGGGTAAAAAGGCAGTTTTTACCACCCTAAAATATCACTTGAGTTGCAGTTTCAACCCTTGAATACCAATTTAAGCATAATACACCCTAAATTAATACTTTTATAATTTTCCCTTTCCATCCAAGTTAATAGTTAATTTAACAGTTACATTGCATATGGAGTTCACATGATTTTTGACTAAAACCATATCTAAAAGACAATAAATTCCTTTATCAAATTTTGCCTCCAAACAGGGTATATTGATGACAGTTGACAAGCACGTAAACATGAAAAAGTTGTGTTAATGAGTTACATGTTAATCTAGTTGGTTCGTTAGATTAGTAATGCAAAAAGGGGTCACGTCAACATAGCAATCTGGAATCTTATTTAAAACTGCAAACCAATTATAAATGGAAATGAAATTTGTTCATCCAAAACTCTTGAAGTGGCTGAAATCTCCAAGCCAAGTATACAAGTATATTTCCATATTTTCATCTGTGGGAACTGGTGCAAGGAAACTTTTTAGTGTTTTAAAAGCTTCTCGTATTTTCTTAAAATAATTGAAAAAGAAAATCTAATGAAACCATCAGATCAATCCATTGTGGTTCTTGATACAATATAATGCAATGAATTTTTCAAAGGGGTTTCTTAACAAAAATGAACAATGTATCCTAGCGAAATTCAAATGTATAACATAAGGAACAACATTTGTGAGCCACATGCAACCTCACCATTTCTGACGAGGGAATGAATAAAGGCACACTTAAAGCAACTCAGTTAGTGACAAACATGTGCAAGGTAACAAGAAGGTAAACAAACTCTGGTATGGAAACTTTCATTGATAAAGAACTTTTTTGGTCTTTTAACATTTTTCTACTAAAGATGTGCCCAACTGAACATCTGCACTTGACTCCATTAATATTTCCTATTAAATAATAAATTGTGTTAAATTTGGGTGCATTATTCTTAAGTTGATGTGTGGGTGGAAAGTGCAACTAAAGTAATATTTTACTACAGATAAAAAAAAAGTAACATTTTATGGCATAAAGTGCTTTTTACCCCAAATTATGTGATTTCACCCTCCCACCATACCTTGTATCTTCACCCACTAGCAACAACTTGAAGATAAACCTATACAGAAAGATGACAATTATACCAGTCCCTAAAGAGAAAAAAATGAGGTCTGAAGGCCAATTGCCTACACATAAACATTGATTTCATGATCCTGATGATGAAGTCCATTTCTTAAATTGTTTTCACGTATAAAAAAAAAATACAATTCCCTGTGTACCTGCAGCCTGATTTTAGAATATTTTGGGAAGTTTGTAATCTCTAATCCAGGAACAATGTAATTGTAAGTTATTTTTCTAACTCACTAAACTTAACCGTTCAATTCCCACATCTAATTAGAATGCTATGCAGTGTATCAGTCCTCTCATGGCTTAAAAAATACGCATAAAATATCAAATATAAAAGGCTACAAATAGCATAAAATTAGAAGCATGGTACATGTTGCAATACAAATCATAATATTTGGTACCGTAGTTTGTGATGGCCGTGAACTAAACAGTGAAGGGTAGCTCATTCCACCAAAGTGGGATGATATCGAAGTTTCAACTGATCCTGTTGAATCTGGAGATGATGATCCTGACTTTGCATCATCTTCCTATTATTGCAAGGAATGGATTTGAGTGATACGAACCATAAAATTTAAGACCCAATGCATCTTACATAAAAAGGATCTGGCTTGATCCTTACCTCTAGCTCAGAAGATTCTAGAAGTGTTTTTGCCCACATATCATCATAGCTAACTGAAGGCCTAGAGATCATATTCTCTTCATCAACTTCTGGGGCATCTGTTCCAGCACCAGCCAGAAATTCATTTACCTAAATCCAAAGAAGAAAAGCATATTCAATTCAAAGTCAACTTAGTTTCAAATCTCAAGGAATATTAGCTTTACATTTTGCAAACACACATATTGCTAACCTCCACACATTCATGTGAAAGTTAGCATCATCTACATTTGATTTGGACTTGTTGGACATTCCCCCATCAATTAGTGGTACAGTCAATATAGTGTATATAGTGAGGGACAATCCTCACCTTATAAGTCGATCTTGTAGGATTAAGTGAAACTCAAATCCACTTTCATAGTATTAGAGCATCCTAGATCAATTTAAAAATGGTAACCTACTATTTATACACGCACAAAGTCCAATAATGTTAGACATGAGGAGGTGTATTTGGCAAAAATTCAAGACTCACATATCCTAGATCATTTAAAAGGGCCACCCACCAAGGGGTGTATTAGGAGAAACTCAGTGTTTACAAACCCATTTTTTCTTTGTTAAAAAATTTGAACAAATTGGGTAAAATGTCTATTTGAATTCTTAATGCTTCGACCTTTTCAATCAATACCCACGGCAGTATTCCAAAACATGAATTCTGTTACATGACTTATATCACAATTCACAATAGCATGAAAATCCGCAATTTGTATCTCTTATATCACCAAATGGAAAAGCTAATAGTTCGGGTTAAGATAATTCTATAAGATATAGTTTAGATATACTAGTTTATCCTCTCCTAATTTCTAGTTTAGTTTCCTTAGTCAGTTTTATCTAAATCCCTAAACTTTAGGGATTGATTATGTATTATGCCTATTTATTTTATTGTATCCATCAATTCAATAACATGAAAATTATTCAGATTCAAGTTGGTACCAGAGCATTCTGGTCCTGGTTTGGAAACCTTAACCCAGCCGCCACCAAGGCATCTAGGGTTTTTCGAATTTTGTCAGCGGTTGTCGGAGTTGACGCCGCCTGAGTGTTCAGAGGTCGCCGATCGGCCTTTCCGTCGCGAGCCGCCTCCAGAACGGTGTCTCACGCGCGGTTTTTGTCAGAAAAGCTCGCCGGCGCGTGGGGTTCAAGCGCCGCCCTCCAAGCCTCCGTTTGCGACGCCGTTTGCACTGTTGGACTCGCCGGCCCTCCCTCTTCTTGTTTTAATCCACTATTCTAACATGGTATCAGAGCCATTTAGATCCACTTTAAATGGGTCACCCACCATTGATGCATGTGCCATAGGCATGAGGGGGTGTATTGGGAAAAAACCCAAGTCCCACCTATCCTAGATCATTAAAAAGGGTCACCCACCATTTATCCACGTACCAAGCCCAATAGTGCTGGACGTGAGGAGGTGTATTGGGAAAAACCCAAGTCCTACATCGACTAGAGATTAGGCAATTGAATAGTATATAAGTGGAAAGCAACCCTCACCTTACAAGCCGGTTTTGTAGGGTTGAGTTAGGCTTAATCCACTATTCTAACAGTTTGGTTGTTGCTTGGATTTTTGTGGTTGTTTGGGTGCTGCCACGGAATTTCGAGACTGTTTGGTTGCTGTCTCGGAGGTCTTTCGGGATTGTTTGGAGGTGTTCTTTTTGTTGTTCTTCTCCTTTTTCTCTTCATGGCAGAGATTTCCAAGAATGGCACACCCTCTTCTTTTATCCCTAGTTCAACTGACCGTGGAAGTCGAGGGCGTGGTCAAGGTTGTGTTCGTGGTAAAGGGGGTAGAGGAAACCTCCATTGTACCTACTGCCAAAGAGATGGGCATACACGAGACAAGTGTTATTCCTTGCATGGCTTTCCGAGAAAGACAGCTAAAGTGGCTCAATCTCCGACTTCGGCTCTAGAAGTCAAGATTGAACCCAAGAGCAATCATCCAATCACATTATCTGCCGATGATTACAAAGAGTATCTTCAACTAAAGGCGACTAAACAGGCCCCTTCCTCCATCACTGTTGCTCATACTGGTAATTCTACAATTTGTCTCTCTCATTCTACGTCTATTGGACCTTGGGTTTTGGACTCCGGTGCTTCTGATCACCTAACTGGTAATGTCTCCCTTTTCCGTAACCTATCATCACCTAAAACTCCACATCATATCACTCTTGCAGATGGGTCAAAAGTCCAAGCCACTGGTATTGGTCAAATATCACCTCTTCCATCACTACCATTAAAATCTGTTTTACTAGTTCCTGGATGTCCCTTTAATTTGATTTCTATAAGTAAGTTGACTCGGTCACTAAACTGTGTCATAACCTTCACTTCTGATTCTTTCTTGATACAGGACCGGAGTATGGGACAGACGATTGGAGCCGGATCTGAATCACATGGTCTCTACTACCTTCAGCCTTCTACCTCTACCATATGTGCATCTATTGAGTCTCCTGGTTTAATCCACCGTTGCCTGGGTCATCCAAACTTGAATAAATTAAAGAAAATGGTACCTCATCTCTCACGGTTAGAGTCTTTAGAGTGTGAGTCGTGTCAATTAGGAAAGCATGTTAGAGCTTCTTTTCCTAATAGTGTTAATACTCGAGCTATGTCTCCTTTTGATGTTATTCATTCTGATGTTTGGGTCCTAATCGTCTTCCTTCTCTTTTGGGGCATAGGTATTACGTCACCTTTATTGATGATTTTTCTAGATGTACTTGGATATTTTTGATGAAAAATCGTTCTGAATTATTCAATATTTTCCTAAGTTTCTATTCGGAGATCAAAACTCAATTTGGCAAAGTAATTCGGATTTTACGAAGCGATAATGTTAAAGAATATTTTTCATATTGCTTCAAATCATTTATGGCTTCTCATGGCATTCTACATCAATCTAGTTGCCCTCATACACCTCAACAAAATGGTATAGCTGAGCGAAAACATAGACATATTGTGGACACTGCTCGTACTCTTTTATTGAATGCCAATGCACCCCCAAAGTTGTGGGGCGATGCTGTCCTCACTGCAGGGTATCTAATAAATTGAATGCCATCGTCTGTCTTGAATGATCAAGTACCTCATTCCCTATTATACCCATTGGAACCCCTTTACTCTGTTCATCCTTGTGTCTTTGGTTGTACTTGTTTTGTCCATGATCTTTTCTCAGGACGTGATAAGTTGTCTGCTCGGGCCATCAAATGTATGTTCTTAAGATACTCCCGTATCCAAAAGGGGTACCGTTGTTACTCTCCTGCTACGCATCGATTTTACACCAATGCAGATGTCACTTTCTTTGAAGATACACCATATTTTATTGCCACAGATGTCTCTCCGGTTGACTCAGATCTCCTCTCTCAGGTATTGCCTATTCCTCATTTTGATCATAGTGTGCCTCCTACCACACCTGCTACTTTAGAGGCACCAGATCCTCCCACACTACCAGGATCTGAAAATCCTCTACACCGATTTGGGATAACCTATGAGCGTCGACCACATACTGTTGTTCCTCCCAATGATTCTACAATTGAGCCGTGTGATTCTACTCCTGCTTCAGTCTCCTCACCTACTCCGGCCCCACCTACCTCAGTTGACTTGCCCATTGCTCTTCGTAAAGGTAGTCGTTCTACTTGTAATCCTCATCCTATTTATAACTTTCTTTCATATCATCGTTTGTCTCCTACCTATTATGCTTTTGTCTCTGCTATTTCCTCTATTACCATTCCCAAGACAGTACAGGAGGCCTTAACCCATCCAGGATGGCGACAAGCAATGATTGATGAGATGACAGCTTTAGACTCCAACCACACTTGGGTACTTGTCCCACCTCCACCTGGAAAATCTGTTGTTCGTTGTCGGTGGGTATTTAATGTTAAAGTGGGCCCTGATGGACAAGTGGATAGATTGAAAGCTCGTCTTGTGGCTAAAGGATACACGCAAGTATATGGTTTGGATTACAGCGACACTTTCTCTCCAGTTGCAAAGATGGCCTCAGTTCGTCTCTTCCTAGCCATGGCTGCTATGAGGCATTGGCCTTTGTTTCAATTAAACATCAAAAATGCCTTCTTACATGGTGATTTGGAGGAGGAGATTTATATGGATCAACCTCCCGGGTTTGTTGCTAAAGGGGGGTCTGGTCTTGTATGTAAATTACAAAAGTCCTTGTATGGCCTCAAACAATCACCTCGTGCTTGGTTTGGTCAGTTTAGCAAAGTTATACAGGAATTTAGAATGATCCGCTGCGAGGCAGACCACTGTCTTCTTTAGACGCTCATTGACACATAGATTTATCTATCTTGTTGTTTATGTAGATGATATTGTGATTACAGGTGATGATCAGGAGGGCATCAAGGCTCTGAAGCAACATTTATTTAAACACTTTCAAACTAAGGATTTAGGTCCCCTACGTTATTTCCTTGGGATTGAGGTCGCTTAGTCAAAGTCCGGTATTGCTATTTCTCAGAGAAAATATGCCCTTAATATTCTAGAAGAGACCGGAATTACAGATTGTAAGCCAGTTGACACTCCCATGGATCCCAATGTGAAGCTTATGCCTAATCAGGAGGAGCCTTATCCTGACCCATGGAGATATCGGAGATTAGTGGGAAAATTAAATTATCTCACCATGACCAGACCTGATATATCTTTTCCTGTGAGTGTTGTAAGTCAGTTTCTTAACTCTCCCTGTGAGAGTCATTGGCTTGCAGTTGTTTGAATCCTTAGATACATCAAAAGATCTCCAGGAAAAGGACTTGTTTACAATGATAGAGGACATACAAACATTGTTGGATATTCAGATGCAGATTGGGCAGGTGATGCAAGTGATAGACGATCAACATCAGGCTATTGTGTCTTCATGGGTGGTAATCTTGTCTCATGGAAGAGTAAAAAGCAAAGGGTTGTTGCACGATCAGGTACAGAAGCAGAATATCATGCTATGGCTCACACCACATGTGAGCTCTTGTGGCTAAAATTCTTAATTCAAGAGTTGCAGTTTTGCAAGGTTGGTCATATGGAACTAGTTTGTGATAACCAGTCAGCCTTATACCTCTCCTCTAATCCAGTTTTTCATGAGAGAACAAAGCATATAGAGGTTGACTGCCATTTCATCAGAGAAAAGATCCTCTCCGGTATCATCAAGACCTCCTCAGTTTGCTCCAAGGATCAACTTGCAGATATCTTTACTAAATCTTTACGAGGTCCTAGGATAACATATATATGTAACAAGCTAGATGCATATGATATATATGCTCCAGCTTGAGGGGGAGTGTTAAGATAATTCTATAAGATATAGTTTAGATATACTAGTTTATCCTCTCCTAATTTCTAGTTTAGTTTCCTTAGTCAGTTTTATCTAAATCCCTAAACTTTAGGGATTGATTATGTTTTATGCCTATTTATTTTATTGTATCCATCAATTCAATAACATGAAAATTATTCAGATTCAAGTGTTCGATTATAACAAAAATGTAAAGGCTGGTTGATAATCACCACTCAATAATTTGCAGTTTGCTAGTCTGGCATCCCTCTTTACAAATAAGAAAATTTAAGAGTCAAGTAATAAAAGAGTTTCTAATTTTCAAATACAAATATCAGAAAAGGTAATTTTCCTTAGGCAGTGCATGGGAACATGATCATGAAAGAAAATTAGGAAAAGGAGAATGTGGTTGTCGTAACTAAAAATATTAAAAATATTTAAATTTTAAAAAGTAAAAAGACAATATTGTCCATTATATCAAGTTATTTTAACAAAAAGAGACGAGTTTTAGTCCAAAATACAATATGAAGCACGCTAATCTCCCGAGGAAGGTGAGGAGGCTAGCAATGTGTGTGCTAACTGTTAAAAGACAAGATCAATTGACACCAAGTGTCCAAACTTGATAAGATGACACCTCTAATAACATTTTACCGATGTTAGATTTTATCAGACCAACCATTTTATTTGTGAGAAAATGAGAAAAGAAACCTTTTGAATGTGCTTGAGTATGTTTTTCATTCAGTAAATTGATCTATTTATAACAAAAACAGTTCCAAAGATAATAAGTAACTATATTTTCAAGAGAACAATTAAAACATCAGAACTTCCTAAGATACATTAAATCAGCTAAACACTAAGCTACTCCAAAGGGTAATAACCATTAAATGCTCGTGTCCAACAATATTAAGAAATTTAGAGTAGATTAAGTTTACAAAATTTCTTATAATTTAAAAACTAAAGGGTTTTTTAATGCATCACTTTATTTTAACTCATTATTTTGCACTTACGCGAATTAATAACTTTATGTAGAATTTGAAATTAACCAATCCAACTGTTCAATCATTTAATATTATCTTGCTGAACGTGTATATAATGTTTCACATAATTTCGACATTTTCTGGTATGTTATCTAACAGTAAACATCTAGTTAAATTTTAAATAATTTATTATCCGTCAAAATAAACTAATACAATGAAATATCAAGTTGTTTTTAATTTACATAAATTTTATAAACTTAATTGATTTTATAAAAACTTTCAATTCAAAGGTTTAATTAGTTGATTTCATATTTTGCAGAAACACACACACACATATATATATATATATATATGTGTGTGTGTGTGTGTGAAGGATTGTAAAATAGATAAAAAGAAATAAATTATCTAACTTATACCCTATTCATTGCTGGCGCGTTGTTTCCCCATAAGCCATCATCACCGAGGTTTGCTGCCCAAGCATTTACTAGGTCTTCATCAAGTGTATCAGGCTCGGCGGGTGGCGGTTGGGATTCATAGACTAGTTCAGATATACCAGTGGCAACAGCTGGATCACTCAAACCAGTAGATGCACTAATATTGTGCCGCGTACGATAGATGTCAATGAGTTTGGCACTGTCAAAAAATTTAGAAGAAAATCATATTCAGAGAATAACACCAATAACACAGCCACAACAAATAAATGTTTCATTATTTAACCAAAACATTATGATTAAATTATGAAAGGAACCGCATAGATGTGTCATCTATACTACCATTACTATAGAAAAGGGGTCTCCTTCACTTTTGCCTCTCCTTTTAACAAAATATTTTTTGCTTAAAATATAACAATGACAAGTATCAAAATAAATATTTGATAGAGTAACATGTTTTATATCCTAATTAAACTAAATTAAACATGGGATCTATAGAAATATACAGAAACTATGTGTATGCATCCCACGTGCTGATTTATTTGTTGCTCAAGGGAAGTTTTTAGGACTAGTTTGTTGTCTCAAAAAATCCGTGTAAGTCTTAAATAATCAAGACTTGGAGTTTGTCACTTCCTACTCCTAGTTTAGGACTAGTTTGGTAGATTTAGTATTGCAGTTCAACAGCTTGGTAAGACAGAGTGAATCTAACCTAACCCTTTAGTTTTTTATTGTTATTTACCCACAAAATGTAGTACTTAGTTGTGTATGTTGATGACATGGTTATTACTGGCAGTAATCATCATGGTGTTGCACAAGTATCTTTGTCACCATTTTCAAACAAAAAGATATTGGCAAACTTTAATACTCCATGGGAATATCGGTGGCACAATCCAAGAATGGTATTGTGATTTCCCAAACAAGGTATGCAATGGATATCTTTGAGGAGGCAAGGTTGATGGGTGCTAAATTTGTGGTCACTCATATAGATCCTAATGCCAAATTTCTGCCAAGTCAAGTCATTTTCAAATCTAAAAGGGTACAGAAGACTGGTGGAAAAACAGAACTATCTCATTGTTACTTGACCAGATCTCCTTTGTAGTCAGCGCAATAAGTCAGTTTATTGTCTCACCTTGTGTAGGACTATGGAATGTATGTGGTATTTTGCATCCCAAAATATATTACAGGAGCTTTGGGAAAAGGTCTCCTGTATGAAGAAAAATGCCATACATGATTGTGGGATACTGAAATGCAGATTGGGCCGGCTCTCCTACTTACAAGATCCACTCTAACGTTGGCGATAATTTGATTTCTTGGAAAAGCGTTGATGCAAAATCAAGTGCAAAATCTGAATATCAAGTCATGGCTTCAGCCACGTGTGAACCTAATTTTCTTAGAAATATGAAATTGGGCCTAACTCAATCCCACAAAATCGACTTGTAAGATGAAGGATGTCCCTTACTTATATATTCTATCTTGGTCTTATCTATAATTGATATGGGACTTAGGTTTTTGCCAATAATCTAACTCAAACAACTACTCAAAGAATAGATTTAGGGAGTGTGCACAAATGATACTCATTTGTGACAATCAGGCAACCTTGTATATTGCGTCAAATCAAGTGTTTCATCAGAAGACCAAACACATTGAGATAGTGTTAGACATCAGGAACCACAGGAGATAAAGAGAAGCTTAAGAGTGTATTATAGGAAGAAGGGTACAAATAGGAATTAAACCTATTTGATCCTTTGACCTATTAGTTAGGTTCACGGTTATAATTAGTTAGTTTTCAGCTTTCTTTAAATAGGTCCTCTGTTAGGGTGAGAGGAGAATGGATTGCTATTGTTAGTCACCAACTAGACAGATCCCAGTGTGAACGGGGTAGTCTCCTTTGTGTAATCATTTTTCTAAAGATTCAATAAACTTAGGGACAAATAATGCCCTTTTCCTTTCGGTCATTTCTGAGAACCTAACAGATAGATTGTCATTTCATTAGGAAGAAGGTTTTATCTAGAAACATTACCACTAATTTCACCAATTCAAGTGAGATTAATTGGAAGATGTTCTCACCAAGATTGAGAGAAATTAGAAACCCATAAAGATCAGATTTATTTTCAAACATGCCAAAGCTTATGACTAAGATACAAATATGCTAAGGTTATAACTTATACAAATGCCTAATGAACTTGAGGACAAAGCTTTAAATAAAGATAAAAAATCAGAACCACAAAGTATATGAACATTCAAAAACCAAAACAAAGTTTCTTAGCCCATTTTCAAAAGTTATCCTTCCAACACACTCCCTTGTATGCAGAAGAGCCTCCTTGTTAGAATAATGCTTTTAGTGTATTAGGAATGGGTGCACAGGCTTTTATTATGAGCCTGCTGTATTGTATTATTTTTCCTTGGTTTATTAGACTGTTACCTTTCTGTTACAGTTCAGTTACAACTGAACACTAGTATTTTCCCTCCCCTTATATACTCTTGTATCAGTGTAATTCAGATCCATTCAATAATATAGTCTTTTCCATCTCAACTTTCTTCTCTCCTTTACACTGAAATCCAATACTCCCTAGTCTCTTTAGATACAACATGAGTAATATGCAAAATTAGCTCAAATACAGAATGTACTTCAACTTCAATAAATTAGTACCTTATTGGACCCAAAGGTAGATACTTTGTTCTAGGAACATAACAAAACAATGAAACTAGATCTAGCAGCCTTTCATGGGTTTCATATAGTTTCTTCAGTTCATCATCAGTCCATTCTTTCTTAGCATTGTCATGATTGCGTATTTCCCTATTCATAAGCAGTTCATGAGAATTAGTAATCAGGTTCATCAAATTTGAAGCAAGCACAAAATTAGGATCTGGCTCTCACTTGATCAAATCATCTTGTGCTCTATACATCTCATCCAGAACCTTTATCATAGGACTTAATAAAACTCCAAGGCCTGTACCACTTGCTCCTTGATCTTCTCCATTACTAAGATGCATATCAGACAACTGTGACTGCAGACCACCTTGCGACAAAGTATGCAGAAACTCATAAATCTGTAACCTGAAAGGTTCACCGGATCTAATTGCCATCGTTGTAAGAGCCTGAGCAGCAATAATTCGGATCTGTATGTCCATTTAACAGAGAATATTTAAGTTAAACAGCTAGAACAAATAACCATATGGTAAAAATATGCACTAATAGGCTGAATCAGACAAAAACTTTGGCGAGGCCAACTAGCACTACTGTATACTAATAAAGCATATCATTGCTCTCATAGTGCAATGTAATGCAATTTAAAAAATCAATTCAAATTTTGAAATGGAGGTAATAAACAACTAACAAGTAAAGAAAGGGAAACCACCCAAATGGGTAATATATACCTCCCAGCTGCCATTGAATGCACACCTTTGGAGCCTTGTCAAGGCACCAGCTAGAGTAGGATTACGAGAACTAGCAGCAGCCACCATTTTATCAGCATCTAACATCATCAGTGCAGTACCAGGCGGGGTAGCAGATTCCCAGGCATATTCAGAAGCAGCATAATTCGCATTTTCCCCAAGAAACCATACCTAAAAGCACAAGTTGTAAGAAAAAAAAAGGGAAACTTAATTTGACATTTTATTGAGTTGCAGAAGACAAAGAATGAGTAAGGTCTTCTGAGTAAACAGCAATACTTACTGCAGCTTGGACTAGTCTTTGTAACGCAAGAGCAGACTTTGGGTCAGACGCAGAAACCTTGTCCACTGAAGTAATACCAAGCATTGACCCTGGCTGCGGGGGTGGTAGATCAAGTACAATTGTGACTGCTTCTAAAGCTTTATGTTTCCCATCAGGACCAGCACCAACAAGACAAGTCTGAAAACAGACTATTCATTTAGTCAATCACCCTTTTAAGTCAGAAATCATCAAGGAAACTGAAAAATGATCAAATGAACTGGGTATCTGCGTGCATGCATCATTGCATCTATGTAAAGTGGATGCTTCGCAAATCTTATGGTTTGTATTTCTCTCTACTCATCATCATTTGACCACTGCATTATAAACAGACGTGTACCAAACACACATCAATTAGAAAAAACTTTCAAGGTAAACTGACCTTCCAAAGAAGTTGTAACACATCAGCATCAACCTTTCCTGGAACTTTGGTAGCAAATATTCTCGCAATTTCAAGAAGAGTAACAGCCATATCTGGAGAAGCCTTCAAAGTAAAATTGAAATAACTATTAAGCAAACTTATGCTTTCCAGTATGCATGAATACAAAAGCACATACATCCATTGCTTGCATTAAGTTATACAAAGTTTCTAAGGAAGACTGGTAACAAGATATTGTTGTCTCATCAGAAAAACACATTTTTAAATCTCACTGACATCTAGCTCGTACCCCTCATTTAAAGCACCATGGCTTTAATTTTTTTGCAGTGCATGGGGGGAAATGCACAAAGACAACAATATTTGAACATATTTCAACAAATGATAACTTATTAACTTACAGAATAAAATATACTAATAAATTATTAAAAGAAAATGAGTGTTAGATATAAAACCATTAATGATCATTTCACCAAACAATTTAAGCTTTTAGGAGAGTTGGTCTTTGACACAATATTAAAGCCTCCATGACCAAGTGATCAAGAGTTCAACCTTTGCTTCTCCAGTCTTTTAAAATAAACTTAAATTACTGCAAGAAGTAACACATTGTCCATGCTTCAGGTTCAAAAACATGAAGGGGTCATGCAAGGTATAAAACCATCCTTAAGCCTTTATTTAACAGATTAAAATGTTAACATAGATGGTCTTTGACAGCCAGCTAATCAATCTATATTATTAGCAAAGATATTGCTAAAATTCAACCAAATTGATTGTTCATTTTCAGGTAATGCTTTGTTTAACAAATCTAACTGTGCAGTCTGTGCTTAACCCTAATATATCATTCTGCAAGAGAAAGTCCATTTACCTTAAAACGAGCATGCAAAGTGAGTAGAACATCATTCAATAGTGCTGCTGGCCAAGTTGGATCAGAAAGTTCTGATGCAATTATAGATTCTAGTTCATCAAATGAATCAATTGGACCTTGCATCCAGATTAATGCCTTGATCACCATCGCTCGAACATAAACACATTCGCAGGCAACTGTTGTCCGTACCACTTCCATTAATGAAGCCAACATACCCACAACGGTATCTCTTCCAGCAGTTCCATTAGATACTGAAGAAGTTCTTCGGATGCCTATGTCAAAGTATCGATTAAGTATATAATAAGATAATAATTCAACATAAATGGTAAGACAACCCATTCATCTATTATATGCATCAACCAAATCAGTATGTAACACTACGGATTTATATGCATGCTAGAAGATACCAAAATAAAACATCAGCAGTATAAATCACAATGCTGTAGAAGTATTAAAGAAAAATATTGTCAAGCATAAATGCCTCAATGAAGTTGTTGACTATAATTATTTATTAGCATTTATTATTCCTTTTTTATTGTAATTATTAGCTTTCCTAGTTACCATAATTAAGACAATGATTTAGGTTTTCCTAGTTACAGTAATTTGGACAATGATCTAGACTTTCCTAGTTAACATAATTATAGGATCAATTAGGATTTAATGTTTCCTTTTTTACCTATACTTTTATATAAACAATGAACATAGACATGTGAACATCAATGGAGAATATTCTTTCTATTCAAGTTGGTATCGGAATCTATCCTTGATCTGTTATTAGGCCACTCATATATGCATACACTCTACATTTCTATTCCCAAGTGTGAGGTGATGGTGTTATTCGGTCACCTGCATTTGTCCATACTCCAAGTGATCAGTCTTGGGCATGAAGGGTGTGTTGAGATCTGACATCAACTAGAGATATAATCAATGTAGTCCTTACAAGGCTTGAACAGTTCTCACTTTACAAGTTGGCTTTATGGGGTTCAGTAAGGGTTAGGCCCTAAGCCCAAATTCTAAGAGAAATCATGTGGATGGGGAGATCCCTATTAGATTTGATGTATAGAAAGCAACCAAGCCCAAAATCATTGAAGGAAGAGTTGTTACTCAGCAATGAAAACACACAGTTTAATCTCCATCGTGCAGTACAACTACAGACACAAGCAGCCTAATCAAGTGAATACATTATACAAAACTATACCAATCTCTATGTCTTAGTTTCTACAAAAGTAATCAGAACCAACGACTATAACATCATTAGAAATCTAAAAATGCAATCTGAAAAGAATAGCTCAACCAAAGGAACAACAAAAGCAACCAGAAGGGAAGATCATGAAGATAATAGCTTATTAGAACCTAGGAAAAATATTACGATTGTCAAGGATCAACTCTCCTAAAAGCTTCAGTGGTTTTGTTAAGGCCCAAGATTGGTTTTGTATCTCTTAACAGTGATATAATTATTTAATATTAAGGAACCTTTGTAACTATATGTATCTATAATAATAATAAAAAGGCCAAAAGCCTTGTTTACAATGCTTTGCAACATTGCAACATTAAACACATAAAATAAACATTACTTTCGGGATGTGTGCTTTCATCTGAATCATTATAATCTGAAGCATCAGCAAATGTATTGACATGTGCTCCGTCTTCAACATCCTGTATGCCCAAAGCAAAGGCAGCAGCCCGACTTTTCCCCATCTCCTGTACAACTCTAGCTGCTGCATGAAGCACGGGTCTAGAAAAGCTACGGAAAGAACTCTCTAACCTGAACAGGAGTAAATAATACATGATGTGCATTGTGATTAGACTGTTTCTACTACACCCGAGTCAATGACTTGATGGTCATCAAGACAAAATAGACATGCATGCAGAAATACATAAATGTTTTTTTGAACCTTCTCATTACAAGTTTTATAAGAAGCTGAGGACGTTTCGTCTTCTGTGATTTATCTTTAGAACTTTCCTTTGATGATGCATCTGGCAACTTGAGAATTTCCCTGGTCAAACGATACCACCCAGCTGCACGCTCCTCAGTCCTAGAGCATGCAAACATAATAAGATTACATCCCACCCAATCACAATTCATAACACTGAAGGTTAACGTAGTATTTGTGTGGAATTTGTATAATGTAGCCAATCAAAGTTAAAAAATATGATAAGGAGGGCATAAAGACTATTATTATAAGACATAAATTGCACCTCTCAGTGTTATCGTATTTTCCTAGTACGCACAAAATCGCCTCAAAACATACTCTTTCACTGGGATCCAACAGAAGCTGATAGAGCACTGAATTGAACTGAGATCTAATATCTGGTCTCTCTGTACATGCACACAAAATAGAAATTAAATCATAGCAAATTTCCCAAGGATCAATTTTCATCAAACAACATCTTTTTAATACACCAACCATCTAAAGCCCTAGCCCTTGATACTGTAGAGCATAACCTTGCTAGAGAAACTCTAGCAAGAACATCATGCAAATGGAGAATATCTTGTAAAGCCCCTGCATAGACCAAATAACCATCACCAAACAATCTAATTGTTGTGAAACAGCATAAAGATAGCAAGTTATTAAAATCCGCAAAGCCTTATTTCTTACAGATGAAGCAAGAAGATAGCAGAAAAACTCAGTAATTAAAGTACGCAGAAGTTTTTCACATGAATTTTGATACTATGGTTTATTTTTTACCTAATGTAAAGTGCAGTTCCTCTCCATATACACGCAAAAATTATGAGACAGATGTTAAGTAATATAAAGGCCCATATGATTTGCTTAAAAAATAAAATATTAAATAATACAAATAGATAACTGTTATATATTTGATTTAAAAATAGATCATGGGACAACAGAAATCAGATGAAACGGACAGGACAAAATCTCAATTTTTTGTTACATGATAAACCATGGGACAATTTTTTGTCCCAAATGCAAAATACTCAAAAGACTAAAATCCCATTTTTGCCCCTCGCCGCTTTTTTCCCTCTCCCCTACCTCTCCCACCCCTCACTCTCTCATTTAATAACTGTATTACAAACACCCCAATCCTCACAAATCATCTTCAATAAACCCCAAACACCAGTTTTTATTAATATGTCAAAAAAATATAACTAATTTTAAAATTATTGTTTTCACCTAGTTGAACGTGATTTGTGAAGATTGTACAGAAGTTTATTACAATACGCATATATATAATATATATTGTATTATATATTTATATATTGTATTACAATATGTATACATAATATATTTATATATTGTATTATATACTTACAATATATATTTATTGAGAAAAATCCAAGTCTTACATAGATTACAGATTGATAGATCTCAACTGGGTATTAAGAAAGATTTGAAAGAAACGAAAGATTGTTGTAAAATTGTTCTTGAACCCTTGTTGGTCAATGCAAACCAGAAGGAAAGAATACAATGATAAAGGGCAAATTCGAGAGTGCCTATCTCTCTAGAATTATTCCACTATTTTCCTACCTACTTCTATGATTCTCTCATATTTATACAATTTAACTGCCTCCACAGAACAGCTATCAGTTAGTTAACATAATAACTAATTGTCCCCCCTTTTCCTCCTAACATAGACCCTCTTAACTATGGGCCCCCTATCACAGATAAAGCATTTAAAGAGTGTATATGTGGGGGACAACCCTCACCTTACAAGCCGATTTTGTAGGATTGAATTAGACCTATAATTCACATTCTAAGATAGTATCAGAACTACAAATTAGTGTTCATACACCGGTCATCTACTGTGGCAATCAAAGTACCATTGCCTTGAGTTACAATCCTATTCTACACTCCAGAAGAGAGCATATGGAATTGGATATATTCTTTGTGCATGAAAAGGTTCTTAACAAGTCACTAGTTGTCTCTTATGTTCTTGCTCAAGCTCAAGTTGTTGATATCCTCACTAAGCCTCTTGCAAAGAGATAAGGCAAGACAAGACTCAACTGAAACTTTACTTAAGAGACAACTAATGACTTGTTAAGAACCTTTTCAAGCACAAAGAATATACCCAATTCCATATACTTTGTTAAGACACCTTTGTTAGAATCTCACCTCCCAACCACATTTTTTTATCCACAAGACTCAAAATCGAAACTTTACTTAAGAGATTTAAGTCTAGTTTCACTTGGACCAACAACATGTTGGTATGTATATAATATATATTACAATATGAATTGTATCAAGATAATTAATAATTAATATTAAAAAGAGTGTTATAGTAAATTTCACATTATTTGGCTTGTGTTACCCATTGTCCATCAAACAAAGCACAGATAAAAAGTTCTCATGTCGTTTAAGCATTTGTCCTTTGTTGTTTTCCTCGTGGTGTACCTTAATGTATATGAAAAGCACCCATAGTTTTGACATATTTTACTGATTTAAAATTGGTTCTTAGTCATTAAATGGTTTTTTTACTGAATAAAGATGTCACTTCAATGTCATAATCAGACAAACACAACAAAAGGAAGGAAACAGGAAACGAAGAAGATCCAATAATACCTCCAGGCTGCACATGCTTTCCTGCATAAGAATGTCCAGGAAGCATTAGATTAAGGGAATTTAGGAGAAATTTGCTTCTAACACTATATTACAAAATAATATGTGAAGATACACCATTCTAATGGAAAATTATTATGAAAATGTGCATTGTTACCTAAGGCCATTGCGACAGCATAAGGATCCCTTGTAGCTATTTCAGAAACAATTTCCAGTGCATGCCTCACAGCAACTGGATCAGCAAATGATATCCTGTAGTCAACTCTGTTTAGTTTTGAGAACTATGGACCAGAACGCAACTAATCATAAATTATGCAAAGTTAATGCCAGCTCCAGAAAAGCAAGAAGTAAAAAATTGCTCCAAGAGAGGCCATGAACTATTTTTTATATAAGTTTTGGTTCTAGGAGTAACTTACCCTTGTACAGCATAATGCAGAAATGCTGGATTTCCAGGATCAAGAGGGAGTCTTCTCAGAGCACTTAAGGCAGCATATTGTAGATTGCTTCGGATAATAGACTATGATCAAGCATATAATAACATGTCAGAGATGTAATATAATATCATTCAAGTGTATTCGCCTAATAACTATCAAGTAACAGAGAATTGTGACGAGAGAATTGAGAGAGAGAGAAGAAGAGAGGTTAGGCGGAAGCAGTTTAGCAGAGAAAGTAATTATATTTTCACTAACTGATCAACATTACATCTTGTCTATTTATATGTATCTATAGCTTCAAAGGAAGCTATAGATACATTGACCTGTTGAACAGGTAACCAGAACAGAAAACAGAAAATTAACAAACAGGTAGCAAACTAATACAAGGATAAAAATAATACAATACGAAGGAGTAAAGATATACTCCAATAATAACTTAAGCTTTTGGGATTATTGGTTGATGACATGGTATCGAATTCTCTATGACCAAGAGGTCCAGAGTTCAATTTTCTACCATCATTTTTCTAATAAATAGTTGAATATCAGAACTAGGTATGTGGCCCTGTAAATTATCCACAGTACAAGCCCAATAGTCTCTAGCCTGAGTGAGTGTATTAACGATGTAACATAAAATAGCACAGACAATTCAAAATAGCACAGTAGTGTTGTGTCATATCTATTTCAAGCATGTGTATATGTCAACACTTCTAGATTTATTTTACAATATTTTCTCAGTCTTTTGAATTTTTATACCAATACAGATAGGAAAATTGTGATAAGCAGACTCACTAACATTTAAAATGTTGATTATATCTTTTGATTTCATATTTGTTTTTATATTAATTTTATACTAATTTTATGTTTGATTATAATTGTGTCATGTCCTGTAATTTTAAAAATTTGCCATATCCCCTAATCTGTCATATCATATCGGTAAAGTTGGTGCTTCAGATGCAGTATTGTCAGTACCAGCTATCAAGAATTCTGGGGCAACTGTATTTCCTCCTTTTAGCAAGGATCTTTTCAGTTATAGATTTCAGACTCAAGGAACCCCATCTGAATATTTGACAAAGAAAATCCCCAATAGAATCAATTAGCAAGAAACCACAAGGAAGCTAAACAACTATTCTGAAAAATATTTAACTGTAAGAATCTTTGGTCAAAAGATTTAGCATTATGGTCTGATTAATAGAGAAGGTATTCAAAGACATATCTGTGATACACAAGTGAGTTCCTGGAGATATTCATCCCAGTGTTAAACCTCTAATTTATCATTTTCTCATGTTGTAGGATGTCGATGGCTCCAAAATTTAATCTTGTGAGAAGTTGTCATTCAGATTTTGGAAAATCACCTTGATTGGATTTCTACTATACATTAATCTCCTACTTTTTGAGGATTAACATATATTTAGGAAACTTTATGTAGGTAACATGCGATATAAAGACTCGTACAATGTCAAGATCTGTTGTTTTTTCCAGTAAAAGAATATTGTATTATGAGGAAGAGATGTGTCAAAAAGTTGCTGTGATAGCTTGTTCTCACTATATTTTTATGAACCTAGAATTTTGCATTGCTTTGAATGGCAAGAGGAAACAGTTCCATAAGATATTGAAGAGATGCACTTAAGTTCAAAATTTAATGAAAAAAATACATATATCATGATAAAAGAAAGAAAAAAAGTACAAAGCAATGATCTTACATCTTTATCACCACCTTTAGCCCCAAGTATGCCTTTCTTTTTCTTTTGCTGAGTATCACCAACCTAAAATCATTAATGGCAGAAAAAGTGAAGAAAGCTCAAGTACCTTAATTTCAAAACTCTTTTTAAATTTTATAAAGAACTTTTTTTACGGAGAAAGCAATAAAAGGAGAATAACTACATTGAAAAGGCAGTGTCAAATGAAAACAAAATAATGAAGCTCTACAATCCCTTTGCATGTCAGCCAATGGAACTCTTTCAAAGAAACCATGCATTAACCATTAAAGAGGCTTCAAAATTGTTTTTCCCAAATTATTGTAGGTATAATGATTTTCCTTTAAAGATACCCAGATTTCAGTTCAGCCAAAGACACCAAATGACAGCACATATGGTGCACTTCCACACAATGTTGCCCTCTTTTTCCGACCAAAGACACAAATCTTAATTAAAAGAAAAAATCCAAACTCTAAGGTATACCCAACCCAAGATTCCCAAAACACTTCAACAGATTTAAACAACTTATTCTGGACAGAGGTAGCTACAAGAATAATGAAAAATAAATGGGTAAAAGTCAACATCTAATATACATAATTAAGATAATAGGAAAGCACAAACCTTCTCTAGTATGCCAAATACAATTTCATACAATCTGGACAAAACATCAGAGTTGGTTGAAGGAGCATATGCAAGTGCCTTCAAGGATTGCAATCTTCGAGCATGAACTTCAAAACATAAGTTGAACAGGAATTAGGACATAATCTCAAAATGAAGACATACTTCAACAACTAAAACTCATGCATTATTTTAAAAAGATGACCAAACTAATTTCCAAACAGGCCAAAATCACTTTTTCCAAATCAAAAAATTCATTCTATCTGCATAATTACAATGCTTTAATCAAATGATTTAGGTAATTATTATATTAACTCTGGATGTCATGTATCATTGTACTGCATTATTGCATTTTCAAAAACAATAAGGCTACAGTGCCATATACATTGAGATTCAAAATCCAAAATACTGATTGCAGTTGCATCGATTACAATACAACTAAGGAAGCTTCAACTAAAGTTCTTCTAGTCAAATCAAAGGAATACAAGAAACATCCTGCTCACAATAAACTATAATTTCAAATAATTTTCATGCAAGCAGAATTAATCATTCATTTATCCATCCAAATAAATAATTAAATTGTTG
This sequence comes from Cajanus cajan, assembly GCF_000230855.2. Lineage (NCBI taxonomy): Eukaryota > Viridiplantae > Streptophyta > Magnoliopsida > Fabales > Fabaceae > Cajanus > Cajanus cajan. The sequence goes on from NC_138518.1 coordinate 75,386,484, forward strand.
ACTGCAAATTATATATCACCATCACTATTCAATTACATAACAGAAAACTTAAATTTAGTCTCTATTGTTTTCCTCCTTTCTGTTGTGAAATAGAGAGTTTTTTTTACAAAAAATGGAAACCCCAATTCAAAGGCAATATTGAGAATAGCAATGCTCCACAATTAAAATATAAGCTAAATTGCACTTTTGGTCCCGTTATAATATCTAATTCATGATTTTAGTCTTCCAATATTTAAATCCACAATTTTAGTTCCCCAATTTTGTAAAATTCACAATTTTTATTCAACCATTAAATATTCATCCGTTGATAGTTAAAATTGCAATGTGACCCTAACCTGACATTAAGTAAATAACGTAACAATTAATATTTAATATTTAAGCTGAATTGTACTTTTGATCCTCATTTTTAACCCCTTTTCATCTATTTTTATAGGGTAAAATGAAGACTACAAATGCAATTTAGCCTAAATATTATTAAATATCAACTGTCACGTCATTTACTTAATGTTTAGCCATAGTTAACATAACAATTAGCAAATGAACATTTAACCGTTAGACCAAAATTAGGGGACTAAAATTGTAAAATTAAAAATTGAGAAACCATAATTGTGAATTGAATATTATAGGAAGACTAAAAGTGCAATTTAGTCTAACATATAAAAGGGTGCATCAATCATGCCATTTTAGTACCCTTGTCCAGTCAGCATAATCTCATCCAATTTCTTTATTTTGTTCATTCTTTTTATCCAGACATTCCCTTCTAAAATGGAATTTTTCATTTTGCTGAATTTTCTTTCCTCTACTGTACCAATCTCACTTTATGCTTTGACTCTCCATAAACAATTATCTCCTAACTTTGTCTACCTTCACAAATGCATTTTATGTAAAGGACACTAGACACGCCAGAACAAATGTCTTTTTCTGGTGAACTAACAGCTTAAAATCTAAATATATGCCAAAGCTTATTGATTCAAAATTCTTAACATCTTTGGGTAAATCCATTTACAAAATTACTGCAGTGAACAAGGAGTGGATGAGAACTCATTCACTCCACATGAGTTCTAAGGATATTTGTACATAATAAAATTCAAATTAACAACCCAAAAGAAACTATAGCTCTTTCTCAACTCAAGGTAAAAACATATATGCCCATGCACAAATGCATATGCACATATGCAACCTCATGCTTAAAATTATTAAAGCCATCAAAAAATAAAAGTGAGTAACTACTCACATTCAGTTTCAGCATTTGTGGATGCTGCAGTAAGCTGCTCCACTATTCTTGGCACAACATCAGCTCGAGTAACACCTCCAACTGCATCAATATCAGCCAGAGCATCCCAGTTAGGAGTGGGTATCCCACCACCTGTGCTCAACCCTTGGGGACCAGTGTCAGACAAAATTCTGGCCAGGTAGTAATAGACATATCGGAGAACACTTCTATCTTCACACTGCTGATTAAGCTACAGAACAGATAAAAGATACAAAACTTTGTCAAAAGATAAAGTGAGGGTAAACAAAATCCATAAGGAAAATTCAGTTCGATATAATTTGTACATTTCATAGTATACAAATTCAGCAGCAGGGCCTGCCATTAAAACTACAAAAACACACCTAAAGTTCTAATCTCATAAGTCAAAAGGGAAACACAAGGTACATTGAGGACGAAAAACAATTCACAAGAAGGCATTCCGGTTCAAGAAAATTGAGATATACTACGTAAGGGAAGACCAGAAACAACTTAAGAAAGCATTAAAGTTCAAAGGCACCAAGGCATACCATGAGAAGAGATGGGGCCAATGAAGGATCCACGGAATTATACACAGCAAGTTTTGGAAACACATGATGCACTAACTGCCGCTGAGAACTTTTCTGAAACCAAGTTAACAGTCCAAAACAAAGCATGAGAGAGTTTCCATTTCCACTTTCCACACCAACCATTAAAGCCTATATAGCCTCGCAAAGAAAATCGCGACACTCACCTGATCAGAAGTAGCAGCTAGCTCGTGAATACTTCTCGCGAGTTGTGAATACGAAACTGGCTGCAAAAGCAAACGCACTCAGATCAAACGCACAAAACTATGCACTATGACACACTGACACTATCAATATTATCAAAGACGAGTCTCTTAAGAGCGATATCGCATCAACTAAATTCAACTTGATAATAACACAGCGCCTCCAAGTACATGTGCAAAGGTTGAAAACTAACTGATCAAATAGGCACAACAAATCAATTATGAAGCAACGCGAGTTCTTGCAGAAGAGGCGAAATCGCGGTACCTTTTTCTTCTGCCTTTGCGGCATGATATTTGTCCTAACTGGATGCAAAGCAGCTTTGGCGGCGGAAATGGTATCGTTCTGGATCTGCATCAGCGCGGCTCTCTTCGATCTCTTCTCCACGTGTGGCTTCCCCAGCGCCGAGGGCAAAGTCGCCGGCGGCGCCGGTGCCGCAGAAGCGGACGCAGCCGACGACGGCGCCGGCGCAGGGTCCGCCGTTATCAGATCCATGAGCGTCGTTCCCGACGAGTCCTAACCAAAATCAAAGTTAAGAAGGTGAAGGTTGGAGTTGGAACTCCGAAGGAAATGTAACGAGTAAGTGAACGCGTTGCGAGGAATTACAGCCATTTTCTCGCGTTGTGATCGAAGGATCCCCTTTCGCTATCGTCTCTATTGTGTGCGCTACGCTAATTCGTCACCGCGGGGTGGCCAACCGTGACAATGGACGAGTTCCGCCATCGTTTTTATTACCTTTTTTTTAAATTCTAGTTTTCGGTTCTCTAATGATAATTAATTAATATGCCTTTTATTTATAAAATCATTCTATAGATTTATCCTTTTTATATAAATTTAAGTGAATGATAATAATTTTATGATTTTATTACCTATTATCAGTCATCCTTTATATAAAATATAAATTATTAAATAAAATAAGTTAAAATTTAACTTACTTTTATTATTAAATAAGAGTAAATTTATCAAAAATGAAATCTTCTTATTAAAATGTGTTATCATACATTCCATATGTTAAATAGAAAATAAGGTAAGGTTTTAATGATATAAAACTATAAAAAGTAAATTTTAAGTATTTTTAACTCGTGTTACTGATAATTTGATTAAAAAATATGAATATTTACTTTAAATATTTTTAACTCGTGTACTGATAATTTGATTAAAAAATATGAATATATATATATATATAATTTGGCATCATTGTCAAAAAAAAAATATGAATCAAATTTTAGAAAGTATCATTCTTATATTTATTAGTAGGGTTAAGATATTTTGTCTCTTTATATTTTATTTTATAAAAATATTTAAAAATTATCAATATTTTTAGATCAATTAGTGTTATACTTGTTAATTAATCAATTTTTGTAAAAAAAATTATTATTAAAAATTTAAGAATAAAATTATCTTAAAAAATATATACACCAAATTAGATTATTACTTTTATATATGTTATAGTTTATACATGTTATAGATTATAAAGAAGGTTAAAATTTTAAAGTTTGTATTTTAAAAACAACAATAATTAAAGGAGAACTTAAAAAAAAATATAGCAAACTAAATATGTTTTTAGAATATTAAAATAGGACAATAACAAAAGTTATATACGATCAAAAGATTAGGGTGGGTAAAAAAGACTAAGTTCAATTTAAACTTAAAATATATATATATATAGCAAACTAAATATGTTTTTAGAATATTAAAATAGGACAATAACAAAAGTTATATATGATCAGAAGATTAAGGTGAGTAAAAAAGACTAAGTTCGATTTAAAAGTGTTAAATGAAATCTAGCCTGTAAGCACAATCTCTTTGTGGTTTTATAAGTTTTTGTATGCTAAATCCATATCAACTGTGATAAGATTCAGGCATTTGCTTCGTGCCCTCTTTCTTTTCATTTTTTAAACTATTTTTTAGTTTTTCCTTTTTATCATTTTAGAGCATATCTAATGTGAATAATTTTAAAGAGTTGTTGATGCATAAATTTATGTGTCTGGTAATTTTTATTGTGTCACATCAGTGTTAAGTAACTTTATTCTATTTTTATTCTCAAGGTAAATTTTTTTAAACAACTCAAAGGAACTCAATATTTTATAATTTTTTAATCTTAAATTTTATTAAAATTATGATACCTTTAAAATAAAAATTTATTTTTAATTATTTCATATCAAGTAACATTTTTTAAATTTTGAAAAAATTTAATATTTAAAATATGTAATGATTTTTTAATTTAAAAACAATGATATTTACTTAACATATAAATAAAAACGTAACAATTGAAATACATATTAATATACAAATTTAAAACAATAACGTTAAAAAAAAATACATGATAATAAAAAATTCAATGTTTTACATTAAATTAATTTTTGTTATTTTCTACTCTAAATTGTTGTCAAATATGTTCGACCAAATATGTTTGAAGTTGTTGGTATTTGTCTTTGAATCGATGTTCTCCTCTCAAAGTATATATATTTGAAATAGGGATGGACACTCAAAGACACGTCAAATGAGTCGTAGGACTGATGTTTGGGATGGTAAAAATACCAGGAATTGTTGATTACGAAAATTTTCATCGATAAAAAATGGTAGTGGATACATTAAAAATGGTGGTGAATATTAAAAAATTTGAGAATTTTCATAATTATCACCGGTACGAAGTGATTAGTTTTACAAAAAATAGTAATAATACTAATAATTACCATAATGTAAAAAATTTGAACACGAAATTTAAGATTAAAAAGATTTAGACAAAAAGTTTGATCCCCTTATAATACTATTTATATTAAATAAAAATTATTATTTATAAAAATTACTATTTAAAAAAATTACATCTAACTTCTAGACCACCACGCCTCTAATGATAAATTTTGTAAAGAATCTATTACTTGAGTTAAGAAACTCTCCAAATATTTGTCTTTAGAGATGCTGTTACTTCCTTGATCTCACTCTCTTTATTTCAGTGACACCACTTTATCATAAATATCTTATTTTCTCACCTTTTTCTTCCTTCGTCATCTTCGGCTACTCTTGACACTTTTATAGACATTCTTTCTCTTTCAATTTTTTCTTACCCTTCTATATTGTTTCTCTCCTTTTATTTTTATCTTTCTGAAAAGTACTTAAGTTCCATTTATAAGCGTTTTTCTAACCTATTTTGTGCTCTTAATAGTTTTCCAAAATCACGAATTCAAGTTTCCCCAAGTCATTTTATCATCTTAGTATTATTCCAAATGCAGCATATATGTTGTACCGAAATTGGAATGGTAAATAAATATATTCAAAATGGCAAAGTAATAATTAATGTTAATAAGACTAGAAAATTGACAAAGTACTAATACACACTAACAACATAAATTCATGAGCATAATATGAGCATTTTATAAATAAAAAAAAAAGTTTAAAAGTAAAAATAAAAATATTAAGAGGTTTCAAAAGTTATCGAATAATATTCGTTGTAAAAATTAAACTCAAAACAACTAACAAATTAAAGGAAAGGATTTTTTTTCCAAATCAAAAGGAACATTTTATAACAAAAAAGAAAAAACATTCCAAAAGCTATAATGGTCAAAAAGTCAATCAATTTTTATTGCAACAAGAGTTACAATATATGTAACTTTTGAATTTGATGGAACCTCAGATAGTTATGTACAACAGGTTTGGAGTTTGAAGCCTTAATTTTGATGTACATTTAGAATTTATTTTTAAGTCAAAATCATATTGAAGAAATTACTTTGTATATTACTTTTTTTAGATATTGAGAGAAAGTGTTGATCACAATTTTTATTTAATTTCAAACACGCTTAAATCACGTATAAGGGTTAATCTACACATTCATTTAAAAATTAGAGAAAAAAAATATATTTAAATTAAATACAATTTTGAACTAGTATGCATAAAATTTTAGGTTTAAATATTATATTATTATGATAATTTTGATGAATAAAGAAAAACTAAATAAATTTTTGGACTAATGAACCAAAACAAGTTATTGTAAGCCTATCCATGTGAGCTAACCAAAATTTAAAGTTAGGAATGATTAAAAGCTTTTGTTATTTACATCATCCATATTTATTATATGCACCTCACGTCCCCTTTTCCAATGTTTAAAGTTACTTAAATATCACTTTAAAAAAAACTTTGAAATAATTCCGTACACTTCCATTCCTTAATGTCTTTAAATCTTTTCTTATATAAAAATATTTTCAAAATACTATGTTTAAAGGTATTTTTTTGAATTATGTGTTTGTTCCATAAACTATTTTTCGAAATAATGCGTGTTTGTTTTGAAAAATATTTTATAGAATAGTACATTTTTCATAAAAATGTATTAAATAAATCATAAATAAGGAATGTAATTAAGGATGACAAATAAATTTGTATCAGTTGGTAATACTAAATTCGTTCCAATTTTGACAAAAAATATCCAGTTTAACCAAGTACGGATATGAGTAAAAATTGATATATTAAATTGGGTACGAGTACGAATACAGGTATATACTTATCTGTCCCGTACCCGTCCCTATCCTCATCTCCAATTTAATATCTATCTCAATTTAATTGTATTAAATAATTTTAATATTTAATTATGTGTGATTATTTATTAAGAACTCTCTCAATTAAACTATGAGATAGATAAACAACCTAATTATAATTGTAATATACTAAAAAGATAATTTTAAAATATTGTATATTTTTTGCGAAAAAAAATTTGACAGGTACGGATACGGGTATGAATATATCCAATACCCGACGGGGACGGAGATGAGACGAAAATTATATACCCAACGACAGTGACGGATCCATAAATTTTAGATAGTAGGGGCAATATTTATTTATATATTTGTAATATTAAAATTTTTACATATATAACTTTTAAAATCATAAATATATTATCATAATTATTTTTTACAATTTTTTATATTTACGATTACAAGTAAATATGAAAATAAATTAGGTTAGATTTTATTATAACCTAATAGGTTTGAACCTAACGTTTTAAAAATATATATATCTTAAGTATGACTTATTTATCTATCATAGACATTTTTTAAATTTTTGGTTAGAACTACAACTCTAAAAACCTACTTTATAATAATTCAACACTATTAAAAATATAAAATAAATATGTTAAATTTTATAAAAATCAAGTTTAATTTATTTATGATATAAACATGTTTTTAATATCTAATACGTATTTTTAGATGATAATTTACTTTATATTTTATAATAACAATTCTAAATGGAACATAAATCTTTCAAATTTTTTATTTTAATTTTTTTAATCAATATATACAATAAATAGAAAACACAAAAGGTAAACATGCATACTGCAAATTTTATTTTATTAAAAATTGATTTTTTTAATATATTACATTATATATGTGATTATTAATATATATATATATATATATTATAATTAAATATTTTAAGAAAATTGATTCGTTATTAAAATATATTTTTTATCATATAAGAGAATTAATTTTCTTCAAAAATTTAACAGACATCAAATAAATAAATATCTTCTACAAATCTATATTTTATTCATATAATAATTTAAATATATTTATTTTATTAAAATATTATTATTTTTTTAAAATATTATTTTTTAAAATAAAAAATATGTATGTGTGAAATAGTAGTGAGGGCAAGTGCCCCCACTACTCTCAACCTGGATCCGTCCTTGCCCAACGAGTATCGATACGAGAATGGGAATGAGTTTAAGTTGCGAGGATGAGAATAAATATCATAAGACTCGTACCTAATCCGACATTGTCGTCCTAAATGTAATTCATATAAAGGGTTTAAAAATGATGGAGATGAGGTGTTGCATATATATCAATTAAAAATGATTTAAAAAAAGAGAAAAATATAATTTTAAAAATAAGCAAGAAATAAAAATCAACACAAAGTTATTCGATGACAGTGAATGAGGTAATAGTAGAAAGGAGTATCACACAAGTAAATAAAGTAATAGTAGAAAGGAAGGTTGACGATGCTCATACCATAGCAAACGTATCAAGTCTGTTATAATATATTTGAAGTATAAGTTGTATTTTTAAAGACTTTGTCAAATATTTTATAATTTTTAATATCTTAATTAAAATTTATAAAATAATATTTTATAATTGTACATAAATTCACTGGGTAGGAGTTGGAACATTAAACTAACAAATAAACAAATACAAAAATGTGATAATACAAAGTACATAATAAAAAAGTAGAATAATCAATATTGGTTGATATAAATAGTAATGGTTTGTATTTCTTAATTAAAATGTTTAAGATTCAAATGTTGGTATTGGATATGGAATAAATAATGCTTGGAGGAGAATATTCATTTTATGTGTATTCACGATCTCCAATAAAGATTAATTATTGTTTTCAACAATGAGTGGATTGTCCTAACCTTTAGTTAAAATGCTTTACACTAATAAAGTTTGTCGACCGACTAGTCGAACATCCCCTTGATTGTTCATGCCAAGCAAAATAGACCATCAATATGCCTATTCGACCCCAACATCCAAAATAGCTCGCTAAAGGCCCATATTACAAACTAAATTTAATCATTAATGATTATGATTGGTACCAAAATACAATACCCACTAACAGAATGAAATCCCCACAATATCCTATGATTTTGGGGCCCATGAAGACGGAATAATTGAGTATAAAGTCTCCTTAGTTTGACAAAAACAAACAGAAGACACTTTTGAATGCTCTGATTTTAGACAATTAACTATGTTATTTATATTTTTTTTTTCAAACCAAAACATTTTGGCACTCATTATGGGGCTCTGGTAAAAATTTTTCAGTGGCCACACACTTTAAACTTTTATTGTAGTTGATGACCATTAAATCTATCGGTCCTAAAATAATCCTTTCAAACAAGATCCCTCTCTAATTTTATCTCGCATTGCATCATTTTCAAAAATAATCAATTAATTGCTTTCAATTTTGATGTATCATAGTAATGTCTTCATTTATTTTATATATTATTTTTACATGTTCACATAAGTTTTTTAATCTAATTTTTATTTTCTAAATAATGTTGCTTGGGTATTGTTTTGATCATAAGTCTGCTAGCATCCTTATGGTCATTGTTATTGCTTAGTAGTTTAAGGTAAAAGGGTGTTTATAAACTACCCTTAGTTCGATTCCTTAGTAATGTAGGACTTTTAGACATACTAAAATAAGCCCCTAAGTTAAGGTTAAGGGGCAAGAGTGGCCTAGACCATTCTTTTAGTGTTAATATTCTGACCGTAAGTCTACTAACATTGTCAGGATCACCATGTCTAAGGTATTGTCTACTTCGACACTTGTTAGACCGTCACAATTTTATCCTTGAAGAGATGCATCAGTGGGTTAAAGAATGTGAGACTTTGGCATATCGAAATAAGCCTCCAATCGAGGTTGAGGTAGAAAAAAAAGTCAATTGAAAATAATTGTTGGGATTGAATTTTCTCCCTCCTTTGTCCTTTCTTTTAGTTTTCACAAGCACTTAGAACGTAGAGTTAGCTTTCAATAACATTATAACTGTGGCTTTCTCGATAATATCGAAAGTGTCAAATCAAATGTGTATTTTTTTTTCCTACAAACACTTTTCCCATTTACATGTATAGAAAACACAATATCAAATAATTATTTTTGGAATAATAAAATTAGTGTTATTAAAAGCATTTTTCAAAATTGGATTTTTAACATAGAAAAGTACTTTTCGGATTCAAAATTGGATTTTTAACATAGAAAAGTACTTTTTGGAATAATAAATTTACATAATTCGAGAAAGTTTTTTTTGGAACAGTAAATTTAGCATTCCAAATAGTATTTTACAGAGGTTTGTTATTTTACATACTTTGAGAAAGTACTTTTTGAAACACAAACTAAATTTATTATTTTGAAAAGTACTCTTCAAAATTATATAAAAAAACACAATTCTAGAAAGTTCTTTCTGGAACACTAATTTCACTATCCGGAAAGTATTATGAAATAGTTAAATTTTCTGTTCCAAAATGTCTTTTTGATAACACTAAATTTAATTTTGAGGATTTTGGAGGTGTGAAAGGAGATGAAGGGTTTGAAGAAAAAAAATGTGCATCTAGTTCAACATAAACTATCGAGGAAGTAGTACGTACCTACTAGCTATTGCATATTAGTTATACGGTCCGAATGCATGTGAAAAAGTGAAAGAGATGAGGGAGTAAGAGAATAATGTAAATATTGATAGAACTATAACTATTTATTGAAATAAGTGAAGAATTTGATAAAGATGTATGTAAAAATTGAAAGAGAGAAAAAATGAAGTATGTGAAGAAAAATAAGAAAATAATTAATTAAAAATTAGAGGTGTAAAATAAAAAAATAAAAAAGTATGAGTATTTTAATTAAAAAAATAAAAATAAAAGAGATGTATTTGTAAAAAAAAGGAGGTGCATATAACATGAGTCAAAAGTTATGGAAAGCAACAAATAACTACAGGATATCAGCCCACTATGTAGTCCTTCATCCAGATTGGACTAGTTCCTTTAAGTTTGGGCTTAGACACTGGTAATGGGTTTATTGGCCCGTTATCAGTTTCAAATAAAAATAGTCACCTATTCACATCTATACAGCCCAACTTAAGATAAAAAGTAAAACACATAACATGTATCACAAATTTCATGCTTAGATATTTACATTATATTTATTCATTATTCATTATGAATAAATGCATATATTTTTTCTTTTTACATATTCAACATTTGTTCAAGTATTTATTTATATAGTATAGTAAAAAGAAAAAAATACCATGGACATTTATTTTGATGTTGACGGTAAAAGGAAAGTGGGGCTTAGCTGTGACCATAACGGAAGCTAGTAGGTTCAGGTTTTCGGACAAAAAGTCAAGAAACGTAAAAACGCATAGCGTAAAAGCAGGGAGACAAAAAAAAAATAACGGGAGTGCGCCGTGGGTACTCGATACTACCTCAAGAGTGTCGTGAAGGGTGCTTAAAATAAGGTAAAGTAAGTAACTTTAGCAAAATCATAAATAAAATGAATTAAGACAAGAGTTTCCCATTTATTTTATTAAGTTACAAATTTGAACTCTCATTTTTTATTTATTTTTTATTCTTATTCAAAACAGATAAAACTACTCATAATAACAAAATTTTCTGTTCAAAAATATAATATAACTAATATTTAGTCTTTACGATGCAAAGATAAAATATTATTATATATAACAAAAAATTATAATAAATTATATATAAAATAAATATTATATTTAAATATATAAATTATATTTAAAATTTATATAAATAAAATATTTTTAAATATACGAATTATATATTATAAAAAATAGAAATTATATTTTTAAATTTATGAAATAATTTATATTGTAATAAAGTATAATTTTTTATTATTAATAATTTATTTTAAAATATCAAATTTAATTTATAAATAATTATAATAAATAAATAAAATTTTTAAAAAATTTAAAAATACTCTCGTGCAAGATAAAATTGTTTTAATATATATAAGGGATGGATTACATATTAAAAACTTAAATTCAAAATATTTAATTAAGATAAAACAATTCTACATTACTTAGCGCATTTGGTGTTCCAAGGTCCATTAAAAAAAATGTTTACTGTTTAATATGAGACTAATATTTTAATTTATGTAATGTACATATTAAATATTTATTATATATAACTAAAAGTTATAATAATTTAAGTGAATAAATAAATATTATATTTAAATATATAAGTTGTATTTAAAATCTGAGTAAATAAATATTTTTAAATATATATTATATTTTAAATTTATAATAAATAATTTATATTATAATATAAATTTATTTATTTATTATTAATTTATTTTAAAAATATTAAAATTTAATTTATAAATAATTATAATAAATAAAAATTAAATTAATTATAAAATTGAAAATTTTTCTAAAATTCTCTTATAAAAAATATTCTTAATATATAAGATAATTATTTATATTTTACATTAAAAAAATATGTGACTAATATAAAACAATTGTAAGCCCTTCGCTTCATATAGTTGCTGTTTCAAGACCCGTTTTCATTTCTTTTTTAAAAAAATTGTCCATTATTATCTATTTAGTGTTTAATATGATCTGTAAAACAATTAATATAAGTTATTATATTTATTATGTAGACTTAATTACTAATGTAAAACATTATACTCTAATATTAATGATGCATTTATTTTTTTTAAAAAAATTTAAAGCTTTTCCAACTTTTAACTGAGTGTTATATATTTTTTAAAACAAAAAAAGAAAGAAAAAAAAGAAAGAATATAGAAAAAGAAGCAATGAAGACTTTAGAGTGTAAGAAGAGGAAGGGGGGAAAAGACTAGGCATAAAAAAACTCCCCAAATAAATAAATAGAAAAAACTAAAAAGAAAGTCATCCGTTTCATTTTCCTCTGCGCTTCTTCTCTGGTCTGTGGCTTCCTTAGTACGGGAAGAACTCAATCTTGTCCATTTTCGTTTGGTTTTTCTCTCTTCGATCTCTTTACCTTCCTTTCCACAACTCAGATATCAAAGCTCGCGTGGTTACATAAACCCTCTTCGCTGAGGTACGCGTATCGCTCTCTTCTTAACCTTTTGCTTCTGCACTTTTCAGATTTTAGGGTTTGTTCAGTTTTTCACCGTTTTCGCTATTTTTTTGTGAGATCAGTGTCCAGTTCGTGAATATTCGCTTGAGATTTGACCGCGAAGCTGGTCTGCTGGGTTTCCGCGTTTTCTATTTATAGCTTTTGTTATTGTTTTTAATTGTGAAGTTCATTTGTGTTTTTTCGGTGTTTTAGTCTCCCTGCGTGTTGTTTTGACCAATTCTCTTTGAATTTTGCTTGTTTTTGTGTTTGATGTTCGAAGCATGTGTAGTTAGTGGAGTTTGTGGCTTCTAATTGAGGATTTTGGTTTAATTGTTGTTAATTTTTTAATTGTCCCCTTGTAAAGTGGTTGTGTTCAAGAGAAGTCTTGGTATGTGTTGATTTGCACAAGGGCGTGGTCTTGAATCTTGTCTTTGAGGGTTTACAATTGCAATTTATTTATATACAGGGTTATGCGTGCTTAATTGTTTTTCCTTTTTTACCTTGTGTCATATGCATTTGATTCCATGTTTTGATAGAACTGATGGTGTTGGATGCGGGAAGTGTTTTTTATTTTGTGATGTTAACTAGATTAGCTTTTGTGTGTCTTTTGTTGCTGTAATTGACATTCTTATGTGGAAATGCTAACTCTTTTGTGGGTTTATTTTGGTTCTAGGGTTTCTCCAGGTTTGGGCTAATTTACGATTTCTGATGCTTAAGAAATAACAAAGCTCGAAGGCTTTTGCTCTTCTGTGTGAAAAATGTTGGAAGGTGGTGCAAAATTTCCGGGGATGATAGATCTGAACAAGAATAATAACAACTACTATGATTTCTCTCAAGGCTTTTACCATAAGCTTGGGGAGGGTACCAATATGTCAATTGACAGTGTTGGGAGCCTACAGACAAGTAATGGTGGAGGGTCTGTTGCTATGTCTATCGATAATAGCAGTGTTGGGTCCAATGATTCCCATACTCGCATGTTGGACCACCAAGGGTTGCGGAGGCGTGCCAATGACAACTACTCTGTTGCACACAGTGTGAACCGTCGGGGAAGAGTCACACATGCTTTGAGTGATGATGCTTTAGCTCGAGCTCTAATGGACAGTAGTTCTCCAACTGAGGGGCTTGACAATTTTGATGAGTGGACAATTGATTTGAGGAAACTTAACATGGGTGAGCCTTTTGCTCAAGGTGCTTTTGGGAAACTCTACAGAGGCACCTACAATGGTGAAGATGTTGCTATCAAAATCTTGGAGAGGCCTGAAAATGATCCTGCAAAGGCTCAGTTGATGGAGCAACAGTTCCAGCAGGAGGTCATGATGTTGGCTACTCTGAAGCATCCTAACATAGTTCGTTTCATTGGCGCGTGCCGCAAGCCAATGGTGTGGTGCATTGTGACTGAGTATGCCAAAGGTGGTTCAGTTCGACAATTTTTAATGAGGCGTCAAAACCGATCAGTTCCCCTCAAATTGGCTGTCAAACAAGCTTTGGATGTTGCAAAGGGGATGGCTTATGTTCATGGCCTTGGATTGATCCACAGGGACTTGAAATCTGATAATCTTTTGATTTTTGGTGACAAGTCAATTAAAATTGCTGACTTTGGAGTTGCACGAATTGAGGTGCAAACTGAAGGAATGACACCTGAGACTGGAACTTACCGCTGGATGGCTCCGTAAGATCATTTACTGTTCTCTCTTTTTATATTAATATGCATTCTAGCTTCATGTTTCTGGAATTATTTTTTTGATAGCTTCTCTATTTTGGTTAACTATTTTAAAGATATTTATTGAATTAAATATTGCTTAAATTTTAAATGCCGCTAACAATTGATTATTTTTATCATTTGTGTTATTTGTTCCTAATCAGTTTGTAAATTCTGGTCCTGAACAGAAATGGCATATACTGCTGAAATAGTAATTATGCGATTTCCTTATCAGATATATTTTGGTGTACGACTTTTTTGTTTGCCTCTGGTTTTATTATTGCTCGGCGCTGGTTAATCTTATTTGTTCTTAAATGGTTGTTTGTGAATTGTGATCCTGAACAGAAATGGCATATACTGCTTTTCAAAAAAAAAAAAGGCATATACTGCTGAAATATTAATTGTGCAATTTCCTTATCAGATATATAATTGTATATTCATGGTGTGCAAATTTTTACTTTTATCTAAATATATATGTCACTAATAGTTATGATATACATTTCTTTAATCACATTCTCACTCTTCTCATCATTATCTTTCATGCTTCAAGAAGTGGAAGGAAATCTCCTTTCTCTTTTGTTTTGGTAAGGGCATCAGACTAACCCTTCAGAAAAAAAAACATGTCTACACTGCATCAGACTAACCCTATAGAAAAGATAATTGCAGTCGACTATCAAAGTGCATATTGACCTTCGTCATTTATTTTAGAAGCAAGTTCTGATGATGTAGCTCACATTTTTGGATCCTTGTTTATATTCTTTTAAATCTACTTTTTTTTTTTATTTAAATCTTTTGACCACTACACATTCATGATTTTGGGCTGATAAGTTTTTTTTTTAATTATTATAACAATTGTGCTGTCAATTTTTTTTCTTCCTCATCTATTATCTGTTTTATTTGTGCCACCCAGCCTGCATAATTTCTCCCCTGGAAATTGATAGACGTATTTAGCATCCCTACTGAATAAACAATTAAAATTTTAATACAAGCTTAACATTTTTTTTTGAGAATCTCATGAAGTCTTCTCCTTACGTTCTTTATTCTTAGTGGCTTGATCTATTTGTTTAGATGCATTACACTCTGTTGGCTAGCAGCTAACTCCTATCATCCAAATATCTTGGTAGTAGAGTTCACAATCCTGCTTTGGGGATCATTGAGCAAGCTTTGGGTATCCTAGAGCAATGCAGAAGCCTGTTGCTCATTCATCAGATAAATCCAATACATGTGTTTGACCCAATAAAAAAATAATTCTAATCACTAGCCCATGTCAATAAGCAAGTTAAATAAGTCTAATTGCTAGTCCATGTCAATCATATTTGGTTTAAGTGAAGGAGAGATTGGGGTACTAGAAATGTGTCATAATGCTGTCTCCATTAACCCATCTTTGGTATCCAGCTGGTCTAACCTATATATTTTCCCATAATCTTAAACGATTTTTGCTTCAAAATAACATTAATGAAACTAATATGATATGATGAAAATGTGAAGTTCTTTATATTTTGACGTGGAGGTGACAAAAATGAGGCGATAAATTTCTTCAGTTTTACCATTATTGTTACCATTTCAGATGATCTCAAAGGTAATGAATTTCATAATATTAATTGTCACATTAGAAGCAAACTTCTATTGTAAAATTTTGGTTATCATTCTTGTATGCAGTGTTTTTTTTTTTTTTTTTTGGGTTTTAATTGCATTATCTTCTTAATCAAACTCTTGATCAATATTTAGAAATTCTTGAAAAATCTTCGTAATTGAATGTATAGTTGCTCAAGGAGTGTTTTATAACAATGAAAATAGTAGTGTACAAATATTTAGTGTTGCTGCCTTGTGAGCTGCTTGTCTCCGGATCTGTGTCATTAAAATTCGTCTTCAATTATATAGCTTGTATACATTTGACCCTCCCCAGAACTTACAATAAGCTTCATGTGTTGGTTGCTTGTTTTAATATATTGCTGCTTGCATACTTTATGCCTTGGGCTGAAGCTTTGCAGTTTACAACCTGCAATATTATAGTAGTGCTATGAAATGTGAAAACTCTATTTGATTATGGGCATATCCTATTGCCTTCCTGCATTTTCTCATGTATATCATGATGTAGTTTGTCTCATCTTGATGGGTGCTCTTTGCATGGTGAGTTATGTTTCTATTGGACATTTAATTTGTTGTGTTTTTTAAATGACTTTTGTGCTTTTTGTGTATTAATGGAGGTTTGATATTGATTGCATGCCCAAATGTACACGTGTGTATTGTTAATATTTAATGACATGTCTCTTGAGTTTTTTGACGTGAGATGTTATATTGTTTGATTGGTTAATTTAACTGTATTGGGCAATATGATTTAGTCTTCTTACAGAAATGGCAACATGGAATCTGAATGGAGGACTATGAATGGTTAAGATTATGGTTTCTTGTGGCTGACTTGAAACACGATATTAAACTTTTGAATATTCTCGATATTCAGGGGAATTGGAATGCTATTTAGTTGTTTTTCTATTTTATGACTTTCTTATAATGATTAGTGATATATTTACCATTTTCTTTCTGTCTTAATTCCTTTTAAGACTATTCTTTTATTGAATGGGGGATGTTGTTAGCTTTCTGAAACTAGCTGATCAATACTAATGGTATTGGGGAAGATTTATGCAATTGAATCCCGGTTACTAGAAGATATATGGATAGCTCCATTCATCATGCATGATATTTTTCTTCAATCATGTCTGCTTCAGATTCAACATGTTTTTCATATGTTTCTGCTATGACCAAAATCCCGATATACAACTTTTTTGAAATGCAGATTCAGAATTAGTTTTAACTGTTTTATATTTTTGTTTAAAAAATAAGTTTGATGTGTTATTTAGATACGTTGTTTGCTGATGAACTGCAGGGAGATGATCCAGCATAGGCCCTACACACAAAAGGTGGATGTATATAGCTTTGGGATTGTTCTGTGGGAACTCATCACTGGTATGCTTCCATTTCAGAACATGACAGCAGTACAGGCAGCTTTTGCAGTTGTGAACAAAAATGTTCGCCCAATCATACCCAATGATTGCCTACCTGTTCTCCGAGACATCATGACAAGATGCTGGGATCCCAACCCTGATGTTAGGCCCCCATTTGCTGATATCGTAGGAATGCTCGAGAATGCGGAGACTGAGATCATGACAACAGTTCGGAAGGCCAGGTTCAGGTGTTGCATGACTCAACCAATGACTGCTGACTAAAGCAAATGCAAAAAAGGTCATAAAAACATAGACTGGAAAAACTCTGGTAGTGAAGGGTGACTATATAATAGCTTTGTGTATCTGTGTGTTTTATTTTCTTTTTTCCTTTTTCTTAAAAAAATGAAAATCTTATCTGGACCTTTTGCTTATTTGGTTTTTATTTACTGAATGTCGGTTCTGAATTAGTCAAGAGGAGATGGTGTATGTAATACATGCATGTTTTACAGTTATGTATAGCTTGAGTTCTGAAGGCAAGATGAAATGAGATCATGGGCGAAAACTTTTTTTGTGTATGTACGCTCGCTTGCACCACAACAACTACCCCGGGGACTGGCATACTGCCAGGGTAGGGGTTGGTTCAATGTGGGACTTCAATTCGGCCATTTTGACTAAAGCGCCAAATTAACGTGAAATTTTTTCCTAACGAGAAAATTATTTTTATTTTCAAAAAATTTAAATTTAGAAAACATGTTTAGTTTGAATATTGTTTACTAATTTTAGAAAAAATGATTGATTTAACAATTTTGATTTTTTGAATAAAAATTCATTAATTGTTTTTATGTAGAAATTACTAATAGATTTGTTTAATAAAAATATGTTAGTTTATCTTCGCGTACTGGTAAAATATTTTGTATCGATCACGGTATAATACACTTTTTCAATATTCAAGCCTGTAACATGAAAGGTTTATAGCAAGACAATAAAATGAGTACATTTTTTTTTATTATAAATGATTATTTACAATATTCCATTCTATTCTATATGGATATCATTTTTTACAATCACTTTCTGTGTACTAATTTATGAATATATTACGTCTTTCTAGTTTATACTTCTGAGTGTGTCAAAAAATAGTATATATTATGCCTTAAAAGTTTCTTCAGAGTATTTATAGAAATTGGTACGATGATAGTAGATTATGGATCATAGTGGTATAACAACCTGTGTTTGCTCTTAAACACCAGCATTGCAACCATTAATGCAGACGCAATGTTGTATGAATGATGTCAATGGATGTAAGAAAAACAATGCTGCTTTTAGGAGAGAGAGAATAAAATCTTCTTCTCTACTTCTAAAATCTAACACACCGTAGGTCCTTGAACTTCCATCTATTTCTACGTTGCAGCCTAATCCTTTCCCGCGCTCCTTTAATAATAAATAATGTTACCTGTATTCCTTCTCCTTTTTTATTTATTTATTTATTTTTAATAAAATGTATTCCTTCTCTTCATTCTTTTCCCTTGCTTCCTTCAATAATATTACTCTTTGTATATCCTAATGTCTTTACTGTATATTGCACTGCCCTCTTTTTTCTATATGAAAACAGCGGATTTTTGTATGACGCAGAACATTTGTGTATAGAACAAGTCGTACACCAAAAATAGATATCTGATAAGGAAATTGCATAATTACTATTGCAGCAGTATATGCCATTTCTGTTCAGGATCAGAATTCACAAACAACTGATTAGGAACAAATAAAAAAATGATAAAAAGACCAATTGTTAGCAGCATTTAAAATTTAAGCAATATTTCGTTCAATAAATATCTTTAAAATAGTTAACCAAAATAGAGAAGCTGTCAAAAAATAATTTCAGAAACATGAAGCTAGAATGCATATTAATATAAAAAGAGAGAACAGTAAATGATCTTACGGAGCCATCCAGCGGTAAGTTCCAGTCCCATGTGTCATTCCTTCAGTTTGCACCTCAATTCGGGCAACTCCAAAGTCAGCAATTTTAATTGACTTGTCACCAAAAATCAAAAGATTATCAGATTTCAAGTCCCAGTGGATCAATCTAAGGCCATAAACATAAGCCACCCCCCTTGCAACATCCAAAGCTTGTTTGACAACCAATTAAAACATCTATGTTATAAACTATCAACGTTATTTGTTATGAAACATGTTCACCGATGTAATAGATTAACTGATGCGACGTCAATCTTGTGAGAGAAAAAAGAAAAGTAGCTAAAGGTAAAAGTAGAAAAGAGAGGCAATGGAAGCAAATTGTAGAGTTCTCTCTACTTTCTTCTTATTCTTTCATCAATTATTTTCTTTTCTACTTCTTTATAGTTCTCATTTTAAATTTTCTGTGCTGGAGAGTAGGAGATGATCCAAACACAAGAAAAAATACTCCTCACAAGTCACAAGAGCTTTGGTATCAGATCTACGATTTTCTTTTCGTAACGTTACATTCTAAGAATCTCAAACATAATCATTCACATAATAATTAAATTTATAGACAAAAAATAGAGAAGTATAATTTAATTCCTAGGAGGGGAAACAAAAAGGGTTTAAGCGCAAAGTTGTGACGATATTTCTCTGTTAGTTTTTGTTGACTTTAGCTTCACCAGTCCAGTAAGTTTTTACGGCAACAAGAATCTTTTCAGGGTTGAAGGGTCCGCTTTCATGATCCATGATATTGCTTTTCCATCTCATTCCATCAGTAAGGCTTTTAACCTTCACCAGAAGCTCTACTGTATCTCTGAATATAACGGTTCCTTCTGGCCTCAAAATTCTATCCATCTCAAGTAGTATATGAGTAACATTGCACCTTCCAAACACAAAAATTAATCAAGTCAAAACCACATAATAACATGGTGAGAAATAACAACATACACAAGTTAAAGAGCTAGATAATGTACCTATCCTGATATATGCTAAACACATTACTAGCATGGATGAGATCATATGTTCTTGGATAAGTTGAGAAAGCCTCGCACCAATCATGGTAAGTTCCAATAAAACCTCGTTCATAAATTGCACCTAGTGTGTCATGGTCTGAATTTGGGGGAACAACATTCATCACCCATACTGGGAATTTTGTTAAGGCTGCTGCAAATCCACCTAGATAAGCATTCATGTCGATGACGTTTCTATATCTCCCTTGGGAAAGAGGAATGAGGTGCTTGTAATATGCTATCCTTTCCCTCCATACTTCATTGTCCTTTTGAAATTTCTCAACATCGATGCTTGGTATTGAACCACTACTAATTCTAGGAGGGACTGCAAATGCACGCTTAGGCCATTTTTCTAGTGCCCCTCCAGCTACACTATCTGGGCTTGTAACTTCCGGCAATGGAGTTATGCACTTCTCCATATTTTGGTACCTTCTCAATGCAATTAAGCAAAGACAATGGTATCAGCAACCAAGATTTAAATTACATCATAAAGTGATTCCGTCTATAAAGGACAAAACTTAAATGCAGTTGTTTTGATATTTTTGGTATCGTTCTCCAATCAATTTCATCTCATCAATAGTTATTTAGTTACTAAAATGAAAACAATGACTACTAAGATGAAATGTTCATTTTGATGAACCAACAAACGTAGTTATGAAAGTGCGAGTTCAATTCTAAGTGAAATGGTCTAAGAAATTACCAAGCCATGTCAGGATTGTCAGATTGGCAAATGTGTGGTGTTTTATAAGTCTGTCTATTTTGTACACATTCCATGTGGTTTTTAGGCTTTTGCCAAATGGAGAGATCATCCTTCTCAACTACTTTCTTCCAACATATGCGCTTGGCTACATCCTCAATAGCATCTTGCTCTTGCTTCAAATCCTCTTGGGTCCTATCCCACCCTCTCCAGTATTTCTTCCATCTGATAGGTGGGCCAGAGAGAATCCAATAGCCACCTGGCCTCAGAACTCTATCCACTTCAATCAAATACATACCATCTGTGCAGTGGAAATTAGAGACTTAATGTCTAATAAAAATGCAAAAGAAGCGTTGTTACTTATGATAAGCAAAATATAATTGAAGGCTGACAATTTATGAATTCCAAGAGAAATTGATTCTATTTTCATGCACAATGTTGAAAGAACTGTTAATGCCTTAATTATATATTTACTTATGGAACTACTTTTTTGATTAATTGTTTCTTAGTTAGATAGCCAATGAAAATATAAAAAGTGTGAATACCAAATTTATGCCAAGGTATCAAGCAGCGAGAACAATGAGCCATGTCAAACGCCCTTGCTGGGTATGGAATCCTCTGTGAAGCCATGATGCCAATCATTGCTGGAACTCCTCTTTCCAATGCAAACTGGACTTGAGCTTCATGTGTATCTCTAGGTGCAAAGGACATAGCTATGATATCCCTTTTCAAAAGGTATGCACCCCAGCTTGCTACCTTTACAATAGTAAGGAATCAAGTATAAGCAACACATCTTCACACCAAAAAGAAAATATATAGTCCTAACATTTAATTTTAATTTGATTAGTCGCCTGTAAACTCAACTGTCCACAGTTCCTAACACTAGGTGTATACACCGTAAATTTTTACGCTATCCTCTAATCACATATTGACATATATATAAAGTTTATTGACTTTACTAATAATCACCTTAAAAGTCATATATATCATGATTTCTCTGGGGTGTAAAAATAGAGACAGAGACATAAAAGAAGATAGGATATAGATTAACTTACACCACACCCCGTATCAATTGCAGTTCTGATATTACCATTGGTGAGGGGAATAAGCTCATTAATGTCATCGATGTAAGCATCAGCTCCACGTGGAAACATAGTACCTCCACCAGGGAATCTGAATCTGTCACCTTCAACTTGAATCCAGTTTTGAACAGCTTTCTCAATGCTAAGCTCTTTGTGAGGAATATTGTCATACCAGGCATAATCTCTGCACTGAGGCCATTTAAAAGGTGTCTTATATTTTGGTGGAGCAGGTATGAGACAGTATAGTTGTTCCTCCTTGGAGGGGCAATGCCTCTCCCTATACTTCAACATGTTTCGGTCAAATCTGCGACCTCTCACTGGATCTTGGCATGGAGTGTATTCACTAAATGTCATCTCACATGGTGGAAACTCTTGCACTCCTCCAGAACTATTGAGATCAATTTGATGATGGCTTTCAAAGTCTAAAGAAGAACCTGATTGAACTGCTGAAGATGCCATGTCTGATTGAGGTTTACAATCTACTTTTGTGTAGACCTCAGATTGGTTTGGTGCTGGAGTGTTCTTCCATGCACCCATTATGTAAGATAAAATGCATAGCCCACTAACCCCTAAAATCCATGTGAGACGGTTTCTCTTTGGATCAAACTGATAATAGGGTTTTGGTGATCCATCCTTGCCCATTTTTTGCTTTCAGCTCTGAGAAAATTTTCAAACTAACAAGTAATATTAGTTTATGTTCACAAGTCTGAGATGCATGAAGCTGCATCAACAACAATCGAATGTTATGTACATACTAGGTTGATAGTGGCATTCTTCTACCTAGCTATGTTCACTAATTGTAAATCAATTTTTTTTGTTGCAACATTAGTAATCAAGTTTTAAGATGAATGTAACTAGACATTAAGCCAACAACCAGAAGGTGGAATATAAATAGTGCTTGTACTCCACTTGAAACTATGGAGATGGCTTTAAGATATAGTTAATTAGCTGAAGATGAATATGTGTGTCTGTTAGAATTTTATTTTGATATTACTGCAAACTATTAAATCTTTACTCTATGAGCGAACCATATTGTGCTACTTCAGAAACTATTAAAAGTTAATGCAACTGAAAAACCTTGGTATAATTATGCTATGCTTTCTCGATTTGTCAATTATAAATGTACAATGTTGTTCACTAATAGTAAATCAAATTTAAAACAGTTTTTTTTTTCCTATTGCAACAATAGTAATCAAGGTTGAAGATGAATGTTCTTGTCTTGTAACAAAAAAATAAATGAAAAGAGAGTTAATAAAATGAATACAATGATCAAACAAGGAATATTACCCACCCACTATCTACTGTTAATTAGATAGAATTCATTGTCAAGTTATAAATGTGACGAATTTCATAAGAGTATGCTTTTAATTTATAGATGCTTCTTTGCTCTCTTATTTTACCTCAGTTATTAGTTTCCTTTTTTGTTTTCTCTTAAAAAAATCTGGGAAAGGTGGAGGTTAAGTGTTCTAAATTACTCATGAACTAGAGATTATATACTCATTTAATATATTAAGTAGGAAAATATAGAAGTTGTTTATATGAAAAAGAAAAAAAGAAAGAAACTGAGAAAGGGAACAAAAGAACACACCTAAAAATTTTAAGCCAAATATACTCTTTGAATGTAAGCTTCCTCAAATAACCGGGCATCTATAATTCTAGCCTATTTGCATTGTCCACACATGATAAGTTTTCAGAACGAGATTAGCAACTAATGCAATCAAGAACTAAGAGGCGAAGACAAAAGCAACAAAAGAAAAGGAAAAGAAAAGAAAAAGAAGGTGAATTTTGTTGACATACCAGGAGGTGGTATTGAGAAGACATGAACGTGTACATTTATTATATATGAAGATATTAAGAACAAAAAAGGAATAAAAAGAATAGGTAGACAGAAAAGGAAGGTGAGGTGTGCATGTAGCTATATTTTGCATCTTCCATTGTCCCCTAACTTGTAGTTCATCCAGAGAAATTAATGAAGGATGATAAGAAATAAGTTGGATTTAGTCAATTAACCTATTTGTTGAGATGGCAAATAATGAGACATGCTAGCCTCTATTTACTCTTCTTTCACCCATTCTAAAAGGATTACGCATCGTTTGTTCCTAAAAGATGTGAGAGTGAGACGCCAGAGATATAGAGATATTCACCAACACAAAATACATGTACATGCATGTAATATATCTACACTAAAACTCATATATCTCAGTCTTACACGTATTATCTTAAGAAAAAAAATGTGAGAGAAAAAATAGAAGGAAATTAAATGACGTTTGTTTTGAACACTTTCCCCCCATAAGCAAGAGATAAATTATATAGGTTTAGGAATGTAAAATAACATGTATCTCAAAGTATATACATAATTCTTCTTTGACCAAAATGCACATACATGGTTTTTTTTATTTAAATCAAGGTATCTCCCGTTAAAAAATTATAATCATTCAAAATATAAAAACACATTTAAGGGATTGAACTCTTTCAACAAATGTTATTCCAAAATTCATATACACGGATCAAGGATTGAATCCTTAATCATATATATATATTTAAGAGACAAAATTATCTACTAATCATGTCATATTTTATTAGTATTAAAATTAGTTAATAACTAAATATATTCTTACACATTTTAAATTATTGGTGCAACTTAATCATTTTTTTTTCTTTAGAGCAGTGGTTTCAGGTAACTTATTTTGCACTTTATTTCTTCTCTATGAACTTTGTGAGAATTTTAATTTAGTTAAATATACTTTGGATTATCAGTTTATAATTTTGCTCTCCTGTTTTGAAAAAAAAAATCATTTAGTCTCTTTTTTTTTACAAGTTAGTCACCTAATTTTAAAAATATATCATTTTGTGACTATTATTAATTTTGCATATGTTAGATCATTAAGTTTACTTTTTAGAAAGAGTAAAAAAAAAAAAAAAAAAAACATACCTTCAATTTTACTTTATGAAAATTACTTTATGAAAGTATAAAAGTATTTTCTAGAAATGTAAAAATATAATTTCAGAAAGTACTTTTTAAAATATTTTTTAAAAACTTTTCAAAAGAGTAAAATTGAAAGGTATTTCAGAATCTTTTTAAAGCACTTTTCAAAAGAGTCCTTTCTAAATGTAAAAATATACCTTTAGAAACTACTTTTCAAAATACTTTTAAAAAGTACTTCTTGAAAGAATGAAATTGAAAGTATTTGAGAGAGAAAAAAAAGGTCGAGGAATATATATTATTAATCAATTAACAAAAAATTATTTAACAAAAAGTTAACAAGTAAATTTGTCAAACTTGAGATTCATAGTTTTGAGGCCCAAAACCTATCAAAAGACTATTTGGTATCATTTATAATTTTCTTTGTAAAATAAAATAGATAAATTTGGCCTAACCACAAAATGAACAACTTATAAGAGATTAAAGTCGGACCAACTCATTTGACACATTTATCAATATGTATGTGAACATGTTTAAAAAATTGGTTGATTATTCGAAGTTGATAGAACAAGAGAGAGAGTAAAGCAAACTAGAAAATAAAAAAAATTATAAATTTTTATTTTTTTTATTGAAATTAAAATTCTTGAATTTTAGTTAATTAAAATTTTATTTTAAGATTCTTAATTTAGTATTTATTTTTATTTAATAAAATATCCAACCAACAAATTTTAGTTTAAAAAGTACTTTAAATTCCTCTAAAGATTATATTTTCTTCTTAAAATTTCCCGTTTAAATACACTATTATTAGTTGTATATAAATTTTTCCTCATAGACTTTTTTAAGATGAAAAGTGTTAAAAAATGTGGTTAGCATTTCTCAAACAAAAATTCCAAACAATATATAACAGCATATAAGAAAAGTGTAATGATTAAAATCAAAATTATCTATTTATAATGGATGAAAGCTTGATGCAAACATAATAACTAGATAATGTAATAATCCATTAATGATTCCTATACTAATGGACACTACTGTTAGTAGAAAATGATGGGGTTATTTTATGATATTTGTTTGAGAGAATATTTTATAATAAGACTTATTTTTTTATCAGAGGAGCATAATATAATTTTATTCATGAGTCTCTATTTATAGAGAAAATTTATACAAAATCAAATATTAATATTATCCTATTCTAAAATAAGGAAATATATCCTAAAATAATCAGAGCAGATTAAATCTAAATATTTGAAATATAAATAAAATATTCTTATAAAAATTAACTTAATCTCCTAAAGATATTTAGGCATATTCCCAACACTCCTCCTTGACTGAATATCTTTATCACCTAATTTGAGTTTCAAAATCTGTCTTTTCTCTTTTTGATTGGTTTCTTCTTTTTGTGATTTTTGTTGTAATTCTTCTTGAGTGGAACCATTTTAACATTTGTCTCGAACTTCTCTTTTGAAGGTGATTTTTCATCATCTTCATTCTCCTCTTGATCATCAAACTCCTTTTGAAGACATGCATCTTTTTGCTCTTCACTTGTATCTTCATTTATAATTGGCTCCTCCTTCTCCAAATTTAAAGCAAAACTTTTGCCTTTCATATGAACATTGAACACTTCTTTATTGTGTATATCTTTAATCACACAATTTTTATCTTCAAATAACACTTTATAGCCTTTTCCTAATAATTGAGAAACACTCAACAAATTTTGGTTAATATCAGGAACGTATAAAACATCAGATATTAATTTAAAACCTGAATGACTCTTAATAGCAAGTGTTCCTTTGCCTTTTACTGCAAGGTGTGCTCATTCCCCATTTGAACTTTAGAGATGTTAGTTTTGTTGAGTTCTTTGAAGAGTTCTCGATCATAGGTCATATGATTTGTACAACCACTATCAATAATCCAAGCTTTTGAAAGTTTTTTGGTCATAAAGCATGACATTGAAAGTAGTTCTTCTTCTCCCTCTTCTTGTTGATCTTCAACAATGTTGGCTTCTTCTTGTTGCTCATGAGATTTGCATACATGTTTTAGGTGTCCTAATTTTTCACAATTGTCACATTTTACATCAGGTCTCCACCAACATCTTTGTTGTGGATGATTAGTCTTTTTGCAATAAGGACATGGTGGAAAAATTTGAGTGTTATTATTTTGACTATTTTGTTGGAATAATTCCTTCTTCTTATTTTTGCCACCATTGTTGTTCTTCCATTTGGCTAAATATACACCCTCCACAGATCTTTCTTCTCTCATAAGCCTCCTTTGTTCTAATGCTTGCAATGCATGTAACACCTCTGCCAAAGTGATCTTACTCAGATCCTTTGTGTTCTCCAAAGCTGCTATTGAAGCTTCATATCTTTCAGGTATAGTTACTAGAATTTTTTCAACAATTCTAGAATCAAGAAATTGCGTTCCTAGTAATCGTACCTTATTAGCAATGCCAAGCAGTTTGTCAGAATATTGTTTGATTGTCTCTGTCTCCTTCATTCTTTGTATTTCAAATTCTCTCATTAAATTTAATACTTGCATGCTTCGAATCCTTTCATCTCCAGCATATTCTTCCTTTAGATAATCCCAAATTGCTTTTGCCGATTTGAGAGTCATGATCCTTGTGAAAACATTTTGTGAAACACAAGCAAAGAGACAACTTTTTGCCTTTGCCTTCTTGATTTTCCTTTCCTTGTGAATTTTCATTTGGGCTACGGTAGGATTTTCTGGCAACGCGAAAACATCATAATCTTCTTCTACAGCTTCCCAGAGATCTAAACCTTCTAGGTATGTCTCCATTCTCACCGCCCAAAGATCGTAACTTTCTCCATCAAAAATAGGTGGGGAAATTTGTGAAAAGTTTGTTTCTGCTTCCATCTCCAAGATCGTAACCTTAGCTCTAGATACCAATGATGGGGTTATTTTATGATATTTGTTTGAGAGGATATTTTATAATAAGACTTATTTTTTTATCAGAGGAGCATAATATAATTTTATTCATGAGTCTCTATTTATAGAGAAAATTTATACAAAATCAAATATTAATATTATCCTATTCTAAAATAAGGAAATAAATCCTAAAATAATCAGAACAAATTAAATCTAAATATTTGAAATATAAATAAAATATTCTTATAAAAACTAACTTAATCTCCTAAAGATATTTAGACATATTCCCAACAGAAAATTCATCTAATAATTTAGGATTAAAAACATACTAATATTTAAATATGTAACATAGATAAGCTATATAACAAAATCTCAACCACACAATTATGTTTATATAATATAGATGCAATCATTCTTTAATGTGTAAACTATACTCTTTTAAGTTATTGGTCAAGTAACTTTTATACATTAATATACAAATTTTACTCAAGGGTAGGTTAAAAAAAAAAAAAGAATAACCAACTTCAACACCTTGTGGAAGTCTCCACCGCATAACTCCCAAGATTAACTTACCTCTATCTCACTTCATATAATATATGATCATTGCAGTCTATCCACATAAAATATATAAGAATAAACTAGAATTTAAAGAAAATAACATATATATATATACAACATAATATATATATATATATATATATATATATATATATATATATATATATATATATATATATATATATAAAAGACCATTGATGGATTGTTACGGTATGTAGCTATTATGTTTGCATCAAACTTACATTCGCTAGAAACAAATGGCTCCGAGCTCCAACAATACGAACTTCGCACCAACATCACGTGATTCTGAACTTCAAGTTACTCTAAATTACCATCGACTACAAAATCTCAGCCCTAAAGCTCCCAAAATCTTAAAAAAGAAGGAAACAAAGTCTCAAGGATTGAAGAAATGCTACCCCTAAAATCGCGACTTCACGACTAATTGGAACCTAAGAGGAGAAAGAAAAAGCTTTCAACACCTCTTTATCCTACTTTGTGTTCTTCAACAAAACAAATTAAGTCAAGAGAAGATGTAACTCAACAAATACAATATTCCACATAACAAGTATAATTATTCATTAAAAAAAGTATGATTATAAAATATTACATAACACTACTTAGATATTGTTTAATTAAGCTTGTCTATAAATACTAATAAGAAAAAAATATAAATTAAAATTAACTCTTGTATATGTATATAAACTTTTTTTTATAAAAAAAATAAGAGGAGAGAATTTTTATAGATATTTGAGAAACTAACCATAATTTAAACTCTAAATTTTAATAATATAATAAACTATTTTTTATTACAAAAATTAAAAAGACTCATACGTGTAATTAAAAATAAATTTGTTAACTTATTTAAAATTAAATCGATCTATTTAACATTATTAATATAAAATAGATATTTAAATAAGGTAATAGATCAAATCATACTTATAAAAAAGTAAGGCCTAGAAAAAAACTGATATTAAATAATATATTAGACTTATACTTTAATTTTATAAAATAAATCTGACTTATTTATTTAAAGTTTCACTT
The DNA here is from genome assembly GCF_000230855.2 of Cajanus cajan. NCBI lineage: Eukaryota > Viridiplantae > Streptophyta > Magnoliopsida > Fabales > Fabaceae > Cajanus > Cajanus cajan. The sequence goes on from NC_138518.1 coordinate 75,415,886, forward strand.
AATTTATTCCAAAAAAAAATTTTCTAAATTATTTTTTTCATATATAATTTTAAATTTTAAATTTTATTAAAAAATCACGAGTCTAATATTACTCGAATCAATGATATAAATTAGTTTTAACTTGTAAATATAATTTTTATTAAAAAATTTCATGGATTTTGGAAAAGAAAGGCAATTTGGATCTACAATTCCCATGCTTTCTCAGTATCTGAGAAAGATTAGACATGTGTAAAAGAGTTGTGAAAACCTGAAACCGAGAAAAGATTAAGCAGCCTAATATTAGATAAATGAATAAAAATATGAAACTGAAAATGCCTTCTCTATATAATAATAATGAACATATGGTATACTTCTTATGGTTGCTTCCCAATGAAGATTCAGTTCATTAAAATCAGGGTAAATTGTGTGTTTGAATGCTTCGAATTTCAAAACAGATAAATAATAGTCACAGGAAAGCGATATAGCATGGTCACACACATCTTTCCACGAAAATATGTATTAAAAATTGCAAAGGCTACAGAAGAGAAAAATGAAAATCAAACAGTTATAGGTGGAATCTTTGAAGACCGAAATTAGGCATACAAATTCGTCTTCTTCATGTCTTGAACAAAGGAAAATAAACATAGGAAACGATGAAATACATACTTATTATTTATTAATCGTTACAAGTAATGATGCTATACTTGAGCCACTCCTATAAGATGATTTCCAAGTTTTTTCACATAATGTTGTTTATTACTTGGCTATTTCTATATAGTCTTACATGATCACATGATACTTGATTTATTGTATATAGTGAGATATATTGTTTAAACTCTTATTTATTTTTAAGAATTCACATCAAATTGACTAATAAAATAAGAACCATTTGAATAATTATATATTTTACTTTTTTTTATGTTTATCATCGTTATAATAGATTTTAATATTATTTTAAAATTATAAGTGAATAATTTAACTCAATTTTATAAAATTAATTTGTAAAATATATATTATTTTAATTTATATATTTTATTTTAATTATATCATTGATGTGACATCCTTAACAATAATATAAAAAAAATTGATTAATTAATTGTGATATAATCACTTATTTACCTTGAATTTTACAATTTATGAAGATAATGTATATTAACATGAGTTTATTCTTGAAAGGCTTTTGGTGAGTGCACATTATTTGACTTGAGTAAGAAGTGGTTCTGACTCATTGGAAGCTAAGAGAAATGCTTGGGAATGATTTTGATGAGCATTGAAAGTGGGGCAAAACTGTCTCTCTATCTTAACAAGTTATTCTATGCTACGGTGCTCGCAGACAAATTAGACCTTAGAAGGCTTTTTGAAACTATACTAAATAAGAAAAAAGATTAAATTTCAGAACGATTGATCAAATTATTATTACACAAAGAAACTATTATATATGCATACAAGTTTTAAATATATAGAAGGAAATTGGTATAATTAAAAAATCATCATTCACAATTTAATACTACATTTCGAATGTCTTAGAGACTTTAGACAACATGGTCAAAACTTTGACCAATTACTTATTTTGATATTCAAAGACTTGAAATGGAGGAAACTAGGAATGTTACATTGTTGAGCTTTTGGTGAGTCAGCATTCAAAAAAGAAAAAATTACTAAAATTAAGGTATATAGGGAGACTATCATAAAATACGTACCAATTTCAATATTATTTATATATGGGGATGGATAGCCTTTCCTTTTATATTTATCAAAAACAAAAAAGTCACTGTTATTTATTAAATTATATTATTGAGAATAATGTATATTTAAAATTTATATAAATTATTAATATTATTTTTACAGTCTAACTATTTTTTATTTAATAATACTTCTTACTTCATCTAAATACATAAAATTTTCAATAATTATGTATTTCAATTTTCAAGTAAAGATTTTATTACATAAAACCTAACGTTTGACTTTTCTCAATTTAGCAAAAGATTGTTTTGGTAAAATCTTGTTGAGTAGTCGATCTCTCTTGGCTTAGAATAAAAGGGTTTATAGCAGAACAGTGTTGGCATTGCTATCTATTTGAAGGTGGACTTTGACCCACCGCTTTTGGTACTTTACAATTTGTAATTGATTTCTTAACTTTTTTTTTTAAATTATGTTATTAATATAAAATATTTATATTTTTAGAAATTTGATGAGTTATTTTTAATGAAAATTTTCTTTTTAATTATATTTTTTATACATAAAATTTGGTCTTTTATTTTTTAAAAATTTATTTTAATATTTTATTTTTTAAAATATTTATTTTTATTTTTTATTTTTAATTTGAAGTGGATTTGATTCTTTTGAAATAATGATGATATAATTATAAATTATTTTTTAACTTATTTAAAACTTAAAATTTATTTTATTATATTCAATTACATAGAAATTATTGAAAATAAATATAATTTAAATAAAAAACTAATATAAATAAGATAAAAATTATATAAAAATAAGTCTAAAAAATAATTAAAAATTTCAAAAAATATAATTTAGTACTATTTTTTAATTATTTTTGAAATAAATATTTTATATGATTTTTACTATATTTATAATTTTTTTATTCAAACATCAATTCAATTTTATAATTTTTATATATGTAAATTTAATATTATAAACTTCACATTTTAAATTAATTAAAATTAATTTAAGGCTTAAATATATTTTTAGTCCATCAAATTTAAGATAAATTTGTTTTTGTTTTAGTCATTTAGATCACTAATAACATATTTAAAAATGACTAATTAAGACAGTTATGTAATATTAACTAGATTTAATGTGATATTTTCACTAATAAAGATACTAATAAATAGATTTTATATAATAATGTTTGATAAATTTCTTGACAAAATTTGAATATAAAGACTAAAATAAGATTTTTTAAAATTACAGGACTAAAAATAAAAATTTTAAATTTGAGGGAACAAAAAAAAATTTACCCTAATTTTGAGGGACTAAAAATATATTTAAAACTTAATTTAAATTATATTTTAAAATTAAAAATATCATTATTTTTAAAGATCAAACAGATTTATATATAAAAGATAAAGGATCATAATAAATATTTTAATAAATAAAAGATTAAAATAAAATTTAAAAATAATATAAAGGATAATAAATATAATTGATCTAAAAATATATAAATTGAAAAAAAAATCACTAAAATGATTGATCTCATTAATAGATATTAGACATTAATAAAATTGATAAATATTTTACATCGATAAAATGATACTTATATATATATATATATATATATATATATATATATATATATATATATATATATATAGAGTTTTATATTATCAATATATTTTAATTAAATTTTAAAAATATTATAAGAACAATAAATTACTTGGTCAAAACCAAATGTGTGTAACGTTGATACTTCAAATTTTAATGTTGACGTATGCTTGTTAGACGTGTATATCAAACTTCAGGATGTAGTTGCTCCAAAAATAAAAAAGAAAAACATTAGGATGTATTTATTCGGGAAAAAAAAATATGAGTGTGAAGAGTAAAATTAGACCGTAATGATATATATATATATATATATATATATATATATATATATATATATATATGATTAAAATTAAAATTTCTTAAAATTACATGATTACCTTAAATATCATGAAACTTTCTAAGAACTAACATAATTTGTGTTTTTATTTTATGATAAGACATAGAATAATTAATATTTATTTCTCTAATTCTTGTAAAATAAATCTCTTATTAATATTTCTTCATCAATAATTCTTTTAAAATGAAAATACATTTTAAAAAAAGGCACTCATAATTATTAATTAAAAGAATAAGGTTGAATATTGTGATAACTGATAAAGAAATTTAACTTTTTATAATAATTTATTTATTCATGAGAATTGATTTGATATCAATAAAATTTATCATATTTACACACTATTAAATCAACTAAGCTATATCTACCTTTTATAGTTAATATATAAAGGAAGAAAAAAATATGTATCTATTATTCATTCAAAGTTAGGCAATATAACACATACTTTATTTTCTTACTTTATATATATATATATATATGGAAAAAATATGTATTTATTATTCATTCAAAGTTAGGCAATATAATACATACTTTTATTTATTGTATATAAATGTGTAAGATGGTAAATAAAACCAAGTGAGAAGCATTGGGAGCCAACGAAGGTGGAGAGAAAGTGGAAAGCAAGGAATCTGATTCGTGTGAAACGAATGCAATGTTTTGTTAGCACTTAACAGTTAACACGGAAACAAAGACTCATTTTTCTCAAAATTAAAAAAAAAAAAAGACTTAAAACTTAAAAGTAAGAGTAGACTAAGTCAGTCGTAAATGGGGAAATAATCCAAAGCCATGATCGTGGACAGAAGGAGAAGGAGTGGGTCTTTTATTTTGTCGAATATTAGTAATTAGTAATTACAACTCTTTTTTTTTTAATTTTCAATTTTGAGTTTGTTTAATTATTTATGCTTGAAAGAAAGTGGTGGGTGTGGGTAGGTATTCCTGTGGATGCACAGTGCAGACTGAACCAACAAACACAGCGAAGATCCCTATGAAGTTGTTTCAATTTCCTCGATCAAGCTTTAATTTTGAAGACAACCCAGGTCAGCTTCTTCCCCCTTTTCCACGCTTCATCTTCAAATCCATGTTTTTCTCCTTTTTACTTCCCCTTTCCTCAACTCATCATAACTCTTCCTGATTTCTGCGCTTTCAGATACCCTTTTCCCTCAATTCAAGTAAAACTCACCCCTTTACCTCATAACTGCTTATTCATTTCGTGCTGCAAAGAAAGGAATCTGTTTTAGATTGTGGGGGTTGATTGGGAAAGCCTGGGATATGGACGGGGAAGAGGATCAATTCTATGACACGCGTGAGGAATTGTGTTCTGTCTCTGATGGGGGTTCGGATTGTTCAGAATCAGATGAATCTAGCTCTGCTACTAACCGACATGTTACTAGGTACCAGGTTTGGACCAAAAACCTTGAAAGTGTTCATCTTAGACGCCTCAATTTCCTGAGATGGATGGGTTTGGATTCTGATTTGAATTGTTCAATGAAGGGAGAGGAGTTGGGAGATCAATTTTGTGGGATTGACCGAATTACTTCGACTAGTGGGGCAGTGCTGAGAACTTCTTTTGCTGTTGAGGAGGGTCTTCCCTCAACCTCAAGCCAGATTGTGTTAGATTCCTTGTCCAACGAGGCTTCGAATTCGCGAGAAAATCGTGAGAATTCGGCGTGTATGATAAAGAATTTGGATGATGGAACACAGTATATTGTGGATAAGCTAGGTCAGGATGGAACTCTTAGTACCCTGCGTGTTTTGGGTTCTGACCAATTGATTAGCTTGGAGGAGTTTCAGAAAAATATTGGACCATCATCGTTTGTTCGCAGACATTTGCAGAGAGATAATGAAAACACAAGGGTGTTGGGAGTTGCAAAAAGGAAAATGAAGAGGGGTTGGCTAAGGAAACTGGATTCTATTGCTTGTTTTGTTCATAATCATGAGCTAGATGAAGCTAAGTGCAAAGAATTCGATTCAGTAGACAGAAGTGGGATACAAAGAGTTCGAGTTCATTCGCATAGGAAGCGGTTTAAGGAGCTTTCCTCCCTTTACACTGAGCAGGAGTTTAAAGCACATAAGGGTGTTATTTTGGCAATGAAGTTCAGTCTTGATGGAAAATATCTGGCTAGTGGTGGTGAAGATGGCATGGTGCGTGTGTGGAAGGTGGTTGAGGATGAGAGATCAAGTGAATTGGACATTCTGGACAATGATCAGTCAAATATATATTTCAAAATAAATAATTTTTCATGTGTTGCTCCCCTCGATGTAGATAAAGAGAAATTAGTAAAAACAGAGAAGTTGAAGAGATCCTCTGATGCAACCTGTGTGATTATTCCACCAAAGACCTTCCGCATATCAGCGAAACCTTTGCATGAGTTCCAAGGGCACAGTGGTGGCATTTTAGACCTTGCTTGGTCCAAAAGAGGGGTTAGTTTCCTGGAGAAGCATATTACTCTTATTTGTCTATTTATATTTTGCACTATCTTTGACTTTGTTTATCATTTAGTTTTTACTGTTCTTTACATTCTTTCTTTGTTGCAGTTTCTATTGTCATCCTCTGTTGATAAGACAGTTCGCCTATGGCATGTAGGAATTGACAGATGTCTTAGAGTTTTTTACCACAATAATTATGGTAAGCCTCTTTTGCCTTGGTTTAGTTATGTATGTTGATAAATGATTTGGATAATGTTGGTTGTTCTGTAATTGTGTTTCTCTGTATTTTTCTCTTTTGCTAAATAATAGTTTGTTACTTTTGCCTTTGATGCAGTGACATGTGTCAATTTCAATCCTGTCAACGACAATTTTTTCATCAGTGGTTCAATTGATGGAAAAGTGCGCATCTGGGAAGTTGTTCACTGTAGGGTTAGTGATTACATTGATATAAGAGAGATAGTCACAGCTGTGTGCTTTCGCCCAGATGGAAAGGTCTGTTTCACTATACATTTAACTGTAAAACATTGTGGCTGGAAAATATCTTATGTTTTGTTCCTGAAATTTGTTTACCATTCTTCCAGGGCACAATTGTGGGTACCATGGCAGGCAATTGCCGTTTCTATGATATCCTAGGTATGCACATTTTGTCTTTGTAGATGTTTGGAATAGTGTTATATTTTGAAGTCTTAAAGAACCATATAATTCTCACTGTGCTTAAAAATAACGTGTGTTCTATTAATAAAAAAAAATGCAAGTTAATTTGGGCGTATACTATTAGATGGCATTTTAGGCTCTGATCTTCTCATTCATTGAATGTTTTTTGTCATATAGAGGGACATCTTCAACTATCAATCTTTAACCACTTAGAAAGAGAAACTTAAATGGTTGCATGGAAGTATACATGCATATTCTCATGCCTGCAGGGGAATATTACTTTAAGTAGCTCCATTATGTTGAAGATTGGGTAGATTTATTATTTTGATGTGCACTTATTACTTTCCCTCTGTAATATTTGTCTCTTAGCCTTAATATATCACTTCTTTTATAAAAAAAAATAAAATTATGGAGTTACTCTGGATGGAACAACTAAAAGGTTGATATGCATATGGTCGAACCATGGCTTACTGTTTTATTATTTTGATGTTACATTCTGCTTGTAGTATAGTAGTGTCTGTATTTAAACTGTTGATCTCAAAAATGATTATGAGTAGTAGTAGCTTCTAATAATCTTTTTTATATTTTTCCGTTCACTTGTCTAGATAATCATCTGCAATTGGATGCTCAGTTGTGTTTAGGAGGCAAAAAGAAGACATCAGGGAAAAGGATCACTGGCTTTCAGGTTGGTTATTTCTGCCACTCTCTTTCTGGTTTGTGATCTTCTTTTCTATGCAACCCTATACAAAGTTATTGAATACTGATCATTAATCTTATATGATTCCTTTTGCAGTTTTCACCAAGTGACCCCAACAAATTATTGGTTGCTTCTGCTGATTCACATATCTCTATACTTTCTGGAGCTGACATAATCTACAAATTCAAGGGTAGGTTTATATATGCTTTTCTTATTTGAAAAATCTTCTAAGGTGCATCTCATCTATATGCCTGATTCTTTTCTTGCTCTAGTTTGAATTAGAGTTTTATCCTAGTAATCTACATAAGTAAGATTTGCATTAATGATCAACGTAGGTTACCAAGGTGAAACTCTAATTCTAATTGGAGAACATTGTAAAAAAACATGTAAGAAATTGCATTGAAGTTCTCTCCTTTATAAGCATTAGAAACATTCGTATATTGCTACATTTAGGTAATACGTTGTTACTTATACCTATTCCTCTTCTTTGCCTGCAGGCCTAAAAGGTGCAGGTCAAATGCATGCTTCGTTCACCACTGATGGGAAACATATCATCTCGGTTAGTGAGGATTCAAATGTATGTATCTGGAATTACACTGGCCAGGACAGGAGTACTTCCAAAGCAAAGAAAATTTGGTCTTCAGAGAGTTTTCTATCCCACAATGCAGCAATTGCTGTACCATGGTGTGGCATTGAGTCGATGCCAGGAACACTCTTATCCCCGTCACTAGGAGAGGATACAAATCAGAGGTGCTCTCTGCCTTCGCCTGATTGTTTCTTCTTGAGTCGTGGATTTCTGTCAGAAATGATCCCGAAGGTTTCAGCGACATGGCCTGAGGAGACGCTTGTGGACTCGTGTCAAACTGTTGTCTCTCCTACAATGTGTAAATCAGAGTACAAGTTCTTGAGAAGTGCTTGCAAGGGAATGTCTAATTCCCACTTGTGGGGCCAAGTGATTGTAACAGCAGGATGGGATGGATACATAAGAGTGTACCAGAATTATGGTTTACCTGTTCGTGGCTGAAACTAAGGTTTTGGTTCATTTGTTGATGCATTCAAGGTTAGTTGCTATGCTCACATAGCATTAGAGTGTTCTTGGACACAATGGATTTTGCTACAATGCAAAGCTTTCATTGTTTTCAAGTGTAATAGTATAATGGCAGCCAGGGCAATTCTACAGTAACTGATTGGGATTGCCTTCACATGATGATATTCTTTATACCAAGTCAATATCAATTATATGATTCTTTAATTTTTAAGGACTGTTGGTTGATAGAATGTAAGCTTCAGTTTTGCCGATGGTCCTGATCAAAATGTCAAATGTAGTTCATGATGATGTGTATATACAGAGGATTGTATTCAATTTTAATTTATACAGGAATTTTTTTGTTTATATAACCTGAATGTGGGACAGTGCATAATGACTGTGTACATGTTTGGATAACTATTGCCCCTCTTTCTAAAAGTATGTTCAGAATAAAAGATACAAAAATATTTTTCTTTAAAAGTTCGTTCAACGCTCAAAAGTATATTTAAAATGGTTATCCACATTTTGAATATTCTCGTAGTACTTACTCTCCTATAGTTAATATTTTAAGAGTTTGATGGTTTATTATTATTTTAATTTGAAAAAACTTCAAAAACTTTACCAGATAAAGCCAAACGTCTTTACGAGATTCTGATTGGATGAATGGTTTACATTGTCTTATGCATAGTATTTTTGTCAAACAAACTTTATAATCGATCTTATCACCCCCTTTTTTCCCCTTCTGGCCTCAAGCATTTGTATTATGTAGTGTACATTTTTTTTGTTCATCTATGCATAAAATCCCTGCTTTATAGTTGTTTCCCACTCAATATTTGATAATCAGGAGACAAAAGTCAGTTGCATAAATAAAGAAGATTAATAAGAGTGGGATTGAATATGTGGTAGAAAATTCCCACTTATATACGTAATGGATGGCACTGTTTTAAACCACTCGTTTTGCTTTATTTCTACAAGGTATGAGTAGAAAAGATGCTTGTGAATAGTGAAAACAACATTGCTCTAATCTAATCTAAAAGTTTATGGTTAATAGTGGCAGTCTTTGTTAATGACAGTGATGATATAGAGTAGGACAATTAGCTTTAATGGGTGCAGTGCCCCTCAAATACTATTTGTTTAGGAACCACAATTTGGAAGTAAATTTGATCTTGATAGGTCCTAGGAACCATTTGTTTCGTTACGCTTGCAGCTGATGATGCTGAATAAACAAGTGTTTCATTATATATACAAAACCATTGAAAAAGAACAATATTGTAAAGGAATGAATTTAATACACGTAGAAAGGAATGACATGAATTAGCAGAAGAATATGAATATTGAAGTGGATGAAACTGTACCTAACAATCTAACATCTACAGCTTTCATGCACTGTCATTAATTTTCACTTAATGGAATAAAGTCATAAAGTGAGCGTGTCATTACTACCAATGAAGTTGGACTCTAGCAAAAAGTTTGCTGACTTCTACTTAAAAAAAGAGGTTATAAAGTTAGGGACAACATTACAAGTACTTTTAGTTAAAAATAAAGTTTTAAAAACAAGTTATATAAGTGAAATTCTAATTTTAATTAAAAATAGAATAAAAAATATTTATGATAGTGCACCTAAGTTTTGTAAAAATAAAAAATAAAAAGGCTAGTAAGCGGAGTTGTATATAAAATAGTTAAAATATTTAATAAAAAAGTATTTAATATTTTCTTAATTAATACCTTTTTCACACTCGTCAAATGGTACTTTGTAAAAATACGAATAAATTAAACAAAACAAATAAGTAAAGGAAATTTAAAAAATAAAACAAATAATGAACTCCTTTTCTTTTAGTTAAACAAGTCAACGACAGTGTGTCTAGTTACTAAGTAAAACCATACCTATATCTAATATCTTACAAATATGTGGGTTAAAGTCTTGTCATCAATACAAAAACTATATTAGTAAACAATTTATAAATATATTCAGTTGTCAAGATTTATTTCACTTAAACTTTCTATATGTATTAAAAAAAAAAAAAAAGCAAGTTAGGTAAAATCATAAGACCATGTGAAATAAAGGGAAAAGGTGAAGAGTTAGAAATAAGGAGGGATTGTATTGTGTTTGGTTTATGGTTTAGTGAAAAAAAAAAACAAACTATTTTTTCATGTTGAACGCACTACATTCTTTGTGACTTCAAGATTTTCACCCTTAGAAATTACTTTTATTAATGTTATTGCTGGGCTAAACTTACATATATATATTTTTTTTTGATAAATACATTTGGTTTGATGGAAGAGGTTAGTTCTCCAGGCCACAATGAAAAACTATATATCATTTAATTTTAATCTATTAAATGGTAATTATTATATTTTATTTTTTAAAATGTATTTATCTCGTTTTGGAAGATTAAGATTCAAAAATTAAATTGTTGTTATTTCCGGAAACCAGCTAGATTACCTCTATTTTTTGAGTTCTTGATTTGAATATTGCCCTTTCGACAAATTGGATAAAAACTAATGGCAGGATTACGAATTTTCCTAGCTACTTGAGTAATAGTCTCGTTAGTCGTAAAGCTTTTCAACCAAAATCATGGAGTTTTATGTATACATTAGACAAATGTTAACTAATATCTTCAGAATAAGGGGTTAATTAAATAAAATAATATTTAATAACTAAAATATATATTGTGTCTAATTACAAAATGTTTAATATTTATTTTTAAATAATTAAGAATCTTTAATAACAATATTAAATATTTTTTACAATTGATATTCTAAAAATATCCATTGACAAAAATTATATTAAAATTGGTGAATGTTTTTATTTTCTGTTCTTTTGTTACATGAAAGAAGAAAAAATAAAATAAAGAAGAAGGGAACTACTCAACTAGTCTTAAAATAGTGGACTTGAATCTAATTTAAACCAACAAAATTGACTTATAAGATAAAATTATTTTCTATTTATATATTATTTCATTACTTAATTTTTAGTTGATATAAGATTTAAATTTTTTCTAATAACTAAGGAGAAGCCTACTTTTATCAAAGTGGTCACTTTGTTTAACTTTTTTAATATACTACAGTAGGTTTTATCATTTTTAATTTGGTCCTCGTCATATTGTTTTTATCTTCATTGAAGTAAGATATTATTTTATCCTGCAACATAATATTTTGTGGTCCATCATTGAACTCAACCAAAAAATAGTAGTACTATTATCTAAAAAGGCAAATGCTAATGGTTTTTTTTATTAATATATTTGGTAACGACTTAAAAGTAATAAAATGATATAAAACTAACGTAAAGCTTTTGAAGTTTTTAATACATTTTTTCATAAAATATTTGTATTTTAATTTCTTAATAAGTATACCCAAGTCATTTGTTTGTAGGTAAATGTAAACTAATACTCCTAAGCTAGGACACTCCTTAATAGGACTTCCGTTAGTAAGAATCTTAAGAAAAATAAGCACAAAAATCGTATTGTTGGTTAGTGACAGTTTTAGTTAATCTTGACTTAATTAATTTTCGAAATTAATGATTTGGAAAATCAGGATACAGAAACATCATAAAAATATCTGGCAATTGGGCCAGGGTTGGACCAGAAAAAAACATTGGGCCAGGGAGAGCCTAAGGTATTGGTGCTATCATGTGGATAACGCGATCTGAATTCTTGCTTTCATTGGATATAGTGCCAATCCAAACATAAGCATCCAATCCAAGAGGATACTATCGTTCCAAAAGGTAACGTAAATTCTAAAGGAATTTTAGAAGAAGAGATGAAATAGAAAGACATATGTGAAGGAAGTAATAATAATAAGAAGAAAAAAATGTACGTGAAATAATTCGATCCTACTTAATAATGTTGACTTGAATGCTTCATGAAATTAAGATGAAACAAATTATATAAATAAATTTAAGTCCTGTTAATAAAGTGACGAAGATCACACCCACCAAAATTAACACCCATGCCAATTTTGTGCAAAAGTTTTAAAAGATATTCCGTTTATGTGACATTTTTTAATTTTTATGTTATATTTTTTGAAAAGAAAATTTCCCAAAACCAACCACAACAACATTTTTCTTTTCACGATTTTTGATTTGTTTGTTTATAAGGTTATTATCGCCAGCCACGGATCCACCTTCTAACTTAACCAGCCTTCCAAATTATGAAATAAAAAATCAACCTCAAAAGTTGACGACTTTGCAAGGATTCTAGTACATCATAACTCTTAATCTATTTTCTTTTCATAACAGATTGTGCATTTATTACATTGTTTAACAATTATTTATAAATCTATTATGGTTATGATTGTCATAGCCTCTTTATAATATCATCAAATCATTTGTGCGAACCCACATGATTAGATGATAATACAAATAATATGATTTTAATAATGTGTACATAAACCCTTTAAAAAGTGTATAATAAATATATTATTAGCATATATATTAAAGAAATTACTTAAATCAACAATAAAAATGTATACTTTAAGATTTTAATTTATTTTAAATGAGGGAAAAGTACTTTTACAATTTTAATATACAAAAACTTGTACAATAAAGAAAAAAAAAAGTAAACGAAGGAGTGTGGGATGAGATGAAATGATGGAAAGAAATAGGGAAAAAATAATTTTATTTCTATGTATCATCTATATAAAAATAGTTTCATATATAAATAAGTCCTCGTCAACTCATTGAGAATTTTTAATTAAATCTTAAAATTAATATATATATATATATATATATATATATATATTGCGTTTCAAATATTATAATTTTTGTTTATTGGGTTCACAAATTTAATTATGACAATTTAAAATTGTCAAAATTTAATTTAAAATAATTTTATAAGATTTAGAGACTTAATTACAAATATTGTAGAAAATCAAGACCTAATTATAAATATTTTATAATAATCAGAACCTACTAATCTATTAAGCATATAAAAATCAATTAATTAGAAATTAATTTAAGTATAATTTATAATTATTATAAAAATCAATAAACTTATTTTGTAAAACATTTTGTAATTAGATAGTGAGGATTGCTCTCTTGACTTTATAGGTTGCTAACATAAAGAATGCTAGCAATAAATTTTCAAACACATTATTCTTAGCACAAAATCTCTTATAAGTTAATTTTTTTAAAAAAAATTATAAAATAAAAACCATTACATAGGATACGAGGTCCTATGAGTTTTGTAATATAAAAGAGTGTATTCTCTGCGCATATCTCTTTGAGTACTTTTTATTTTAATAAAGACCTTTAAATAAATATGAAGGAAACGATCCTAAATTGATTAGTTGAATAGCATGAGTGACCAATGACTCGTCCATGGATTTGATTACTTTAAACAAGAAAATGTGTTGCAAGATTATTTATCTTCAAAAGCACGCTCTTCCTTCCACGGGGCGCATGTTAGTAGGTCCCACGGAAATACCAAGAGAAAGATACTCTACGAAGAACAACCACCACATGGGGGAGCCCGACCCCATGTTCTTCTTGTCCTCTTTCTTTAGTTACTATTTTTCTTTCATTTACAATCCGATTATATAATAACTCCAAAGGAACTTTCTCGAATAATTTTGTATTATCCCCAGATATACAAGTACAGCTACATCCCAGAAACAGAACAATAAACAATATGTACAATTGGAGTTTTCCAGGCACTTTCATTTCTACTGTAGCTAAGATCCAAGTTAACATGTATATATATATATATAACCCAAGCTCTATAATCATTGTATCATCATCATACCAATCCAATCTAACTAGCATCTAAAGCACTCATATTTTAGACCCGCAACAATAAAATAAAACCAAGTTTCCTATCGTTTAATTAGCCTAAGTAATAATTATACATTGACATGGTCATATACTTATATTATACCCTAGATATATAAAACTGTGAAAAGTTAACCCTTCCTATCATTATATCGGACTCTATTAGGGTTGCTCTCTCCATAGTCCATACCCTTGTATTTTTATTTATTTTTTCGTAAAATGCATATATATTGGAGAGTCCCAAGAAACTTCAAAATTCAAGGTGCTTGAGTAGGTCAAAGGCTGCTTTTGGACCCTTAGAAATGATGAATTCGGAAGCTGCCCATAACCTTGATGCTTCAGTTGAGTTGGATCCCAATTTGGATGTTGATGTTTCGTTGCAGTCAGCAAAGTACTTGCCGGAGACATTGGAGAGCCTTGGATGAGTTGCCACATAACATGTTGTTGCAGCTGCCTACATTTTTATTTCCAGTGAATTAAGAGAAAGAATACAAAGTAAAAAAATACTCTCATAATATTTATTAATTATTAATTATTTATAAAATTATATTTCCCTTTATCTTTATTTCTCAATTCTCATTATCATGTGCCTCTACACAATGGAAACTAACATGATGCATTTGAATTTACGATGTATTTAATTTAGTTACCTGAGGAATGGTCTTTAAGAGCTTGGAAGCCAAAAAGAACACCAAATCTGCAATTTTATTTTAGAACATAAAAGGGAATTAAAATCTCACAATTAATGACCACTTAAAAAAAAAAAAAAAAAGATGTTAAACCTAACTATCACCCAAAAAAGAGAGCAAAACAAGGTTGGCTTGTTTGGTTCCAAACCTGTGAGTAAGCCCTCACGCTCTCTGGTGAGTCTGGTTCTCACGATCCCAGGATGAACACAATTCACAGTCACGTTGGCCCCCATCTGCTGCAGAAACCAAATAATTAATTTATTAATATCTTATGTGGACAAATAAAATATGACAAACTATTCAAGTAAGTAGCAGGAACGAGGGTAAAAGTTAAACGAATCCAATTCCAGGGGGAAACATGAGTACTGATTACTGAGCAGGGAAACAAACAAATCTAACTTTTTTGAGATGGATAGAAGAATCATATGATGGATAGATAGATATTATTGCATGCCAAATAATGAACTAATTAAATATTGAAAAGGAATGAATATAGCGAGTGTGTGTTACTGTTATACCTCGAGTCTTCGGGCAAGCTCCTTAGTGTGGAAAACGTTGGCGAGCTTGGAAAGAGCATAAGCACGTGTGGCGTCGTAATGGCTGGGGGACACGAGACAAATTTCAGTCCAAACAAGCGTCCAGTGTTTGCCAAACGCATCACATCATTTCTAACTTAAATTGACTAACAATATTTTATTTTATTTTAATTTCAAAACATTATTGTATATATAAAATAAATAAAAAAAACTAAAAATGGTTGTTACATTACATCCACACCTTTTGTTGCGGCTTATAAGAACCAGATACGAAATCGCATCGCCGGAAAACCACCCGTGGATGCTCGACGACACGTTCACAATCCGTCCCTGGACTCCTGTCTCCTCCGCCGTTTCCACCATCTTCTTCAGCAGCAACTTTGTCAACAGAAAATGACCTAAGAGAATAAATTAAAATAAAATTCTCTCGCTCATATTAATTAATCTTAAACAATAATTCAGTGAAATTAAACTAACTCAATCTCTTCAAAGTTTAAACAAATGCAGTAGTAATAGTTTCACTAAAAATAATTTTCAGCAGATATTTGTCATTGACAAGTATAGTTATAGTAGTAATTTTTAACAACAATATCATAAAATAAAAATATTAATCAAACTTATATAGAGGATAATACTTTTTGAATTTAATTTCTCACCTAGGTAATTAGTGGCGAAGGTCATTTCAACTCCATCTTCAGAAACAGCGTGCTCAGGCGCAAACTTTCCAGCGTTGTTTCTAACAATCATCCAAATACACAGCATGAACATGAGAAGAAGGAATCTATTTTTTTTATTTTTTGAAATTGGAACAAAATGAAGAGAGAAAAAAAAAGAGTACATGCAAGATTATTATATATATATACATGAGGAGATGGAGAGGCAAACCGAGAGAGTGAAACTGCGCAACGAAGTTTCGAACCGAATTGAGAGAACTGAGATCAAGAGGCATAACAATGATTTCCGAATGAGGACACTCTGAAAGTATGCGAGCCTTAGCGTCTTCCGCGGCTTTCACGCTTCGCGCCGGCAGAATCAGCCTGGCTCCACGCTTCGCCAAAACACGCGCCGTTTCAGCTCCGATTCCAGACGTAGCACCTGATAATAGTAATATAATTAATGAGAATATATTAATAATAGTAATTATAATAAGAATAATAATCGATCGGTTATGAAAAATACCGGTGATGATGGCGGTGATGGAGCGGAGATCGGCGGTGACGTGTTCGGCGGTGGATTTGGAGCCGAAGCCGCTGGGACCGGCGGAGCCGAGAAGGTATTTAACGGTGTGGAGCATGTTTGTTGGAACTGTGTTGGTGGATCTTGAAATTAAATTGTTCTTGTGTGACAGAGAAATTAAAGGAAAGGATTAGGACTTTGTAAAAAAGGCGTTACTCTTTTTCACTGTCAGGTTTTGCAGTACGATTCAGGCATTACTCATTAGTCATTAGTGTGGTGAGAGGTTACCTCTGCGTACATGCTCACCAAAATAAACAAACAAAACTGAAAAGGAAACACAGGCTACACAATTGGAAAAGGATGCCTTGCAGCTACCTCACTGCAATTTTATAACCCTATTTAAATCAATGATGCTCCTTACTCTGCAAAATCAACCAAACCAACAAAAACTACTATACTCTACATATTTCTCAATTGTCACGCATATGCCAGATTAAATAATTAAGATTGTGGACCTACTTCATAAATTATTATTTTTTCTTAAGTATATGCTAAGCATATTAATTTTCATCTTCATCTATATAAAATAACATATATATGTGAAAAAGTTAGAAGAAAAATGGTTTTTTTTAAATGAAAATCAACTTATGTACAAATTTAAAATATGTTTTTTTGAAAATTAATATGTACGGAAGATTTTTTTTCTTCTTCCAATTCTTTACGGAGAAGGTTATATAATCATACCTTGAAATCAATAAACTATGCTGTATTAAAGAACTCTTGGATTGAGACTATTTTTTTTTCTTCCCCTTTTTGTTTAGTAATTGTTAATTGTTTGATGAAGGGTTGGTCTTTGGTGAAGTACTGTGTTGTTTGGGATGATACTTTTGCTTTTGCTTTTGCTTGTGGGAAAGACACCCAGGAGATATACTGCTTTCTATTTCTTGGCACCACTCTAACCTTTTCTACTCGCAAGTCACAATACATAAAAATTATATAATTGAAAAATAAAAACTTTACTATTAAAGATGGTAAACTAGATTCAGAAATTAGGTTTAATAAATACTTTACATATATAATACAGGAACTAAAAAAATTTAAAAAAAAAACTGTCATCAGTATATAAATACTCACTTTGAAAAGAAAAATAATTAAGGATGGACACGTGTCGAGGGACAGGACACTGTGATTATCATATTGGCCTTTTCATAATTAAGGTGGACAATGCATGTTAAATCAATCTAATCTTCTTTAAAGAGTTTAGTTTGAATAGAGAGAGAAATGATAATGAGCATATAGATGGTAGAAAGAGAAGGTGTGATAGAGGGAGAAGAAAAACCAAAACCTTGTTGTTCAGGAGCACAAGCCGAGAATGTGAGGAATAATATGTTTCTTGTCTATTCCAGGCTCTTGAACGAAGAAATTAAAAAGATGATCCCATATATACCAAACAGAACAAACAAACAAACTTATTTGTTGTATTTCCTCGCCTCTCCCATATTTCTTACTCATTCCGTGAGAACCTAACTGGCCAACAAAGTGTTGTTACACACACCAAAATTTTAATCGGATGACAAATGCATCCACACCTATTTAACTAGTGTTTGCCTGTTTGTTGTTTTATTAAAACAATATAAAAAAAAAGTTACATAACTTATACAACAGATTCTAATTTAAATTGAAAGACAAATAGAATAAAATGATTTTTTTTATTATTCTTATGAGATTATTTTTTCTTTTTACTACATCCTCTCCAACTAAAATATAACATTTTATGAACAATTATCTAATTAATTTATATTTCTAAAAAAAAAAAAAACAAGTTCAATGATCATTAAAAAAAAATTGAAAGAGTTATTTAATTTCCTTTCTATCCGTATTAATGGATAGAGATCAAATAGAGCCACTAATTGATTTATTTGACTTAGTCAATATTAAAAAATTATAAAATAATTCACAACTTGTAAATTTATTTTTTTAAAAATCAAATCATACATTAGAAAATCTTAAAAAATTTAGAATACAAATTGTTAATATCAAAGTAGTATCTTCGTATAGTGGTTCATTACATTACAAACATGCAGGTGGCTTGAGTTCAAAGTGTAAACTTGTATTAATTTTTTTTTACCAGTGAAGCCAAATAAATAAAATGAAATGTGCACGACCCAGCCGAGGTGTAAGATTTGTTCAATCTAATAAAGTGTTTCAACTGATTAAGTGATCAGTTTTTGGGTTAACTAGTCAAACTACCTGATTCGAATTGTATTTAATAACGTTGTTTATTGTTAATGAATTTTATTTTTGCACAACTTTTATTATGTTTATAATTTTTTTGTTTAAATATTAATTTGATTTCATATTTTTCATGTAGATGAATATAATGAGAATTTTTTTTATATTTTTAATTAGTCTATCAAAAATTAAAATGAAGAAGATTAAATTAATCTAAATTTATAAGATAAAATATTAAAATAATTTTTTAAGAGATAAAAAATATAATTTAATGTATATAAGAGTCTAATAAATAATAATCATACACCGTGAAGTATAAAAAAAAATTACACAATTAACTCATAAAATTATCATTGTACACTAATTAATAAAATATCTTTTATTTAATTAACATTTTATTTGTAATAAAACACATTTAATTATAAACTACTAGGGATTGGATAGTTAGAAGTACGATGATCTAGATTCAATTCTCATTGAGATCATTTTTATAATTTTTCCTATTTAAAAAAAAACTAATTTAATTATAAAAAATATCCAAAACATGGTATTCGGCCATCAAAAGGAAAGAAAAAGAAAATCTCATGAGAAACAAGTTTGTATAAAATTAAAGTATTCTATTAATGAATATCGTCCATCAAAAAAGAGATTACAATAGAAGTATCTATTGACAAAAAAATCACTCTAAAATGACTAGCTTGTGATTATTGAGAACGAATCATATTTGATGATTTTATTTCTTGTTTTTAATGTTTTCGGTAATCTCAAAACTAATTTAATAAATTAAGTTTTTTAATAGAATTGTGATAGTCTTTAAAAAAAATTGCACTTAATATTATATTTTTGTTAAACATAGTATATAATTTAGTTTCTATATTTCGTAAATTCTAATATAATCCCTATACATTAAAAATAATAATTTGATTTATAAAATAGATGAGTGGATGAAGAAAGGAAAGAAGTGAGTGATGGGTTTTGTCGGTTGATTAATGAAATCCTAATAAATGTGAGGAATTGGGAAGAGGGACAGGCACGAAAGTCGATGTATCCCGCACGTGAGTGAAGAACAACATAACTTCTCCATCTAGACATTTATTTTAACATTAAAAAAGATTGGTCAATCCTCGAATCTACCATATTTTCGGGATGCACAATTTACCATTACCTGCTCAATCATTCTTCTTACAACACTAATTATTTTTAAATTACGTTAATGACCCTTTTAGAATTAAATAAGTTTTTAATCTTTCAATTTTTTTAAATTTTAATTTTTAGTTTTTCATAAATTGTTAATCCTCCATTAATTTTCTATCCTATAAATTAGTCTTTACAATGATGATCATATATAATTTGTCAATTGATATTCACATAATTATTTAACAAATATTAAATTATATAATATATGTAATTTTTTATTTGTTTATGTTTAATTATTTAATAGATGTCAAATTATATGACATATATAATTTTATTATTTGCTTACAGTTATATATTAGTGAAGCTTTATTTTATTAATGTTATCATTTAATAAATAAAACTTAATTTTAAGAATAATTTATATAAAAAAATAAAAAGTGTAAAAATTGATTAAAAAAATTAAAATTTTAAAATTATATTTTTAAAAGGTTGAGAAGTTAAAAATTTATTTAACTCATTTTTCTTTAAGTAATGAAACAGTGTTTCGTAGGGGTGAAATTGAGCGTAAGCAAACTTTGATTCTTTCAGGTGTGCAAAGTATCATCAAGCTACAATTACAAGTAAATGACTTTACCTGTTTCTGAATTATAAGTGTTTTAACTATTTGGTTGAAGTTGTTTGTTTAATTAAATAAGATTGCTTTTTAATTAATCAAATGAATTTTGCAGGGTCTGAATTTAGAAAGGTCTAGAATTATTCAAATGAATCCAGCAATATCTAACAATTGGTACATAAATGGGAAACTCATGGTACTCAAAAAGAGATTAAATAAACAAAAACTATTCGTGATATTTAAGGAAATTAAATATAGAAATAAAATTACCAATAAATCACGTGAACCAATTGATATAAAATATTTTAATTTAATCAATTCTCTCAAATTTAAGTTTTGAATATGCAATTATGTCAAATATCTAGAAGAGATCTATTATGTTCTTATGCAACTTGGATAAGATTATATTTGAAAGAGAATAAATGTAATCTATAGACAAAATTTTTATAATATATATATATATATATATATATATATATATATTAAAAAATATTTAATAGTCAACAAAAAGAAAACTAACAAATTAGATTGTATAAAAGAAAGAAAAAAGTAAACTTATAACCTTTTAAAGTGATTGATTAAATAAAAAGTTAGAGAAGTCAAAAATATAGTTAAACCTATTTAATAAATGAAGTTCATATGTAACATGAATTATAGGTTTCTCACTTAAAATATAAGGCATAGAATAAATTCGGAGCTACAACGCTTTTGCCGATTCATTTGACTCTGGATATACATTTCAACAACACCAAAAGATGGGTTCACGTTTGCCTATCATGACTATGTGCATTGAAAACACGAGGCATTCGGCCAATACTACAATGATAATACAAATTAAAGACTCGTGATGATAAATAATTGTGAGCTAAAGGCCCATTATATATACATGATAGATTAACTACGCTATGCATGCAATATCAAGAATTGATTGTCTTAAAAACCTTAAATTTTTAGGGATAATTAATTTGGTAATAACAAATTCTATAGCCAATATAGGTAAAGAATTGGTCATACACAAGTACATGGTTGGTCATTACACCATGAAGTTTATGATCATTAAAAAATGATTAATGGGATTAAGGAGGGATGATACTACCTCAGTTAGACCTTGTGTATTTGCAACTAAAAGTGGCTTTCTCTTTGATTTGTCTCCTGCATATAAACACAACCCATCTTATCGAGCCCTAGATTTTATGTGCATTTTTTAATATGCCACAATCATCAATCATATCCACTGCTTTGGGTCATTAGTGAGTCCTAGCCACCTTTATTTGACCAATCAATTGTGGGACTCGAGTCAGGAGAAGCAAATTCCATTAACTATATCCCATTTTAAATCGTTGCAATTACTTCCCACTCACTCATTCTAGGGTGGCTCAACGTATATAATAAGGACCCATAACAACATTTCGCTTATTTGAATGCAAGAATTCTTCAATGATTGCCACTCTTTGATGGGTTAGAGTCGAATCTTGGAGGACCCGCATCCTTGGTTTTAGGAATAAGCTTTTCTGGTTTCTTAATCTAAATAAAATGATTTAGTGACACTAATCATCCATCCACCATTTTAATTTAATCCTATAATCTATTCTTTGATTGATTACCGAATAATAGCTGACATTTGTTGATTGGTAAGGAAGGGTTGGGCAAATCTCCACCAATATATGCCAAAAAAGAAAAAAAGTGAAGAGACGATGGATGGTGCGTGGGGTTGGTGACACATGCCACAAACGCAAATTAAGTTTTCTCACTCGTGAACCGAAATGGAAAAAGTTAACGGAAACATTAAAAAGAATGCAATTTGATATATAATAAATAACCTTATTGTAGATTTCATTTCATGGATGTGGTACACGTAGAATCTTAGATAGAAAAAAAAATTATGAGCCCAGTGCCCAGGTGGGACACAGTATACATTAACGAATCCAGTTGGTTCTTGCAGATTCAATCTAATTCCATTGCACCGAAAGAGTGAAATAAAAAAAACTAAACCGTACAAAATATTTTGAATAAAATATAAAATACCACCTGAGTCCTGACAACTACTTAATATTAAATAACATCACTAAACAACATATTTGTGTTTTGTAAACATTAGTACAACGTCTTTATGGTAAGAGTAACGACTTTACAAATAGATGGATGAAGAGATTCTCAAGCCTTTTAAAGTTTGATTCAATCTTTGTTTTTATTTGTTCATTACATCTTTTAGAAACTTTGTTAATGAGTTCAGATTTATTACGTCAAACACCAAGCCCATAGTCCACGAGATTTGAGGTTTATAAGGAATTTCTTGCATGAAACAATGCGCAAGGCCTATGATTATGCCCATGTATCTGTTGATTGTAACAAGAGATATCAAGCCCAATACAGTCTTGTAGCAGTGTTAACGCAGGCCCAATATAACAACACATTAGTTGTAATCCAACATTTGTCATTTGTCAATTTCGGATCGTGTTTAATGCCGTCAGACACCAGTGTTATTTTATGAATAATATTAAGCAACTTACATCAAATGGTCCAATTGATGTCATTACACAGGAATCTTTGATGGAAAGAATTCGCAAATGTGCAACAATTTGTGCCAAAGCATTGATATGTGACGGATGTCATCCATCACTTTTTATAAATATTCTAAACATATATTTATAAGGAAACATCAAATATTGGAAATGGCAAATAATCTCAAGATTCTCAACTTCATCTCTGTTTTATTGCTTTAACAAGAGACTTTTTCGCGCATTTATTATAACTGGTTTTCTTCAACTCCTCATGCAAATAGCTTTCATGAGTACCAAATTTTTTCTACCTTCCAATTTCTGAGCACATCAGCATTCTATGTTCCGATCTTCAGGCCATCCAAACTCCTCCAAGAATGCCAAGACAACTCCATTTGACCAGCCAAAACCAGTCTGTATTGTAATACAACCAAGTCAGATTCATGTGGAAACAGGCACATAACAGAGAGAGATGGGAGATATCATTTATTTTGTCCCTCTGAAAGAAGGCTAATAATAACAAATCCATACAGAAAAAAGTTACTAGTCAAATTTCTTCCATTCATACTATATTTTTCTCAAACGTTTCCCTAGACCAAAAACAAAATATGGAGCCGAGGCATACCTGGGGTACATATTCGCCCCCACCTCCAAATTCTCCACAACGCTCTACGTTATACTTTTCATGCATTACACCTGTTTTCTTGTAAACAATATAGTTGGTTGTGATCCATCTGATGGCAATTTCCTCAGCCAATGACCTAGCTTCTTTCAACCCTGATTTTAGCAGGCCTTCCACTAGCATATGTTGAAGTGGAGCCCACCCATTCGGAAAGTCCCTATTGCCAGTATATAAGAGCCCTTAACAAATGATGATTAACTGAAATATTTTTTTACCTGTCTACTCTTCCCTTCCCAACCTCACCATGCTTATTACTTACCACTGTTGTCCTGAATCAGTTAAAGAAGTTGCAAATCCAGCAGCACGGATCAGGCCAGAAGTTTTGAGACTTTCAACAACACTACCCACAAGTGAAGTATCTTGATGAAAATAAAGCATATTTATAATCAGCTTAAAATGCAGGAAAATCTTTTTCAACGTTTCAGAGAGAAAGGTTATTGGTTGGTGGTGCTCGTTTGATATCAAGCAAAAAATATTTTAGAAGTAAATTTGTTAAAGCACCCTCTGTGTGCATTCAATAGAAACTCCTTCCTTATTTAAACTAATGTTACCCGTGACACTGCTGAACACCTTTTTAGATCATTTTTCATAAAATCACTTGCTAACCTAAACCTGTTTAGCAATCAATCCACATGTTAAAAGACCAACTATTCAACTCACGTACTAAATTAATCTACAGTTACTATAAAACCTATCATGCAAGATCCATAAGGCAACTAGTTAACCTATAATTGAACAATCAAACTGACGAAAACTGCAATCCATAAGTTATGGAAATCGATATTAAGTTCCTGATTCTCTATGCATGAATGATTTGTATTCAAGGCAAGCTCCTGTAAATAACGTTCAAGCTTGCTCATTAGCAAACAACAAGGATTGAACCCAATAATAAATTGATACCACAATGATTGCAACAGCTGGTTACATACTTAAATTTACTTATTAGTCGCAACTAAAGTTGATGTGGTAACATATGCATACCTGAGTAAAATGGCTTCATCCACAAGGGAACAAAATTGGAAGCAAATACATTTTGATTCTGGTGCCCGCTTTCCCAAACATGAACATCCTAAAAGTATCAAATATACAGTCAGAAGAACTGCAATGCAAAAGGCTAAGACAGCTCATCTTATGGTAGATGAATACAAGTGGCTCCAGGAAATACCTCACATTTATTGCTGAGCCAGTAATCAAGCCATTGTTTCTTGTTTGCATTCCAGAAAACAGAGTTCATTGCCTTTTTTCTATGATCAGAAATTTCCAGGAAACGCTCAGCATTGCTATTATCTCCAGTAACTTTTGCAAAGAAGGCAATATTGAGCTCCATCTGAACCAATGGCCATCACAGAATTGATAAGGTTACAGACAATATTTTAGGACTTCTTTTAGTCATTGGTCTAAGACATACCCCGAGTAGAAATGCATTCAAGTCAACAGGTACCACAGATGTTGTAGCCATTGTTGTGAAATTAGGCGGGTTTCTGCATCAAAAGCATTATGATTTCATATTTATTTTGATTCAAGAAATTACAATGATGGAACAGGGTTCAAATCTAATATTTCATGCACACTACCTCAACCTATTACCATTAGACCGACTATAGTGGTTAGGTATGATTTCATGTAAGTATTTTTGGCTCTTAAAGAAGGAAACGTGTGAAAACTAAGCCTTCTGATAAAAGTGAGCATTTGATTTAAAGAGCCCTGCTTAGGCTTGGGACCGCTCATAATCACCGAATTACAGCAAGTGCATCTCAATGCCTAGGCAGATATTCAGATGACTTTTTTTCTTTTTAGGAGGCTGAAAATTTTAGTGTATACAAAATAGTACCTCATCCATCTGGTGCTGAAATCCCATCCTGATTCAGCAGCTGATGCCACATCACGGTAAAACTGTTGTTTTTCTGAAACACTCGAGAAATTGGAAGCAGATGCCTCGTCCTAAGGCATGAATTACCCAAAGTTATAGTTAAGGTGCCATTTTATCAATACCAGAGTTGTTAACAAACCACACACACCATTATGGATGATTCTGGCCTGGGTTTGTCCCACATCGCATTATAACGATTTAAGATGTGAGTGCAACCTTGAGCATCCAAAACGGTCACTTTATGTATATCTACAAGGCAAAATAAAAGTTAAAATCAATGTGGGAAACCTAGAAGGCACAAATATATATATCATCCAACCACAGATAATAAAATGATTGAGATTTGAGGCAACAGTTGTAGTGCAATACCTGAATTCCAAAATTCATACTCTTTCAATAGTGCAGGTAGAGATCTTTTAACCAATTGCATGTCACCCGTGCTACCGTATATCTCATAAATCATAGCGCTTAAAAGGGGAGGCTGGCTGTAAAATCGTAGTAAAGCTTATAGTCAACTATTCTGTTTAAAAGAACAATAATTATTTGTAATAATTTCCTTTTATTTCAAAATAAGCAGTGCAGATATGAATGAGAATGGCATGATATCACCATATTCGTTAAGTTGTTTTAAAATCAAAAGATTAAATTAGAAAACCTGGAATAAGAAAAGGAAATCGATATTTTAAGTGCAAATACATCATAAGCACAAAACAAAAACTGAAGAAAAATGAAGGTTCAAGTTGAAACAGGAGTGACGATATATCCCTTGTAAATATTTCAATACTTCATCCATTTAGTAAATAGGAAAATTAGTAAAATGCTGCAAGCTTATTCTATTTCATTTTCGCAACACTGCACATTAATTCCACATTGGCAGAACTTCTAGCCATTTTACATAATTGCTATGAGATGTTGCAATTGCCACAGAAATAGGTTAGCCAATCCAAGAGTTTAAATTTATTAGTAAGTTCTACAGGCTTTTCATTGTTTAGGTGTTAAAATAGGTTGCTTAAATTTTAACAAAATTACTTATAGAAACTCCGTTGTTTAAGAAAAAGAGAGGAAAATAAATAATGTGACATAGTAAATTGCTTATACGCTGCAGATGCTCTAATGCTCTAAGAAGACAAATATAGGAACCAAAAAAAAAAAAATCAAAAAGGAAACAAAAGTCGTTCAGTACGTTTTTTAAGTAGAAAACTTACGTACAATGTTAATTATAAGTAGGTTTAAATATCTCATAATTTCATGAATTTTAGTAACTTTTAGTCTACGTAGTTAAAAATATTTTATCTTACGCCTTATATAATGTTTTCATTTCCTTTAAATCCTGCTATCTATTTAATATAAAGATTAAAAAATAAAATTTATAAAATTTAAAGACTAAAAAGAAACAACAAAAAAATTATGTACAACAAATATTAAAATAAAATATTTTTAATTATAGAAACTTAAGATAAAATTTATAAAAGAAAAAAAAATTACAACAATTTTACGCAATTATCTAATCACAATCATCATGTACAATAAATTTGTTGATTTTTACGATAACTATTCTAAAAGTCATCATAATAATAATTGAAGTAAAAACTTTAACACTTACTTAATATGACCATTAGATCCTTGATGAAATTATAAGAACCGAATTAATATTTAAACTTCATAGTTATTATTATTTTTGTTGGGAAATAGCATAAACAGAGTACCTCCTGTTAGTGTAGTATGCTCTAGCCCCATTAAGAACAAAGCCATATTCCTCTATCAAGGAAATGAGATTGGTGACAATGGCCGTAGCAGTGTGGTGCATTTTACTGGCCAGCAGGCCCCTGAAGCCCAATAAAAGAGAGTAAGTAGCGGCAGGCCCAATGGGCCGAGTAGGAAGAGAAGGAAGCAAGAAACGGACCTAATTACCCAATAGGAATCCCAGTAATAAACCTCGCGAAAACGCGAGCCGGGAATGACAAGAGAAGCAGGGAGAGGGAGCAGCGTATGCAAGTGCGGGTGCGCCTGCACCGCAGGGGATATTTGGCGCGTCAAGTTTTTCCAGAGCGAATGGAGCTGCAAGGCCCAGGCCCTGACGAGGGGGTGCTTCACCTTGGGCAAGAAGCCCACGGGGTCGGGGACGAAATCCGGTGGGTCCAGGTACAGGAGATCGTCCCCTGCGCCTCCGAAGAACGCTTGTAGAAAGCGCTTGAGGCTCTGGACGGGGACGGAGCCGTTGGCGCTCCTCGGAAGGTTCTGGAAGGCGCTTTGGGTGTCGGAGAGGGAGAAGTTGAGAGGCAGGTCCACGTAGGTCTTGGGATCGAAGTCGGAAGCGGCGCCGAGGGTTTCGAACGCCGTTTGTTGGAGGCGTTGGAGGAAGGAGAGGAGAGGGGTTGACGGCGTGACGGCCATGTCACAGTGCGTTGCTGTTGCTGTTGCTGTCACAGTGAGTAGTGTTAGTGAGAGGCATGCGAGGCGGAGTGCCATTGAAATTAAACAAGGTGAGTGAGTTTGGGGAAAGATGATAGTAATTAAATCAAATCAAGTCAAAAGATGATGAAGATGAAGAAGAAGAGAACAAACCACCCATGACAGCGATTTGCGGTGCCGGCGATTCAAGCTAGACAAGCAACTTGACTTATGCTTTGGAACCTTTCTCTAACTCTAAGAAACAATTATATTAAGAATGTCGCAAACCTA
The DNA here is from genome assembly GCF_000230855.2 of Cajanus cajan. NCBI lineage: Eukaryota > Viridiplantae > Streptophyta > Magnoliopsida > Fabales > Fabaceae > Cajanus > Cajanus cajan. Next base: position 75,444,168 of record NC_138518.1, read on the forward strand.
ACAAAATTGGTTTCTATGAATTAAGAAGAAGATATATACTATTAGAGTAACGCTACAGCCTCCGAAAACGCAGGCCCAAAAACGTTATGAATATTAAAAAATAATTTTTTTTTTAATTATTCGGACAATTTTTCGGCCAACGTTTTCTGAAGATACAGCATTTTCCATACTATTATTATCATCTTATACTTGATGCATAATTTCTAAAACATTTTTAATGTTCATATATGAGATCAACACTTCTATAATACACTTTAATATTATTATTATGATCATTTCATTAAATGATAATGGAATCCAAAAGGATGGTTTAATAAGTTTAATATTAACTTTAATATTGTTCATTTTTATTTTCAATGTGAAGTACGTGGGACTTTATATTTGTGCAATCTAAAAGGATGGTTTAATAACTTTAACAATACTTATAAGTAAGTCTAATGTCATATTAAGAAAATGAAAATAAGTCTAATTTTATCTTATAAAATTATAAAATTGACTTATAAAATAAGAATTTATTTTTATTTATATATTTTATTTTAGTCATATTATTAGTTCATGTGAAATTTTTTATAATAAAAAAAATATCAAAAGAAATAAAAGATATTGATGGAGTGTTCAAAATTAAGTGTCCAAATATTGTTCATTGTCTTGTAAAAAAAATATCATTATTTGTATATTAACTTTAAAAACTAACTTACATTTGAAAATATTTATTTATGATAATTTAAATTATAATATAATTTAGACTTAAATGTATCTAGTATTCTAATTATGTACTCTTAACCCTTAAATTTCAATTAAACGATATTAATCTCTTAAGTATTGTAATCAAGTAATGTTAATTTTTTTTATCAATTTTTGTTAAAGAGATATAAATGATTATGTATTAATAAGATGACACGATGAGATGACATGTAAAAATATAATAAGAAAGTGTCAAAATGTTAAAAAATAATATTTAAATCCAAATTCTTAATTCCAAAAAAATACTTGATGCACTAAAATCACTTGATTAAAATTCATAGGATCAAAATTGTAAATTTAATACTTGGAGAAAAAAATACATTATGTTTAAAATATTTTTTATTATAAATTTTTAAATAATTATTATCATATTTCTTCCTTTAAAACTATTTTCCCACTTTAATATACAACTTGTTTGGTATAATAGAAAATGAGAGGAAGAAGAAGAAAGTGTGTGAAAATAATATGTTTTGTGGAATGAAAATATAGGTAAAAAATAGTGAGTTTTATGTTATAAAACTTTCATACAAAAGTGTGATTTGTACAAAAATTATCGTCACAAATAATGTTTGTCATATTTTTACACATATTTACATAATTATATATATATATATATATATATATATATGAGAAGAGATTTGTTTATAATTATTTATTAAGTTTAATTAATGAAACAAAGTATTAAACAATTTTTAAATTTTTTAAAATTTTACAGATTTGATTTATGAATTAAAATTTTAAATTTAACAGTTAGATTATTAAAATTTAATATAAAACATGAATTATTAAATAAAATAAATTTATAGAGACTTACTATTATTAAAATAAACAAATCTATCTGTCTCTATATATGTATATATATAAACTTGTATTTTTTTATCAAACAAAGTCAAATATTTTTATTCCCTTCTTATTTGGGGTATTTAATACTATCATAATATGATAGAGGCTACCATGCAGCACTTCTTCATGAAGTGTATGGTGCACCATTTCTTTTATCCACAAGATTCATCTCATTCCCACGACGCACCATATGTACCTGATTTTATTTTATTTTTTCATTTCCCATTTACTTAATTCTTTTTCTCTCTCTTCCGTTGCCTTCTCCTTTCTATGTCAAACACCCAAAAAAAAATCCCCTTTTTTATATCAACAACCCACTCAATTCCACAATAGATCCGTAATCATAGTTAGAGGAAGAGGTTCTAACACAATTGAGTTTTTTTCCCCTAAAAGAAACAACGCTAATTCATTTTCTGCACACAAATGGAGACTTATACCCTTGTGTAGGATCCTTCGCATTGTTGGCGGTACAAGGAGAATACTCTGCTGTGAAGACACGCAATATGATACGTTTTGATGCAAAGTATAAACACCCTGACGTAAAATTGGAGAATTCGAACCAAAAGACATATCGAACTCGCAATTAGAGTTTTTGAAAGTTGGAGGTTTAGGGAGGTAGAAGCAAAAGCAAAAGCAAAAAGAGAGTTTATGATGCTCAAGTATTAGATGGAGAAAGCAGAAGAAGGGGCATGGATGAGAAAGAGAAAGAATTAGATATATGAAAAAAGAAGAAAAATAAATAAAATAAAATTAAGGTGCATCATATTACAATAAAAATTAGATGAATTTTGTGGTTAAAAATATGGAACACCGTAGACCACTTATAAACATGGTCCACGGTAGCCCTCGTCTCATAATATATATCACTTTTACTTTTATCTAATTATTATAGCCTTATCTCTTTTAATTAAAGGAGTTCCTATATGATACGAAAGAATTTGTTACGAATAAACACAACTTCAAGTGCTTAAATTTTATTGGTCAATTGGTAAATTAAAAATAAAAAGTAAGAAGCATTTGACTGAAATCATGATAAGATAATGGTATAATACATTTCGTGCAAATTCTTTTCGTACTAGTATTTTTCTTTAATTAAACCCTCACACTTTTTTATTAATTCATTCCGCTTTGTTCTATATATTATTTCACTCCACTCAGCTTACTATCGGACCATCCAAACAAAGTCTTTTTAGTCTTTGACATCATAAAATGTTTATGTTAATCAACTTAGGCACTAAACAACCATAAATATTATTGCTTCTAAGTTACGCGCCAATCGGCCACTTAGATCTCACACCCAAATATATTATAGATTGTAGATGTATTGGTTAAATTATCATAAGATTGAATCACAAAAAAAGACAAATCAAGAATTACCTTACAAGTCACATGGAAGGCAATAAAGGAGGCGTGAGAAACTGAGATTATCAATATTCATTAAAAAAAACAGCATGCTGACATCATTCAACACATATCTGAAACATTGTTTCCTAGCAATTCTGGACTGCAAAACAAGCCCTGTCAATAAAATTGCCATCATAGGTTAGATACTGAAAAGGTACTCACTGTAGAATAGTGGCGCCTCTGCAACGTGACTCGTAACACATTTAGGACGTAGAAAATCATGTCAATAACAGAGCCACTGTGTATAGCTTCCACAAATACAACTTACCTTGAATTGACTTGAAAATGTGGGCATGCGTGTCTTACAAATGAGATTCCAAACAATAGTATGGAAATGGGGTATGGACTTTCGTTAATAATCCAGATTCATTTATTAATCAGATGCATCCTAATAGCGAAGGAAATCAAGTACTACTCGTGTTGGTCTCAATAGCTCTTTTGACGCTCACGCAGGGAAATTATTGGTCAAATTGTATGGTTATCATTATCGAACACATCAATATCTATTTCACAGGGCTCAAAATTTAGCTAACGACATAAGGTGATTTTTGCATTTTTAAGAGCTAGCTTCTAATTTGACGGACTATTAAGACACAGCCGAAACATTAGAAGTGTGCTTAATTTATTAAAGAGGGGGTAAAAATGCATTTGCAGAATGAATTAGAGTTGAAAAAAGTGTAATTAACGGCATTTTTTTATATATGGTAAGCTCTGTTATTTCTTATTTACTTCCACTTTCTCGGTTGCACAAATTGGTCTTATATGTATATGTAAGAAAACACTAGTTATGTTGATTTTGTACTCTCACTTGCCGATAAATGAAGGTGAGATTTGACAAAATCAAGATACTTAAATTAGGTATAAAAAAAAAATAGTGGCGATACTTTAGTTCATTTAAAAAAGAGTTAATTATCCATACACTACCAGTATAAAATTTTTTACATTGACAACCAATCATATCTTTTAAATTATTTTATTTTATTTTTATTTTATTAAGTGTATAGGTGATTAACTCTTTAAAAAACACTAATCACTAAAGTGATATTTATAATCGTAAAGAACCATTTTATGACCACTTTTTTTTCATGAATAGGTTGACTAAATTTTTTCAAAGAATAAATTGAGTGCTTTTCTAAATATTTTCACTACCCAGCCCCCCACTTAGGCGTGAGTTTATATGTATTAGCATCAAACATCTAAAAATTTTAGGGAAAGGAGTTGGTGATTCAATTGATATACAAATTTGGTCTTGAAACTTCATTCAGTTTAAAAATTTAAGAATTAATTACACTTTTTGGTCATTTTATTATTGTTGTTGTTCAATTTTAGTCTCCTTTTTACATAAATTTAGCCTCCTCTACGATTTTAATTGTATAATTTTAGTATATTTGTAAAGTTGACATCCAATATTAATATTTAACAAATAGAACAGACATAGATGTGCAGTAGAATGTCACGTCAACTATTTCATTAAATTTTGAATGTCAAGTTAATAAATGAACTCAAATTGTACAAATAACATGGAAACGACCAAATTGAGGGAAAATTGAGACGAAATTTGAGAAAAAACTATAATATAGGGGCAAAAGGGGAAATTAAAGCCAAAATATAATGATTTTTTTGAGACAAGAATCTCACTGAGTGCAAAGGTCGAGACATTATTTGTATATTTCTCGTTCAGTTTGACAGTATCATGATGAAGAGAAACCCAGTGAGTCAATCTTAAGCATTTATACTCATCCAATAAAAGTTAGCACATGGCTTAGAGGCAAGGCAGTTTCTTTGTCTTTTGGCAGTAAATGGTGAGGCAGAGCAGAGAAGACAGCAGTCCCGGGATTCCGGACGTTAGACCAGAGAACACCAAGACCACGACTCAAACCAGAATATCAGCTCTATGTTTGACCGCAGAAAGCTAACTAGAATTACTATTTGCCTTTACTTTCACCACTTATATTGACTTCAAACTCAAAGCAAACGCAAGAGAAGAATTCTAACAGAAATAGTTGGGAAAAAGATAACCGAGATCATGGAAATTTCCAAATCCACAGAAAAGCAAGCCAACTTTCAGGCACCAAAGGGTAGAGTTTTGAAGGAGAAGAGAGCAAAGCTTTACATAATTCGACGATGCATAGTCATGCTTCTATGTTGGAAGGAGAATGGAGAACAGTAAGACCGGTAAAAACAATGTACTGTTTATATTGTATTATTGTATTACTGTATATTTCTAAGGAAAATTAATTGGCTAACACTGCAGTGGCTCTGGGTAAGGAACCAGCAGGTGGGATTGTCTGCCAGAGAGAGAAGGACTGCGTGATGACCAAAAGCAACATATGAAGAAAGCTTTTTCATCTGGCCAGTGAATGTGGCACTGTTGATATACAATGATTCTTCTTTTCTTTCTGTAAGTTATGATTTCCAACTACAAAAGATATACATTTGCTATAGGAGTTTACAGAGTGATTCACCCACACACATGCACATGTAAAGAGTCAGGGGAAGATAAAAATGAAACCTAGAAAGAAAAGGAAACAGCTTATGCTTAAATTAGTCTCACATTGCACGTCCTATGCTTTAGAATATATTGCGTTATACCTTTCCATTATATTATAGATATTAGAGATTTTTATCACCCATATCCAGCATCCTTCAAAACAAAAAGTAAAGGGCACTCCAGTGGAGAACCTTTCTTAGGCTTAGAACAAGCATGAAGTATCAATTTTAACAAGGGTTAACCATCCACGGAATCTTATCCTCTGAACATATTCCCAATGCTAATAGCCTGATATCAAATATTTATGAACTAAAGAATTTTGTATTTGGTGTGCTAAAATTATTATGTGTGAGAAATTGAATAAGAGATTTTGGAGGTACAACACAAATTCCCCCGTACGATCCTTACTGATATGAATCTGCATAACAGCAGCTCCTCCTCTCCCTTCCATTTTGTTTTCCATCCTCACAAGAACCAAAGTATTGCATACGTTCGAGTTCGACACCTCAGTGAATTGAAACTATGACTTGTGATCAGCTCATTAAATAAGCATCAGAGGGTACACCGTACACGTATTCCAATACCTGCTCTAACAAAAAGCTACACTGGACTTTATCTTAAACTTGAATGCTCTTACTTAATGTTGATCCATGGAAGCAATTGGCAACGGTATTTGTAACCTAGACATCTTTCTCTAGGCTCTAGTCTCTACCCATCCAATAAATCTAAATACTATTTAACTGAACGTCCACATCCACACATCAACCACGTTTCATCACATTTAATCTCATTTTTTTTAAAAATCAAAACCATTGTTCTTACATCTTAGCAATGTAAGGCTCGACCAACAATGGACCACAATGTACAATAAATGAATCAGGACCTATGCCTATTCCCTAGCTAGAAAACATAAAAAACAGAGTTCCGAGACAGTACCGCATCTAAACGCTATCGTTTGCGCATTGGAATTAAATCCATCATATGTACAAAATTCCCAATGATTCAGACAAAATAAAACCCTAGCTGAAGCAAAGGATAGCAACAATTCAAGCGAAATAGCGCGAATAACACAACAGCGGGATAAATAAATAATAATAATATATTTAATAGAAATATATAAGCAAGTAATTAATCAATTATATAGGTAAAGAGGCATAAAACGGCATGACACCACATTTTTCACCACTTCAAAAATTATGTAGAAATGGAGATCGGGATTCCTTACTTAACACACACGAAAGGAGGAAAAGGAAAAAGGTCTATACATCGCAGCATCAGCAGAAACGACGTCGTCGTGCGGTCTCAAACGGGGAGGTTGGAGACGTCGTTTGTGTTTTGGCCGTTGACCTCAACGGAAGGAGGATCGGTGGTGGCGGCGGTTGTGGTTGGCTCGGCGGATGCTACGGAGGCTGCGGTGGGCGTGGCGGTGGTGGTGGAGTAGTAATCGTCGTCGTCATCGTCGTTGTCGGGGTCAGAGGTGGCGATGTTGACGCAGGAAAAGCGTTCCAAGGAGGAAAAGAAAGCGGAGGAGACGGTGGAGCCAAGCCACATGGCGACCTGGTCGAGCTTCTCCTTCGATATGAGACTGCCGGTGTTCTCCATCGTCGAATCAGATCTCAGTTTTCTTCTTCAAACGGAACGAACCAACGTCTTTTTGTTTGGGGTTGAATGGGGAGAGTTAGTGGAATTACCACGTTGCCCCTGATTTCTTTGTTTTTCTCGATTTATTTGCCAATTTCTTTGTCACCGCCAATTCTATTCTCTTCTTTCTATAGTCCTTTTCCTATTCTTGGTCAAACGCCAATTCTGTACGCTCTATGCTAGTCGGCTTCATGGGCCCGCAGCCCATTCTTTTACTTTTTAATTAATAATAAATAGGAAAAGAGCTACTTCGTATTTTTATATATTTATTTTTTTTAAATAATTATTAAATCTATAAATTTTATTCCCTTTATATTAATAATATTAATTATCAAATCTTAATGCTTTTTGAAAATTTTTCTAATATTTACTATTTCTAATATAAATGAGAGAAAAAAAACAGCTTGTTCAATTAATCCAGTATAACTTTTTTAACGGTTGAAATTTGGATTTTCGTTTTTATTTAAACGTGTTTTCTAAATCAAGATTGTCCAATTAGTCCGGTATAACTTTTTCAACGGTTGAAATTTGGCTCTTTTTTCTTCTTCTTAAATATGTTTTTTTTAAAACGTCTAAGATTGTGATTGTTAAAAAAAATAAAAAAAAAATAAAAAACGGTCTAGAATAAGGATGAATGAATTAGAAAAAATTGTTAGGGGATAAAAATGTTTTCGAATGATAAGCAAAATTAACTTAACAATAACTAGTTTATACTATTAATAGTCGTGTATAAATATTAATATTAATTATCGAATCTTAGTGTTTTTAAGAAAATTTTCTAATATTTATTATTTTTAATATAAATGGAGAAAAAAATAGGTTGTCCAATTAGTCCAGATAACTTTTTTAACGGTCGAAATTTGGATTTTCTTTTTCATTGTTAAGTTAATTATTTTTATACAAAATATCTATCTTTATCTTTATCTATCTATATCTCTCTATCTATCTATCTATTTATCTATCTATATATATATATAATAAAACATTCTTAAAGCTTAAACGTTAAACTTGAATCGAAGAATATGATTACATGAATCATAATTATTGATTTTGAGTTATCATGTTTTAACAATTCAATTGTATTTTTTAATAAAAAAAAACATATAAAATAATATAATTCAATAAATTAAGATAAAATAAAATTGATTTTGTTTTAATCTAAAAACAACAATCCAATAAAAACTATATATTTAAAAACAACAAATTGAATGCAAAAGTATTGTGGGAACCAATTTTTAATTTTAAAGTTTATTAAAATTAAAATATGTAATTTTTAGATGTAATTTTAACATTGAGAAAAATGAGATATTCTCTAGTAATATAAAACAGTTTTCTATAGTTATTAAATCACAAATCATCATAAATGATAAGTTTATAGACTTTTACAATATTTATATTAAAAGTCATACAAATAATGATTTAAATGATTAACAATGTAAAAAAATTTACATTATCGAGTACATGACTATTAAACCCCTTCAACTTTTAGAAATAGTGTTATATGAATTAGATTTTTAAAATGGTGAGTCAAATGATTACTAAAAAAAAATGGTAGTATACAATAGTTTTACATGATTATCCAATCATAAATCACCATAAATGATAAATTTGTAAACATTTACAATATTTTTACACCAAGGTTATTAAACCCCTTCAACTTTTAGCAAAAGTCTCATGAATTAGATTGTTAAAATAGTAAGTCAAATGATCAACAAAAAAATTAATATTTAATTTTAAGTTGATTAAACTCAAGAGAAGAGAAAAAATGGTGAGAAGTTTAAGATCGATTCATTTGGAAAAAATATAGAAAATAAGGCTCAATATCAATATAGGTGGAGATCGGGCACAATAATACAAAAAAAAAATGTATGGATCAAATTGATAAGTATTAGAGAAAGTTATATAAGAAACTAAAAACAAATAAATTTAGTGTGTCAAATATTAGAGGTGAATTTTTTTTTTCAACGAAAAATATTAAGAGGCTTATCTTGAGAGACAGTTGTTCCAATAGGGATATACTAGGTTTTCATGTAACACTCCAAGTTTTATAAATAAATTAATAAAAAAAATTAATTAATTAAGGGACTTATAAAAAATAGTGGAGATGTTTTATTATATTATATGTGCTTTAATTAATTATTTAATTAAGTCTACTTTGAAAAGTATGTATTTTATCTTGTGGTTTTATTTTAATTATGTTTGTGTTTTAAAAGAAAATAAGAGAAAGAATTGATTTTTATTAAGGGAGGTTTTAAGTGTAGGCAATTTTTTTTTTCACGCTTATGTTTTCTTCCACACTTCTTTTTTACATGGTATTAGTTACATTTTTGGGGATGAACTCATAGTAATTTGTCAACAGAAAGTAATCCGATAATAAAATACATTTAAGAGGTCAATTTCTCTAAATAAATATTATTTTATATACATATTATTTTTCTTTAATGTAAAATATAAATACCTTTTCTTATGTGGTATTAGTTATATTTTTTTTGGGTGAACTCAAGGTATTTGTCAACTGAGACTAATCCGATAATAATAAAATTTATTTAAGAGGTTAATTTCTCTCAATAAATATTTTTTATACTCTTTCAGATTTTGAATTAAAAAATAATAATAATTTACATTAATCAAGAAAGTTAACATCATTAAATTTTACTAATCTCATTTAAATACTAATTTATTTGCCTAAATTATTATTCATTTAAACTTGATATCAAGAATAATAAAATGGATCATTAGAAGTACAATCCCAATTAAATATAGAAATATTTTAAAAAATAATATCATTAAATAGAGTATAATTAATTAAAAGTTATTTATACGTGAGACAAACAAATATAATATTTTTCTTTTACTTATATTTGAAATCAAAGACAATACATATAAACTTGCAAATCAAACCCTAAGCACAAGAATATAATATTAATTACATCATATTGTAAAAGATAAATTATCATATAATTTTAATGCTCAATGCATTCAAATTTATATTAATAATAAAAAAATCAAATTTAAAAACATCACGTTCAGATTATATATAACATTTATGCATAAACTAATTAATTACAAAATTAAGAATTTTTTTAAAAAATATTACTTTATGAAACAAACTGTATAAATGATATTCATGCATCAATGGTCACAAAATATAATTACATATATTTATAATATAATTAATATGTATATACACATACATACACACTTGTTGTTTGCAAAGCTAACCATTAATAATGACTATTTTGTGTTTGTGGAGTATAATTTCTCCTAATCAAATACTATTTTAATATCGACGACAATCAATCTTGGAAATACATCTTCCACCCTTCCCTCAAAATTTAGGGTTTAGTTATATTGAGGTTTATAAGGATAAACTGAGAAAGAATAATTAATAAAAAAAATGATTGATTCAGAGTAAAAAAACAAAGATTAAGAACAAGCATAAATACAAGAATATCAATTAAAACGAATTCAATACTAATAACTCATGGGATTGGGTTTCACCCAATGAAAAATAGTGGATTAACTTTTATTATCTACATGTTTTGATTGATTATAATTTTGAAGGCGGATAAACCTAATAAACCTCACGTCCCATTTTCAAACATAAAGATGTGTATAGTTGAATTAACTCATAATACTACTTATATGGTAGTTATGTTTAATTAGACTCGTTATGATCTTTATTGATTTATTTGATCACAAAAGAAATTAAATTTACTTTAAAGATTTAAAGTTTAAGTTCTTTTTTAGTTTAAGTTCTTTTTCAGCTTATCAAAGAAAGTTCTTTTTCCATAAGTCCAACATTTAAGTTCACCTTTCGGTTATTTCCTAAAATTTCCAAGGTTGTACAAATAATTGATCAAACAATTTGTATAATTCAGCTCAATAAAAAAAAAAATCAAAGATAAGAGTACAAACCTTGCATATAGAAAAATATTATAAATTTGTTGAAAACAATAAGGGACTATATCCAATCCTATAAAAAATAATGGACAAGTATAACCATGATGGAAGCAAGATAAAGAAAAACGAACATTTAAATTTGTAAGAAGAAGACAATTGCTTTTGTTGCTAATCCATTGCCCTTTTTGAGGTTTCTCCTAGTTAAGGACTTACCAAAACACTCTGAAAAGTCTTTTTAAACCTAATGACATTAAAAACATTCAAATTCATTATAATTAGAACACAAATCACAAAATGGGGTGTTGTAGTGTGCCATAATCGTGATGCTCATCATGGATAACTTGTGAACAATTCATCCAAGATGTATGGAAACAGGTTATAGATAATTTTGTCCCCTAAATTTGGACACTAGTCTCACATCATTACAATTCCTTCAATTTGAGGTATGCTTAAGACATTACTCTTATATTAGGTTGTCTTGAAAAGATGTGATTATTGTGATGTTGTTGGAAAATCGTTGAGTTTTTTCACGATGAAAGAGAGGCAAAAGGAGTTGATATGGTGGAAACATGTCATGCTTTCAACATGGTAAATTTCAAATTTGTTTGTAATTAGAATGTTGTTGGGTGAGATTCATAAATGATATTTGATCACTACTTTAGAGTTAAGCCTTGAGTTCTTGATTTTGTATCTTGTGATGCGAGTATTGACAATACTTTGATTTAAAGATATTTCATAATCCTAGGGTTGGAATATTATGATGAAAGTGTCTTGACATCAAGACCATGTATGCCTCAAGGGGAATGTTTGCTTGCATGAACATGTGAATTTATTTGAATCAACTTGTAACTAGTCATGTTTTGTAATCATATGATTTCATGTAAAACATGAAAACTTCTCCTTTTGTGTAAAAGATGTGGATTGTATGGTCACACAACAAAAGTCTGTTTGGAGAAGAATGGACAACCTCTAAGAAAGACAATATCATCATAAACGATTGCAAAGGATGGTAGTTGGGAGAAGGATAAGATGTCACATGCAAACCCTAGAGTGATGACAACATATATGATGTCATTAACAAATTGGTGATTGGATCATTGTTTAAAAAGAGAAAATCCTCAAAACAATTTGAAGAAAATAGAACAATCATTATTAAAAGAAACAATGAAGGTGGGAGGAATTTTGGGAAACAATCAAAGGGAAATGAATACAATGATTTAGATAATTCTAGAAGTCGAGATTGATGTAAGGTCATCGAATTATATATACATATTATTCTTTTACAATTTATTATCACATCATTTTCCTCTTTATCTTCTACTGTATTTTCAATCATATCACATATAACATCTATCACTCTCTCTACTTGATTCTTTTTATTTTTCTCCTTCTTTCACTACATCAACCACAAAATAATTGTAGTAGGTCAAAGAAGGTAAAAGTCTAAAAAGGTCTCACATTAACTTACGACTTGTCTAAAAATATCCAAATAAGAAACACATGGATTCTTCGACTAATGCGAATGTCTCACCTAAGGGTGTGATTGTTTCACTGATTAAAAATTCATTATCGAGAATATGAACCTTGGAATGTCATCCTCTCATGTTTATATGGAGTTTTGGAAAAATATTTTAGTGTTATTTATTTCCAAGAAAGTAATTACAATATTATTTTCTTCATTTTTATTCTCATGGTGGAGGATGAAAAAGTTGTATTCCTGTGAATATGTGGGATGTCATATTTTAACTCAATCATTCAAAAAAATTTATTTTAATTTTTTAATTAATTTAAATTTTAACATTATTCCTAGAAATGTTAAAATTCTACCAAACTCATTTATAAATATCACTAAAAATAACATTTCGAACAATAATATTTATGAGAATATGATTTTGTAGAATATAATATCATACCTTGAAATAAATGTCTTCTAAAAAAAATTCATGTGACTAAAATTAGTAATATTGTGAGCAAGATTTTGAAAAAGTTAATTAATCCTTTAATTGATATATTTTTATACACCCACATCATTAGGACAACCATGCACGTGGAAGTTATAACTTTTGATCGAATAAGGTTCTTACAAGACTCAAAACCACGAAATCCAAATAAAGGAAGAGTTGATCTTGTTGGGATGCAAGCAAAGTCTCATATCGTTCAAATAAGAGGATGGACATGAGTTTATATACACACAGTTGTCTCCATTGGTTGAGAGGCCTTTTGAGTGATATCCAAAAGCAAAACCATGAGGGCTTGAGCCCAAAGCGGACAATATCTCACCAATGTGGAGACGTATGTATATATGTGATAACTCCCTTAGTGCACAACAAATCTTCATATTAAGGAAAGGTGTAGTCAAATGTTAGACACAGAATACCGGAAAATATGGGATAGAATAGAAGAGATGGTTGCTAAGACATCTTTGGTTCCAATTTATGTCACTTCTTGTTATTGCTTCATTTTGGTTTATCGGTTAATAATGATAGTGTTTATATAACTTTCTATCCCAACCTAGAATGTGAGGTGTTTTACGAGCAGAAGAAGGCTTCGACATATGCATATGCTAATTGGAAGAATCTTGATTTGATATTATTTTATATTTTTTTCTTAAATTCTAAAACAATTTGGGACAAAGAGGAGTATTCTCTTGTGGCTTTCAAAAGAGGTAGTTAATATACCGAGCGGTTATTGTTTCCAGTTTTTATGGTCTATGCCTCGATGTGTTACAATTAAAGTATCCCTAGGTAATAAATTTTGGATCAACTCCAAGATATACGTTATCCCAACTAACTCCATGTAAGGGATCTTAGGGGAATACCTTGTAGGTATTAGGAAGAAAATGAGGTAATCATGAGTGTTAATTGGAGATTCTAATGGTTTTATTATCTTTTAAACATCAGAGAGGGGTATTCTTTACAACGATGGATGATAGGTTTGCAAAAGGTCTTAAATAAATGTGAGCTCATAAATATGGAGTTCTTTGAGAGTAAACATACATGACAGAAAAGATGTACCAAAAGGCATTTCGTCTCCGGAAGGTTGGATAGAGAGGTGTTTATGATCATAACTGACACCTGAGTTTTCTAGTAGATACTGTCGAGCATTCGGTGAAAAGGCAATTTGATCATTAATTTGTTGGGTAATGGGTATTTTTGTGAATTTGAATATAATATAATCTGGAAACTTATAATACATGACGTGTTTATCTTCCATGTCCTTCTGTCAACGCTTGGGTGGGTTGAATTGTTTTTTTTTTCTTCTTTAAAGAATATTATTTCTTAGCTTTCTTCAAAAACCAATAGAAATTAGCTATTTATTCCACAAGATAAATTACCAAACATCTACAAAATCTATTTGCAAGATTCATTTGGTGTGCTTATTTTTTTCTTCTAAATAAAAGCACCAAGTTTACTAAATACATAAACAATTACTTAAAATCACACTACGTCTTTTTAACGTAGGTGATACGTGAATCCAAAAGTAAGCTTATGCACGTTTAATGTGTATAATAAGTTGAACTACAAATTCTATTTTAAATGTGTCACGATGAAAGAAGTTAATCCCATGCATAACACTGACGAATGAGGCTCAAAAAGCTGAAGAAAGCTGACGTATTATCGAAAAACTAGCCATCCTAAAACAAATTGTTTATCTTTAATGTAATTTCGGCATCAAAAATACAAGATGTGGAGAAGCATTTCTTAACTTTAACCTGTCATAAAAATCTTAAGGCTCCGCTTAACCTACTCTACCACTCATCATTCCTCGCTCCTGCTTAAGGAGGAGCACAACCCAAGTTTGAGCTAACAACCCTAGAGCTCGTCATGAGAATCGTCGTCTTCGCCATCGCCTGATGCACCACCACCTGGGGCTCCACCAGTTCTCTGATAGACAGCAGTGATGATCGGGTTGCAAACAGCTTCCACCTCTTTCAGTTTCTCTTCGTATTCTTCTTTCTCCACAGTCTGATTGTCATCTAGCCATTCCAATGCTTCTTTCACTGCCGTTTCAATTTTCTCCTTCTCATCTGCCTCCAACTTGTCTGCGAGCTTGTCCTTATCACTGACCTGGTTTTTCATGTTGTATACGTAGGTTTCAAGACTGTTGCGAGTATCAATCCTTTCCTTGACCTTTTTGTCTTCCTCGGCAAACTCTTCTGCTTCACGAACCATACGCTCAATTTCCTCCTGGCTCAGACGTCCCTTTTCGTTTGTAATGGTGATCTTTTCTGATTTGCCAGTGCCCTTGTCTTCTGCCTTGACATTCAAGATGCCATTTGCATCAACTTCAAAGGTCACTTCAATTTGAGGGGTACCCCTGTTCAATTACCAGGTAAAATACCAATAAGTTACGAACATCAATTGAGAAATATTGGGAGAGGACACTGCATTATGAAAGGAGGAAACAAACCTTGGAGCTGGAGGAATTCCAGACAGATCAAATTTTCCAAGCAGACGGCAATCCTTTGTGAGACTCCTCTCACCTTCAAAAACCTAATTAAGAAAAGGCATCGAATTCAAGTCAACCCCAAAAAAGTCCTCTATACAGTCGTGTATTTTGGTTTTAGAAGCAAAAACGAGCATCATGCACTTTAATGCAATCGAATTATACAACCATACCTGAATGGAGACAGTAGTCTGCTGGTCCTGGTAGGTGGTAAACACCTGAGATTTCTTGGTAGGGATAACAGTGTTTCTGGGAATCAACTTTGTCATCACTCCACCAACAGTTTCAATTCCAAGGGTGAGGGGAGCAACATCAAGGAGAAGGATATCTGGATCAAGAGTGCCATTAAACCATTAGAAAGTGTAACGCTTAGCAATCTACTTGCAAAATAATAGTTATGACTTCTGGACAAGTAACTACAAAGCCATATTACAGACAATGGTACCTTTGGTTTCTTCACCACCCTCTCCACTCAAAATGCTTCCTTGCACTGCAGCACCATAAGCAACTGCTTCATCAGGGTTGACACCCTTGTTGGGCTCCTTGCCATCAAAGTAGTCCTTCAAAAGCTGTTGTACCTTTGGAATTCTGGTGCTTCCACCAACAAGAACAATCTCATCAATCTGACTCTTCTGTAATCCCGCATCGTCCATGGCCTTCTTCACAGGTCCCATTGTCTTCCGGAACAAGTCATTGTTCAACTCCTCAAACCGAGCTCGGGTGAGTGGCTCAGAGAAATCAACACCATCAAAAAGTGACTCAATTTCCACGCGGACCTGGTGCTGGCTGCTGAGAGCTCTCTTTGCCCGCTCAGCCTCTCTCCTTAGCTTGCCAAGGGCTCTGTTGTCCTTGCTAATATCCTTTCCATGCTTTTTCTTGATCAATTTAATGAAGTACTCCATTATTCTCTGATCAAAGTCCTCACCTAGTAAGAGGAAACAAAAATAGCCGACATCAACAACAGAAGGACAATTTTATGGAAGGCATACATAATTTCATTTATTCTCTTGTGCGTATGTATAAAAGTACTCACCTCCAAGGTGAGTATCACCGTTTGTAGCAAGAACCTCAAAAACACCATTATCAATTGTCAAGATACTGACATCAAATGTTCCACCTCCAAGATCAAAAACAAGAATGTTCTTCTCGCCACCTTTCTTGTCCAATCCATACGCAATGGCAGCAGCAGTAGGTTCATTAATAATTCTAGCAACGTTCAGGCCAGCAATGACACCAGCATCCTTGGTGGCCTGCCTCTGAGCATCATTAAAGTAAGCTGTACATTTGAAAGGAAAATGTGAGAAATTAGAATTAAAAAAACAAAAGCACAATGAAATAAAAATCATGATTGCTGGAGAAATAGTCATGATTTGTTCCAGTTACCTGGGACAGTGACCACAGCATCATTAATTTTCTTCCCAAGGAATGCTTCGGCTGTTTCCTTCATCTTAGTCAGAACCATGGCACTGATTTCCTCAGGGCTGAACACCTTGTTCTCACCATCCTTTATTTTCACCTGGATGTAAGGCTTTCCATCCTTGTTGACAATCTTATAAGGAACAAGCTTCATGTCTCTTTGAACTTCCTTATCTTCAAACCTGCAATAGTATACATCATACATGTTAGTCACCTTTAACATCAACTCAAATTATCCTAGACTAGCTCAAACAATTGAGGATGCCTTACTTTCTTCCGATAAGTCTCTTGACATCAAAGATGGTCCTTTCTGGGTTGACAGCTGCCTGATTCTTGGCAGCCTCCCCAATGAGTCTCTCACTGTCGGTGAAAGCAACCCATGAAGGGGTGATACGGTTACCTTGGTCATTGGCTATGATTTCAACATGGCCATTCTTGTAAACACCAACACAGGAATAAGTAGTTCCAAGATCAATCCCAATGACCGTCCCCAACTTGGTGGCTTCCTCCTTTGCAATGGAAATTGCAAACAGACATCCTGCGATGAATAATCTCGATGTTAATTACAAAGTAAACTCAAAGTAGTTAAATTAATGACAAACTGAATCACATAATTGCATTCTACAAAAGGCATTATTAATGGAGTAGGCTCCGACTCCTATATGAACAACTAACTTTAAAGAACAAAATAAATAATCTCAATCCTGCTGATAAAATCAATGGTCAGATTTACACGAACATGCATAATAATCATGAATGTGTTCAAATATCAGTTATCGATTCTCTCATTTGCAATTAACATGCCATGATCAATTATAGAGGAGGAGTCAAATCTTATTCTAAAAGAAAGAAAATAATTACTTGGAGGCGTGACAGACAAACGTAAACGGAAAAAAAGTGTTGTCATTAGTAACATAAGAAGCATGCTGCATGCATCATTAAAAAAAAAAACGAGTGATGTGTGACAAAAGATAATAAATATTAAATAGCTGTTTGCAATTGCATTACAATACGAGAAACTAAATTAATATGCGTGCAATTGATTTACTATTGCACAAATTATATGCCTACTCCAACGTTTTCAATTGCGATCACGCTAGCAGTTTCGTTGCCGAAAATTGCAACTCAGAACCATTTTTAAAACCTATAACTACTCTAAGCACGGAAAAGGTTTATGTAACATGCGTTGTTGAGAAATTAGATAAAAAACGAATATACACATTAACTACGCAGATCAAAATACAACTAATCATTATCAACGAGTTTCTAAGATGCAGATTGCAGATAGCGAGAGAAACAAGCTCATAAATTAAACTCAGTGACACTAAAAACGAGTTCAAATCAATATGGAATGCAGTTATGAGAACGTTAAGCAAGTAGGTTTAAGATCTCATCAGATCCATGAAAATAGGAGATCCAAGCAAGCACGAACAAGGTTAAAAGGAATCACGGTGAGTGAGATCTGCAACATTATGGAGGCGATAAGAATGAGATCTAACGGTGAGTTACCTAAGGAAACGATGGCGAGAGGAAGCAGAGACCCGCGTGAGAAGGAGCGAGCCATGGCGTCACCTTTTTCTTCTTTGGTTTCTTCCTTCTTCGATGGACGAGTTCACGACTCCCCGGCGCCATTTATAAAGCCCCCTCGAAAGTTCGAGTATGTCACAGGTGCTGACGTGGACCAATCGCGAGTCCAGAAAGGATTGCTTAGGCCAATAAAATTGGTCCTTTTGCTTAAAGACACCTCACGTCTCAAGACCCTCTCATTATTCACTAATTTTATCAAAATTAGAAATTTAGTCAAATACAAATCATTACTTTTATACCATTAAATTTTGTAATAAATGAGTATCTTTTTTAAAAAAATTATGCATCGAAATTACATTCACACCATCCAGATTTAACATAAAACTTTATGTGATTCTAATTATATAATTAATATCAATACATCAATTTTATATTTAAAAATAAATATATTTTATATTAATAATAACTAATTTAAATTATAATATAAAATTATCTTTTATTATTGATTATTTTTAATAGACCCGAAACAAAATGTTAATATAATATTTAATGTTATCATATAATATGAACAGGGGTGGAGAGAAAAGAGACCTAAAGGGATTATGGTCTCTCCATTTTTTAAAAATGTACCACAAACTTTAAAAATATTAATCCCCTTAAATTTTATATAAAAAATATTATAAATTGAGACATGAAAATTATCATGTTAGATTATATTTATAAAAAAAAGAAATATATGTGAGAATATTTACAAATAATATGATAGAAAAAAGATAAATATATATATATAAGTAATAATAAATTATTTATGATATTATAATATTTATATATAATTATTAGAAAAAATTGATTTCCTCAAATCAAGTTTTTGCCTCTGTCCTAAATATGTATGTAAAAATATTTTCCATATATGGTATGATATATATATATATAGATAGATAAATTAAATGACTTCAAAAATAATTTTTGATAAAATTACTTCATTTAATAGTTCATAGTCTTAAGTCTTATAAAAATAAAGAGACTATAAAATTGACTAATCTTTATATTAAAAAAAATTTAATAATTCATAAATTTCACCAAGTATGACAAATCAATAAATAAACTATAACGTTGACTAATTGACTTTTTCACTTAAGTCTTTATTTTTTTTATTAACTCACCCTTCCATTTGAGTAATAAAATATTCACAAAATTTTGTAAAGTGTTAAATGATATTAGAAAAGTTGGCGTCTCATAAAATTGAAATAAATAATAATTAAAAATAATTCTTATAAACTTTATCATATAAAAAAAACTTAAAAATATTTTTAATAAAAACAGTTGTTTGTTATATATATACATATATATATATATATATATATATAGAGGAGGTACAAATGTTTTTCAAAACTTGCGTATACTCCAATCAAGAACCACATGTAACACAAACGTATTTTATACTTGTATTTACTCAATGGTTATTTTATATAGAAAACAATTTATAATTATAGAGAAAATTTTAAATCAAAACTTTTTCAACTAAAAATCAACGGAAAAAATAAAAAAAGCGGTGGATGGCGCCCTCGTTCTCACGTGATAATTAAAATCAAAGCGTCCCATTTGACACGGGTGGAAGTCGAACACGTGCCGAGAGGGAAAGCACGAGAATAGAACCCGTCCAAGGGTCCGGGAGAGAAAAATGAATCGAAAGAACGAACCCAACCCAACCCATAATTTTCATCGTAACTTCGTGGAATCAAAGCCAATAGCACAGTTTAAAAAGCCCCACGCATTTTTCACCTCCCACAGAGCAACTTCATAACCTGCGACACCGAAACCAAAATCACGATGAGGCTCTTGAAGGTTGCCACATGCAATCTCAACCAATGGGCCATGGACTTCGATTGCAACGCTAAGCAAATCAAAGAGTCCATAGCCACGGCCAAACGAGCCGGCGCAGTCCTCAGGCTCGGACCCGAACTCGAGATTCCCGGTTATGGCTGCGAAGACCACTTCTTAGAGCTCGACACAGTTAACCATTCGTAAGTTTCTTATTCTTTTCTTTGAGTGTGTGATTTTAAGGGAACTGTGAATTGGTTTCTTCGTTGCAGATGGGAGTGCTTGAAGGATATACTGCTTGGAGATTGGACTGATGGCATTATGTGTAGCTTCGGCATGCCTGTTATCAGAGGTTCGGAGAGGTACAATTGTCAGGTTCTGTGTCTGAATCGGAGGATTATCATGATACGACCCAAGATGTGTCTTGCCAACGATGGCAATTATAGAGAACTTCGATGGTTCACTGCTTGGAAGCAGAGGGATCAACTTGAGGATTTTCAGTTGCCCCATGATATTTCTCAGGCAATAGGCCAAAATTCAGTTCCATTCGGTTATGGGTTCGTTAAGTTTCAGGATACGTAAGTTAAAATTCACTAACTATGGTTGTGCTTAATTTAGTTTGAGTTTAATAACTCTGCACTGTTAGCATGTGTTTTTACATAATCAACCATTCAGAAATAATGCTAGATATGAATTTTCAAATAGTCATTGTAAAAGTTAACAAACTTATTCTACATGATAATTTGTGATTGAATGATATCCTAAAACCTTCTCTTCTTTTATTACATGCACTATTTGTTGACTTGGTTTTGTGTTTTTTTTTTATTGTTAATTAAAAGTTATGGATGTCCCTTCCATGTTCAATAAAATTACATATATGATTTTGAAGTTATGATGTATCGCTGGTTAATGACAAATCCTGATATTAAGCAGATAATAGGTTCTTTCTTCTTTTATATTATGCGTGTAACTAATTTACAATTGCTGGATATGGGTTATTCTCTTGTGTTTTAAAGTTGACGTACTCATTACCATTGCATCCATGCGGTGACTAGTTGATTGGCATGCCTGTTCATTCTTTAATCCACCTAAGAATTACGTTTCAAATGTTGTGTTTTGTGTGTGTGTTTGATTTATTTATTGGGTGCTTCCAAGTTTTGGTTAGATGTTTATCAAGTGCTAAATATAAAGTGTTTCCCCTTCTTAGAGCTGTTTCTGCTGAAGTTTGTGAAGAGCTTTTTACTCCAACTCCCCCTCATTCTGAGCTTGCATTGAATGGGGTTGAAGTGTTTATGAATGCAAGTGGAAGTCACCACCAACTTAGAAAGCTTGATGTTCGTCTTCGTGCTTTTATAGATGCCACTCATACTCGTGGAGGGGTTTATATGTACAGTAATCAGCAAGGCTGTGATGGTGGTCGCCTTTACTATGGTAGAAAAACTTTTCTCTTAGAATGATATTTGTACTTTTCACATTTGTTCCCATTGCATATGCTGGATTAGTATTAGGGCGTTTTGACTTCCATTTTAGCCTGTTTAGATTTCATTTATACTAGTTATTTTCATTTGTCTATAATTTTATCTTGTCTTTGCAACAGATGGCTGTGCCAGTGTTGTGGTAAATGGAGATGTTGTTGCTCAGGGTTCACAATTTTCTTTGAAGGATGTTGAGGTTGTGTTTGCTCAGATAGATCTAGATGTGGTATGTATTGCATGAAATTCCATGTATCAATGTACACAGTCTGACAATCATTAAGACTATCAATAATTGAGATTGGCTTTGATTCCTGTACTCATTTTGTCTATGGGTAGGTTGCAAGCCTTAGAGGTTCTTTAAGTAGCTTTCAAGAGCAAGCAAGTTGTAAAACGAAGGTTCCTTCAGTGGAAGTACCTTTCAGTCTCTGTCTTCCTTTTAACCTTAAAATACGCCTTTCTCTTCCGCTTAAGGTTTGTTTATTGTCATTTTAAGTGCAACTTTCAGATAGTTAAAAATTGATTACATCTCGAATTCCCCTTTCACAACATTAATGCAATCAATCAGGGATCCAAGCTGCTAAGTTGAATATGATTTATCTATTCCAGATAAAATACCACACTCCTGAGGAGGAAATAGCATTTGGACCTGGTTGCTGGTTATGGGACTACTTAAGAAGAAGTGGAGCATCTGGTTTTCTGCTTCCTCTTTCTGGTGGAGCAGACAGTTCCTCTGTCGCTGCAATTGTTGGGTGCATGTGCCAGCTGGTTGTGAAAGGTCAGTTCAAATTCAATGAAAAATTTCTGTTAAATTCAGTTATACCTTTAATTTAAAGTTTATCATTCAGATCAACTTGTGACAGTATTGGGAACTTATATTTTTGTGTTTGCCATCCAGCTTGTTTTGGGATGGTTCAAGTGATCACTGACCACTAATCTAGCTTCTGATCAGTATGAACTGTATAAAGATCTCATGGAAGGATAGTTAAGAGGTCATAATATAGTTGATTGTTAGCTGAATTAGTTATAGAGGAGTGGACCTAAATATTCATACTTCCTTCTTGAAAATCCTGCTAAATTGCTTGAATATAGAGCATGGACCATGATAACCAAACTTTAGAGTGTTCAACTTGTAAGAAACTAAACTGTCAGAGGATGACCAATAATAAACTGAGACTGAATATTTTGTCTCTCCTTTTGTTTTTTTCATTTCATATTTTTTCAATGTGACAAAGGTGGGAAATTAGTGACATTTGTACTTTGGATATCATTGGCTAATGCTTCAAATTTGCCTGCAGAAATCGCAAATGGGGATGAGCAAGTTAAAGCTGATGCAATTCGAATCGGAAACTATAAGGATGGACAGTATCCTACAGACAGCAGAGAATTTGCTAAACGAATATTCTATACTGTGTTTATGGGATCTGAAAACAGGTAAGTGATACATTTCAGGTTTTATTGTTTTACACTATTTGTCTGTATATCTTCAAGTGTCTATATATTCCATTGATACTCCATAAATATCTGTATAAGGAGAGGAGTCACTCATTTATTTTTTTATATTTTTTTAGAACATTATTTATGGTTTTGATACTTATTTATTTTACTTCATTTAGCATTCAACATCCCAAATTAAATTCATATTATAGGCATGTTCGGATAAGCTTCTTTAAAAGTACTTCTAGGAGAGAAAATATGAAGAAAAATTAAAATAAATTTCTCCATAAGTTAAAACTAGTTTAAACTAATATGCACAAGTTAAAAATAAGATTTTGGAGAAGTTAATAAGAGAGATTTTCTACAAATTAGCTCATTTCATTTTTCCTTCTAAAAGTGTTTTTAGAGAAGTTTTACCCAAATGGGCTCTATGGTGGCATTGAATAAAGCTGATTATTTTTTTTTGTTGAAACATAATAACAATATAGCATAAGTTTGACTGGTATGCTTATGGATTTCCTTTTCTAAAACTAATATATTGAAATGTTTGTGCTTCCTGTAATCATGGATACCTGACCTAATGCTAGTATTTATTAAATCACGTGATATTATGAGGTTGAGAGAGGACTGTTGGAAACTTCTAGCAATCAGAACAGTTATACTATTGTGTTGTGTAAAACATAAATTCTGGGAGACTGAAGCAATGCTAAGATTTGTTTTTCTATATTGTGAAATCATTTCATTGTATCAATTAGTTTATAACAAGCAGTATGACACATTCAAATAAATTACTTGTTTTGAACTAAAAAAAACTCTTATCAGATCTGATGGAAACACTAAAATACCTCTCATTGCAGTTCAGAAATGACAAGGTCGCGAGCCAAGTTGCTGGCTGATGAAATTGGTGCATGGCACCTTGATGTTAGTATTGATGTAGTTGTGTCTGCTTTTTTGTCACTGTTCCAAACACTTACAGGAAAGCGACCACAGTATAAGGTAAATGAAGCATGATCTTGAGAATTCTCTCAATCATAAATGACAAGCACTAGAATTTTGTAATCTATGATGCTGTCACACATGGGTTTTTCCACATGAGTATGTTGATGTTGCAATAGATCTCCATATCAGAATGTTTCTGGGGAATAACTATGTAACTTATTTATGGAGAATGCCACTTTTCACTCCTAACTAAAGATTTGTAGCGTATTATATAATTTAAGTTCCTATCACATTGCAGCTGCAAATAATTTCTTTGTTTGGTTTTGTTTCTGCAGGTAGATGGTGGATCTAATGTTGAGAATTTAAGCTTGCAGAACATTCAAGCTCGAATCAGAATGGTGCTAGCTTTCATGTTAGCATCACTCTTGCCCTGGGTTCACAATAAACCTGGGTTTTATCTTGTCTTGGGGAGCTCCAATGTGGATGAAGGGTTACGTGGTTACTTGACGAAGGTATCTCTAGTTAGCTTTGGATTGTGCCATTCTTTATTTGGGACTGTTTGATTGAAGAAAATGTTTTTCTTCCATTTCTTGTTTTCACTTATTACAAAAATGTCAACTTATTTTTATTTATTTTCTTATTACAAAGATTTATGCAAAAAATTGTAAAAACATTTGAATCTTTGAAAGCAGGAAACTAAGGGAGAATAAGGTGGCTTTGTAATTATTCATGAAAATAGGAAATGGAAATAGAAAATATTCTCTTAAAATGGACCCTTTGTTTCTCAATTATTTTCTCATGTCTATGGTCCGTTTCACCTTAAATTATCAGAGCTTACCTCTTTGTACAGTATGATTGCAGCTCAGCAGATATAAATCCTATTGGCAGCATAAGTAAGCAGGACCTTCGGACATTCCTGCGATGGGCAGCCATCCATCTTGGTTACTCATCTTTGGCAGATATTGAAGCAGCTCCACCCACAGCTGAACTGGAGCCTATACGCTCTAATTACAGTCAGGTAGCTGTTCTATAACTTCTGTTACACTTCTCTGTGCTGATCTTGTAGTTGTGTTGTTTAAATTGCAAATGCATATAAGTATAATACTATATTTGGTATATGTTTTGACACACGTAGGATTTTTGCCTAAAGTGAGTCAGCAGGGGGTGCGGTAGCAATAAACAATACAGAATTCAAATCATTATTTTTTATTTTTTTGCACCAAGGTGAAAGATTATTGTCAACTACCCCAGACAGAGCACAAAAGACAATTTAACTGGAGCAAGATCTTAAATCTCAGCTCATAATGATGCTGCGAAAATATCTTGACTTTATCTGGAGAAGTTAGTTGTTAGATAATTATGCAAGATTCCTTATAGAAGTATCTAGGAAATCTTAACAAATAATCTTACCGTAGTGTCCTTATCTCTAAGAATTGGCTCCAAGCGGGCCAAGAGAAAGCCTTAGGCATTTTATGACATCTGCAGTGCTTTATTAGTTTTTGCTTGTTGGATATTTGACTTTTGTGTCGTTCTTTTTCTGCACTTGGTTTTATATATATGCATTAGTAAATTGTTTATAATCAAGTTTTAAAAATATATAATCAAATAGCTCATTCTTTGTTGAACAGCTTGATGAAGTCGATATGGGAATGACTTACGAGGAACTATCAGTTTATGGAAGGCTACGGAAAATCTTTCGTTGTGGTCCAGTTTCCATGTTCCAGGTTTATTTTATGCTTCTTCATCCTGTCTTAATTATGTCTTTAACCTTTCACTTGATATGTTTTTATCTGATAGTGGTTGAACGGGATAGATCAAACAGGTGGTAGTCGGATGCATGACCATCTTTTAATATAAATATCTGTTCGGCCAGAACTAATGTGGAATAACACTAAGCCAAGAAATGTTAAACCCTACAGGTTGTAGGCCTATAGCTAATTTACTTGCGAGTCATTTGAGAGCAAGCGGTTTCATTATTCTAAAAGACCAAAACCATTTCGTGACCAAAAACTTCTTGAAAATAACTTTTGGTGTCCTATCTAAAACTGGACTTGCATCAAAGCACAATGCAGGATCTTGATTTAATTTAAAAGCTTGACTTGTCAAACATCCTGAAGCTAACATTGTTTACTTTTATTAAGATCTTAGATGATTTCTTGATGGGAGCTTTTATTTCTAAAAGATTTCATGAAAAGAATAAAAACAAAGTAGCTTTTACTAACTTGATATATATGCTTGTAGTATTAAAATATATCTATCTACAACTGAAGGTTAAAACATAGCACGGTTTGCTTTAGGAGGGCAAGTAATAAAAAAACAAAAACACTACATGATATCTAAGTTAAAAGAATCGCCAGAAGAAATCTATACCATGTATCTCAAGTCCAATTAGATTGATTTCTAAACTACCATGCTTCCAATTGAAGTGGTAAGCTTAGCTGAAAGAATAATATCTCTACATGGCATTATGAACTCAAGGAAAAGAAACTTCTGTCAAGAGACTCAAGACAGTTAATGTTTTATCCAATTTCACTATTCAGTCATAACCCGTTGTTTTTTTTGTAATTTTCTGTTGTAGAATCTATGCTATAGATGGGGTGCAAGATTGACTCCATCACAAGTGGCTGAGAAAGTAAAACACTTCTTCAAGTATTATTCCATTAATCGACACAAAATGACTGTCTTGACACCTTCCTACCATGCTGAGGTACGCATGTGAAGTCAGACTTGATGTCCCAAGGATTTTGGCTTATTCTTATATTCTTTGTTGGCTAATGAAAGTTAACCTTTTACTCATCTTGTAGAGTTATTCACCAGAGGATAATAGATTTGATCTTCGGCAGTTTCTATATAATGCAAGATGGCCATATCAATTTAGGAAAATTGATGAGCTTGTAAGTGAATTGGATGTTAAAGATGTTAAAGATTCAAGAAACCATGACACAGTGGCAGCTACATCAGATGGTGTTGGTGGGATGGGAGTTGCTGCAGCTGGGTCAGGCAATCCTAGTGTTGGATTTTAATTCAAATCAATCCCTCCGATAATAAAACAAAAGAAATAAATTATAGATTTCCATACGCAGGAGGACTGATGAAATTCATCAACCTTTCATCCCAGCTTTTATTATGTCATTGTAAAAATATTTTTAATTAATGTTAATCATGTTTTTCTGTGTTTGAAAGAGAAAGACGATGGTGCGATATGAGAGGAAGATTTTCAAATCGTAAATATGGCAAACCAAAAAAAATTTGTAGAATTTATTATTAAAAAAAAACTATAAAGGGGATGATGTTATATTCGTATAAATTGAATATGACAAGAGCCATTAGCCAGGAACACGACGATGTGACATAATATTTTTAACACAAAAGTGTTGCTATAAGTTGCTCATTTTTTTTATATATACATTAGAAAAATGATTGAATCTTAGAACTTATGTGTCGAAAATCATTCTGAATGATTAAAATAATAATTTAAATTATAAAACATTAAATTAAATAATTATTTTATAATAAATTTATTTAAAAAATATTAATATTTTAATTTTTGAAACGTGATTTAGAATACGATTTCGAAACGTATATCATTATTCATATACATTAACATCCATCTTTTTTGCATTTCTGAAAAATTGACATGATGGGAAGATATTATGTGTCAAAGGAATGCAACTGGGAAAGCCTAATATTATTATCATTATTATTATTATTATTATCTAATTTAATTAAATAAAAAAATTTAACGAATTTTCAGTAAGTCTTTAAGATTCTTATAATTTTATAACTAAATTCTTAGAAATTAATATCATTATTTGTTTGTTAAATATTGCTACCAAGTATTTTTGTATGCCAATTTTTAACCATTTTCTTCAATTATCTTATGAAAAATTTAGTTTCCCAAAAGTATTTATTTTTTATTCCAAAATCGTCTGTTGAGATTAGATGAGGTAATATAAGTGATCGATTGGGACAAGAATTTGTGCACCACCTCAAATACATCAAGATTTAGGAGAAACAAATTTTGACTTATAAATGATTCGAGAAAGTCAAAATGTCAAATTCGAATAAAATCGCAATTTTCTCAAAAAAGAAATCAACGAATTTCATTACCAATATACCATAAATCCTTGACTTCTAGTTTAAAACGCATTCTCGAGATTGACCAAATATGGACTAACATAATTGACAACAATGAATTTAGAACAGTTTAGGGCATTTACAAACAAAACCATCCATTATTAAGTTCTTGTTCTGTATTGAACAAGGTACTTATACCAGGTTATCCATTTCTTTTTCTAATCCCTTTCAATAATAGTATCCCTTGTCAATAACCATTGTTACCGAGTAGAAAGGCATGAGGTGCGGCCAGTGTAAAACAAACATTATGGCACTATATCCCTACCTGGAAGGAAGAAAAAAATCAGAACAAATTTCATGAATACATCCATCTTTAAACTCTATTTACTTTCTATACATATTTCATAAATATTTCCACTTAAGACAGATTGACAGATTAAATTCAAATCACGACTTGCTACTTATGAACGGCTTTTTTGTAACCATGCGAGAATGTCACAAGCTTGAGATAAAATATCAATACACGATGAGAAACAACAGTCAATAGAATTTTGATAACCGTGACCGTGAGGTTTTTAAGAATTAAATTATAAAATATATATATATATATATATATATAAATTAAAAACTTAATTTCTACAAGGTGGATTAAATTGAACCGATAGTGCTCAAAGTGCTCAAAGACGCGAGAAGCATTAAGAGAATAGAAGTGAAACCAAGCTCATACAGCTGAAAAAGTTTCGTAATACTAGTAAAAAGAGAAAAAAAAAGTACAAGTAATAATTTCACAGTATCTTGGTCACCAAAAAAGCAAGCGCAAGGGAATTTTTAATTCCCAGCTATCAGAAAAATTAACAGACTCGGACTATCCTACTGTTTCTCATATCTAGCAAATAAAATCTCTCTAGAGCTCATCATGAGAATCATCTTCATCCTCGCCCGATGCACCACCTGGGGCTCCTCCTGATCTCTGATACACAGCAGAGATGATTGGGTTGCAAACGGCTTCCACCTCTTTCAGTTTCTCTTCGTATTCTTCTTTCTCCACAGTCTGGTTGTCATCCAACCATTCCAATGCTTCTTTCACTGCAGTCTCAATTTTGTCCTTTTCATCTGACTCCAACTTGTCAGCGAGCTTGTCTTTGTCACTGATCTGGTTTTTCATGTTATATACGTAGGTTTCCAGACTGTTGCGAGCATCAATCCTCTCCTTCACCTTTTTGTCTTCCTCGGCAAACTCTTCTGCTTCACGAACCATACGCTCAATTTCCTCCTGGCTCAAACGCCCCTTTTCGTTTGTAATGGTGATCTTTTCTGATTTACCAGTGCCCTTATCTTCTGCTTTAACATTAAGGATACCATTTGCATCAACTTCAAAGGTCACTTCAATTTGAGGGGTGCCCCTGTTCAATTACAACATAGAAAACCAATTAGTTACAAACATCAATTGAGCAGTGTTTGGAAAGGACACTGGCTTCATGAAAACAGGAAACAAACCTTGGAGCTGGAGGAATTCCAGACAAATCAAATTTACCAAGGAGACGGCAATCCTTTGTGAGACTCCTCTCACCTTCAAAAACCTATGTATTTAGAAAGAAAAAAAAATCGAATTAAGCAACTCCATTAAAGTCCACTATACAGTCATGCATTTTGCATTTAGAGGAAAAACGAGTATCAAGCACTTCAATGCAGTCCACTAATGGTACCATACCTGAATAGAGACAGTAGTCTGCTGGTCCTGGTAGGTGGTAAACACTTGAGATTTCTTGGTAGGGATAACAGTGTTTCTTGGAATCAACTTTGTCATCACTCCACCAACGGTTTCAATTCCAAGGGTGAGGGGAGCCACATCAAGGAGAAGGATATCTGGATCCAGAGAACCACAAAACAATTAGAAAGTGTAATACTTAGCAATCTACTCGCAAAGTTATGACTTCTGGACAAGTAATTAAAAGGCTAGATTACAGACTATGGTACCTTTGGTTTCTTCGCCACCCTCTCCACTCAAAATGCTTCCTTGCACAGCAGCACCATAGGCAACTGCTTCATCAGGGTTGACACCCTTGTTTGGCTCCTTTCCATCAAAGTAGTCCTTCAAAAGCTGTTGTACCTTTGGAATTCTTGTGCTTCCACCAACAAGAACAATCTCATCAATCTGACTCTTCTGTAATCCGGCATCATCCATGGCCTTCTTAACAGGTCCCATTGTCTTCCGGAACAAGTCATTGTTCAACTCCTCAAACCGAGCTCGGGTGAGTGGCTCAGAGAAATCAACACCATCAAAAAGTGACTCAATTTCCACGCGGACCTGGTGCTGGCTGCTGAGAGCTCTCTTTGCCCGCTCAGCCTCTCTCCTCAGCTTGCCAAGGGCTCTGTTGTCCTTGCTAATATCCTTTCCATGCTTTTTCTTGATCAATTTAATGAAGTACTCCATTATTCTCTGATCAAAGTCCTCACCTAGTAAGAGGAAACAAAAATATTCGATATTAACAACAGAAGGAAAATTTTATGAAAAGCATATATAATTTCATTTATTCTCTTATGTGACAGTATAAAAGCACTCACCTCCAAGATGAGTATCACCATTTGTAGCAAGAACCTCAAAAACACCATTATCAATTGTCAAGATACTGACATCGAATGTTCCACCCCCAAGATCAAAAACAAGAATGTTCTTCTCGCCACCTTTCTTGTCCAATCCATAGGCAATGGCAGCAGCAGTAGGTTCATTAATAATTCTAGCAACATTTAGACCGGCAATGACACCAGCATCCTTGGTGGCCTGCCTCTGAGCATCATTAAAGTAAGCTGTACATTTGAAAGGAAAACGTGAGAAATTAGAATTAAAAAAACAAAAGTACAATTGAAAAAATCAAGATTGCTGGAGAAATAGTCATGATTTGTTCCAATTACCTGGGACAGTGACCACAGCATCATTAATTTTCTTCCCAAGGAATGCTTCGGCTGTTTCCTTCATCTTAGTCAGAACCATGGCACTGATTTCCTCAGGGCTGAACACCTTGTTCTCACCATCCTTTATTTTCACCTGGATGTAAGGCTTTCCATCCTTGTTGACAATCTTATAAGGAACAAGCTTCATGTCTCTTTGAACTTCCTTATCTTCAAACCTGCAATAGTATACATCATACATGTTAGTCACCTTTAATATCAACTCAAATTATCCTAGACTAGCTCAAACAATTGAGGATCCCTTACTTTCTTCCGATAAGTCTCTTGACATCAAAGATGGTCCTTTCTGGGTTGACAGCTGCCTGATTCTTGGCAGCCTCCCCAATGAGTCTCTCACTGTCGGTGAAAGCAACCCACGAAGGGGTGATACGGTTACCTTGGTCATTGGCTATGATTTCAACATGGCCATTCTTGTAAACACCAACACAGGAATAAGTAGTTCCAAGATCGATCCCAATGACCGTCCCCAACTTGGTGGCTTCCTCCTTTGCAATGGAAATTGCAAATAGACATCCTGTTCGAAACATTTTCAACGTTAATTACATTTTCACAACACAGGAATTCGTCAAAATGGAATTAATTTCAGCATTTGCATACAATTGTGCTTGACAAATGACATACCCGATAAACAAAAGATAAATATTTAGCAAAATACACGATATAATGCAAAAAATATATGAATTCATCCAAAAAAATCACCATCATGGCTCTTTACTTTATATTTTTACTAACGTATTCAATTACTTCACGATGTCACCTCCTGGCCGAATCAAACCAGATTAGTCTGAGGCGAAGACTTAGAAAATTGGTGCGAAACCAAAAAAATTACTTCACTATGTCATGTTCAAATCGCAAAACACGAAAACGCCAATACTTTGCAAAAAAAAAAAAAAAAAAAAAAAAACGCAATGACAGCTAAAATCTAAAGCAACGCTACGGAACAAAACTTCTTTCCAGTAGCTAACACTAATCACTCAACTTAACAGTGAAAATCTTAATCAACAACGTAAGAAAACAACAAAACGCTCCTTCGAATAACAAGGAGAAGTAATCACAGGTAACGAATCTCAAATGCAAATGATGAAGCCATATAAGTTAACTCACACATGTAAGATCCTTAAACTAACGAGTTGGCAAAGAACGTGAGTGAAATGCATAACTAATCACAGCACGATTCACAAAATCCTAAACAAGATATCTTTACACTCACTGATCCGTACACAATCAATGAAAGAAAAAATAACAGATCGAAAAAAGTTAACAGAAAGCGAGATCTGGTTACATTTTGCAGTTCCGAATTTAAACAAAAGCAGTTAAAAAATAGACAATGAGATCTAATAGGGTGCGAAAATTACCGAAGGAAATAATGGCCAAAACAACCAGAGAACGGCGTGCCCAGGAGCCAGCCATTGCTCTCTCTCTCTCTCTCTGACACAAACTCTTTCTCTTGTGCACGAGTTGAGGGTTACGATTGGAATGGTTTAAGTGGAAGTTGAAGGTTGAAAAGAGGGTGCAATTATTTTTGAATGGAACGGGGCACGGAGGGTTTATGTAGTGTGACTAACGTGCCATGCCCGCCCGAGTCTACCGAAACCAGGTCTATTCCAGAACCCAAGGCTTGACGCTCGAACATGTCATTCGTGATGACGTGGACCAATTGGGATTCGGCTATTGCTTGTTCCAGCCAATCGTATTCTTTCTCGTGTTGGGGACATCTGCACCGTTCATCTTCAACCTTCTCGTTATTCTTATAGGTGTTGCCATTTACGGATTTACCAATTTGGCAATTATTATATCATTAAACTCTGGTTTGCAAGTAAATAGTTTTAATTTTATATATTATTATGATAATAATAATTTAATTATATAGTTTAAAAATTAGTATTTCAATTGGTGTAATGTACAAGATAATTTTTTATTTTATACAATAAATAAATTATATTATTAAACTCTAGTTTGAAAGTAAATATTTTAAATTTTATATTATTATAATTAATTTAATTATGAAATTTAAAAATTATTATTTTAATTAGTGTAATATCCAACTAGTGAGATAGAGACACTTTGTGTTTTTCCTAAGGATAAAATAAAAATAAAAATTAAGTAATAAAAATATATTAATTTAATTGGTGTTATAATTAGTTCATTAGTTTCAAGTTCTTGAATTTGATTAAAAATACTTTTTTTAATTTTTTAAAATAGAAGGGTATAATGGTTAATAATATGTGAAGATTAAGGTGGTTACTAAGAAAAATATCCCATTTATATATTAGTATAGATAAATAGATATAATTATTTATTTTATATAAAAAAATTATAATAAATCAATATTTTTATCATATATTTTATTATAATTAAAATTTATAAGGAACAAATAGATTTCATCAATAACGGATTCAGTAGTAGAGACGATATTTAAATATAAATGTATAGTATTAAACATATAATTTTATATTTGTATAAATATAAATACACATCAAATTACCTCTTATAAGATTTCATAATTTAAAAAAAAAATTCTCATTTTCAACACCTTCAAAAATATCTCTTTATATTAATAATTAAACGATCATTTAACTCATTAATTCTTTTACTAACTTAACTTAATTATAATCAATACTTAAATTTTTTTGTCTCATAATAAGTATTGACATAGTTTATTTTATATAGATTAAGAAATCTTTGATTAATTTTTTTATTATAAACAATACAATACAAATCAATTTCTAAGGAATATTACAAAAGGTATA
Organism: Cajanus cajan; assembly: GCF_000230855.2. Taxonomy (NCBI): domain Eukaryota; kingdom Viridiplantae; phylum Streptophyta; class Magnoliopsida; order Fabales; family Fabaceae; genus Cajanus; species Cajanus cajan. The sequence continues at coordinate 75,478,049 of NC_138518.1, forward strand.
AATTAAAAAGAGGTAACTAATACTATACTCAAAAACTAACATGACATTTATTTTGAGACTTATTTTTTTTAAAACACGACACTTTTTATGAGATAAAAAATATTATATATATTATAAAAAAAATACTTCAAAATATAATATATTGACTTTAACTTTTTTTATAAATTAATAATTCATAAAAGATTAAAAACACTCCATTTTTTACATGATAAGTGTAAGTATAATAATAGTAATAATAATAATGTTATTATTATTATTATATAACTAAATATCAAAGAGTTAGTGGGGGCATTTGTCCCCGCTGTGTACAATGTGAATCCGTCTGTGGTTTTAAAGATATAAATTTTATCATTCTATACAGATATTTCAAATGTTAGTGGGAGTCAAAAATTTCAATAAATGAAAGTGATTTCTCAATAAATAAAATTTAAGAAAATAAGGGAGAGTATATGATACTCTTAAATATCACTTTGAATAAAATATTTGTTGAATGTCATGAGTTTATATCACATGTATAATGATTTTGGTTCTAAAGTTGTCAATTTTGTTGAAAACCAATTAAGAACTCTCGGCTAAGTATTATTTTTAAAGAATATTAAAAATGAAAGTTAAGGCAAGCAAATTGACATAAAGTAGGCATTAAAAGAAAGTTAATCTTCATTGAATATATTATTATAATATCGATGATCCAATAAAAGATTGCTAGCTACAATATTTTAGAATCATATACTCAAAGACTTACATTAAAGTTTGTCTTTTTTTATTTTATGACTTTGTCCACATTGAGTTTGTTATATAAATATATGATTTATTTGAATTAATATAGTGTGGATCTATTTCAATTATTAGAAAGTATTGCGCATTGTAGTACATGAAAATAAATGTTTATCTTGAAATACAATCGTCATAATTTATGTATGATAATTTCTACATAGTTTTGAGAAATTTCAAACTTTAAATTAAACGATCATATTTAGTTATTGGTTATATGAATAATCTTTAAAGAGTATCTGACTCAAGTGAGAAAATGTTGGAAAAATATTATGTGGCTCGTATAGTTTATGTTTGGTTTAATTACCCTGTTAATATAGTTAATTGTTTAATAATAAAAGATTGTTATAAAATAATAAAAAAAATAATAATAATAATATGAGTTATTAAAAGTCATAATAAATATATTTTAGTAATTTTTAATAAATGAACTAATAGAAGGTTATTACGATAATAAGATAGAGGATTCTTAGTCTTGTTTATAAAAAAAAGGCCTCAAATGTTATAATGTCCAATGGACTTAAGGAAGGACAACGTCCATAAAAATACTTTATATTTTTCTAAATATCCAAAATACAGTTACATGTTTAATAGTTTGATAGCAATAACTACAATATGTATATTTACGCTATTATAAATTATAGACTAAAATTTTATTTTTCTTACATGTCCACCATATTTTCAAATATGCACAAGGCATCATCAATTGCCCCACATTTGGAATACATGACAACCAGAGCATTATCAATGTGGAGGTAGGAATGAAAACTTTTTTGAATTATGTGACAATGAGCATATGTAAGATTCAGACTTGTTTTACCTAATAACTCATATTCTACATCAAAGTTGAACAATTCAACTATTGAATTTAAAGTTCTTAATGTATAAATTAAGTTTGCAATATTTTAAAAAATTAAAACCATATGATACTTCGTTATATAAATTTAAATCAACATATAAAATATTTTTATGATTATATGTCAATTTAAATTAAACAAATGAAATATTAAATATATTTTTATTTATTTTTTTTATAAATTTGTCGAGTGATATGTGCATAAAAAACTTTTAACTTTTATTGGTTAAATAATCAAAATTTAATGTAAAACTTGAGTTATTAAATGGAAAAAGTATAACAAAACTTTATCTTAGAGTAAGTAGATCCCCTATATAGAGAAGAGGGGTCAAATCACTCTAAGATACCTTAAGAATAACTTTTAATAAAGTTATTTCACTCAATAACTCACGTGTATGTTAAATTTTAATAATTTAACCATCAAATTAAAAGTTCTTAATGTATATACCCATTTGTTCTTTATTATAAAAAGAAAAAAATAATAATTTTACACATATTAAGAAAATTAATTATCTACATTAAATTTTACTAATTCTATAACATGTTTTTCCAAAATTTTCTTGTTATAAATGTCAAATAAAGTAGTACAACAAAAATGACATGCATCAAAGAAGATATAGTTTAGAAATAAATCATTAAACAAAATAAAGTAGTGAAAATTTGTTTATATAACAATAATGGGAAGATTATAGAGTGGAGTTTTTTTAATATTTTAAATATACTTATTTTGGTATATATATGTGTGTGCATATGTGTGTCTGATATACATAACTAAGTAGGATATTACATGATACAATAATTGAATTAATTAAATTTTCATTATACAAAATATTATTAAATATATAAGATTTGATATAAATATTTAATTAAACTTATACCTAATAACAACAAATCCCAATTATATATATATATATATATATATATATATATATTATTTATTTAGGGTTTAGAGTGAAACTTTGAAAGAAACGGGATAATTATTTAAAATATATACGCACACTCCCTCTGTTTTTTTATTATATTAAAATTAATTAGTTTTATGCATGTTAAGGAAATTAATCATATGTATTAAATTTTACTAATTTTATAATATTATTTTAAAGTTGTTTTTGTTATAAAAGGAAGTAGTTCAGTTGAAAGGAGATATATTTTATAAAAAAAACATTATTAAACAAAACAAAAGTAGTTCAAATTTACTTATTTTGAAATGAAAATGTTTTTTTTTATATAATAAAAAATACGAAAAAAGTTTATAGTAATAACAATAATTAATATGGTTTTAATTTAAACTAAAATAAGTATATTATGATTTTTTTAATATATATATATATATATATATATATATGTAACAAAGGAAAAAACAAGACAAATAACAATTAAAGTTAAGTGAGACTACTCCTGAAAGTTAATAAAATACCATCTCACGAATGCAACGACAAACCACTTAAATACTTCATTTCTTAGAGAAAAAATAAATTATTTTCTCATTGTTAGGGCCACCAAACTATAAATACTGAAAGAAGAAATTTCTTATGAGACATTAGCTAATTTATCCTGGAACAAAGATGTTGACATGTGGTGAGACTGTGAGTTTCAATATAAAATCTCAATCAAAGTATTATAGAATGAGGACAATCCCTTAAGACATGAAAATTTTCCTTCATAGGGGCATAACACTTAGAGCATGTGTTGGAAGGTGCAAGGTGATGTTTTGCTCAACTAACATTTGTAGGGATAACATCATGTAAAACTTGTCACAGGAAGAATCTCATACTCTTTATTATATTAGCTTTTTAAACTTTTTCAATATTAGATTGGTGTATTGACTCTCCAACTTAAATAGCCACTTGTAGGATGATGTTGTTTAATACACACCAAAAGGGTGTCAAACTCATGCAAAGTTATCATTCCCAAGTCGAAACTAGGGAATAGATATAGTAGGAATTTGAGCCAATGAGTCCTCAAGTATAGGAGTGAATAAACTTCCTAAATTCCATCCATCCATATCCTAATCATCGTGTAAATGTAGTTGAGTATCTATAGTGTGTGTGAACATACAAGACAAAGTTTGATAAAGGACCAACACCAAAATTGTCATAAAAGAGTGAGGATTCTCCTATTAACCATTAACTAATCCTCATGAGTGACGAGGGTTGAGTCTTATTTCGCCAACACAGTTTTTGTAAAGTACTTAACTCCTCATTAGGACTAGCATTTGTGGTTAGTGTTTGAATATCTAGTTTTAACAAATTTATATTCTCTTTAGTGCACAACCTACCCAAATGACCATAATAACCACGTGTTGCACACAATAAATGTAGACCCTCATTTTAATATTATGTTATTTATCATTCAAAAAGAATATCCCCACCACCAGAACATTTAGGTTGATCTCGACACACATGCAAAACTCCCTCTATTCATGTTCAAAGTATTAAAATCAACCTTTATAGGTCTTCCTATTACTGATGTCAACATGAGAAGAACATTTTCATCTTAATATACCATACCAAGACCACGAAACCTATCCTAAACAAGGGTTTTTATTGGGAAAAACTCAAGTCCCACATCGACTAGAGATTAGGCAATTGAATAGTATATAAGTGGAAAGCAACCCTTACCTTACAAGCCGGTTTTGTAGGGTTGAGTTAGGCTTAATCCACTATTCTAACATGGTATCAGAGCCTGGTTTAGATCCACTTTAAAAATGGGCCACCCACCATTGATGCATGTCTCATAGGCATGAGGGGGTGTATTGGGAAAAACCCAAGTCCCGCCAATCCTAGATCATTAAAAAGGGCCACCCACCATTTATCCACGTACCAAGCCCAATAGTGCTGGACGTGAGGGGGTGTATTGGGAAAAACTCAAGTCCCACATCGACTAGAGATTAGGCAATTGAATAGTATATAAGTGGAAAGCAACCCTTACCTTACAAGCCGGTTTTGTAGGGTTGAGTTAGGCTTAATCCACTATTCTAACAGTTTTATCTATTTTAGAATCCAACGTCGAAAAATAAGGGTCCCATGATCGCATGATAAGATAATGATAAAATATTAACTAAGGTCCACAATTAATAACCTTATCACGATCTATCTCTATATCGTGGTTAACCATAAAGTAGCCAATAGGAAGATTAATGAGTCAAACCCCCCTTTCAATTTCCACATAGTCCTAAGCTTTTTTTGCATGGTCAAGAAACCAACATTCTTTTCTAAAATTTTGAAAATCAAGCATTTATTGTAAGGTATGCACAACTTTTCAAATGCTTTTGGTGTGATAGTAAATTGGGTAACGAATGATTTTCCCCTCCCAAGTCCAAAGACATGAGCACCCCTTCAACAAATCAGTTGGTAAACTTTGATGTTGTATAGTTCCAAATATTTTATCTTTGAAAGACATATCAATAAACGAGCCCATACTTCCATCATAAAGTTAAGGTTGGAAGAGATTCTTAGAAAACGAGAATACATATGAGGTGGTCATACTTTTCAATACGTTTAATTTTTAAGATTATATTATAATTTAAAATAAAAGAATATTGATTTATATTTCATTTTTTTTAGTGAAAATGATAGATAGTGGATGATACCTCATGACTATCGGACAAAGAGCAAATGACTTGTTGGAAAATGTTAAACTAAACATCATTATCTAATTAGTAATTTATTAAAATTTGACAATATTCAATTTGACCCATATTAATTTATATGTCAATATAATAACATTTTTTTTACCATAACAACATACCCATATTAACTATGTATATATTTTTATTTATACTAATTAATATTGTTTAAATTATTAATTACAAATTTTATTTTATAAAATCAAATTATTACATATTACTATAACTTATTATAGTGAGATAGACTTTTTAATAATTTGATTTTATAAAATAAAATTTGTAATTAATAAATTAAACAATATTGATTAATATAAATAAAAATATATAATTGATATATACAACTAGAAAGAAAATTGACTAAACAATTTGTTAAATGATTGACGTAAATATATCATCCTTATAATTGTGTGATTGTACAATTTTGAAATCCATCAATTTAATTAATTAATTTTTTACTTTACATAAAATTATTAAATATATTTAGAAAAATGTTAATATACTCTCATATATTTTTTAGTTAAAGTATTTTAACAATTTACACAAAAAATTTAAGACAAGAAAATCACTCATTTTTTTTATTTGATTAAATTGTATAAAAGATATTATAGTAATTTAATTTAATTTTAAAAGAAAATAAAATATTTTATCTCTCTTATTAACTTCATTTTCTAAGTTATTTCTTTCTTTTATTAATTACTTCTCCAACTCATTTATCTTTTTTATTAAATTTTTTCTCTAACTAGTTTATCCCTCTCCTAAAAATTAATAAAAGAAATGAGTTAGAGAAAAAATTTAATAGGAAAGAGAAATGAGTTGGAGAAATAATTAATAAAAGAAAGAAATGACTTAGAAAATGAAGTTAATAAAAGAGATAAAATATTTTTTATTTTTAAATTAAATTAAATTACTATAATATCCTTTATACAAATTAATCAAATAAAAAAATGAGTGATTTTCTTGTCCTAAATTTTTTGTGTAAGTTACTAACAATACTTCAACTAAAAAATAAGTAAAAATATATTAGCATTGCCTCTCCCCCACATATATATATATATATATATATATATATATATATATAATTATTAGAGAATGTCTCCATCCCTATAATAGTTATAAAAAAGATACTAATTATGTAGTTTCTTTTTAAGTTTTAACATTTTAAAAATTATTATATACATATTTTTTGTAACTACTTCACTCGTCAAATTTTTATTTTTTATTTATTTATTTTTATTTTAAATAAAATATATAGATAGATAAAATATCTCTATCTCTCTAGTAATCATAGTGATAGCAGAAATAATTTGATTGCATAACATATAGTATATATTTGATATAAAAAAACTACAATGATAGCTGTTATAATAACCCCATAATCTAGTCACAGAGAGGCGACACCATTGACACGGCGCGTAGTAAAAAATCGACCGATACCTCACATCATATGTTATCGATTTGAATCCCAATCCTATACACACGCGCTAGAAATGTCGCGTAACACCGCTCACATACCCAAATGAAAATCGAGATCAAGCCTTCATTTCAAAATAGAGCCGTTGATGAGGACAACGTAGAGCAGAGATTAACCCTATTTGAATCAACGGCTGATATTGCTTTGCGTCTCTCCAAGTGTATCCTACAGCGAATATAAAAAAGCAAGTATTGAAGAACAAAAAAATTAAACATTGGCGTCTCTGCTTTTTCCCACACTCTGCTAGGGTTTCAGAGTCGCCGCGCTGCTTCTCTCGTTCGAACTCGTTCCTTCACTCTTCGCTCAATCGTCGATTCCACTCGCTAACTCGCGGTGAGCCACTTCTCTCTCCGCTGGTTTCTTCCACTTACTAATCCCTAATTGCAACCTTAGCGTTGTTCTTTTCTTGTCACTGCCTCTCCGCTTCTGATCCGAGGCAGTGTCTTATTCAGAGTTTGGGTTTTACTTCATTCCGCTGATTTAGTCTGTTATTTTATCCCGTTTGCGATCAGAATCAGTTCGCGAACTTTCTTTTTTTGGTATTGTGTGTTTTGGATTTTATTTGAACTGATTTTTTATTTATTTAAATCGGGAGTGTTCGGGATTTTTTGTTGATATATTGTTTTATTTTGTCATTGAGGAAATGATGAGAATGGATTTGAACTTATCTTCTTGCATTTTCGATCTGTATGGACCTCTAGTGCCTAAATGTACTGCCGCATGTTTTCTGTTCTGTTTTCCGAGAAATGCAATATTTTAATATTGTTGTTTATTTGAGATTATTTAATATTGTGGAAGTTTATTATTGATTGTTACGTGCTCTTCATGTGGTGACATGAGGTTTATGGGAGGGTTAGGTCAATCTCTCATTGGTAGAGAAATCTGGTTTATATTAATACTTTTTTTTTTTCTTGTTGAGATAATGAAAACCTACTGTAGGAGTCAAGTTTTATATCTGCTTTATGGTCACTGACAAATAGTCTTAACTTATGCATATCATTTACGAAGTATTTATCTTTTTGAACTCCACTGGTTTTACTAGTGTTGCCCCCTTTATCACACTTGGTATTCTTCTGTTGATGCTGAAAATATTTTGCATTTTTTCACTGTGCTATGTCATTTAATATTGAGTACTGATGTGGTATTTAATATGCTGAATTTATTTTGGGATTTAGATTTTTTCTTCTATGCATGTTTGGCTTTTTATTTGTTTTTTCATGTGCTTTATTTATGTGATTGGCTGTTTATGTCTCAGGTCAAGATGGCCATGGAGGTTACCCAAATCCTTTTAAACGCACAAGCAGTGGATGCCGCCCTAAGGAATCAGGCCGAGGAAAACTTGAAACAGTTTCAGGAACAGAATCTTCCGAGCTTCTTGTTTTCTCTTGCCGGGGAATTGGCTAATGATGACAAGCCTGCAGAGAGTCGGAAGCTAGCAGGTTTAATTCTGAAGAATGCTCTGGATGCCAAAGAGCAGCACAGAAAAATAGAACTTGTTCAAAGATGGTTGTCATTGGACTTAACTTTGAAAGCCCAGATCAAGGCTTTCCTGTTGAAGACACTTTCTTCGCCTTCTCTTGATGCTCGATCAACTGCTTCACAAGTTATTGCTAAAGTTGCTGGTATTGAGTTGCCTCATAAACAATGGCCTGAGTTGATAGGATCTCTCTTGTCTAATGTTCATCAGCTACCTGCTCCAACAAGACAGGCAACTCTTGAGACCCTTGGGTACATTTGTGAAGAAGTCTCACCCGATGTAGTAGAGCAGGATCATGTAAATAAGATACTCACTGCAGTTGTTCAGGGAATGAATTCAACAGAAGAAAACAATGATGTCAGGCTTGCTGCCATAAGAGCATTGTACAATGCTTTGGGTTTTGCCCAGGTAAATTTTTCTAATGATATGGAGCGTGACTATATCATGAGAATTGTTTGCGAGGCAACTCTTTCTCCTGAACCAAAGATTCGACGAGCAGCATTTGAGTGCTTGGTAGCCATTTCTTCTACATACTATGAAAAACTGGCTCCTTATATCCAAGATATTTTCAACATCACTGCCAAGGCTGTGAGGGAAGATGAAGAGCCAGTTGCACTTCAGGCAATTGAGTTCTGGAGTTCAATATGCGATGAAGAAATTGATATACTAGAAGAATATGGTGGTGATTTTAGTGGGGATTCAGAGGTTCCCTGCTTTTATTTTATTAAGCAGGCACTTTCCTTTCTTGTCCCCATGTTATTGGAGACACTGCTAAAGCAAGAAGAAGATCAAGATCAAGATGAAGGAGCGTGGAACATTGCTATGGCTGGAGGTACATGCTTGGGATTAGTTGCACGCACAGTTGGTGATGATATTGTACCTCTGGTTATGCCATTCATTGAAGAGAACATAACCAAACCAGATTGGAGGCAAAGGGAAGCTGCAACTTATGCCTTTGGCTCCATTCTAGAAGGTCCATCACCAGACAAACTTGTTCCACTTGTGAATATGGCTTTGAACTTCATGCTCACTGCATTGATGAAAGATCCAAATAATCACGTGAAAGACACTACTGCATGGACTCTTGGACGCATGTTTGAATTTTTGCATGGATCAGCTCTGGATACTCCCATTATCACTCCAGCAAACTGCCAACAAATTATTACTGTGTTGCTTCAGAGCATGAAAGATGTTCCAAATGTTGCTGAGAAGGCTTGTGGTGCTCTTTATTTTCTTGCCCAAGGCTTTGAGGATGCTGGTTCTGCATCCTCTCCATTGACCCCCTTCTTTCAAGAAATTGTCCATGCTCTCCTCACTGTAACTCACAGAGAGGATGCTGTCGAATCCCGCCTTAGAACAGCAGCATATGAAGCCTTAAATGAAGTAGTGAGGTGTTCTAATGATGAAACATCTCCAATGGTGGTACAACTTCTTCCTCTCATCATGATGGAGCTCCATCAGACTCTTGAGAATCAGAAGGTCTCATCAGATGAGAGGCAAAATGAGTTACAAGGCCTTCTATGCGGTTGCTTGCAGGTTATCATACAGAAGTTAGGATCATCTGAACCAACGAAATATCATTTCATGCAGTATGCTGACCAAATAATGGGTTTGTTTTTAAGAGTGTTTGCTTCTCGAAGTGCAACAGCCCATGAGGAGGCCATGCTTGCCATTGGAGCTTTGGCGTATGCAACTGGTGCTGATTTTGCAAAATACATGACAGAATTTTACAAGTATTTGGAGATGGGTCTCCAAAATTTTGAGGACTACCAGGTTTGTGCTATCACAGTGGGTGTGGTTGGTGATGTTTGCAGAGCCTTGGAGGAAAAAGTATTGCCTTATTGTGATGGGATAATGACCCAACTTCTTAAGGATTTGTCCAGCAATCAGTTGCATAGGTCTGTGAAGCCTCCTATTTTTTCATGTTTTGGAGACATTGCCCTTGCCATTGGAGAAAACTTTGAGAAGTACCTGTTATATGCCATGCCAATGCTTCAGAGTGCTGCAGAGCTGTCTGCTCATACAGCAGGTGCTGATGACGATATGACAGAATACACAAATTCTTTGAGAAATGGAATCCTAGAGGCATACTCAGGGATCTTCCAAGGGTTTAAAGGTTCCCCAAAGACCCAGCTTCTGATGCCTTATGCTCCTCATGTTCTGCAATTCTTGGATAGTTTGTACATGGAGAAGGACATGTAAGTAAACTTCTGTATATTCTAATTCTGCCTGTTCGTGAATTTGGCATCTTCAAATTATGTAATTATTGTTTTTTAATTTATTGGTGCCACTTGTCCTTTCAGGGATGATGTTGTGACGAAGACAGCAATTGGTGTGCTTGGAGATTTAGCCGATACGTTGGGTAATAATGCCGGTCCCTTGATTCAGCAATCCGTGTCCAGCAAAGAGTTCCTCAAAGATTGTTTATCATCTGATGATCATTTGATCAAGGAATCTGCCGAATGGGCCAAGTTGGCAATCAGTCGAGCAATTTCATTTTGAGGCTATTGCTATTCCATGGCTTCCTAATTCTTGCATACATTTGCATTTGTTGCGTGGGGGTCTCAACTGCATACCATGAGTCGGGTCATCACCATTTTTGGGCACAGGTGTTTGGGTCTGCATTTCATGTCAGCAACATGGAGTCTGCTTTTTTCATTTTTTTTTTTTTTAAATTTATTGTTCTGCATTGCTATGGAGGAAGTCGGTGGGTGATGACCAATCTTTCTGCTAACTTGGCAGAAAAGGTGGAGTTTTTACGTACAGGAGGAGGAGAAACTGGGTGAAATGGGGAGGAGCAAGGAAGGAGATATCCCATGATATCTGCCAATACCGTCTCTATTGGGCTTGCATGAGTTATTATTTAAATGTTTTGGAGTCTATGGTGGTCTGGTCCAGATATTATGTCCTTTACTTTTTTTCTTTTCCTTTTACTATTGGTGTAGAGTGAAACAATCATCTTAGTCCATCCATGTGTTTGGGATAGGTAATGCAACATATTTTAGCCGTTCCTTGAAATTATTCAAATAATTTTTTGTCTCCCGCATCAAAATTTTTATTCTTGAGACTACTATGGTAGTGTCATAGGTTGTCCATATTCATGTCGAGACATAAAACTTTCTGTGTTAGGCATTCTTTCGTGGTCGATTCATTATTTAAATGTCCGTATTCATGTCGAGACATAAAACTTTCTGGTAGGCATTCCTTTGAGGTCGATTCATCATTTAAATGTCGTAAATGAACAAAAAAACAAATTGCTTGTTTTAACATGACATTCAATTTTAAGTTGAGCTGTATCTGGTTGTGCCAAGTAAGTTAGGACGTGGAATTTGCAGCCGACACGACTGAGTAGGTATTATGATGAGTTGTGAGAATTCTAATGTCATATTTCAGTGCATCTTAAGATATTGCTTGGATTCTTGTACATAAGAGCACTCAAGCTGATCATGATTATGCAAAATTTAAGTATTCAACTAGTACTATAGGTTTGTTTATTATATATAAATAAATATTATATTTAAATATGTAAATCATATTTAAATTTTATATGAATATTAAATATATTTTAAATGTATGAATAATATTTTAGATATGATAAATAATTCATAATAAGGAACAAAATTATGTTAATTATTGATGATTTATTTTAAATATTAATGTTTTATTTATAAATAATTATGATATAATTGAGAATTAGATAAATTAAAAAATATCTACAAATTATCTCATTTAGTATTTTTTTAAATAATCTTACACGAATAGATATTTGTGTCTAATATATTCGTACATTATGTAATTGAAATTTATAATAAATTATATAAGTAAGTATTTTTAAATATATAAATTATATTTTAAAATTTTGATAAATAATTATATTGTAATACAATATTAATTTTATTTATTGATATAAGAAATTAAAAATTTTTTTAAAAATCATCTCATTGGAAAAAGTTTTTAAAAATTGTCTCACATAAATGTTTTATTTATTGTGATTGATTTTAGCTGCTCATGATTTTTATTGAATTTAATTATAATGTAGTATTTCCTCTAAAAATAAAGGACAAATCATCTTAGTAGTAGGGAGTTGATATGGCTAAAAAAATATAAATCATTGAAAAAAATGAGTATCTTTAATTAATTCTTTTATAAATTTAAGTTTTATTTTAAATATATTTTTTACTTCAAATAAGTGGTAAATTATTTTTTGTTAGTTATGTGTATGAAAATAAAATCAATAATAGATAAATAATATAAAGAATTTTAATTATATTTTTAATACTAATGATTTAACTTGTTATCTATAATTAAAATTGAAATTCCAGATAATATAAGTTTAATTTTTATAATCTAAATTAATTGTGTATTGTTATATTTTTTTTTTTTGGTGAATAAAGGGGCTTAAAGGCCCAAAGACATAATTAAATTAATTAAAGAAAAGGAACAGCTGAAATATCAGCAGATAATGTAAAGGACACCCAACTTGGTGGAGAAATAAAGGAGGAGACTCCTTCAACTAAGGATAGCCCGTGATTTGCAAAGCTGTTTGCTACCCGGTTGGCCTCACGTGCAACGTGTCTACACTCGATATAGTTTATATCTCCAGCCATTCTAGTTATCAGGTTAACTAAGGCGTAGCATGGATGCTCCCTTAGGCAACCTTCGTTCAAGAACTTGACGGCAACAGTTGAGTCGCTTTCTATTATGATATCCATGTCAATACTTTTTTCCTTCAAGAGACGCAAACCATGAAAAATGGCCCACAGTTTAGCTTGTAACACTGAGCAAACTCCCACCTTTCCTGCAAATCCGAGAATGAAGGATCCGTTGTTGTCTCGTATGACACCACCACAAGCAGCTAATTTGGATGAAGCCACCGTGCCGTCACAGTTAATTTTAATAGATCCTGGAGATGGGCGAGTCCATCCTGTCATGTTCGTATTCTGAGTCGTACGAAATTCTGTGGTCTGCAGAGATCCTGTGCTCTTATTTAATTCTGTCACTCGTCCTGTAACTTCACAAGCTACTTGAATAGGTTGATTTAGAACATGGTTAAAGACATAGTTGTTTCTAGTCTTCCAAATGGAGTCAAGACCTATTGCAAAAATCTTTGACCAATATCCAGAGGTTTCCCCCAAGTTTGTAGCTAACCATTCGTGGAGCGGGAGAGTAAAGAAATTATGATCATTCTTCCCTTGTAATAGGATTTTCCAGACAGTTGTTGCGAATCTACAATCCCGGAGGATGTGCGTGCAAGTTTCACTTTCTGAAAAGAAAATTGGGCAGCCATCATCATTAGTTATCCCACGCGATAGCCTCCAAGCATTGGTGCATAAACTTTTGTGAGCCAACCTCCACAAAAAGCAACGCACTCTCTCTGGTCCCGGCCATTTCCAAACCATTTTAAATAACTGATGATTTAGGTGATCAGATTGTGTCCTAAGTGCATTATAAGCTGACTTAATGGAAAAACTCCCATCAGTCGACTCTCGCCAAACCATACAATCCGTATCATTTTCCGGGGACGGGGGAGCAGTACCCATAATTTCCCACCAGATTTGGCCAGGTAAAACAGATCGAATATCGTCAATATTCCAGTTGCCATCGTCATGTATATAATCGGATACTACTTTCTTCTTGTCGTTCTCAGGAACTGGGGATAATATAACTTTTTCAAGAATCACACGTGAGGGTAGCCAGCTATCCGACCAAAATTTAATTGTTTTCCCATCTCCAATGTTCCATGCAATACGAGGCTTAACCTCCTCCCAGGCCTGACATATTCCTCTCCAAATATTTGAACCATCCTTCTTTTTTTTCCTGAAATCTGGAATGATCATCTCTCCATCTCCGTATTTGGATCTGAGGACCTTTACCCAAAGATTTTCTGGTTGTGTACAAACTTGCCAACAATTCTTCATCATAAAACAAAGGTTCACCTTGCGAGCCTCCCTCATGCCAAGGCCACCTTCTGTCTTTGGTTTGCAAAGAAGGGGCCAAGATAAAGCGTGCAAGTGTCTATTACCCCCAGATTGACCCCATATGAAAGAGCGACACGATTTGTCAATCTCATCACACAGTAGTTTTGGAAAATAGACTGATTGCATCGTGTATGTAGGAATAGCAGCAACAACTGATTTTGTTAAAGTGAGTCGGCCAGCGAAAGAAAGATGCTTCATTTTCCATTGATTTAATCTGTTGTTAATCTTCTCCATTACCGAGCTAAGAGTTCTTTTGCTTACTCTTGAATGATGAATATTCACACCTAGGTATTTGCCAAGATTATCTGTGCGTTGATACCCAAGTTTTGAGCTAATTTCAGACTTGACTACCCAGCCAACGTTTTTAGAAAAAAATACTCTGGTTTTCTCTTCACTCACCTTCATGCCAGAACTTTTACAGAACAGGTCCAGACATGTTTTAATAATATCCACCTGCTCTAGAGAAGCTTCAGCAAACAAGATCAGATCATCAGCAAAGGCCAAATAGGATAAGGGAGGAGCATTCCTAGCTATCTTAATTGGAGCCCATAGCTTATGAGTGACTGCTATATCTATGAGATGGAAAAGACGTTCCATACATAGGACAAAAATATATGGTGATAAAGGATCCCCTTGACGGATTCCACGAGTTGGCTGGAAGTTTTTTAAAGCTTCACCATTCCAGAGAACCTGCATAGAGACAGTAGAATAACAGTTCCAGACTAGCTCCACAAAGTTATAAGGAAATCCAATGTCCAACAGGGTTTCCTTAATAAAATTCCAGCTTAATCTGTCATAAGCTTTTTCTAGGTCTATTTTAATGGCCATCCACCCTTTCTTCCCTTTTTTATGATTCATCGAATGAATAACTTCTTGCGTGATAATAATGTTATCAGTTGTGTGCCTGTTTGGAACAAAGCTACACTGGTTTGGCCCCACCAGCCCCGCCATCATTCCACGTAGGCGACTTGCCAAAGCCTTGGTTAACACCTTATAGGCCACGTTGCACAGGCTAATCGGCCTCATTTGCTTTAAGGAGGACACGTTATCTACCTTAGGAATCAGAGTAATTAATGTGTGGTTAAGTGTTGCAACCTTTGAGGGTTCTACCTGGATGTCTCGAATTAATTGACAGAGAGATTCCCCTACCGTGCTCCATTGCGTCTGATAGAAAATTGCTTGGAATCCATCAGGCCCAGGCGCCTTGAGACTGCCCATATGTTTCAAAGCTGCGAAGATCTCATGGTCAGAAAGAGGAGCTTCTAAAATCTGCATATCACCAGAAGTTAACTCAGGGAAGGATTTGGATAAACAGAATGGTTCATGCCCACCAGAGTTCGTAAATAGTTCCATGTAAAACCGGTTGACCAAGTTTTCAAGCTTGGCCTTGTCCTCAATCCAGACACCAACTTCATCTTGTAATTTAATGATGCGATTTTTCCTTCTCCTTACCACTGTAGTTCCATGGAAGTAGCTCGTGTTGCGGTCACCTAACTCCAACCACTTGCACCTAGATTTTTGGAACCATAGAATCTCTTCTCGAATCAGAATATTTTCATATTGAGCCCATAGATCTTTAGAGAGGCTTTCCAGGAAAGGGTTGTAGCCTTGTCCTAGTTTAGCAGCAATCCCATCTAGTCTTCTTAACAATTTTCGTTTTGTGTAAAAGATGTTACCAAAAACCTCGCGGTTCCAAGTCTGGAGGTGATGTTGAATATCCTTAACATTGCTCAACCAATCAGATTCCTTCCCCCAGTTTGTCCGAATTATATTTGGAAAATCTGGGTGTGTAAGCCAAGCAGCCTCAAATCGGAAGGGGCGACGAGTTTTGTTTATTTGCACGGAATCATCAAGTTTTAATAGCAATGGACAATGATCCGATTTCATACGATTTAGGTGTAGTACAACAGCTTGTGGAAACAACATCTGCCAAGCCATGTTAGCTAAAACTCTGTCAAGACGTTCACATAAATTTCCTCTTTTCCATGTGAAATGTTCACCTTGGAAACCAAGGTCAATGAAATCACAGTCTTGCACCACCTCCCTGAAAGCTTGATCACCCCTGTAAGATGCAGTATGAGATCCTCCTTTCCGTTCAAAATCATGAAGCACAGCATTGAAATCTCCCATAATGCTCCATGGACCCTGAATGCCTCCTGCAATTCTTCTGAGGTCTCTCCATAACTCAACTCTGAATTGAGAGTGTGGGCTTCCATATACTGACGTAAAGGTCCAGGAATGTGAGTTGTTGGAGATAGAAACGTGAATAAATTGTTTGGAGTGTTCTAGAACGTCAAGTTTCCATAATGATGGATTCCAAAGAACCCAAAGACCACCTGACTGTCCAATCGCATCAACAACAAAACTCTTCTCAAGCTTTATGTGATTAAGAATCTTTTGGGCCTTAGCACCACTAATGTGCGTCTCTTGTAGGCATAAAACTCCCACGTTGAATTCATCGATCAAATCATTAATAAGATTCACAAACCCTCTACACCCTGTACCCCTACAATTCCAACTTAATAAATTCATAAAACTGTTTTAAAGAGTGGGTGTTGAAACCCTAATAGCCTCCTTACTCGCATCAACCTTTTGATCCATATGGGTCGCAGGACCATGCATGCCACTAGGATCTAGATGTCGTCGCATGAAGCTGGCAAACGCCATTGTTTGCTCGTCTGGATGAACAACACGAGTTATCAAATTCGTTCCATCATTCTGCCAATCACCTTTATATGAGGTTGTATTCTTGATGCCTTGTAGAACACGATCAGTATTAAGGGTTTCACGTGATGCATGCGCTTCGCGTTCCCATGACCTATCAACAGTCACATGAGGGTTTCCTTGGGTCTTTCCCTTCACAGAATTTTCCTTCTTTAATTCCATGTTGACTCCCTTTGATGGAGCGCTTTTCCCAGTCTGAAGGTTCAACTTATTCAAGGTTTGAGAATTCTTGCCACCCGTCTTGTTGCGGATCTTTACCACTTTTTGATTGGAATCACCTTGTCCCATGTCAGCATGATTAATTGGAACATAATCTTCCTTATTTGCTATTGAGTTCAGTTGAGATTTTGGGTCATAATCTTCATCATTAAAGTGGGAATCTTTCATATCTTCCACCTTATTTTTTGCCTTATTTGTAGGTTCCCGAATATTATTCTTATATGGTTTTCTGTTTCGTTTCACCACCATCCATGGCCCATACTGGTCTTCCGAATCCCTGGTTTTCTGCTGTGAAATATTTTTTATCTCACTTTGGTTCTGATTAACCGAATTCTGGTTCGTCGTCTTCACCATGGCCCCGTTTGAGCCATTATCCACCTCCATAGACACTTGATCTTTCGCCCTTTCGGGCTGGTCCTCTTCTCCAAGCCTTTCATGGGGACAATTTGACTGCTTATGGCCATAGCGTCCACATTTAAAACATATCGAATGGAGGCCCTCGTATTCGAGTTTCAAGATATGGCCTAATACATTAATCTGTGGGACAAGCTTTTTTTGTAGATCAATCTCCACGCAGATTCTAGCAAAGCGTCCTCGGGATTGAATTGACGTAAGCTTATCAATCTTTAGCATTGACCCTAGATTGCTACCAACTCTCCATAAGAATCTATCATTGAAGAGTTCAATAGGTAAACCAGGAATCCTTATCCAAACTGCCACTTTCCGAGTTTGTGCGGCAGTGATTGTGAAGAATGGCCGCCAGCGTTGGACCACAATGTAGTGGTCAGCAATTAGCCAGGGTCCTTCATATAACGCATGTTTATAGTCTTCTTCGGAAGCGAACTGGACTAGATAATATTCTTGTGATAGATCAACCAGCCTTACTGCACCAGTCTTGGCCCATTCTCGTTGGATTTTGTTATCTAGCATTCTATAGGTAACTTTTTTTCCAAGTACATGTATCACCAACGAACTTCTCCAAGGCGCACACCATTCTTCAAACTCTTCTTGAGAGACATGAATTTTTGGGCATGGATCTAGCTCTTCACCATCTCCGGTATCTAAATCTTTTTCCTTATAAAACTCATCCTCAGGGTTTTCCATCTCTTGGATCAGAGTTCTGAAATCTGTGAAAATCTTCCCTCCACCAGTTGACATCAAGCTTTCCATGTATGACTTAGCGGGGCTTTTAGTGCACTCGTTCTCAACTCCCTCCATGCCGCTTCCTTCTTCAATCATCACTGGATCTTCATGATCACCCCTCTTCGTTTTGACTTTCTTGGAGCTTCGAAAAGAAGGATCATCATCAGGCAAAATCTCCGTCTCTAAAACCATACGTGCATGGACTACCGTATTTCTTGACCTGTGTATTGTTATATTTGATATTATTAGATAATGACTTATATTGGTTATTATTATTTTATGGGCATTACATATAATTTTTTTTATTAGACCTGAAATTGTGACATCGTTTGACTATTGGTAAGTTTTGTTCTGATAATAATTTTCCACAAGTATTTATATTTGTACTATATTTCTTGACATTGCACTAACCTTTCAACCATTAAGTAGAATTGTCTTAATCTTTTGTAGAAAAAAAAAGAAAAAAAAAGGAAAGATATTTATAGGAATAGATTTACAAGGATTTTACTAAACAATGGAATCTTCATTAAAATATCATTTTAACTGAAATTAAAAAGATTTAATTTTAATAATTCAATCATCAAATATTTTAAAATTAATTCAATAAATAATTTTAATAGATAAAAATATTTGTAGTTACACAATATTATAGTTAATATTTATATTTTAAAATGTATATTATGCTTGAAATTGAATTTATTTAATATATCTAATATTTTTACAAATTTATGAAATTAGTAAACTGAATCTATTGATAAGAAATTTTAATTTAACTATTACATTTATATAAAAAAATTTAAATTATAATTATTATAAAGATTTATCGTTATTGTTGTGCAAATATGAGGAATTCATATTTTATTTTAGTTGTAAAAATACTTGATTTTGTTAGAAGAAAATGACTTGAATAAGATTTTTTAAATTCACTAATATTAGTTATATTTGCAAAAAAGCATACATGTACATTGCACAGAATTGATCAGATATTTATTATGATCAAGACTGTTCTAATGATAATTTGAAGATGTAGCTGTTCAGGTTCATTATTAAGAGGGATCCAATTTATTTTATGTTAATAGTAACATGAAGTTAGAATAAATTAATATTTAAATAAAAATTATAATAAATTTATATTATATGCAATTAACTTAAACAAGTTATTTAAATAAAAGTATTAAAACTAAAATAAAATGGAGAAAAAGTATTTTTTTTAAAAAGAGAGAATACATCATCTTATAATTAAATTGAATTAGAAAAATTAGATTTAAAAATAAGTGCATACATCTATATATATATATAATTATTTTTATATAATTAATAAATTTTAAATATAATTTTTCTATTATAAATAAGTACATGTCTTTTAAATATATCAATTAAAAACTATTATAAATATAACTCCTTTTTTTCAGCATTATTAAAATAACTTTTAAAATAATAATTATTTTATCTCACACAATGATTTATAATTATTCATTAATGTATAATTATAATAAATTATATAAAACGAATATGTATATTGTTTTTTTTTCCTTTTCAAGAATTAATAACAAGATGAAAGATATTTTTTAAAGGAAAAAAAAAAGGTGAAAAATGGCATATAATCTCTCCTCCACATCCTGGGCGAAGTACAGTGTAAGTGTAGTATGCATTCCTCACCTCACTCTCACTCTCACTCTCACTGTGTTCGCTCTCTTCTCTCTTCTCAAACCCTAATTCTCCAATCCTCAATCAATGGCAATCCTCTCTCAATCCACGGCAAGCTTCTCCCCCTCCTTTGTTTTCACTCGCTCCGATTCCACTCGCTTTCCCTGCCACGTCACCTTCCGCACCCGCTCATCTCCTCGCCGCGTCGCCGTCTCTTCGCGTCTCAATTCCTCCAAGTCCCCCGGCGCCGGAGGCTCCCTCTCGCCGGACAACGGTGATGTCGCCTATGAGCTCCACCATGATTACTCGCCGCAGCGCTGCCGTAACGGATCGCCGGTGTTCGTCACGATGCCAGTAAAGTCTGTAGGCCCGGAGGGCCGGGTGGCCAGGCCCAAGACCATTATGTTCTCACTCAAGGCGCTCGCCTCGGCTGGTGTTGAAGGCGTGGTCATTGAGATTTGGTGGGGTCTGGTGGAGAAGAACGAACCTAGGGCTTACGATTGGAGAGGCTACGAGGAGCTCTTCATGATGGCGTGCAAGTGTGGCCTCAAGGTTCGAGTGGTTCTCGCGTTTCATCAGCATGGCACGGGTCCCGATGATCCCAATTGGTAATGTGGTAACTGTTTGAGATCGCAATATAGCTAAATTATTGTATATAAATGGCGGACCATATGATTTTCGATGTTGAGTTAAGTCTAAACATAAATTTTAAGATATTAAAGATTGGATCACTTGTTAATAGTTAGTTCTATAAACTTCAGACACCATCTTCTTGAAAGAGTCTTTCACATATAAAAGTCTATTCCATTATCAACAAATATCCAGTTCTGTAAAATGCATAATGCATCAACAAATATCCAATTTTGTAAACTGCATAATGCACGAGATAAGTCTGGTCATTATGTTGAGAGACTGTAAGATAATTCTTAAAACTTCATGCAAGAGACAATTATTGTCATCTTCTTGATATTATAATGACACATATCAGAATTTATCTTATAGATCGAATAATTTGTAATTGGGCCGATATCTGATTATCCACAAATATTTATTTCGGTAAACTTTCATCACACATGAGATAAGTCTGGTCATTGTCTTGAGAGTACCAGAAATCCCAGACAACCCTTACTTTATGAACTAGCTTTAAGAGTTGAATTAGGTTAAATTTAAATTCCAAGAGTAATTTCTTTTTCTTGGATTATGTTTTAATACTGTGGGAAAATGATAATTCTAGTGTGAAATTGTGTTTTTCAATACTGTATGGGCATTTGACCTAGGTGGTGTTGATGATCCAAGTAGAGTTGATTTGGTTTATTTTGAATTATTATTACTATTTTTGTAGGTAGGTATTGTTTCCTAGTCATGAGCCTCATACTCTCGAAGTTTGTCCCCCTTGTGTAGGATACCGCTTCCTCTATGGGTGCTTGATGAGATACAGAAAGATGTAGAGTTAGCTTATTGTGACAGGTTTGGAAGAAGAAATATTGAATACATTTCACTTGGATGTGATATTCTTCCTGTGCTACGTGGACGTTCTCCTGTTCAAGTATATGCAGATTTTATGAGGGATTTTAGGGACAGCTTTAGGAATTTGTTTGGTGTTATCATCACAGTAAGGTTCTATAATGATTTTGTGATGTTACAATTCAATGAGGATTCAAATCCCCAGATATTATTATTGGATGTTGTAATATGTGTAACCCTGTTTATTTTTCAGGGTGTACAGATTGGCATGGGTCCTGGTGGTGAACTAAGATATCCTTCATTTTCTTCACAGGAGCCAATTTTGGCTTGGTCTCGTGAACTTGGAGAGTTTCAGTGCTATGATAAGGTAGACTTGTTATCGCTGTTTGTTATGGGAGACTGGCAATAACCAATTTGCATACTTTATGATGTTCAATGATTAGTATCATGTTTAACCTTTGTCTTCACTTGTTTGCCACCTGCCAGTATATGCTTGCTTCTCTAAATGCCTCTGCAAGAAATATTGGAAAGCGAGAATGGGGAAATGGTGGTCCAGTTGGTGCTGGAAGTTTGATGCAAAATCCTGAGCATACTGATTTTTTCAAAAATGATGGTGGCTCTTGGAACACACCATATGGTAAATTTTTCCTTGAATGGTACTCAGATATGTTGCTGCTGCATGGGGAGAGAATTTGTAGGGAAGCTGAAGCTATTTTTAGGGGTATAGAAGTTCATATATCAGCAAAATTGGCTGCCATTCACTGGCACTATATCCTGCAATCCCATCCATCAGAGTTAACAGCTGGCTATTATAATACTTTTAACAGGGATGGATACTTACCCTTTGCTCGCTTGTTTAGTAAGTATGGATTCTCAATGTGCTGTTCTTGTTTTGAAATGCAAGATGAAGTAATGAAGAAGATCAATCCAGATAGTAGCCCTGAAGGTTTTCTTAGACAGCTTTTGCTGGCTGCTAGGCTCTGTGACATATCACTTGAAGGTCAAAATTTTTCAACTAATTTGGATGATGGTGCTTTCTCCCAGGTGCTGAAGATGTCCAAATTTTACTCGGATGGGATTGAGAAGCGTCCTTTCTCATTCAACTTTGTAAGAATGGACAAAAGATTGTTTGAATTCCGAAATTGGGATCGGTTTACTCGTTTTGTGAGACAAATGTCTGATGGAAACATTTTTCGAGCCAGATTAAATGCTGTTGGTGACATACGGTTGAAGACCACACCAGGGATGGCAGAAGTGGGACTGTTGTACCACCTATATCAGCACTCTTGAAACTAGTCTTGGCCTCTGTTCTTTAGGCACATTTACTATTACTGCCATCGTTGCAAGAAAATCTGATGACTTATGGTCTAATGTTGTGAAATGTGTAGTATTGCTGATTCTTCGAATGATTCTTTTATTGCTTTTTGGCAAGAAGTTACTTCCCTAAGGTAACACATTACATTGCCTTCCAGGTTTTTTTTGATGGGTGGCATGTTATCCACTTGTACCTGTATTTTGAGTAGATAGATATATATATATATAAAAAAACGTTACTGTTGGTATCTTGGTTCTCCACACCACTTTTTAATCTTTTGTTCTGTTGAGATGGACTCTTGATGGCTTTGTATTGCTTTCTGGTAGATATATCTTAAAAGAGCAGATTGTTCTCATTTCAAGCTTGTGTACATTTACCATCAATCTTGTTACATTTCATATCGCGGTTGGAAAATTGTTTAAATAATCATGTCTCTTTGAGCTTATATTTTCCCTGAAAAATGTGTTGGTGTTGTTTCTGATGCAAATTGAGGGGCAACATAAAAAGAAAAACTGTGTAACATAACTTTTTTTTGGTGGATGTTTGGTGGTAGATGTTCAACACAGACAAATTTAGATTTGGTGCCGGGGTTGCGCTGGGTAGGATGTCCATTGGCCTTAACAGGGGTTTGTCCAATTTGATGAATACCTTTTACTTTCAAGTGATGTTGTATGAGACGAGAAGTTATTTCTAAATTTGTTAAGTGCCAAATATCTGACTTTTGGTTTGTATTTTATTTTTGTATGGTTTTGTTTTATATACTTTTAAATCATGCTATAAAGCAAGTATTAATATACAGTCTAATCTATCAATTTTAAATGAAATAAATTGCATTATGTGACAGATTTGTCAAAGCATTAAGCCAACAGAATTCAGCATATTGTAAATCCGCAACTTACTCTTTGTTGTTTATTTCCGCTGAGTGGGAGCCTTCTACTTAGTTTAGGATGATGTTATAACGAATTATGAAAGGACAATATATTATACTCAACTATTTTGTCTAAAAAAATTGTAAATTTGACAATAAAAATTATTTAAATGGAGTAAAATGTTTGTGTGAGAACGTAATGTCATTTATCTTCAAAATGAAGATTGCAAAAGGAAAATAAAAGTCAAAAATTAGGAAAAATAAATGATTCTTAAACATTATTATATCCACAAACAAATCTTCCAAATAAAAATAATCATTTTCATATTAAAATATCATATATACTATAATTTCAAAATTTAAAAGTTATGGGCCTAAGGCTCCGAACCTCTCGTAAGTCTGTCCTTGCCTTTAAACTTTGAAGTTCAATTTTCACCAATATAACGTAAATTTGAACGCATAGTTATATAAAATATTCATTTGAGTTTGGCTATACTTTGCGATCATAAATGACTTCAACATCTTCGTCCATTTTAGTAATCTCACTTTTATAGTGTGTTTAGATGAGAAATTTAAATAGAGTAATTCATTTATTTGAAGAATTTCAAATTCTTTGAGGTGAAATACCTTATTTGGATAGAGAATTTATAAGGAATTTGAAATTCAAGCATTTGTGACTTTCCTTGAAACAGTAGAATTTCAAATTCTCTAAAAAAAGTAAGAATTTGAAATTCCTCATATGTTTTTCTCTTCTTATTTCACTTATATATTTTATCTTATCTTTTATCTCTTCATGTTTTTAATTATTAAATATTTAAAAATATTTTTAAGATTATTAAATATTATATAATATTAATTTTTAAAAATTATTAAATATTTAAAAATTTGCTAATATTTATTTTTATAAAATTTAATTTAAAAATTCTCAACATATAAATATATTTTTAAAATCAATTTTATCATGGTAGAATCAAATTATCATATCCAACCTAATAATTTAAAATTTGATAATTTGAATTGACTTATCCAAACAAAATATTTTAAGAATGATAGAAATTGAAATTAAAGTAATTCAAATACCAAGAATTTAAAATTTCTTTAATTTATAAAATTCTTCATCCAAACAGATCATTAAAGTTTTCTCAAATTTCCTTACCATTTTATAATATTAATCTATTTAAGCTTAGAAACATGTAGTATCACTTTTTTTTTTATCCTTTTCATTTTATTCTAGGACAGATTCTTTTTATCTTTTTACTAAAATTGTACTGCCCCAAAATAGGTATCTGAGTGAATTTTAGGTTAGTTATCATATCAAGAGCCCAACATAATATTCTTCCTTTATATAAACTTGGACTAAACATAATATCATAAGCAACGGTAGGCTTAAACTAAAGTTGGATTGTTGTTTTCATATCTGCTCTATCCCAGATTCCTAAGGTTGACAGCGAGAATTATTCCCCTAAAAAATTATATATGAAAATTAAACTTTATTAATTTAATAATTAAATTAATTTTTAATTAAATAAATTAAGTCTTTAAAATTTTAAAAATTATAAAATCATTTCATATTTTTTAAAATAAATCCAATTTAACGCATTTTCTATCACTAAAAAAAATATTACAATGACATTGAGGGTCAATTAAGTTTTGGTTATTAACTCCAATTCTCGCTGATTGTGGCAAGGGCGATAAAGGGACTCATGATTTGATGAGAAAAATAAATAATATGGTATGGGAGGTACACCATAATAGTGAATGTAAGATTAATCTGAGGGTTAAAGATTCTAATACATCCTATATCATTTGAGAAAGTGGTTCATACTAAACATCATCTCTTACAAAACAACTTACTTAAAAAATATATATATTTTTAAATGTCAGTTATTGTTTCAAACATATTACTTATTTTTCCAAAACAACAATTGAAATGATGAAAAATAAATTTTCTCATGCATGCATGTTCTTAGTAGTGAGAAAATTACCAACAAAGTGTCTCATAGAAGATAGATAATTTTTTTTATGTGGTTGCTGGTTAAATGTCAACCTTTTAAATAAATTTTAATATCTCGAAACATTGATTTTTAACTTTCCACTAAAATATATATTGGTTTCAAAAAAAAATATATGGTGAGAAATTTGATAAATTTATTACATGAGCTTTTAGTTTTAAATTTCATTACCACTATAGTATATTAAAAAAGAATGATGTTAGGATGATATAATTTTTTAATTTATGTGGTTGCCAAATTTTAAAAAAATAGTTTTTATTTATTCATTAAAGAAACAGTCATAGTTTATAGTTTCAGCTTTAAAATGCAATCATCAATTTTAGCCACGCACTGAGTTGGCCCCTGGCTTAGCATATTTTTCTTTAGCTTAATGAATAAAAATGTCGTCTTGTATACGAATTTTAGTAAGCAGAAAAATACCAAAACAAACATGAAACGAAATTTCATCAATCCGTAACAGAGTACATGCATGTGTTCTCAAAATCCGATCGATTTGTTGATCCATCAACATTGATTTGGATTTTGAGCTAACCTAATTCCACG
Organism: Cajanus cajan; assembly: GCF_000230855.2. Lineage (NCBI taxonomy): Eukaryota > Viridiplantae > Streptophyta > Magnoliopsida > Fabales > Fabaceae > Cajanus > Cajanus cajan. The sequence continues at coordinate 75,504,165 of NC_138518.1, forward strand.
CAGTAATTATGGTCCCTTTGAAACTAAAACATCCTCATATTCATATATATCATCTTATGATGTTGCATAGCTCTGCATGAGAAAAAGCATTATTATTTGTGGTAAGTTTCAGCCGCAGAGGGCATTGTCACTTACATAGTCAACTTTCTTTTTTCTTGGACGTGTCTTTTTTAGATATTATCTCCAACATTGGTCGTTGTGGTATACTGTCTGTGGGTACTATTTGGTGCGTGACACCACATTTGGAGCATCAAATGTTTCATCATTTTCATTTTGACACCAGAAGACGCGTTTTTGTTCATGTAGCATGATTAATAATGTAAAATTGATCGTTTCAATTGCTAGGACTACTCAAAAGAAAAGCTAGCATGAAAATTACACATCATAATAGTGCATAAGCACGGAAACGTTCGTGTTGACTATCTTTCAAATGAGATTACTTACCAGTAACTAAAATTTAGTTCGGATAAGACAGCTTTAATTTATTCTGATTCGTGTGTGCACAATACAAGGGTCAATATGAACCAACAACCAAGAAAAGCCAAACATATAGTGCAACACAGACGTCAAGTGCTAATTTGTGAGTTACTTTTGGTAAGAGTGGTTTTGTTATAACTTTTTAACAGATACAACTAAAGTGGTTTTTTGGTACAAAACCATAAGGATTCTTTATGGGTCAATCTTGATTGAGGCATGTGTGATCATTATGAGTATGACTAGTACTAGTAAAGTCTTTTTTAAGTATATTTTAAACTCAAATTTAATTTTTTTTCATGATAATAGACCAACTTCGGGTTATAAGAGTGACACATAAATAATTCGTCTTATCTCTCTTGATTGATTCTAGAGAAACAATTTTTGTTAGATCATACTCTCTATATTTTCCTTTCTGTTTTCTCTTTTGTTTTTTTTTCTTCTTCACTCTTGTAAAAAAAATGTAAAATAGTAAGTAAGTAATTTTAGTTGTTGGTAATTTTTTTTCTTCCTTAAATAAGATATTAAATTCAAACTTTGTAAATAAAAAAAAAATGTACTTAAAAGAAACATTAAAAATTAGTAGTCAGATTTTTCAGTAAAAAATATAATCAGTACTAAAACTAATAAATATTTTTCAACAATAAAAATAGCATAGTTAAAAAAATAGCTGATAATACAAAAATTAATAATTAATATCTATATCTTTTCATGTTGACTTATGTTAGGATAGAATAAATGATTTGTGATCTCATTAAAAATTCTCAAATAAGTTAATGATTGGTTCTATCCTTATATAATGTTATGTCTTATCTTAATCTAAATTTTTTTTATTAAAAAATAAAATAAGAAATTATGAATTTATTGGAATACCAAAAATTATTTTTATTATCTTTAAAAGTTTGTTTAAATACACATCTCAAATTATATTTAATAGTTTAAAATTAATTTTATCAAAACCATTTCTATTAAACTTTAAAACATATGGACGGTTAATAAAGTTGACTTTGCCCACATGCCAATGTGGTATCTTTTTTGTACCAGTTGAATGCATCATATATTCATCCTCCATAAAAAAGAAAATGCATCATATGACAGGCCAGAATCCACATGTATCCCATTCCTGAGATTACTTTTATTCACTTTAGGATGGACATAGAAGGCCAATTTTCCCATTTTAACCTCCCTCTCTCCCTTGAAAAGAAAAGGCTTCATGCATCTATTCTCATTTCTGAATTCTGAGTCCCTGGCTTATACTATAAAAAGATATTCCCCTTGCTTCTCTCCCAATTTCTCTATACCAACTTTATGGATCCCAAGCTCAGATTCTCTATTATCATCTTCCTTTTGTTCTTTCTTGAACTGTATCCAGGTAAGCTTGTTCTCCACATATATATTTTAAATAAATCATACTACCAGAATCAATGATAAATAATTAAACCAATTATTCATTTTGTGGATCTCTTGTAGCTAGAGTCAACAGCTTGAGGGTGAGAGAGGATGTAGTAAAATTATCACCAACCAAGGTAATATACGAAAAAGCTTATAAATATTTAAGTTCATCAGATACTATTCAAGCATTTCAATCTATCCATCCTCCGTTCTATTTCTAATTTCAACTTGGTATTAATTATTTTTCTTAAAAGTATGCGAGCTACAACTCAGAACATGATGTCATCATATATGATTTAATTAAACAATAGTGACATGTTTCATGATTTATTTTAATAAGTTACAGAAAGGACCACTGATAATTCCGTGACTAAAGAGAAGAAAAAGGAATTAATTGTGATAATGGATTGATATGTCTGTGTCATAAGCTGTATTTGGAAATATATATGTGACTACTGTAATTATTGAACAGCCTTTTTTGTTGAAGGTTTCTTTTCATGAGATGAAGGGAAGAAAGCTTTTGAAGCTTGACACTGACGACTACAAAGAATATGGTGCTAATCCCCGGAATGATCAAGGAAAAACGAAGCCTCACGGTTGAAGTTAACCACTTGTGCTGCGTTACTTGTAATGTTATATATATTTTAATGGAATAAATTATTCAACCCAGCTCACGCAGCTAGCTGAAAAACACCACATTAATTTATCAGAAAAATATCTACCAAAATAATATATTAGCCTAAGATTACCTTACACTGTGAGTTTTATATTTCTCCATGTTATGTTAAAGTCAAGAGCTGAAGATATCCAATCTTTATAAGTACCGACAATTAAATTTGTATCTAGAGAATATTATGAACTTATAATAGTTGCTATTTAATTTGTGTCTCTTTCTTCATTTCTCATCTTATTAATATTGGTTCTTATTGATTTCAAAGGGTTCATATATGTTGTATCACTACTACTGACAGACCCCTTTTTTTTTTTTTTTTTTTTTTTTTCTGGTAAGAATTTGTTTGGGTAAATTTTTTTTATATAAACACTTTTAAGAGAAAAAATTTAAAATAAAAAATGATTTTTTTTTTACATATAAGTTAAAATTAACTTTTATGTAAAAGTTAATTTTTAAAAAAAAATTAATATTAGAGAGTTTATACAAAATCGTTTATACATAAATTAATTTTATTAACAAGGAATATATTTCATTTTTTTAAAAATTTTCTCTCTCCTACGAGCTTATAGAAAAATTTATCAAAAATTACTCAAGTTAAGAATCACAACATATTTTAAATGACATTTTTAAAAGTAATTTTGGTTAAACTATGTATTTGATTCTATTTATTTACACTCATTAATTCTTATGTGGAAAATTCTTATTTTTATAGTCTCTCTATGAAATTAACATTATATTTTTCTCTCTCAATCGTTTAGACTTATTATGCTATAATACTTAAGAGATGCTACGTATATAATGAAATTTTGTTATTACGGGAATGTTGAATAAAATTAGTTTATCGGTTGAAAGTTTATAAACTATAAGTTAGAAATTACAAACTTACTATGTATAAATTAACTTATTGAAATAAATTATTTTATGAAATTAGGTAATAAATTAATAAATAAATATAAAATAAGTTTAATAGAGATGCTTATTAGAAGATAAAATATGTTCAACGGTAATTCATTGAATAATTAATTTTATGGTCGGTTTTAAGATTTAGTTTTTGGTTAATATCATATTAATGACTTAAAGTTAAATTCATGTAAAAACTTAAGCGTAATGTTAATTTCATATAAAGGCTAAAGTAAGGGTATATTTGTGGTGGAATTAATACGTTGAATGAGTATTAAATACGGAGATTAAGATTATTTATCCAAGTATTTTTTAAGCGTGTTATTAATATAATTTTATGTGTGTATAGTATTGAATAGAAAGGGAGATAATACTTGACTGATAAATTATCTTGTACTTCATTTATATTTGCCTTTTCTTGATTAATGAAATGATGATGGTATAGAATTGGCGCAAAGATAGGAAGTCAACTTCATAGCTAGTGAGGGCAGTGGTTTCAATGATGTGACCCTCAACGTTCTCTGCATCTCAATTTATATATACGTTTCTCGTTTTCTCCCACATTCATTTTATTTAATGATGGTATTAGTATAATTTAATAGTAACTAATTTTTCGTTAGAAATCGTAAATACATATAGGTCTATATTTTTCTCAATATAATTTATTTAAGATCAAAATTCAAATTATAAATATATTGATTAAGAATTTCAAGCCATAATTACTTCAATCAATCAATATTGATTGACTATATTAATATATTTGATAATAAAATAAACCTGATTATATAATAAATATTTGAGAGTTTGATATGTATTATTGAGTGAAAAGTGATATTATTTTCATGAAGTGAGGTCTTAAACTATATTCTAAATGTCTGGTAATTACAAGAGAATAATTAATTATATTCTAAATTATATATATTTTTAATATAATTTATTTAAGATTAAAATTTAAATTATGATTAAGAAATTCAAATCATTATTACTTGAATCAATCAATATTGATTAACTATATTATTATATTTGATAATAAAATAAACTTGATTATATAATAAATATTCGAGAGTTTGATATGTATTATTGAGTGAAAAGTAATATTATTTTTATGAAGTGAAATCTCAAACTATATTTTAAATGTCATGTAATTACAAGAGAATAATTAATTACAATGTCTAGTTAACTAATAATAATTTGTCTACATAATTACATAATCAATTATAATAAAATAACAATTTATAATAGTCTTTGTAAAAATATACACCAATTGATATGTGACTTGGGAGGAGCAACTTAGATTGAATGTAATGTCCAATAAAGTGACAATATATTTCAATATATTTTGTACCCTTATGAAAGACCAAATTGGAAGCAATGTGGATAATTACTTGGTTATCACAAAATAATGAAACAAGAGTGGACCCTCTTACACCAAGGTCCCAAAAAAGTTGAGTCGACCAAAATCACTTCATTAGTGACTCTAGCCATAACCCTGTACTCAGTTTTTCTCGAAAGAGAGACAACAATTTGTTTCTTAGCCCTCCAAGAAATGGGCGAAGATCCAAGGAACACAATATAACCAGTGGTGGATCATTGAGTAAGAGGGCATGTCACCTAGTCAGCGTTGCAGTAGGTTCAAAGGGTGAGCGAGTTATTGGATGATATATGGCAATATACCTTAAACTAGTGCATTCTTCAAATAACGTAGGACACAATAAGCAACATCCAAATTTGGTTGTCTTGGATCATGCATAAATTGACTTAAGATATGCATTGCATAGCCAATGTCAGGTCATCACATGATAGTAAGATAAAGCAAACAACCCACAACAGGTCGATATTGTCCTAGATCTGCACAAGTAGGACGAGTCCCTACTGTCAAATGATGTTGTTGATGAAACTGGTTTATAACCCACCATGCCACTCACATTTAAAATGTCCATCACATAATTCCATTGGCTTAAGGCAATACCAATAGGTGACTGTGCAACTGTAGTGTCAAGAAAATATTTCAATTTTTTAAGATCGGGACAAACTTCAAATATCTATGAACACTTATAAAAATATATTATTAATTACATTATATGAAGTATGAACATATTCACTAACACATGACTATGTATTAAATATTTTTTTTAAAAACTTTACGATACATATTATTATAAACTAGAACAAAATTATTTCTTTCATATAATACTTGTGGTCATAAAAGAATAAAAAAGTATTCGAACATTAAATATAGCTTAAAAGTATATCCATCTCCCTCACATTATTCGCGAACCAGCTAATTAGAATTGCTATTGAATATGTTTTAATTAAAAGCGTTGTTATTTAAGAGAGAATCTAGTTGACTAGGTGAGAATATGAACAGCCACATAATAAGAGCTTAGCCTAAATATTTAGAGTGAACGAGTAAAGAATCCACGCAGCAGACCTTCATATTTATTGGTGAACCGATTTCGATTTAGTTTTAACCATCTTTCAGTATTCAAAACAGAAAAGGTGGGTAATGAATATGAATGCGACTGAACTTTTTATGTTTGTATGTTACTTCTCTATCTATATGTATCACGCAATAAAATCTGCAACTTCGCAATAAATAGCCTTGTAAATTAGATCAGTATGAAGGTCTTACTATGGTTATTTTAAGTGATTTTTGTAGCTAGTAAAAATTATTATGGTTCTACATGTGCTTCTTGGTTCTTATATTATAGCTGAAAATCCAACACACTTACATAATAATACCTACTTCTCACCAATTTGCTATACATATATAATAGATATTATTCTTAATTGACATTTGACAGACCAACCTACAGAGTTCATCTGCAATGATATCATTAGTTGAACGACAATAATTGATATATTTCATTGCCTTTTAATCTACTTTGATTACTGTGTATAAGGATCAAACGCACTAATTAAAGCAGGATGTTAACCTTAAAGTCAAGGGTAGATGCCTAACCAGCAAGAATGGTCTACTAATGGAAACTTTTCACTTGAATTCTCCCATGTCGAAATTTTCATTATCAACTCTCTTTTTTCTATTATTTAAATTTTCTCTCTCTTAATTTTAATTAAAAGCCGAGATTTCACTAGATACAAATTTCACATGCATGATAAGATCCGAACACGACCTAACTGGCATGTCTTAAGTGGCAATCACTAACTGCCACAGAATAATGTGCTTATAATTTAACCACCCTTGTTTTGGCAGCATCTATGGTAGAAACTAAAATCAAGCTAACTAATCATACAATCTAGTCTAGTTAATTTGACTTTAGGATAAACACATAGAGAATGGTCAGCATAATATCCTAATCAATTTTCCAAACCGCTCTTTTGGTTTTCCTTCACTGAAGGTGCTTCAAAATTTAGAACAAGATGCATAACATTATAGCAATGACTCCTTAACTGAAGTATTTCATTAGCTATCATTTCTCTATATTTTGCTATTGAACGCATGCTTCTACTCCTACTTGCTCGGAGTTCAAGCAAACTAGTATTATAGCTATACAACTAAGGTTCTGATGAGCTTTTAAGATTGGAGGAAGCATGATCATGAATGTATGATCCACCATACAAGACATAAGGCAGGGGAAGGAATAAATGGGGTGAAATAATAGTTTCGCCTACTTCATGTAAATTGTCAGACCATACTGCAGATTCTATTATTGTAAGCCGGATTTTACTTTTCCATCACTAGAAAAATCACCTCTAATATATTCAAAACTCTTAAAACCCCACAATACAAGAATTCAATCTCTTAATCATCAACACAACCACAATTTGGGTAAATTCAAACAAAATTCAACTTTCTCAATCAACAAAGAATTAGATTCTAGCGGTTGATTTAGATTCTAACTTCCTTTACCTATAATCACTGAGAAAGAGGAAGAAGGAAAAATAATAAATCACTCCAAGCTAACTTTGCATCGACAATGTACCCACTTTGATTCTTAACTTTGAGGCTTTAATCACAACTCTAGTTACACAATTTCACTCGGTATAAGGCTTAGAAGAAAATAGAAGAATCTTGACTCCAAAGTTTTTATAAGAATATAAACTTATGAAATTCACTTCTTAAGAAATATCTTATATACTATTTTCCAATAAGTTAAATTTAACTTATGTTCAGAGAAACTCCTAAAGGATTAAAATTCATGAGAAATCCTAAATTTTCAAAGTTCCTCAACAAATAAAATTAAATCACCACAACACATAGTTTAATAAAACCAACAATATATTATTAATGATGCACAATGTTACAATGTTTATACTATTATCATAAATGAAATAATATGAGTTTGTTTCATGATTAAAAAAAACTACAAATAAGAGAGAAACCAATACTAAAAAAAATATACTTACTTTGACAAAGAAAAAGAAAGAAGTTAATTGTATATTTTTTAATAATAAATTTTTTATATTAACCATAAACTTTTATCATAGCATTTTGTAATAAAAATATTTTAAAATTTATATTTTATGGTATACGAAAATTCTTTAACACTAAAAATAAACAAAATAAAAATTCCCTTGCTCATGACCCTAAATTCCACAATTTTATTCTTGCTCAATAATTCACTACCTCCCTGTTTTACTTTTCCAACAAAGAAACCACGAGTTTTTTTTTTTTTTTTTTTTTTTTTTTTTTTTTTTGCAGTAAATCACGAGTATTTGATTCATTAAGAAAATGTTTAATTACAATTTAATATTTTAAAACTATTTTATAGATTTAAATCGCGAAAGTAAGAAGTTAGAGTAAAACTAAAATTAATGATTGTATTTTAAGATAACTTTAATATTTTAATAACTAAAATAATAACATAATTATCTCTCACTTTGAAAATGAAAACTAAATGAAATGTAAAAGTTTTTTTTTAACTTTAATAATGTCTATTTTTTTTAATCTTATTATGGAGTTTCACATGAATATTAAATATATAGGAAACATTTAATATATGTATAATTAAATATTTTTAATTATTTTAAAAAAATAATATTTGTTTAATTTTTTTTATATAATAACACTTTTTAATAAATACTTTTTACTTTTATTTTTATTTTCATTTATATTTCTTAAAAATTCATATGAAACATTAAAGAACCACTAAAATGTTTGATTGATGAAAATCATATTTCTTGCACAGATTAATTATTGATTCTCAGCTTTGAGACTTTACTACATCATGTTCATGAAGCAAAAAAACACTAAATTAGTTTAATGGTAATGTTGAAATAATATACTCAAGATCCTAAGTTTGAATCCAGTTACCGTTATTGTAATTTTTATAAATAAAAAATATATTAAACATTAAAAATGCATATTTAGAAGTTTTCTTTTTCAATAATAACCTTAAATCCTTGAATGTTCTAGATCAAGTGAAACTGGGTAAGTGTTTTTGTTGTTTCGAATTGCAAGCAAACTTCGATCCATTCCTAATGAAACTGACTTCATTCTTAAAAGTTAATAATCAATTAAAAATCTATTTCATTCGTATTACCAAAAGAATATCTATTTCAATCGATTTTCATCCAAGAGAAATTGAAGAGAGAATTGCAACTTGCAAGCTTAAGGATACCCATTTTAAGTAATTATTACATTTTCAATCATTCAATTCTGTCAAGGTAAATATTACTTCAAAAGTGATGTAAACGGAAAAGGACAAACATTTCAATGTGAGAAATTCAATTTGTAATTTAAATTTATACAACTTTTTTTTTTTGTTACAATAGAGAACAATAAAAAAAATGTAGAATAAAATAAGTAATTTGATAAAACAAAAATTAAATTGTAAAAATATTATAAGAATATAAATAATATATATCTTTCAATATTATGTTGAGATTTAAACACATTTCCAATTTTTCTTTAACATCCATCTCTACTTTCTCTCTCTCTCTCATCTCATGTATATTCAGGACCCAATGCTGAATCATAAAATTACGTTTATTTAAAAAGAAAAAAAAATACTGAGTATTAATGTATTATGTTTTGACGTGGATTAAATATCGATAGACGTATAATATAATCCCTGGAAATTCATGCATACGACCGGTTCTTAGTTCTTACTTTAGCGAGCGAAAATTTTGAAAGATGAATGAATTTTATGTATTAGTATTAAGGATCAATATTTTTTTGATCTTTATAACCATAATTAGATAATTGCAATATTGTTAGTCATTAACCATAAATAGGCAGTTACAGATTTGTTACTAGGATGATTATCTACTATTTGTAAATATATACTACTTTGTATTACTGATGCACTAGGAGAATAGAATTCAATAATAATCAAAATATGCTTTTTGCTTGGGTTCATCTTCTCACATGGTGCGGTGAGAAATTCGTCCAAGAACCCTAGGTTTTCAAAGATCCCCTTTCAGAAATTCATTGTGTCTCTTGACTTTGATTCAACCATGGCAACCCCAAATTCCAATTCAACTCCACCTGCCCTTGCCGATCATCTAGTGAATCCATCAAATCCTTTGTTTCTTCATTCTAATGAGAATCCCTCTCTTGTTCTTGTTACGCCTCTTCTAACAGAACATAATTTTCATGCCTGGTCGCGGAATATGCTTACCGCACTCGAATCAAAGAACAAGGAGCAGTTCATCGATGGTTCGCTTCCTTCTCCTCCAACCTCCGATCCTCTTCGCAGTACGTGGCGGCGCTGCAACAAAACTGTCATGTCTTGGCTGATTCGATCTATGACACCTTCTATTGCCCAATCCGTTCTTTACATGGATACTGCAGCGGAGATTTGGAAGGACCTATGTGAGCGTTTCTCTCATGGTGATAAGTTTCGCATCTCCGATCTTCAAGCTTCTGTTCACGAGTGTAAACAAGGTGATTCCACCGTTTCTCAATACTACACTCATTTAAAGACTCTTTGGAAGCAACTCGAGCAATATCGCTCTGTCTTGATCTGTTCTTGTGATAATCCATGTTCCTGTGGTATCTTGTTGAAAATCAAAAAGGAACGTGAAGATGATTGTGTGATTAAATTTTTGCGTGGTCTCAATGAGGAGTACTCTCAGGTTCGGTCCAACATCTTAATGATGGATCCTATGCCCTCCATTACCAAGACTTTTTCTCTAATTCAACAGCATGAACGCGAAATTGGTGGAACTTCCTTACTCTCCCCCTCTACTGACTCTACATCATTTGCTGCATTAACTGATGCTTCTATGAAACCTTCTTCCTTTGAGCGTGGTGGTTCTTCAAATAATCGTGGTGGTGGTTCTTCAAATAATCGTGGTGGTGGTCGTTTTGGTAGAGGCAATGGCAGGGGTAATTGCTTTTGTGCAAAATGCAAGAAGACCAATCACACAATTGATTCTTGTTTTGAAATTTATGGATATCCTGCTGGGTATAGAAACAGAGACAAAAGCAACTCCACTTCAAAGGCTTTTGCCAATTTGACTACGGTTGATTCAGATACAGCCTCTCGGTCTGCTACTCCAGAAGAAAGTTCTAATCAAACTCAGTTTACTCTTTCAAAAGAGCAATATCATGCTTTTTTGGCTCTCATTCAACAAAATAAGGATGTTCCTCACTCTGTGAATCATGTTCAACAAAATCCTAAAAATTCCTCACCAGGTACACCCTTTTCTTCTTCTTTATGGGTGCTTGATAGTGGTGCTACTGACCACATCTGTCCTTCTCAACACCTATTTGATTCTCTTAATCCTATTAAACCTATCTCTATTTCTCTTCCTAATCACACCACGGTTTTAGCAAAATTATCTGGTACTGTTAGATTAGGTGACTTGGTTTTGCCCAATACATTTTATGTACCTCATTTTGCAATGCATTTAATTTCTATTCCCAGGCTTACTTCTTCTGATTGTCTGATACTCTTTTGCGACACCAATTGTCACATTGTGCAGAAATCCACGTCGAAGACGATTGGTGTAGCTAAGAAGAAGCAAGGCCTCTTTTATCTTTTGAACTCTGTTGAACATGACTTGACTGCATCTACTTTACTTGATATCCATCCTTTTTTCAATCAATGTTTTTCCACTATTAATAACACTGTTCATGACACATTGTACAAAAATGCTATTAATAATAATACGTTGAATGATTCTATGTTGTGGCATTCCAAGCTTGGTCATGTTCCCAACAAAGTAATGCAACAAATCTGTTCTCAAAATTCTGCAATTCCTTTTCATAAATTTGAAGTTTGTGATGTCTGTCATTACTCTAAACAAAAGAATTTATCCTTTTCAAACAGTCATACTACATCTTCTAGATTTTTTGAACTAATACATGTTGATATCTGGGGTCCTTTAAATGTTAGCTCTTTTCAAGGATACAAATATTTTTTAACTGTTGTTGATGATTACAGTCGTTTCACTTGGACTCATTTATTAAAAACTAAATCTGAAGTAAAAGCCATACTTCCCTCTTTTATTACTCTAATTGAAAAACAGTTTGATGTTCATTTAAAACGGTTGCGTTCTGACAATGGCAAAGAATTTTATCTTCATGATTTTTTTCAAAATAAAGGTATTTTACATGAAACTTCATGTGTTGAACGCCCACAACAAAATGGAATTGTTGAACGTAAGCATCAACACATTCTAAATGTATGTCGTGCGTTACTTTTTCAAGCTAAACTTCCAAAACAATTTTGGTCATTTGCTGTTAAACAAGCTACTCACATTATTAATCGATTGCCAACTCCCTTATTATCCCAAAAATCACCCTTTGAGATGATTTATAATTGCAAACCTGATCTCACTGAGCTCAAGGTCTTTGGTTGCTTGGCTTTTGCAACCACCTTGTCTTCCAAGAGAACCAAACTTGATCGCCGTGCATCTAAATGCATTTTTCTGGGCTACAAAAATGGTACTAAAGGTTTTCTTCTTTTCAATTTACATAATAAATCTTTTTTAATATCCAGAGATGTGCTATTTTATGAAAAAATATTTCCTTATTCTGCACATGTTCCTTCTATGTCAGCCTCTGATTCTCTCTTATTAGATGTTGTCACAGACAATGACACCACTATTTATTCTGATCCTTTTCCAACAACTACTTTTTCACATGGGTCTCCTTCCATACCACTTGACACACCTTTACCTTCTTCTGAGACAACTATTTCTACAGATAGACCTCCTTTTTCTCCTATAAACACTTGTCCTATTCCAACTGCTACTTTATCTACACCAGAATTACCCTCTTCAAACACAACTAATGATGCAAGTCAAGTCGTTATGCCTCAGACTAGGGTCTCAACCAGAATTAGAAAACCCCCAAGATATTTACAAGAATATTACTGTGAAAATCTTGCTTCTTCTTCGGCTGCATCTAACTGTCTTTATCCCCTATCTTCTTTTGTTACTTATAATAATTGTTCTCCTTCTCACACTTCTTTTTGTCTTTCTATTTCTGCACAACATGAGCCTACTTCTTTTAAGGAAGCCAACTCAGAGGAATGTTGGAGAAGAGCCATGGAAGCAGAACTTCAAGCTCTGGAGAAGAATCAAACTTGGTCACTAGTTAGACTTCCTGAAGGAAAGCGCCCTGTGGGTTGTAAATGGGTTTACCGTGTCAAATATAAGGTTGATGGCAGTGTGGAACGTTATAAGGCCAGGTTAGTGGCTAAGGGATTCACTCAAACAGAAGGGGTGGACTATTTTGAGACTTTTTCTCCTGTGGTCAAGCTTAGTACTGTTCGATTTCTACTTTCTTTAGCAGCTGCTCATAATTGGTTTCTTCACCAATTAGATGTTGACAATGCCTTTTTGCATGGAGATCTCTTTGAGGAAGTATATATGAAGCCTCCACCAGGTTTCAAGCTCTCCCATCCACGCCTTGTTTGTAAGCTACACAAATCTCTCTACGGCCTTAAACAAGCCAGCAGACAGTGGAACCAAAAATTAACTGAGGCTCTTATTTCCCTTAATTTCATTCAGAGCTCCACAGATCACTCCCTTTTTATCAAAAAGTCTCATTCTTCTATCACAGCTCTTCTGGTTTATGTTGATGATGTGGTATTAACTGGTAATGATATGGCTGAAATTTCTGCTGTCAAAGCATATTTGCATGCTCAATTTCACATCAAGGATCTCGGTCCTCTCAAATTCTTTTTAGGTCTTGAAATTGCTCGATCTCAATCTGGTCTTATCCTTAATCAACGAAAATATTGTTTGGAGCTTCTCTCTGAACATGGTTTAACAGATTGCAAACCTGTGAGCACTCCTATTGATGCTTCTGTTAAGCTTTATGCTTCTGAAGGTCTTCCTTTGGATGATCCTACTATTTTTCGAAGGCTTATTGGTCGCCTTCTTTATTTAACAAATACTAGACCTGATATTAGTTTTGCTGTCCAGCAACTAAGTCAGTTTGTTGACTCTCCAAGGGCCACTCACTTCCAGGCTGCTCTTCGCATTCTAAGATATCTGAAGTCTTCTCCAGCACTTGGTCTATTTTATCCTTCTCAAACTGAGCATCGTATTCAAGCCTTCTCTGATTCTGACTGGGCTTCTTGTCCCAATACTAGACGCTCTGTTACTGGTTTTTGCATATTTTATGGTTCAGCCTTAATCTCTTGGAAATCTAAGAAACAATCCACTGTTTCTAGATCCTCTTCTGAGGCTGAGTATAGAGCCTTGGCCTCTGTTACTTGTGAGCTCCAATGGCTGCTGTTTTTATGTCATGACTTATCTATCAACATTCCTACTCCATTTTCTATTTTCTGTGATAGTCAGTCTGCAATTTATATAGCAAAAAATCCCACTTTTCATGAACGAACAAAACACATTGAAGTGGACTGTCATCTCACAAGATTAAAGATTCAGCAAGGCTTGATTCATTTGTTTCATGTGCCATCAAAATCTCAACTAGCAGATGTCTTCACCAAAGCTTTGTATCCAAGGAATTTTACAGAAGCTGTCTCCAAGTTGTGTCTCATTGATATATACAACCCAACTTGAGAAGGGGTATTAAGGATCAATATTTTTTTGATCTTTATAACCATAATTAGATAATTGCAATATTGTTAGTCATTAACCATAAATAGGCAGTTACAGATTTGTTACTAGGATGATTATCTACTATTTGTAAATATATACTACTTTGTATTACTGATGCACTAGGAGAATAGAATTCAATAATAATCAAAATATGCTTTTTGCTTGGGTTCATCTTTTCACAGTAATAGAAAACAAATGTGTCATATCATTATTTCAGAAAATAAATAAAACTCAACATCAATAATATGTACCAAAAAAACTCAACATCGAGAAATAACGCGTGTTTGTATTATCTAGTACATGTTTATTTTCTTTTGAATAAAATCGTTTTTGAACTTTGTGTACAAGAAAAAGTTAATTTAATAAATATTTTGAATATGCTCTACTTGAATATAATTACTTTAGAAAATATTTGTGATTAAAACATAATTGTACTTTCCGAAAAATATAGGTATGAGGTTGTCAATCTGAAGTTCATTAAGGACTTCAGATTTAAAAAAAAAGAAAATTACAGTAAAACTATTTGTGTTTTTAAAGAGATAAGTAAATTTCATTCATTTAATTGTTATTTAATAAGAATAATTCTATAAATAATAAAAAGGAAGGTATGGGATTGGGAGGTATGTAAATTGTAAAGTAAAAAGTGTGTTATTGATAATTACGAAAGTAACCCTGGAGATAAAGGAAGAAGAAGAAGATAGAAATGAAAGTGAAAAGCATGAAACCTCCATCACAGCTCACACACTGATAACATGACATATAGAATAGAAGAAGAGACATCTGATCTGCTCTCCAATTTTAGTTGAGAGTTGAGAGTTGAGAGTTCTTATCCTTCCCCTAATCAATACAAATTGGAACCACTTCACACCTCACACATCGCACACCACAATCACAGCCTCCACCATGCCCGGCCTCGTCTCCGTCAAAACCCCGCCGGAAGCGGCCCCGCTCCGGGTGTCGGTCCCGGAAAGCCAGAGAAGCGAAGGCAACAAAACCCCTTCCCCACTCCCCAGAAAGCCACCCTCGCCCTCGCCCTCCCGCTCCAAGAAGAAAGCAACCCCCGAAACCCCTCCCCTCTCCGATGCCTCCCTCGACAACCCCGATCTCGGCCCATTCCTCCTCAAGCTGGCCCGCGACACCATCGCCTCCGGTGATGGGCCCGCCAAGGCCCTAGACTTCGCCATCCGGGCCTCCAAGTCCTTCGAGCGCTGCGCCCCCGAGGGTCAGCCCAGCCTCGACCTCGCCATGAGCCTCCACGTCCTCGCCGCCATCTACTGCAGCCTCTCCCGCTTCGAAGAAGCCGTCCCCGTCCTCGAACGCGCCATCCAAGTCCCCGACGTCTCTCGCGGCGCAGATCACGCCCTCGCCGCCTTCTCCGGCTTCATGCAACTCGGCGACACCTTCTCCATGCTCGGCCACGTCGACAGATCCATCTCTTCCTACGACCAGGGCCTCCAGATCCAGATCCAAGCCCTCGGCGACACCGATCCCCGCGTCGGTGAAACCTGCCGGTACCTATTCTACATTCATGCTTACATACATACATACATACATATATCTATATATCCACATGACCTAGATGCGGTTCAGATGCAGAATCGGTGAAACCACACGTGGAACTGCATCTAGGTATTGTTCTAGTTGTAATTCCATAATTTAGGGTCTGAATCGGTGCTGTGTGTTATAGGTACCTGGCGGAGGCGAATGTGCAAGCGATGCAGTTTGGTAAAGCGGAGGAGCTCTGTAAGAAGACTTTGGAGATTCATCGCGCGCACAGCGAACCTGCTTCGCTTGAGGAAGCTGCGGATAGGAGGCTCATGGCGCTGATTTGCGAGGCCAAAGGAGATTACGAGTCCGCTCTGGAGCATCTCGTGCTTGCGAGCATGGCTATGATTGCGAATGGTCAAGATAATGAGGTTGCGTCCATTGATGTTAGCATTGGGAACATTTACATGTCGCTGTGTCGTTTCGACGAGGCCATTTTCTCCTACCAGAAGGCGCTTACCGTGTTTAAGTCTTCCAAGGGTGAGAACCACCCTTCTGTTGCCTCTGTTTTCGTGAGGCTTGCTGATTTGTACCACAGGACTGGGAAGCTTCGTGAGTCCAAGTCGTATTGTGAGAATGCGCTCAGGATTTACTCGAAGCCAGTTCCGGGGACCACTGCGGAGGAGATTGCTGGTGGCTTGACGGAGGTTTCCGCGGTCTTCGAATCGGTGGATGAGCCGGAGGAGGCGCTGAAGCTGTTGAGCCGGGCGATGAAGTTGTTGGAGGATAAGCCGGGGCAGCAGAGCACCATTGCGGGGATTGAGTCGCGGATGGGGGTGATGTATTACATGATTGGGAGGTATGAGGAGTCCAGGAGCTCGTTTGAGAGTGCTGTGGCCAAACTCAGGGCTAGCGGGGAGAGGAAGAGTGCCTTCTTTGGAGTTGTTTTGAACCAGATGGGGCTGGCCTGTGTTCAACTGTTCAAGATTGATGAGGCTGCTGAGTTGTTTGAAGAAGCTAGGGGAATCCTTGAACAGGAGTGTGGCCCGTGCCATCAAGATACGCTTGGGGTGTACAGCAATCTTGCCGCTACATATGATGCTATGGGAAGGTAAAATTATTCTTTCAACATCCTTGTTTTGTTTTGACTCATTTTTTGAAGATATATTGCTCTGTCTCATGATTCAATTCATCATTTTCTTGAAAGTTTTCCCTTATGAGTTATGAAGCAACCATCGAAGTTAAAGATAGTTGTAGATTAACAGTGACTGACTGGAAGCTTAGCGTAGTTATTACCATGGTTATATTTTGGGCTGCATTAATTGACTGCACGTGTTTTGAATTCAACTTTTATATAAATCCTCCACCCAACCTATGAAGCATCAATACTTCAATTTGCTTCACCTATTTGATACCAATATTCTTGGATACTGTACCTGTACATATGGGTGACATATCCAAGCTTTTAAAAAGATTATGAAAATCTTTTTTATATTGATACTCTTAGATACTTTTTCGATACTTTAATGGTGCATGTTGGTATAGTATCCAAACCTTTATTACTTGGGACATAAACATCCATAATATAGAAACATTGTCCCCTGATGAACAAAAAAAGAGAAATTTGTCCTCTTTATGGATGATTTAAGAAAGAAGTGAAATTGATAGTATTATTTCTATTTCCTAAAATATAGGAAGTAATTTATGATGACAATGATTTATAATTATTTTTTATTTTAGTAATGTACAAGAAATATATTCTTAATTTGGATTTGCAAAATTGCAATTATGTTTGATGAATTTTGATCAAAATTATAGTTATATACTACCATCATCCCTAATTATAAGACTTTTTCAACTAAATTATACCTTTAAAAATTAAATAATTTAGAAAATTAGTTAATTTAGTTAAGAGCATTAAATTTGTCAACAATTTAAACTACTTCTCTAAAATTAACCTTCTCTCTTTTTACTTAATTATTTATCACTTAATTAATTAATGTTTGGAAAGAGAATGATGTCAAACTAGATGAAAGAGATATCTCCATATCTATTCTCCAATCCTAATAGGAGAGAGTTAGTTTTTATCCAATTAATTTCAAATATTTATTATTTTTTTTCTACAAGAATTATTAATTAAATAAGTGTATTTTAGGAAAAATATAATTAATGCAACTAACAATTAGAAGAGGGTCATATAATAACTAATAAGGGACTTGTAAAAAAGTGAAAGGGTCTTGTATATAGGGACGAAGATAGTATTTCTTATTTTCTAAAAAAAAAAGAAGATAGTATTTATTATGTTTTATGAATATTGATTCATATCTATACATGTATATTATACATGTATCCTGTGCACATAGACCCCAACCACTATTACAGGGGTCGAGCCAAAAGCTGTTGAAAACCTGTTGACAGGCAAAGATAAATATGTTTGGATAGCCCAGAATTTTAATATTGTTATTTCTTCATTCTTTTTTGACTTCGTTTGATCTGTGTTCTAGTTTGGCTAGCTATATAAATAAACTATTTTCTAGCTCCACCCCTTTCTGTTTTCATCAGGAGTATCCCATTGGTCTTAAGACTCTTTGCAGGGGACTCCTTCATTCTTCTCAAATTTCATACCTAACTTCTATTCTCTTCATGATGATGGATTCCTAGTTATGTCTGTTATGTTTTTGTCCAAATATAATTGGTGCAATGTTGTGACACTTGTATGTTTGATGCAAGATTCTATATTCTTTATGTTGAACTTGACATTTTTTTAATCTAAACCTGATATGATGGCATGCATCAGAGTGGGAGATGCGATTGAAATATTAGAATATGTCCTTAAGTTGAGGGAAGAAAAGCTTGGAATAGCAAATCCTGATTTTGAAGATGAGAAGCGTCGTCTGGCTGAGCTTCTGAAAGAAGCCGGCAAGACACGGGACAGAAAAGCGAAATCTCTGGAAAACCTTATTGATCCTGGCTCAAAGAGGACAAAGAAGGAGGGAACAAAGAGGTGGCCTGGTTTGGGGTTTAGAATTTAACCATATTTTTACTCATAAATATATATATTGAATGCACATTCTGTAACATAGGATATCTTGTATAGGGTTGAATATGTAATTTGGGAGGGAGCTTCCCTGTTTCTTGATATTTGTTCATGCATTTGTTTTTCTTGATATCAATTGTGTTGTGATCTTTTAGTTGTACCACTAAATTCCATCCCTGTTCTTCGTTTCCGGAAAATGTTGAAAGAAAATTTTTATTCGAGTGAATAAATTTTTGTGAGATTGTGTTTTATTTATCTTGGTGTATGCCAGCGTGCAAAATTGTGTTCTCTTAGGTCTCCGAATTATGTCAGTGTTTGGTGCTCTATTTATGGTAATTATAAACTACATCAACATCTGAAAGACCACTGAAAAGAACCGTGAATCGGGTCTAGTTTCTATTCAGATATTTTTATAATACACTTATTAGTCTATTCTGATTAAAAGATTTCCTCCATTTAGATTCTAATATTGGAGAGGTAAAACAAGTTTTTAAAATAATTATTACCTTTTATTTTCCTCCCATCAAAATCTATTTTAGTCTTGCGTTAGTGTATTTTCCTCTCTCACATCAGTACTGTTTTAAGAAACAAAGAAAAGTAGCATATTATATATTGCATACCAGGAAACTATTTTAGGCAGTTTAAGTTTGACAAATGATTTACTGAATATTTTAATGGGTCTTGTCAAGAAATCAACAAGTGAATTTTTTTTATTGAAAATTATAATAAAGTTACAGGGCTGAATGTGCAAATATATTTTTTCAATAAAAAAATTCACTTTTTAATTCTTTAATTAGTGTACTAGTCAGTATTTTTTTTAATTCTGCAAATAACAATGCATAAAAAGAGAATTTTACTATGAATACATTATTGATGTGGGTTGTCATTTTTTAAAATTGTTGAGTTTTTTGAAAATTGTTTCAAAAGTCACATTTAAGGTGTTGTCTATGTATATAATTTGTAAAAAATGTTGGTCTACACTATGGAATATACTTGTGAATAAACATTTATTGATATTTATATTTGTTTGGCGCACTTTATCTTATATCTTTTTTCATCTGTAGGAAAAATTACAAACGAAGATTAAATATAGATTCTTTCATTTTTACCTTAGCCTTTATCTTTACTTGTGATGGATCATTTAAAAATTTAAATGGATTAGTATTTGAATTAAATATTCAAACGGTAAGTAGCATTTTAACTTTTATTTTTTTAATTAAATTATGGTTACTTTTGATGCATTGTACATCTAATAAACAGTTGAGAGCCATAAATTTTTTTATCATAATTCTTTTTAGCAAATAATGTGTTGATTTAAGAGAGAAAAAGTCTTCTGACTAAAACAATTTATAAAGGACTTCCATTTTATCTGAAGAAGAAGACGAGAGAGACAACTTGCATAACAAATGTGAAACTATTTTGTCAACTCGACCAACTCTTTGGGATTATGAGAAAGATTTTTGCATAAGGAAGATATTACAGGTGATAAGTCTTTTGGCCAGAAGAATTGGCATCATTATTGGATAGATGATAGGTTTCCACCACCTTAACTTGTCCAATGCCTACACTTGAATATTAGCTTTTTAAATTCGTCCTTTTCTATTTCTAGCTTATGACATTGCTCTTTCAACAGCATTCATATAACATAAATATTTTTATTGGGCCTCCTTTTCTATGATGCATTGAAGTCTGTTTATACTTTTGCATTTGAGCACAATGTTTATATATCCGTTTCAAGAGAGTTATTAACAAAGGAATTGGAAAACATGTTACACTTCGGACTTATATTTTTACAAAATTAATACACACAAAATATCTATAATTAATGAGACTTATATTGGTGACATTATAAATAATTAAATATCAAGCTTCGCTTGGGTGTTTACACGTTATTACGAAGTCTTGTTAGCCTAAGTTGACTTGAATGAATTCATTTAAGAAATTAAAGTTATTGTTATGTTTACTTCATTTTTTAATAAAATAGTGTTATGTTTACGTCATATATAATTACAAGATTTTGTCTGAAAACTTTATTTGTAGAATATCAAATTTTTTTATCACTTGGAACTTGTTTGTATTCACGTTCTATCTCTTAATTTTTTTCGTGAAAAATTACCAAATTTATTTCTCGAAAAATAATTGAATAAAATGTTATTCCTTGTTCCCCCTCTAGTTGGACCTCCATTCTCTCTCTATTTCTGATCTTACTATGTTTCTGAATCTTCAAGTCCAGGCTCACCATGTTAAGGTTTTGCATGAGTTGGACCAAATGAACCGTGAAATGGAAAATATAAAAATAAAAATAAAAAATGAAGTGGTTTTGTGTATGAAGTGGTGAATGGGCGTTGGCTCTTAAAATATGTTTAGTGTATTTCATCTTTTGTCAATGGGTGATCGTTGTTAGTTAACATGGGGCAGAGGCATTTTTGTGAATCCAGCTAATTAAAACTCATTGGGTTATTCCGTTGTCTATATTTAAATTGAGATTCTCTCTGCTCATGCCTTTGACTATGAAAAAGAATCAAAAGAGTGAAATTTGGCTACAAGATTCGTAGACGTAGTCATGAAAATGTATACTAAAAAAATATTTCTCCAATTTGATAGAATCACCATGACATCAAAGTTCGAGTATTTAACATTGTATACATGTCTACTAATTAAATTGAAATAAGGTATATTTAATACAATTATACATACAAATGAAATTCAAATTTGTAATTGTTCCGGTCAAAGGATAACGGTCGGAAAAATCCTAGTGATATGAACTCTAAGAAAACCTAGCTGTCGTCCTAACCTAGAACATTTGATGAGTGTAACCTCCTTTTAGTAAAACCATTCTTCCTTTATATATATGGGTGTCATATTTAAGGATATGAATCTTTTTCTCCAATCCCAATCCCTTGAAATAAGCCTTCATTTTATTTCTCATAATGAGCCTATAAATTACATTTATAACCGTAATCAAATATGTGCGAGAATCATGAAAATTACTGCCTTAGTTAGTCTTAGAAAATCCGTAAATGATCTTGAATTCGACTTGCTCGGTCGAATGGGGAGTTGGAAGATACGTGACACTCCATGCTTAATTGTTAAAAGTGTAAAGAGTCTTTACTCGGTCAATTGAAAATTTGGAGGGTACAGTAACCATTAATAAGACCTAAATAATTGTGCTACTTGATTAAGCCGTTTCATTGTATAATAAGAGGATATAAAAGTATAATGAAGAATATATAAGGATGGAATATATGCAACCAAATAAATGTGGCATATATTATATATGCGGAAGTCATATTTCACACGTTGAGATATTAGTTTTTAATTATTAATTTTATAATATTATGTATTCATAAACTAATAAATTATAATTATAATTAATGTTGTAGGTAACCTTATTCCCTGCACGTAGGTAGCCCTTAGATGAATTAAAGGGTTAGATTATATTCTTATCTGTTGTGTTGTTACCTTTGCCCTAACTTCTGAAGTGCCTCACCACACTACGGAAGCTTGGATTATTAGTAGTGAATTTGATTTTGTGTCAATGATTTCAAAAGTAACTTCGCATCTTTCTCTTTTGGCTTATCTTTTTTATGTGCATGCATTACTCACATAAAATGTGCATCTTTATTTTTTTAATCAATAATTAGAAAAGTAGTTTTGCATTCTACTCTGTTGGCTATCTTTTTTTTTTTTTTTTGGTCCGTGGAAAATCGCAGTCAGTCACTAATAGTATTTCTTCTTTTTTTTTTGCCCGACAATGTCACCTAACATTATCTCTTCTTTTATTTGTCTGTTACCAAAGCATTATTAGGTTACTAAAATATTTTGAATCTTATTTTATCAGTAAATTAAAGTAAAAGCTAATATATTCTTTAATAAAGAGGTTAATATATCTAACACAAAAAGAAAACCTAATATATCCTAGAGACAAATTTAAATATGACTTAACTCCACAAAAAGTGATACTATATTACAATATATAATTTAAAATGTTACCCAAATTATTATTATTTTCATAACTTATTCAAAATTAAAAATTTTGGTTTTGAGTGTGTTTAGCAAAATTAACTTATAAGTTTTAACTAACTTATAACCCATAAGTTAGAAATTGAAAAAATTGAAAAATAATTAATAATTATAATTAAAAATCAATTAATTACAGTCATATCATATATGAAATCATTATAATTGTCATTTCTGTAACTATTTATTGTTGTTATTACCATTATTATTACAATTATCAATATTGTTACTTTAATTGCCTTTAATGACAATGATAGTTATGACTAAGGTCAATCCAACATATTTTTAGGTATAAAGCAAATATTAAAATAAAATTTTCAAAATTAATAATATATTTTGCTAAAAAAATAAAAATATTTCAATAAAAATATTATTTGCTGAAACTTTATCTTTTGAGCTTTCAGAGATGTAAAATTGTTTATTAATTGTTATTATAATTATTTTTTATCATTTTATTTTTTTTGATAGGTATTAAAGTTAAACAATTTAATCTTTGTTGATATATTGTTAATTTTAAATAAGATTTAATTAATTTTAATTTTGAAAAATTTCTTTTAGTTGATGTAACACTTATATGAATTATTAACATTATTCTATAAGTAACATAACATTAACTAATATGTCTTCTCTATTTTCACATTTATTTTTATTGGTGTCTACATTATTAATGTGACACCCTCTACCCCAACATCATTAATAAACATAAACTATATTTATAGAAGATTTTCATAGAATGATATAAAACAATAAGTATCATAAGGTAGAAGATGCACATTCATAATTCATACACATAAATATTAAACTCAAGAAGTTATTATAAAACAAAGATTATAAATTAATCCCAGTAAAGGTGGCAGTGCCTCCTAGTTAGGAATCAATTTATAATTTATTAAATTACACAAGAAAAGAAAATATTTTTAGAACAATAAAGACATAAGAGAAATCCTAGCTAAACCCGATGTCACATCCTATCAGAGCATGCCCCAAGAAGCCTTTAGGCCTCATCACCAACATCCTCATGATGATGATCACCTGCAACATAAATTTAAACATATACAAAAAAAAATAACAAGGGAGTGAGAAACATCTCACTCAGTTGTAGATGAAGAAATAAAAGTTAAATAGCACACACACACAATCATTATCATATATAATAATTATTTATCATGCAATGATGTCATAGACTCAACTCATAAATATATGCATGTGGCGCCATACGGAAGTTCACATATCATCATTGGTGACCCTAAGGCACACCTAGTTAGCATATCGTGGGTGACCCAAAGGAACACCTGGTTACATCATTGGTGACCCAAAGGCACACCTTGTTAGTCGTGGGTATGCGGCCTCAGCGGCACACCTGGAGTATATATGCATATGATGCATGTCATACAATCATAAACTTAACATTTCACATATTACAGAATTTCCTATAATATACCATATCATAAGCATAATTCATACTTATATTATATTTTATTAATCCAATAGTCCAAAGGTCCAATAATTCAATAGTCCCATAGTCCAAAGGTTCAATAGTCCAATAGTCCATTGTCCAACAGTCCAACAGTTCAACAGTCCAAAGGTCATTAAGTCAAGGGTCCAATAGTTCAAAGGTCTTTAGGGATCATATAATTTATATTTCCTGGTATAATTATATCCTTAAGTAAAATAGGAAGCTTAATGAAAATAAGGAGGCTCGGCTTTCCATTTAGATAATAAAGTCTAAATTTATAAGTTAATAGGAGACTTAGTCTTCCATTCAATGAATATTTTAGAATAGTAAAAGTGAAGTTATCCATTAATTATAATTATTAATTACTGCAACAAGAAAATCAAGTAGTACAAACAAAACACAGTAATAATATATATTCAAATAATCAAACAACAGACAAGGGATCGGGAGCCAATCCAACAAACAGACTATTTAACAATTATTTCTACACCCCCAAGCAAGGTTTCCCACTCCCCCCTTACCTGGATAAATAGGAATTTGGGCAGAATCTCCTCTCTTTCTCCTTAAACCGGAACCGGAACTAGAGCAGAACCTTCTCTATTCTCCTCCTCTTTTCACAACCTAGGCAGAACCTTCTCTCTTATTTTCTCTTTCTATCTCTCTAGAATTCCTTCTCTCTAAACTTTTCTTCTCTCTAGTTATGAATTTTCAAAATCCTTAGGTCCCTATTTATAGAAATTTTGAAGTTACTATGCACTATGCACTATTCATTAAAATAATATTATAAGTTACTATGCACTATTCACTATTCATTATTATATTCAAATTAATTATAATTTTGAAACTTCAAACGTCCGCAGCCCCTGAAAACGCAGCCTTTCACTATGCATACATAGTAAAACACTATTCATTAAAATAATAATATAATTACTATTCATGAATAGTAAAATACTATTCATCCAAATAATTTGAGTTTTTTTTCATAAATACGTATACATAAATAGTAAAATACGTATACATGAATAGTAAAATACGGGAATAAAATACTTATTCACATAATAAATAACTCTTTTCATTTGCATAAAATTTTGGGATATTACATTTCTCCCCTCCTTTAAGAAATTTCGTCCCCGAAATTTTCCTAAAATAGAAAAGGATAATCTTCACGCATCTTGCTTTCTAACTCCCAAGTAGCACTTTCTTCAAAATGTCCTCCCCAAACGACCTTAACCAAAGGAATTTCCTTTCCTCTTAGTTGTTTCACCCTCGTATCATCAATTCTTAAAGGAACTGTTTCATAGGTGAGATTATCTTTCAATTGAACATTGTCAGACTCGATGATATGGGAAGGATCATGGATATATTTTCTGAGTTGGGAAACATGAAAGACATTATGAAGATTTGAAAGAGATGGGGGTAAGGCAATTTGATAGGCTACTTCACCAATTCTTTTAAGGATTTGATAAGGACCAATGAAACGTGGAGTAAGCTTACGCGATTTTAGTGCTCTGCCTACTCCTGTCCAAGGAGTAACTTTAAGGAATACATGATCACCTTCATTAAACTCAAGGTCCTTTCTCCTCTTATCACTGTAACTCTTCTGCCTACTCTGAGCTGCTTTCATTCTCTCCTGGATCATCTTAACTTGTTCAGTAGTTTGTTGAACTATCTCAGGTCCTAAGATAGCATTCTCTCCAGGTTCTACCCAACACAAAGGTGTTCTACATCTCCTACCATATAGAGCTTCATAAGGTGCCATCCCAATACTGGAATGGTAGCTATTGTTGTAGGTAAATTCTATCAAAGGTAGGAAACTATCCCAACTACCCCCATGTTCTAAGATGCAAGCTCTCAACAAGTCTTCCAAAGATTGAATAGTTCTTTCGGTTTGGCCATCTGTTTGGGGATGGTAGGCTGAACTCAATCTAAGTTTAGTGCCTAAAGCCTCATGCAAACTCTCCCAAAATCTAGAGGTAAACCTAGGATCTCTGTCAGAAACTATACTAGTAGGAACCCCATGCAATCTCACAATCTCACTTATGTACAACTTGGTTAATCTCTCCAAAGAGTATCTAATGTTAATGGGAATAAAATGGGCAGACTTAGTCAATCTATCTACTATAACCCATATAGCATCTAAGTTTTTCGTAGTTTTAGGTAATCCAACTATGAAATCCATAGAGATGCTATCCCATTTCCATACAGGCACATCCAAAGGTTGCATCAAACCTGAAGGTTTTTGGTGTTCTACCTTAGCTTTTTGACATACTAGGCAGGCATACACAAATTCCTCCACTTCCTTCTTCATCTTAGGCCACCAAAACATCTTCTTAAGGTCTTGGTACATCTTAGTGGATCCAGGATGAATACTAAGGCTACTCCTATGTCCTTCTTCAAGAATTGCTCTCTTAAGTTCAGGCACACTAGGAATACACAACCTATCTCTAAACCTCAATACTCCATCTATTCCAATTTTAAATTCACTTTCCACACCTTGATTTAACTTCTCAACTTGACTCAATAGGAAAGGATCTACCTTCTGACCTTTTCTAATTTCATCTATCAAGTTATTAGTCACCTTCAAGGTTCCTAACCTAATACTTTTAGAGGTTAGTTCACACCCTAAACTCATATCCCTAAATTCCTCAATCATGTGCAATTCCCTCATCATTAAAGAAGAAATTCTCAAGGATTTCCTACTCAAAGCGTCAGCTACCACATTAGCTTTGCCTGGGTGATAGTTCAACTGAAAGTCATAATCCTTAAGAAACTCTAACCATCTTCTCTGTCTCATATTTAATTCCTTTTGGTCAAACAAGTACTTAAGGCTTTTATGATCACCAAACACCTCAAATCTAGATCCAAACAAGTAGTGTCTCCACAACTTAAGCACAAACACTATTGCAGCTAACTCAAGATCATGGGTAGGATAGTTTTGCTCATGGGTTTTAAGTTGTCTAGACGCATAGGCTACTACCCTTCTCTCCTGCATAAGTACTCCACCTAAACCTGATTTGGAAGCATCACAAAATACCTCAAAAGTCTTGCTAGGGTCAGGTAATATTAACACAGGGGCACTAGTTAGTCTTCTCTTAAGTTCTTGAAAACTCTCCTCACACTTAGAGTCCCACACAAAAGGTTGGTTTTTCCTAGTCAATTTGGTCAAAGGTAAAGCTAATTTAGAAAAACCCTCTATAAATCTCCTATAATACCCAGCTAGTCCTAGAAAACTCCTAATCTCAAAAACTGACTTAGGTGTTTTCCATTCAAGAACCGCCTCTACCTTAGAAGGATCTACAGCTATCCCATCCTTGGATATCACATGTCCTAAAAAATTTACACTCTCCAACCAAAATTCACATTTTGCCAATTTAGCATACAACTGTTTCTCCTTAAGGGTTTGAAGAACGATCCTAAGGTGCTCAGCATGCTCCTCCCTATTCTTAGAATACACTAGGATATCATCTATGAAGACCACTACAAATCTATCCAAGTAAGGGTGAAAGATCCTATTCATGTAGTCCATGAAAACACTAGGTGCATTAGTCACACCAAAAGGCATCACTAAATACTCATAGTGCCCATAGCGGGTCCTAAAAGCAGTCTTTGGGATATCCTCGGATTTCACTCGGATTTGGTGATAACCTGATCTCAAATCTATCTTACTAAACACACAAGCCCCAACTAGCTGGTCCATAAGGTCATCTATTCTAGGCAATGGATACTTATTCTTAATGGTTACCTTATTCAATTGTCTATAATCTATGCACAATCTCATGCTCCCATCTTTCTTCTTGACCAATAGAACAGGCGCTCCCCAAGGTGAAACACTAGGCCTAATGAATTGTTTCTCTTGTAGTTCCTCTATCTGTTTCTTAAGCTCAACTAACTCTTTAGGAGACATCCTATAGGGTGCTATAGATATGGGTGCGGTACCTGGCACTAAGTCTATACTGAACTCAATCTCTCTCTCAGGTGGTAAACTAGACACATCCTTAGGAAATACTTCTGGAAATTCTCTCACTAAGGGAATCTCATCTAGCTTATTCTCAGTCTCAACTGTTAATGAAGATAAGATCATGTATACCCTTTCATTTTCCTTTAAACAAGTTTTAATGTTAGAAGCACTAAGAAATTCCGTACTCTTACATTCACCAAATGAAATGGATTTATCAAAGCAATTTAAAAGAACATGGTGAGAAGATAGCCAATCCATACCAAGGATTACATCTAATTGACTAAGAGGCAGACAAATTAAGTCAACTAGAAACTGTTTATCAGAAATTGTCAAAGGGCATTTTAAACACACTAGGGATGTAGTTACTGAACCATTAGTAGGGGTTTCAACAACTAAATCAAAATTTAACAAAGACACAGGCAATTTCAGTTTTTGGACACAAGAGATGGAAATAAAGGAATGAGTTGCACCAGAATCAAATAGTACAACAAAAGGAGTCTCAGCTATGAAACAAGTACCTTGTATCAAATTTTCTGACTGAGCAGCTTCAACACCACTAAGAGCAAATACTCTTCCTACAGTCTTTGGTCGTTCGGTTTGCGATCCTGATCCAACGACACGTGTTCTTGGTGGTTCAGAACATTGAGTGCTAATATGTCCTTTACCACTACAGTTGAAACAGGTAATCTCCTTGTCACGACATTCTGACTTGTTATGACCAACACGTCCACACTTCCCACATCTCCCTGAAAAAGTAGATCCTCCAACACTTCCAGTAGTATTTACAGTGGTTCCTCTAGTAAAGGAATTACTTCTATTATTAGTAGTCATATTCCCTTGAAATCTTGTAGGGTTGGAATAAGGCTTACTTCTACCAGAAGTATTAGAATTCACTGTACGAGCAGGGCCTCCAGCTCCTTTATAGAAAGCAGCACGAGCACGGTTGTCACGATCATAAATACTGCACTTATTAACCAGAGTGGGAAAATGATATATCTCCTGATAGTTGATTGCTGTTTTCACTTCAGGACGCAGACCATTTACAAACTTTATGCATTTGGCCCTTTCCCCACCTTCACCATGATAGTGTGTACAGTAGCGGACCAAAGCATCAAACTTTGCAGCATATACCTCTACTGTATCGTTTCCTTGTTTTAGTTCAAGAAATTCCATTTCCTTCCTACTCCTTACATCATCTGGAAAATATTTTTCAAGAAAGACCCTCTTGAAGTTCTCCCAATTCAAATGTACGCCTCCATCAATTATCCTCCGAAGTGCTCCTTCCCACCAAAAGTAAGCATCAGCTGTCAGCATGAAGGTGGCTAGCTTCACTCTCTCTGTAAGGGGACAATCCATAACATTAAAGATTTTCTCGATCTCTGATAACCAATTCATGGCGGCATCTGGGTCATAACCTCCTTTGAAAGTGGGTGGATTATTCCTCTGAAATTGCTCCAACCAGTTAGGAGCAACTCCATTCATATTATTGTTGTTCATAGCTTGGGCTAATGCTTGGAGAGCATCAGCAATCGCACGATCATTTCTACCAGCCATATTCTAAAGAAATAATACAATTAATAGACATAGGCAAGCATCATATCAACATAATAGATCTCACAATCAATTCATTTATCAATAAATATAGTAGACACATAACTCACGGCCGATAAAATCGACCTGCTCTGATACCACTAAATGTGACACCCTCTACCCCAACATCATTAATAAACATAAACTATATTTATAGAAGATTTTCATAGAATGATATAAAACAATAAGTATCATAAGGTAGAAGATGCACATTCATAATTCATACACATAAATATTAAACTCAAGAAGTTATTATAAAACAAAGATTATAAATTAATCCCAGTAAAGGTGGCAGTGCCTCCTAGTTAGGAATCAATTTATAATTTATTAAATTACACAAGAAAAGAAAATATTTTTAGAACAATAAAGACATAAGAGAAATCCTAGCTAAACCCGATGTCACATCCTATCAGAGCATGCCCCAAGAAGCCTTTAGGCCTCATCACCAACATCCTCATGATGATGATCACCTGCAACATAAATTTAAACATATACAAAAAAAAATAACAAGGGAGTGAGAAACATCTCACTCAGTTGTAGATGAAGAAATAAAAGTTAAATAGCACACACACACAATCATTATCATATATAATAATTATTTATCATGCAATGATGTCATAGACTCAACTCATAAATATATGCATGTGGCGCCATACGGAAGTTCACATATCATCATTGGTGACCCTAAGGCACACCTAGTTAGCATATCGTGGGTGACCCAAAGGAACACCTGGTTACATCATTGGTGACCCAAAGGCACACCTTGTTAGTCGTGGGTATGCGGCCTCAGCGACACACCTGGAGTATATATGCATATGATGCATGTCATACAATCATAAACTTAACATTTCACATATTACAGAATTTCCTATAATATACCATATCATAAGCATAATTCATACTTATATTATATTTTATTAATCCAATAGTCCAAAGGTCCAATAATTCAATAGTCCCATAGTCCAAAGGTTCAATAGTCCAATAGTCCATTGTCCAACAGTCCAACAGTTCAACAGTCCAAAGGTCATTAAGTCAAGGGTCCAATAGTTCAAAGGTCTTTAGGGATCATATAATTTATATTTCCTGGTATAATTATATCCTTAAGTAAAATAGGAAGCTTAATGAAAATAAGGAGGCTCGGCCTTCCATTTAGATAATAAAGTCTAAATTTATAAGTTAATAGGAGACTTAGTCTTCCATTCAATGAATATTTTAGAATAGTAAAAGTGAAGTTATCCATTAATTATAATTATTAATTACTGCAACAAGAAAATCAAGTAGTACAAACAAAACACAGTAATAATATATATTCAAATAATCAAACAACAGACAAGGGATCGGGAGCCAATCCAACAAACAGACTATTTAACAATTATTTCTACACCCCCAAGCAAGGTTTCCCACTCCCCCCTTACCTGGATAAATAGGAATTTGGGCAGAATCTCCTCTCTTTCTCCTTAAACCGGAACCGGAACTAGAGCAGAACCTTCTCTATTCTCCTCCTCTTTTCACAACCTAGGCAGAACCTTCTCTCTTATTTTCTCTTTCTATCTCTCTAGAATTCCTTCTCTCTAAACTTTTCTTCTCTCTAGTTATGAATTTTCAAAATCCTTAGGTCCCTATTTATAGAAATTTTGAAGTTACTATGCACTATGCACTATTCATTAAAATAATATTATAAGTTACTATGCACTATTCACTATTCATTATTATATTCAAATTAATTATAATTTTGAAACTTCAAACGTCCGCAGCCCCTGAAAACGCAGCCTTTCACTATGCATACATAGTAAAACACTATTCATTAAAATAATAATATAATTACTATTCATGAATAGTAAAATACTATTCATCCAAATAATTTGAGTTTTTTTTCATAAATACGTATACATAAATAGTAAAATACGTATACATGAATAGTAAAATACGGGAATAAAATACTTATTCACATAATAAATAACTCTTTTCATTTGCATAAAATTTTGGGATATTACAATTAACTTGTTCATTCATTCAACGAGAAATCACCTATGTTTTTAACTCTACTTTTTTTTATTTGTTTTGATAAATTTATCTATAGTCCTTTTTGTGACTTAAATAATGCATCAATTTTTTTTATATTTAAATAACTAGATTCATATTTTTTGGTTAACATTTTAAAATAAAGTAATTAATGTTTGACACTATATCGAAATATATATATAATTATAAATCAAGAATACAAAGAAAAGGCTAGAACAATAAAACTTGATTGACAAATGATTGTTTCACACAAACAAATTTTTCTTAAGTTACCTTGCCATATGACTCTTTCTACTAATGAGAAATTGTTGATAAAGTTTAAATCTAGTAATTTTAAAACATAAATACCCCTATCCATAAGTTCAAATTGTTAGAATGAACAAAAATATATAGAAAAAAAGGTTTATTTGTGTAACATAAAATAATCAATTAAAAATAATCACAATATTTTATATTATCTAATATAAAAAATAAAATAACATCAACAATTTTATAATCAATTTTTTATGATTCACAAAAAAGCATAAAGAAACTAAAAACAATTTATCAATGAAAATACACTCAATAAATACTTTCAAACAACAATATAATATGATTACAATTTTTTTATTCATTAATGCAAAAATTAGTTTTAAAATTGGGGTTTTAAGATCGGTTAAAAAGTGACCAATCTTAAAAGTTATGCAGTGACAATTTTGTAAATAATGTGAACACTTTTAAGATTGGTTAAATTTTAACCGATCTTAAAAGTACTTTTAAGATCGGTTATTTTATGATCGGTCTTAAAAGGTATGTCTGACACAACTTTTAAGATCGGTTACAAAAGAACCAATCTTAAAAGTTGTATCAGACATAACTTTTAAGATCGGTCATAAAATGACAAATCTTAAAAGTACTTTTAAAATCGGTTATTTTATGACTGATTTTAAAACGGTTATTTTATGATCGATTTTAAAAGTGCTAAGTAACCGATTTTAAAAGTGCTACGTTTAAAATTGGTTATTTAAGAACCGATTTTGTATATACAAAATCGGTTCTTAAATAACCGATTTTAAAAGTATCGTCAGAAACCTTTTATATTTCTCTCTATTCTCATTCTCTTTAATTTTTCCCTCTATTCCGTTTTTTATTCTCTTGCGCTCTCATTTTCTAAAGTCTCTCAAAAGGTAAATTTCGTTGTCATTTTCGTTTTCGTCTTCTCATGCTCTTCTAGTGTTTCTATTTTCATTGTATGTTTATTTTAGATAAATTTTGAATCTGGAACGGCTCGTTCTGCAAGGAACGGGCCGTACTGCAAGGAGAACGGCCCATTCTGAATTGGCTTTAACTCATGCCAAACTATGCTAGAACGGCCCGTTTCAAACCATAATTTTAGGACTTTTTAAAAACCTGGAACGGCCCGTTCCAGTTTAATTTTTTACACAGCCAAGACTTTTAAGATCAGTTATAAAACAACCGATCTTAAAAGTTAACTTTTAAAATCAGTTATTTAACCAATTTTAAAAGTCTAACTTTTAAAATCGACTCTTTTAAAATCGATTACGGAACCAGTTTTAAAAGTTGAAAATAACTGATTTTAAAAACTTTTTTTTCACTAGTGATTTTATTTTATAAAAATTTGTGATAATAAGTTTATAGGTTTATAACATAAATGACAAAGGGTAAACCATCTTTGTTACATTTTATAACTCTATCTCTTTTTACTAATTTCACTAACTTTCAATTTCATATAACAAGTAATCGAGAAGGTAAGAGCAATTAAAATAGATAGAATCATAGAAATAAGAACAATTAAAATGAAAAAAAGTCAATAAAAAATTGTATAAATACAATGTTAAAAAATAAAAATTGATAGAAGAAAAACCTATCAAATTTAGTAGCATGAATAGTTGAGTAGGTATTAAGAATAATATTACACAATCACAAATAGGTGTTTCAACTTTCAAACACCGCAAACTTAGTAAAAAAAATTTAAAAAAAACCTAATTTCAATAACAATGAGTGTTACAAACAGGCAAACATAAAAAAAAAAGAGTAAAAATGATAGTTAATTATAAGAAGAAAAAAAATGTAACCCTAAGTTAAATAATTTATGTCCTTTAAAAAATGATGAACTAATACAAACTCGGACAATTATAAAATAATTGAATTATGAATGTGTCAATCGTAAAAGAGAAGAGATGAAATTAATGAGTGATTTGAGATGCAACATAAGTTTGAATATTATGAGAAGTATGAAAGAATAAGAGAAAAAAATTATGGAATACAAAAGGTTTGAGCTAATTTTTAATTTAAATTAATATTTTACAAAAAAGACCGTTGGATTGAATACAAAAGTAATTAATAAATTAATATATTTAAATAATATAAAATTTAATCATAATTAATGCCTTTAAAAATAAATGATGATATAGTCTCTATCATTAATTTAAATTAATGAATCATTTATTAATTTAAAATTTTAATATATAAATTATGTGACATTGATATTTTAAAAGAGTCAAAAGCAAAAGTTTTAATGACCCAATACTTAGATCGACCTTGACTATGAAAATAACAAAAAATAGTGATGAGTGATTGTGACAAAAGTGATAACTAGTAATAGTAAATTTATAAAAATAATAATAATAATGATTTTATAAAATAAGTTATTATAATAAATTTTAGTTGAGATTTCATTATAATACACCCTTTCCAATAAATTCTACGCATGAGATTCAATTCCTACATCATCAAGTTAATTCATTTATAAATTTTAACAATACCAACCAAAACAATATCTTTTCACACAAATTTATATTGAAGATGAAATAGACAGTATGTAATCTCACAGAAAATCTTCAAATGTTGTTCTAATCTTGTATGAGATAATGTTTTGCCCTATTATAAACTTTTCAATTAAAAATAAATAATTTATAATCTTTAATTAGCTGAAAATGTGTAAATAAATAAGTAACGCATCTTTTTCTTTTTCTTTAATTATGCGAGTCATTTGGGCATCGCGCGCACTCCAAGTCTCTATATCGCAGAATCATGTGTTTATATATTAGGGTGGGGCGGGACATGGTCCAATGTTAATTATGCACACAGCCACGGGAGTTGAGTTAGGTTTTATTTGTTTGGATAAACAATACCTAATAGATGGAAATGGAATAAGGTAAGGAGATGTGACATCAAAATTCGAATGTGCCTAATACACAGGACCTCAAAATTCACCTCTTTCTCACAAACTACGTAATGTTCCTCGAGAGTCGAGATTATGAAAAAAACTTGTTGCTTAAATATTTGAATTTGAGAATTAGAGTAGTCAATATTTAAATAATTTATGAGAATTTATTTATTTTATTAGCTCGAAGAATTAAAAAACTTAGGCCAGCCTGCTTAGTGTAAACATGTTAAAAACATAATGAGTTGTGAATGGATAAAGAATTTTTCTGTAATATATACAACTAGCCGGTAACTTTGATATCGTTTTCATGTTATTATTTGATGGCTAAAGATTTAGTGTATGTCATTGTTGTGGTGACAGAAGTCGCAGAGGTTTGTTCAAGTCCATATCTGCACATGACAGACAAGAAGTTACGCAGAATTGATCCTTTGGTTAGTGGACCATAAGGAATTTCTGTTTGTAGGTGGAATTGTCGAAAAAGAAATTTCTATTTGTGGGTGGAATTAGACGTCATTTTCTTATACTAAATCAACACAAACACACACACGATGCATGAATTAATACGCTCTATCCATGGTTCACACATATCTTCACTTTATAGGTAATCCGTATTCAGTGAGTGGAACCTATCAAAGTCCCAAAGACAACTGTTGTCTGTTGATAGTGCTCTGGTGATGCACTCAGCTATCCAAAATAAAACTCACTTATTCACTCTTGGAGAAGACAAGTCTAAGACACCTTGTTTTAAAATAACCACTCTAATTCATATATCCTAATAAATAGTTAAAATAATAATGGAAATCTCCGTTATACAAAATTTAAATTAAATATCAACAAAATAAGGTGAATACTGAATAATATATTATATTATTAAACAAATTTTATTAAATTAATAAAACAGATGGAGATTGGTGAAGTGGTTTGACTTGATCTAAAGCATTTAGTATTTTTAATGTTCAGGAGTTACGTACTATTTCCTTTTTATATGACCAGTACTTTTTCTTTCCCTTTGAGGTGTTCCGATATCATTTTAATTGCTCTTTTTTTTTTTTTCCGTATTTAACACTAAATATTCATTGATTATAAAGGAAGTGAATTATGAAGAAAAAAAAATGGTTCGAGTATTTTTGTGAATTTTTTTTATAGATATGTTATTAGTATGATATTTATTAAATAATCAATATTTAATTACAAATTAGTATCGGAGCTATACATACAAGTGGAGATATCTGGTGAAAAAAATTAAAAAAACACACATCCTTTCCTCATTCTGATTTATATTATGAGTCTCTAGATGCCAACTTCTTCAAATGAGTCACTCTCGAATTGAGAAAGAATACTTCCAATTAGGTACCTTTGGACTGTCTTCTTAACCAATCTCCAAATTATTTCGGACTGATATCTCTTTAGATGTTGCAATTAAACTCAAATAGTTGTACATAGTTGGCAAATTTCTCAGTCCAACAGTTTAATCATCAAATCACTTGAAGTTTGTGGTATTATTAAAAGTTTTTTTTTTTTAATATAAGGATATATCAGAAGGCTTAACAATAAATATTTAATTATCATTAACAAAATTAGTATAAAAAAAAAAACTGGGAAATTGTTATTGAACGTTAAAGGACTTGAATTTTTCCATGTTGTTAAGTAACTTGAATTAGTGGTTTTTTTTTTTTTTTTTTGGTAAAGTGAATTAGTGGGTTGTACAACGTGCTAACAGTAATATTAGTCGTCAGTTGTTAAATAAATAAATAAATAAGTAAATAAATAAAATATTATATATATATATATATGTTTTTTTTTCAATATGATTATATAAAGGTCATATTAGCGACTTAATTAGAATCATTTTAAACGAATATTAATTATATTATTTAATTTATGTGTCTTGTTTCTAAATTATAAGTGAAAAAATAAAAATAATAATGAAAGTAGTATCCGACAATATATTATATACATGAGTATATGTGATCATATTTTCATAAGGATGACAATGGGTAAAATCCTATAGTACTCGTCTCCATACCTGCATTTAAAAATAATATTCATACTCAATTCCATCCATATATATACACACAAGTAATAATTTTAATCTCATCTTCGTATCCATTAGATATTTATGTACTCATATTCGCACCCATATAACCCACATTTCAATAAATCAACAAAAGATAATATTTTACTCAAGTAAACTTAATATCAATTTATTAACTCTTTAACATTATAAAAATATAACATAGCAATTTTTATAAATAAATATTATAAAATATTTAATTCTTGTAAGTAAGCTTTAAAAAAATCAACATAATATTTTTCAAGACTATTGAATTTTTTTTACAAAAATTATTAGATAAATTATATACTATAAATTTTAAAAAACAAATATATAGGCATTTAACCTCATCATCGAAATCAACTTCTTCATGTTTTTGTAAACATTTGTCTTCTAAATTTATGTATTATTTTGGTCCAGTATTACCAATATAAATTACATGATAAGAAAATAAATGATTAGATAATTTAAATTAATAATTAAAATAAAAAAAAAATAATTTTAATCGATAAACAAAGTTTAATTATTTATTACCTTATTACCTGTGCTTCAATCAACTTTGTGCACACATGAGTGCCTCCAGAGTAAATTCATAAAGTCTAGGATGATGAAGACTCAAAAATTTACCTCGTGTGTTAAATGCAGAATCTGAAGTTATGCTTGAAATTAGTATTGCCAACATCTTTAATAATTTTTTATAAAATTGGATACTTGATTTCATTTGTTTTTCATCATCCAAGAATGTCAAAAGTAACATTCATAGGCAAAAAAATTTCCTTCTAAGTAGAACTTTATTTCAGACTTTATTTATGTTTCAATTGTATCAGTCACAAATAAGTCATAATCACTAAAAAAAATTATAATATTTAGATTATCCAAATTTTTGATTCATTGACATTTACTCGTGAAGTTGGAAAATTTACTATTCTCTTAATTTTAGTTTGATACCCTTTAAACTATGAGTAGCATAGTTTTTGATATTATTAATTTTAATTGGAGATGAACTATCATAAATTTAGGAAAAAAATACCTTAACAACTTCAACTTATATATTAGATATAAAATAATAACAATATTATTATAATAATTAATATATATATATATATATATTATTAAATAATTATATATATACATATATAATTGCGGGACGAGATGGGTTGGGTACTATAGTACCCATACTCACACCTGTAGTCACTAAATTTTGTAAATTTGTACACACCTCGTACTCATTCCCATATAAACAAGTATTTATATGTCCTACATGGGAGTGTTTTTACATGTGTTCGTAAGATCTGGATCCATTTGACCATCCTATATTTCATGAAACATAAATGCTAATTAGCATTCTATTATTTTAAAAGTTTTAACATATTTTTATTACTTTATATAATTAAATGTGATTTTCTTAATTAAAAAAGACTATTAATTATTCAACAAAGTCAACTCTAAATTTTATCGTATAAAATATTATAAGAGTGGTAACAGAAATACTAACAGATATACATAAGAGTAATGGAATTTAATAAGCCTTTAAATTAATTTATTTTATATTTAATATTAATCTTTTATATATTTATCATTAAGTTTAACATATTAATTAATTTATGCATCATGCTGCGACTAATTTTTACATACTAATTTTCGACATATACACGATAAATTTTTTAATCAATATAAGCTTTTCATATGAGCAAACCCAATTTCAAATCTTATGAAAAAATATGATTAAAAGAAATAATTAACTAAAAGTGATCGGTTAAATTTTTTTTTATAAAAATAAACTCGATAAATATTCTACATTATAAAAAATATAATAAATTTATTAATCTTTATTATAATTATATCAAAAGTTTTTCCTGTTATATAATAAATTAGTCAATTATAATTATATATTATAATGTTAATAAATATTACTTAAACAATATAAATAAAAAAAACATTTTGAAACAAGAAGAAAGCTTAAAACATAAAACAAAAAGTATAGAAAAAATAATTAATATTATATTAAAAAGTGAGAATATCAATCATTTTGAGATATTTTTTAAATACTAAAATTGCAATCAAGTCGAGACAAACGAAGAATATACTTCCTTCATCCCAAATTAATTACAATTTTAACATGTAAAAACTCAAAAAAAATAATTGATATTCTCACTGTTTAATATAATATTAATTATTTTTTCAAAATTTTCCTTTCATTAATTATTCGATTATTACTATTAAAAATAATGCATTTGTTGAATGTGTGGGGTAAAAAAGTGATACATTTATACATAGTAATAAATAGTTAAAATAAAAATAAAAAGACTTAATTGCATTTTTGATCCCTCGAGTATTACAATTATGCAATTTTGATCCTCAAGGTTTTAATTGGGTAACTTTAGTCCTTAAAGAATTGTAATTGTGTAATTTTGGTCCTTTAATTTTTAATTGAACAATTTTAGTCCCTCAAATATCACAATTGTGTAATTTTAGTCCCTCAAATATCATAATTATGCAATTTTAGTCTCTCCCATTACAAATTTAATAATTTTAATATATATATATACAATATTTAAAAAAAATATAATTATTTATCTATTCAAGTTAACGTATATTATAATTTTCGTTAATGTATCAAATAATATATATTTATTATTATTATTAAATAAATAAAATTTATATATTATTATTTTTATAATATTACTGATAAATTAATATCAATAATATTATTAGTATATTTATAGATAAATTAATAATTTGATAAATATAACTTAGTATATATTAATATCCTTTTACAAAAATATAAATATATATCAAACCAGTATAAAAGTTACTGTTAGTAACTTTTAATTTATATATTAAAATTATTAAATTTGTAATGAGAGAGACTAAAATTTTATAATTATGATATTTGAGGGACTAAAATTGCACAATTATGATATTTGAGGGACTAAAAATGTTCAATTAAAAATTAAATGACCAAAATTGCACAATTATAATTCTTTAGGAACTAAAGTTACCCAATTAAAACCTTGAGGATCAAAATTGCACAATTACAATACTTCAAGGATAAAAATACAATTAAACCAAATAGAAATCTCTGTTATACAGAATTAAAATTAAATATCAACAAAATAATGTGAATACTGAATAATATATTATTAAACAAATTTTATTAAATTAATAAAACAGATAGAGATGGAGATTGGTGAAGTGGTTTGACTTGATCTAAAGCATTTAGTATTTTTAATATATGTTCGGGAGTTACTATTTCCTTTCTTTATGACCAGTACTTTTTCTTTCTCTTTGACTTTGAGGTGTTCCAATATCATTTTACTTGCTCTTTTTTTTTTTTTTTTTTTCGTATTTAACACTAAATATTCATTGATTATAAAGGAAGTGAATTATGAAAAGAAAAAATGGTTCGAGTATTTTTGTGAATTTTTTTTTATAGGTATGTTATTAGTATGATATTTATTATAATAATCAATATTTAATTATAAATTAGTATCGGAACTATACATACAAGAGGAGATATCTAGTGAAAAATAAAAAAATAAAAAACACACATCCTTTCCTCATTTTGATTTATATTAGGAATTCTCTAGATGCCAACTTCTTCAAATGAGTCACTCTGGAATTGAGAAAGAAGACTTCTAATTAGGTACCTTTGGATTGTCTTCTTAACCAATCCCCAAATTATTTCAGACTGATATATCTTTAGATGTTGCAATTAAACTCAAATAGCTGTCTAATTCTACATAGTTGGCAAATTTCTCAGTCCAACAGTTTAATCATCAAATTACTTGATGTTTGTGGTAATATTAAAAGTTTTATTATTATTTTTAATATAAGGATATCAGAACGCTTAACAATAAATATTTAAGCATCATTAACAAAATTAGAGAAAAAAAAAACTGGGAAATTGCTATTGAACGTTTAAGGAGTTGAAGTTTTCCATTTTGTTAAGTAACTTGAATTAGTGGGTTATACAACGTGCTATAATAGTAATATTAGTCGTTATTTGTTAAAAAAATATGTTTTTTTCCCAATATAATCGTATAAAGGTTATATTAAGGACTTAAAATCATTTTAAACGAATGTTAATTATATTATTTAATTTATGTGTCTCGTTTCTAAATTATAAGTGAACAAATAAAAATAATAACGAAAGTAGTATCCAACAATATATTATATATGCATATGTACATGTGTCTATAATCATATTTTTATAACGATGACAATAGATAAGATCCTATAATACTCATTTTCATACTCACATTTTAAAATGATATTCATATTCATTTCATATATACCCACGGGTAATAATTTTAATCTCATCCTCGTACTCGCTAGATACCTATATATACTCATATCCGCACCCGTAATCCACATTTTACTTATATATAAAATAAATAAATTAATAAATAGATAACATTTCATACAAGTAAATATAATATTGATTTGTCAAGTCTTTAACATTACAAAAATTCAATATAACAATTCTTATAAATAAAGATTACAAAACATTTAATTTTTGTAAATAAACTTTTAAAAAATCAACCTAATATAAGTTATCATTAAACTTCCAACATCATGATCACGTGTCAAAAATATTCTTCGAGACCTATGAAAAAAAAATATAGAAATTAGTTAGATTAGAAATATAGATTAAATTATGTACTAAATTTTTTAAAAAAATATGTAGACATTTGACATCATTATCAAAATCAACTTCTTTATATTTTTGCAAACTCTTGTTTTCCAAGTTTATATATTATTTTGGTCCACTAATACCAATAGAAACTACATGACAAGAAAATGAATGATCAGATACCTTAAATTAATAATTAAAACACAAACAATAAAAAATAAAATAACTTTTATTAAAAAAATAAAATTTAATTATTTATTACCTTATTGCTTGTATTTCAATTAACTTTGTGTACACATAAGTGCCTTTAGAGTAAATTGATGGAGTCTAAAATGACGAGGACTCAAAAATCTACCTCATGTATTAAATGTAGATTTTGAAGCTAAAATTGAAATTGAGACTACCAACATCTTAACAACTTTTTGCAAAATTGGATACTTGATCTCATTTGTTTTCCACCATTAAAAAATGTCAAAAGTAACACTTGTAGGCAAAACTTTTTCTTTCAAGTAAAGTCTTATTTGAAACTTTGTTTGTGTTTCAATTATATATCATTCATAAATGAGTTATAATCACTAAGAAAATTTATAATATTTAAATTATCAAAGTTTGACTCATTAATATTTGTTCATAAAGTTGAAAACTTCACGATTCTCTTAACTTTAGTTTGATACTCTTCAAACAATGAGTAACATCATTTTTTGATATTATTAATTTCAATTGAAAATGAACTATTCTAAATAGGAAAAAAGTATTCAAACAATTTCAACTTGTATTTTAAATATAAAATAATAGCAATAGTATTATACTAAATAATATATATATATATATATGTTTATATAATTGCGGGACGGGACAAGCTGGGTACCATAATTCTCATACTCTATTTGTACTCACTAAATTTTGTGAGTCTATACTCATCTCATATTCATTCCTATCTAAGTAGATATTTACTTATCCAGCATGCTATTATTTTTGTGGCTATTATTTTTGTGGGTGTCCATGGGATCCGGATCTAGTTTATCATCCCTATATTTTCATGAAACGTAAATACTAATTAGCATTGTATTATTTTAAAATGTTAACATATTTTTATTACTTTATATAATTTATTGTAATTTTATTAATTAAAAAGACTATTAATTATTTAACAAAGTCAACTCTATATTTCATCATATAAAATATTCTAAAAACGGTATAAAAGAAATACTATAAGATGATCACATACATAAGAGTAATGAAATTTAACACGCCTTTAAATTTATTTTATATTTACTATTATTCTTTTATATATTTATCATTAAATTTAAAATAATAATTAATTTATGCATCATGGTACAAATAATTTTTACATATTATTTTTTGACATATACGATAAATTTTTTAACCAATAAATCTTTGATCTAAATAATATCAATTTCAAATCTTATAAAAAAATATGATTAAAAGAGATAATTAATTAAAATTAATCAATTTAATTTTTCAACAAAAATGAATTTTCAATAAAATCGATAAATACTCTATATCAATAATATGATTATAAAAAATATGATAAATTTATTAATTTTTATTATAATTATATCAAAAGTTTTGCCTGTTATATTTTCTAATTACCCAATAATATAATTCTTTTTACACCGATAATATACAGAAATTAAACTCAACATAAAAATAATTATATACTTTTTTTGATTACTTCTTATACGTGTGATGTATAATGTTTTTAAAAACTCTCCCTTTTTGATATATTTTATATTTAAAAATTAAATTTTAAACTTAAAAATTA
The DNA here is from genome assembly GCF_000230855.2 of Cajanus cajan. NCBI lineage: Eukaryota > Viridiplantae > Streptophyta > Magnoliopsida > Fabales > Fabaceae > Cajanus > Cajanus cajan. The sequence goes on from NC_138518.1 coordinate 75,547,802, forward strand.
CCCATAGTTATTAACTTTTGAAATGATTTAGTATTTGTGATTTTTAATTAAAAATAAAAGTCTAATTTCTATCTTAACTACAGGATCGTGAATAAAAATCCCACTTTACTCGATTAAAGAACCAAGTGTTCCAAAATACTTGAATCACCCTACGTCTATGCTACAAAAATATATTCGCCCCTCCACACATTTAGTGATATGTTACCGTCCGACACCTTTAAACTTTATAAATCATTACGACAAATGTTATTTATTTAAGTTAAAAGTTAAAATAATTATTAAAAAATAATAATTTAATATTTTAAAAAGATAAAAAATTATAAATACAAAAATAAAAACTTATTTTACGAAGCCTTTTCCTTTTCTATAGTATACTTTTCATTTAACCGTGATAAACTTTTTGTCCCTAATATATTTTTTATAGTTCCGTCACATTGAACATATTAAAATTTAGGTGGGTCTAGAGCAAATGTAATGTTGGTAAATAATTCTGTTGTTTAAAGTGAGGAAAATTTTGCTAAACGTTAGTTTTATTTTATTGATTTATTTAACGCAGTGACTGGGTAGGATATCTGAGCATCTCAGAGTGATGGTGGAGGCAAATAAAGAAGAAGAGTCTCTCTTTCGTTCTATTTAAGGAGCACAAATTGTATAGGTGTAGCAACCCAATACATGTCATGCACATGTTCAACCAGACTCCGTATACGACCAAACTGCATTTACATTTATATCAGACTTCACTCACCGACTCCTCTTAGTTTCTCTCATTCATCAATTCACTTACAAAACCAAGGACCTCTCTCTCTCTCTTATCTACAATTCTTTGGATAAATATATCAATTCACCCCTTCTTCCTTTCTGTTCTCTTTAGCTTGTAATCATGGCCACAGCAGATATTGCTCGAACAGTGGTTGGCATCATAGGTGAGTCAAATTGCTAAACTTTATCAATAATTTTCATTCTTATTCATCTCTCTCTCTCCATAATCTTCTTATTCTTAACTTCAGGAAACATCATCTCAGGCGCCTTGTTCTTGTCCCCAGTGTAAGCTTCATCTTTCTTCCTTAACTTTATTTTTTATTTTTTTTATATACAAAAAATTATTACTTCATACTCATGCAAATTACTAAAGCATAGTGGATTACTTTTTCTTTCTTTCTTTCAATGCAAAGTCATATATGATACACATGCAACCTTTTAAAACGACAGTTACAGTCACAGTAGCAACCTTTTAAAACGACAGTTACAGTCACAGTAGTTGTCTGTGAGATCTAATTATATGGAGGATTTTTTTAAACAGTTAAATATAAGTTTAAAATCTCTTTTAAAAAAAACAAAAGTTCTGATCATTTATCACTTTGAAAGACTTGTGGTTGGATGTTGATAGTTAAATTGGCGAGCCATTTTACTGAATTAGCTACAAACCTCTCCATTAAAGACTCTTTCTGACCCACGGGTGCTTGAGGACATTCTTTATTACCGCTTAAATATTTGATTTTTATTTTCGAGTGGTGCACTAGAAACAAGTTGCTTCTCCTAGGAAGAAAATATTTGTTTGACCTTTATGAATCTCACGAAGGAGAGTAGGAACAGATCATTTCACGTTAGTTTTTTTTATTTTGTTATAAAAAAAATAGATAATTTTGTTTCTATGTTTTTCATTTTATTATAAAAAAAAATAATTTTGTTTCTATGTTTTTCATTTTATTATACAAAATAAAATAATTTTGTTTCTATGTTTTTTTTAACATCTGTACTCATATATAAAAAACATTTCATATATTGAAAAATTTAAATATACAATATTTAATATATATTTTCATTTGATAAAATATTAAATATTTTTTAAGTTTTCCAAACATTATTTCTTTTTTATTTTTTTTATAAGAGTTTGAATGACCACTAAAATTAGTCTAATGATTAAAAAGATGTTGAGATAAAAATAATTGAACACATATTTTATTTTTGTCATATTTATGAATAAATAAAAATATTAAATTTTTTAAAATATCTTTTGCATTAATTTTTTTTCCAATATTATATTTAATTATAAATCTTTTCTCTATATTCAATAAATAATACGTGTATTAATGTATGAGATGTATTAACGTCTTAAGTTATTCAAGAGTTTGACTGCCTTTATGAGGAGACTTTTAAAAATCTTATCTTGACCTTTCACATTTATAGCTTATAAACTTAGGACAATAAATATATTAATGATGAGAGAATAAAAGAATTATAATTTTTTTTTAGAAACCCCTTCATCTCAAAATGTATGCCGTTTCAAGATTTTATATATATTAATAATAATAATAAATATATAATTTTTATATAAATTTATTAAAATAATATTATAGTTTTAACAAATGTATTGTTTTTTAATTTCGGTAGTTAAATAATTTATGAATAAATTAATTAATTAAGAAAATAATACTCCATTTGAACCAAAAATTGTTATAACAATTTTTCATCTCCTTAAGAAACATCTAATGCTAACATGTTAAATTTAAAATACTGTCATTTAATATCTTTCATAAGAATAATTATGAGTAAAAAGTAAAACATTTTGAAACGAAAAGAAAGCTTAAAAAATAAAAATAAAAATAGTACTAAAGAAGTAATTCATATTATATTAAAAAGTGAGAATATCAATTATTTTAAAATGTTTTTCAAATACTAAGATTATAGTCAAGTTGAGACAAAGTATTAATAAGAATATACTCCCTTTGTTCCAAATTAATTACAATTTTAAAATTTAAAAACTGTCCAAAAATAATTGATGTTCTCACTATTTAATATAATATTAATTTTTTTTCTATTTTTTTTATTATTAATTATTCAATTTTCACTATTAAAAATAATGCACTTGTTGAATGCGTGGGATATAAAAAAGTGATATATTTATTGTTATTCTTAATTTATGTATGAAAACCTTAAAATGCAAGCATTGTGAGATGAAATGAGTACACATATATATAAGCAAAAATAAGTAGCTTCACACATGTTAAAAAAGTTTATTAAATACATTTAATTTTAACAATTTTACATAAAAATATACACTACATTATCTAAATATCCTTAATCACATTCATAATTGATAGTACTTTCATTTATTACAATAAGAGTATTTTTGAATTAAAAACATTAATTAAATAAGTTTGACTTAATTGAAATTTACCCACATTCTAATTTAAAAAAATTGATTTTTTGTTTATGTATAGGCCCAAAGGAAGTATTAATTTCATCAATGTTTAGAGTAATTATAGAAATAAAAAAATATGTAAATATAAGACAAATTTAAGGTTACTAAGTAAATTAATTAATTTTATTTTTTTTAATATATTAGTTAATTGAGTTTTATTAAAGAAAAGAAACTAGAAGTAGATACTACATTCATTCCTATTTATAAGACCCAATTTAGAATCATTGTTTGATTTTTTATATAAGATTTAATTCAAAGTGCTTGATGTATTAATTATTTTTAGACTAAAATATACTCCTAATTAAAATATGTTTTCTTAATTTGATGAAATATATTAATTATAGAATCTTTAAAAGGAATGCATTCTAATTAATTAGGAGAGTAAACAATTTTAATTATGAAAGAGAAGTAATATATAACATGTACTCTAATTGATTAAGAGAGAGATGAGTATTAATTAAAAGAGAAAAGTAGTATAATGGCAATTTTTAAAAAAATATAAAAATAAGGCAAATTTATTATTATCAATTAAATTAACTATTTTTTTCTTAATATTAGTGAATTAAGTATTTAAATCTCAGTATATATAAAATTAAGATAGTATCATATATATATTTTTTAAAGAGTTGGGCTCATGTTTCATGGGGGATAATGATTACTCTTGGGACCACAACCCTAATTGATGGATTTTGATTATGTGTAACCACACACATTTATACAAAAACAACACTTAGGTACAATTATATAAGTATTGATAGTGCTATTATCCAATTAAAATTGAAATTTTACCTCATTAATATAGGTTTAGATTTAATGTGGTCCTTAGTGACATCTATTTGTATATATGACTAAGATAAAACTTTAATTTTGATTTAGATCTAATATTAGCAATATTTATGAAATTGTACTTAAATTTTATACTTTACATGATAGTAATGAACTAACATGTTAAATCCAGACCAAATAATTAAAATCTTGAATATTTAATTATATTTTTAAATCAAGTATAGACTACGAGTTTTTATTTATTTATTTATTTTGAAATAACAGGCCCACTTTTATCGAAATATTCAAGAAGGGATCGGTGGAGCAGTTCTCACCAGCACCATACCTAGCCACACTTGTGAACTGCATGGTTTGGACCTTGTACGGACTACCCATGGTTCACCCACACAGCATTTTGGTGGTAACCATTAACGGTTCAGGGTGCGTCATTGAGCTCATCTTTGTGACCCTCTACTTGATCTACTCTGATGGAAGAAAAAGGCTCAAGGTTTTCTTGTTCCTCTTGGTGGAACTAATCTTTATCACTGCTCTTACCCTTATCACATTAACTACGGCCCACACTACTAAGAAACGTTCAGCCATCGTTGGGACCACTTGCATTCTCTTCAACATTATGATGTATGCTGCACCCTTAGCTATCATGGTCAGTGGTCACACCTCTCTCACTATTACTTGTTTTTAAGTTTCCATAGACCGACCATCTGAATCTTTAGTTTTGGATGCATTCATTTATTTTATACCATATCTTCATCGCTTAAATTTGCATGGAAAAAGATTGGTTGCAATGAGAGGCACGTGGGGACAAACTATAATATTATTCATTCATGTAACACCAAAATTTTAAATTGCAAACGCATGATTAATTAGCAACCAATTACTACGTATTTAAGGTAATTACATGGTTAATTATGTTGATTATTGCGGTGCAGAAACTGGTGATCAAGACCAAGAGCGTTGAGTACATGCCATTTTCCATCTCTCTCGCCTCTTTTGGGAATGGCGTGGCTTGGACCACTTATGCTCTCATCCGTTTCGACCCATTCATCACTGTAAATAAAAATTTCATTTTGAAGAATTTTAAAATCTCTCCTTTTCCTTCGTTTAACCATATATATAATATAATCACTTAAAATTGAGAGTGAATAACCTCTTGGTATTGTGGTTAATTGTCAGATACCAAATGGGCTTGGGACATTATTTTCGGTGGCGCAGCTGATTCTGTATGCAACCTATTACAAGTCGACCAAGCGGCAAATAGCAGAAAGGAAATCTAACAGGGAGGTGAACATGTCGCAGGTGGTGGTGGCTAATGGTGGTCAAGAATCCAAGCCTGAAGATAATCGATCATGATTGTTATCATCAATCTCCTTTTGTCCCCGTTGGTGTCCCAATAAGAGGTTTCATTTGATGCAAGTTCAAACATTCGCCTAAAGCAATGTTGTTTTTGTTTGAAGCACATTAATCAGATCACATCAATTACAACAATTTTAACTTCTAGATGTCTCTTAACTAACGTTATAGTATTAATTATTAGCCTCTATTAACTAATCGAATATGAACAACTCACGTTAGAAAGTAAAGTAACAAATCTCAATCATTGATAACAAAATTAACTGTTGATAATATACCCATGTGCATAACAAATCATGGGCGTGTTAAAATTGATGATTTTTCACATCAACTAGTAAAATTTGCTAATTTACACGATTCAAAATGACTAGCTCACTTTAGAGTAACCAGTTTCAAAAACTTTAATCCTAGGCAGAAATCGCGAATGACAACCCTTAGTACAGTAAGAAATTCACGTATTTACGGAGTCAAATTAGATGTGGAATATTTAGAGTAGACACGAAAGTCATTCAGTCACAGAATCAGCAAATCAAAAGTGTCGGATATTTATATCAGATATTGAAAATTTAAGTGCATGTTTCGGTTCGAATTTGCAGACCAACTGTAAGGCGTTAGCTGTCCAACTTTCATCCAACGGTTCCGATTTACTAATTGCGTGAGTTTGTTGACTGCAACAAATCCAAATCCAAAATTTAAGAGATTGTTAGATTACAGAATTAGGTTGTAATAGACTATGGTGGTGGCAGAAAAAATTGCGTCAACGGTTAAATGAAGAACAAAATTAGTTATGCTTTTTTCTTTAAATAAACACCAAAATCAGCTGAACTTTTTCTCCTACAAAATTCAAAATTGCCTTTGGAAAAGATAAATGAAAAGTTTAAAGTTTCAACAAGTTATAAAACCATTAATCATTTAGTCTTTGAAGAGGATAATTAGATTTTTATATAACGAAAAAATCCAGTGGTGATGTGCTTTCTAATCTGATTAACGAAAAAATAAAAAGGAATATAATATAGACAATGCTGATGTGCAAACCTCCAGCAAAAGATTCTAACTGCAGATTTTTTGAGAAATTAAAACAAGTATAAGAAAAAAGGACTCGCCTATTCCAGCAGCCTTCCAAAAGAATCCCTGAAACCTGCATGGTGACAGTAAAACAACTTTGTGAGCATCGGATAGTCCAACAAAAGCTACTACATTTATCAATTTAAATTAAAGCAGAAAGAGAGGAGTAGTCATTGATGCTTAATTGAAGAAACAAAGCCTCAAGAAAAATGAGACCAGAAAAAGAAGTTCGAGATGAAAGTACGTCCTATTTAATTTGACTTGTGTATACATACACAAACACAAATAAACCATCCTTTGCAGGACAGATCCCGCATGAGAGACTGGCCTTATAAATTCATTTGTAAGGTATGTTTAGGATGTAAATTTTTGGGAAGGGAAGGAAAGGGGTTATCTTGTTCATTTCAGGTAAATATTCTCTCTAAGAATTTTTAAAAATCAAGGGAACAAAATGATATATTATCCCAAAACCTTCCAATTATCCCTTGTTTTTTATTTATTTATAAATATTATATAATTATCATAATTGAAAAATGAAAATTGTGTCCTCCCTTCCTTTTTCCTCCAAAACCCTCTGTTCAATCATGCCCCAATGGTTGTTTAGTAGAGGTATAAGTATAGAAATATTTTGGTAGGAGGTAAAAATATATTGGCTACAGCCGACAGATATTGCTTACCTGAAGAAAATATACATCCTTATGATAGGGCAGTACATCATTTTTACTTCACCATATTTATTATCCCCATCCCCCTTCAAAAGAAAATGTAATCCTTATTTTCTTTCCCCTTACTTTGCCTCCTTTTATTCTCAAGCAAATGCTAAACGTGTAACCGTAAGTGGCATGAATTGAGAATCATACTTTAGCCATGCTTCAAATCTATAACTAGACTATTTTGTGTAAAAGCTCCCACCTAAAAACTAATTAAGCAGTAAATTGATTTAACATAATAATCTAAACAGGGTGCAGCATTCCATAAGTTCATTGGATGATCTTAAACATGAGATCACCACTAACAAAAAGTCCATTGCCAATTTTATGCCGCAATCAAGGACTAAATGCCTAATGGTTCATCTGGGAATGCAGAGACAATTGAAGGCCCATTGAGTACCATTTTAAAGCTTCCGAACAATAATACTTTCTCTGACTGGAGAGTATGAAGTACATAAATTTGGTCTGTGTGTAGAACAATTTACCCTTGACAAGTAACAAAACTTATTGCTTTACAAAAGAATCAAACGTATGAACTACAACATGACTCATTGATGTCAAGAATGAAAATTAAAAAGATTTTTTTTTTCTTTCTAAATAGCCAGTTATGTGCTCGAGGATGGCGGGGAAGTGCATCCTGAGAAAGGTGCAGGTACAAATGAAGAACAACATGGAAAACAAAATCACAGGGCTCGGAAATTCAAGGACGGAGCCAAGGGGGGACCTACGGGTGCCACGGCCCCCCCAACAATTTTAATTTTTTTTTATATACATATATATTACTATATGGCACCCCCTATTTTTAATATAAACTCATATTTTTAATATAAACTCATATGTATATTACTATATGGCACCCCCTATATGGCACCCCCAGTATTGAAATCCTGGCTCCGTGAGTCGGAATGATGATATGAACGAAATGAGAGAATTGAGTTAGAAAAATAAAAGCAAATAATATAACGGAGTTTGTTTAGTAGGATCTGCGAGTGAGAGGAATTAAGGGTCTAAGTGGGGTTACTTGTATTGTACTCCCAGGGAACACCGTCAATAACTTGTTATGGCACTCCAAGTCACTTATTTATAAGACCACCGTCTTCTGTTCTGCTACAAAAGATGCACCGTCCACCAGTGTAATCCCACAGTTTTCTCCTATATTAACGTTACATTACCACAAAAATTCTAAAATAACTTGAGTGATGCTATACATTTCGAAAAACACAGTCCAATCATCTTTGGAATTAATAATAAAATGACATTTGTTAAAAATTTTAAAATATTTCATTATGTGTGTGGGTTGATTTTTCAACTATTTTATTCGGAAAATGTAGCATTTTGGCAATAACTTAAAATACTATTTTTTCCCCTAAACGTCATTAATAACATGTTAATATATATACCTTTTATTCTCTAGAATTCAAAATAGAATTTTTTTTAATTTCTATATTTATGTTTTTCATTTTCTTAGTTTAAGATATATCATTTTAATTTTTATACTTATAATTTTGTAATTTTTTTAATTCTCATTGTTATTTTTTAATATTATATGTTTTATGTTAACATTGTAAAAGTTAAGTTTGTGAGAATAAAAAAAATTGTCTCAAAATTGACTGTATATAAAATATAAAAGGAGTATGAAGGATCATTTTATCTAAAAAAAAAATAAATTGTATATATATTTTAGTTGTTATTGGTGTTAACATTTTTTGGCATAAATTATTATTATCAACTAACAATAAAAAAAAGACGCTTTGACTTTCATAAGAAAAATAAATATTTTTAAATAGAAATGGACAATATTATTTTTAAAAAGTAATATTATTTTATATATACATTATTTTTGTATTTTATCTTAAGATATATATGAGTGGAAAAAATATAAATATAGGAGTATAATTATCTTTAAAAAAATAAACACTAAAAAAGAATATCCTCTTTATATATGATTATAGATATAAAATATAGATATAAGTATTTAACAGTTTCATTTTGAAAAAAATATGATATTTTTCTTTGAAAAAAATGATACAACTTGTGTTGGACTTTTTATATTTTGGTATAAATATTTGTGAAACCTTATATTTTAGTTTCAACAGTAAAAACTATTTATTTTAATTTTTATTAACGTACAAAAGATATTGTGTCTTTATGAATTATTTTAAAAATAATAAATAATAATTAAAAAAAATACAGAGGTAACAATTTGAAAAAATCATGGTAGTTGTATGTTTTCGAAACCACGTTTTTTTTGTCAAATTTTAAAGATTTCAAAAGTGTACGGTTATTTTATATTTGTTTAATTTCATTTTGTTATTTACTTTTTTATTAGTTATATTTTGTTTTCTAAAGGATAAACATGTCAAATAAATGTAGACACGAAATAGGATATTGCTTTTATACATAGTTATAAATATAGATAAAAAAACATCTTATTTTTGTTTATTGACTTTAATTTTAATATCTATTTATTTTTAATTTTATAAAAATTAAAAACATAACTTTTTAAAATAAAAATAAAAATAAAAAATAAGATAAATTTTATTATATAATAAATTTATTTGCTTTTATAATATTTTATTAAAAATATTCATAATTTAATTTCTATTTAATTTTACACTAGTAATGAATGAAAATTAAATTCCAAATACATGTTGCGAGATAAAAATAAATAAATTAAACTCCTAAATTTATTTATTAAATCAGTGAAAGTTAACTAATAAAAAAAATCAGTCAAAGTTAAATTAAGATATTTTTGAAGTAATATTCATATATTAAATACGAACCATAATATTTTTGAAGTAATATCCATTTATTAAATACGAACCATTTTGTTGTATGAGAGTAATTTTAAGAATTTTTTTAAGAAAGTGTTTTAAGAATTGTTTTGATTACATATTTAATTTAATTTTTATTAATTGTAATTATTTATAAATTAAATTTTAATATTTTAAAAATAAAATTTTAAAATAAAAATTATTATTTTTATTATATAAATTATTTATCATAAATTTAAATATAATTTATATATTTAAAAATATATGTTTATTCAAATTTTAAATATAATTTATTTATTTAAATACAAAATTTATTTATATATATAATTTATAATTTAATTATATATAATAAACATTTAATATATATTCTACACGCTAAAAATACTAGTTGTAAATTAGTCGGTTCAGGTTGATCCTCTCTCTTCCCGCGCTCTCTCACCTTGCAAATTTTGAAGATGAAGGATTCAATAGGTTAGGAAGAGTGAAGAACACTCGTTATTTTCCTCTCGCATCTGTACTCAGTTTCCAATTGTGTGAATGGGGGACTCGAAACGATGGACGGTGACCTACACAAAGCACATCAAACAGAAACGCAAGGTCTACCAAGATGGATTCCTAAACCTCCACGTTTCCACCAGCAAGGTATTCTATCAAGCCTTTCACCGTAAATTACCGAAAATTTTCAAAATTAGTTCGCTAGAATTGGAAATTGCTCAATCACAAATTCTCATCAAGTGCGCATATGGAAATCGATTTCGGACAGAATATCTCATTTATTTTCTCAATCATTATCAGGTATTGCTGTATGATGAGTGCGAAAAACTCTTGGAGTGTAGGCTCTTAAAGAGTGACGAAACTGTGACATCTGGTGAGACATTGGTTTTCAACGGTTACCTTGTTGACATCGGTGATCCCGAGGGAGACAACAAGCCTGAATCTGATTTCAATGATGATAGGAAACACAAGAATCAATCGAGATTCAGGACTCCTTCTGGTTTGAATTCTCTGAAAGCCTCTCTTTAAGTTTATATATTGAGGATTTGAAATATACATTATTTTTTCTTTAAATTTAGGCATTTGAAGTTCTTAATCATTATTTGCTGCTTATGTCTTTCTGGTTTATGAGAAGATGCAAAATATTCCAAAGTGAATGAGAAGGAGAATGTTGCATGTGTGCGGAGACCTCTCAGTCCATCACAAAAAATTATCAGAGGTAGACAGACGCATCATTATTTTCAGGATTCAACTTCTTAAATTTTGTGAAAGTATGTTTATGCTCTGAGAGTATCCTTTTGAGTTTTGACCTTTTCAACTATTTGAAAGTTCAACCTGTTGCGGTTTGGCTTCTAAATTGTAAGTGACTTGTAGAGGCTTAGAGTCACTATTCCTATAATTATCAAGTCCCATTGTGTGTGCCATTACTTATTTAATGCTGTGCCATTGATCTAGAGTGCAACAAGTAATGGTGATAATTTATTAACTGCAGTTACTTGTATGATTTGCTGTACAATTTAGCTGTATATGTATGATAGTTGTAAAAATTGCAGAATTTAAGAAGAGAGAACTTCTCAAGTATGGATCGCCAAAGATCAGTCAGGAAAATCCAGAACCTAGTACCAAAGGTTAGTGTGTCATCCAGATAAATTTTAATTTCCATGCTGGGCTCTCTCTGCTTTACTTCCTCTTTTATTTAGTGCAAATAATGGGAATGCAGCGTAAATTCTGCCTTGTCACTGTCTTATATTCAAAGTCAAGATGCTTAATGAAACTGACAGTTAATGTCAGGACTTTATGATATTGTCTAAGCAACTTCCATTTTCCTATCTTCTAACTATCCTAAATTTTTCTATTTGCTATTAGAGTGGCATGTTCTATACACCACACAAGTGACTCAGAAGGCAAAGAAGTACCATGATGGTTTTTTACGACTAGTTCTTCGTGGATTCAGCGGAGCTCAGGTGAGTTTCAGACGTATATTTCCTTTATCAAAAAGTCAATATATGTTCTGATTTCTAGGTATGATTGGTGAGATCATTTTAATAAATACACTTTTTAACCCATTTTATTTGTTATCCTTCTGATTATGTGATTTCTAGCAATTATTCTCCCCCAGCCCACACCCAATTAAGCTCATCAATAAGATTTTGATTTCAAGCTGTTTTGAACAAAACTGAGCTAATCCAAGTACACCTTAAATCTCCCTATGAGTAGTCACATATTAGTTGTAGTCAGGATTCAATGAAGGAGGACACAATGAATGCAGCAATTCTCGAATGAGCATGGTTTCTACAGGCAAAAGGCACAACTAATCAAAAACTCAAGATAATTTGAAAATAATTTAAACACAATCTTGACTATAGGCTTTATTATTATTTTAATGTATCTTGAACTTTTGATTGATTGTGCCTATAATATAAAGTATAAACCTTGTACTGGTGTAAAAATTGTTCCAAACTTCCTAATTTCCTATGAATGCTCATTTTGTGTGTATATTTCAGGTTATGCTGTTTGATACAAACAGGAAACTCTTAGATAGTAGATTCCTTAAGAAAGATGATGTAATAAAACCTGGTGAATCAATTTCATTCGATTCATATTTGATTGACATTGATGAGCAAACTGAGGATCAAGGAAGTTGTACACCAGATTCTAATGTTCAGGGAGACAGGTATACTAATGTTAAGAGAATGAAGCTGAACAGACAGAAAACTCTTGAAAATGAGACCCATGTAATTGTTGAAAAAAGTGGTAAGCAGATAATTATCGTGATATGAAAATTTGTAATATATGGCCAGTTGTTTTTTTTGCATCAGTTCTTCCTTTTTTTTTTTTTTTTAAATTTTTAAAGATGCTTATAGATATCATTTTCCTTATACTGTTATACATTTCCAATGAATTCTTACATATGATATAGCTGTCTCTCTTATTGCTAAATTATGTTATTATACCTGTTTTTAAATTGGAGGAAGAAAGGGTAAAAGAAAAAGAGGGAGTCTCTGCATGCTAGTGGTTCACATAATTTGCTCCAATGAGTTGACAATTATTTACAAATCACAATGATGAATTTAGCTATTTTATTTAGTCGACTGTGTTAATCTAATATAGTGGATTTAGAATACAAAGTTTATCATGTCAGAGGTTGCATTTGTTTTCTGGTTTGATTATCTTCATTTATTGTTCACTTATATCTCTTTCCTTTCTTTCAATTTAGAATGGAAGGTCCTATACACCACACAATTAACTCAAAAATCCAAGAAGTATCACGAAGGCTTTTTACAAATTGAACTTTGTGGATCTTTTGGGAAGCAGGTTAATTTTTGTTTTTTCACACATGCTATAATTTTATCTTTTACCTTTTCAATCCGTCCTGTCTGTATATCTATATGCCCCTTTTTATCTTTCACTAGTTTGTTTTCAATTTCTTTTTACTTTAAACTGAATCCTTGGATGAGTTTCTAGAATTTATTTGAGCTTATGAAAATGACTTATGACTCATATGTGCTTGTATTAATTTATTTCAGTAAGTTTAATGGTTTAATTTATGAATAAGTTTTCATGTTGATGTGATAAAAGCTTATCAAATAAGTGATTAGCTTAGTTGTTTACTTAAACACCCTAAATTTATGTGTGTATGTGTGAGTGTGACAGGGTTAAATTATTAATTATGCTTTCTTTAATGTTATTTTTTCAGGCTGTTCTGTGTGATTTGAGTAGAAGCCCTTTAGAACGCAGGTTCTTAAAGAAAGATGAAGTTATAAGGGCAGGTGAATCAATATATTTTGATGGACATTTGGTTGAAGTAGGAGAACCTAAAGGAAGTCATCACTCTCCAACTAAGTTAAATGAAGGAGGGACTAATAATAATGTTGTTGAGAGGAGACAACTAGGACATGGACAAAATGACTGTCACAAGGTCAATCCATCTTTTGCTAAAGGTTAGTACCCGGACTAATTCAAAAGTTTCCTTTTTCTTTTTAGTTGTGTAGTCATATTACTATTTAGTTCTATGCATGTCCTCTGAATTTAAATGTATTATTATCCCTTGTTTTGTAACCCCTTGATCTCATGAAGTTAGAATATCTTGTCCATTGTATACTTCTTTTTCTCAATTAGTTTGTTTTTGCCTTTTAAGCTTATGTCCAATTTTATTATTTATGGATTAATGACATTCATTTATCTCAAATTGGTTGTAAAAAATAAATATTGAGTAATAATGATTCGAAAGCCAAAAAGAATATTATATATATATACCCTTTAGATAAACAACTTAATTAAGTGCATAGGATTTAGTAAGTTCTTATCATATAAAGACTTATTCCATAATTTTGACAATAAACTTACTGGAATAAATAAACTAAAATGAGCTTATTTTAGGACCAAGTAGCTCATTGAAATAAGATTGGAAAGAGCTTATGGGAGTCATAAGCTATGTTCATAAAACTCAAATATGCTCCCCATAGAAGTTCTTCCAAACGCCAATATAAAGGGGTAAACATTACAAACCTTAAAATCAGTAAAGTTGTAGGAGACAAAAGGAAGCTAGGAATCTTGAAATAATTGACAATAAATCACGACAAAAACCCTTAAACTGACTCCTAGGAAGCAGGAAGTATATATGGAATTAGCTGTCGACAAGTTTCGATTTTTCCCCTCAAATGTTTATGGTTATACCATGCAGGAAAACCTCCGAGTGAGCTTTGTGATTCAGGATTGAACTTTCTGATTACCAAGCTAGAAGAGATAAAATCAATCGGGATAACCCCATCAATCAAGCCTTTACGTGATGGTTCGTACTTATTAATTGCCCGCTGTCTTAACTCTCGTCTTCCTGTGAATTAATGTTTTTCTTCATAAGTATGAAATTATGAATATGAATATCCTACATTAAGATCACGTGTTTTGGGTACATTACATTAGGATCAAGTTGATTTGTGATTTCTAATTCAAACAATTATGTTCAAATGTAATTGATGGATATCCATCATCATATACTTGCGTCGGCATCTCTAAATTTAAATAACAAAGTCCTCTTGATACGGAGTAAACCTAAAGTTGGATAGGGCTGTTCATTATGCAACAAGAGACACATCATGCTATAAAGCACCAACATATGTACACAATGTTGGGTTGACATATCCGGCACGTTTTTGCCAAAACATTTGTCAAACATGTCATGATATATCATATCACAATTAAAAATTATTTTTATTTTGCTTTGGATACTGACATAATTTTTAACACTTTTCTGACACGACTTAAACATAAATTAAGAAAGTGAATTGACTCCTACACTTAGTTAAACACTTATCTAATACTCTTATTATAAAAAAAATAAAGTTAAAAAGTCAACCTATTTATAAATATTGCAAGGCTTGTAACAGTTTTTTTTATTTATCTTAGACTTATTTTCATAAGGATTACTCGAGGTTTTCACTTTTAAGAGATATGGTTCAGTTTTCTAAGAATCATTATCAGATAAAAAATTGTAAAACTTATATATACATGCTGTGTCTCCCTATCCTACTTTTTGGATATTAGCCGTGCCTCAATGTGTGTTTGTGTGCGTGTTGTGTTAGGTGTCTGTCAAAGTTAATGCTTCATAGTAGTCATGGATCACTATGACATAGCCTATGATGTCTCGTGGGTTTGCTGCTCATAATATATTAGTACATTATTTCTACATGCAACTGACTTCTGGTATTTGGCAGCCAATCAAATATTGTCCATTTTACAAAATCCTAACCCGAAGTCTCAGGAGAGTTATGTAACAGGTTAGACATATAACTTAAGTAGATATAGAGGTCCCTTATGGCCTGATGACGTTATTATATGGGATTTCTATAGGAGGCCGATCGCTCAATGGGTCTCGTCAAAGTACTGGGGACAGGCAATCAACTGAGACTGTGAAATCCCCTGATATTGTGTCTTCGGCATGTAAGTCAAGATGGAATTATTGGATTTCTAGCACATTCAATTGTGATTTTCCTACATATTTTCTTAGAATTTTGACTGTTGATATTGAGATATTAGTAATTCTTGGTTGACTCTGCTTGAAATGGGTTCTATAGCAGCATGTAGTGGTGGTAGCTTCCAATTTACCGAGAATGTTAACATGTCCCACCAGGTATAGTCTCTCTTAGTTTGCATTTTCTGAAAGTGACATTATATTTCATATGGGTCTTTTGATGATTAGATATCATGTAAGTAGATATTACTTGCAGATAGCATGCAGAGTGTTCATTTATGTTTGAGGCGTTAATGTTCATGTAGTTGAGTGTTCAGCTATCTCAAATTTTGTGTTTGGTTTTTAAATTGTGTATGTAGTCCCTCTCTAAGAAGGATGCCCAGACAAATATAAGAGAGACAGATGTTGGCTCTCAGTCTTGCCTCATAACCAATGAAGGGGAATGTGGCGAAGAGTTTTCAGGTAAAAGGGAAACGTTACCAAGCTTTGACCTTGGATTTTAACAGGTAATGTATCTTAAACGCATGCTTCTTTTTTTTCCTCATTTCTTCTTCTGGGAAGTCGCCGTCCTAGACATTTTCTATACTATTTTTGCCACCTTCCGGTAATTTGGCATATAACTTGCATAATAATCATTTAAAAATTGAAATGAAGAAAAAAGTATTACCTGCCTACCTGACATGAAATAATGAGTGCATTTGTTGTTTGTTGTTTCGTGGAGGGTAGCATCTAGCATACAAACACTATTTGTTTAGGTCCTTAGGCGATGAATGTTACCCGTCGTTATTTTCTACAAGCTTTCTGTTATGATCGGATGTTTAAATGGAGAATGAAATTAATAAAAAAAAATATTTTATTACTTAAATAGATAACTAATTCTATTCATATCCACCAAATTGAAGTAGAGTACAAAAAAAAGGCAAAAAAAAAGTAGAAAATGACTAAATGTTTTATTATTCAAAGTTGAGATTAAAATGATTGTTTTGTAATGTTAGGGATTAAAATGTCTAATGCTTACGATTTGTTAACTAAAAAGGAATTTACTTGAAAATGAAATGGTAGCGAGAAATTCATGAATTTGAAAAATGAGTGATATTTTCGTAGGTTTTATCTTGTAATGTAGAATTCTTCAAAATTATAATGCTAATTGTTTTAAACCTTATTTATTATAAAAACAAATTAATGTTCGTTATTATATTTCGAGTTTTCAACTGTTAAGAAAGAAAGGCTAAATAGGTCAGAGCAGCGATCTGATAGTTTTATTGATTGATGTTGCATCCGCAACGCGTTCTAAATTCGAATTTTCTCCATTAAGCAGTATCTATCTGAGATGTGACATTGTTGGATCCTAAATAAGGACCGGGTGCTTGTGTAGAAGGTACATATCAAAATGTGGGGCCAGTATGTCAGTTATAAATATGATTTTTATAATTAAAATAAATAAAAACCAACTATTTACAATTAAATAATTTAATTACTAGTATCGATTTAGTAGTAGAATCAAATAATATGTATAAATTTTTCGGTTTGAATATCAGTGTCAATTTAAAAAAAAATTGTAAATAATTAGATGATCAACAAAGAACTTGAGTGAAGTGTAAAAAAAAAGAGAAGAGATTTAATACTTCATTTGGCCTCTAATTTTTTTAGAAATTTTTAATTAGATCATTAAATTAAAAAAATTGTAAAAGTCCTTCATCTTTTTATATTATTATAATTTAACTTCATCGTAAAAATGATGTTTTAAATTAAAAGATAATGCTAAAATTGGAGCGTTAAAATTTACTCCGTAACAGTATGGCTTTTAAATTTACATGTTTATATAAATATAAATATGACCGACATGATTTGTTTTACAGATCAAACTTCAAGAATTTCACTTATTTGTTTTCCATCAAATTTTTTTTCTCCTTTCACGTTCTCTCAGTTCTGTGTCATTCATTTTATTTTTAGTTGCATATCTCATTTTATCTTATTCGTTTTTTAAATCTATTAATTTTTATAAATTAAATTATTATAACTTAATAAATAAATTAATCTATTTAATAACCTTTTTGGTAGTGCCAAGTTTGAGAGATAATGTGTTCACGAGATTCTTAAGTTAAAAAAGATAAAAATAAAAGGTATGTATACATGGGATCTATTTAAGAATATCATTCAAGGGTGTGTTTGGAAAGGGGAAGTGAATAAGAAGAGAAGGAAAGTATGGAGTAGAGAGATATTAAAAAATAGGATGTATTTAGTTTAAAAAAAATAGGGTGTGTTTGGTATGATGAAAGAGGGGGGAAGTTTAAGTATTTTTATGTGGATCCCATGGTACACAATTTCTCCACTAAAACTAGGGAAATTTAGTTTTTATAAAAACAAAGAAGGGAGGGGTCATAATATATAAATATATATATAATGAAAATAATTTTTATTTATTAGTTATAAATAAAATTATTAATAAAAATAAACTTCTAATTTTATTTTTTATCTATTTTTTTATCAAACAATTTTTTATTTCTACTCTATTTTTCTATGCACATATTATTTTCTTTTTCCTTCAGTTCTTTTTTCTCAAATACATGTTAAATTACGGCGTGTTGAATTTTTTAAGGAGATTGGTTAATTGTTTGTGGTAGAACGCATCCTAATTGCTCTCAAGCCCTTATTGGGCCTATTCTTGATTGGACCAAATCGAAACGTTTATTTATTTATTTATTTTGATAGAAATCATATATCTTTTGTGATAAAGAAATTATTGAGTCGGGTAGAATCAGTGAGCGATAGAATTTTCCTTCTCAATATTTAATGAAATTACTTACTCAGAATTGAACCTTAAATCGGTAATTAAATAAGAACAATATTATGTTAGTTGATCTACATTCTCAATGTGTTTGAGGCACCAAACGTTGGTTTATACTTTCCAAAACACACAACAATGTCGTGTCCTGGCAGCGTCTAATTATTGTTGATTAATTTTTGTTTTTAACTTTGGGCAAAACCTTTTTCATTTTTAATATAAATTGGCCAATTTTCAAAGAAGAGAAAATGAAAAACCTAGTTAATATGTTTTGAAATATTTTATGTAAATATGATTTTATATAAAAGAAACAAAAAATTATATGTAAAATGGAAAAATATCTTCAATAAAATAAAAGAGCATAAAAATAAAGACAATTAAGTCATTTAGTTGTAAATCACCCTTTTACCACCTATTCTCACCGAATTCTAAGAGTTACATTTAGACATGAGTTTCACATTTTATCATTTCACTTTTTAAAGGTAAAAGTGCTAATTTTTTTTCACCCCTCTACTATCATCAATGATGTTTTTGTTCGAAACGTATTGTAAATATAATTAAAACTTGTATTTAAATTAATTTTAATTATAAAATTTACAATAAAACATAGTACATTTCACTGGGAAGGATTAGTTTTATGTATTTCACAGACAAGCCAATAAGATTTATGTACTTAATAAACAAAATCGATTGCATTCTGTGTTAAGTACTTTTTTTTTAAGTTTATGATAAAGCTTTAAAAGAAGTATTATTTCTTAAAACATATACTAGTATGTTGCGGAAAATTCTAAATTGCGCTGAATTTCCCTTATCTGCATTTGAGTGATAGGATAGGATACAACCTCTTCACTTTCAGCCCTTTATCGTAGCAGAAGGGCGAAGCAATGACATCGTCTTCACTCACTTCAGTTCCTCTCTCATCTTCTTCCCTCAACATTCCGCATTCTTCCTCCGCATTCTTTCGCTGCCCCAAACCTGTGTTTCCCGAAACAAGGTCCCTCTTTTACCCAAAGAGAAACGACTCTGGGTTTTCCATCAGAGTCCAAACCCTTGACTTCTCCGATTCATTCTTCGAAGGGGGTTTCGGTTCCGAAGACGACCCCAATTCTCCCGGAACCGGTTTCACGGCCGTCGAGGAAAAGGAGGAACCTCAATGTCCACCGGGTCTCAGACAGTACGAAACTATGATGGTTCTGAGGCCCGACATGTCCGAGGATGAGCGACTAGCACTCACCCAGAAGTACGAGGAGGTCAATTTTTATCACCCTTTACTTTTTTCATACACTAGCTATGTCCACAATTTGTTTTTGTTCTGTTGGTACCGCGATTCTGTTTCTGTTTATAATTGAGTATGATTGTGCTGAATTTTATGTCTTCTCATCGGGGGCACAGACCGCAACATTTTCTATGTATCTGCTGATCAATTTTCAGAGAATCAGTCCTTGAATTCGTTCATTTTAAATGTTTTTTTATGGATATGTTTGTGGACTGACGACTGTTGTTGTTTCTGGCGCTTTATATGTATGGGGAGGCTCTGAAGTGTGGCTTAATCTGAATAATAGTAATTAAATTAGAATGTACTCTAAGGTAATGGACTGTTATTTAATCACTTGTTGATTTTTATAATAACTACTTTATAAGTCAGATAATTTTGATGATTTTTAGTTGGTTGATAGGATAAAATGAAAACTAAACTAATAAACTAATATTCATTGATGCGGTTGAAGCTTGACAAGTATGTGGGTTATATGTATGTGTGTTATTTGGGTTATATTATAGGTGACAGTCTCATTGCAATTGGAGTAATAATAGTTAAGGTTGGGCTTAAACTGCTACATAGGCTGAAGTGCTGATGAATTTAGGGTGTTATTATTGAGTTGAGTGAACTAGGTTTTTTACACTATTCCTATGTTTTTCTTTCTTGCAGCTTCTTGTTGCTGGAGGTGGCATGTATGTAGAGGTTTTTAATAGAGGGGTTATTCCACTAGCATATAGCATTAGGAAGAAAAACAAAGCAGGGGAGACCAACACCTATTTGGATGGCATCTACCTCCTGTTTACCTACTTCACCAAGCCTGAATCCGTAACCCCTCTCGAGGAGACACTGTTAGCGGATGATAATGTTATCCGATCAATGAGTTTCAAAATTAGAAAGAGGAGATATTAGTTTGTTTTCAGGTCTTGAGTAGCTTCTTGAAGGAGATGCGTATAAAAAGTAATGTTGTATTTATTATCATTTATTTTTCCCCGTTTTCATTTGGATTCGAGTATTTCTGCTACATGTTTGATTTTTATTAAAAGAGAGTTGTAGGTGCTATCACTTAATCTTCAGAGTTACCATGCTCTGTGCAGTTGCTAACATTACATATTTTTCATACCACTTGCAGCAATTAAGTTGTAAATTTTTCGTATCACTAGTCCACTTATTTATATCGAACTGTGAATTTTTTTTTATGGTTTAATATATCAGCAGGTTTTTAGAAATTTTAATTAAATTTGTAAATTTAAAAAAGAAAAACTTGTAATCGAGTCCCTAGAGTTATTGCAGAGACTTAAAATCATAAATAAAAAATATATCAGTATAGGATGGTTTTATTAACTTCAAACTCAATTACAAAATTTACAAAAAACATGAATTCAATAATATATATATATATTTTTTAATTTAAGGACTTCTTAATTTTTAAGTTATTGAGTTTATCCTCTGTTCTAGAGTTGGACGCTAGTTCCTCCTGATACGGATGTGTATCAAACTATTATTTAACATAATATATTTTTAGATCTAGGAGTTTATTTAATTGAATATCTTTTAAAAAATAAAATAAAACAGAAGAAAGTGTTACCAAAATATGTAATATTTGTTTTACCAAAACATGTATAATATTTAACAAAATACGAATATGTTCATCAAACCAAAAAATAAAATAAAATTGATGGATAATTTTATTTCATTTAGATTAAAAGTTAACATTATTATATATAAGTTACATACTTTAAACATTTTAGGGTATTATTTTTATGTACTATCAATATAAAACCATTTACAATTTTATTGTTTCAATTAATTAAAAAAACATCGTTGATATAGTTTTTAATATAATTATTGTAAGACTTAGTAAAATTACTACATGATTGTTTATAATGGCAAAGTGAATATATTTTATACTATTAATAAATATACTATTTAGTCTTTTTTTATTAGTTAAAATATATTTTATTCCATATATATTAAAAGTGATATATTAAAAAAAAACATCATTAAAAGTAAATTAGTGAATTGAGATGTAAAAATAATATTAAAAGATATGAAAAATTAAAAATCATTGTTCATAGTATATTAAAATTTAAAAATAAATTGAAGAAGTAAATTATATGTTATTACATTATTTATATACATCACTTAATTAAATATGTGCCTAAAAATATTTTAATTATCTTAATTTAAAGTATTTTTTATTAACTTAATTATATTAATTAATATTTTTTTATTTTATTGGTAATATCAACAATTAGAATTAATAATAAGGACTGAAAAATGTTAGTAACCTAAGAATAGCAACAAAAAAATGTAATTTAAATGAGACAAAAACAATATTTGCATAAATTTGAGACATATTTAAGCTAATTAAAAATATTGAAAGAGTTAATCATTAGTTCATTACAAAAAAAAAAAAATTGAACAAATTTAAATTATAGATTATTGTGGTAAAGAAATTAAATAGACAATTAAGTCTAATTTTTACTTGGAACTACTCTAGTAAAAAGTGGAGAGGGGGGATTTCAAGTAATTTTGTACAGTATATCAAAAGATAAATTTAATAATATCAAAGAAAATGCGAGATTTCACAATAAAATAAAATAAAATAAAATAAACTTGAGCTTTTATTTTTAAAAAATATGTAAGTCGACAAACAAATATCACAGTTGAACGTGTGACTCTACTGTATCAGTGTTTGTAATGAAAAATGGAAGAATAGTGAAGACTGTGCAGTTTGGTTCCCCACGCCATCAAGTTTTATTAATTAGGTACTATCATTATGCATTATCACGCGCATGTTGAACTAAACGCCAACAAACGTGTAATCTCTATTCCGCAATTATGCTGTTAACTAGGAAAACAAGTACATGTGATGTGAGAAGAATTTCTGTCAAATGGATCATGATTTTTTTGCACGTTACTCATTTGAAATATCATGGAGAGTGAAGTGAGAAATTCTTGTGAATCATCCGCCAACCAGACATTATTTTCTTTTAAACTGATGATATGAATTTCCACTCCAGATTTTATCTGTTCCGTACAAATATCTAAGCTGCTACTTCCGGGGTTTACATGCATGAGCAACATAAGTGGCTGCACTTTGTTTTGATAATTTATATATATCATTCCTTACTTGCACCCACTGAAACAAGAGAGAATCTGGTATAGTGTTCAGATTGAGATCTGATCCTAAAGCCACTCATAGAAAAAGAGTTTAATTTCTAAGTAATCACCGTTCCACCAACAACAGTGCACATAGTGTCATAGTCATAGGTCTCCCTCCATCCCTTAGGATCAAAATGTATTATATATACTTTTACTTAGGATGAGGTAGGTCTCTAAGCCAAAACCAAGCTCCAAATTGGGTTCTCCAATATGGTACGTTAAAAGCAATTTACTAGAGTAAAATAAATAAAAAAAATGTAATGAATTTTTTTATAATTTAAAATTAATTTATGCATAAACTATTTTGAAAAAAAAAATCTTATTAACTTCTTCAAAATTCTTTTTTTAACTTATGAAAATTGAAAAAAAAATATATTTCATTTTTCGTTCTTATATTTTTCTCTTAAAAATATTTTTAAAGAAATTTATCTAAACATTTCTTAAATAGACTTATTTAATTTTAAAATTTTATCATTCTATGTACTACATATATCGGTTAATATTAAAAATAAATAAACATTTCTAAAATTTATAACTATAGATAAAGAAGATATAAGATTTTGGCATAAACAATTTCTTTTTTGTCCTATTTTATCCTTCTAACTTCAATTCCATTCACATCTTCCAGTATATAAACTAGTCTATTTAACCTTTGTTATTTTTTCTTTTTAAAAAATATAGAAAGCCACAAAATGTTTTTTTTCTTCTTAATAATGAATAATTCATTCGCTATAATTATTTTTATCATATAAAATCTTTTCGTACTACATAATATCAAGTTGTTGAAATTTTTTTTTTCCTTTGAATACATCTTAGGAAGAAGACCATTCTCATTCTCATACTCTATTTGCACCAAATTTTATTGAATAAGATTCACTAATTTTTTTAGAGACGACGCTCACTTATCAATTATCTTTATCACCAAAGGAGACCCTTGTTACCAGAATTGGGACAACTTTCGTACGTATTAGATAGTCACAAAGAAAACGTACCCTTCATATTCTCCTCACCCTATTCATTAGTTACATGAGTTTAATATCCTGTAATTTTAAAACTTATTACTTACACAAGTTATTTATTTGTTTTCTATTCTAAAAGATTTTTAATTATTTTTATGGGTTAAGTATGTTTTTAGTCTCTCAAATTTGAGATATATATTTTTTAAATTTTAAAAATTGTATTTTTAGTCCCTATAATTTTCTTTAAAAAATGATTTTTTGATATCTCAAATTCAAAATTTGTGTTTAATTATTATCAAACTATTAAGATAATGTTATTTTAACCAATTAATTTGTCACTATTAGATATTATATTAGTAACTAAAATAGTATTTTTTAAAAGATTATAAAGAAAAAATTAATTTGAAAACCCAAATAATGTTTATTTTTTTATGTTTTGAGAAATAAAAACACAAATTTTAATTGAGAGAATAAGAAAATACATACCCTATATTTGAAAGACTAAAAATATAATTATTTTTTTAATAAAAACACATTAAAAAAGTTTTTTTTAAATAACAAGAGCAAAAAAAAAAAACAAAAAGGAGAAAGAACGAGGAAGAGAAATACAAAGCAATCAAACTTAAAGAAATGCAATTCCATGGCATGAGAATTGCTTTTCTTAGAGTTTCATTGCTGTATATTTCTCTTCCTTTTTTCTTTTTTTTTTTTCCTATTTCCCCTCTGGTTAAAAAAAAGCTACATTTAAGTAATGGGCTAGATTGATTGAACTGGCAGGGGCATGTTTCTTAAGCCTAATTTTTTAGTTTCATACTTCAAAAAAAAAAAAAATCCTCATAAAGATCGATACAAGCCACAAAAAGAGTTAAGTGAATTAATTTGATGATCCCGTGACCGTGAGGAAAAACAATCTGCATAGTGCCTGAGTATTCATTTTACAACATTCATATAATTAAGATTTTTGATTTTCCTCTTTGAAGCAAGCAGGGCGGTCTAATGAAATACTAATAATATTCAAACCAACATATTCTAATTCTTGAAACTTTTGATTGCCTTCTCACTCGGGTAAATTAACGTGCAATTTAGCACTAGCATGGTGATAGTGACACAGAAAGAATGCTGTTATTAGCAGTTTACTTGGCGTTGGGGTCCATATCTTAGTAGTGGAGGATCGATCATGGGCCTGTTCCACCATTCGTAAACACAGAATATGTACCAGTGCCATTATCTCCTTCATTAAATTCACACATAATAATTATATATTGCTACTTTATCAATCAATATAAGTAGACAATTTTAAATGTTTTGGTACATATCTTCCTTTCCCTATTCACCAATTCAAAGACATTTATTTGTTTTCGATGTCTCTCTGCCCCAAAAATAGAAAGCCAAAAATATCCGATTCTCTTAGAATAGCAAACCACCATTCCATCAATATATCATCACATGTAGTGCATGCTCAACTAATGCTATTGCTGGTCCCTTCTCAACATTTTCAACTCTCTTTTTATTCTTATTCAACAATTCTCTATTAATATATGTTCCATACATTTGTATCTGCATTGAATATATGGCAGTGGAAGAAGGACTTTGAATGTTAGGAAAGAACTGATCGAGTGATGATGGCAAGGTGGTAAAAAAGGGTTTGTGACCACAATTTTAGCTGCATCGTCAATGTTTTTAGAGTGTTCATAACCATAATTGTGGCCGCATCAACTTTATTTGTCTGAAGTTTTTTGCAATATCAAGAAACGCGACAAAACTACTACCATAAGTTAAAACCCTAGCTATGGGTGTTCCACAAACTCCAATTCCCTCTCCACATCTCTATCCACAAGAACTTCAGCTTAAGCTTTACCAAGCCTTCATATTCTCAATTCCCATACTCTTTTCCATCATTTTGGTTCTTTTGTTTTACTTGTTCTACCTCAAAAGGAGGGCTTCCTCTCTCTCATCACCACCTCTCCACGTACTTCCTAGAACTACTAATCCACAAACTACTGATCTTTATCCTTCACAAGTAAGATTTTGATTTTCTTCATCTGTAATTTGAAGTCATAAATATTGCACAACACACTAGAGGGATTGAGATGCTATGGATGGCTTCTTTGTTCTTTGCACTGCACCAACATGCATCCATTATTTATCAAAATTTGAACAAAAACTAATATTAGCCTCTATGTTGTTATTGTTAATATCACAGCCTTGCCGTTTGGATCTGACAGTGCAATTTCTGGACAAACTTCCAAGAATTTTGTTTGATGAGGATTTAAGAACAAGAGATTCAGTGTGAGCCTTTTTCTTTTTTTATTCTTTTTTCTTTTGTATGCCTATATATGATTGGTCTTTTTGTTTGTATTATCTTTGAAATTGGTTGCGTAGTGGATGGTTTCTTTTTCATCTCTCTTTTTGAACTTTGCTTAATATGTGCTTTAATCTCGTCTGTTACACAACGTATCTACTGTATGTGCCTGGGACCATAAATTGTTAATTTGCTGTACTGTAATCTCACCTCTGCCAAATTATAGTCAAATGATTGTTGTTCTTCAAAAGCTGAATTTTTTTAGAAGAATATTCGATTCCCAAAGTCTTTAGAACCTTTCATGACATCCATTATTTTCATAAAAAGCGATATGGAAAAAGGAAGTAAAAGGTGTAATGAATATATGAAGAATTGCCCTTTTTTATGCATAACTTGCACACTTGAAGCTGACTCACCAGGAATATAGAGTCATAAAACAAAAGAAAAAATATATATAATTCCTGCACGTGTAATCCAACTGGATGATAAAAAATATTAAAAAAAAAAATCAAAGATAGATATACATAGGTTTCTTTTCTTGGGAATTTCTAGTGGGCAAGTGCTGGATTGCACTTTTGAAGTTGGCTCTTGGATTAATTTCTTATGCTGGTCCCTGAATTATTATTATTATTATTATTTTTCCATACATCCAAACTTGTCTTTTAATATTGATTTGGTTTTGTAATGTTGAACATCAATATTTCAAAACTTGGGATGATTGTGCTAATATCCTAGTAACTTTAAATTCATGAAGATGTTGTGTTTGCCTGGGAGAATTTGAGCTAAAGGAAGAGCTGCTACAGATCCCTTATTGCAAGCATGTGTTTCACATAAACTGCATAAGTAACTGGCTGCAATCAAACTCCACGTGTCCACTTTGTAGATATTCCATCATTCCCACTACAAAGTTCCTTAATCTAACACCACCTATTGTATCAGAACCACCACAGCAAGGTGGTGTTTCAGGCTCTCCATCGCACATCATCATGCCATTGCCTCATCAACAAGAAGATGAAGTTGGTGCTTCCACAAATACCACCATTTTTCAAGGGAGTGGTGTCTTAATTAGATCATGATAATACCTTTTGAAGTGAAACATCTGTAAGCTATTCAATCGACCCTCATGAATCTAGAGTTCTGAATATCCAATTGAACAGCAAAAGTTACATCATTTTTTTTTTCGGTTTTAAGATATCGCGTGAATTATGTATTTAAAAAAACAATAATTTATGAAATAAAATGTGGCCTTTCTTTGTCTACACTGGAATATATTCGGTGAGTTTGTGGGATGAAAAACACAATCTTTTTACATTTGGAAAGGAATTTTTGTACCCCACAAATGGATGGAGCCTGGATGATCGTACATAAGCCAATCATGATAATGTGCATTATTAGGAAGAAAGTGGTGACAGTATCTCAATTTCAGTGAATTTACTTGGAATATTGGCAGAAGTGGGGGGAGGAAAATAAGTTAGGAAAATACTAGCGTGCAACAAATAAAAAGCATCAAATGATTGCTTCAAAGAAAAACAAGCCTTTGTTTAGACACTATTGAAACCTGGAAAAAGATGTGTGTTTGCAGTAATTACGGGAAAAAAGTTTATTAACAGATAATTATGCCTATAATTTATTATTTTTACAATTGATTATATAAAATAAATTTTATGATTAGATATTTTAGGTAATAAGTTATTTTAAAATAATGTATTGTGTCTGGGTTGTTTAAAAAATTACTTTTTATAATAAAATTATAAAAAAAGTAAATATGAAATATTTTACAATAATTGTTTTGATATTTCAATAACTAGTTGATGGGAATAAAATAGGAAAATAAAAGAAAACTACAAAAAAAAAGTGAATGTTTTTTAATCCTAAGTTTCAAATTTTATGTTGTCAAAAAAGAAAAGTTACAAAAAAAAAATATATTAAAAAAACGTTTCCTTTATATATATATATATATATATATATATATATATAAACATTAAAGAATATATGTTTTTTTAATAACAATATCAATCAAGACTCTTTTTTTTTTAGGGGAAATATCAATCAAGACTAAACAGTATTTTTCACAATTTTTTATATAATCACAGAAAATAATATATACTGAATACACTAATTAATAAAAGATATTATTGGATTCAACATGTTTGGAGTGAATCCAAAGGAGGATAAATTTAAAGGGAAACTTGATCATATATAATTGGGTTGAAATCCACCCTGACATATGGGTTCGGCTCGTCCAACACGCTAATTCTCAAAGGTGTGCGACTCTCATGCATTATGATTTCTATACTATTTTAATTTAGGTTTTGGAGTAGATATTTTTCTATAAATATTTTTAGGATAAAAAATGAGAAACAAAATTATATTGAATTTTTTTCGTAAGTTAAAATGAAATTGTTTACTTTAACTTTGGTGAAGTTATAAAAATCACTTTTATAAAAATAAGTGCATAAATTAATTTTAGAGTTAATCACTTATACACTGTCAGAGTAAAAAATTTTTATACTGGCAACCAATCATATCTTTTAACAGTGTCTTGTCAGTTGCTCATTTAATGGAATAAAAATAAAATAAAATAATTTAAAAGATATGATTGATTGTCAGTGTAAAAAACTTTACACCGACAATGTGTGGATGATTAACTCTTATTTTAACTATGAAAAAAAATAAGTGTATATATATATATATATATATATTATAAGTGGTTATATGTTTGAATTCATTATCTCTCTTTTATCAAATTTTGTCTTTTACTTGCTATATTTTTTTTTATTTTGGGATTATTTTATGGTATTTGTTTGAGGGGATATTTTACAAGAGTTATTTTTATAAGATTATTACACAAGCATACTTTACAATGATGAGATATTATCCGCTTAAGTCTTAAGTTCTCACGATTTTAGTTTTAGTCATTAGCCAAAAAGCTTTTCTATCATTGGAATATGAGTATATTTTATAAATTGTTATTTTTTTCTCTTATTTTATCAATGTGAAACTTGTTCGTATTCCAACATATCTCATAATTTATTTAATTTCATAACAATACTAATAATAATTTTATTATTTGTAAAATAAACTATCTTCAGAATTCATAATAAGAATGTCTTTAATTTGCAGGTACTACCGTACTGGCCTAGCTCACATTTTTCTGCTCCAGAGTCAAGGCTGCTGAAAAGGAACATTAGAACAACACACAAGTGAGCGTAGTCCAGCTTGATCACAACCATTACAATAATAATAGTATTTTCTAAGAAAACTTGTTCAATTTCTCCAACTAATTAAAATAGAAAGGGAAATTTCTCTGATTTCAACTTGTTTGCATGGGGGTAGGGGTACGTTTATTACCCACCACAAGCCTAAACAAACTATATATACGCAATCTCCAAAGATTAGTCACCAACGATAAACATTAGACCAAGTAACACTACATGATTACTTGTTTCTGGATTCACAAAGACCGAACTATATATATATGTTATAGGTTTTGGAGGCAACTACCCCGCCAAACTTTTTATTTTCTTTTAATATTACGTTACTTGTATTAATTGTTTCCACACAAAAAAGAAAACTACATTTACTAATTTAATGCTATAGACTCGTGTAAAAGAACTCCAAATTCAAAATGTGGAAGTCATATCTCTAACGTAGTTCAATCTCAATCCCTTGCTGTGTGTGGGGATGCCTAAGGATGGAAAGATAACCATCAAGCATATATATTCAGATAAGGATGGAAAGCATTTTTCTTCACTCAACTTGAATAATATCCAGAGTCTTTACCAATTTATTCTAAAAGTATAGGATGATTGTTAAAGTTGATAAATTTTTCAAGAAGTTTTTCTATGGATCTACTTGCTCCAAATTATAAATATTATAGATGCTTGGGAAACAGCTATATACTTCAGGAAAAAAATTATGTTTTTTTTTTTAAAAAAAATTTATCAATAAATTATATTCATGAAAGCAATTACTATTATGTCTTAAAATAAACTTAATTAACCACAAACTAATTTACAAGATTCAAATAAAAGAAATTTTATTATGAGTTTAATAATTATGTACAGTCAACCAATTACAAATTATGATATGTATGATTTTTAAGCAATTTTTTTTTTGTAAAAATCAATAAATTTAATATACATAGCGATTTTTAATTAAATTGTACTGTAGAAATTATTTACGTGCGTAGACTATTTTTTCTTTAGTTATTCGATCTTACATAAAATGAACTATTATTTATGGGAAAAAATTGTGTACAAAATGAAATTTTCTAAAAAAATTTTTTGACATGGGAATGAAAATCAGTACTAAGAGATTTAAACGATTCATGCACACCGTCAAATTAGTTAAAGAGCGTACGGTTCAGGACCACCTTTTAATTATGAAAAATAATTTACGTAATATAATTCTTTTAAATTTTTTATATATTATAAAAACTAATTTCTATAAAGTAAAAAACTTAAATTATAAAAAACTAAATTTTGTAATGTAAAAATTTACATATTGAAAGCCGGTTTCCATATTCAAAAACATATTTCTGTCAAAGCTCGTGTATCAAACACTTTCGGCTTTCTAGACCATTACCAAGACAAGAGCTATTATTTTTCTTTATTTTTTTTTTAATATGGTCTACCCAAAATTTTTAAATTGATAATTAATAATTAATTTGCATTTGTAGATGTAATTTTCACTAATTAAACATTATTTTAATAATGCAAGAATCTGTCATGAAATACTAACTTGAAATACATTCTTGCCGTTAAGTTAGAAATAAATTATTGTGCTGTAAAGCAACTTCAATAAATGAGAATCTGTTATCTGTTGCATGTACATTTATTGCTCAACAAGGTTTTGGTCTCGGTCAACAAAATAGTAAAGTAGCCTCCTATGCAGATCTGAAGTGAGCCATTGAACCATATTACCACATATGGGAGCTTTAGACATGCACATGATCAATGGTTTGACGGGAAGAAGAAGGATTTTAAACTTGTTTCGACAAACAACCCAAAATTAGTGTATTGAGAACGCATAGGTATGATAGAAAGCGATAAAAAAGAAAGAAATATAGATATGATAATAAGTGATATAATGTGATAATGAAGAAAAAGATATAAGAGATATGATGTCAAATATGATATTGAAATAATGACTGTTAAAGTTGGTCTTGGTGGTGCACCTTTTGTGTGAAATCTAAATTTAAAAAAAAAAAAAAAAAAAAAAAAACAGCAACAAATGAATACGCGAAAAACAAAACTACCTCTTTAACACACTAACCAAACTGAATTCCTATTCTTAGTATCTGTTCAACACAATTGCTGAAAATAAAATTTTATTCACTTCAGGGCTCATTACATCAAACCGCACGATCTGGGTAGTAAGTCATATACCCCCTGTTATGATTTCAATTCATATGAAACAACTATTTTCCGTCCATAACTCATGATTGTGTCCAAAAATCATTGATTCTTAAAATGTGAAAAGGAAAAAAGATAGAAAAATAAACTCTCCACTTGACTCTCAATTCTCTCTACTTATGGCCTGAATGGGGCAAAGACAACTACTGAATTGTGTCCACCGAACCCAAATGAGTTGGATATACCTGCAGGAAGTACACTAAATATTAGAACATTGAATTTTACGTCAGTACCACTATTCAATTGAAAAGATCATTCGTACATACCAACATTAACTTCATGTTGCTTCTTAACGTTAGGGACAGTGTCAATTGTAACACTAGCCTCCAAGTTCTGCAAAAAAGTGAGAAAATTAGACGCTTTGACTTAACATTAAGATCTCGTGGGAATGAACAAAAGGTTAATGTAACATGTTTTGGTTAATAGCATGAATTTCTGGTTCAGGACAGTACATCTTGGTTAATGCTTGGATGCAACCACCCAGTGTTTATGGCTTTAATAGTTGCTATGGCTTCCAAACCACCAGCAGCCCCAAGACCATGACCAATCATTGACTGAAACCACCAAGAAAATATAATGATAAGCTTCAAAGTTAACAAAACAATGCTTAAGATTCTGAATTTTTTTAAAGGAAAACAAAAAGAATTTATTACCTTAGTTGCATTCATTTTCAATTCTGTTGTGTCCTTAAAAACCTTTTTGATTGCATTAACCTCAGCCAGGTCACCAGCCAGTGTTGATGTGGCATGAGCATTCACATAGTTCACCTATACAGTTTAGAAATTAGCCAATTAGAATTCATCAATTTTACATAAGCAATTATATATATCAAGTCACTTTTTGATAAAAAAGACATGATTTACATAATATCTCAAAGCTTACTGCCAAAGATTAATATGCATTTATAGAACGTGACTTCGGTTGATTAAATATTATTTTAGAACTAACAAAAATTCATCTTGAAAATGTCAGATCAACTCCTATATCTCAAGACAGGTCTTACAACTAGTAAATCAAAATGTTTAGTTATATCAAGGCACTTTTGATAATACTCTATTTGTTACCTCTTCAGGGGAAACGCCTGCATCTTCTAAACTCTTGCTTATG
This sequence comes from Cajanus cajan, assembly GCF_000230855.2. Lineage (NCBI taxonomy): Eukaryota > Viridiplantae > Streptophyta > Magnoliopsida > Fabales > Fabaceae > Cajanus > Cajanus cajan. The sequence continues at coordinate 75,580,647 of NC_138518.1, forward strand.
CAAGATGAAACTCCAAGTCCATCAGATCTTGGATCAGTCATGTGATGAGCATCACATGTTATGGCACCCCCCAAATATTCTGCTACTATTCTGGCTCCCCTTTTGGTTGCACTCTCCAAGGTCTCCATTACCTTTTTCAGTGATAGAAAATCAAGTTTTCATTAGGTGAACAAAAGTCATTTAAAACAAAATTTTGGTTTAAGGTTCTACCAGCACACCAGAGCCTTCACCCATTACAAAACCATCACGATCTTTGTCCCATGGTCTTGAAGCCTTCTTGGGGTCTTCATTTCTCTGAGACAAAGCCCTGCAAGCAATGAAACCTCCAACACCAGTAGGCATGATTGCAGCCTCAGTCCCACCAACAACCATGATATCTGCTTCACCTCTTCTAATGTGATTAGCAGCTGCATAAAAGCAGTAATTTGCTGTTGCGCAAGCTGTAGAAATGGAATAATTTGGTCCCATTAGGCCAGTGTCTATAGCCAACAAAGCAGAACCCATGTTGGTGATGGAGTAGGGAATGAAAAATGGAGTAATTTTCTTATATCCCTTCTGTATAAGAGCTTCCACACCATTGCTGAAAGCCGTTAAACCTCCCATTCCTGATCCCACCAGAACTCCTATTCTTGTTTTGTCCATCTGCCAGAAAACAATGAATTTTTAGCTTCGTAATTGGTATCAATCCTCCTCATTAAATCAGTGTCCTAATGAAAACTAATGATTACAACAAATTATGAAAACAAATCACTACTGATATGATTAGCGATCGTCAGTACCATAGATACTATTATTGTTGTTTCCTAATAGAAATTGGAGTTTTAACTCAGTAACACATATGTTAACGCGTATTATGGAAATAAAACTCCAACTCTGATTGAATAATACTTGTAGTAATGCATGGAAGTATTACTCATAAATTAAGATACAATCAAAATTTCCCTTGTTAGTTAGATAACTACATATTGCAACATCGAAAAGTTCTATGACTTACAGTGTTGAGGACTTGTTCTCCAAGGTTGGCATCATCGAGTGCCCTCTTGCCAGCAACAATGCAATACCTCCAGCAATCATCAAGGCGACGGTCATTCTTGCCATCAATGTAGCCTTCTGAAGAGAAATTACGTATCTGACCTCCAAAACGGACAGAGAAGCTTGAGGCATCAAACCTATCTATTAGGCTTATCCCACTCTCTCCCTCGAGAAGCTTGTTGTAAAATGTATCAATGTCACTGCCAAAGACTGACACAAGACCCATTCCTGTTATTACTACCCGCTTTTTTGGATCCTTTTCTCTCTTTGGTGCTGCAACAGTTGGGGAAGCCATGGCCTTGATTGTTCTGCATCTGGCAGCTGCAAGTGCAAAGTTTAAGCTTCAATCAATAATACAATATAAGATAAAAACACATTCTAGCATGGTATAGATCAAGGGTATTATTAATTATTGTTCGAGTTTGGTAAGACCACTCTCGTGAATATTTAACACAATTGCATTCTTAGGATTTCAACTCAAGGCCATTACTTAAATTAGATTAAACTTATATCAATTGATCTATGCGTTCGGTGTTACATTCTAGTTTACATCCTAATATTGAATGCTTTAGCTATTTAATAGTTTAAAGAGAACAATTCACTATAAAGAGTAAAGTAATAATTTTTAATATGAAAATCAATGTTTAATATTTGTACATCATAATAAAACGTGGACTTATTGAAATATTAACACTTGATTTTCTTCTCAGTAATTATGATTACATACTTTAACCTTAGTATCTTTAAAGAAATCAAATTTTGAATACTGGTATGACAACCAGTTGAAGTACTACTTCCTATAGAGCTTGAACATATGCCCACGACATGGACAAGTTGCTAGGCTCATCTAAGTGATCATTCCTATGGGTAGGATGAGATTGGTAATAGGAGGTTGAATAGTTCAAATTCAAAACAGAAAAAATAAACTAGGCCAAAACTCTTCTGATTCATGATCTGCATTTAAGAATCTAATTTATTGGCAGCGCCTAACATACAGCAGCATCATATAAAAAGAGGAAATGAAACAGATTTCATTCATAATTAAGCAAAAGTACGGGGATCAAAAGGAAAGAGTAATGAGTCTTACATGAAGCTGAAATGTGGTGGCTTGGCATACTTGTTGGTGAAGGAATTTGCATCTTCTGCTGCAATCTAAGCCCCTCATAATGAACCACAGAGTTCCCATTGCTTTCTGAAACTTTGTTTCTGAGCAATGCACCCAAAGGACATGTACCAGCAATGCCTGCCATCTCTCTCCTTCTCCCTCTCTGTCTCTCTCTCTCTTGATGTTGATTTAAAGTAAAGGAGGGAACTTTGGATTGTCAGGGGAAGAAAGAGTTAATGCAAAAGAAAAATAAATTAAAATGAAAAAAAACAAACATTGTCTAACGTTTGGTTTGGGAAGTCCGCCATTGTTTTATTGTCCTTAATGATGTGTGTGTGTATGTAACCGATGGCTTTGGCGAAAAAAACAGAGTTTGTGTTCTAAATTTTGCTATGGTTTCACTTTCTTTTAATCGCTTAACTACCGAAACAACCCCATTGAAGATCCATTAAAGAAAGTCGTCGTTGGTGGCACTTTTGTTGGTGGATCATGATTATTGTCCTAGCTACTCATGCGGCTTCGGTTTAGGTGAACCCTCAGAATTGAGAACTTCTTGGAGTAAACACTACAATGCCAATACTTGCTACATATATTTGTCTTCTCAATACATAAATGCAACCAAGCTTTGCAAAATATTTTATTCTGCTTAAATATTTATCATTACATTAAAAAATTATTAAATTAAAAGATAAATTTGAAATTAAAATCTTATAATTCTGTCATCAAAATTTTAAATCAAATAAAAATATTATGTTGTCCTTGACATAATATGCTACTTGGTTAAAATGAAAATACGTCTTGTTATTTAATTGGAGAAATTAATAATAAAATATTTAAAAAAAAATAATGCGAACTTTTCCCTAGATTAAATAGCCACCAAATTACGTATTTTTACACCATAATCATAGGATTTTAAATGTGATATCATTGCCATGTTGGACCAAAGAAACGACGATATGTGGTGACTTAATGCTGAATGAAAAGTATATTTCCCAAACCTTTATAAAGTATACACCTTAAAAATTAAAAGACAGAAAGTGAATTTAGAAGTGTAAACAAGTGAAATCTATCCGAACAGTATATCTATGTTTGGGTTGTAAAATGAAGACATTATTTAACTATCTCATTTATTTAAATAACTAAAATAAGTTAAACTTACTTTTGGATTTAGTTTAGTTAAAAACTATCAAGTATGGGCTGTCTTAATTACTTCATTTTTTTTCTTAATATTTTTATTTATCAGGTTTCATTTTGAATAATTTTATTTATTAATTTAGTATATGATAGATTCATTCATTAGGAAATGAAGTGTAACAAAATTAAAATATAATTTTATATTCTTTTTTATAGAATAATTTTATATTCTTAAAAATGGAAATTTTACCGATGAAATGGTAGAAAGTAAAAAAAAAACTACATATCAAAACATCTCAAACAAAGAATTTGATGACCAAAGCATCTCAAAGACAGCATCTCAAAGACGGTTAAAACCTTCATCGAAATGCTTGTTATCAATCTAAATAGATGATATTATAAGTAAAAGTTTTAGAATAAATGTCATAATGTTCATGATAGAAAAGTTCACCGAAAAGGGCTACAAAACAAAATATATTACTCCCATAATAGTTTTCAAAAGTTCTTTCTTCGTATGCAGATCAAAAGTAATGCATATTAAGTAACCAAAAAAAAGTAATGCATATTAACACTAAATGCATGACCCAATATTAAGTTATTAACTTAACATTTCTGAAAAGGAACAACTTTAATAAAAAAAAAAAGGAACAACTTTCATTTTTAATGACCAAACGAATGTCTTCCATACAAGATAAAATGCATCTTTAGTTTCACAAAATATCTTAACTTTGACTTTAATTTTATAAAAAAAATAATATAATTTTAGTCTATATACTTTTAATATTTTTAACATGAACACATGTTTAATCTTTGGTAAATGACTAAAATTATATCACCTTTTGTGATTATAAAATTTTTTTATTCACATAAATTATAATGATGGTGATAGGATTGGAACCTAAAAACTTAAGTATATTATTTTAACCCTTTGTTATTGAACTAATTTTAATAGTTCTTGTAATTGTAAGGATATATAAAGATATATTAATTTTTTTATAAACACTAAAAATGAATTTTGAAATATATTGAGAATTCAAAAATATACTTTACCGTACAATATAATACCTAATATTCTTGTGTAGTCTTTGAACATTTCCTTCATTTAATAGTTATTATCATTTACCATACCTCATAAATTTTGATATAGCATTAAATTTATCATTCTAAAAATTCCGGAATGTGAAGTCGAAAATAACTTGAACAATAATACTTGGATTGCAATTCTGGATATAGTTATAACGTACGAAAGAAAGTTCTTTAAAAGTGAAGTCATTCTTTTGTTTTTCATTTCACTTTCATATTGATTTGAGTAAATATTGTTGTGTATTTTCGAATATATTTTAATAAAAGTATGTCAATAAAAAAATTGTTATTATTACTTATTATTGTATTTTTTTATATGTTTTAATTTCTCAAATGATGGTTTTAATAATAAAAATTAGTAAAACTGAATTTTCTACATTTATCATATATAATTTCAAATATCTTTATTGTATTAAATTAAAATTATTTAAGTTAAAAACAAAATAAAAGATGTGGGATGAATTGGGGGACTATTTAATGATTTTTTATGAACTACACCATCAAAGAATGAAGTTAGTGGACTTATATATATCAAGAACTTATATTTGATTTTTATTATCGCCAAAATAATATTTTCAATTGATAAAAAAAAAGTTATCAAGCTATATAAAGTAAATATATATTATAATGTAAGAAATTATATTATCATTCAATCATAACTTATTATAATTACTTCAAAATTTATATATAAAAGGATTTTTAATCAATTAAAGTGACAAATCTTTCCATTGAGAATATATTAAAATTAAATTTATAATAATAACTTATGATATTTATATAGGTTACCCATAATTTTTTTATTTTTTAACTATAGTACTAGAGATGAGCTTCGGTCTAGATCGAATTGATTTAAGCGGTATTTAAATATAAACTGGCCATATTAATCGGTTTAGGTTGTTTTAAGTTTTTTTTTTTTTTTTTTTTTTAAAAGAAACAGAAGAAAACTTGGGATTGAGTCATCAGGAATACATGAAAAAAAAATAAGAATCATAATAAAATTTAATTTTTTTTATAAATAATCTCAAAAGTCAAAATTATAAAAGTATACATCATAAAGTTATAGAATTATAAAGTTATACATAATATAAAGTTACAACTTTACGCGGGTAAATTTTAAGAACTACTCTAATTTGATATTTTTAAAAATAAAACTACACTTCTTTCTTTAAAAAAAAAAAGTAATTTATATACCTATATTTTAATTTAATCCATGAACGTAAAAAACAATATTAAATTATTCTTATATATATATATATATATATAAACACTTCTTTTTACCCACAAATGTTAATAGTTAGTTGTTATATTAGTGAAAAAAATCTAATCTATATTCTCCTTATTACTCTAATCCTATGCCTCTTCCTCCAAATCACTCACATATATATTAAGTTTTAATTTAGTGTCTATACGTGTAACATAATTTTATAGCTTATAATATTTTTTTTATACATTATTATAATATATTTTATTTTTATCTTTAAAATATTATTAATTTTTTTATCCTTGTTACATAAGGTGAGATTTGATTTTTTTTTAATCTATTTTTTACGCAAGGTATGATTTTATTATTTTTATTATTTTATTATGTAATTATTAATAGTATTAATAGATAATAAGTTTATTTTATTTATTTAATGCTTTTTATATTTACAAATTACATTATTTATTTTATTCTTTAAACTATTCATAATATTTATTTTAGTATTATACTTCAAGATATTGATAATATATGGTGGAATATAGATTTATTATATTTTATTATTTATAATATAATTAAAATAACTTATCTGTAAATAAAAAATTATAAGAGATTAAAATTAATTATAACTTATAAATACTTTAAATATACTTTTATTAAAAAGTAAAATTAAAATTTATATAAAATACCATATAAATTTATCCATTTTATTTTTGTGCAATTTTATCTATTTAAACATATAATTTTGTCAAATACTTATAACTTAATAAACTAAATTAATAAATTTCGGCCGCCAACTTTTAACTATAAGCTAATTTTTTTAATTTTTAGATATCATTTTAACTATTGTGTTTAAATTAAGCATGATCCTGTACCCGTATCCTGTCCTTCATGGGTGTATGGGTGTTCAAAATCAAGAGTAAATAATTTAAAAAAAATTGTGAATAAGTCCCAAGTGTTTTGTTTTCCTTCATTATATATAGTGACCACAAACACGAAGACAAAGATGTTGGTATCAACAACGTTGTTTATGAAGGTAATGCATCAGTCAAATGAAACCATTGTTTTGTTTTGAACTCTCCAACACTGGTGCGGGGGTCTAGGGCAGGAAAAGAGCCTGGACATCCATCCAACTCTCCAACAAACACTGCATTTATTTAAATCGCAACACCCTCTACTCAGCACTCTAGTTCATGAAATGAACCAACCTATCATATCAGATTATATAGATACGTAATAGAAGCTTTTTTCCTTCTTTAGCATCATCAATTATTAATCATTTGATGGAATAAATATATTTTGTCAATTATACTCTTAATTAATAGATATTTTTTCCCATCAAATGTTTACTTATATTTTTTTTTTTTTACAAAAATGAGATGATAAAATTAAAAGAAATGATGTATTAAATAAGATCTTTTTTACTTTAAATACAAATTTATTAAATATTTCTTAATCTGTGTGCATTAAATGCTTTGATTGGTTGTCTAGAAATAGGCATATGAAAAAAATGGATTTATTGTCGTCTAAATTTATCACTTTTATACAAGAGCTCTTTATCAACCTTGATGCACTATGTTGCTGAAGGGAGGAAGTGAAAATGTGAGAATGAAAAAAAAAGGGTGACCCACTAAGAGTCTTTTGAGCATTCTAATGAGAGTTTGACATTGATTTAAAAAATGTATTGTTGACGCATGAATCAACGAGATCTTATTTTCTAGTCAATTGTCGAGATCAAATTTATGTGGTATTATTTATACACATAAGATGATATCTTTCCCTTTTCACCTTGCGAATAAGTGGATGTACTATCGTTAAGTTGAAGCATGGATGAAACTACACATACACGTGTGATGTGAATAGGGCAATGCCCCCTTCCCCAAAAATATTTCAATCACATAGTTTCTATATGTAGAAAAATAAAAATAAAATTGTTGCCCTTAATGTTTGATCCTAAGAGATTAGGAATCGATTTATATTTTTAGTCTCAACTTTTACTATTTTAATTACTTAAAATACATTTTATATATCTTAAATTACTAAATTATTATATTATTATATTTTGTATTTGAAGAAAAAAAATTACAAATAAATTACATGTGGAAAATAAATGTTTTATTCTTTGTTTTCATTTTTTCAAACAAAAGTAGTTATACTTTCATAAAATATATGATATTAATTTCAACTTTTAGTAGATAAAAATTTAAGGGAAAACTATAATTTTAGTCCCTAGATTTTCAATCAAACGTGGTCAAGTTCTTTATACTTTTATATCGATAAATTTGATTCTCAAACTTTAAATATTATAAAAATTTAGTTTATCTTCTTTACGAATTCAGTATGCTTTTTAAAGTTAGAAAATACTATATTTATGTGTTTATTTTTTAAGTTTGAGGATCAAAATCATAAATACAAAGTAGTATAAAGACATTATTGATTAGAAATATAGATTAAAAACATATTTTTTCTCAAATTCTAAATATTTATTAATATTGATCAATTTGGTCCTTAAACTTTAAAAGAAATGAAGATTTAGTCCATTTAAAAAATATATCATATTTTTAAAAGTTGAGAGAAATTAAATCCACGTGATTTTTAAAGTTTGAAGACCAAGTTTATCGACATCAAAGTTCAAATACCTTGATAACATTTATCGGAAATATAAGGACCGGTTCCGTCCATGGGCAGAAGACTTTTCTACTGGTGTTTTTGGGAAAGAAACGTCTTCGTGTAGAATTTTAGAAAACCTTCTTGAATTAGTCAAGTATTGGAAAATTGTTTGATTGTTAAATTGTATGTTTTCATAGAAAGTCTTAGTGACGGTAACTCTCAAGTGGTGAGAATGAGCTAATATAATTTTTGGCATTTTTCCTTTTTTTTATTCTTATCATTTTTATTTTATATTGTTTTCGTAATTGTAATTATCATATACATATATGTCAAGATGGGAGTGATAAGGGTGGTCCAATTGGTTTGGGGAAAAAGATATAGGGTTGAGTGACTAAGAGGGTGTGAGTTTGAATCTCCCCACTAACAACTAACAAACTAACTATTAACATTTGTCGTTCAAAAAAAAAAACATATATGTCAAGATTAATAATTATTATATTTTCAAAGTTATTTTAAATTTAAATTGTAACTATCAATTATATATTAGATAGGTATTTTGATTATTAGGAATCGTCAATACTTACTTAATATTTTCAGATGTCAAAACACTCACATATTCATGTATGTTAGTTTGATGCAATGTGTTCACTCAACATCCTTAAATGTTGACATACTTGCACATTATAAATGTATTGTAAACAATAACTTTACCTTAATATACAATAATATTTATATTAATTATGTTAGACCCATATTTCAATGGACATCAATCTAGGATTATCAATTAGGTAATATGTTCATAACATACCTTGTATTATAATTAGGCTTTAATCATTTTGATTATCTTTTTTATAAAGTCGTTCACCTTGTTCAAAAAACACAAAAGATCAACACTTGAGGATGTTGAACAAGTGCACTCGAACTTGCAATAATGTATTAATATTTAAGGGTGTCAAACAAATACACCTAAATATAAAAGAGTGCATTAACATCCGAGGGTGCTAAATGAACATATTTAGTGCGTGTTTGCTTCGGCTTTTAGACGTGAAAATTCACGTTCATGAGAAGCAAAAAATTGTAGCTTCCATGTAAATTTGTTTCAAAACGTAGAGAGAGAGTGAAAAATTACGTTTATAAATTCAAACCAAACACACACCTAAACATTCAAAAATGTGTTGACATTTAAAGATGTTGATTGAGCACACTTTTATCTTTTACATGTACATTCTCTTTAACTTAACAAAAAAAACAATTTAAAAAATAAAGAATAAATAATGCATTGAAGCAACTAAAGAGATATCTCAAGGCAAATACAAATTGAATTTAGAAAAAAAAAAAAAACAGAACATTTAAAGAAAAGTTTTTAAAGCTAATAAGTAACTTTTTTTTTATAAAAAAATCTGATTCACCTTCTCTTGGATAAGATGTTTTTTCAATAGTCATATCATTTAAAGTGATGATCATCTCCTATACTGGATGGCAAAAGGAATAGGTGTCCTTGTTTCATTGCTCAACAAAAGCAAACAAAATGCCCTTGTCCACTATGCGGTAGCATGCTTGAATAAGAGGCGTTAGTCCGGACCTATTTAAATAGGTAGGGGTAACATTTAACTCTTGATGCTTGTTTATTTCATTTATAAAAAAAATATTTTAACTTACTTACTATCTGATTCATCATGGATTAATCTTTGATAAATCGAGTTGAACGATTTATTTTATTTTATTTTTATTGAACATCAAATATTATTTTACACGATTATATATTTATATTATTAATTAAATTTTGTAAATATTAATTATGAATTACAAGACTTGTGTTAATTTAATATTATTTGTTAATATTTTATATTATTAATTTGATATTATAAATTGGTTGTAATTGATGCTCACTTTTATTTTTGACATTTTTTTTTATCATATTATTAATATACTTATAATTTTAAGATATAAATTATGAGAGATATTTTTATTAAATTTAATTAGTTTTTTTAATAGACTAACCAAAAAGGTGAATCAAATTATATTGTTCACCTTTTGATCGACTTAATAATCCACCTTGGTAACACTACAAAATAATCAAAAGCTCCCAATAAAGGAATAACAAAGCAGGGCTTAAAGCAAGTACTTGGAGCTCAAGAGCGACAATATGTCCCTGTGGCACATCAACAAGCCCCAAGACATGGAAGCTCAAATAAAAGTTTTTTTTTTTTTCATAAAATACTAGGAGTATAAAAAAATATTATAGGAAGATACAACATTATTTTATTTCATATTGGCTAAAAATGTAATAATATTTCCTTATTAAAAACTATAATAAAGCTGTATTAAAAACTTGAAAAATATATCGATAATTTCGTCATATTTGTAGCTGTTTGATCAATATCTTAAAAACATTTATTAATATTTTCATAATTTAAATTTATAATGGCGAAAAAGAAAGGAGACAGATGGCTGAAATGGTAATTAGCAGCTTAAAAAAATGGTAACTAGAAAGGGGCACAAACACAGGTGTCGACGTATAAAAAAAAAAATAATGTACCAAAAACAAAACACAGGTGTCGATATTGAACATTACATAAATTGACGTGTCCGTTTGTCACGGACCACAAACTCATGCACAGTGTCACTCACAGGCTCCATAGTGTTATCTACGCTTACGCGTCCAAACTTCCATGTCTTAGCAGCTAAGGAACTTCAATCCACTTTATTAAAAAAAAAAGCAAGCCCACTAAATAAAAAGCTAATAAATATTTTTAACATTATTCTTTCTACCATTAGCTTTCAAGTTTTTAACTAATGAAACCGATATTTTAATCGTCCCATGTAGATAAATAACGTAATTTAATTTATCTTTTTTAATTCTATATAAATATATACAATCTCAGTGCTTGATTTAATACTTTTTTTTTTTTTCTTACAGAGTAGTAAAAGAAACAAACAATCCTTGGTGTGAACTCAAACTAAAGTGAAGACGACTCCAACACATTCTAGAAAGCAGTATACAAAATCAAAGCCAACTGCCACCTTCCACTTTCTCTCCCTCTCCTCCACCTCGTCACGTGTACGCGTTTTGGCATCATCACTCACTAGGGACTATGGAGCACCCCACCTAATTAAAATTAAATGAAAAAATAAAATAGACATTACCCCAAATCAAAACCAAAACAATTTTCCTTTCACATTTGACAATCACACACGCAACCCCAACCCGTAACTTTCCACGAAGTTTCATTTCATCGCATTTCTATTTAAAAAAAATAAATAAATCCCCACCCTTTCCAATCTCATAAATAACAACACTAGTCTCCTCTTCTTAAATTTTCTCATTCCACCCTTCATCCACTTCTTCTTGTTCTCTGTTTGGCAAGGCAACATTTATACTCATAGTCATAGATATCACATACTCAAAGTAGCATCCAACTTGTTTTTTTACCATATCAGTGTGGTTTGAAATGGAGAACAATCAATCCTTTTGGCAATTCAGTGACCAGCTGCGGTTACAGACACCCAATTTGGCGAACCTCTCTCTAAACGATTCGATTTGGAGCAATAATTACATATCCAAGAGGCGTGATGAAAGGATCAATTTTGACATCAAAGTGGGTGGTGAAATCAACTCTTTCAAGTCCAGAGAGCCTGCTTCTTCTGACTACAACGATAACATGATGAATGGTGGATCTCTTCTTGCCATGCCTTACAACAACAGCAACAACAATGTTTTGGGTCTCAATGGAGGGTTCAACAAGGGAATTTATTCTAAGCCTGCTTTTGGCAACCTTAACAACAATATTAACCTCAATATCAATCCTAAGGGACACAAGGGCAAGGGTGAAGATGACCTTCTTCACCCTCCCAAATCTTCCAAGAAAAACAACAACCCCAACAAGAAACATGGAGACAACAATAACAACAACAACAACAATGATAGCAACAGGGATGCCAAGGCTGCTTCAGACAAGAGGTTCAAAACGCTTCCACCATCCGAGTCTCTTCCTAGAAATGAAACCATTGGAGGCTATATTTTTGTTTGCAACAATGATACCATGGCTGAGAATCTCAAGAGACAACTCTTTGGTATGTTAATTATGCAGTTGTTATGTTATCATTTTTTTATGTATACTTCAGAATTTTTATTGCCATGGTCGTACACTGCAATTGAATCCTTGAATTGTTTATCTTTAACATTCAGTATCAATTATCTTATGCAAAGAATTTTATCCCGTCCCCTTTTTTCCCTTATTCCAAATTTCGTACATAATTGTTCTGTGAATCATTTTTGTGAATAAGTGTATGGGGATAGGTGTTAGGTGTACTTTCATATCTAATTGATGCTAATTAAATTTGTTTTCTTGGAAAATGTTTGTGTAATTAGGTCTGCCTCCACGATACAGAGATTCCGTTCGGGCTATTACTCCAGGACTGCCCCTTTTCCTTTACAACTATTCCACTCACCAACTCCATGGAATCTTTGAGGTGTGTTAAGTTTTAACAATTTAGCATCTGCTTTCTAAATTAATTTAATGAGACTGCTTGTTCTGGAGCCCAAATTGCATTAAATTAAGGATTATGTCATTAGATTAATCTTTAGCTGCTTCATGTTTTGGATACTTTATTTTTAGTCGTTTGGAATTTATGTGGTGGGGTTTGTTCAGGCTGCAAGTTTTGGAGGAACAAATATTGATCCATCGGCTTGGGAGGATAAGAAGTGCCCTGGTGAATCTCGTTTCCCTGCTCAGGTATCATCTCTAATCCAACTTTAAATGTTAATTACTTGTAACTTAATTGTATCTCTATAATTTAGTATTTTACTACTTTGTGGAGGCTTAAGACGCTTGATTACTCATTACAGGTTCGAGTGATTACTAGGAAAACATGTGAGCCACTGGAGGAGGATTCATTCAGGCCAATTCTTCACCATTATGATGGTCCCAAGTTTCGTCTTGAGCTAAACGTGCCCGAGGTATTTTATTTTTATCTTGCTCAATATTGGTACCTTTCGAAAGAAGATAACATAGTCCACTAAAATCTGCCACATTTTTGGTTTATAGGCGTTATCTCTGCTGGATATTTTTGCCGAGCAAGATACTTTCAACGACACTTTCAAGGCTTTGTCTGCATAGAAGGACGACATAAACAACAAATAATACAGAGAACATTACCTCACAGAGACAATAGATATTTAGAGATTTGGGTTTGGTTTGAAAGTTATGTATGGACTTAAGAAGAGAGTCCAAAAGATAAAACAAAATGAATACCGCGAAGAAAGCTTGGATATTCAACACCCTATATATGTATTACTAGTACTTTTGTATAGAGGATGGTCCATTTTCTTGTTTATGGTAATATACACTGTCATCATACTATCTATTAAGAGAATAGAATAAGAATGAACTATTTTTGCATATGGGTTCTTGTACAAAACTACAATTTGGCGACAAATGGAAGCCTATATGTTGTAGCTTGTGTTGTGTTGAGAAGGAACTGAATAGTGGATAAGTCTCCAGCCATGGGGTTTCATTGCATTACAGTGTTATTCATACAATATCTGCTTTAAACATTAATATGCTTTCGACTTCTGGAAACCTCTACTCAAATCTTGATAGTTCATGTATGGCTACATGTTAGATATTACCTGGTGCAGGAGGGGTTAATTGTGATTATGGGAGCCTTAGATTTGGCACTGTTATTCAATTTGTCCTAGTTAATTGTCTTAAAATCAACGATCGCATAATCCGTGATGCCTGGTCTAGATTTAACATTGACCACGGCATTAGACTATTATCCCAGTCAAGATTTATTTATTTATTTAATTTTTTGAGGACGCTTAGTCAAGAATTTATGCCGCGTCTTTCGGGAAAAACGATTCTTTAATTTTAAGAAGGGAAAAATTGTCATCACAGTGGTAGGTTGGAAATTGGTGATGGTTGCAACAAAAGATTATGACAGGATAATTGGGTGATCTGTTTCGTGATAAAAGAACAAGCGACTTGTGAGTACAGGATAGGGAAAAGCATCGCTTCCTAACACATGGCAACAATTAAGGGACTCACGGTGTATCATGACTAGAACCAAAAAATCAATATAAATAAATCACTAGGTTGTCTGTTAGGTAATTGATTATCTAATTATTGATATAGAATTATAATAAACTTTGAAGGTACGTCGTTTCATTAATAATAAAAGAGTAACATCTCGTTTTGAGTATTAAGTATTTTTTAATTTTATTTTCAATTAATCCCGAAAACAAGCAAAAATTATATTTTGTACATTGTAGCCGACAAATAGTTAGCAATAATACGGATGAAAAAGTAGAGGACATATTTGGTTGTTTGGTTTCAATAAAAAGGTAATAATGGATGAAATATCTTTTTTCTTAGCATATAATGAGTTTGTGGTAGGAAGGAAATTGTCAACTAAACCAAAGTGTTGGACTGAGTCGAAACGAAGAAGCAATCCAATGTTGTCAGTAATTGACAAGAGTGTAGTCACATTTTGGTAATGCATTATTATTTAATTTATTCTTCAATTTTGCAGTTGGTATGTCTCAAGACTAGCTGGCCACAACTGCTACTTTGGATTCTTACGCCGATGCCAATTGCGGTGCCCAGCCACCTTATCACTGCAACTTTATTCCTTCACGACACGACTCATTACTTTTAAGGAAATTCTTATTTAATATTTTTTAGGCTAAAAACTTAATTTGGTCCTTTATAATAATTTTTTGTTTCAATTTAGTCCTATTTTAATTTTTGGTTTCAATTTGGTCCCAAATTAATTAATTGGTTTCAATTTAGTCTCTAATAAATTAATTGGTTTCAATGTGGTCCTTCCGTCAAAATTTGTTTAACGGCGTTTGGATTTTTTCCACGTGGCAAAAAATTAAAATGTGATAATTGTAATTAATGCTGACGTGGATTTCCAACGTGGAAAGAGTATTTTTTGTGCCAAAACCGCGCGAGAGAGAAGAGAAAACGAGAGATGTCTTGGTTTGTTTGGAGATAAAGTTTTTCTTAGGGTTTTGAAGAAGAAGAAGAAGGCGCATGCATTGAAGAAGAAGAAGCGACGTTTTTGTGTTGTTCTAATCGGGTAAGTCCTTTGTTTATGGGTTTTTTGATTAAAGGGTCTTGTTGGGTTCACTTTAGGGCTACGGGTAAGAGTGAGCCTGGGTTATGAGTTGCGTTTTGATGTTTATTAGGGAGATTTTGGTTTTGGTGTGGTCCCAAATACTAGGTTCGTTGGTTTTGGTGTGGTCCCAAACATTGGGTTCGTTGGTGGCAATTTGGGGTTTATTTTGGTTCCTGTATGAATAAATCTTGTTGTGTGTTGTGCATATATTGGCCCCACTGAGTTGTACATTGTTGACCCGTATAAATGCATATGTTGGGCCAGTGACACATCAAGCCCTAATTTATTTGCATATGTTGGCCCAATAATGTTCCTTTTTTGCATAAATTGGCCCAATAATGTTCCTTTTTTGACTATGTTGGGCCACAAAAGTGTTGGTTGTTATGTATGCATATTTATGTTATGAATTTGTTTTGAATATTTCATTGTTTCTATTAATTAAATATGTTTGTGTTAATTTTTAAATAAATAAATTGATATATTTGGAAAAAAAATGTATTACTACAATAGGTTAATATTAAAATGTGTGTTTTGTGAATTTTTATAGGAGTTGCCTGATATGGATTCATATTTTGAAGTAGTTGTCCATCATGGGGGGAAGTTTGTAAATAAAAGGAAGTTAGATTATGTGGGTGATGATTCGACATGGTCCTGTGACCCTGATAAATGGTCTTACTTTGAAATATTGGGTATTTTAAAGGAAATAGGATATATTATAGTGGATAAGATGTGGTATTTTGTGGGTGGGCCAGATTTTGAGAATGGGCTTAAATTGTTGTCTGATGATAATGGGGCCATGGAAATGATAAGGATAGCAAGAAAGTTTGGAAATGTTAGATTATATGTTGAACATCCAACATCTCAAGCTGAAATTATACAAAGTTTACCATTAGTTGTTGATGTAAATTGTAAGGAATGATGGGCCTGTGGCTGATGACAATGGGCTTGAGTCTTTTGTTGATCATGAGACCGAGGTAGGGGGTGGTTTTGCTGATGAGAGTGTGCCAAATGGTGGTGTTGTTGATGAGTGTGGAGGTAGGGTTGAGAGTTTGCATGAGACTGTTGTTTCTGACAAACAAACTGAAGATAGTTATCCTTCAGTACATTTGGGTGATACTGATGAAGAAGAGCTTTCAGATATTGAATTATTTGAGGTACCTGTTAAAGGTAGAGAGAATTCTTCAGTTGATAGGTTTGAAGGACCTTTAGAAGTAAGACAGGCTAGTAATAGTGGTGACTTAGATATATTGAATGAATTTGAAATACCTGTCCCAGAACCAGTACATGAACAACCTAGTTGTAGCAGTAAGAAGAGAGGTAGGCCTAAGAAGACTGTTGAGGCTACTATAGACCCTACAGATGACGATATTGATGGGTTTGGTAATGATGATTCAGATGATGATTCAGATGATGACTTGTTCAAACCTGACAACTGTGGAGTAGAAAAAAAAAAACCCATTCCATGGGTAGGGGTATTTCTGAAGAAGAATATGAATCGGAAGAATTAGTAAGTGGCCCGGATGACAGTAGTGATGAAGAGTATACTATTGGTTCAAGTAAGTATCCATGTTTTAATATGCCTAGAAATATGGAAGATTATAAGTGGGAACTGGGCTTGTATTTTGTGAGTAGAGAAGAGTTTAAAGAGGCAATTACAACATATGTTGTTCATTCGGGGAGAAATTTAAAATATAAAAAAAAATGATAAAAGAAGGATAAAGGTGATATGCAAACAAGGATGTCCATGGGTAGCATATTGTGCCAAAGTACCTTATGAAGAAAGTTGGCAACTAAGAAAGATTGTTGATATACATACATGTAGTAGGGAGCACAAGATGACTTTGTTGAGTACTAAGTGGTTAAGTGACAAACTTAAAACAACTATGAAGGAGAATCCAAAACTAAAATTGAATGATATCAGAGAAAGAGTGCAGAGAAAATGGAATGCTAGCATCTCTAAGGCCATGGCATGTAGGGCTAGGAAGGTTTCAAAGAGTTATGTTGAAGGGTCTTTCAAAGAACAATTCAAGAGGATTTATGACTACAGTCATGAGCTAATCAGATCTAATCCAGGTTCAACAGTGAAGGTGAAGGTTGATGGCAATGAAGATTGTGAGAATAATGTTGAAGGGCCTAGTAGAGTACTTCCAACCTTTCAAAGAATCTATATCTGTTTTCAAGGTTGCAAAGAAAGTTTCTTAAAGTGTAGACCCATAATAGGGTTAGATGGATGTTTTCTAAAGGGTTATTATGGTGGCCAAATATTGGCAGCAGTTGGAAGAGATCCAAATGAGCAAATGCTGCCAATATGTTTTGCAGTTGTTGAAGGCGAGACTAAAGAGTCGTGGGAGTGGTTTTTACGCCTCCTAATTTCTGATCTTGGAGGATTTTCAGCTTGTGTCAATTACACTTTCATTTCTGATCAACAAAAGGTAAAATTGAAAATTTTTAAAATTTATAGTTCATAATGACTATATTGATTGATTATGTGTGTAATATTCATTTTGCAGGGGTTGCTGCCAGCAATCAATGAATTGTTGCCCGGTGTAGATCAAAGGTTTTGTGTTAGACACCTTTACAATAATTTTAGGAAGAAGTTTCCTGGGAAAAAATTAAAGGATTTGATGTGGAAGGCAGCTACAGCCACATAACTTGTAGCAAGGGAAAGAGAAACGCATGAGATTAAAAAAGTGGATGTTGAAGCATTCAAACATTTAATTCAAATTCCCCCTAGGTATGCTTTGTTTCATAACTTGTACTTTATGCCTTTATTCAAATAATTGTTTATATGTTATTGGTTTCAGGTATTGGAGCAAGTCAAGGTTCAAGCCAAATCCTAAATGTGATGTTTTGGTTAACAACATGAGTGAGGCATTTAACTCGGTCATTGTTGATGCTAGAGAAAAACCTATTGTTACCATGTTAGAAGACATGCGATTGTACTTGATGAACAGATGAGCTAAAAATAGGAAAAACATCACATTACATCAAGGAGATATTCTTCCTAAAATATTAAAGAAGATTGAAAAGGAAAGTAATTTGAGCAAATGGTGGATACCAAGGTATATTTCACATGGTTTGAATTGTTTAGATTAACCCATTATTGGTTTATAATGAGTTAACATATTATTTTCAGTTGGGCTGGAGAGCAAGTTTTTGAGGTCAAAAATGTCAACTTGATAGGAGATAAATATACTATCAACTTGCAAGTGCAGGAATGCACCTGTAAAAAATGGATGTTGACTGGGTTGCCCTGCTGCCATGCTATATCATGTATGAGGTATATGAATTTGGATCCGAAGGTTTTTGTGCCAGAATATTACAAGAGGGCAACATATGAAGTTGTATATCAATCAATGATATATCCAGTAAATGGTCAGCAACTCTGGACCAAGACATGGTGCCCTAATGTTCTTCCACCACCATGTAAGAAAATGCCAGGACGTCCTAAGAAAAGAAGGAATTTGGAGCCATGGGAACTGAAGAAGGATGACACTGAATTGACAAGGAGGGGATGTAGGAGAAAGTGCAGTAGGTGCAAGAGTTTTGGCCATAACAAATCAACCTGTAAGGAAAACCCAATTCACACACATCACCCCACCCAACCATCTGAGCCCACTCAGGAATCTCACCCCACCCAACCATCTGAGCCCACTCATGTATCTGAACCCACCCAGGTATCTCACCCCACCCATCCAAATGAGCCCACCCAGGTATCTCAACCCACACAACCATCTCAGCCCATCAAGGTATCTCAACCCACACAACCATCTCAGCCCACCCAGGTATCTCAACCCAAACAAGCATCTGAGGCAGCCCAACCCAGGGAGAAGTTGAAGCCTAGGAAAGCACGACCACACTGGAAACCATGACAAAGTTGAAGATTGTTGCTTGTTGGTTTTAGTGTTTAGGGTTTAAAATTTTTTGTGTTTAGACTGTATTGGTGACTTATGATGTAGCAGACTTTTGAGATTATGTTTTGCATCACAATATTAATTGGTCATCATATGACAATACTTAATGTAGGAGACTATTATTATTGTGATTTACAACATTTGGCTACTTATATTTCAACAAATGAAATACGCTATTATTATGATCATTTTTTTATATAGTTTTTTCAAATGCAAGAATAACAGAATGCCAAACAATATGACAAAGTGTGGTAAATGAGACTATTAACTAAGTATGGTAAATGACACTATTAACTAAGTGTGGTAATTGACAATATTAACTAAGTCCAAGCCATAATAAAGAAACATTTTAAGTCCAACCCGTCATAATCACAAACATATTAAGTTCAACCCGCCAGACCCGTGAGAATCACGGCCGTGATTCACAATCAGGTCTGTGATTCCCTCTGTTATAAGTCACAATAAAAACATGTTAACTTCAACCCGCCAGACCCGTGAGAATCACGGCCGTGATTCACAATCACGGCTGTGATTCCCTCTGTTATAAGTCAATAAAAACATGTTAACTTCAACCCGCCAAACCCGTGAGAATCACGGCCGTGATTCACAATCACGGCCGTGATTCACAATCACGGCCGTGATTCCCTCTGTTATAAGTCAATAAAAACATGTTAACTTCAACCCGCCAGACCCGTGAGAATCACGGCCGTGATTCACAATCACGCCCGTGATTCCCTCTGTTATAAGGATATCGGACCTCCTAGAAGGATTAATTTTAATACTTGTTATGCAATGCACTGTATTACTAAGGACAATGATGACAGGTTTTATTTCATTGTTAGCCAAACAAGAATGAACCACTTACTGCCAAACCGACACTATACAGTAAAGGATGAAACCACCTGGTGTTTCCCCTTGTAGTCATTGACTGATGTACCCCAACAACAACCTGTTCTTCAGGACGTAGCACTTGAAGCAGACCAAGAGGAGACAGAGGACCAACATTTCACAAGACAACCGCATGTACAAGTAGACAATGTTGATATTCTATCTGCCATTCAATCTATGGATCGTCGACTACAAGAGATGGATGAACGTCAACAACACTATAATTATATGGTTGATAGGATGTATAATTTGCACCTTCAGCGTTATCCAGATGATTTTCCTCCCCAGTAATTTCTCTGAATCATATTGCTTCACCACAAGCAATTTATGTTATCATTTTCTCTTGTTTAGTCTTTCAACTTTCTTAGCATATATATTTAACTCCTTCAAATTTCATACCATATGTATTAAAGTCTTTAAAAACTTTGACCTTAATATATGTATGTTTATGAATTTTGGTATGCTTTGACATTCATACTTGCTGCACTGATGGTTTTAATCTTAAAAACAAACCATTAAATTTAAACTTCAGGCAATGCTACAATACCATCATTACTAATTCATGATAATTCCATTGCAATTAAACCAACATTACAAAAATAACCATCAACAATATCCCAAAAGGTGTCTTTAAATACAAACACCATATTTCACTACTTCAAATAAAACACCCTTCCAAATTGAACCAAGTTGTTACAAATTACATACATTAAAACCAAATTCAACAACAACAAAAAAATTACAACAATTATCAACAACTTTATCCACCATCTTATTGACTTCAAAGAACTCTGGAGATTGTTCATCTTTCTCCTCTGCCTAGCTACCAACAAATCCCTTTCATCCACATATTCCTCAAAAGACCACTTGAAAAAGTTGCATCCTTGTTGTTCAGCATCACCAAACTACAAATTTTTAAAACCAAATAAACAAAACCACAAAATCAGCAATTAGGGATAAATTAATTTAATTAATTTACATTACATACCTTGTAATTTGGACAACCCCATAATCTTTTACCAGCATTGGCAGATGTCATTGTTGTTCGCAACACAGCAACCTCTCCGCAATGGCAATAGGGAACAAAATACCTACTACCATGACTTTCAAACCCACTTGAATTCGTGGAGTTCATTGGGCGTGAATTCGCAGACATCCGGGACGTTTGCATTCTTCAACAGTAAACCCTAACTTCAAATCCTACAAATGACAACATGGGGACAACAAAAACTAATTTATCAACAAGAAGAAAAAGAACAAGAACAACAACAACAAGAAGAACAATAACAAAAGAAGAAGAACTGGGGGCGGACAAAGAAACCTTAAATGAGAATAATGAACACCTACCCATCCACAAAATCATAAACAAGAAGCAAAATACAAACGCATCCACGTCCCAATCCACGTTGGCATCCGCCTGCCTATTATCAATCCACGTCAGCACCAACTGGCGTCCACGTCCTCAATATTTAACGACGTTAAAGAAATTTTGACGGAAGGACCACATTGAAACCAATTAATTTATTAGGGACTAAATTGAAACCAATTAATTAGTTTGGGACCAAATTGAAACCAAAAATTAAAATGGGACTAAATTGAAACAAAAAATTATTATAAGGGACCAAATTAGATTTTTAGCCTATTTTTTATAACTTCAAAATAAACAACCACAACAACAAGAGAATAAAATGTTAAATGCGATGAGTGTAATGTTTAGATATAAAATATGTTGCAAACAGGGTGTGTAAAAATAATACTTTCAATGTATACAACGGCCACTTCCTTTTTTTTTTTTTTTTTGTGTGTTGATAACGTACGTACTTTCATCTTTTATATACTAAATAACTTGTAAAAATAATATTAAATCTATCCATATAGTTTATGTCTATTATTATATTGAAAAAGTAAGTGAGCAACTTCTCTTGTATGCCTCTCTCTAAAGAGAAGAAATTGAATCTATACTAACCTTTATATGGGTATTAATTTAGATAAGAATCAACTACTAATGAAAAAAGAAAATAAGTGAAAAAAATTGCTCCACCTATGACCTATCAACAAGTATCTAGTTAGAACATGATTCTAATATATGGTAAATAAATTTCCACAATTTAAAAAAAAAAACACTAAGAGAAAAAAATTTCAAATGAAATAAGTGTAATATTGAGAGATAAAAAGAAAAAGGAAAAAAGTTATAAACATTTGTCGTAAAGAAAGTGCGTAAAACAACATAAATCATAACTTATTTTAATGTATGAACTAGTTCGCATTTGAATATCATATATATATAAACATATATATATATATATATATATATATAAGTAATAGTGTTTATTCATTTTGCAAAAAAAAAATTACACAATTTTACTAAAATAAAGAGATTTTATTTTCTATCAATTCTGCAATAAAAAAATGTATGCAGTTCTGTAAAAATAAAGAGAATTTATTCTGCATTAATTCTACAAAATAATTGATTTTGAAATATATATATATATATATATATATATATATATATATATATATATAAATAAATAAATAAAGTGAAGTAGTTCTTCAATTTATTTCTCTTGCTCAAATAAGAAATAATGTTGACAAATGACAAATCAATATAAAAGATATATGTTGTTAAAATAATACTTTTCATTAACCTACGCAAGTTAATGACAATAACTCCTTTCAATCTTTATTCAATCGACAAACCTTAATTATAAATTAAAAAAAAAAAAAAAAACTCTTTGTTTATAGTGCATGATTTCCCAACTCCTTTGTAATCAAAGTTATGTATTCATTTCTCTTGTAAGTTAATGATATTAATTCATTTCAATGTCTTTTCAATAGACAATCTGTAATAATAAAAAAAAGAACTTTGTCTCTCCCTCTCTTTCTATATATATAGTAAAAAATAATACATATTAACTTATTACGAATTTGAATATCATAAATATTCAAACATACAACATGTCAGTCATGTAAGTTTTTAAAAACACTTAAGTTGAATTTGAATTGGATTAAATTAGTTTCTAAAATTAGATTTAAGACGTAATCTAATCTAATTAAAGAGTTTTTAATTCAAATTTTAGAGCTTTAATTAAATTGTATAATTAAATAACATTAGGACTTTAGGAGTGTTTTTGACTTGTTTTGTCTAATTTTGGTACATTCATATTTTAGAAATTTAAACACAGTGTATTTGGAGGATAAACTTGGATTTTATTTTCAATTGTCTTAACCCGGTCTAATATCTTATATGGTTTTAAAAAGTATAATTTTTAAAATGGTTTTGTATTTATAATAAATAATCGAGTTAATCAATAATATCTTTTATAAGATAGTATTATATTTATATTGATATCATTTATTTTAAAATGTATTATAAAATAACCTTAATTTATAATTATATATTTTTTAACTTTTACAATTTATTTACACATATTAATAAAGTTAATAGATTATATCAACACATCGAATTAATATTTGACATGTTTAAAAAAATTTAATTAGCTTGAGTTCATATTCAAATAAACGGTCCAATAAAAAGTTCAAATAAAAAGAGAAAAAGATAAATCTCCAAAATGAATCCCTATTTGACATCTTCACTTGTGTTAAAAAGATAAAGTGAAATGGGCCCAATTGTTTAACTTTTAGGTTCATGATATATACACCTTCTTTTTTTTATAAGTACACCTCCTTTTAAAAAAAATAATTCAAATTTTAAAATATTTTTAATTTTTTGTTTTAAATTTTTTAATTTTATATCCACAATATTTAATTTAGTACTTTTTTTTACACCATTTTCCTCATTTTTTTAATTTTTACATGCACCTCCTTATTTTTTCTTCACCCTATCTATTTTGGTAACATGTGAAAATTGAAAGAAAGAAAAAAGTGTGTGAATAAAAAGAAGAAAGCAGCAAATTGAAAGTTTGTGAAAGTGTAAAATTAAATTTTTCTAAAAAAACTTATAATATTTTATAATTTTTTTTAAAAAAAAGGTATACTTATTAAAAAAAGGGAGGTGTATACATTCATCGGCCTAACTTTTATAATGTAATATAAAATGTGGATCGGCCCGTTAAATTAAATAAATATATGTTGACCCTTTTTGGTCCAACTACACGCGACATGGGCAGTTTCTACCTTAAATAAAAACTAATTTATAATTAACTTAATTAATAAATATTTTTATTACATATTTTTAAAATTTATAATGTAAGTTAGTTTAATAATTGTTTAGAATAAATTAATAAAATTGTATGATTTAATTATGCGAATAAATTAAAAAGTGAATCAACACGCCAATTGAATAAAAAAATTAAATAAAATGAAATGGAAAATGATAGAATGAAAAAGAATAAAATTATCACTACATTATTCGAATTGAAATAAACTATCATTATATTATTTGCGATGTAGACAAAATAGTAAAAGTTATAATTTTATAATTCATAAAATAATAATAACTCAACACACATATTTTAAATGATAATAAATAATTTTAATGATAAAATCTATATGTGCCCTTGAATTAAAAATAGAAAACAAAATGTAACATAATATAAGTAAAAAAACAAACAAACAGACAAAAGTCACCACATATTTAGGTTGTTTAACGAAATATGAGACACTAAATTGATATTTTCATTTCCTGCCTGCAATCTAAAACTGAACTAGAAAATACTGAATTGAAAAAAAAGAAGGAAAAGCATGCCACTAATCAGTGAGCCTTTGCCATATATTTTTTTAAATCC
The DNA here is from genome assembly GCF_000230855.2 of Cajanus cajan. Lineage (NCBI taxonomy): Eukaryota > Viridiplantae > Streptophyta > Magnoliopsida > Fabales > Fabaceae > Cajanus > Cajanus cajan. The sequence continues at coordinate 75,605,481 of NC_138518.1, forward strand.
TTGGAAATCGAATAGCGCTTGTTATATACCGTTATGATAGGGAATTTAGTAAGGACCAAAATAATATGTGCCCTTGAATTTAGAATTCAGTCCTTTTGTGTATCTATCATTAATAAGTTTCTTTGAGGCCATCCAGACATGCATTGGGTCCATAGCTCAGTGGTAGAGCATTTGACTGCAGATCAAGAGGTCACCGGTTCGAACCCGGTTGGGCCCTTAAAATGATTTTGTTTTTTCTGGAAAAAAAATCTCACCTAACAGAACAACCTAACTGTCCACTCGATTTCTTTCCCTGTGAAATCACTAACCCAAACGGACTAGTACTTTATATATATAATTAAAGCTATTCAACCCAGGTTAACATTAAACTAAATGGAAAATGAATATAACTTCTCTTTTAGAAGAAAAACCTGTAAGAGTTGGTGTAATATAATTAATTAATTTATTTTTTTACATTCCAATTTTCATAACATACGATCATAAGTATAATGTAACACATTGAGTTAAAAAAAAAAAAGTATGATGTAACACATAATATTAAATTAAAATTAACAATAAAACATAAATCTTTACTATAAGATAAAATTTTATATTTTAAACATGATAAATTAATATAAAAATATAAAATGTTAAATTTTATTATGATATTTTAATAAGTATAAAAATGTAACTCAAGGTTTTGGAAATATAAATTGAATGCCTCATTTAAGTACGTGGCTAATGTTCGATTACCATTCACAATATCTTTGCTATTTTCTATGAGCATCAAAAATCTTTGAAATCAAATAATTTTGAAATTGTACCCTCCAACTTAAAAAGATAATTTACACAAGTTTAGTTAGTTGATCATATGAATCTTTTCACACTACCGTGTTTTGTGACTAAAGCATTGTTTAGCCTCTAAAATTTTGGGAGTATATATGACTGCTGGTGTTCAGATAGCTTATTAAGTAAGAAAAAAAGTAATGTGTATGATTATATATTTATACTAATTAGCAAGAGAGTAGTATTGATTGGATGGATGAGACATAAGCATGTAAATGGAATGGAGAGTAGAGGTGAAATATGTATGTATGATATGAGAGAGAGAGAGAGAGAGAGAATTAAAGTGGAAGAGAAATGCAAGCAGGACAGTGCACCAAGCCATTCTCATTGCAGTTAGGACACCTCTCTTTATGAGCCCTTACCCCATCCACCGCAACCTTACAACTGCCACCACACTCCAAACAAGGAACAAACCTGGCCCCACCGCAGCCCCCGCACGCTTGCCTCCCAACCCCCCTCTCCACACGTGTGGCGTTCAAAATCCTCCGGAGGCGACCCGTCTCGTTGAGCTCCACCAGCTCTTCCAGGCCCCCCACGTACCTCCCCTTCACGAACACCCGCGGCAGCGCCACCGCCACCGCCTCCCCCACCAGCTCCTTCACCTCCCTCAGGAAGCCACCGTGGAGCGAGACGTCGCGCTCGTCGAAGACCACCCTGTGCGCCTCCAGCACGTCGCGCGCCCTGTTGCACTCCTCGAAGGTCTTCCTGACGCCCCCCAACGACGTCGTGTAGAGGACCACCGTGTCGGCTCCCCCCGGGGGAGAGTTCTCCGGGAAGGCGCTGAGAGGGTCCCTGTCCCTCCATTTTGATTCCTTCTCTTCCTTCTGCCTCTCCAGCCTGTCCCGAACTATGAATATGTTATCCTGCAGCTTCTTCCCGCGAGGGCGAGGGCGAGGGAGAGGATCCACTAGTACTGTGGGTGTGGCCTTTTTTGCTTCTGGATTGGGCTTTAGTTTCCCATCTAACTCTTCCAGTGTGTGGAAGCCGAAGGACTCACTCTTTTGGGGTTCTTTGGTGATGAGGGGTTTGAGGTCTTCTAGTGTTTTTCTCACCTCCTCCCAGGGTTTAGGAGCTTGTGTTTCGTCCAGCATCTTCAGTTTGTCCAGAATTGGCTCGCCTAGAGTCTGTTTCTCCTCCTTCTCATGGGGGACGACCTGCTTCAGCCATGGCTCCTCGATGGCGTTGATGTCGAACACGGCCAAACTCGTCGCTGCCGGACGGTAAGGGACTGCTACATCCTTCGAGGAACCACACCCCATTTCGTTTTTTTCCTAACTATGCTCTATGCTCCATGCTCCATGCTCCATACCCAAAACCCAAATACATATAGGACCACCTACAACTATACCACGACTGCCTATATTTTCACCACTTCTTTTACCCCCAAAATTAATAAATGATAGTCCCATGAATTTCACCCATAACATGTTACAAATCTTCAAATTAAGTATTATTCTCTATTTAATATTTAACTGAAAAGTTTCTACTTAATTTCTCTTTTATTTTATCTATCACAAAATAATATAAATTTAGGATTTAACTAATCATATAAAAGTTTATTTATATAACTGAAAGTTAATGATAGGAACAATAATACAACATCATTTCACTAACTACTAAATAAGTATGGGTTGGCTATATGATCATACAACACCATTTAACTCAATTAACAACCAAAATTTTAGTAATATTATTTATTTTCTCTCTTAATCACTTCATCCAATGTCATTCTCAGCCACACTCTTTTTCTCTTCGTATAGGTCTAAAAATTATACAATAAATATTTTTTTCATGAGTGTCTATTGAGAGTCGAGACTTTTTTTTTTTTTTTTCATGTCCAAATCGCCTTGATTAATTCATTTTTCAAGATTTAAATTGATTGACCATTATACAAAATTTTAAATTAATAATTGTTCCGGCCAAAGGATGGACTAGGGTTTCTTCCTAGGTTAAGCCTTAGAGCCAGAACATTCAAAAGTGTAATCTACCGTCACAAACCCTATGGTTTTAGGTCTTATAGTTTTTTGTTCATGGGCCTCGTGGGTCCCGAGAATGTGGGAATTTCGTTAACCGTTTTTATCTAGAAGATATTTGGTAAATGAAGGTGGGATTTCGCCCTTGCCATCGGATAGCCTCTATATGGGGAGGTTAGATCGGCCCCTGACCGAGAAAACACATATAGAGGGGGCCAGTCGAGTCTTGGCCGAGTAAGCTCTTATAGATGAGTGGGATCGGATTATGACCGACCTGACTTATGCAGAGAAGCCAGGTCGGATGTTGACCGAGTGAACCTCTGGAGAGGGGGTCGGTTAAGGTTATAGCCGACCTGTCCTATGTAAAGAATCCAAGTCAGATTCCGACCTGGATGGTACACTTGCCTTCCAGCCCTGAGCTTATAAGGCGAGAGGGCTTAAGCCATTGCTCCTAGGGTTTATATCGAAAATAAACCGAGATATCTCACACGGTACACTTCCGGGATGAGAGGTAAGACCCACTCGGGTCCTGGCCGAGCTCAATCACGTGACCATTCTCGTGAGAAGGTCAGGTCCGATTCTAATCAGGTTCACCCTTGTGGTGGAATCAGGTCGGTCCTTTGCCGAGTACCACCACATGACGAGGTGAAAGGGGTCTCGGTCATTTTCCTACGAACCGTATTGGATGTGGGCCGAGACGGTACAATAATACATAACTATTAAACTCATAAAATTATATGCAAATATTTTTTAGTTACACAAATGTATAAACACACGCTATAATATAAAGGTTAATATATAGCAATCAGGGTAAAAGTGAAAATTAAAGAAAAATAGGAAAGGTACGTGGATGAGCTAGCAACTAGGAAGCTAATCTGCTGATAATGATAATGATAATTGAATTATGGCATACATAGGTTGATACACACGTGGACGTGGTGGACAAGTGTGATATAATATTTATGTGGCTTGGGTTGGAGGGATAATCCATGTGGTTTAGTTTGAGGAAGAGCGAGCGATGATAGCCTTATGATAAATGTGTGGCTTTCCGTTATTTACGTGGACCTCAAACAAACCCTTTCACACCTCAACGATTGAATTTTAGTTTGGTCCTACTGTGTTGCGTTGTGTGTCTATTCCTCCAAATATGCCAGTGACACCTGTGGTTCTGGAGGATCCATTGTTTGTAATGTACACAAATATCCCTCATAATATGCTAAGGACATACGATATTTCTGTTCTATTTAAGGTATTTTATGCTTCTTAACTTGGTCTGAGGTATCCAAATTGCAGGCTTGCAGCCCAGCCTTAAAGCCCATAGATACGACCAAGGATGCACTTGGAGTTAGCTATGACCTATCTATCGTTATTTTGTTTTTGGTGCCATGGTCTCATCTCTTACATATTTGAGCAAAATAAAAACCCTACTGAAATAAACAAGGCATATTACAACAAAAGAAAAGTTGAAGTAAAATTAAACTTTTCGTCTTTCTAAATGTTGCTCATTTTTAATTTAATTCATATAAAAATATAAATAATTCTTTTTTAGGAGAATCCAAACCAAGAGTAAGAAAATTATTCCTCAAAATATTTATTTAGGAGATTAACTTATTTCTAAATGCTTTCTTTATAAAAAAATATAAAGAAAGCATTGATATTAATCTAGCTTAGGTATAATGTTTATTTTGATGTAATTATGGGGTTAGTATAGGGGAAAATGCATGCCTCACTGTTGTTTTAAAAATATATTATTATTAGTTAATGATGAAACAATAAAGTGCACAGTTAATTATATAATAGTTAATAATTATGTGTATTAGTAAAGGTGTAAAAGAATTAAAAAAAATATATACATACCAAAGCACCAGGTTCTCTTTATTAGTTGGTACAAATTAAACTAAATATTATTTTGTTGTTTATTGGCAAATAGTATTCTTATGAAATACATGGATTAAAGTAGATATGTCCTCTCAACTTAAGTTTTATATATTTTCAAGAATCAAATTTTGAACACTACAAATATTAAACTGTATATTAGGATCATAATTTCAATCTTTTTATAATATATATATATATATATATATATATATATATATATATATATATATATATATTGTATCCGATCATTCGGAGATTACCTTTACCTTTAAAACTCAATGCTTAAAGAACTAGACACCAGTTGACCAATAATTAATAACAATCATCTACGCCTTTCAAAGTCAACACTTAAGAGCATGCGCACCATCCAATAGAGAATTAGATTTGGAATATCACATATGGTCAACTGAGTTAGTAAGCTTCTAGCAAGAATAACATCTAATGAAGGTTGACGATCGACACCCGTAGACTGATCTCATTCGTGTTATCACATTGCAATCTTAGGGCTTGAAGAACCTATGGGCCTCAAGCCTTTAAGCCCAATACAACAAAATCCCAAGTGTTTCCAATACGACTAAGGTGTCATTAGTATCAATCCTTCCTCATATGCACGTAACCTCCTCCCTGAGAAATTAAATAATCATTAAATAATCATAATTGTTCGGATCACATGGCTGAAATTAATTAAATTCATAACAAGCTACTGTACAGGAATCTTTATATCATCTTCAAATAGTGGAATCTATATTGAGTTTTCAATGCATTTTTTTCTTTTTGTTGGTTATTCAATGTTATGTTAGATTTAAGAACTCTTTTTTTTTTTCAATAATAAAATCTAAATTGAGTTCATAATTCACTTTAATTATGAGTTCTACAATAATTTATTTTCTTCCTTTTTTGTTGCAAGAAAACATTTCTTATTGATTTTTATAGAAGAATCAAATCTACATATGAAAGTCTCGTCACTTCAGTTTGATGATAAAAAAAAAATATGAATTGGTTCTTATTTTAAAAACGTGTATAAGAACCTCTTATCAGAAATGTATGTGATTTAGAATAAATAAATGCAAACTATGTTATTGTTTAACTAGTCGTTATTAATGTTACACTTGCACCTCCAATTTGATAAACTTTTGAGATTTTTTAGAAATAAGCAAAATAATTTTTTTAGTTGAATTATAAGCTTAAATCTACTTTTAATTTTCACTGTTTCGTGACTGCGACTGTACAATTGGGTATCTCAAAAAATTTCATTACAAATTTGTTCTCCTAATTTTTAAAATTAATTAATGTTGAAAAATAATTCCTTACGGATTACTTATACTTAGTTAGTAACGTAGAAAAATAATATTATTAAAAATTAAATTATTTTAAAAAAATTGTAAAAAATAATTGTAATAATAAAAAAAACTTCTTTCTTCAATAAAAAAATAATGCAATCCCTCACATAGAAGTTAAGTTAGTGTAATTAAGTAACGGTTAGATATTATTACTCATATATATATATATTGTTTAATTTCAAAAACCTTGAGACCAGATTCACAAAAAAAATTTATGAAAAACTAAAATTATACATTCACCAAATTATAGAATGAAAAGTAAATTTAAATATAAATTAAAATGTTAGGATCCCAATGGCATTTACATGTTTTAAAATGGTGGCATATTAGACAAACGTCACGGACCAAATAGACAAAAAAGAAGGTCCCGTGAAGGCATCTAGTATTTCTTACTAACCCTACTTGATGCCTCTTCGCCCATACATCGAACCTATGTGAGCTATCATGTTTTACATTTCAGAAAAATTCCCCTGCCTCCTTATCCAAAACCAATTCAAGTCCCGACAACAATATGGGATTTTTCTTCTCTTCTAAGTAAAAATTCAATGAATAAATTTTCAATCTCATTTTTAAAATATAAATAAGTTTCATATCAATAAAATAAAAAAAAAATAACAATTTATAAAACACATATATTTTAATGATTAAAAGACTTTTAAAATAATAACCAAAAATAATATTTTTACAAAATATCCCATTAGACAAATATCATAAATAATTCCATCAATATTTTATCATATCACCCTTGTCTCTTTGTACCCGATAAAACCATTCCTTTCTTTTCTTAAACCAAAGAGAAATTGAATTAGAATAAAAGAAATTGAAAAAGAGTTTTTTTTTTTTTATAAGAAAAATTGAAAGAGTTATATATAACGGAGAGAAATAGAGGAAGAAAATGGTTCATATAATGAGAATGAGAAGAAAAAAATAATTTTATAAAATATACTTTACAGTATAAATAAGTGGTATCCAACCTAAATACTTGCATCTTTTGTATAACTTTTAAAAAGTGACGATAATATATTTAACGAATCATTTTTAATTATCACCATGCGCAAAATTTGTTCGGTTAAGCGACAATCACATGTACAAATTAGTGACATGATAAAAAAAAATGTCATGTAAAAGTGGCAGCAAAAGGAAAGTTACTGGCTTCTTTTAATATTTTTGGAATTGAAGATCCGAAGCAGAAGAAAAGCATGGAAACAATTTGACGAGGGTAAAAAGGAAAGAAAAAAACATGGAGGGGTAGAGTAGAGTATTATTCGAAATGAATGCAGAGCCTCTGGCGCGGATATTTGAAATAAATCTGCTTCTCAGGACTCAGGTGTTTGATTCTGAATATTAAAATTGAGAATCCACCTCTTATTCTGTTGTTTTCCCTTTGGATCAGTCATCACGGATACAGCACTTGTCAAAGCAGTTCCTAACGGTCCAATTTCACATGCGCGCCGCTAAGTAAAATACACCAATAAAAATAAACAAGCCCAAAGAGCACAGTAACGTGGGGTGACACTATAAGGACAAGTTCTCGCATTAGAAATTTCAAATGTTCTAACTTAAATATAACATTGAATTGAACCATCAAAACACTGAAATCTAGCAAATGGGGAATTGCTCAATCAAGGGTGGTACCACTGGAGAGTGTCACCACTCTATTCGTGTTATGTGTGACAGTGGTGCCATTCTACAGTTCAAAGCTCCTAAAACAGTGGCTCAAGTGCTTCAAGATTACCCGGGTTATGGTGTTTTCCGCCAGGGTCATGCCTCTTCACCTTTGCCAGACCAAGAGAGCTTAAGCTATGGTCTTTTCTATTATCTTCTTCCCCTTAAGGAGGTCCAAGTGGACCAAAAGAGTTGCTGTGACAACCTTGGAGTCTCAGAACAAGCGTGCAAGTCTGCAGCGTGTGATTATGTTGAGAGTTTGTCAAATGGGTCAGCGCTTGAAGTGCTGCCATCGGCTAAGAATGGTGTGTGGAGAGTGAAGTTGGTGATTGATCCTAAGCAACTAGAGGAGATTTTGTCCGAGCAGGTGAATACTGAAGCACTGATTGAGAAGATGAGAATGGCTGCAACTACATGTGCTACTAATAGTCCTTCAAGGAGCCCAACCATGAGCCCTTGGAAAGTGGGGTGGAAGACAACACTCTTCAGTGGGAAGATTGCTAAAAACACTGCCACTCCAGGGTCAAATTTCTATTTGGGTTCTTGTTAGGGAAAGCTTTTCTAGCTAGTATAGTATATGCAGAAAGCGTGTATGTAGTATGTTATGTCAGGTTTTCCCTAACAAACAGGTATATTTGGACGACCTGTCCAAATATCAATGATATGATATGGATGTAAGGAATATTAAACATTTTTCAGTCTGATAGCGTTTCCAGGTTTTTGTTTCTGCTTCTTACCACACAAAAGGGTCACAAGACTAAAAAAAAAAAGCAATCAATCATCATCAGCATTAACTAGGTAACACCATAAATGAATTTGGATTGACGATTGAGTAGATTTAATGCGTTTTAAGAATTCAGTTGCCTTGGATTGCCTTACCAATTGGCAACACACAAACAAGTAATACTCATTCATGTGCTCACAGTAGATATAAAGTCCTGTCACTAGATTACTTTAAAGGTTTTATAAGAATGGCCTAAGTGCAGCGTTTCACAAGTTCAATTTTCTATGAAACACTAATCATCTAAACTATTTTTCCCATCTCCCTAGGCTAAACCAATAAATAATTCTTATTTATTTAATATTTTGATATACCTAAAAATCTCACATTACTTGAATAATATTTTAAAAACATCTATCCTTAATTCACTAAAATGTCTTTTCAAAAATAGTCCAACAAGTGACAAAGTAGATAATATTTCAAACATGATAACTCTAACTATACCGTGACTTAAGTACAATACGCTGGTTTGAAGACATAATTGAGGTGTATCAGGCCCATGTGTTGGTTGAGAAGCTGGTTTGAAGACATTCTTGAGGTGTATCAGGCCCATGTGTTGGTTGACAAGACTAGTTGGACTGCATCTGGTGTTTGGACATGAGTCATTGGGACTCATGTCTAAATGCAGTCTAGACGACATGGCCCATGCACAAATGGATCAACTATGCTGAATTCCCAACATTCAAATTTCATGTATCAGTCTTGCCGTAACCCACACTGTCGTTAATATCTATTAACCTTGTGATGTTTGAAAAACAAAACAAATGGTAAAGATTTTGCTTTCACTCCCTCTCTGATTGCAGACTATCCAATTCCTATAATCTACTTAATATTTTTTTTCCCAGGGGACAAAATAACATTACCTAGTGGAACAAAGTTTTGTTGTTATTGGACAAAATAAAACAACTGTCCATACTCATCACTATCAGTAGTTTGCACCATAATCCAATGTTTTTGCAGCATAATTTGCATATTACCGAATTCAATCCAAAACTACCGCACACAACCAAGTACTAACAGGAAACAAGCTTGTATCTAGCAAATGCTGAGACAACTTCAGAAACTGAGTTAACACGATATTGAAGGAAATAGCATAATAATGTATTCAGTTTAGACTTGCTCAGGAGTCATCCTAAAATGGCTCTACGCGGTTGCAGAGCACTTAAACATACATGATTCACAGTGACATCAAGTCCTTTAATTTAACAAAATGGTCCAGTATCAAAAGGGAACCATGTTGCAGGATATCCCCAAAAAGAAACAAGCAAAGCCACATCACATCATTCGTGAGCTGAGACGTCAACTTAGTATGTCCATGATATTAGGTATGAATACTTTAATAGCGTGACTCCATTTTCTTGATGGCTTTCTCTATGGCAGGCACATTCTTCTTAAAGGCTGACCACTGCTCCTCTGTCAAACTTATTCCTGAAAGACAAAGAAAGTCAGGATTCAAAACAAACTTCAATTACTGATCGGCAAATCAGTATCATGTGTTCAATAAGGAAACGAAATTGCTACTAGCAGCAGGTCCAGCACTAGTCTGAAACAGTGCAACAAATCTTACTTTTTTCATAGTTCTAGGTTAGATAAGAAAATTTAAAATTTTATCAGGAACATATACTTATCCGGGTATCCACAGATACAAAATTTTCATATTCTATATATAGAATAGAAGCTTTTATGTTTCTTGGTAAAAATTTCTGTTTATCAATCCACACATGGGCATTACAACTAGCAACAGCAACATCAAGTTGAGAAAATCAAAACAAAGAACAGTACTAATACTAATCTCACTACAGCATAGGGGTAGTGTTTCACATCACACAAGAATGCAACACGAGAGACAAATTTGCATAACTTTCATGCTAAGCTACAGATTAATTTCTTAACTAAATGAATTTTGGCATCACGACTGCAACACTGAGGCTTCTACCTAGTCAAATTGGCAACATAGAGTGGATAGGCATAGTTCAGTGAAAAATGAAACCTTAAATTGAACACTGATAGTTTAAATTCAAGACATTTTAATGATCTGTGTGGGGAATAAATACATACCAGTCCAATTAACATAATGAAGTAATGCAGAGAGAGGGTACCCCAACTGTTACTTAGATACAGCCCATTTTCGTCCTACACTCCTACAGTTTCAAGGCTAATCTTCTTTTTTTGTATACAATAGAGACACTGATATAGTGATATTAGAACCTATTACCTTGTGCAAAAACTACCTAAATCTCAAACTACTAACCCGACCTTAGTGGATTGATTTCAAAACTAATCTTAATAGATAACTAAGTCCACAAACATTTTTTTATGCGCCCATCTAGACCTTATTGTGAAATGCTGAACTTGAACCGAAACTGAAGATATTTGAAACAGAAATACAACCATGCATTATAACAGGCTATACCCATGGCTAATGCCTTTGAATTTGAATGCATTGCATACGGAAGGAATGCATAAAACATTACACAACACGAAATCAACATAATTATCATAAACAATCCCAAAAAATGCTCTGAGATATCATAAAATGTCTACAATACATTGAACATTACTGAAGGATGTGTTCAGAAACCCCTGGCCATCAGAAAGGAACGTTTTTTATTGTCCCCCTCCCTGCTAATTAGCGTAAATTTAATGACAAGGATTAGGACATGGTTGAAACTTAAACCCTGCAACCAACCCTATTTGCAAAATTTAAAAAAATGAAAGCTTTCAGACCCCCCACAATCCAAAACCGATTTCCCTTTCCACATAGAATCAGGAGAATCGAAAAAGGGCATAAAGGAAATAAATAGCAAAAGTAACCTTTGGAAGTAGGAAGCTCCTTGCCATCCTTTTTATAATACTCCCGAATGGAGACCAACGTTTTCCCTCTGAAATCCTGAATCGTCACCTTTCTCTTATCTGAAAGCTAAAATCCCAAAATTGAAAGAAAAAAAAATGATTTAGCCGAGCAACCCTTTTTCCATTGCCACCTGTAAAATGAGCAAAAGGGTTTAAGAGGAAAGACAGATGAAAATACCCTGCAAATGATGAGATCGCCATCGTCATTGTACTCCTTGCCCTTGGAAACTCCTTGTTGTTGTTGTTGTTCTTCTTCTTCTTCATCATCATCATCATCATCATCGTCTTCTTGTTGCTGCTGTTGTTGCTTCTCTTGGAGAAAAGCCTCCACAACTTGTCTGACGAAGGCTTTGAAATGGGGCAGAGAAAGGTCGAGGGCAAGTTGTTGAGAGGCCTGCTTTCGAATCTTGTGCTCAGTAACCTCGTCCATGTCCGATTCTTGCAAAATCCTGCGAACAGTTTCCTCGATTCTTTCTTTCGTTTCAGAATCCATTTTTGCACTGATCTCTCTGACAGCAATGTTATGCAATGTAAACGACGGTGACACTCTTGCTCACTTAACTCTGCTGCTAAAGTTATAAAAATATGACAGTATTTTAATATTCTTATAATCAATTAATCAAAATAATGTATATCTTTCAAACGGAAAAGATAATGTATATATATAATATAACCACAATTCAAGAGTTGAATTGATAAAAGATATATTTTTTTATTTATTGATAAAAGATATATTTGTATAACATTCTTAATTCTTAATAAAATTATTATTTGTAGATGTAATCGACTGTTATAGTAATCAATTATGTGAAATGTTTTGTTTCGGTTAAATATATATTTGTTCCGTAATTTTTTTTTAGGAATTTTTAAAGATATATCTAAACTTAAAGAAAATTCTAATTTTTTTATTTATCTTTTTATAACTAACCCTTTATGAATTTCATAGTTTACAATTATTGTGATAAAATTATTTATTAATTTTTAATGATTTAATTATTAAATTAAAAATTGTTAATGCGTAAATTGAGTTAGCATATTATTAAAATTTAAAAAAATTATTTGATATTTCATTTCATTAATTCATATAGATAAATAATTATAAAAATATTTGTATACATTGATTTGAATTTATATAATAAAGTATCATATGAATTTTAAAATTTTGTAGACTTAATCTATACATTAAAAAAATTAACTTATATATATATATATATATATATATATATATATATATATATATAGAGGGAGCATATCAAGTGAGAGAGAATTTATTATGAGAGATGCGATGGTTAAAATATAACACTTAGATTAATTTTCTCTCACTGGATTAAATCCCAAATTTTCTCTCACTTGATTAATCTAAGGGGGTGTATTGGATTAGGATTTTAAAGGACTTTTTTAGTTAAAAAAAATCCTGCGGATTTTCATGACTTTTAAGATTTTGCAAGATTCTACAAGACTTAAAATCAGGATTTTAATGGATTCTGCAAGACTTTTAAATTAGGATTTTAATGGATTCTGTGGGATTTTGTGGAGTTTTGACATTTGATAAGATTTAAAAAAAAATTATACATTCAAATTTAAAAAGAGTCAAAGATAAAAATAATAAATAAAAAAAATAATGTCTAGATAAATAATAATAATAATTCTCTATAATATTCTATCCTCTTTTTATAGCATCCACTATCAATTGTAACAATTCATCGGAATCATCCTTAATCCAAGCTTCATAGTTTTCTTTCTCTTTTCATTTTTCTTTATTATTTCCTTGTGAATCTCCCATTTGAATTACTAAAACAATATATGTTAAAAAATAGTTATATAAATAATTACGGATAATAGACAAAATCAATAAAATTATATTATTATTTTTAGAAGCACACCATCATACAAGATCGAATATATTTTTGCTATCCAAATGGATCAAATACCTCAGTTATTATAAAAAAAATGTAAAAACGAAAATATAGAAACATAAGATAATTTTTTATATAAAAAAATTAGTATATTCGATACTGAAAAAATATTTAGATATATAATTTTTTTTATATAAACAGAAGTATTTAAATATAGAGAATATATATATATATATATATATATATGATAATTTTTAACGATATTTATAAATATAAATTATTCTAACAAATATTTTAACAATATTTTCTTTTTTAAAAAATAAGTTAATGAAGGCATAAATCCTAAACCCTAAAAAATTAGATATTGCAATGTCTTATGTTAATTTTCTTTTTTTAAAATATAAAAAATCTTAATTTTATAATATAAAAATAAAAAAGAAAAATTCATAGTAAAAAAAATAAAATAATTGTTGAGTCATAAAAGGAGGAGGGATAAGAGTAACAAATTCAAGGGAAAGAGAGAATTCGCAATTTTTATGCTAAGAGGGTTCTTCCCCCTACTAAGATCCATTTTTATCTCATTCTACTCACAAAAACCCTAACAAATTCATCTTATATATATATATATATATATATATATATATATATATATATATATATATATATTGTTGAGATTATGATATCAATTTCATCTTTCACCTTTTTCTTTTCTTAACGTGTATCATAAAAAAAATTACCACTTAAAAGTTAAAATTTCAAGTATTTTTTTGTGTTATATAAAGGAACAAATTCAACTACATAGAATAAAATAAAGTAAGTCAATTAAAGAGAACGAACAGAAAAATAAAACAAGTCAATGACACTATCATTTACATATTAGAGTTTCACAAAATAGGAGAATGATATGAGAATAGTATTATATATGAGCAATGAACAATAGTGTAGTATTATTAGTAGAGAAAAAATGGAGAAGACAGGAGCATAGAAAAAAAAGATGAAAAACTCACTTGAAAATTCTTAAAACACTTGAAAAATCATTTCAAACAATCCTTCAAAATCCGATGGGTTTGGATGGGATTGTTTTATGAATCTGGTATTTATAGATAACACTAGAAAGTCTTTCAAAATCCCTCTCACACAACAATCATTTAAAATCCTTAAATTTTTGAATACCAATGGATTGTTTTTAAGTTGTAAAAAATCTCAAATAAATACCAGTGGATTTTAATGGACTCTTTAAAAAATCCTAAAAATCCAGATTGAATACCACTGGATTGTTTTTAAGTGACATAAAATCCTGATTGAATACCAATGGACTTTTTTACTCAAAAAAAGTCTTTTAAAATCCTATGAAATCCTAAACCAATACACCCCCCTAAGAGTTATATTTTAACTCTTTCATCTCTCAAAATAAATTCTCTCTCACTTGATATGCTCCCTCTATATATATATATATATATATATAGGAGGGTTCAAACGACACCGGTGTAACTTTTACTAAGTGTTACACCACTCAATAACTTTATATTAATTTTGAATTTTGAAAATCTAACCGTTAGATTGAAAGTTCATATCTCTTAGATCATATATATTAAATTTTGTTAAATTTGAACAACAACTTGAAGGTATTCAAACTGTTCATATTTTAGTGTATTTTGAAATGAATATATTACGTCAATTTTGTTTTATGAGAATGAAGTATCAAATTATTTTGGATTAATATAAAATTTTGTATATATGATCTAAGAGATATGAACTTTCAATCTAACGGTTGGATTTTTAAAATTCACATTTAATATAAAAGTTATTAAGCGGTGTAACACTTAGTAAAAGTTATACCGGTGTCGTTTGAACCCTCCTCATATATATATATATATATATATATATATATATATATATATATATATATATATATATATATATATATATATATATATATATATATATATATATATATCGATGAGAGGACAAAAAAAAGGGATTGTGGTTGGAGTAGAATAGCTGGTAGTGAAGACATGAGATGATAGAAGAAAGAAACTAAGCTAGAGAAAGCTGGAGAAAGGATAGGTGGAGAAAACTGTTCGTCAAACAAGTTGTGGAGGCTTTTCTCCAAGAGAAGCAACAATAGCAGCAACAAGAAGACGATGATGATAAATAAGTATACTTATACTTACTCCACTTAGTAACTCATGTTCTATATCAATTTTTAACGATCTATCCATTAAATTAAGAGTTCTTAATATATAGATCAAGTTTAGAGTTTCATTTTAAAAAAAATGAAAACTATTTGATTATCTATTTCATTAGTTCAATTGATGGATAATAATAAAAATATTATATACACGAATTTGAATTAACGAAACAGAGTATTAAGTGATTTTACACACACATATATATATATAAGGGATTGCTTCATACTTCACCCCTTTTTTAGTTGGGGTACATTAGCAATTTACACAAAAAAAATTGGATTAAAAAATCATTTTTTCAATCAATTACTTACAAAGGTATTAGAGTAATTCAAGATATATAACAATAAGATTTTAAAAAAACTTATCTCTCCTCCCTCGGTTTATGTACTATAATTCTCCATAGTTGTCCTAATTAGCTTGATGTTCTTTTATCCTTTAATTTGGATTTTTAATGTGTAGCTTTGTCTTTAGTGTTTCAACCCTCATTCCCCATTTTCATTGTCACAAATTACATATTGCAACCTCTTTTTTCAATACGGTGACTAATTATGGAGAAATTGTCTACTCTCCAACATCAAGAAAAATAATTCACAATTATGTTTGATAATTGACTTTATTTGATCATGACAAAGTGAGATGTATCTTGCTAGGAAAGTACTAGTTAGCAAAATTTATTTTCTTATTTTTGTGCGTGAGTTATCATTCACAATGAAATAAATAAATAATAAAACATGATATTCAAGTTTTTTTCTTCTAATTATCATTGACATGTACAACATGTTGCAATGTCTTATTTCTCATGACGCTAGATTATGAAAATGTTCTTAAATTTAATAAGAAAAATGATTTTGAAGTGTTTTCTATGTATATTTTTAATCTTTCTCTTAATATCTTTATTTACTTGGAGTTTAATAGCCTTGAAAACAATGAATTGCTAAATTAAAATGAAGAAGGAGAAGCATGCTCAACCATGATTTAGGTGAGGAAAAACATGATGGAAAGATCATATCAATGAGAGGACAAAAAAAAGGATAAAAAAAAAGGGATTGTAATTGGAGTAGAATAGTTGGTAGTGAAGACGTGAGATGAAAGAAGAAAGAAACTAAGTTGGAGAAGGGATAGGTGAAGAGAGGAAAAATTTTCTATTTTATTTTTTAACATATATCCTAAATTAGTTAAATACCTTTACAAGTAATTAATTAAAACAAAAGAGAATGTTTTTTTGTCCTAAAATTTGGTGTAAGGTGTTAATGTACTCAAACTAAAAAGGAGTATTAGATTGTTAGTAATCCTAATTTCCCTCGCCCCACATATATAAAGAGATTCACTTATTCTAAGAGTACGTTTACCTAGATTTACTCTACTCAATAATTTATGCTCTACATTAAATTGTTGAATTAATTTTTTTTTAATGTATAAATCAATTCTATAAAATATTAAAATTTAAAAACTATTTGATATTATGTTTAATTAATTCAAATCAATGTATAAAATATTTTTATAAATATTCGTCAATTTGAATTAATAAAATAAAATATTCAATAATTTTCAAATTTTGTAAAACTTTGCAAATTTCATCTATGCATTAGAAACTTTTAATTTAATAGTTAGATTATTAAAATGGAATAAATGTATCAAGAGTATTCAATAAAACATGTTCTACTTCAAATTTAAATCATCTAACTGTCAAATTAAAAATTTATAATACATACATCAAATTTGTAAATTTTTAAAAAAATTGAAAATTATTTGATACCCCGTTTGATTAATTCAAATTGACATATAATCATAAAAATATTTTATACATTAATTTGAATTAATTAAATAAAATATCAAATAATTTTTATATTTTTTAATATTTTATAATTTTTTTTATATATTAAGATTTTTTAATTCAATAATTTGATCGTTAAAATTTAATATAAAACATGAGTAAAATAAGTCTAAATAGATTTACTGTTAAAACCTTCTCATATATATATACACACATAAAAAGGTATTTAAGCAACTTGATTTAGTAGATATCTACTAATACAGATATTATTACATCTATCTTTTTTTTAATATAAAATATATGTACTTGTTATTTGTAAGTATTCATTTAAATCATCTTTTAATTATCTATAATGAATTTTATCGGTAGATATGTGGAATTTTTTTCCCCATCCCTACTTGGAATTTCTCTCAAATTAGAACTGTAAACCCGTGCAAAGGTAGCCTAAAAAAGATGAGAGAAAAAAGAAAATAAGCGATAACAAGTGGAAAAAAAAAAAAAAAAAAGTGGACATGCGATATATTAGACAGTAACGAGTAGTGACAGCCGAAGAGATTTATATTAATATAGATAAGTTCACAAACATGAGGTTAATACTAATCACTGTGGAGCATAAACTTGACTGAAAATTTTGGTGCACATCGAAAAAGAGTATGGTTGGATAAAAGTTAAGAACATGTATTTGAAAATTACGACTACGGTACCAAACGAAGAAGAAATAACTTGTTATATGGCATCACCCTATTTCCCAATGCAATTTATAAGACGTACATAGACTTCCATAATCCTTGCAGAATATTGAATTTAACATTTGTAGCAGACCAAAACATCACCGACATTTTATTTACCCCATCCTCCTTAAAGCTCTTGCTTTTGCCATCTCAATAAATC
Organism: Cajanus cajan; assembly: GCF_000230855.2. Classification (NCBI taxonomy): domain Eukaryota; kingdom Viridiplantae; phylum Streptophyta; class Magnoliopsida; order Fabales; family Fabaceae; genus Cajanus; species Cajanus cajan. The sequence goes on from NC_138518.1 coordinate 75,623,509, forward strand.
GACGACTGAAAAGTTTATCTCTTAGATTTCTTCGGACCTTCCTTTTTGTTACTGTAAAATTAGGCACCATTTTACAACACAAGTTAGAAGCAACAGAGGTATATGAATGATCACAAAATTATGACAAATAGAGCTCAGATTTTCTAACAGCATGTCACGTCATCTTAACTCACTCTCGAAAGATCAATACACAACTTTGAACAATAATTTAGCCAATTCAGATACTCTAATTTCTCCTCTGGCATACGATTTTTCCTTGAACAACAAAATGGAAACAAACCAAGACACTTGCATAGCAAATAGTTGTTCCCAAGCTTTCCAATTATCTGTATAAGCTTCAAAGCATGTATAATCAACCAGATGCAAAATAAGAATGTGTTTCTGTGAAAATCAAAGTAGCATGCAGGTCTCAGAATAACACAAATGACTTCTAATCAATTAAGCCAAGAATGCCAGTAACCAATCCCAACCAGACATTCCAAATTAATAGTTGAGGCTTTCGATAATCAAACAAAAGACCACACCTGCACCAAAATTTGCTTGTATTTGTCGAACAGATACTCTTCTCAAAAGGGTAAAACTCGGGCCTTTATTTTTTAACCTTGGTTTTGGACATTCTTATTCAACATACCTTGGAGCTAGTGCTTCAATGCATTTGGTAAATGGTACAGTTCTAGTAGGAACGTCTGAAGAGGAAATAAAATGTAACCTGAAGGCTGAAGCTATGGGTTTCTGCTTAAGTAGGCATAAAATGGAGTACAACATGGAAGTAAAGTTCAGTAAGATACGTGCTAGCACTGGCTTGAAGGTGAAATTTGGAAATCAAACCATACAGTTGGGTATCTTGGATCCATCATACAAACTACAGAGTGATGTAAATCCTAGGATTCAAACCAAGTAAAATCACGCCTGTGATTGTTGAGTTTCGGACTTTGAACACATGACAAAAAAGTCCGATAGAAGTCCCAGTTAGAAGAATTGATCAAAAGGAAGATAATTGGTTAAAGTTAGAGGTAGACCAAGAGAGATTTAGAGATAGAGTATGAGACCATGAATATGAATTTGGAATCAAATGGCATCTCAGAAGAATTGGTTTAGGACAAAACCAGGTAGTGTTGTTTGAATAATGAATTCACTAAATAAATCCAACTTGGTGGGAAAAGACTTGGATTGTGCTTGTTGATACTCTTCTCAACAACAATAATATTTCACCCAACTAGGGTGAGCACACAATACCATTGTTCTCAGCCAAATACCAAATTTCTATAGATAAATTCAGCATGAGATTCTTTATAATAATTAGTGAGATCGAAGTTTTTCGTGTTTTTATATTTTATTTAATAAAAATATTTAAGAATTACTAATATTAATTAGATCAATTAGTATTATTTTTGATTCTCAAACCTTAAGGCCTTGAGTTTCGAATCTTATGTTTGTAAAAATAGTTAATTTTTAATAATATTTTTTATTATAAAAATTAAAATTTAAGGGTAAAGCTATCTAAAAAAAATGTGTAGACTAAATCAAACTATCACCTTTATATATGTTATAGATTATAGATTTTCTCTAATATCCTTGATTTTCTTCTACCCTTTTTCACAAGGCTAAAAACAGCTACTTTCCTATTCAGTGTCTCCATTAATCTTCTTTACACATGTCCAAACCACCTTAATTGATATTGTGTCATCTTCTCCTCAACAGGTGACACGCTAATATTTCATCTTACACAATTATTCTCCATCTTATTCATACATCCATTTTAACATTTTCATTTGTTATTGATACTCTTCTCAAAATGATTGAATATGAAAGCCATCAAAAGGTGATATTTGAATCCCAAGAAGTAAGATAAGACATAGTGAATGTTATACTTACTTTAGGAATGAATGCTGAAAATTTATTTATAGCATATATAATAGTGTTGTTGCAGGTTTCATGAACTATTAGTTAAGTACTTAAGTTGTAAGAAAGACTAAGATCCAAGATGGAAGATTGGGTGTCCATTTATCAGAAGGAAACCACACATTATACCTTGGGTTTGAGTCAGTGGCAGTTCCCACAGAGGGTGCTCCACCACGTCCGAAGGCAACCTCGTCCATGCTTTGTCCTTGTCGCCTATACCTACCGCCAGATGCCACAAATGCCGGGCATGGCCTGTAAGCCTTTATGGGCCACCACCCAAAGCCCGGTACTGTTGCTATTCCACCCTGAATTCTTCCTTCACCATTGCATTCTTTCTCCACTTCTTCTCTCCCACATGCCTTGCAACCACTGCGAAAAAACACCTCAAATTAGTTGCAGTCTATAAAGAAAAAGATCTAAACACTATTTTCATGGTACATGGAATTATGATGGCAAATCAAATCATTGCACCTCGCGTATTCTGATTGACCAACAACGGGAAGCTCATCTGCTGAAGGTGAAGGACCCTCTTCGATAACAGAAGTTGGAGTGGAAGGAGAGCATAGAGGAACGGTTAACTTGGAGGAAGAAGAAAAAGAAAGAGAAGGGTAAGTGGGAGTTGGCCACGAGTATTTGTAGGTGCAAAACTGAGGCGTCGGAACTGAGAAAACAGATATTGTCATTCTCTCTCCTCTCGTGCTCTCTGTCTGGTGGATAACGTGCACCACTACTTTAATTTGATTAACTTCTCCAAAATGTGAGGCTGCTAAGTGCTTACGAGGTGGCCACTTCACACTTCACAACTTGTTACTAGCATCTCACCAGGAATAAGTTACCTGGGCAGGCTCCGACAAGTATTATTGAAAGTTTTGTCAAACATTCATGTATCGTATTCAAGGTTTATTATAGTTAATCAATATCGAAATTATCCGTTAACGATTCTTTTAACAACTTAACAAAGAAAAAACGGTTCTTATAACAAACAAATTAACTTTCGCTAACATTTCTTAGACCGTGATTTTACTTGATTATCTTCAAAGACTGATGAATGCATTCTGTTTGGAAAATTACCGCACATTTTCAAATTATACTTTCTTCGTTTTTGTCTGTGACATCCAAAATTTGTTAATCATCGCCTTGTCGGAGATTTAAGTAAAAGCAGTACTTGTCGGACCACCAATTGTGAATCTCTCATAATCATGCTTTACAATAAAATCATGATTTGGTTAGAGCATATGATTCAAAATTCAACTCAGGAAAAAGATGCACCCTAGTACTACTAGGATGCACGACAAAAATGGAGAATGCTTGTGCAATTGCTCCCACCCCCATGACTGTTCAGCCTTGCTTTTCACAAATCTCAGTCTAAAGATTGGATGCCTGCGAAGTGCTGATCCAACGTATCATTCACAGGTAACCCCTCTCCACCCACCTTTTTGTGTTTACTTTATAATCCAATTACTGTACTTATAACTCTTTTTCTGGCACCATTGCAACTTCCTGTCTTATATACAGTGTAAAAATGAAACTAAAATTGGAAACTAAAAAAAGGATCTTCCAAAGAAATCACGAAAATTTCAAGCATCTTGCTTCTGCAATTAAAACCACCTTTTGTAACCAGTATCAGTCATAACAATGTATCATCTCTCTCACTATTATCCATGCACAATCTGATGGTCCACCTCCCCATTCATCACAGAACTGTGATGATGAACCATATACCATCGTCCATTATGAAACTCAAAAACATTGGTCATATTGAATGGTCCTGTATCCATGTCAACGTATGTTTTCATGGTAACCCAAGCCATGTCTGTCAAGACACGGGCACGTACATCTCGAACCTGAAAGTTCAACCCTTGCTCCCAGTTGAATACGATTTGCCAACTCTGCATTACTGCATTATACCTGTATCATGGATGAATATGTTACTGAATGCAAAATTGCCCGCCAGTAAGGGAGACATTGGATTAAGGTAAAAAAACATGGATACATAATTCCACATGCTTGCAAGAACTTAAAAAAGAATTATAATATGGAATAGAATAAACATGATTTTTTTCCAATATCACAAATATTCTATCATATGTTCAAAGTGCTTATATCTCTGGAGTATCAAGTTCCACAGTAATGCAAAACCAGTATTACGGGCCAGAAACTAGTTACTCTAGGGTTTCAATCAAAATATCCAAGTTAATAGACTTTTGCACCACCATATTGCTTACATGTGTCTCTGCACTAGGGAGACACCCCGTCTTAACAGAATTAAAAAAAAAGGAGAAAAAGAGAAGGGAACCAAATGAAAAGATGTTTTTCTTATCCCCAAAAATCAGTGCTATATGGGATGAAACTTTGCACAGGTAAGAATAATATATTTCATTTCTGATCCGAATAAGAGACCAGCTGTACAGATTTAAATTATCAATAAAAAAATTAAATTCAATGACCTGTATCAAATATAAGCACCGAAGAAATTTTTCCAATTTGATATATATGGGATCCAATAAACAATCTCCTCAAGTATCACAGCATATAAAATTCATGCCACAACAAGAAATAAACATGAACAGCACGTCCAAAAATACAAAAGAAGATATTCTTACAAAATGGATACGTTAACACAAAGCAGACTAACTACTCAAGAAACAAAAAAATCTTACCCAGAAAAGAGTTCTCCTGAGGCATGAATGCACTTCACATAATCTGCATTCAGCCAAAAACGACTCATTGCTGGAAGAGACTTATCTCTTACAATGTTGAAGAATTCTGTATTAATATTCACAATTGCTCTTGTTGCAGCATAGTAAGCTTTCCACCCATTAGTGGGTGTAACACTATCTTGTTCCAATGTGAAGTCCTAAAAACAGAAATTCAGAAATGTCATAACTAAATATACTTGGGACTAAATGAGAATGATGGAATTTGTCTAAAGAATACAATGAAAGTAATCACCTATATTCTCAGTTTGATAGGACATTAGAGCATATTTATTATTCATGTCAATTATTTTATGCCTTTATCCTACTACAAAATCACTTCCCCTCGTATTATTTCATCATTCTACTCCTCCTAAACTTCAAAACAGGGCAAAGGAAGAGAAGAAACAACACTTATTTGAAATTGTTTGTGGTGGTGAACTAAGATAAGGGAGTAATGTGCAACAGATAAATCCACTACTTTCTCCGGATAAACCCCAAAGGCAACTATGAATTTGAGGAATTCTGCAAAGCAATAGCACTACAGCATATTTAACAACATTGCAACGGACCAATCCACATTGCCTCCTATTCAGAGGTTTTGCCAAGACAGGTAATTCTACCTGTTTATTCATACTTCCAAACAGACATCAATAGCATTTTCTTCTATATAATAATCAAGGAAAAGCACACAAACAACACTTCATATGTTTTTCCATCATCTATTGTTCCAAACAGATGCAACTACTCTAAACTTAACCCAGCTTCTTGTTTTCAAGAAGCCTTATTATGGTGGCATTGCACCGAGAAGAAAGCCTCGCATACAAAACAAATGGCACTGAGATTTTACAAGATTTAAAAAGAACTCCTAACATGACTCAATTCAAAGTTTTCCGCGAACTAAAAATGAAAGAAGCAATTAGGGCCAAAAACGTAATCAACACCTATAAAAAGAAAAACAAAAAAAGAACAAGAAAGTGGAAAACCCTGCGCTGCAAGCATTATTTATGGGTACTCTACAAAAACGGTGGAAAAGAAAAGGCTAAAAAAAATAAAATTCCTAACAGTGACTAACGATTTTGGGTGTCTATTAACTACTAATTTATCATGAGACAAGAATCAAAGAGAAAGCGAAGCACGGGAATTAGAATTCACCTTGTGATAAAGGGCCTTCCAAGCATTATCATCATTGGCGGCCTTTCGCATCGAAGAATTGGTCATGGAAAGGCGACAGAGACTGGGATAATCCAAGTAACTGAGCGCGTGCGTCGTAATCTCCGGAACCAGTTCCTCCATCATGGAGGACCCCGTCCGCCGCTCCGCCAAGGGCGCCGGCGCCGGAACGGGAGAGGGCTGGAGCATTTGCGCGGCGCCGCCGTTGAGGTAGGGCGCGGCGGAGTCGGAATTGGAAGCGCAATCGCAGTGGTGCTTCCGCGGCGGCGTGAATCTCCGGGGCAGGGAGTAGGATCGGAGGAGAGAGAAGAGCGCGAAGAGGAAACAGAGCGCAGTCACGGCGACGGCGACGAGGGACGGTTCCGACAAGACAGAGAAAATCTCCATTCATAAGACATGAAAACAACTCGGCATTCGAATAACATCAAAACCCTAATTGTCTATCTGCTTATTGTGTGTATAAATAGAAAGAGAGAGAGAGAGAGAGAGGTATGTATATATATTCCTTGTGGCGAGTGAAGTGACCTTCAGTTTTGTTCCCAATTCCGAAACCCTAGTTAAGTTTGAGGGATTGAAGAGGAAGGAAAGTGGCGGTGTTAATCTCACACACTCCAACTCCAACTCCAACGTTCTGCTCTCCCTCTGCCTATTGCCTATTGCTCCGTTGGTTGGTCAAATATTACCATAACGCTTCCATTTTGTTCTTCCTCATCAAATTAATTCATTTTTCATTAGTTTAACGCCAACCTTTGCCACGCACCTTTTAATATGTTTATCCCTTTCTAAAGGGGAAGAGCCACATTGTGTCTCAATTAAAATTAATAAAACCGTCTCAAAAAATATTATATCAAATAAATTGATGCCTAAATGAGTTCATTTACTTTATAGTTAACTAGTTACATTTTTCCGTTCATGGTTATCTGAAAGGTAATAATTTACAGTGTGGAATTTACATAAAAGTATAAATAAAAAATGTAATTTACATGAGAGTAATTGAGGAATAAAAATGGACAAAAAAATGTGTACATGAAAGATGCATATCCCTTAATTAACAATATTATAGTTATAGATAGATTATAGATTATTAAATTCCATGTTTATGTTTTCTTTTTTAGAAGTCATGCTTATATATATATATAGTTTAGTTACTTCCTCTATACTTCTTTTAATAGTTTGCGTGCACATTTTTATTTGAATGAGCATATGTTCCAAGAGTTATATTGTCTCATAAGGATGTTGTTGTTAAGCTCTTGGGAAATACCATGAATTATAATATGATGAAAGAAAAACTCTCAATTATTTGAAAATTTAGAGGTGGTTTTAATATTATGGATGTTAATGGGGGCCGTCAAAGGTGATTTACACATGGAAAATTTATTTTAGGTGTGAATGATTTTTGTTTTTTTACCATTACTTGACAAAAGTGAAATGAAATCTAGATTTTGTTTCCCCATATGCTAAAATGGAAAAAGGAAGAAAAAAAAAACATGTTTCGAATATAATTCACTATTTAAATTCACTTTATTATGATGAAAGTTTTTCCTTTGATGATTGTTTTAGTGGATAGATCTATTAAGATGAAAATAAAGTTTTTTGTTCGAAGTCGATCTATAAGATCGATACAAAAATATGACTTAACGACCATTGATGCGAAATTAAGTAATAAGGCCTTCACATAATTTTTATTGAGTATGATTTTACTAGACACTTTATCATAAAATTGTATCACAAAATTCAAACTCAAAAAAATTAATGGTATCCTCAATTAGAGGCTAATATACTCATCACATGTAACATTGAATTCAATTTTTACAAATGACAAAATCAATTGTTATCACCACCTCCTGTCAAGCCAAAATAAAAATCATATTTGCATGGAGATTAACTTATTATTAGGAGGGAAAAAATGTAACACAATCAATACAAATAATATGGAAACAAAAATAAGAGTGGATTTATTTCAACTAAATATGATGCAATTTCCGTTTTCGGAGACAAGATTGAACTAATGGTCATAAAACAAATCATGGACGGTAAGTAACATTAAATCCAAATGCTGTTATAACCAAAGGCAAAAAAAAAATGACAAAAAGGTATGTTCATATTAAATTTTAAGTCATCATCTAAATTAAAAAGATTGATTTAGACAAATACATTTGAAAATAGTTAACCATCGATATTTAAATTGATGTGAATATACTACTATGAAGAGAAAAATTAATTTTATTATAATGACTTCTTTTATTTCTTCATTTAATGTTAATCTTAAATAGTTTAATTTTATCATATAACATCTTACCTTTGCCTCTCTCTCTCTATTTTGGAGTGTTGTCTCCTTAAAGACAAAATCATTCTTAAGTAAATTTTACTACCTCATCCCTTTGAGTTTTAATCTGTCTATCTTGTTTTTATTTTATTTATTAGAATTATAATGATGACATCAAAATTTAAACTTAAAATTTTATACAAAATCCTAATTCCCACTCTTAAGTCAATCAAGTAATTACATCTTGTTTTAAAGTTTCAATTGTTTTATTCTTTACTATCCTTGTCATTCATTCCTTTACATCTCTCACCATCATTCACAGTGTTTTATTTTTCTAAATTATTCATTGGTAATGGTCATTGTATTTTTTTAATTTAGTTTTGTATTGGGAATAAGATTTTGCAAACAAATTGTTTTATATTTGGCTATCTGTTGTCATGGCTCTAACCCATGTTTGCAACATTGAATGCGCATTTTCTTTAGTCTAACCAATATTTGGTTTAACCATTGCATATTGTCTCAAATTAATCTATCATAAAATCAAATGAGCTAAAGCAAGGCTTTGATCTAGGTCAGTTGCATATCCTAATGGAACATGAGTTAATTTAGTGTTTAGAGTTTATGATAAATTAAGAACAGAGTCTAAGGTGGCAACATTTTGAATCAAATGTTAAGCATAACTTTATCACTTAGTAAATGTGATTTGTAATTGTTGTGTTGGTTCATGTTCAGTGTTCCTTTGATTTTAACTTTATAAAAAAAAAAAAACATTTATGAGAAACTCACATTTATTTCACTGTATGACAAGTAGAGATTACTGAATACATACTAAAGTAGTTACCTAGAAATATATTACTAGAGTTTGAATTTCTATGACTGTGTTAGAACTTGAAAGTATTGATGGTAGCATTAAATGTCTTATTTGACTTTTGCTTTAATCAACGGGTTTTGTTTTACGTTGAAATTTAAATTGGTATTACTTGATTATTTATTAACTAATTATCTGGTCAGTTTTTCGCTTCTCTTCATTCTTTAATGTAATATTCATTTTTTACTAGTAAATTAGTAATGCTATACACATCGTTATACATCTTTTTAATACTTTATAAAAATATTAAATGAAATAGTAAATATATTTAATGTTTTAGAAACATAATACAAACACGTACAAAGAATAGTAAAAAGGTATTAGAGAAGGATTTAAAAATATCGTTCCAAACATTTTCACAATGAACATGAATTTACTTTACGAAGTATGTTAGTTATCCAAAAAAACTAAATATGTTGGGACGTGATTAGTTAATTAACCTCCGACTACGAGGCGTGATTGTTTACGGTCGATTTCGTTTATGAGTCCTTTTTACTCAAACTAGCATCAAGGTGTTTCAATTTAGATATTTTAGACGTTCGCGTTGTTTAAGAATGGAAGTACACGTCAATAATTACCAAAAGTCAGTTTCCAAATCTTCATGGATTACAATTAACCAATAATTTGCATGCATGTAAATACTTAAACGCACAGTGTAATTGAAACATACAGTGGCAATACAAATTATAGTTCAATTTGCATAATGATCAAATTACAATTAAAATGTTGAGGCATAGTAATCAAAGTACAATTACACAATTACACTATGTGATTAAGAAGAAAAACTATACTAATCCTAATCCTAAAAGCAGAAAAGAAAAGTGGCCGAGAAGTGGTCATACAAAAAAATAATTCCTTGCACGAAAGCCATATGCGCAGGCGGAAAGTGCTCGAGAGAGTTATAAGTATGAAATTTCCAACCTTTGTGAAAGGTTATGCTTCTTCTATTTATAGAGACTCTCGAGAGCAATTATCTTTTGTATGCATGTGTCGTGGGCTCGTAATTGCTATCCACTACGTAAAATACGTGGCTTAGAAAGTAACTTCCTCTAACCGTTCTTCCCACGTGTTTTATTTCCTTGATCCGCACTTTAATAACTACCTCGGTGTAACCCTAAGAAATCTTTGATAACTTCTCTATTTCTTCAAGCATATCATTGTTTTACTCGAAATAATTCTTTTTCGATCTCGAACATCTGTTACTGTCAAGTGTCTTGACTTTATATTATTTTTCGAAGAATTTCATGCAATATTTTGACTCATATAGTTTTCGAGTAGGCCTAACATAGTAACAGTGATATATCAAATTACTACAAAAAAAGGGTCATCCATTTCTGTACCATGCAAAACCATAAAGCAAATACTATACGAAAGCAAATTGAGGATGCCTCGAGGAAACGAGCTACAATAAATTTATGTACAATTATACTTGAAAGTGCAATATTAAATTCAAATACAATTTTATAAAAGAGAATAACATATGTTTTCTTTACTAATAAGAAATAATATATTATATTAAATATGATTAAATTAAAGTGATACATTCTAAAAACTGGTGAGAAAATTATAAAATTAGAATACACCACTTGCTTATGAATATGATGTGTCAAAATTCAAATTACGGTTATTATAATTTTAAAACTTAATTTATTTGAATATAAAGATTTATTTATTTTAATACAATATATTTCAACAATTAAAATCTCAAACATTAAATTTAAGAAATAATATTTGAAAGAAATAAAATTTCAAAAATAAAATAAAATGCTCAACCTATAAGAAATCACATTATTTATTGAAAATAAAAGTAAATCTTATAAATGATCTTATTTAAAAATGAGAAATCAGATTTATAATAATAAAATCATATTTCTTTTAGATTTTCTTCATTCAATTTAAGATCTTTACCGTGTGCCCAAGCATTTTTTTTAGAGAGATGTTCAAACATTACTAGGTACCTTTGATGGTGTTTATTATCAAAATTTGTCATCATATGAAATAATTTGATTTCTATCTTACACACATAACTTAAATATTTTTTAATCCCTCAAATTTAAAATTGATCTTTTTAATTCATGTAATTTTAAAAAAATTATTTTAATTTTTATACTTATTTTTTTTATAGAATTTATCAAGTATTGTCACATAAAATCTACTTATTTGTATATTTGTTAGAACATCTCCAATGGGGGTTGCTTATAAACAACCCTCTATGTCACATCACTGCCACATCAGCTCTGGCTTACTTTATGGGTTGCTTAAATTTTAGCAGAGTTGTTTGTAGAAGCAACTCTGCTAAAATTTAAGCAACCCATAAAATGGGTCAGAGCTGATATGGCAATGATGTGGCATAGGGAATTGCTTATAAGCAACCTCCATTGCAGATGCTTTTAGTGAAAATACAACATTAAATTTGGTATTGTATAATTGTCTCAATTTATCACTTTCACTTTTAAATATGTTATTAATGACTTGAGGGATTAAAATAATTTTTTTAAAATTATAAGACTAAAAAAATAACTTTAAATTTGAGAAATTAAAAATAAATTTATCTCAAATTTAAGAAATTAAAAATATATTTAAATTTATATATATATATATATATATATATATATATATAAAATAAAATTTACCCTTCCATAATTAGAGTTCCATTTTATTAGTTGGTTATTGAAATGACAACTTTACCGTGAAAGTAACAATACACAATTAAATGATACTAACATGGAGATGATACTCACCTAATAACATGTAATTAAGAGCCAAAATATACAATATTTTGTAAATATAAGGATAAAATGCAATAAAATAGCAAATGATAAAAAAAATTTGATATTTATTGTCATTGAACTTCCTTCAACCTTTCTAACCTACAAATGCTACAAATTACAGTGTTTGTTGTCTTTGTATATTTTGCCTCATATTTCAAAATATTACAAATTGTTTAAACTTCTAAAACATTGCACATTTTCTCACTTAATTAAACATCGCACCATCAATTTCTTATGTCACGTTAAAAGTCAGTTAAGGTAATGGTTTCTTAACAAAGAGAAGGCAAAATTAAAAAAAAATATATAATTAAAATATTTGAGGGCAAAACATGTAAAAAAATTCTATAAACAAAAGTCGTAAAATCGTGTAACTTCAAGGATAAAGTACACAATTAAACTTATAAAACACAAAATTTTCTATAAAAGACAAGATAGTAACCTTGGATAAAATTTTAGAGGAATACACAAATTTTTTTAAAGTAGGTAAGATAATATATCTTACAAGTAAAATAAATGTACTGACACATATTTTCATATTTTTAATTTAGCTATTTTATATTTGCCAAAATCTATATTAATTTTATAAATAGAAATATCATATATCCTTAAAATATTTTGTTATCATAATATACATATAAGTACTGAACAGTTAACATACGTTATTTTAAAAAATATCTATCGAGAATATTAAGTAAATAATAAGTGTTCTAACTTTATTTTGAACTAATCTATATTTAAAAGTATTTCAATAGTAAGTCGGACATCGTTAAAATTATTGCGTCGTAAGCATCTATTTTAACATTTGTACAACCATCACAGTTTAATCATTAAAAAAAATATCTTGATGGATTAAAGAGAAAAAATATTTATAAACTACTCTTAACTTCAATTTATAAATAACGTGAAACTTTTATAATTTACTTTTACTTGTAATGTTAAAAAAAATGAAATGATCATTTCTATAAACGATAGCATGACCAATGCATGGTAAATTATGACAATTTACTCAAGACAGCATTTCAAATTTTCTTTCTGAAAATGGAAAGGAAATACGCCTCTTAAAAATGTTATAATGAATAGCGTTTCATACAAATTGCGTGATCAAAATTTATGGCTCAACAAATACATATACTTTCGTCGTCACTGAAAAAGCTAAGCTTTGAAGTAACCCTTCATGGTTCATATGGAAGGAACCTCACCGAAGTGCAGCTACCAAATCTGAAACACTGGTTGGTCAGGAATCAAGGAATAAATTCTTGGTTTTAGATTGAAGATTGAGAAATAACTCATATGGTTTCTTCGTTTGGTTTTAATGCATACTCCAGATCATGCACTTGTTCATTGGTGAAGGGAAGGTTGCCAGCATTTTCCTCTTCCTCCTCCAAAAGATGTAAAGGTGTTTGTGAAGGGTATTTGCTCAAAATGAACTCTATTTCATCACCACTGATCTCCTTCTGATCGAGAAGAACCTGCAGTGCCAATTCATAAGCGGTCAAAGTCATCAGTTGTCACAGAACTTTTTTGAGAGCATTTTTATTGAAAATAAAAAGTTTTTTTTTCAATACAAAAACTCTTAAAAGCACTTATAGTTTGTATCCAAACAAACTCGTAATTCTAACAATCCACAAATTAATATAACTCCTTTTCAGATCTCACTCCAAGTTACCTTAATAGTTTTGAGCAAAGCCGCATGGTGACTCCTAAGGAGAGCGACCATTTTTCCGTACATGTCACGGATCAACTCTTCAGTTCTTTGAGCAACTTCATCATCCATCTTAAAATTTAGTGGGGGTTCAATCAAGTTGTAGTCATCATAAAGAGACCCTTCAAAATCCAACCTCGGTCCAACAAATTTTACAGACTTCCTCCAAGGTGGTGGTTCTCCATGTATGACCATTGGATTCTCCAAATTCCATCTGAAAGTAGAGGGGAAAAAGGAGTTTATGTAGCACAAGAAAATAAGCAGAAGCTTAAATGTATAAAAATACAAATAATTATGCCAACATGGTTAATATTTTCCGAGCAAGCCAGGATGCATCTGCAAGGTAATCAACTGAGGCTTTTGATGTATCACGTCCGTATATGACCTCCTCGGCAGCTCTACCTCCAAGCAGAACCTGTTTGCCAGAAAAGGCTCATACTGAAACAAATAATCTGAACAAGAAGAAAAAAGAAACTCATAAAGGGTATATTTACATACCTGAAGGCGATGTAGCAATTGAGGTCGACGTTCAAACATATATGATTCGTCATCTAGTCGGTGAAATACCAATTGAGATAATGTCTGCCAGATGGAAGCCTTTTTGGTGAGTAAAAATTATAGAAACAAACAGCCTTAAGTAGCATAGTTTGAAGTAAAAGCCAACCAACCAGGTATGTAAAATATGATAGCCTTACACATATGGAAATAAAGTAGCATATATTTCAAATAGTCTTCATACAGATTTTACTTCCACTTCATTTCTATTTGGAGCCACATTTTCTACCAACACCTTGATTATCACATCTTTTAAACACATTTTTCTAACTTTATATACTGTTTCTTGTCTTTTATCTCCTTTTTTAATTCACATGATTGAATTTTTTTAATACTTTTCTGTACCAGATTCTCCCATGTTACAGTATGAGCCTGTGGTGCAGATGTATCATATATCTATTCTTTTTTATTAATTTCCCAACAAGTACTAGCAATACCTAAAATATGAGAATAGGGAAGACGAACAAAATACTTCTAGAACATAGTAGAGGATAATATAGTGAAGGAAGCTGAACAAGGACCTGACCACGAGGTACTATTGAAATGCGATCTAGGCATTCAACTTTTGCATGTTCATATCGCCGGAGCAGATGAGAAGTTAATGCAACTCCCACTTCTGTAGTAGCTCTACGACATTGTCCTTGGTAACCTAATTCTATTCCCACACGTTTAGGTCCTACCGTAAGTCTGTCAACTGCATCATCCATATCTGGCTGAAGAATTGAGTTGTGCCGTTTCCTCACAGCCACAAGAGCAGCCTCTTGAACCAATTGTGCCAATCTTGCTCCACTCCATCCTGAAATTAAGATGTGAGTTCAGACATGAGAATGAAAAGTTCAATAAGCAAAACAGGAGTCCATACCTGGTAGGTTCTGTGCATAGCTAGATAAATCAACGTTCTCTGACATTTTTACTTTGCCAGCATGAATTTTTAAAATATCCAGTCTTCCTTTTGCACTAGGAGGGCGAATCCTGATCTACAGAAGAAAAATTCAGTGAACATTTAGCATATTACAAATGAAAAAACTACATAAAACATCAAATATAATCAAGAAAACTTGTGAAAGTGGTGGATACGTAAGCTACTGTTTGCAACAGAAGATTTTATAACAGCATTTATTCATTTAATAGAAAAACCAAAGGTAAGCCACTGCCTGATTGTATTCTTTAAAAATTGTTATATAAAACAATTTTCAAAAACTACTTTTTAGATAGTATAATTGGGGAAAGAAGATATGAGGGAGTGCAAGGTAGAATATGAGTAATAGAAAACTGAAAGTAAAAAAACAAAGCAACTCGGAGATGTTCTGTTTTTTTATTTTAAAAAATATGGAAAATATATCTTTTTTTAAAACAGATTCTAAAAACCACATATTAAACACGTTTTCTGCTTCTTTTGGTTTTAAAAACAGAGACCAGTTTGGAAACAGGAAACAAACTAACCCTTGTGCTCATTCTCTCTCAATTTGCCCCTATATTAGAAAAACAAAATACTTTGCTCTGAACCCAACCAAAAGTGAGAAAAAAATCACTAACTCAGCTACACAAAGCAACCTTGCGATCGAAGCGACCCGGACGAAGAAGTGCTGGATCTAACAAATCCTTACGATTTGTGGCGGCTAGAAATATGACACCCTTTCCAGTATCAAAACCATCAAGCTCTATCAACAATTGGTTCAATGTAGTTTCCCTTTCCTGGGTGGCTGCATTATACAGGTGATCTGTGGACTCCTTGAAAATACCTTGACGCCTGGTCAAGCATTAATTTCACAATCAGGTAGAGTGGATGCTTAGGGGACTAACAAGTCATTGACAGATGCAACCAAGCAACATCACCAGCTTGGAAATTATTTGGAAAGTAGGATTCATTTGTGTATGCATTGAAAAAACAAAAAAATATGATGCAACTTTTTTTCAAAAGCTACAGTGCTTACTTCTTAGTTTCTAAGAGACGCACTGGAATAGCTTTTTCTTGAAGTTTTTGCTCTTCTTTTTATTTTAAAAAAATAACTAATAACTATAACTTTTTCCAATTACAAAGTTCTTTTCTTTAAAAAAATAAAAAACAAACCAAAGAGAAACAATCACTAATCATGAACTAAAGTGAACTTCCCAGAAGTATCCCATGACCATGTGCCAAAAAATATTATGGTAATGCCTGTAAGCACGGACTTAAAAATATTACAACAAAACAAACCTAATGTCACACACCCTATGCATTCTGATTTGTAAGAACAGCATATGTGAGAAACAATACCTAGATTAGACCAACCAATTGATCAACAATGCATGCCACATTGGGGCACTAACAAAGGAAGCTCACAAGTCACTATGACTAGTGGGTTCAATAATATATATAGATGTTCAATTATGATTCTAGGCCTGCTAAATTACTTGACATTTCATTTGGCTCAAGGTTGTATAATATAGACATTATAAATTCATTCTCTACTAAATATGTGAATATGCCATGGACACAAACAATCCACAACTTTATATAATCTATCAAGTTATAAACTCATAACATAAGTCCATATAGCCATACTTAGTTGCCAACGCATCAATTTCATCTATGAACACGACTGATGGTTTGTTTACCTGCAGAGAGAAACAAACATTTGAGTACCCATCAATTGCTAGCTCTCCAAGCATAAAAACGTGAAAATCTACAATTTATAGTTTAAAAATTTAACCAATAAAAAAGAAGCTTTATACTAAGCCATATCTCTTGTTGAAACAATATCCTACTTCTTCATGACACAAAGCATCTACCCATTTTTTGCAACAAGCAAAGCAGATGTAATGAATTTACCAAATAAAAAAAATGCAAACTTAAAAGAATGTCCTTAAAATTATTTCTACTACTAGAGAGCAAAGAACTAAAATGCATAAAAGTTGACTAGTTTTCATTAAGCTATTGCTATCCTGATAAAGCAGTTGAAAATTGTCATATGAATCAAAGGTCCTTGAAAATGTTGAATAAATTTGATTAAACAAAGCAAAAAGGACAAATAAATACTGTTTCAACCCTTAATTAGTCACCTCTTAATTCACATACACAGAAGGACTATGTGATTAAAAGTTTAAAACAACACGTACACAATGCTTTTTAAGTTAGCCTAACATCATGTGGAGGAACATGAAAGCAGGACGCAAGAACCTGAACAAATTAGCAGCAATACATAATTTTAAAATGAAATATCATAAAAATAGAAGTAGTATCACCTTGGCTCTTTTAAATAAATCCCTAATTCGTGCAGAACCAACACCAACTAAAACTTCCACAAATTCTGATCCAGCCATTTGGTAAAATGGAACACCAGCTTCACCAGCTATAGCCTTGGCTACCAAGGTCTGTAAAAATATGACAAAGCTTCAACATACACCAGACAACACAGACTCTTACATCCAACATAACTGGAGAATAAGTATCTGACCTTGCCACATCCGGGAGGGCCCTCAAGAAGAACACCATGCGGAGGTTTGATCCCCATTTTATCAAACAACTCAGGATTTTTTAGGTATCTCACCAACTAAACAAAATCATAAATAAGTTGTCATCAAATACAATAAACAAAGAGACAACAAAATAAGGCATAAGAATAAAATGCAGAAAATAAAAAAATATATATAGAAATTAGAGGAGAGATGCTTATAATGTCAAGGAAAAATTCAGGAACTAACTATTGAGAAGGATAAAGTTATATTATTCAAAATAGTTAAAGGAAAATTGGTTATTAGTTAATGAGAGGCCTAGTTTCTCCAGTTTAGGGTTTAAGGTTCAAGACTTAGGGTTTAGGATTTAGGGTTAAAGGATAATATGAGGCCCAATTTCTCCAATGTCTTCTTTATGAAGTTGCTTAAGCATTAATGCATTGGCTGTTTGTAATTGTGCACGGCTGCATATCAAGTTAAAACTCTAATATTTGTGGGCTGCTATGCCAGCCAGAAAGATGTCTAACACAGAGATCAAGGAGGAATATATGCCAGATTTTCCTCAAAAAAATTCATTTCATTTATTTATTTTTGGTTATAATTGTTCTTTTATTGTTGTCTTACAGAAAATGACCTCACCTTCTGCCCTTTTTTAAAGGGTGACATGGCACCAGCAGACAGGAAACATGTTTGCAAGCTCATAATCAGAATCAGAAATGTATAAAAGAATTACCTCTTGAAGTTCCTCAACTGCCTCATCAATTCCAGCCACATCACAAAACTTGACTCCAGTTGAACCCTGAAACGATGTCATTCCAAAGCTAGAAATAAGAATAAGTGAATAGTATTAAAAGAAAATTAAGACTAGAAAACTAAAATAACATTAAAAGATTTAAAGACTAGAAAACTAAAAAATAACTTATAACGTTAAAAGATTTTAAGAATAGAGACTAAAACAAATGTAGGTGTTAACACACATCAACGCGAGCTTCAGCTTTTGATCGTGAGAAGTCTATTCCCTGCCAAAGATCCTGTATGTCAAAGAAACATCTCTTAGAACATACTAATCAAGTAAATCCACGGAACAAAATTGGTTCAATAATTCATGCACAATATGAGTAAATCACTGTCACATACCCACTTCCTGAAATTTTTAGGTCTTCTTGAAAGAGTGAAGCGAACAAGAAGGACCATAGTCAAAACTACAAGCATAATTGGTTTCAATGCCTCGAGACTGGCAGAAAATCCACCAAAAGTGTAAATCTCAGATATCTTAGAGAAAATGCCACCATCACTGAAAAAATCAACAATATTATCCCAAATCTTCTCCAAAATTGCTAGTGCAAGACCAAGAAAAAGCTTGAGGAATGGTTTGGCTATAGGCCACGCAACATAGACAGCCATCACAAATACAAAACTGGTGGCAGCAAACAAAGCTGATGCAAGGAATCCACCAACTATAATTGCTGCGAAACACATGAAGACTGTCACCACTGCAAGCTCAACCACCACTCTGCTAGATATGGAAGATGCAACTGGATGAGGGTACTCCGGCATTTTCCCCACCCAAGACTGCAACAAAATAATTTAAGAGTTAAAAGAACAATACCACTATGATCACCCACAAAAGTATCTATCTCGCTCATGCATCTTGCTGAATGACTCGAACTTAAAGTCTCTGACTACGACCTATGCAACAGACTATATAATATATAACTTAAAATAAAAAACATAAAACAAGCAAATCTAATTGACTTCCCCCTCTTTGCACTAACACTACCTAATAATAATCAAAAGATTTAGTCCCTAGTCCCTACATAGCAATTTATCATTAGCAGAAAATATTTGTAGCAGTTTATATTACCAGACCAGAATGTCTTTCAAGGACCAAAACTTAAATTTTATACATATATAGGGACTAAAACTTGCAATTTTATATTATCGTGACTAAAATTTAAAATGCAGACAACTATAGGGGCAAGTGAATAATTTAACCAAATCAAAATTATTTAAGCGTGAACAAGAAAAAGATTAACAACCATGGTATTCCTCCTCTCTATCTCATATCGCGGTCCAGTGTAGTCCGACAAAATGGCTTGAGCTTCCCTGTTACCCAGCCTGAGAACCCTGCAAAGTTACACACACAATCACAACTATCACAATGCAATGCACATAGAAACAAGGTGCATAACCAACAAGGTGACCCCATTCTTTTCTACCATTTGGTTGTGTGCAAGCTTTTATCACCAGGAATTTCCTTCAACTCCACAATGAAATCCCTAAAACCACCTCCACCTCCCTTTGAAATTATCAACTTTACTTTGTCTTTACTCATGGCCTTCCTGAAGTCCTGAATGCTCATTTTGGGCAACTCTTTTGAATCTCTGTCAAACTCTTCTTCCTCTGACAACTCAGTGCCAAAAATTTGCTCAGGCACGTAGAGTTTCCCTCTATACTCCTTCAGCAAGTCTTTCAAATACACAGAGTCTCTCTCTCCCGAAACCTCACTCTCTCTCTTGCTCTGAGGCTTCGTCGGGTTCAACCTCTTCAACACATCGAAGATACCCACATTGGGCAATTTGCCCAAACTCTCCTTTTCTTTCAAAGTATAGAACTTTTCGCCAATTAGGTGCTTGGGTTGCAACTGGCTCGGGTTTTCCTTGAGAACGCGGCCCACGAAATCGTCCGAACCGGGTTCGGCACTCGCGGAGGTGGATTTGCAGAGCACTGTGGATGGCCTGCGAAGAAGAAGAAGGTGGGTGGGAAGGTGCCTCGGAGTTTGCTTCGGCGTTCCATGGCGGTGGGGGTAGCGAGATTTGGTGACGTGAAAGTGGGGCGAGGAGAGAATGTTCATCGTTCTGGTGAATTCATAAAGTGAATGAATGCACGAGAAGGGTTTATGAAATTAGGGTTTTGTGCAACATGAGGAGATGAGATTGAAATGGAAAATGGTAATCTTCAAGTGATGCTGTTTTGGTTTGAGTTTTTCACCCAATCGGATAAAGCTTACTGCCTTTGGGCTCTGCTCGTCTTGTTTCTAGTTCAGATAAAAAGGGAAGAGAAACTCTTTCTAACTTGCTTTTTTATTTAATGATTTTGTTTTCCGTCTATAATTTTATAAGAAAATTTTTCAAGCAAAATAAATAAATTTCGTATAACACATAAAATGAAGGAAATTTAAAAACATGTAAAATGAAATTACATATGATGATCTACATAAACAAAGATTTTGAAACACATCAAATATAAATTATTTAATTTAAACAAAATATTCTTGAAAATGAAAAAATTTGATTGAAGTAAATAATTATTGATAAAGTTGATAGATATTTTGTATTAATAATATAATTATTAAAAAATAAATATTTTTAATTCATTGAAATTTTGATATAATTATATACTTAAACTTATATTCTAAATTATTGGTTAATTTGAATCAATTTCATGTAATTCAATACATGTTAATACTCGGGTGATTATTGAAACATTATCTAATTCTAATTTTTTGAAATAATCATATTATTATTAATCTCTTTAACTTTTTTTTATTGAGTCACTCCTCTAAATCAAAGCAAGTCTATGTTCCTTTTCTTCTTAAAGTTTTTTAATTTAAAAGTTGCAAGAGATTCCTTTTAAATATGAGTTAATCACCTATACACTGTCAGTGTAAAGTTTTTTACACTGACAGTTAATCAGAGCTGTTAATGGTGTCTTTTTTATTTTAATTTAATTAAATGAGCAGATGAAAAGACACTATTAACGGCTCTGATTATCTGTCAATGTAAAAAAAATTTACACTAGCAGTGTATAGGTGATTAACTCTTTAAATATTGACTGTTATTGATTTTTTCATGGATAAAGATTCAAACATATCATAAGACTAGGGTCATTATGATATTTTATGGGTCCTTGGCAAAATAATAAATTAGGGTCCTAAAATATAAATATTAAAATATATTTTATAATGAAATAGTGTTATCACCATCATTTTTCAATAACATCGAAAAATGGTCTTTTAAGAACATTTCAACTAAGTGTTGGAAGATGATGTATTTGTGTATTGTTTTGACCAAGTGTTAGAAGATTATTTTCTAATTATCCTCATCATTAATAAGGTTACGATGAAAATTCGATTATTTTGAGAATCAAAACCATAGATATCATTAATGGTAGAAATCGAAAACAAAAACTATCAACAATCAAGATTTGTTGGTAGTTATTGATAGTGACAATCTATACTCTATAAATATTAATTTACATCATATAATGAGGGTTAAAACTTGTAAACACTTTACGTATCTTAAATCTTAATGATGCTCACAAATCAATGGGTTGCTACAATATTACCCATCGCCATTTCTTTTTTCTAATAATTTAGATTTGTTTTTAATCTCTTTCTCATTATTTGTTATTCTCCAAACTTAACTTTTCGCATTTTAATTTTCATTTCTTATCCAAAATCTCTTCACTTCTTAATATTAATTTCTTCTTCAAACTCTTATTATTTTATATTTCTACAAAATTTATCTCTTTCTACTTTATTTCAAGTTAAAAATTATTAGGTTGCTAATTTGAATAAAAAATAATTCGCATGATTTGGAAAGATTTCAAGTCCTATTTAAAAAATTTATTTCTATTTGATTTTCGAAATCAAATTTCACTAAAAACAAAGAAGTACTTATTTTTATTAAAAATGTTACACATCTTATTATATTAATTACACAACATAAATTAGAGAACGAGGATAATAATATTATGTAGTGTAGTTTTTATTAAAATAGTTTCTTAAAATTTTATCAAGTTTCGAGAATAGATGTAATACTTTATTGAGTTCAAATTTTTTTTTTATTTCAAAATAATATTTTTCACATTATTTTCATTATCATTTTTTAATATAAAGCATGACAATTATTTTCATAAATAAATAAAATTTGAATGTGATTTAAAGTACAAACATGCAATCCTATATTTTTAAAATGTTAAAAAAAAATGAATTTAGTGTGTTAATATCCGTAGGAAAATGAGATGAAAAAGTATTCCCCATCTTTTCTTGAATTACGAAATATTTTTAAAAAAATATAGGGTCCCTTCTATTTAAGAGTCTTAGTCGATTACACTTTTAAACTATCCTCAGGATCAGTTCTACTTAAGACATCAAACTAGGTTAGAATGTTTCAAAACATAAATTAAATTTGTTGTAAAAATAAATGCATTTTCAAGTGAGAAAATACAAAACGTGTAAAGATGAGTCACTATTTAAAGTTTAAATCTATAAGGGATACCAACATAACTTATTTGGACTCCTTAAAAATTAAGAAATAAAAATTAGGAATATTTATTTGACCCACAAATATCAACGACTTTGAACAATATAGATATTGAAATTTATCCGTTTGAATTTAGCATCTGTAATGTAAATTAAAAATAGCCTCAACTTCTCTCAAAGGGGGATAAAAGTTAGAAAAATTGTTATTTTTCTAGTTTGATTGCATTTTGCATGTTTAAAAAGTCAAAAGTCGTTTGTTATATATTAACGAGTATCTCTTTAAAGTAACAAAATGCAGTGCTGTGTACACGTTTGTTCAGATGTGTCAAATGTGTTTGAAAACACGTTACACAACCAAGAAATCACGTCCATAATGTGAAAAACGCAAAAATCAAAACTATTAGTACTCATTTTGACATGAAAAACACATCATTAAGTTTTATCTCTGTTTTTGTCACTACAACTTTTTTTTTAAACTGTTATTGTTATTTTCTTCTTAAAACATTACCTGCATTTCATTAAAGTTTGTGCCGTAAATTAAGCAATTAAAAAAAAGGTTATTTTGTGCTTAAAACTTACACCACTACCCGATAATTACAATAGTTTCAAATTAAAATAGATAAAATTTTGATATAGTATCAAAATTATATTGGTATAATTTTTCAATTGAAATTGAAGTTTTACATCATTAATACACATTGACATTTCATGAAATATTTTTATTATGTATAATATTGAAATAATTTTAATTTTAATTAAAAAAACAATACCAATAATATTTATGGTACTGTTTGGAAGATTAATCCATAACAAAAAGTTTACCAAGGTCACTAAAATCCAAAATGCAGTATATATTTATATTAGATGTGAAAAAAATATTTTGTAATTAATTGTACCTGAATTATTTATAATTATTAAATACTGTAATTAATCAAAATAAATGAACTCTTTCAACAATTCTCTCATACACAAAAACAAACTCCTAATCACATGCTTAAAGAAACATAGTTATTTGAAAATTATGGTGTATTACGTTGGTATTCAATATTATTGGACTTTTTTTATTATATGAAAATATGAAAGTAAATTACTATTTTATGAAATAATGAAATATATTCCACGAAAGATATATCTGAACTTTCTCCCATGATTTCCACCTTATCATTGATTTTATTATTTTCTTTTAAGACAAAAGGTAAGGTGGTCCACTTTTAAAAGTGGTTTACCATAATCTATCTTTTAGATTAATCTAACACACATAACAATGAAGTATAGCTTCTG
The DNA here is from genome assembly GCF_000230855.2 of Cajanus cajan. NCBI lineage: Eukaryota > Viridiplantae > Streptophyta > Magnoliopsida > Fabales > Fabaceae > Cajanus > Cajanus cajan. Next base: position 75,647,424 of record NC_138518.1, read on the forward strand.
CACTATATTTTATCATCTCTTCTATGTAGAAGCTGACCTCCATGCGCTGCCAGTTACCATTTGTCAGTGATGATTTATGACGGTGGAGAAACTTTTTTAACTTCTTTACATTTCCCTTTCCCTTTTCTTCTTCCCCTAATATATTTGTGGATCTGTTTGTGATTTGCATATTTTATTAAAAGAAAGCACACAAGCACTGTAGAGGTCAAGGACAACGTCGCACAAAGGAAAGACTATGACACATGGAGGAGATACAACACTGAAGGAGCCACGATGCCTAGAGGAGAGACGACACCACACAAAGGAAACACGCTACAAAGAAAAGGCACGACTTGGTGTAGAAGAGACACGACTTGCGAGACAGACGTACCCAACACAAATTTGTTGTAGCAACCGCAATGATGGTTACAATAACAGAGGATACAACCGTAGTGGTAGAGACAACAACTATGCTGACTGTTGGGAAAGTAGATATAACTGTAACAGCACACTCTAATGATGGTCACATCTGTTTCTATTCGATAGTGCTCGCATCTCTTTCTCTCCCTTCGATGGGTAGAACTCCAACGATGACCAAGTCTCTCTCCCTTTGTGGATGCTATGTGGTGATTAAGGCAAGCAATCCCAAGAAAAAGAAGAAAATTTGTTATGGTGTAGAGAGCCCATAATAACAATCTGCACCCCATTTTAATCAAAAGGCTAATAATTATGGTGCATGATGGAACACCTATAAAAGTGGTTCATCCTTAAGTTCCTCTTTTATTTTACAAACAAGCAATAAAGTAAATGTTTTTATTATATTCGTGTAAACTTCGTACTATAATTTGTCGTAATAAATAGCAATGCTCAATATGAAATTCATGGGAGAGGATTCTATGGAGCAGACGCTGCTATATAAGAATAAGAAAATTGTGTAGAAGCAGATAATTCAACGGAGCGGAACCAAATTCCCAATTTCTAATCGAACGCATTCATTTGACTAATCGCTTGAGAATTTGAAATTTGACTCTAGCTCAGGTTCTCAGTTATGAACGTCTGAATCAGGGCATGTTCATATTCAAGCTAGATTATCCAAAGTCACATTGAAATATTAGCTAGTATAATTTTAAGTCAATCGATTTTTAAGTTGCCTTTGCCTTGGATAAAAGTTTTTTATACTGAATTTTATTATTTACTTTTTGAATAAAACTTGTAAATATAAGTCACTTAACTTCAAAATTAATTTCAACTAAAATTATTTTTGTAAAAACAATTTAATTCAAAATCAATTTTGCAAAAACGCTAAAAAAAAATGGCACTAAATCCCCATCCTATGCTCATTAGACAACTCACATATTAAGGTGAGACTAAATCTAACACATCCACAGATGCCCAATGAAGCAAGTTTCTTAAAAGTACAGCACCTAAAGAAAACAAAGGTAGATACCGGGCAATAACTTCATATAATAGTAGAGGATGAAATGATACCATATGCATCAATTTTTACTGTTCTGTTGAGCTGCTTCAGCATACTGCTCCGCAAGTTTTTTTACTTTCTCGCCTTCCTTTATAAGAAAACTAGCATTCTTTGCTTTGGAATGATACTTCATAACCTTCTCAGTCGTTTTTGCAACAGCCCACCTGTATTGGTCAGCCGTGATTACACCACTCTTGCACAGTGGTCTGATGTGCTCCTTGATGTAAGCTTCTACCTGTATAAACTCAAGCATTATTATGGAAATATGGGAATTATACAGGAATATATAGAAATGGAAGAAAACAAAAATTATAGCCACTGCATGTTTAAAATTATAATGAAAATAAGTTAAATGGGAATATTAATTTTGCAATACCTTTTTAGTTACAAGATTTACAGATTCGGTTTGCTTAGCAATGAGATCAGATTTCTCATCCTTTCTTTGGAAATTTTCACTAGTCTCAGATATATTAGAAGATTTGTTGGTGTTGGTAGTAACAGAAACCTTTTCTGTGAGATTCTCGTTCCCCAGTTCCGAAGCATTTACTGCATTGTTGTCATTATGCAAGTCACTGGCCTCGCTTAGAGTTTTTGTCTTGTCGTCTCCATGTAATGATCTTGATTCCACCTCCGGAAATATTTTTATGGGTGGTTCTTTGTCTGGGCCGTATAATTCTTCAAATTCTGAATCAAGTGGCTCAACGGCACCCTCACACGGTAGTTGCTCAGAAGAAAAAGGCTGGCCCATCTCCGTATCAATTGCAGAAGCCCTATCATTATCAACTGCATCATTGTGACAATTTGATGAGCAGGATGCATCACCTGGCACTTCATTTCTTACAGACCCTTCACAGTCTGCCCAATCCAGAGAGATATCTGACTTTTTCATGTTCATGGTGGAGAAAACAAGTTTCACTTTTGACTCATTTTGCTCTTGTTTTGGATTTGAGACCCTTGAAACGCTAGCACCAATGTAATCTTCATCTCCCAAATCATACTCAAAATCACCATAAATATCCAGCTCAGGATGAGAATCCAGTTCAAATACATTATCGGGCCCTGACACATCACCATTACATGTTTCTCTGTTCTCATGTGGACTGCTAGGTGGGGAATCAGACAATAGACCAGCATTTTTCAAGGCTGTTTCAACTGCAGGGTCAGTTGAAAGATCATCAGTATTTGGGTCCGATTGTTGATCAGTAAGCATTGCTGATGAGGCTGGTGTACTTGTATCTGTGGCTACATTGGATTTTGTGTTATTTGTGCGATGCAAGAGCTCTTGTGAACAAAGGTTCAAATACACAAGCTTGCTGTTTGATCTATCAGCAACATCTTTTTCAATATTAATTGCATCTGCAACAGCTAATTCTGTATCTGCAGTTCTGCGAATCACTGCCAGATTTGTGTTCCTCAATAAGCGCTCTGTCAGGCGGTAAAGCTGGGTCTGCACAAAAGTAATGGTTTAAGAGGGCAGAAATCTGGCCAACAGAATCATATACAGAAACAAAGCAGCTCGAATGAATGTTGTGCTTTATCTGATTGATCAGAAACTAGATCTTTTGGAAATAGTCAAGCTCCATTACTTAAATATGATTTAACTCCACTAACAAGCCGAAAGAGGAGCATAATTAAATTGTTCCAAATTTGTACGTGTCCACCAGTTTTAATTCCAACTCTGAAATTTGGCAACCACTCTATCCATGACTTTAATCTATGGTAGAATCAATTTTTCATAAATATCTATCAAGTTTTTCTGGTGGGGAACATCTGGTGGTATCACTCATCAAGTAATATTAACAAAGAATAAGGGATAAAGAAAGGGATGGTAAAACCAGTGGCAATCATTTGTTTGTGTTAAACATTTGAAAACAGTTGATAACTAAATGCTAAATTTAGTTCTAAAGTGAGCAGAAAAGAAAGATTCTCCTCAGGAATTGGAACATATTTTCTCAAAACTAATGTCATTTGTAAATTGCCATCTACTGGTGGCTTCATTAAAAATGCATGTGTACAAAATAATGGCGCATTGTTTTTTTCATCTCAAGTTTTATTCTCTAATCTAACATGTGTAACTTAAAATGGTGGAAATGAAAGGTAGAGCATACCTGCCTCACTGATATAGGAATTTTATTGTGGCGACAAGGTGCCAATACTGGTCTCATATCAATTGGCAGCTGGGCCTACTCGCAATAACAGAAAGAAGTAACAGTGAACAGCCATAAACAAATTCTGACACCGTCAAAAGTAAATAAAACAATTGCATAAAAAACTAATCAAATCAATTACATACAAGCAAAGGATAATTTCCTTTAAAAATTGCATTGTCTTCCTGATTTCCATTTGATGTGTTCCCACTTGTGGCAGCTGTTTTCCTCGCAAGAACCTCCAAGGCCCATTTCCTTTTATCAGTTTTCATACAACCAGATTTAAGGCCTGAATCCTTTGTGCTAGTTTTCGAACCAGCTGAAGAAACTGATGTCCTTTCTGAGTGATTGTTTAAACGCACTTTACCAGAAGCTGAATTGTCACCAACTGGACCATGTACAATCTTCTTATCTACTTTTTTTTCAGATGAACAAACACTGGCTTTTGACAAAAGATTATTTACATCTGTTGCTTTATTAGTATTATTACCAACAGATAGATTTGGTACTTTTTCAGATGGGTTTTGTTTAGTTTTCTCTGAGTTACCAATGGTTTTAAGAATAGAGAGAGGTTTGACATCCTCTTTCCGTGGGAACACAGATGTATCTGCTAAATACAACCTGGAAAGAATAGGATTCTTGGCCTGACATTCAGAAGCTTGCTTTGATTCTGGACTGTCTGAACCTTTTCTTAGTAGATCAAGAACTGATTTTAAAGTTTCGACCTTTTCAGGCTTTGAAGCTCTCATGCAACGATATTTCCAAAACTCAATTTCACAATCCCTATCCCATGCACGCTTTCTTCTTCCATTTGAAGTCCCAAAAATTTTCTTTGTTAGATTTTCACGAACTTTTCCTTTCTGCAACATTGATTTCTTTGCCTTTATAGCTGCAGGGGATAACTTGTTTACAAGGTCAGTTTTAGGCCCTGTTATAGCAACCCTAAATGCTTCAAGCAGCTTTGGATCAAAATGGTTATCCTCAAAATTTATAGAGGATCTGTTACGGACAGCTTCTCTAATTTCCTTCCTTAGATTTTGAACTACCAAGGATGATTCTCCATCATCAGAAGCTCTTTTCATGATCTTTTTAACCCTCAACCCAGCCACATTTCCTCTGTTTTCAGATAGCTTGTCACAAGCATTAGTGCTAGTAATTCCCTTGGAAAGCCTCCGGTTTGTCCCTTTAACTATATTCATTATATCCGATGTGACAATTGCCTTTGGTGGAGAATGTTTAAAAGCAAGATTTTTCTGAGCCTTTTCTAAAAGACAAGCATCAGCTGAGTCATCAGTACTACTCATTTGACTACCAGAAGCTTTAATTTTCTTTTGTGCAACTTCATCTGGAAGTTCAGGCATGGCATCTCCATCACCAGTTTTTATATGAACTTGCTCATTACTGTGACATCAAGGCCGAAATCAAGGAAAAAAGAACAAAGAAAGTCAAAATTTGAACTCCTCACATTTATTTCAATGCAGTTAAAGATCACAATTAACTCAGTTTTAATAGCACGAGTATGGAGAATATCAAGGCACATGGTCCTATTTCTTTCTGTTTAATTGTGAGTATTAGAAAACATCAATATTCAAAGTGCTCTGATTTATTACTGTCTTTGCAACCATCAGCACCACTTTCATGATGATATTTTATGCCAACAACCACATACTTCAAAGATGAGCATTATGCCAAAAGCATCCCCTATACATTATGACTACATCTCACAGGCTCTAAAATAATATAAGAGTTTTATCTATATTATAAAGAAGTCCCACATTAGTTAGGAATATAATCAAAGTAGTCCTTATAAGACCCGAGCAATCCTCTCCTCCAGATTTTACAGTTGACTTAGGCCTGGTCCATTTCTAATACGTTTGGCATGGTACATTTGGTATCAGGTGACAAACACTGAATCCAGAGGTTTATCAGAACTAGAATAGTCTGTTAACCCATTAGGTCCCTAAATAGCATTAAAAATATACAGTATTCCTTCACAAAATGATGGGGGTGTTCAAAATGGCCATAATTACAACCACAGCATAGCTGCATAACTGTGAATCACATTATCCAGACAAAAAAAACAAGTTACCAATCAAGGAGGTCATTTGTAACCATTCCCCCACTTCTCCCCCAATCAAACGAAAACAAAAGCGACTAATGATGATGAGAAACTGGAAGTAGTTGATATTGGTAACTGTTCAGAATATAAGTGTGTGTTAAGGAATGTCTTTAAGGAAGCATCAACTCCTAAAATCAAGGATGATTAATTGGGAGCTTGATTCTGGGTAACTGGTTCCCTATTAATTACGAAGTTGATTGGAGGGTGATAGATTGTCAATTAAACATTTGTATACCCTACCCTTAGACCTTAACCCATCCTTCTAGTATAAGTCTATGCAGTAGGGACACTCCCCTTGCTTGAGGTGATAAAGTGACACATTTCCCACACCAACATCAGCATGGCAAATATCGGATATTACTCACTCAATGTTCACTTAAAAATTATATTTTTTTGGACCCAAACACTTCATATGGACACTCAAGTCAACAACTCCTATGGATGGATGCTTTAAGGAAACTAGTTTTATTAAAAAAAAAAAAAAAAAAAAAAGGTGTGTATGTGTGTGTATTTGATTATTTATTTTTTTAATATTCAGAAAAAGTCATAGTAAACTACATACAAGGACTAGGGCAAGGTGTGTTTTATCCTACAGCATTTTTACATCCTCTCACTCCACAGCACAATGACCAAGGAACACCACTCATTTAATATGATAAAAATTTAAATGAACTCTTAGTTTCTTACCTGTAATCAGCATGCTTTCTCTTTCCACCAGCCACTCTGGCATTGTCCTTGTGAGCATTGACTTCAATTTCATCTCCTGAGAACATTTTATTCATGACAATAAATGGCTTAAAACCTAGTTTATATGTTTTGAAGCCACCAATATCATTGGTTTCCCCCAGTCCAAGTGTGGACTAAAATAAGAAAAAGCAAGAGAAGTCATATTTCTAAGAATGGAGGGTGAAGTACCTTTCAAAATACATTCTTCTGAAATTGAGCCTGGGACATGAGTTACTTGATCTTTTGTTTCGTTCGGGTCTGCATTATCAATGACATCAGTTGCTTCATCTTTTTTTTCATTCTTGTCTGCATTGTCAACTATAAGCACATTAAGATTATGACAATCAGTCTAGTTTATAATAGAAGAGAACAAAAACTTGTTTTGCTATATACTTTTCATTCTCACAAAAAGCTAGCAATATACAATATATTTTACCAGATAAAAAAGAGCCCACTGATAAACCAAGATGAAGACCCATATCAGATTCAATTTTGGATGGACTAGTTTTATTATGGGACTCATCAAATAACTTGGACCCGTCAAAGCCACTTGCTCCATTCCTTGCTTGACTTGCACTTTTCTTTATATCATTATCCACTAAGGATTTAGAAGTTAGGCTACAGGATATATTGTTTGATAAAGACAGTTCAAGTTCTTCCTCCATGATCGGTAACATATCTGTCTTCTCTTCCCCATTTTGGTGATTATTTGTGTCAGATTTTAAAATACATGATTCAGTCATTGGATCCCCATCAACTTCAAAAGGTAATGGGCTTTTCTCACTTGTTTCTGGAACCCATTTTGTCCTGTCCACCATCGAGACAACAACAGCTGTCTCTCCTGTATCAGCAACAGACACAGACACTTTTCCTGAAAAGGAATCCTCCGCATGGCATTCACTGTTACTATTATCTGCATTAAATTCCACGGTTGTCCTCTCTATTGAATTGGATGTTCCTTTAGACACTTCATCAACCACACATCTAAAACAAAACCCTGAATTAGAATACTAAAGGATGGAAAGAAGATATCAAATACTATTAGCAAACAATTTTATAATTCAGGTGAAGGAAACTTACCTAGGGATTTTGTTAAAAGACGTTCCTTTGATAGTTCTATTTTGTTATTGGATAAAATACATTCATTTAATAGTTAATCACATCGTAAATAATTTCTAATTTTTGTTTAGAATATAATTATCTAACCAATTTTTCTATTATAGAGAACCATAGACTTATCAAACTATATTATTATTATTTATAAGCTAGTAGCCAATATGTACCATGCATGTTAAAAAATACAAGCCAGATCGAGCTTTCAGATTAAAGGAGGAAAAAAAGCAATTAGAAGAACAAAAATACCTAACAGAATAACCAGTAAAGTCAATTTACCTGGGGCATAACCATGTACTGTCCGATGTACCTTCAGTATCAAATCCCACACAGAAGGCATGATACCTGTCACAATGCAATTCAAGCAAAAATTATGTGGTACTGCTTCAAAAATCCTAATAATGATATGATATATATTCATGATATGATTTCCCTATCCACCAATTAAAGTGGGTGACAAAAAACACTTGCACAAGCTCTTTTAGACTATATTATTTACACTACCTCTCTTATAATTATGATCTAGCGGGTATTAGGAATGAGTTGATCATTGATGGCCATGCTTTGATAAAACAGTTGCCTTAACCTTGTATAATATTATTAATATAACAAGACAAGCAATCCAAAGTGTGTCCCAAAAGCAAAGTTCATGCCTGACTGTGCCCTTGACTCCCATCAAACTTATAATCCACATATTATTCTTAAGAATCTTAACTATATGTTTATTAGTGCTTGTTATGAACTTATCTGCAAATACTTTGACAAGCTAAGAAACAATTTTTTTCTGCCAAATGGTCCTTTCAGACGAGGTCTAAGCTTAGGCAAACATGCAATTACATAGAGCTGACCAATCCAACCCCAACATCATATTCATTAAAGACATAGGGTCTGTTTGATTTCACTGTTTTCTATTTTCATTTTCAAATAAAATAAAAAAATAAGCATGAAAATGTGTTTACTTTTAATTTTAGAAAATGTTTTCTTTGAAAATGTTTTCAAAAGAAGCCCAAAATTAAAAATGAAAAAATGTCATTTTCACTATTCTCTGCACTTTTGAAAATACAGTGGCATGTAATGGTAATTATTAAGAACTTGCTTCTAAGCTTGCAACCGTATGCATAATTCAATAGACTTAAATTCTTTTATACATGTAATTCAATCAATCAATCTGTCTTTTTTTTTGTGTGCAGAAAAGTTTTGTTTGGTGTTTGCATATATATTATATATTAATATTACAAGATTTTTATTATATATAATTATTCTATAGAATTTTAATTACATATGTTGTTTATATTATTTAATAATTTTAATTAAATATTATTTATTTAATATGATTAATATTTAGTATGATTAAGTTTTGGTTGATATATTTTAAGATAAGTAGTATTATATATATATATATTGTTTATAAAGATAAAATATATATTTTACTTTGATATACAATTAGTGCTTGTTCGATAATAAATTATTCATTTGATACAAAAAAATATAAGGGACATTTGTACGTTTTCAGAGTAAAATCCAACTATTATGAGAGGAAAATGTTCAAATGAGAATAAATATAATATAGAGTGAAAAAAGTGAAATATTTACAAAATAAAGTATTATTCTAATTCATATAGAGAGAGAGTAATTTTGATTGTAAATTTTATACAAAAAACGTTTCATGAAATTTTATTGAAAATAGTCAAACCAAACATGTTTTCTAAATTTTAAAACCAGAAAATGAAAATTATTTTCTAAAAATAAAAATAGAAAATAGAAAATGTTTTTTGAAACCAAACACACCCTTAAACAAAAGTTATTCATTTTAAACTGTATCTGAAACTTATCAACCTAATCCATTGACTTAAGTTTACCATATGTCACATGAATCGCAAGCTATTGATGTATCTAGATCAGAATCTCCTTCAATAGTAGCCAACCCATTGCGAACCTTGCAGCCATCACCATCCAAGCAAATAACTGCCTACAAAATGATGAAATACAAAAGGATTAGTGTTATGCATTAAACTTTCAAAAAGACAATTAAGAATGCTGAAAATTACATTAATCCATGAACATTTTTTTTTGGCAAGGATTTTCGTTATTTATAAATATATTTAGGGAATTATAAATTAGTTGCTTGCAGTGCACATGCCAATATGTAGTCATGGTATTAATACAAACGATGGTTTAAGGGTCATTACTAACTATTAAATATGTTCAGCCAGTACATTTTTGTTCTTTACTTTTCTATCTAGCTTTTCACTCTCTTCAGCCTCCTCATTATCTCTTATCAATTACCATGCAAGTAAATATCTTATCAGTGTTTAAAAAACCAATTTTATTGTGTTGCCATACATTTGGCTATACTCTAAGGTAGTGAAATATTGGACTTTAAAAGGAGAATAAGAAAAAAATATAAGAATAACATAAATGAGAATGTTAAGATGGATGTGTGGCCGTACTACAAAGGACGAAATACAAAAGGACTATATACAAGGAGATATTGGTGTGACACTGGCTGAGAAAAGAATGACAAAAAAAATTAGTTAAGGTGATTCAGACACATACAAGGGACACTAGAAGAAACAATGAGAAGAGTAGATTGTATGGTCTTTAATCTTTTGAAAAGGAAGACCAAGGTCATTGGAGGAAGTTGTCAAGACGAATTTACCAGCCACACGTAACACAATGCTAAGGATCTACATGCCAAAATTTGTACGTATAATATGACTCCATAGAGAGTAGTGACATTTAGAAAGATCAAAAGACCTGATAGAATCCTTAGAAAAACATAATAGAGAGAAACTGAACTATGATATTATCATTAATAGAAACCATCAAGAGGGTAAACCTTATACAGAAGAGCCCTATGACTCAGTGCTGAGTCAGCAACTAACCAACTAGCAGCTGCACTAACTGAATGTTTAACAGTACTATAGATGCAACTGAAATTACAGGGAACTGCAAAACATAGGAGGACACATTGTCTTATCTATAATGTTTGTGTAGAGGAATCATGATAATGCAAAAATACAAGAAATACTAGAAGCAAGGCTGCCAATTGCCATCCATTAATATGAACTTAGCCAGAGGTCAAGATTTTTTTGCCAGGAATTCTAAAATTATATTATGTGAAAAACAATTACATTTTCATCAATGTAGTAAGAGGGAAATGACAGTGTGTTATTCTTCTCTTCAATGGACCAGTCATCATCTCTGCAGTCATGAAGGAAAACAGTTAAAAAATTATATAATTTTTTTTACAGCAGAAACATGATAAAACTGTAAAGCATTTACTCAAAATTGAGCAATAAAACACTAAGAAGACGTGCTCAAAATGAAGTAATGAAATTGTGAAGTATTTACTTTAAATTCAGTAACAGTGATGCACTGCTAGAATTATGCAAAATCCATGATTTCCATTTTAAACACCAATTCTAAAATCCTAAGCTTAAATGGATGTGGATATAAACAAACAACGAAAATAAGGCTGACAATCTTACCTGAACAATGACTCATCTTCAACTTTATTGTTTCCAATGGTATCATAAACCTTCACAATCATGAGTTTCACATGTTTAGCCATGCACCAAATTTTAATAGTATTTTCAAGGTATTAGATGCATCAAAAACATAAAATTTCATAATAATATTAATCAAAACAACAAAATAATTAGCCTAGAACAGGATTAATAAGGTGAGCAAATTCAATTGTAACCTGAAGAGTTATACTAAAGCAATGAAGATAAAGCAGCATTCCGCAATTTTATATCACTCACTGGAACACAAGTGATTAACTGAAACTCATTCTGGCAAAGTGGGCAAAGATTAGTGATGGAAGCCCAGTTGTCAATGCATACAAAGCAGAACCTGTGAAATAAATGAACCGAGCTAAAATTCCAGATTCCTATTTCAACATACATACTGAAAAATGAAGAAAAAATCAACATTTAATGGGGACCAAGTGAATGTAAAGAATGAAAATTTAACATAACAAACTCGTTATGCAATCTAACAGAGGCTCTAATACAGGAAGGACAGCAATCCCCTCAAATGTATACATCCAACCAGAAGATTCTTCTAAAGGTCATATAAAACATTCCAATATAAAGAAGAATTGCACCAGGTAAATTGGAGGGGCTAATAGTACATCAGTAACCTTAAGGCCTTCACTAAGATAGTATACTTATTATCAATAGACAAATATGTGATACATGAGGAAAAGAAGCTGAAGCTTACACCAATGAAAAATGAATGCAAAAAGAGTAAGATAGAAAAAAAAGATATATCTTCCACTGGATAGTATAGAACGAATGTCTGCCTATCTAATAAATCCCCTTCATTGGGGAACTTATGTCAATGAGAATCTCCACATTACAATACCACTTTTTGGCATTACTTTCCCTACAAAACAGAAAGCAAGCACAGCAGGGGGAAAAAACAATAACAGGGTGGATAACCAATTTAATACAGTCTAACCAACACCCATATCCATAGTTCCTCAAAAATAACTTAACCAGATCACAGTTCAGTACAGAGTAAAAAACTGAACAGAATTGAATTAAACTAGATATGTGGTTCCATTAAACTGATCCAAATTATTTGGGTTTGATGAGAATTAAACTGAACCGAATTACTGAACCGGTTTCATAATTCAGTAAACCAGTTCTAAACTGAACTGGTTGTTTCTACAAAAAAAAAAAAAAAAAAAAAAAAACAAAGTTCAAGAACTGGTTTAAAATCCAGTTCCGCCTGCTCAATTGAACAAAATACAGTTCTTTATACTGAACTACTAACTTCATTCTTCAACATATCCAGTTAAAAATCAGTTTTGGAAAACTAGTTCTTCAACACATACTGAACTACTTCTCTATTTTGAAAATCAGTTTCTCATATACAGTTAGGCCTCAAAAAGAAGCACACAATCAGAGAGAGATGAGCATTGTGGGTTGCATAGCACAATGGAACAGCACAAACTTACTTATTCCATACAAAAATTCCATCGTTATTAATCCTATTTGAGCTTTTCCTTACATAATTGCACAATACTGTAATTGCAGGTGAATGGGCCTAGTGTGCTCCACACACTCAAATCTCATGGGTAATGGGCAAAATAGTTCTCATTAGTGTATTGGGGGGGGAGGGGGGGTGTTTGTTCTGATTAGTGATATGTATTTGGTTGTAATGTTTCACCAAACTGGATTTTCAACTGGCTTGGTTCATGCACTTATTTAACAATTTAGGTTTGAACTATTTTAAAAGGTTTGGTTTAAGGTTCGGTTCAGTCCAGTTGACAGCTTGATTTAGTTATTTGCATTTCTTTGAACAGCCCTAAAATTAACTAACTATTCAAATAAAAAATACAACAATTGAGCATCTCAACACTTCCGCACATATACCCCAAGATTACTACCTAAATTTCTCATAAATAAAGTATGTAATGAAACAACATGCTTTACTTGGGGTTGGGAATTGGGATATTACACCTACACATACTGCAGGAAACACCCCACCATGCACACCACATATCCCTTTATTCCTCCCCGTGTTGGCAATTTCTTTACTCTTTGGTTACACACTCAAGGAGTCCTCTGATCTCTCCACTATGCCTATTCATATTCAATAATTTTACACTTCATGTTGAATATCTTCCTTTTCTATTCTTCTTGAGTAAATTACACTCTCTCCCGTTAGAGATTATTATGCATTACACTTAAGTCTATTTTAATTAACAAGTGTCTCAAGGACAAATTTTATTTGTGCGTTACTTAACAAAATTAAAAACCGTTTAGTTAATGATAAAACTTCAAACTCGATAGTAGAGGTGATTGAAACTTCATTTGATTTTCTAATTTCTAAACTCCTAAATTCAATAATAATGTGTTCAAAATTAACTGTTGGTCAGTATCTAAATTTTTAAGGGAGGAAAAGTATCTCCTGAAGGCTCATTCATAGATGGTCAGTATTCACCTCCACTTGGTTTACATTGAAACAAACTAAAGACTAAGAGTAGTACATTTCATCTCTCAAGAGCGGGAAGTGTAATTCTTAAAATCAAAGAGGAGGGCGGTGTAAGCATCTCTTAATGAAGAAGAGTGTAATTTATCTTATCGTTTTTAATGTGAAAATTTACCAAGTGGGGAAAAGCTTTGATGTTATTATAATTTTAGTTAGATTCAGCTTCACAATTCAACCAAAAGTAAGTCCAACAATAACTTGCACCCCTTTTTTAGCATGTATGGTATGGATTATTTCTGAAGGGACGGTCACATTTTATTCAAAGCCCAAGGTAAGCAGTAAAGTATTAGATTATTGCCAGCACAAATCATCAATCATTGTACTTTTCCATGTAGTCATTCTCATATTTCTTCACCAAGCACAATGAATAATGAAAACCTAGTTTTGTTACTTCTGCGGATGAGGTGTAAGGCACAATCTATAAAAAAAAACATTGACATTACCCAACCAGCGAGATCGAGATGACAAATTCAAAGAGAAAACGTATATTTTGAGGCTTTAAGAAGTAAGTAAGAAAATCGATACCAGTGCTGACAGCAATCCAGAACTCCCCTGTCAATAACAACGTCCATACATATTCCACATCTTTCCCCTTCAATAGCTACACCATCCTGTTAAGTAAGAAATATCAAAGAAACATATACCATAAGCGATCAATCAGTAACCATTCACGACTCTATCGTATGCTTGCGTGTATATTTGCATCATTCAAACAACATAAATGAAATTAAAATCATAACCTGTCATGAAATTATCAAGACTACAAAAAATGCAACAAAAATAACATTACGCGAGGGTTTAAGCAGCATTTCTTATCTAAAGTAAAGAAGTTCCAACTTATGCATAAGAGAGCGATGAGCTTACATTATCGTTCGCATCAAAAGCATCCTGTGAGAGTGTGAGCATATCATTCGTCAAGAAATCCGCCTCCATTGAGAAGCTAATTCGTAGCAAAAAAAAACTAATTCACTGATAACTTGCGTCAATTAGAGAAACAGTCACGAGATTTTGGAACCAGTCCTCAGCATAATCCAACTTGTGAAAGGCGCAATACGGTGTAGACACGGAAATTGGAAGAACGAAGAGGAAAAGGAATGCGATGCGAACAATCACGCGCTAGCAGAGAGTATAACCAACTAATTAATCCTTTGCCTGAAAATTTATTTTTAAAAAAAGTATATATAAATGGAATCGGTGAAGAGAAACCACGGTATCTAACTTGTATTTGGGTAGAAGCCGGGTTCAATTCATCCGATCTTGCTCCGAAACTTTTCGCGTTGAAAAGCTGAATACGTTGTCCACTATCGACTTCTTTAACATCACGTAGGCGACGTGAGCATTCAGCGCTCTTTCATTGGTTTTTCCATTTTTTGTTTTTGGCCCATCAATTATTAGGGATGAGAGTTCACTTTAGGCCCAAATTATAGCCCAGTACGTTATTCTTTTTTCACCAAACAAAACACACTAAGTTTAAAAACTTATTCTTATTTGTAAATATTTAAAAATCTAATTTTAGTCTCCAATTATTTTTAATTTGAGTTCATAATCTTTCAAAAGGTGAATAAACTTATCTTTATTATTTATTGAAATTTATTAAATATATCATAAACTTTGTTAGTCTCGCATATCATTTTATTATTTTCTTTTTTGACTTAATGGTAAAACTCATGGGTATGCATGTGTAGTCATCATTTTTGCTGTTTTTTTTTTCATAAGAAGTAAAACTTTTTTTTACTCAATCGACTCTTATAAAGATAAAATAGTAATTTTAATTGCAACTTCATGCACAAATCAAAGATAAAAACTCATCCTTAATTAAGGAATACAAATACCAACTGCTAGAATATGCATGACAAATTTAATTGAATTGCAATTTTCCAATTCAATCACTCACTTATGAAAGAACAAACATTCATATTAAACAAAATATATTTTAAGAATTGAAACTAAAAAACAAAATATTTATAAGAACCAAAAACATTTTTAACAATAACATAATATTACAGTGTAATGATTAGGATGTATTAGTAAAGTTGAATCATTGATAACCAATTTTGAAAACATGTTTTCAAATGTTTGATTCATGAATATGTTTATGCAAAAAAATTTGTTGAGAAACAAAATTTACTCAGATAATTTATACATCTAAAAAATAATTAGTCTCCAACTATTGATTCGGAAATATGTTTAGTACAAATGAAAAAAAAAAAAAAAGTTGAATCATCAATCATCAACCTACTCTACACTTAACAAATATACTTAATGTCATGGACTAAAATCATTCATTTTATTATTGATTAGGAAATATGATTAGCACAAATGAAAAAAAAAATTGAATCATCAACCAACTCTACACTTAACAAATATACTTAATGACATGGACCAAAATAAATCATTTTTAACATACTAGTGACTTTTGAAATATTTCCAAAAAGTAAAAAAAAAAAACTTATTTAAACTTTCTATTTTTTGTCATCATATTATTAGTACAAGTTATTTTAGTTTTTGCTGATAGTTAAAAATATTCAAAAGAACTAATGTATTTAATTTATATGTTTAATAAAAATGAAAATATTAATATTTTTAATGTGATAAATAATTTATTTTAATGTAAGGTAAATATCTTATTAAAATTTAAATATTACTTTTAATAATTTAAATATGAGTTTATTATTGTTCTTATACAAATAAATAAATACAGTTATCAATTAATTGATTGTTAAAGTAAAATGTAATTTTCACATTTATAAGCGTATATTTGAGAAAGAATAAAAAAAGATAGGAAGAAAAAATAATAATGTAATGAATAATGTGGTTAAAAGAAGAAAAAAAAAGTTTAAAAAATAAGAAAGAAATAACAAAACATAATAAATAAAAAAGATATTGGTCAAAAAAATTTAAAAGTAGCATTAATATAATTAAAAATGTATCCATTCATATAAAATACACACAGCCGAAATTCATATAATAAAAAGCCAGAGCCCATGTGAAAAATTACTAGATAATTCTTATCAGAAGAATGTTATATTATTCTACTTCCTAATGCTTACAAAATATTAAATAACAATAAATACATTTAATTTCTTAAAAAATTTAAAACCATTCAATATTTTATTTGTCTAAAAAGTAGAAGAATTAATGTGAAGATTTGGTGAGAGGATTTAGAATTATGTTAATGTGAATGGCAAGTCAACAGTCAATTTAATATGAAATAATGTGGCCATCAAGTATGATGCCCATTTTCGTATAAACTATAAAGTGTAACGTTGAACATCATAAACATAAACATAAGCATATAGACAAGTCAAATGTCCAAAGTAAATGAACGCAGTGACTCAGCACATCAATTAATCAATTTAAAGGAAGAACAAGGACCCAATCATGTGAATGAAGCTGCCCTGGTTCTACCTGAACTGTGATTATATCTGTACCTTTGAAGGACATAACCTTCTTCTACTATCTGTAAGTCGCTTTTATACCATGTTATTAATGGTCCACGTTTCGTTATTCTAGTCGAGAAACTCTAGATATATGTTTGAACTTTGAACAATGTATTCTTCAATATCTGAGGAGTGAGGACGATTATAACTAATACTGGATCATCATATCATAACAAAGATGCGTTGCTCTCAGTTGACTTTTTTCTGTCTTTCATTCGAATCATTCATTCATTCATTCGCTTTCAATAATACCAACAGAAGTGCAATTTAATGATAAGTCAAATGGTCATAAGTTTTCAAATTCTAGAATTTTCTTTTTCTTTTCCTGCTTGTCGTTTTTGAATTGAATTGAGAGATTAGCTAACATTCTGACTTTGTTTATTTTTATCTTGCCCAATCATGGATAAGTGAAAGTCCAGTCATAGTTTTTCTGATTTAAGCTGAGATCTTTAATTTGTTATTCTCATGCATCTAAGTCCCCTTTTTTTATTTTCTTGGAAGAGTGTAGCAGCAGACTCGGTTATCTTACAAACCAACAATTATCAAAAGGACAAGAATTGTTCTAAGATATAATGTTTACATTTTCTCTTTGTTGTGTAAATTACTCAAACTCCTACCACTATGTCGATCCTGGTAGAGATATAGCGTTTGCATATTCAGCGGGGTGAAAAAGACTTATGTTACATAAGCATAAGTCTGTTGAGATTAACGGGTTGGAAGATTGGAATGATACACTATAAGTCTATAATTTTGTAGGAAACTAGGAAAGACTCGATCTACTTTACGTAATAATATTTCAGTTTCCTCTATCTTTAATGGAGTCCAAAATGAGGAGTCCACGCAATGTTGTTTATAAGAATTTGATGTGTTTATAAGGAAGGATTAATCTTGAACTTGTACATTTTTTCTCTTTGGTGTGGCAGGGCCTCTGTTTAACAGTGTTGTGTTTGATAGAGCTATGTCTTGTAGTCCTTAAATTGAAATCAAGTCCATATCTATTCCATGAGCTGCTTTTGCTTGAAGAAAGCTAGACCAAAGACTAAGCAAGAACTATCTACCATTCTTGCTTCAGAGACATCTTGTGAGTAGAAAAATCAACATTCACTCAATTTATTATTTTGATCTGGTATTAAATCCTAATTGGAATTTTCAAGGAAGTACCATGACTATGTTATCATTATCAATCTGGCCATTGCCTTCATGTTTTAGTTTTTTTGCATTCTCATTCCAAACAACTGGTACTTGTGCTTGCATTTTGTGGGATGTAGATGTGAGATTTCTAATAGTTTAACTCTCGAATGTCCTTTAACCATTTGACAGTTACTGTGAATGAGGTTGAGGCTTTGCTTTGCACGTTTAAAAAACTAAGCAGTGCAATTGTTGATGATGACTTTCTTCACAAGGTATTTCCATTTAAGCTAGTGCTAGTAACAGTGGATTCCGTTTTTTTCCTAAATAGCTAAATGAGCGGATATTACCTTCTTTTCACACTACCACGAGTTGTTTATATTGCTGAACGTCATCATAATTCATATTGATAGAAAGTAAGGTAAACGTGCTAAATTCTTGAAGATTTTTATCTGAAGGAGGAGTTCCATCTTGCACTTTTCAATAATAGCGGAAAGCAGAATCTATTTGCAGATAGGGTGCGTACTTTTACTAAATTTTATATATCTTTCTTATCTCCTGTTCAGTGCACCGACATTTATCCAAGATGAATGATAAATAGTACCAAAAAGTATTTGGTACCAAACTATAGGAGGTGGGTAGTGTTACTTGCAGTTTCAAAAATTTTATTCCTGGTTCTAGAAGTGAGATAGAAAGAGAAAGAAGTTAGATATATGATGAATAATGTGATAAAAAAAATAATTATAAACGAGTGTTATAAAAGTTTATATAAACATAATATAACTCTTATAGTTTTATTGGTAAAATGACTTCTGTTTCAGTTCATTCACGTATAGTCAGTCATGCATTGCCTAATTAGTCAACTTATCATCCCCTTTCGTATTAATTATTTTTTACAAAATAGCATTTGTGTAATGAAGTAATCTCTGTGTGCGATGCTGTGCAACTAGCAAAAATTAATGACAAACATGTTAAAATTTTATCATGAATACTTATTTCTTTATATTATGTGAAAGCAAAATCCAGGTATTTGATATGTTTGATATCAAACGTGATGGAGTAATTGGCTTTGGGGAATTTGTTCGCTCACTAAGCATCTTTCATCCAAATACATCTGAAGAGAAGAAAATTGAATGTATGAAACTATTTGTGTTTGTCAGAGAAATCCAACGTTCTTTCAATTTTGTTAATAAGGACTTGATTGTGCCAATTTTTTTCTTACAGTTGCATTTAGATTGTTTGACCTTAGACAAAGTGGTTACATTGAACGCCAAGGGGTGAGTTCCTTTAAGCTTTCCATTGTCTTTCATTCTCTCTTTAAGATAGTAGGAAATACATTTTTGACATTGACAATGGCAATTGTTTTAGTGAGTGCTTCCTTTATTTACATCTCTAGTAGTTTAACTACCTTTATAGTTTATGCTTCGTTCTTATGCATCATACAAATTTCATAATGTTACTCAAGTTAAAGGAAATGGTGTTGGCTACTCTGACTGAATCAGATGTTACGGTTCCCGATGATGTTGCTGAAGCAATTGTGGACAAGGTTATTAATTTGCTCTCCAATTTCTCTTTGTTTACTCAATCCACTATTTCAATTCTTATATCAATTATTTTCTCGGCTTAATTTTTCAGACAATGGAGGAGGTTGATTCAAAAGGAGATGGGAAGATAGATAAAGAAGAGTGGAAAGAATATGTAGCAAAAAATCCTTCTCTTCTGAAGATCATGACTCTACCATATCTAAAGTGAGTCACCACTGTTCGAATCAATGAAATTTATTCATTTCTTTTCTTTTACTGTTCAAGTTTATTGACATAATGAAACTGAATGATTCTGTTTATCAGGGATATAACTCTGGCATTTCCCAGCTTTATTTTGCACTCTGAGGTGGAAGATTAGCTACAAATGATTGCTAGTCAATGCAGCTAGAGCACATAATTAGCAACAGAGGATCTGAATTCCCCTGAATACATTGTATAATACTATGTCGAAAACACAAACCCCATTAACCAATCTATTGTTCACTACTGCAATAACGAAAAGAGAAATTCTATGATACCCTTGGCACAAGTATTGTAAAATTCTCCCTCTTGCGTTGTCTCTCTCTTCTTTAGTGTGTCTAAACTCATTTATCTGTTGGCCCAAAAAATAATTATATGAAAATTCTTAGATTTTTCTACATAGCAAATCTCTAATGAAAATATTATTTGTCTGCACTTACTGAGCCTAGTTAGACCTAATTTGCCTTTGGATGATCCGAGAAACTAGTGAATAAGCATAAACGAATATGTGCAGATAAACTTTATCAAAAACACTTTTATGATAGAAATTTGTTAGCTTTAAAAGCTTATTCTAATTCTTGTTTAACGAATGAAAAAAATTAATTCAATTTTTCTGTTATTTTTCTATTCTAGAAGTACTTTATAGAAGCTTATATAAACAGAATGCTTGCAAGTATTGTACGTACAATTGCGTTTGGAGATCAAAACAAGTTCAAACTTCAACGGTCAACTAAACTATTGTCTGGATATAGTGTTGTTAAATCCTATATAGTTTTTGTTGCTTCTCAGTTTCTCCTATAAAAAAAATAATTTTCTTTACATCTGTGGAGAATGGTCGTGTCGGTAAGTAGGAACTGGAATTAGATTCGTGCCTCACTAAATTGGTTGGCAATGGAAAAATGGAAGGGAATTTGAGAACACATCATTCTCAGCCATCTCATCTCCGTTTGCATGTGCATCGAACAAATTCAAGGGCAAATTAGCGGAAACAAATGAAGAATTAATAGCCATCCACTTTGCACACATTTTTCCTCGGAACTTAGGATATACAAAGTCATAATATGCCAAATACAAAAAAAAGAAAAAAAGAAAAAAAAAGAGTTGTCTATAATTATTTACACGTACTATTTTTTTTTGTACGAGAGACAATGAAAAAGAAATATCGAAATCAAGACAAAAACAAATTTGGCAGATCCCATTTTGCGATCAATATGTTCGCGGGTATTGTTGGACTATACGGAAAACAAAAATCAATACGAATTGTGAGTTTGTGACTAAAAATGTTATGCCTATCACAATTGCTATTTGTCAGAATATATCGGTAACTTGAATAGGTAGCTAAATAATAGCCGCCCATGTAAGTAATCTCTTTATTTAAAAAAAAAAACATTACTTTTAGAAAATTAAAATAAGAAGTTATATTCTTTTATAGATACTTTAAAAGTATAGGCTAAATTAACCCAATTCATATAATTGACGTAATTTCAAGTACCAACATTACGTTAAATGAGTAAAATTGAATTCATATTCCTTAAGTAAAAGTTAAAATCTTGTAAATAAAAAAAAAAATATGATTAAAAAATTATTAAAAGTGATCGATAAATATTTAATAAAGATATTGCATATCTATAATAAAATAATTATAAAAAATTGCAGATATTATTCCTTTTTTTTTAAAAAAAGTAGTTGTTGATCCTTATACCTTCATTTAAATAATGAAGATTGATATTTCTCATTACATCTTTGTTGATTCTTTGTTAATGTGACTGACATATGCGAATGATGTAACTAAAATTAAAAATTAAATTAATATTTTTTTACATAATTAAATTAATCATTTAGTACTTATAAAGAATTATACCAGATTAGGGCATCTACAATATAAGCAACTCAAATGAGTTGCTTCATGCATTAAAAAATGAAAAAAGTGGTCTCGAGTGTGTCATGTCAGTATTAAGCAACTCAAACACAAATTTACAGCAATAATAAGAAACTTTAAAAAATTCAACTTTTAGAATTTTTTTTCTAGTCATTTATGAACCAATTTTAAATTTTTATTAAAAAAAGTAATTGCACTACAATGAAAAAAAATAAATTACGAGATAAAAATACATAATAAGTAAATATTAAAAATAAAATAAAATAATAATAAATACATAGACATTATACAAAAATAATTTTCATCATTATTATTTTCAAAACGTTCCCAAATATGTTAAATAAGATTTGCTTGAAATTTGGTAAAGAACGGTTGCTTGAGGAAGCAACTCTCTCTCTTCTTCAAACAACTCGTTTTGTCATGTCAGAGTCCTCCAATGATAAGAAACCGAGGCTTGAATTACTTCATAGGACAAGCAACTCCCATTGAAATTATTCTTAATAATAAGCTCCTTTATGAAAAATAAAATAAAAAATTGAAGAGTTTAGGAACATAAAGTATATAGCATAAATAAATAATACAAAATATTCCTATTGTTTCATGAAGAATATAATAATATTTTTGTAGTACGACCCAATGCAAGTAATCTATACTACCTATGTATCAAGTCGTCCCTCTGGACAGAGTGTAGGAACATAAAGAACTCAAATTGATGGGGTGTTGTTGCACCAAACAGCGATTTCATCATGAAGATCCATCAATTCTTGCGTCCCAAACCTATTGTAAGCCTTCTTTCTAATTTTATGTCTTAAACTTTCTATTCTGGGATTCCAGTGGTTTAATCAGTTGTTCTTATTCCTTTGCCTATGTTATTCGTCCAGTTAATATTTCTGAAATTGAAGCATTGTATGATCTGTTCAAGAAATTAAGCAGCTCCATCGTCGACGACGGGCTTATCAGCAAAGTATTTACATTAAGCTCATTTTCAGCCTAAACACCATTTCTTTTAGGACAAATTATACTTGTTCTCCATTTAGTTTCTTGAAATTTCACATATTCTTTTTTTTTTTTTAGCTCTTGCAGTAACTCTTCTTACGTGAATACATGGTATAATGTGTTTTCTTTAGCGTAAGAAGGTACATGTTGAAACATGTTACACCATGCATACTATATAAGAAGAATTATTGTAAACATCAAAAAGTCAGAAATATCGTGTGAAATTTTAAGAAATTACGTTATTAATTAACATTGTGATATACACTCATTAATTAATGAATAGATTAATATATCTCATATTTGTTACCAAAAAGAAAATATATCTCGAATATTATGCAGGAAGAGTTTCAGCTAGGCTTATTTGGAAGCAGCGACAAACAGAGCCTCTTTGCTGACAGGGTCAGCTTCCTCATACTATTTAACTTCTGAATTTTAGAAAACATCATGTGACAAAATAGGATGATATATGTGATTTGTGCAACAATCTTGTGTTCTTTTTGGAATGACACAATTCACTGTTTTTATCCAAAATTGATCGCAGCTCTTTGATTTATTTGACTCAAAAAATGATGGGGTAATAGAATTTGGAGAGTTCGTTCGAGCTCTGAGCGTCTTCCACCCAGCAACCCCACAAGCACAAAAAGCAGATTGTAAGATTTCCTCTAAAGAATGTGAATCTGCATGTATGCCTTTACAATATTTGTATTAAGCCTTGGTGTCTAATGTGGCAGTTGCATTTCGACTCTATGATATATGTCAAAGAGGCTTTATTGAACGAGGCCAGGTAAACAATAAATAGCATATATTGACTTTAATTCTCATCTTGGTCAACCGTAAGTTATCCTTATCCTAATAGATTCTCTCATGTCAAGTGTTCTCAGACTGTATCATATAAAAAAAATTGTATTTATATCATGTATAAATGTTCTAAATTGTAAACCACCCATATGTAACTCAGATTAACATTCTATTTACAGCCTTGTAGAGTAATTATATTTTTCAAACTATGTGATGGAAGGTAAGAGAGATGATCCTGGCACTACTAAGTGAGTCAGATTTGGTTCTGTCTCAAGACATAATTGAGGTCATAATTGATAAGGTATCAATACTTCTCTTTTTCCTCTTACTAATTTTTCATTCTTGTTTACATGTCATGTAGATAGTAGTTAAGAATTATATAGTTCAGAACTACCTAATAATTTCTTTCATTTAGAACCAAATTAATTAATTATATCTTTGATAACAAGATATGACAAAATTTGGGTGCTAGGATTTTGCTGATTAAATGTTTACTCGTTCCTATTGTTGAAGACATTTGAAGAAGCAGACTCCAAAGGAGATGGAAGGATTGATCCAGAGGAGTGGCAAGAATTTGTATCTCGAAATCCATCCTTACTGAGGAATATGACAATTCCCTATTTAAAGTAATATGCTTCTCTTTCCCTTTCATAGCTTTCTTCATGTATATAATATGTTGAGGAAACGCGTATAATTGTGTGAGTTCTTTTTCACAACCCTCTTTGTTCCCTACCATATACAGAATCTCACACTGAAAGCTTGCCCACATAAATTATTCAACAGCTTAAAATTAAACTTTTTTTCTAATTTAAATTAATTTTATGAAAAAAAGTAATTCTAGAAAAATATCAGTAGTTCCTTTTATTTGTGAAAGATTCTTCAAATATAGGTACTGGCCTTGCAGGGATCTTCATAGAGAGTTTCCCAGTTTTAAAACTAACGTCAGGCATTGAAGACTACAGAAGCAGCTCATCCCCTGAGAAAGACAAGACTAGCTCCCTTAGAAAGACAATTACAATGATGTCAGCATTAAAATTGCGCAAATAAAAGACACAACCATTGAAGAACATATACACAATTCCTGTCAGCAGCAATCCATGCAAATTTCAAATTGTCCATTGTCCATTATCGTAGTGGTTATATTTACCTTTTCAGCCTCACTGTCTTTCAAAATTTGTCCTCATTGTCCATTGTCACGTGGATGCATGAGTCACTTCTTTTCTGTCTCACTATCTTTAATTAATCCTATGAAGAGATATATTAACCTTGTCTCCACATAAAAGCAAAATATGGAGTATAAGACGAGGAAGATCATCCTTCCGTGTAGAAAATAACATGATAATTTTGGATTTAGGCTAAACCCAATCTCATTTTTTTTTAATGATATATTTAAAGTGATAAAACCAGAAAGCACCTCTAATACTATCCGATAAAGCACTAATAGCATGTTAGGCAGGCTGCTAGCAGAAACTTGATTTAAAAATTAATGTATGACAAAAATTAATTCATAAAACAAAAATTATTTTCATTTATATTTAAAAATGTTACTAGTCGCATTAAAAAATATATAAATAAAAAAAATAAAAAACATGTTACTAGTCGATATAAAATTTTTGGCACCGAATAAATTTTTTTGGTTAATCGAAATAATCATGTGCAATTTGTAAATATATGGTAGATTATATATTATATGGTAGTTAATAGTTAAAGTGGTCCAAAAGCCCTGGTGAGACCGATAAATGTGCTTTTTATTCGAATCCTGGGCTACAAACCAGCTCTCTGGAGTCTGGACCTGAACCAATAAAAATGACGCTTTTGTTGGACAAAATAGTCAAGAAAACGTTCATGTATCCATTTATCATTTCCAAAAATCCCAAATACTGCACATAACTTGGTCCCAGGGAGCCAGGAAAAAAATACATTATGATAAAATTTGAATAAAATATTTTGTTATTTTAATTATAAATTATAATTTTATTTCAATAAATAACATTTTATCATGAAAATTATTAAAGTAACCTTTTTTAGCTAAAGAATAATAATAATATTTAAAGTGTTTTATTTAAGTTTTATATTATATTATGCCCTGAAATGATAAAATAAAATAAAAAATACAGTAAAAAAAAGGGTTAAAAACAGTAACGGAGTGCGACTGCTCCACCGACCATAACGGTCAAAAAAGAACACTGACGACGTGAAAACTGAAAAATAAAACAGTATTCTGCGAACATCTCCTGCACTACTAACGATAACGAGAATGCAAGAAAATTCATAATCTTCGAGTACCTTGTTTCGTTTGGTTTATTCCAAAAAATTGTTAATTCTTATCAAATTTTAAGAGAATTAAAAATAATGATTATTTTCTCAAATTAATTTATACTCGATCAATCATGACAAATATAAGCTTTGTTCCTTCACGCATGAGAAAAAATAAAGTGCTTAAGATATGTGGCATATAAATAAATATAGGGAGTTCGCACTAGGCTCAAGTTCATAAATGATAATTGACATATGAGAAATACATTTGGGGCAAGGAGCATGTGAAGAAGAGTCGTGATATATAGTGGAAAGGATAGATAGATATAAATTAAAAAGTTGAATTATGTTGGGGCAAATAAAATTCATCCAACTTTTTTCCATTACTAGACTGTATTATTAGTCATAATGCAGATCTCAAAAAGCCATGGGACACCAAATCCCATGTAAACATTACTGATTTTTCTAAACATTAGTTTGCTTATATCAAAAGCTAAACCTATATTTTAATTTATAAATAGAAAGTATTATTGAATGAATAGGATCTTTAGGGAGCAAAAAGCAAACCAAAATGAGTACATTGGAAATTTAGCTCGTGGAGACAAAATAAAGCAAGTATCTATATCTTTGCCTGGTGCTTTTGTGAATCTGAAGGTATTTGCAAGAGATGTCGAACTTCAATTCTAGGAACCAACGCAATGCTAAACACTCGCGTTGATTGCAATGGGATGTACCCCTTTACCAAATCAGGATATGCATTAACCTCTGTCAAATCACTAGCTACAATTCAACGTATCATACTTAATTACTGTTATTTATTTTAAAATAAAATGAGAATCAGTGTATAAAGTGTTTTAATTACATTTTAGCTATGTAATGTAATTAGCAGATAATTATGTCTGTTCAACCCCTCTATCTTCTCTAGCACTCTCTTGTTAAGGTGTTAAAGTGTTACAAAAAGTTTTACTCTATGTTGTCTTTAGAATTCTTGAGAATACTTTTTTTTTTAATTTAAACCTTATTATTTTTAATTTTTTACTTTGTAAAAAAATTATATTGTCTTTTGAAATCACATAAAATCTTTTTAAATCATATATATTCTTAAGATATAAATATATTAAAAATTAAATTATAAAATCTTAATTATAAGTTTTTTAAAAAAATTATTATGTTTTTATAAAATATTTTAAAATTCATAAAATCTTTTTAAATCATATATTCTTGAGATATGAATATATTAAAAATTAAATTATAAAATATTGATTATAATTTTTTTTTAAGAATTTATTATATTTTTATAAAATATTTTAAAATTCATAAGACTTCTTCATGTTAAAATAATTTTTTAAAAAAATTAATAAAATACACCTCCTAAAATAAAATTACTTAATTATCAACACTTTGAATATGATTGGAAGGTAAGAAATAGAAGAAAGAAAAGTGAAAATGAAATGAATTTGATAAATGAAAAATAAGATGACAAAAAAAAAAAGGGGGGGTAAATATCACGCTCACCTCTTTGTATTTCCATGGAAGAACGAGTGGAAAAACTTGTGGAGGTTCAAAATCGAAAATCTTTATTTGTTTAATTTTTTTTATCATACAGAATGCTTCTGAATGTCACAATCATTTCTGAAACTTTTTTTTTTCAATTACATGCGGTTTTAAATTACAATATTGATTAAAAAAAACTCAGTCGATTGAAACGTTTATTACATGGATATTATGGTGTGATTATTAAAAAAATAATTAACTTTTTTATTTCTCTCTTGCATATTTTTCTTAAATTAAATAACCAATTTTTATTTATTTATTTTGATTAATTTATTTTTATTCATTTATTTTCTCTTATTTTATTTGTTACTTTTTTTTTCCTCTTTACTAAACGGACTCTTAATCAGATAAAACACTTAACCGCCTTTTTTTTCTCTTGGAACGTATCATATAATTTAATCATGTTGTAAAAAATATATATGATTAATTATATGAATATAATATATTAATTTGGATTAACACAAGTGATAAAAAGATTTATTTCATTTATAATTAGGATTTAAATCTTAATTTCTAATAATTAAAAATACTCAAGATGAAAAGAGATTAATGTTAAAAAAATAATATTAAAAAATGTTCATCACAATATAATAAATATTATTATCCATTATGATTGATAAAAAAAAAATTTAATCGTCCGAATTTATAAAATCCGAATGTACAAAATGAAGAATTGGACATAGATATTTTAGGTTATAGATTCTAATAATTTTAAAAAGTATTAAATGAGGTAAATTTTGAGTTAAAAAAATGAAACACTTTTTTTATGAAATTGATTGATTTTCTATTATTTTGGATAGAGGAAAATAATTCGGTTAAATTTAATGTGTCTGTTCAATCAAATAAATATAGTAATTGTGTCAATCCCCTTTGCTCTACGGTATCCCTCTCCCTCTCCTACTCTACTTCATCCCAATTACATATATCTTTCATTTCATTCTCATAAAGTTGATTGATCCAAAAATACATATATACTAATCTTAATCAATCCAAAAAACGCCACCTTAACCTTTACAATACAATAATTTATTGGCTATAAATTGAAGGTGCAACTTGAGTTTTGTTGATTTCAAAGATTCGAATATAAATTCATCTTAAATCAACAGCTGTCGAGATCTATCTATTCTGTCTTTCATTTGTTAGGTATTCATAGATTTTTTTTTAGAAATTCTACGATACCCTTATATATTTAAAGAATTTTAGAACTGTTTTCTTTTTTTTTTTTTTTTTCTTAATATTTGACCATTTAATTTAGAATTATTTGATTTTTAACATGTTTATATTTTTCATTTCAATATACATTTTCTTAAAATTTTAATATTTACATATACAAATGTTTAGATTTAGTGAGAATATTTTTTATATATTGAGTCATGATAAATTTAAACTTTTTATACTTATGTAAAATTATATGGAACAGATTAAATAAAAAAATTATAAAAC
The DNA here is from genome assembly GCF_000230855.2 of Cajanus cajan. Classification (NCBI taxonomy): domain Eukaryota; kingdom Viridiplantae; phylum Streptophyta; class Magnoliopsida; order Fabales; family Fabaceae; genus Cajanus; species Cajanus cajan. Next base: position 75,676,269 of record NC_138518.1, read on the forward strand.
CTCCTTCAACTTCAGTAAATAAAATCTTACTATTCTCAAAATTATTTTAATTTTTATAAATTATTTTAAAATATTTAAAGAAAATAAATAGTAAGTTAATCATTTATATAAATTTTTTTAAGAACACATCACTTCGTGAAAAAAAATGAAAGCGAGAAAGATTTTTTTTTCACATTTTACATTATTTTTATTAATTTAAAAAATTGATTATACTAAATAATCTTAATTTATAAGTACAGTGAACACATGTCTTTATACTAACTTAACACGTGTGTTTGTTGTTGTGAGACTTGTACGGTCCAGCCACGTTGCAATGTTCGTGCAACGGTCACATACATGCATGAAAGTACTACAGCGTCAGTTTTTCACTTTTCAAGTTCTAATGCAACATTTATTTTGCCAATTAATGGGTTTCTGGATCCTTAATCGGGAAATTATTACAATGGATGAAAAAAATTGCAAAATATCCAATATATATTAAAAAAATCAGTACCATGACTTAAAAAATTAAAAGTGTTGTGAAACACAACTTTTATTAAATAAGAATAAGAAATTATGCTACAAAATTTATTTTTATTTATATTTTAAAATAAAAAAATAAATTTTGGTGAGAGACGTTTTTTGAAAAATAAGTAGATAAAAATATGCACAAGTTACATAGTGAGAGTGTAATTTATTTATTTGTGGGTAGAAGAACGTGGTTAGTTTGAAAGGAAGATAAAAAATTCCTTCCCTTGGCGTTATAGGAGGAGGGTCAAAACTCAAAAGTGTATAAAAAGGCAACGGCTAGAATGGCGTTGATCTCACACACTCCACAAAAATCGCCCACTCACTGCTCTCCTATTAACACATAACTATCGGAATCATGCCATCCTCTCTATTCTTCCGCAATTCATTTAAGCTCTTCATTCTCCCACTTTTTCCTTTGGTTCTTTCCTTTCGGTAAGAGTCCCCTCTCGCTCGCTTCTCTTCAACCATTCCTTCGAGAGTTTTTTTTTTTAATCGCACCTCTCACATTCCCACATCACATTTCCCTTCTGGGTATTCCACTTTCGCATCAAAATCCATTCTTTTTCCTTTTTGTTTGGGTCCCCTTATACTGTAACACCTTCTTGCCTCTTACTTGTTTCTCCATTTCTTCAAGTAAGGCCATTTTGGAACCCAAACCCAAAATAAAAAATACAAAATAAAAAATTAGTGATTGACTTTGAAAGATGTCAATTGCTGAGTTTGCTTTGAGTTCAGTTTGCAACGACAAGGTACATTGGGAAGGGCTGCCAGGACATTGTTCTGGTGAGCCAATCTTGATTTACCTCACTGTGGATGGTGCTGTCACCCCAATGCGCGTGTTCGAGTCCGATTCCATTGCCTCGGTGAAACTGAGGATTCAGCAGTGCAAAGGCTTCGTGGTGAAGAAGCAGAAGTTGGTTTTTGGTGGCAGAGAGCTTGCTCGCAATGGCACACTCATCAAGGAGTATGGTGTCACTGATGGCAACGTACTTCACTTGGTTCTGCGCCTCTCTGATATCCTCTTCATTGTTGTGAAGACCGTTAATGGGAAGGAATTTGAATTCCACATCGACAGGCACAAGAATGTAGGGTATCTAAAGCAACGCATTAGAAAGAAGGGGGAAGGTTTCATTGATCTTGAGGAACAAGAGCTTTTCTGCGATGATGAGAAGCTCGATGACCAGAGGCTCTTCCATGACATATGCAAGAGTGATGATGATGTGATTCATTTGATAATTAAGAAATCAGCTAAGGTAAGGACTACACCAATTCATAAAGACTTGAAGCTCTCAGTGGAGGCAGTGGCACCATGTGAGAGAGTGAAACATGTAAGAGAGACTAGGGACAAACATGTTCACATAGCAAAGGTCCCACCTGATGTAGGTTTTTGGTTGGAGCCAATTATTGTGAATCCCAAGATCATTTTTTTCCCTTTCCTTTGGGACATGATCACATCCACATTTGAGGGCTTGAAGAATGGAAATCACCCTATTAGGTCTTCTGAGGGCACTGGAGGGACTTACTTGATGCAAGATTCAACAGGTCAGGAGCATGTTTCGGTTTTCAAGCCCATGGATGAGGAACCAATGGCTGTGAACAACCCAAGAGGTCTTCCAACTTCATCCAATGGTGAGGGTTTGAAAAGAGGGACAAAGGTTGGAGAAGGAGCCTTGAGGGAAGTTGCAGCATACTTATTGGATCATCCGAAGAATGGGCCACGTTTGGTGACAGGTGAAGCAGTCGGGTTTTCTGGTGTTCCCCCTACTGTTATGGTGCAGTGTTTGCACCGAGAGTTTAACTACCCAAATGGGTTTGCTTGCTCCTCAAAACATGTCAAGATTGGGTCACTGCAGAAGTTCATGAGTAATGATGGTAATTGTGAGGACATTGGACCCTGGGCTTTCCCTGTGGAGGAGGTGCATAAGATTACTGTGCTTGATATAAGATTGGCTAACGCAGACAGGCATGCTGGGAATATATTGATCAGAAAGGAAGCAGATGGCCACATGAAGCTCATTCCTATTGATCATGGCTATTGTCTGCCAGATAAAGTAAGCATTCTTTTTCCCTTATAAGTGCATGTTTGGGTTCATGTTGAATGATCCAAAATCATGTTGAAATACCAATTAACTTGATATTAGGTAATTGTTTGCATGCTTTGTTCCATGTTGAGAAATTGATTTTGAGTTGAAGCAACCAAGTTAGATAAAAAAATTTAGGACAAAACTTATATATAGTTCCACATGTAGAGCAGATTAGGTGTGGGGATCGGTGATTCTATACAGAGAAGTTATTTGCATTTTTTGACTTGACATGTTTAATTCATTCAAATTGATGGAGATGGAGGAACACGTGTTGCAAGTTGTCACTCAATTTTTTGTGCAGGCTATGTGTAGAATAACCGATGTAATTGTGGGTAGATGGAATTCATAGATGCTAGGAATTAGGGTGTCGCATTGATACACAATAACTGAGGTCCACATTCTATAAAATGAGATTGTTCTTGTTTGATTGAATATGGAGTAACTTCATTATTCTTTCTGCAGTTTGAAGATTGTACATTTGATTGGATTTACTGGCCACAAGCACGTCAGCCTTATTCTCCTGAGACTGTTGATTATATCAAATCTCTGGATGCTGAAAAAGACTTGGAACTTTTGAAATGTTATGGATGGGATATTCCACTTGAGTGTGCTAGAACATTTCGGATTTCCACAATGTTGCTGAAGAAAGGAGTTGAGAGAGGCCTTACTCCCTATGTTATTGGAAGCATTATGTGCCGGGAAAATTTGAACAAAGAATCTATGATTGAAGAGATTATTGGGGAAGCCCAATATTCCTTGCTCCCTGGCATGGAGGAATCGGCATTTATTGAAGCCATCTCCCAAATCATGGATTCTCGTCTTGATAAACTTGCAAATTAGACTCTTTGTTTTTGTGAGTTATAGGTGTTTTTGTATGTATTGAGTGAGTGATTTAGTCCATATTGGGATGGACTACAGGTTGCATAAAATTGTGTCTTGTGATATGGCTTGATGTGTTCTGGACATGCTCGTCTATTTTTAGCTTCTCAAAACTGATTTTCAAGATTGTATTGCCATGTTGAACAGAAATCAAAGGTCTGAATAAGATGTATTATACAGAGGTTTCATTTCATCTTTCATAGTAGGAGGCGTGACAAAGGAGCCGAGTCTGTCACGTGTATATAATAAATGTAACATGTTAGGTTTCACCCCCCAAAAAATGTAACATGTTAGGGGCACATGAAATGGAATTTTTACTCCTTGCCCCGCATCCTAGTTGGGCTTGTCTCCATATGAAAAGGGAAAATTGAATTCCATGAAATGATTGTAATTTAAATCTTTATCATAATGCAGACCTTTTGTACGTGTTACTTACTGGATTCAAATGATAGTCCCCCCCACCCCAAAAAAAAACACTGTGCTTTTAAGATAATTTTTGTGAAGAAAGCAAAATGATTATAGTCGCAGTCAAAAGTGAAAAAGATTATGACAGCCATGTGGTCTGATAATGATTCATTATAGCATTGATTGTGAATAGTTGTGGTTATAGAACTAGCCGTTTCGCGGGTACGAGAGAGAATGCAAATGTGAAAACACTTTGAATATTGATCGTACGATACTGATGGCTAAGATTTGTTGTACATTTGTGGAGGTATTTCAAAAGACTATAGTTCAACATTGTTTGGGCTTGCACCCATAAGCATGGATCCCTTGGACTTGTTGCAATGCAAATATATCGTTTTCGATTTGTTCTCTCTTGCGATTATGGGCTTTAGAAATATGCCATAAGTACATGATTTTAAGTAATTACTTCTTACTTGCTAACTTTTAATTTATATAGCAAAATAGAAATGTGCTTTTTAAAAAAAGCAACACAAAGATATGTCCACTTAAGAACCCTCAATGTAGTGGAGTTGGTATGGATTTTGTCACCAAGAGAGCTTTTCTACTTTTTTAGGAATAAGCCCTCAAATAATATAATTTTGTCAATGTTGATTTTATTCATGATTCGCGATAAGTGGTATACACAATAAATGAAAATACATTTTTTTTATTACTTTGCTCTTTGCAATATGCTATTAATTATGTCGAGTGAGGAACCTACATTATATAATGAGAATGGATAGAGACATAGCTTATTTTAATTAAATTATTAATGTATATTTAAAAGTATTAAATTTTGTATTCTTAATTTTATATATTGAATTCATGAATGTTTGTTTTTAATATTTATGTTATATATACTTATATATGATGATTGTTACTAAATTTTATTTAAAATAAAATTGTCCCTGGTTATGTCCGTTGTGAGCTTATCTACTCTATTAGGCTCGCCTAAGAAAAAAAGGGGTCCTCCCTGAGGCCAAGGACCATGGATACGAGAAAGAAAATTGTGATAAACGATCAAATTGTGCATTGATTTAAAGACCTTGTGCTGGAAGTCAAGTCAAAAAACAAATGAAGCATCAACATTACGTCCTTGGAGGAGGCCTCGTCTTCTTCGGTGATGGTGGAGAAGAGTGTAGAAGAGAGATAAAAGGGAGTGAAGATTAATCCATCTTGTTTTACAAGTGCCTAAAAATAAGAAAAAAAAACCAATCTTAATTTTCTTTTCACACTCTAACTTTTACACTTATTTTATACCTTTATTTATTTATTTCCTTTTCTTTTTTCCTTCTCATTATATTATCACTCACTACATGTATTATTTACCTCTACTTTTTTCTTTATTATTTATCTTCCCTCAAAGGTCTATACATCTTTTGTGAAAAAATATCTTTGTTCTAAAAAGATTTGGTAAAATAAAACGAAATTAGCGCTTAATTTATTTTTAAGTTAAAAATTAAGACAATGAGTTAGAATAATACATTTATAAATTAACTCAAATAACCATCACAAACGCATACAAAATTAAAATTTAGGTTTTAGTTTAATTTTTAATACTAATAAATATGCGAATCATCTTGTACCAGATTGTTTTACTTTAATCAGTATATTTAAATTTGAATTATAAATATAATATTTGAAGTAAGAATTTTGTCACTCTAATACTTATATTCAATTTAAATAGAATTATCTCCGATAAGCAATATTTACTAACTATGTAAAAAAAAAAAAAAATAGTCTTGTGACATATTTTTCTTGAATTTGATCCTTAAATTTTTTCTTTTGTTACTTAGGTATTCTTCTTATCAATCTCGATAATAACAGTGTTAGATGTCGCTATTAATTTACCAAAACCTGGTTATAAATTGGATTTTGATCCTCCACCCTTCTGGTCTTTCTTTCTCTAACATTTCAAACTCCATAAAACCAACCCACTCATATTCACAAATAGATATGTAGTAAAGAGTTTTAAATTTTAACACAACATTGAGTAGCAACAAGTTTTAGACCACTCATTTGAATTTGATTGTCTCTTTTACTCCTTTTTGTAATTAATTTAAGTATAACACTTATCATTAAAAAAAAAGTCTTAAAATGAGAGTCAAACAAGTCTCTCACTCATTTATAGTTCAAAATAATCATTGAACATATTGTTAAAATAAATGGATTAAAAAGATAAAATAGAAAAAGATCACTGAAAAAGTATTTAACGTAATTTGATTTTTCATATCTGCGTTTACAACAGCACTTCAATTAAGAATATTTATCATTTGAAATTATATTTTATTGACGAAGCTTAACAAAATATTTCTGCTAAATTTTATGGTGAAACTTAAGAAGTTTTCTCCACAAATTTTCTAACCAATTAACACGAGAAATCTACCTTTTACATATTAAAATTAGAAGAAAAAAGATTATAGTGACATTCATTTGTAATTAAAGTCTTATAAGTTATAAATATTAAAATTTTGCACGAAAATCAATGTAAAAGTGGTGAAGTAAAAAATGTGATTGCAGGAAAATAATGTGGAACAGCTAGCTTTCCATCACGGAGCTCGATTGCCCTTGACCTGAATTCTTTTGCTAGTAGTGCTCAACAGTCAAACCAATATCTGACACCCTCCTTATTCGTCTTCCAAATCTTACCATACTGCTGCACATTGTCAAAAGCTGTCGTATTAAAATACAGCCATATTCCACTACTATCCATTCACTACATTTCAATATATTATAACATTTTTAAAATATATTTAATTCAATGAATATAAAGACTAAAATAACTAATGGATAATTTGATTTGTTATTCTAGTAAATGATACTTTTTTGTCTAATAATATCATTAGTAGTAATGTAACAGCAAGTATATTGTTTGTTACAGGCATTAAGCATGAAATGCTAGTATCTTTTATACATAAAAATTAGTAAATTACCATAACAACATTAAAAATTGAAATTAAGATATTATATATATTAGATATGAAATGATTGTATGCCATTATAGGTTAGATTTTTATTTATTGAGTTTAATAATCATTTTATACTATTAAAAATTACAAATTATAATAAAACATGATTTAAAGTAATTTTATAAAAATAATTTATTTTTCATATTTTAAATTAAAAATTAAAATATTTTTTAACCCCTATAATTTTATTTACTTTATCATTTATTTTTTATAATTTAAAATAGACATTTATAATTTAAAATCAAAATATTTGTAATCTTTATTATTATTATTTTTATAATATTATCTGTTTTTGTGTTGATTTTATGAGGATTAAAAAAAGTGTATCAAATGAAATGTTAAAAGACATAATTTAAAATAATTCTAATAAAATGAATTAATATCTCTATTAAAACAATATAAAAGAAAAAATGTTATAAAAAATATTAATAACAAAAATTATAAATATAGAGAGTTAAAAACTTTATCTTAAATTATAAAGATTAAAAAATATTAAAAAAAATAAGTATAAGAATAAAAAAAATTATTTTAAACTATAAATATAAAAAAGTAAAGTAAGTGGATATATAAAACCTCTAAAAACATGTGTTTAATTTAAATTAAATAACAATGTAGAAAATCTAACCGCATAAATTATTTTATTTGTTAATTATAACTGATTATGGTATTGTTTGATAAAGAGGAGAACTAGGAAAGTGCAGTTTCATAAATGTGAACACGTAGATAAAAAATAAAAATAAAAATAAAAATACAGTTGCATCTTATTTCTAAAATATTCTACTCGAACGCCAAGACAAGGGGACAACCGCCATCACTCCATGTAATCCTCACTGTTCACTTCAAGACAAAAATCGTGTTTGGCTAAGCAATACTCCACAATCTCATTTATTTATATAATCAAATACACCTTTTAATGCACCTCTCTTCTTACCTTTATATTCTTACTACAAACAAATTTCTCTTAACATCACAACCACCCCTAAACTTAAATCAAACAACTTTGTTACAAAAATTCTTATATAAAAATATATTATTTTCAAATTTTTAAACCTCAACTCAACTAAATCATTTTTCTTAAAATGTTATTTTCTTTTAGAAATAAGACTCCTATAACATTTGCAAGACATCTTTAATTATTATTTAGTTTTTTAATAATAATATATTTATAATGAACTCTTATACAAAAAAATGGTAATTTTCATATAAAATTATAAAGAAATTGTTTGTGTATGAAATAAAAAATATTTATATTTATTACGAGTATCCATGGGGTGTTTGCAAGAAACAAATTATTAATTTTGTTAAACGATGTGGATGTGGGGTTTAGTCTAGGTTGGGTGTCATCCTTAAATTATGCGCAAACACATCCACATCCTGCTCTCAAGAGTCACACACCACTTCCACTTCCACTTTCACTTCCACTTCCACTCTGGCTCTCCCTCCGCCACCGCAGGCCATGGCGGCCTCCGCCCCTCCTACAGCGCCGCGCCCCAAGCGCCCGCGGCCGCCGTCGGGGCGCACCAACCTGGCCTCCTGCGTGGTGGCCACCATCTTCCTAATCTTCATCGTCATCGTCATCCTCATAGTGTACTACACCGTCTTCAAGCCGCAGGACCCCAAGATCGCCGTGAACGCCGTACAGCTTCCGTCCTTCTCGGTGGCTAACGGCAGCGTGAACTTCACCTTCTCCCAGTACGCCGCCGTCCGGAACCCTAACCGCGCGGCCTTCTCCCACTACGACAGCTCCCTCCAGCTGCTCTACTCCGGCAGCCAGGTGGGGTTCATGTTCATCCCCGCCGGCGAGATCGACGCCGGGCGGACACAGTACATGGCGGCCACCTTCTCCGTGCAGTCGTTCCCCCTCTCGGCGCCCCAAAGGCTGGGCCCCACGCTTCCGAACGGCGACGGAGTGGGCTTCAACTATGGGCTGAGGGTCCAGCCCACTATGGAGATCGAGTCTAAGCTGGAAATGGCGGGGCGTGTTCGAGTCTTGCACTTTTTCACACATCGCGTTTACGCCAAAGCCGGTTGCAGGGTTGCCATTGCCGTATCCGATGGATCTGTCTTAGGTTTTCACTGCTAATCATCACTGTGCATTGTAATTGTAAAAACATCATTTTTTACTTTCCTCCAATTGGGAAATTCTGCTTCTTCTTAGTAATTAATTTTCATGATAATGTATGTCTATGGGTGGGGCTTTATTGGTATAATAAGTTAAAGGTTAAGTAAAGGGTTTTGGGGGAGGCAGAAAGTGGAGAGGAATGATGAGTTTGAAAGGAAGGTCTTTTTGGCTTTTGGGGAGGTTAATTAATTGTGGGTTAAGTAAAGTTGGATACCATGCTTGATAGGGATACTAATTTGACTATGGAAAAGGAAAAGAGGGTGGTACCCTTGGCTTGTGGGGTAGGGCCGGGTAGTCCTAAAATTATCGGGAAATGCGGCTCTTTTTGGGGAAGTTGATTTATGGTGTTGTTGGATACCAAGTAATTATATATTTTCCTTTTGCAAGAGTAAGAGGGAAATGGCATCTTGAGAAACCAACTAAGATAGAAATGGAGTGCCACGTCTAACTGTGCAACTATCGACATTATATCTGTTTTTTACTTTATTTGTTTATGTTAGTTGGACTCGTATGTCACTATTGAAATGGGCATCAACTCAATACAATCTCAAGCGAACAACGTCAAAGCCAAAATGGACATGGGTTTTCGATGAAGTTCAAGCTCATTCAACAATGCAACGGATTAATAGGATGTGATCATTTGTTCACTTTTACTATATTAATTATACAAGATAATTTTTTAAATATTATTTTTAATTTTTAAGAGTTTATTTGCAAATTTATTTTTATATATAATTTATATCATTATTATATAAGGATAAAAACTTGTTCATTCCAAGTTATTTATTTATAAGTTTAGGGTTTAGGATTTTTTTACAAGTCATCGATCCTTTTTTTTTTCTAATAGAGAAATCCTTCTTAAATTATATATATAAATGTGCAAAACACCATATAAGAGAAAGAGAAAGGAGTAAGACATATATTACACTTCAACTTGGATAATTACTATATTTTCCTAAAAATAGTCCTCCTTACCCAAACATATTACAATATGATTTTTCTTTCTTTCCATCGTATGTTAAATTTTTAGAGGTACTGAATTTCTACACATGTAAGTAATTGTGGGGGCATAATATATCAACAGCATTAATATATATTTTTTAAATTATGCTTATGTTATTATTTCTGAAACGTTCAAGGACTAAATTCACACATTGCTTAGCTTCCAATCTCATTTTTATAACACGAACGGTAGTTTCTAGCGGCAGACCTACACGTTAACATTAGGGGGGGGGGGGGGGGTGACTTTGAGAAAAAAACATGCAAGTGTATACTAATTTAGTAATTTTTACCTTTTATCTTTTATAATTTGAACTCATTATCTTCAATTTTTCAGCAGTTGTTAATTTTTTTCTTTTATTAATTTATTTTCTTTTGCCCTTATTAAGTAATTTTACTCTTTATTTAGTTAAACATTTTATTTATCTCACATTCTATTTTTGTATTTATAATAATAGTAACTATAATTAATTTTTTTAAATAAATTACTCCTATTAACTCAGAATCTTGGATATGCCATGGGTACTTTTCTATTTCAAATATTTTATTTGAGTATAGTGTTTTTTTTCTTCTAATATCTTATTTGACATTATGAATATTATCTTCTTTGTTTTGGAATTTTCATTTCAAACACTACACTCAATTAGAAAAAAAAATCTCTCGACCATTTTAAATTGATTTTATTTATTTATCTTTATTTGTGTATTTAATATTTTTTAACGTTAATACCTTTTGATTTACCATACTTTTTAATATTTCTATTTCTAAATTAAATTTCAATAATTTTTCTACAAGAAATTGTTAATAGTTAAAAATATTTTACATCATTAAAACAAAAATGTAATTTATATATTCAATATATTTATTTATTATAAATTTTAATTATATAAAAAATATTTATTAAGGACAAACATTGTACTTTGCACTTCCACTTATGGCCTATGGGGCACCGTTCCTTATCTGTGCTACTATCCCAAGCATTCTAAGAGAGACTCTGTTTACGGTGGAATTTGTTTAAGGATTCTTTATATTCGGACTAGCATGACAAATATTTCAATTTAGGTATATTATGATTTGAATACTACAGGACGAGAGAAGGAAGAGTATAAGATTAGTGATTACTTGTTTCTAGATGTTCCTCGATAATTAACAAGTAATAATTTGCATGCACGTAAATGCTAAAATGAACAGAATGAACAATGGATATATTCGCAATACAAATCATGGTTCAAATTACATACTGTCCAAGAGTTATAATTAACGCACTACAACTATGTGATTAGGAGAAATAAAGGAAGAAACCTACACTATAACTACTCCTAGAACAAGAAAAGAAATGTGGCCGAGAAGTGATCATACCCAAAGATAATTCCTCGCACGGAAGCCATGTGTGCAGGCAGAGAGTGTTTGAGAGTTTAGTTTAAGTATGAGTTTTTCCGACCTTCGTAAAAGAGTGTGCCTTTCATACTTACAGAAATCCTCAAGAGCAGTTATTTCTGTGTACACGTATTATGGGCACATAACTGTTGTCCACTAAGCCCATTACGTGGGTTAAAATAAAACCTCTCGTAACCGTCTGCCCCACGTGTTTTTTACCTCTTCGATCCATGTTTTATTAACTGCTTTAAGATAACTACTCAAACTACTTTAAGAAACCTCTAGTAACCTTCTTCATTTATTTTCGAGCACTTCTCTGTTCGATTCGAATAATGTTTTTCGACCCATCTCGCACGTGACCAAATAGGGCTGCTGATACGATCCTGGTAAGTGTTCGACCTTTATCTCCCTTCCGAGTAGTTTCATAGATATAGCTTTCGAGTAGCTTTCGAATTCTGGGTTTCGAGTAGCTCTAACAAATGCCCCCCTAGGAATTCAGTTTCGATGAACATGCTGGGTGAGAGAAGAACTCAATTCCTATCAAGGGATCTCTTCAATGCTCTTTCAACTAATTGATGTCAATTGATAACCTTTCGATGAAAACCTATTCTGACCTGTACCCTGATTTGCATTTAATGCACATGACCGTTTGATGCGACCTTGATGGCAATAACGGCACGTGTTTCCTTTGTTTCACTGTTATCAAAATATTCTGGCGGCCGTTTTTATTATTTGATTTGAATTTTAACTTGAATTACAAGCCCGTTTCATCTCAAGCCCATTAAAACTCCTTTTTTACCCTAGGGTAAAACCACATTCACTACATTTCTTCTTGGCGCTCAAGTCTTCTTACTTTCTGCTACTGCGTTTCTTGGCTTCTTCCTTCTCCGGCAACCTTCATACCTTCATTATAAGCTTTTTGCCTTCATCAATATTTCCACCGTCATGGCCTCTTCTGCTGCGTCTACCTCTGCTGCCATAGCTTCCACAGTGTCTCCTACTGCCGCTTCTGCCTCATCTCCAACTATGGCTTCTGCTTCGTCTCCTACTGTGGTTTCTACATCATCTCCTACGTTGGCCGTTGCAACATCCCATGCTGTAATGACGACTGCAACCTCCAGTCAGTCCATTCCTTTGTTGATGAGTAATGCGCAAGTTTGTACTGTCCCTGAGAGCAATGAGACCTTTGTACCCATTCCTGGCATGGAGGAGGCTAGCCTCAAGATTTATAATTCTCAGGTACTTCTTCCCTTCTCCCTTGAGAATGGTAATATGCATGCTTTTCTAGGACCGTTTATTGGTCAAAATAAGAAGAAATTTGGTAATACTTTGTTACCTGAGGATTCGTCCACTCTACCCTTTATTCATTCACCAGAGATAGATCTTTCTTTGCTTAGAAACACTACCAAGATTTTTAGGGCCTTTCCCCCCGTCAAAAATAGGCATTTGGAATGGTTACTTCGTGTGGAAAATGAAATGAGTTCTTCATGGGTCAAAACTGGTATATTTGAGTTCATTCAGCTTGCAAAGTTTGACTTACATCTGTTCGACCCACAAATGCTCTTGTCTGCGATTTTCTTCTGGAATAGGGAGACGCGAGCCTTCGAGTTTCCCTGTGGGTTCGTTTGCCCTACCTTATTGGATATTGCTGCAATAACTGGTTTAACCCCTTTAGGCGATAGATTCCACCCTGATGTTTTCGAGGAAGAAATTTCGATCAAAGAACTTTCCATCACATGGGATAAGAAGACGTATCTAGCTTTCATCAATGCCCATGTAGGACAACCCGGGACCCCTGTTTCGCCTTTTGAACATATTGCCTTCTTAATGTACTGGTTATCTGCTTGCGTTTTTTGTACTCCTTCGCTTCAGGTTCCAAAATACTATTTCACTCTCGCCCAAGCCTTACATTTGAAAAAGAAAGTTTGTTTAAGTAAACTTTTATTGGCCTCCTTGTATACCTGTCTCGATGAAGCTTCTGAAAGCCTTTTCCGAGAGACTGGACCTCAAAATCTTTCTGGACCATTATGGCTACTTCAACTATGGCTCAATGCCATTTTCGAGAAGAAACTATCCCTCACTTCAACCTTTACTCCCACCTGTGAACTTGAGGGTGCACGTTTAACCACTTTGACCCCTCGAAAACGTTTAGTTGATAATTTTGCAACATATATTGACGCCATTCTAAGCTTCACTGAATTTAGTGAGGACTTAGCTCCTTTCATTCGACCCACCTTGACAGGTCCATGTTGGCTTCGACAAAATAACCAGGTTTGGAATATCACCCCAGCTTCTGTCGAGATGTGGGCTAGATTTTTATCTTGGGACGTAATCATGTCTGGTATGAGACAAAAAGAAGTTAGGATCTATCCCTACCAGCCTCAAATGTTTGCTCGCCAATTTGGTCTGGGTCAGATGAAACCTCTTCCCCTTCGAAGAAAGAAAGTATTGACTCTGACATCTGTGTCGATACGGGAAACTATGAGGAAGTTTTAGAGTTTATTCTTCGACCTGAAAAAGAACTTAGATTCACCCCATGCCGTTTCTCTCCCTCTTTCTTAGTGTCAAAGTGTTATCTTCGATGGTGGTGTACATATCATATGGATAAACTTCTCGATTTTGATGCATTTTTGAAGAAGCTGATTAACTCTCCTCTTTCTTCGCAGGGTCCCAAACAATCAGGTACTTTCAAGAACTGAATTATTATTTATCAGTTTGAGCAATTTTTTAAAGTGTGTTATCGACCTGACAACGTTGGTCGAACCATCTTCGACGCGTCCGTCTCTCTATCGAAAATGGTACAGAGGAACATTCGCTCGAAAAAGGTAATTAACCCTAAAGGAAAATCTGATTTCAAAAAATTTTGTCCTAAAAGGATACCTCCTCTTCCAAATTCTCTTTCTGGTTTGGCTAAGTATTTATCTCACCCTTCTTGGGTAAAAACGCTCGACCCATTTTACCTTGAACATAAAGCAATCCCTGTAAAAGATCGAGTTACTTACGCGAGATGTTCCTTGTACGATTTTCGTCGAAGAAGATGGTGGCCTCTATGTTGGGTCGATAACACTAATCCTCCCCCTGGTAAATGACTATACCCAAGAAAATTTTCGATTTCTTGACTGTAATAACCTCATTCACTCACTATGTTCTTACACAGCTGCTGTTTTCCAACGTGTTCCTCAACACGATGAGCAAAATCCCGATTGGGAAAGTGATGATAATGATGATGCAAAGGGATCATCATTACAAAGTCGAAAGAGAAAGACCGCTGCTGACAAGGTTTCGTTACGTTCTAAGGTACAATTCTTTTCGATTTTTTGCCCTTTACTAAAACTTTTAGAATTTATTTTACTTTGCCTCTTCTGGTTCTTACATTGCAGAGTACTGAAACCTCGAAAAAATAAAAAGTGGGCTCTGACAGTACTAAAACTGTAAGTAAACTAAAGTACTCAACAATACAGGTGCTACCTTACCTTTCGAGTTTTCTAGTTATCACAATTGTTCTTTCACTTTCAGGTCTTGACCACGAAAAAACCTGATAAAGGGAAGGGAAAGTTGATGGCTCCCCTTTCCAAGAAAGCTCAGAAGCCTCCCACTGAGAAGCTTCTTAAAGATGCCATGAAATCAGTGCCTAGGGTATTTTTATTTTCTGATTTCGACTGGATTTTCTCATTCGACTTGGATATTTCTAAAATACTTATTCGTCATAGGACACCGAAATCATCAATGTTGATTCTTCTCGAGAAATGTCGAGAGATATTCCTCCTGTCACTGGGGCATCTCAACAGGTTCATTCTTGCTCTTTCCTGATTTCCTATCATTTCGTTCGTGAAATGTTTAACAACAACTAACAACAATTTGCTTATGATCTCATCATTGATTTGTAGTTAGCCACGTCTCAGTTGAATGTTACTGAAATAACTTCGATTATGGCCTCGATACAAATTCCTCCTCAGGTCGAAGAGGACAAGGTTCCCTATCGGAACCTTTGGTGAATGTGGAGACTTTGCGAGAGTCTGCCTAAGGTGAAGATTCTTTTATGCTTCATCCCCCCTTGAATCCAAACAAGGGTATATTTCTTTTACCTCTACACCTTTATCGAAACTCTTAACGGAATTATCTCATATAGCTATTTTCTCTTTTTGTGCAGATTCAACTGAGTCTCCTAGGCCCTTCACTACTTCCCCCTCGACTCAAGGAGGTGCTACCTCTTCCATTCAGGGCCTTTCATCAATTCCTTCTCCAGATTTGGACTTGATGAACTTCTTTAATGACGAGGATGAAGATATTAACAGTATCTTCGAGGTGCTGAACAATTGGACGAGTGGTCCTTCTGGGTCGAAAAAAGAAAAAGAAAAAGAAAAGGTCATCGAGCAAGGTTCTGAGATCCCATCTTATCAACCTTTGCTTGATTCTTTCCGATTGAAAGCATATGTCGAAAACCTTGACCAAGCCTTTCTCCTCCCTACGTTTAAGACAGAAGTGGAACAGATGGTCGAAGATTTATTGTCTTATTCGGATCTTCCTCCCGAGGTTCATTCTGAGTTGCAGGAATTTATTAAGCCCTTCAGCCTCGCATGGGATCTTCAAGCTCAATGGTCCACTGCCTTCCAGGAAGTGTCTCAGATTGAGATCGAAAGCGAGGACGACCGTGTTAAGCTCGAGAGCCTTCGTGAGGAGTTGATTTCCATCAAGAGCTCAACGGCAGAAATGATTTCTTCTTTGCAAAAATTACAAAAAGAGGAGGAAGATATAGAAACAACTATCAAGGTTCTTCAACATGAATTGGACAAAACCCGCTCAAAGAAAGATGGTATCAAGGTCTAGAGCCAAGAAATCAAGCAGCGTTAAACATGTCTCAAAGATGAAGGCAAGGCCATATCTTCTCAACTTGCGAAGACCTTGGAACAGAAGAAGCACTTGGAGGCTCAATGCACTTCTCGAAGGCAAAGCCTGGATGAGGCTTATAAGGCTTTCAAGGATTTTAAATCAAAATTTTGTAATAATTAGATTTCCCTTTTCTATCTTTGCTCTTTTATTTATCCTTGAACAATTAGCACTCTACCCTTTTATGAAAGCACTTTAAGTATTTCCCATTTATTACTTTGCTTGCATTCGAATTTAATTCTCTAATAACATACGCATTGCTGGAATATACTTGCTCGACTCTAAAAGGACCATCCCAATTACATGATCACTTTCCTAAGTATCGAGATTTCTGGTCTACGGGAAGGATAACTTTTAATACCAGGTCCCCAACTCGAAAGCGTTGTATTTTGACTCTCTTATTGTATGCTCTTTCGACTTTCTCCTTTTGTTGAACAAGGTTTTGTACTGCGATTAATCTTTCTTCGTCTAAAGATATTAATTCATCATACATTAAATTCCAATAATCTTCAGTAGGCAAATCATTTTGTTTTTGCACGTGAATTGATTGTAAATTAATATCTAAAGGAAGAATAGCATCATGCCCATATACCAATTTATAAGGAGTAGTTTTTGTGGCATCTCTAGGCGAATTCCTATAAGCCCATAGAATTTGAACCAGAGTTTCGTGCCAACTTCGAGGCTTGTTCAATATATGTTTTTTTGATTAAACCAATTACCACTTTATTAGCAGCCTCGACTTGACCATTTTCTTGTGCATAATACGGTGTTGAAGTTATTAACTTGATTCCTCTTGATTGAGCATATTGGGCAAATTTTTGACCTGTAAACACCGTGCCTTGATCAGTAGTAATTGTTTGGGGAATCCCAAACCTTGTAATAATATGATCTTCGACAAAATCAATTATGTCTTTTTGCTCAACTTCTTTTAAAGGAATAGCTTCAACCCATTTTGTAAAATAATCTATGACAACTAATATATACTTGTGGTTTTTCGAGGATGGTGGATGTATTTGCCCTATAATGTCAATTGCCCACCCTCGAAATGGCCAAGACTTAATGATCGAATGTAACTCACTTGCAGGTACCTTTTGTATTGGTCCATGTTTTTGACACTCTTCACAGCTTCGTGCGAACTCGATACAATCCTTAAACATAGTTGGCCAATACAAACCTTTTCTCGACAAAACCCATTTCATTTTTTCACCTGCTTGATGCGCTCCACAAATGCCTTCATGTATTTCTGCCATAGCTATATAACTTTCATGTGTTCCAAGGCACTTGAACAAAATTCCATCGAAACCCTTTTTATATAATTCATTGTTCAACAAGATATAATTGAGAGCTTGTAGCTTAATCTTTCTTTCGACCTTCATATTGGGATTTTGCAAATATTCGATCAATTTGCTCCTCCAATCTGGTTGACTCGAGGAACCAATACTCATAATCTCTCGATGCTCTATCAATTCATTTTCTGTATGAATTAGATACTCGAGACACTCTTTACCTACTTTATACCCTGAGGCTATCTGAGCCAACTCATTTGCAATGGTATTCGAGTTTCGAGGAATATGTTGTAGCTCAGCTTCATCAAAAACGTTAAGTAACTGCACAGCTTGAGTTTTGAATTCAATTAATTTTTCATTTAAACACTTATATTCTTGCGCTAATTGTTTGATGACTAATTGTGAATCACCTCGAACTGATACGTTTCTAGCACCTAACTCTTTGAGGATTTCGAGTCCCGTTATTAGTGCCTGATACTCGGTTTCATTGTTCGAGTATCCCTTGTATGTTTTAAATGATAACTTAGTCGGGAACCCTTCGGGAGAGATGATTAAAAGACCTATCCCAGTGCCTAATTCGTGTTTCGAGCCATCGAAATATAATCGCCAAAGCTTGGCGGTTAGGTAAATAATTTCTTCAGTTTCATTCGAATGATCTGCGAGAAAATCTGCAATTATTTGTCCCTTAATTGCTTTTAGCGGCTCGAAAGTTAACGAGTATTCAGTTAACGCGAGTGCCCATTTGCCGACTCGAGAATGTAACACAGGTTTACACAACATATATTTAATCACATTACTTCGACAAAATATTACAACATCATGAGTCCTAATATAGTACTTCAACTTTGTACAAGCAACATAAAGACTTAAACATAATTTCTCTAAAGGGGTATATCTAGTTTCTGCTCCTACTAACATTCGACTTAAATAATAAATGACTCTCTCGATGCCATTATCATCATCTTGCGCCAGCATGCCCGCAATAGTCGAATCGCTAGCTGAAATGTACAACTTTAGTTGCTTCCCTTTAGAGAGTGGTGCAAGCACTAGAGGATGAGTCAAATAAACTTTGATTTCATCGAACGCTTTCTGGTGCTCTTCATTCCATCGAAATTTTTGCTCCTTTTTTAAACGTAAAAGAGGAGAAAATACTTTAGTTTTACCAGACAAGTTTGATATAAATCTTCTCAGAAAATTTACTTTACTTAGGAGAGATTGAAGTTCCTTCTTGTTTGATGGAAGTTTAGTCTCCATGATAGCTTTCGTCTTGTTTCAATTTACTTCAATTCCTTTATGGTGTATGACAAACCCCAGAAATTCTCCCGCTGTAACACCAAAAGCACATTTTAGAGGATTCATTTTCAAACCATGTTTTCTCATTCTCTCGAAAGATAATTTTAAATGGCTTAGGTGATCCTCTTTTTGCTTCGACCCAACAATTATATCATCAATATATACTTGTACAAACTTACCAATTAAATCATGGAATATTAAATTCATTGCCCTCTGATAAGTAGCACCTGCATTTTTTAATCCAAATGGCATCATCACCCATTCATAGACGCCTAAAGCACCTGGACATCGAAAAGTAGTTTTCGACACATCATTAGCTGCAATATAAATTTGGTTATATCCAGAATAACCATCAAGTAAACTCATAATTTCATTACCTGTAGCAGCGTCTATCATAGTTTCAGCAATGGGCATAGGATATTCATCTTTGGGAGTGTTGCATTAAGATCTCGAAAGTCGATGTATACTCTGAGTTTTCCATTCTTTTTTATAACAGGCACGACATTCGATATCCACTCAGCATATCTTGAAGTTCTGATGAACTTCGCTTTCAGTAATCTCTCAATTTCTCCCTTGATTTTTTCGATTACTTCAGGAGCGAACCTTCGAGGACTTTGCTTCACAGGTTTCTTTCCTGGGATCATGGGTAGCCTATGTTCTACCAATTCTCGGTCTATTCCTGGCATTTCATTGTAATCCCAAGCAAAGCAGTCTTTATATTCATGCAGTACTCGAATTATTTCCTCCTTTAACTCCCCTTGCAAGAACTTGCTAACATAAGTGACTCTCCTATTTTCGACAGTTCCCAGATTAATTTCTTCAAGTGGGTCTTGGGATTCTAGCTTATGTTCTTCATTGGCGGCTCTTTCGAATCCCAGAGGCGAATCATCGAAAATACAATCTAATTTCAACTCCAATTCTTGATCTCTGTTTTCTTTTGAAATTTCAATTTTTCGACCTGCCTGTCCTTCTTTTTTTTTTATTTTCTTTTTTGGTCGAGATTCCTTGATCTCTTTGGTTTTCTGTTTTTTGTTTTTCTTCATTCTTTTCGATTCCGAAGTCTATCTCTTTTTCTCCTCTTTTTTGTTTTTCTTTTTTCCTTTTTGACCTCGAAATCTATTTTCCCTTTCTTTTTTTTTCTTTGGCCAAAGTGGCCGTGCTATTTTCATCAATTTTCTTTGAACGTGCCTCTTCACCTTCATTTTCCTCGGCCATGTTGGCCGTTCGATCGGCCACATAGGCCGATATTCAAGCTAAGAAGCTCGAGTAAGGATCTTCATCCTACATTCCTCCAGTGGAGCCGAATCCTTTTCGGCTCGAATCACAAAACCTTTCTTCACATCCCAGCAGAAAGTTTTCTTAATTCCTTATTCCTCATCCATCACTCCAGAATTATATGCATCGAAAGGTTTGGTCTTTGCAAATGCTGTCAATTGTTGATAAGCAAAATACATACCAACCTCATACGTTTTCTGGTCAGCCTCGAGAACTTCCAACCCTTCGTCATCGTTTTAGAAGAAGATCTTTTGATGCACCGTGGAAGGGACGGCTCCTACCCCATGGATCCACTCTCGACCTAGCAGGACATTAAAATTCGCCTTGGATAGCGTCACTATAAACATGGTGGTCCTCTTTACACTCCCAATCTGCACATCAAGTAAAATCATGCCTTCAGGGTGTGAAGATTTTCCTGCGTAGTCTGAGATCATTATATTGTGAGGCTTCAAATCAGCCAAGGATTTTCCAAACCTCTTCAGCATTGTTTTGGGCAAGATATTCACAGTTGCGCCTCCATCGACCAAAACCTTATTCACCTCTTGTCCCTCGATCATCAATGTTAACAATAGAGGCTTAAGGTGTACTTTCATTTCTTCTGTTGGGGAGTCGAACACGGTAGAGTTGAATTTGGGGATAACCCTCGAGATTTGATTGACCCATATGATCTTCGACTCATAGTTGGGATCATCGAAGAAGTCTTCCCTATGGATATCCTCTTGTTCATTCACGGACTCCATAGCCTCAGCGTACTCGGATGGTAGAATGGAGACTACCCCACAAATATCTTCTAGGGAGTCCTCAAAACCACTCTCGAAATAATCTGTTATCATATCTTCATCGTCTTCGATGAACTTCCGAGATGATTCCCCTTTCTGAGGTACCGGAATCGAGAAACGGTTTCCTCCAAGACCATCAAAGGTAGCCTTCCGCATCCTTTGCAGTCTTCTCCACTGTGTTTTGGTCAGATTGTTGAAAGGCTGTCGAAAGCCACGGCCATAATTTCCATTCGAGAACCTGCCAGGACCTGAGGGCATATTCGATATTTTCCCAGGAATTCCTTGTACTGGGTGCCCAGTATAATTCATTACCTGTTTTCCTCGCCCCATTCCACCAACCATTGGTCTCGGTGGGGCATTCCATTTCCCAATAGAAACATTTGCATTCGGCACAAAAGTATTGCCGAACCTGGATGAGTTATACATCTCCATTCTACCCATTGGTGCATTATATTGAGGCATATGAACTTGCCTCATGTTCAATCCAGCACTCGACCCCTCCTTCAGCTTAGGTTTCTCTCGAAGCATTTCGACTTTATAGCTTCTCATCATTTCGGATTCCTCGAAAGCCTTCGCCGCGGCTCTATCGAAGACAGCGCTGCATCGAGGGCACAACATAACCTCCCGCTCAGCTTCCTTCTTCTTTGACAAGAACTCGACTAAGCTATCTCCCTCTTTAGGATAGATAGGCTCCTGTTCGTTATCAAAATCCTCCATTAATTCCTCGAGCTTCTCATCAGAAATGGGTTCGATGTTCTCATCGTCCTCGACAGCAACGTCCACCATGTTGATGGGCATTGAAACTGGTTCTACATAGCCAGTATGGGCAGCAAATGGATCAACGTCCACCTTCATGTCTTTCTCTTCGAAAGCAAGGCGACCATCAGTAATCGCCCTCTCGATCAAATCCCTGAAACGCACACAATTATTAGTTCAATGGCCATACATATTATGATACTTACAAAACTTCTTTCCTTTTCTCTGCTCGAATGGTGAAATTTTATGGTTTTCTGGGAGTACAATTTGTTTATCCTTTAATAAGATATCAAATATCTTTTCTGCCTTACTCACGTCAAAACTATATTTCTTAATCAAATTTCCTTCTACGCTATCTCCTGGTTTTAACATTTGACACTGATACGTAGGACCAGGACGCAATTCCTCTAAGTTGATCTCAAAATCTTCAGTCGAAATCTCATAATTAGGATCATCACTGAACTCAGAATTTTCTAAATAAGCCACTTTTTCCTTTCGAACAAATTTATCAAATTTTCTTAATCTTTCTTTTTCTAGCTTGATTTGTTCGATTCTTCTTACCTTTTTGGCTAACTGGGCCATATCTCTCAATTGTTCATTTACTAATTTTTTACGTATCGAGAAATCTAACCCTGTTGCTGCAATCCTAACTAATTCATGTTCAGGTATATTAGTATAACATCGAGATTTTAACTGCCTGAACCTATTTAAATAATCATCTAAAGTTTCATGGCTTTGTCTCTTAATGTTCATCAGATCAACTATACTCACTTTCGTTTCTTCTCTGAAAAAATGTTCATGAAAACTACCTTCCAATTGAACCCAAGTGTGTATCGAATTAGGGGGTAAGGTTGTGAACCATGAAAAAGCATGCTTAGTCAATGAACTTGGAAAATATTTCATTTTTAAATATTCATTGTTCGCTAAATCCCCACATTCGACTACATACCTAGCTATATGTTCGACTGTAGACTCAGTTAATTCTCCCGCAAATTTTGAAAACTTTGGGACTTTTATTCCTCTAGGCAATTCGACTTGGGTCACGTAATCTGGGAAGGCTGACACGAAATAAGGACGTTCATTTCGACCTACATCGAATCCATGTCTATTCAGTATCCTTTCTATCATTTGATCTAAGTTATCATTTGGATTTCTATTAGGTCGAACTACATTTTGATGAAAATTTCCATTCCCGCCAAGATTTTCCATCTCATTCAAATTTGAACTCATAGCTCTCGAGGGTGACCCGTCACCCAATTTATCCCCTATTTTGTTTATTAACTCATACAAAGGAGTCATTATGTTATGCATTTGGGTTGACAACAGGTTGACCATGTCATGATTACTATGGTCCATCTGTTGTCGAAGAGCCATCATAACTTGGTTGCTAATACCCGTAGGTACATAACTACCCGATCGAATCAGAGAACCTTCCTGACTTGTTCCTACGTGTTGATATGGGTCTTGCATAACGAAACCCATGCCATTTGGTTCAGGATTATATCCCTGTGGGGATACGTGCATTTGCGGATTTGGTCCTAAGAAAGGCACTAGCATTTCGGCATGCACTGGTTGGGTATTTCGTCAATTCTGTGGCATACCCCAGGGGTATTCCCTAGTGATATTTGCTAGTTCCTGAGTAACATTTGTTTGCCTAGCTGTATTTTCGAGCAACATAGGGGAAGATGCTGCCCCCTGGTCACATTAGTCACATTATCGGGGTGCTCTACATCTACGTGATTATTATTGTTCGAGTTTGTTTCTCTCTGATTATTAGATGTAGACATGGTCCTTCCACTCCTAAGTCTCATGCAACATGCATACCTAAAACAAGTCCAATTATGTTTTTTATTTCAACGAGTCCCACCGGGCGTGCCAATTTGTTTATGGTGGAATTTGTTTAAGGATTCTTTATATTCGGACTAGCATGACAAATATTTCAATTTAGGTATATTATGATTTGAATACTACAGGACGAGAGAAGGAGGAGTAGAAGATTAGTGATTACTTGTTTCTAGATGTTCCTCGATAATTAACAAGTAATAATTTGCATGCACGTAAATGCTAAAATGAACAGAATGAACAATGGATATATTCGCAATACAAATCATGGTTCAAATTACATACTGTCCAAGAGTTATAATTAACGCACTACAACTATGTGATTAGGAGAAATAAAGGAAGAAACCTACACTATAACTACTCCTAGAACAAGAAAAGAAATGTGGCCGAGAAGTGATCATACCCAAAGATAATTCCTCGCAAGGAAGCCATGTGTGCAGGCAGAGAGTGCTTGAGAGTTCAGTTTAAGTATGAGTTTTTCCGACCTTCGTAAAAGAGTGTGCCTTTCATACTTATAGAAATCCTCAAGAGCAGTTATTTCTGTGTACACGTATTATGGGCACATAACTGTTGTCCACTAAGTCCATTACGTGGGTTAAAATAAAACCTCTCGTAACCGTCTGCCCCACGTGTTTTTTACCTCTTCGATCAATGTTTTATTAACTGCTTTAAGATAACTACTCAAACTACTTTAAGAAACCTCCCGTAACCTTCTTCATTTATTTTTGAGCACTTCTCTATTCGATTCGACTAATGTTTTTCGACCCATCTCGCACGTGACCAAATAGGGCTGCTGATACGATCCTGTTAAGTGTTCGACCTTTATCTTCCTTCCGAATAGTTTCATAGATATAGCTTTCGAATTCTGGGTTTCGAATAGCTCTAACAGACTCCCATGATGTCTTTCCCTCAAACCATGTGTTATGACTTGCTGGTCACCTCCTTTCCTCATTCTTAGCTTTCAATCCATTGGATCATCACCATTAAGCTAAGTCAATCACCCATTGATCGAGGGTTTTTTTCTTTTCTTTTTCTTTCATAGATTCAATTGAGAAACTTGCATAAAAAGTATTAAAGTAACGCAGTGAATTATTATTACTATTATTATTATTATTATTATTGGGTGCACAGCGTTATTATTTAAAAAAACGTGTGTCTATGCATGACATTTTATTTTCCAATAAGTCTGTCCTATGATCGAAGAGAAATTTATTAAAAAGCAAATTTAGAGATGGTCCACTCACTCATTTCCGTCTCTCACTGTTACTGACCTCACATTTTTGCTTTAATAATGTTGGTTGTGCACAAGCAACTATTAAAGTTACTTGAAGTTGGATTTCTTCATTTTGTCATTTTTTTACTAGTTGATTTAGTTCATCCATCATTTGTTAAAAAGGAAAAGTAACTTTCACAACATGAATTGATGTGAGCGGGATGTGATCAACTTCCTTTAAGTAAATGGCGTTTGATTCAGCGTTAAACTATGATGAAAATTCGTGGACTTAAAGCTGATGATGTATACTGTGGTGGGAAAAACGTGTACTCAAGTGTTAAAAAATATTGGCTGTTGAAAGAGATCTTCACTTCAACACTATTTAGAAATATTAACCTTCACCCCACCAATTTGGCATAATCTTCTAAGAATCTGAATGAGTAAATTTCTCCATTAACATTAATAAAAGAAGAAAAAAAATGAAATTATCTTCTTCACAAATTAAAATTAACTCATACATAAGTTTTTTTTTTTATAGAAAAACTCATATGAGAAATTTATACATAAGTTAATTTTAGATCGTGAAGAAGCTAATTTAGTTTTTCCTTCTGAGGTCGAAAAGAAAAGTAGCTAATTCATACTGAGAAAGGTTGAGAAAGAAGTCAATTGAGAATGCCCATCTCGTCCCTCGGCTAAAGATTTGCCCACAGGGATAACCGCGCGTAAACAAATTTTCAGCCCAAAATTCTATATACAAGTAACATTAAAAGCACTAATGAGCAAAGAATAAGGAAATTAAAAGACCAAATACTGTTTTGTTCATCAATTTACAATAATAACAGCACATACATTAAAGGCTTAAAAGCGTAGAGAAGTTCCCCTCAATTTTTAGAGGTTACAACAGCCACTTAAGTTATCTATCAATTTACACAAAATGACAATTCAACTATTCATAATTTACCTTGCTCATACAAAATGAATTTCGTCAGTCTGCACCTGAAAACCAGAGTCAACAACCCCCCAAAAAAAATAAAACAGAATATATCCCAATAAATAACTATTTGTAATTGTAGAGCTTGTGTTCTAACATCAAGTCAGGTTTCCACCACTGGTGAATTCCATGGGCTTCTTTGAAATCACGTGAAGGAGTAACATTAACCGTCAGAGAAGCTGAAGGAATAAGGTGAAGGGGTTCAGATTCCTTCCCAAAAGCACTCATCAGTAGGCCACCAAGTGAATTTTGAGTTGCTAACCTTTCAATGACTCCTGCTCCCATCTCATCCATTTTTCTTCTATGTTCAAAGTATCCAATATACTCTGAGCAGATATGATCAGATGGATTTACAAACAAACATGGGACCCAGGCAGACAAAGCAGCAAATGGATCAACAGATAAGTCCTTCGGCTTCTTCGCTTGCATAGCAATGGTTAGTCCAGCCGTAATCACACTGCCTGCAAATCGAATCCCATGTTTTACCCTCTCATCCTTAATTCTCTCAATTGGAGCGGATACAAATGGCGGGTTGAAAAGAAAAGATTCAATGAACAGGGCATTCTTGGCCATGGTTTTCCCAGTAAGCATTGCCATTGCTGATCCTAGGGAGTGTCCGGCCAACCAAACATTTGAATCACCTACAGTTGCTACCATGTTTCGAACAGCTTGAATAGCTATTTCAGAGCGAGAAGTTTGATGAAGGCCGTGCCGGATAAAGTGGATGTCCAACTCAATATCCCGAGAAACTGAGTGAGATTTGGTTAGTGTCCCTCTAAAGGCAATCACATAACGTGGACTTCTATACACAGTGTCATTAGATTGAGATGATGGAGGCCTGAACTCATATATTGCACCAAAGATGGAAGAATCAACATCGTCTACAAGCGGACGGAGCAGCTGAAAGTGAAAGAATGTCCACCAAGGCGGTGCAAGAGCTTTTGAACCTTCACGTTGTTCTTGTCTGTCCCTTTCTAAAATGTAAACACCTTGGACCAAACAAGAAGCAACTGACATTCGATGATACGCATTATCCCTGAATTAGATAGAATACGACTTTGTATAAGCCAAATACTTCTAATAGGGGCACAGAAAACACAAATCCTCGGATATAAGTACAAGTATTCAAAAGAATTTCCAATACTGAAGCTCTATGCAAAAAGAATATACCCTATATGCATGCAGTCTAAAGAAGAAAAATAGGTCTTGAAAGACATACTACATATCCTCTCTGCCTGGGAACCGGATTCAGGTCCACATATTGCCTGATGTCTAGATCAGAACCCATGGGTTATGCACATGAAGGTTTTAAAATACGGTCCACACCAGAAATCTCGGTCACAACTTTGGGTTCTACATGACCACAATTGCGGCAGCACCAACCGCATTGATCCAAACCACAATTGTAACCGCAATTTAAAACCTTTGATGATATTAGTTTCACCATATTATCCCGAATATATACCATTGAGTACAATCATGCAACTGATGCACCAGACACGGTGAAGACGAAACAATAGAATCAAAAGGTACACAAATACCAAAAAAGAAAAAATTAAAATGGAAGATTGGTTTTATAGATCTTACCATAAGACATAAGTTAGATGCAAAGGTCCTGAGAGGTCAAAACTTTCCCTCTCAGATTCCATGGCTTCCTGCTAAACGCAACTTGAGAAATTGTCAAAAAGGAGAGAAAATGGATCAGTACTCAGCATCTGTCTGCAACTCAAAAGCCTGCATAATGATATTCAATAAAATAAAACTCATGGCATGCTTGACAATGGGAAGAACAAGAGTTTAATGTTGGAGAAGAAAAAAATAAATAAAATTTTTACATGGTGCATTCCACACCGGAGATTCTAGAGTTGAATTAAAGGAAGAATTGTAATTCACATGCATTTGTAGAACAGAAGGATATTAGCATCGCAGCCAAGAAAAATAGAATTCAAAAAGGATGGTTACAGACGTTAGAATCTCGATGCGAATCTGAGGTACTCCGCTTCAACCGCAAAAGAACCCCAACCGACACCGTTTTATTCTGTTTTCTCCACGACGTCGTACGCTCTAGTCATTCTCCTTAGAGTAATAAATATTTTGAATTTTGATGGTTGAATAACATTCTCTTTTATCTTTTTTATAAAAAAAATAAATTAAAATTTTGTTTCACCTCTGTTATAAAAACTGATAAATTAAAACACTTTATATCTCTATATTTTATTTAATTAAAATATTTAAAAAATTATAAATATTTATTAAATTAATTAGTATTGTGTTTGACTTTTAAATTTTAAAATTTTTAATAAAAGTTTTATATTTATTAAAATAATTAATTTTTAATATTATTTATCAAACTATTACCTTTATATATTATATAGATTATGAATTATATATGTTATAGAATATAGATGAATATGAATGTTTCTTACAAGTTTTTTTTCCACAAAATATATTAATTATAATTTATTTATATGAGTTTAGTTAATTAATAATAAATAAAATACATTCTTGACCAAATGAAACACATTAAAAATCCATGACCATATCAAGGAGAAAGATATAATAAAATATGAGATGATATGATTACAACATGATAAATTTTAATCTTATTAGTATACACCAAATAATCAATCAAATAATACTATTTGTTAGTGGCAAAATTTGAATAAAAAATTTGGAGGTATTAAATTAATTATATATATATATATATAAATTAAATTTTTTTTATTAATTTAAAAATAATAGAATTTCTCTTTTTTTTACTCAATTTTTTAATTTTATTATAATTAATAATATGATAATATATAAATATAATATATATAATATTATAATTATCTTTTAAATATTTTAATATTTTTTTAGTAATAACTATTTATTTTTAATATTTTAATTAATAACATATTTTAGATTTACATGTCAAAAGTATTATTATATAAGATAAGATACTATGTTGTATACAAATTATATATACTAATGAAAAAGAGAGACTCCATACCTCAATATGTTTATTTTAAAAATAAATAACAAATATTTAAAAAATAATAATAGAAGTCTAATGATGATGAATGATTTATAAATTAGAAAATAAAAAATAAATATTTTAAAAATAGAAGTTAAATGATAGTGAGTAATTGTATTTAAAAATTTAATTGACAATAATTATAAGGGTTCAATTGTCTAAAACACGTTGAAGACAAAAAAGAAAAGTTATAGAAACCCTATCCTATATATATTAAAGAATATTATTTTTTTTACTTATATAATATATTACACACATACTAAAGTATTAGAAAAGTGATTTGTATAATTAGAAAATGAGTATTAATTATTATATTTTATTATAAAATATCAAAATTTAAAAAAAAAACATAACTTTTAAGTGATAAAATATTAATTATTTACAATTATATGACCCAATTCTTCCTTGTATATAAATTAAAATGATTATCTTGATTTTTTATGAGATTATTTTTAGCTGATTTTCTTGAGTGTACTTAAAGAATTTTTATAACCTTTCAAAATCTCATCTATTTCAATTTACCTTTCTTAGTTATAGTTTTATATTGAATTAAGTTTTTCTTAAATTATCAATAAATAAAAATAATTTTATATTACAATTTAAATTATTTATTATAAATTTAAAATATAAATATTTACTTATATTATATAAAATAAATACTTATCTTGAAACTAAAGTAACAGTTTTCTCCTCATATTTTTGCGTGAACGCATCCGCTGAATGGCATTTATTTCACGCGCCACAATTTTCTGGCTGGAATAAGGGACGTAACATGAAAATAACTCTGTATGGAGGTATCAAGGGTACAAACTTCGCATAGACTTTACATTAAATTTTTTATATACTGCTCTACGTATATGCTCACAACTTATTTGAAATTTGAAAAAACAAATAAAAATGGGCAATCGAGAGTTGGAACTTGGACGAACTGAAAAATGAAAGATCTAAACACTCCATTATATAACACAAAAAATCAATATTTTTCCCCTTTGCACTGCAGAAGGGTCTCATCTATTTAAGATGACAATACAACTGGTCAACTGGATAAGATGACAATAAAAAATGAGTATGAATAATGAAGTGTGAAAATAGTAATACTGCTGGCTCTCGTATAAAGGTGGTCGGCATACACATCTACTTAGACCAAGCAACTGCATCTATTTCAGCTTGTGCACTCCGGTATAACTCTAGTCTCTTTGCGAGGGCACTTCGTCGTTCCATGATTGCAGGATCCTCATTCAGTAACGAGGACAAACGCTTGGTCTGCGAAGAGAATTAATGCATGCAGTCAATGCTTAATTTCTTTGGCCAATATCAAAACCAATAATGATATATACATACAATGTATCAAGTGAAAACTCTTAATTATTTGAAAAATGAAAAATTATAAATCTCGACCATTCAAGATTCAACTATATATGAATGATCAAAATTAAAAATTATTAATCACGTGACCACTAAAAAAAAATCATGTACATTTATCATTTGTCCGGTGAGAACTCTTGATTGTTGCAGAAATGAACAATAAATATAGTTTATTAGATCATATTTGAACAATAATTAGATTTTATTTGAATGATGAAGTTTAAAAAAATAAATGTACTTAAAACTCTGGAAAGGAAGATTTATTCTTACCTCCATTTTGCCTAGCTCAGTGAAAAAGTGATCAAGTAAACTTCGTTTTGCCTCCCGCACTTGACAATATACGATGGACTTGGGAATCGAATGCCGCAGAGTAGCACAGACCATATTGACATATGACAAAATTGTGGTTCCTGTTTACACAGAGTTTGAGTGAATGGTCTGTACTCTGTAGTAGTTCGGTGCATGTGCATGTTGAACAACATATTGGTGGACATATCAAACTAAAAGAACATATCTGTAATATAACAAGTTTGGGACTGCGAATAGTAAGACTTACCAATTCGCCTTAGATATGAATCATTATATCTATCAAAAATTGAATGTGTGGGATTGCCACCCTTATCAACATCTTGAGGAAGCTTCCGAAAGAAATCAACAGTCAGATAGCTACACTCCATATCTACTAGCTGCAGTGTTGCTCTTTTGCTTTCGTCCCTCATTCTTTCTAGCGAATCAACAGCTGCAGCCCCAACCTCAACCCGGAGACCAGGATACTGCTTCAAGTCCTGTAAATCATCCAAACTATGCATTAGCTGGGAAGATTATGAACCCCATAGAACTTTGAATTAATGGAAAGAAAAAAATTAAAGCTCCAGTATATGTTAAGTAAAAGTCAGTAAAATTCCAAAACAATAGCAGTTTAATCATCAGTTCCACATTGATGACTTATCTCCGTTAAATTCCAACATAGATGCATTAGCATTCACAAAACCAAACAGAATTCATTTAAAGGAAAGGCCAGTTCCTCGTTATGAAAAAACTGAGGCCATATGTCAAAGTCATTTTAAAGCAATTATGGTCAAGCATTAAGAAACCCTTTACTCTATCTATGCATAACAGGTGAGTTTTTCATCAAACCATTTGAGAATTCGCAAAGCAAATACAGAGGGTTAGATATTAATGTGTAACATCTCCAACATACATATCTTAATACTTGATCAAAGAAAACCCAAAAACAATGCAAGTTTCAACTTCTAAAATTGAAGCATTTAAAATGGAAATTTTATCATATCGCTATAATATATGAGTTAAATATTTATTATATATAACTAAAATATATAATAAATTATATATATAAATAAATACTATGTTTGAATATATAAATTATATTTAAAGTTTGTATAAATAGATATTTTAAATATTTAATTATATTTTAGATTTATGATAAATAATTTATATTGTAGCACAATATTATTTTACTTTATTGATTACTTATTTTAATTTTTAAAATTTAATTCATAAATATTCATGATAAATAAAAATCGAATTAAATAAAAAGTTAAAAAAATCTCGAAAAACCCTCTTGTCGAAGGAAAAATCCCTAAAAATGCTTTCGCAAAAGATAAAAGTGTGTTTAATATACAAGGGTTGATAAATAAACCAAAAAAAATAAAATGAAATGGGAAAAGCAGCAATGCCAATAGTATGTTAAGAAAAATGTATGACAAATTTTCTTTTTAAAAAAAGTCATGTTATGGAGGGAGATAATTGCTGAGACATTTGTATGGAAAAAGATGACAAAAAGTGATTTTGACACGTTCAAAGGCAGGCGGCCACTGAAGGCCAGGGTAAAGAGAGTAGTAGATCACATGTTTTTAGCCCGATGAAAAGGGGGGTACTGGGAGACCATGAAAGATATTAGAAAAAATTATTAAAAGGAATCTTATGATGAATAATATCTTTGAAATTTGGTTTTTAATTGAACCCAATAGCATATCGGATCCATATAGCCGACCTCACCTAATGGGATAAAGCAATCATTGCTGTTGTAAATGGTATTACAAAAATTAACTGTCACTGGAATACTTGTGACAATATCAGACTCAGCACCAAGTAGTATGAAAACTTATCAAGCACAAATACAGTAGCAAGAAATTCAACAGAAAAAATATATAAGTACTGCTAGGAACATACAATGTTTCACTATAGTTTTGTGAACATCAAATATAGCAAAAAGAAATACAACAAAAACATTAAATATGTACTGCCAGGAACATACCAGAGTCTCACTGATAGATTTGTGAATCAAATCCTTTAACAGGGAATGAACCTGGAAGCATTCAATTCAAAATGACACTTAAATAAGAATGAACAGTGGAATAAGCAATAGATTGAAGTAGAATGGGCAACTAAAACAACAATGACAAAAAACACATAATACATCTAAATATCAATTTTGAAAAATTCATCAAAATAAAAACTTTTAACAAGATTTAAGACAAGGTTAATTTTTTTTAATGATTTAATCAATAAACAGGGTAAGTTGTCAACTCAGAACTATTAAATAAAAAGAGTGCCCTTTAATCAAAGAATTTGATTTAACCACGTGCTTTCCACCACCACCATCACCTAATATCTCAACAAAACTTTGGGGTGGCACAAATAAACTTCCATTGAGTGACTATTCAAATTTGATGATTCGCACACAAAAATCATACCGCATCAACTGCTGCCTCAGCAGGGCCCCTAATAGTTATTAAAGAGGATTCAATGAGACGACGGTATCCTTGTTCTGGAGCTATTAGATGAGGTTGATACCCATCAGCTTCTGTAATAAGTTTCCTTATATTTTCCATTGAAAGCTGCTTATCAAACTGCAACCTTTTTAAAGCAGCAGGGAGCTGATTGTCAAAGACATTATAAATTTTATCTCCTCCAGGCCGCCTGTAGGAGATTGGCAAATTATTGAAGTTAGTTTGAAACCTAAAATGAATGCAGCATGAAGATAACTTGGAAGCAAAGAAATCCACACTAGATTACAAAAATGTAGCACATACACTCCATCAAGATGGTCTTTAAATATTTGATCAAATGAGCGGCATATTTCCATGATTGAATACAACTTTCCCTGCATGTGATGGGCAATGAGTCATTAAAAAATTTCACTAAAACACCAAGCTAGGAAAGACCTGAAAATATTTCTCATCACCACAGCTACCATAAATGAGTTCATCAAAATCAATGGACATATTGTGGGAATGGATATTCAGACACATGCCCAATGACATAAGTTTGGAAGGACAAGGCCTTTTGAGCAATGAACTTATTAAATAACCATTTTTGAACTGAAAATTATTAGTTTAAAAATGGTTGCACAAAGAAGAAATAACTTACCCCAGCATCAGCTGCAACAGGCTTTCCTAAACGAGTTAGTTCAGTCTCAAGTTCGGAGATTGTTTTGTTAATAAGAGATTGAATGCCAGGAATTTTGGACTTAATTACTGTCTCCAAATGCTGAGATATAAAACAAGAGTTACATAAATACAAAAAAAGTATATTTTAGCCAAATGATGCTACAAATTCTTTTTTTATACCTTTGAGAGCATCTTTCCCAGATGCTCAGATCCCATTCTGTGTGCAAGGTGTTTATATTCAGGGGAACTGTTAAAGTACTCACGTTCTCTACGCCTAGCTGCAATCATGTCAACATTCTTGTTTATGTCTGCTTGTGATCTATTCACAACACCAATCCAGGGAAACTTTAACCTATATGCTCTTCCTTCCAGTATCTGCTCAATAAAAAAAGATATGTCATACTCATCAAGTATTTAATTTTTTATTTTGTTTCTTAGAATGAAATTTCTGTCTATTCTTTGGGGTTATGTCAATGTGGGAGGTGAGCGAGAATTAATGAAACTATGTTGAATTCTATGGTAGAATATTTTCACATGAAAAATCATGAGGCTCTTAGACACTTCATACACCTCTTAATTAATATGAAACTATGACTAGAGTCCATTGAAATTAAATAATTCTGTTAAAAGAATAAACATGAATTCTGGTGATTGATTGATAATTGGTATTCTTGCTTATCTTTTCATTATTCATTCTTCCAGTAAATGAAGACCAATCAAGGGAAACTAGTATAGCAGCATTCAGGAGGAAGGTATCAATAGTAGAAACTGAAATATAAAAGATCTTCATGTGCCTTTTTCGTACTGTTGAGCATCTTTGATCTTATAATGACTTATCGCTATGTCATTGTATTGGAATTATAGTTGTTTGACTTACATCAACAGCATCAGTACCCTTGTCCATAAGATCAATCTTTGTCAAAACTCCAATGGTCCTGTCCCCTAAAAATTTGAAATCAATAAACCGGGAATTAGAACATAACAGATTATTTTCTTTAAGCTGTTCACTTCAATTGAACGTTCTCAACAAATCAACAAAGTAATAGTTGGAATTATGATAAGAATTTGGTTCCTCCAAAGTTGGGATTCTCTTTAAAGGATAACATGTGGTTATAACTGTTGATTTTCTTAATCAAGATGTTGATAAAATACATGCATATGTATAAGTGCAACAAACAATGAAATTGTTAAAATTTCAGACTTCAAATTTCTAATTAAGCAGTTATAACAGGAGTTTATCATCTAAAGTTCACATTTTCACTTCAGACAAGCTAAATCCTCATGTTGAAAGTAACATTGTAAATATATAACATATTGATTCTCCATAACCATAAACAATGAAAAACTTCTTTAAGTGCATGCAACATGAAAAGGGAAATATTGAAATTACCAGTAGGGTCCACTTCACGGGAAATTTTAATTGCATCAGATGTTGCAAGATCTTGGTTGGCGGGTGAGATAGCCAAAATTATACAGTTCGGCTGCAAATTAACATCAAATTCAACTCAGCAAATTTTCCCACATGGAAATTTATTTTTTTTCAGAAAAGTCAACTATGAACCTCAGTCAGAAATGAAAAAAATAAATAAATATTTCAACTTCCTTTCCAATTCAAGTTTTCCAGCAATGTAAAATATGATTCTAAAATCATATAACACAATTTGTGGCAGGGAGGTAAATGTTTATATGCTAGCTTGCAAAGTTCGTTCCTTAAATATGCAATTTTCAATTACAAGCTAAAGCATTCGAATGTACCCTACCTTCTCAATGTAGGAGCGAACCATATCCTCAATGTCTTTCACAATACTATCTGGTTGACCCTCTATATTTTTGGAAGAAAAAAAAAAGTTAGTATCTCTCATACATCATAAAAAATACTATCACTGTCTTTAACCATGAACAACAAAGGCATGTCAATTAGTTGCTTACCTACAGCGACTTTTGTAAGCCCGGGAAGATCAATGAGCGTCAAGTTAACAACTGAAAATATCCAAGAGATCGGCCTAAGTTGAAGAATTAAACAAAAAGCACAAACATACAGATCACGAGACAATGCTACTAAGCATTGTTGCTGACAGATCCAAGTCTCACATGGAAGATTAATAAGCACCAAACAGAAGATAATAAAGAAAAATGAAACTCAAACGCACCATTAGGCGAGTATATACTAAGATGAATCGGAACACTCGAAATTTGTTTGGTTCGCCCAGTCTCTCTATCAGTTTCGTCTTGAATCTCCTTCCTCACAGCAGCTACAACAAATTAGAGATAAACATTCAAATCCGTCAACAAAATTCAAATCCACCTTGGTGAGAGGAATATACATATAAATCATTTAATTATTTGTTTACTTATTTATTTACGAGCAATAATAAAGAAACAAGAGGTTGTGACTAAGAATAGAAAAGTACCGAAATCGGTAAACCTCTTCCTCGGGAGGTGTAGGAACTCTGCGTACTCTCTGCTTCCCTCATCACTCTTGTGAAGCTGCAACACGAGCGGTCGCCGCGTAACAATACCTGCAAAACGTTTGGCATCGCACGCGTAAATTTAAAATCACGAGCTACGATTCAAGGTAAATGGAGAGAGAGAGAGAGAGCGACGATGACCTGATCCACGAGGTAAGAAATCTTTGCCGACAACGCTCTCCAATACGGAGGACTTTCCAGAGCTCTGAAAGTGAAAGAAACACGATTCGTTAAGATTTGTTATGAGATGAGAAAAGAAGTTAAGAGAGAGAGAGAGATCGGAGGTGTGACCTGGCCTCCGACGACGGCGATGGCAGGAAGAGAGTCCCAAAGTGTGGGAAGTGCGCTACTCTCGCCGTGGTCACCTAAGGCGGTGCAAGCTCTCTGGATTTTGTTCACCAAAGAGATTAGGTTCTCCATTTGGATTTGCGAGATCTGTCCGGTGGATCAGGTTCCGATGTAGCGACGATCTGTTAGTGGCAGATCGCCGGCGACGGTAACGGAGAGAAGAGAAAGTGTGTTTGGTGCTGTGTCTGTGGATTGTGGTTGAGGGGTTCCAAGGGGAAAGCGCGTAGTCTTTGTGTGTGTGGAAATTGATTTGAAAAGAGACACGATATATGCGATTCGACCCACCCAACGGGATACTCGCTTTTACCCTCTTGTAATAATCCCGTGGAAATGCATTTTACTGCTTTTCGCCTCGCTACATTCTCGTTCCGTTGTCCTCTCTGTAACGGACGAAATTACTTTCTCGTTTCTCCTCAAATAAATAAATAATAATCGATTTTTATTAAGGTTGAGATAGGTAAAGAAATATCATTTCCCTCTTCATTAATGTAACTACAGTTGTTAAGTGTTACTGATTGTTGATAAATTTCTATTTTTTTATGTAAAAATAAAATCAATTACCTTCTTTTTCATATGAAATAAAATAATACTCGAGTGAATAAAAATAAGTTGAGTATACTATTGAGAGAAAAAAGAATATAAGAAGATTAATTTAAGTTTCTTATGTGAGGATAAATGTGATAATTTATCTAGAGGAGGGATGCTGTGACTTTACAAGTAACTCTCACCGTTAAATTAAAAATAAATTCTTATTAACATATGATATAATTTTAAAATATAAATAATGCATAATCGCTAAATTAATATTAAATTAAGAATAAAATAACATTACATTTAATTATTTAAAGGAGGGATAAAGGCATGTAGCATTACATTACAGCAACATATCAAAACAATTTTTATACAGTTTAACTATTGACTTTCTCTTATTGAATTTAGGACAAGTTCGTAAGGCATTTAAAAAGGGGGAAAATTACGTGCATAATTATATTAATAAATTAATATAATTATATCCGTAGATTGCAGTGATTGAGTATCCCAGTCTAATTATTGAATGGATCAAATTTAAAACTAGCACTAAATAAAAAATGAACAATGTAATTAATTTTGTTAGTAACTATAAACTAAGCATAAAAATATTAATTATATATTAGGGAGCTGGGTGGGTCAGGAATGTAGAATGTC
Organism: Cajanus cajan; assembly: GCF_000230855.2. Taxonomy (NCBI): domain Eukaryota; kingdom Viridiplantae; phylum Streptophyta; class Magnoliopsida; order Fabales; family Fabaceae; genus Cajanus; species Cajanus cajan. Next base: position 75,713,770 of record NC_138518.1, read on the forward strand.
TCGTCCAAATTATGTTTCCAGGTTCAATTTAGAATTTGGATTTTCGTTTTCCACTTTAGGATCCATATCACAGCCGGATCAGTTTTTAAACAAATATATTAAGGGTTTTGGATCATTAACCCAGTCCACTAAAATGGACTTTAAGTGAATTGGGCCGGGTCAGATTTGGGCCGGTTTTGAGAAAATGGATTTTTGAGCAGGCTTTCTTCAAGAGTTCAAGTAAAGTACTCCAATTAAAAAGGGTAACAACTTCCGAGTTGCAGAAGTTCATATCAGAAAATTGAGGAATGCCCAAAAAGTTATTGAATGAAGATACTTGAAACATACTTTACCTCTTTTAGCCCAAAGCCAAAATCAAACAACTAAAATTGCAACTAAGAAATGCGAAAAAAACATAGGAGGAATGAAAGATTACCAGCTAACAATCAAGAAAATCGTTGACACCTTAACTGCAATAGCTTCAACAATTGATGAATCTGATCACGATGAAGCCATTTTTAATGCCTTATATGATAATATGATATCAAATCAATTCTGTCTAGAAATGATCCTTATTAAGTGGCAAAAGTTGAAGCATATCTATTTTGAGACAAGAAGAACGGGTAGAAAGGAGAAAACAAAGTTCAAATGCTTTCAACGTGTATCTCTTGCAGGCCAGTCTTGCCCAAATACAACAGAATGAACAGATCACTCATAATAGTAAGGGACATTCTTTATGGGATCATGGCAGGTCTTATAATGCAAACAACTTCCAAGGAAGGTGAAGGTTCCATAATAGAAGTGGTGGTAGACAATGCCAAGTCTATGGTAAAATTGGACACACGACCATCAATTGTTATCACAAACTCATTGCTCACAATCAAACTAACTCTCTGTATCAGAATGTTGATCATCAATTCAATCGCAACCTACAAATTACTTGACGATTTATGCTTGCAGAACTAAGTCATGGCCTAGTAGGGGAACCAATGCATTAGTGGTGAGTGGTGACTCTAGGATAAAAAAGGCCAATGGAGACACAACAGACATTCACAATCTTTCCTTGTTCCTCCCAAGTCTTCCAAACTTCTACTTCAGAACTTGCTGCATGTACCCAAAATCATCAGAAACTTGATGAGTGTATCTCAATTTGCCAAAGATAACTTTGAGTTTCACCTTGACAAATGTCATGTGAAATCACAGGGAAACAATTTAGTACTTATGGAAAGGCATACTTAAGTTAAGAACGACCTTTACATTTGTTCTTGTCTGCGCTCTTGCAATTCACGTTGTCATTCAGTTGCATGTAATTCTTCCACTCGATACAAATATTTTTGGCTTGGTATATATGTTAGACCTGGTCATGCTTCATATTCTATGGTAAACATTGTTCTCAAGAATTCTAATGTTCCTATTGATACTAATAGAACAACTTTTATCTGTAAAGCGTGTTTATATTTATCAGTTTGTTTAACAACATCAAATACTTTTAATTCAATAAATTTGTTTAAAGTTTAAACTATTGATAGCAAATAGAATAGCTTTTCACGTACAACAACAAAGATAACCAAAATTCATAGTGACACAATTGGGTAATGATTTCGAAACATAATCATACTATTGACTTAGTCTCAGCTTAGTCTAATTCCAATCCAAAGCGCGTTGCATAATTTCTCCATGACTCATTTTTCTTCGTATCACTTTCTAAGATGCCGTGATATGGTCTTCAACAGAGACTGAATAAGAAAGTCATGAAAAAGGAGTCAATAAGATGACATTTTTTTCAAATCAAAAAGTTAACCCCGTAGTAGATGTTAAGATTAGTTTCTAATTTTCAACTCCCACTGTATGTCTTTCTTGAGTTTTAAAGATGCAGTAGTTACAAAATACAACTAGTCATTACCTGCTTATTCATAATATTTTGTTGCATAGTGCATACGGCCATTCTCAAATTCAACTTACCCAACTAATCATCGATAAATAAAGCCAAAAATAAGTGCTTGTCGCAAATGGAGAGGTCACTTTCTTGAACGGGTCATAGGTTGTAGAGGTGGCTCAGGTGCTTATTCTACTCATATATAAAATACCAATAGAGCCCCCATATACGTATTAATATTATTGACCCTTTCAAAAATGAGAATATAGTCTTTTGAACTTGAGTATCTAGATGTTCAGAAAAGAAAAGCATGGTTTCTTGTTTGAGGGTGCTTATAATTTCACAGTCAATCATCTGAAGCTTGACTATTACATTCATAGTGGTGACTAATTTCATAGGTTGATGCCTAGGTCGCTCATTGGCTAATACAATTCCAAGGTAACTTACTACCTTTTACTATTATTTTCTTTGTATGACCCAGTAGACACTTCACGTTAGTTAGGGGCTCAACCAAACAAAGATGATAGTATAAATTCACTCTTCCCTGCCCTTTTTGCTCAACACTAACCAACCACTCCTTCCTTGTGTCTAATTGTGCCTTCTCTTCTCTCCTTCCTTAATAAAACTCAAAACTCTTCTTGTTAATTAAGAATGTTTCGCACCATGTTTGCTTGCTTTAATGGAAAAGCATCACATAAAAAAGCAAAAGTAGAACCACTTGAGATCAAAGAAGCTGTTTACAGAGATGAGTTAACCAAAAAACAAACGCCAAAGAAGGCAGTAGTGAAGAAAACTGTCCGGTTTGCAGAATCAGAACCTACAATTTTGGGAGAAGATAATGAAAAGGATTTTGAGAAAATAAGGTGTGGTAATGATAATGAAGCGAGAGAAAAAGAGGGGATGAGAGTGAGGGTTAAATTGACAAAAGAAGAAGCTGCTCGGTTGCTATCAAAATGCAATGGAGGAGTTCTTGAATTCAATGATGTTGCTCGTGAGCTTGTGCTGATCCCGGTTAGCAGAGTTAACATTGTGTCTGATCGCACAAACAATTTGTAGAAGTGGCTAGCTATTCATTGGGATGACTACAATCCTTCTTTTTCTTGTACAATGATTAGAATTCGTTTTTGTACAAAAGCCTTATATATAAAATAATTAATATTTGGTGAATTATTTTCCTTTCGTGATATTAATGTCATGGAAAAGAAACATACGATGAATAGAGTAGAGACACGTTCTGTTCAGATTAGCTTAAACCCAAGAATTAGCCACAAGAATCACATGAAAAAGTGGCCTACAATTCTACGTGATCGGTGAGTTAGGAAACTATGCTCCTTGACTATGCTTAGGACTTTAATCTTAGGATTTTGATCCTGAGTCCGTGTGTATGAAAAATCGTATGTTACAATTCTTAAATGAATAATCTCCAACTTTTGACTGTACTGAACAACCAGAAAAGAATCTCTAATGAAGCTGAGACATGAATAGTCAGCCTGCTTTTGTACCCAAGTTAACTATCTTCGTTCGGCTTGTCCTTCTAGTGCCTCCTTTACTTTGGGATTTTCCCCAAATGAGATGCAGATCATGGTTTTGTTTGATATTTTATTTTATTGTACTTGGTCAAGTTCTTTTCAGGCAAATTTGCATGTCCTTCCCGGAAGCCATCACGAGACTTATTCTAGAATACTTTTCTTCAATGTTTTACATGCCTATTTTATTTTAGAATAATATGTTGTATTAAGGAAAAAGTTAATTTATTATCCATTAATTTAACTTTTTTCATTCTCTATATAATCACAATGGAACAATAAAAGAATATCTTTTACAATAATGGTTTTGGTCATCCTTTTGTATTGATTAGTTTTTGGTACAAATCTTTATGTCAGATTCTATTGCTTATGTAAGCATTTGAAAGTTCTCATATATTCTCATTTGTTAACACTAACTTTCTACCAGTTTCTCGTTCAATGTTAATTTGAAATTACTTGAAATACAAGAATTTTTTTTTAAGAACATATTATCAAATCTTTCTAAAGTGGTCATCAATAAAGAAAATATAATATTTTGCACCTCAGTGGATACTGGTGCTCATTGGACCACAAACATCCGGGATTCAAAACATCTGGTCTTCTATATGGAACCTGGTAGCATAAAGAAGCTCTCATGATTTTAAGAGACATATTTGTTCCTTTCAATTTTCAAACCAATCAATATTTTTTTTGACTGAAATTTGAAGCCATTTTTCACTTGTATTTCCATGCGATTTATGTCATAACTCAACTAAGGAGTCTTATTTAAAGGCATTAACACTCTCATTGTTGACTTTAACTTGTATCACATAAATACTACATATTTTCTTACCTTGAACCATACCATGGAACTTTACATTAGCTTCCATTTCCTATCAATATTAAATTAAGATGCATGTCAAGAACATGACTTAGTGTGTTTGTTTTATTGTTTGACAAACGTACGTTGAATGGAAAAGATAAAAATAGTTATTTTGTATTTTGATATTTTGAAAAGTGTATTTTTACGTTTTCGTTAAAAAAACGGTTTTCAAACACGTTACTAATTCTGATGTTGTGGGACAAGCAATATTTGTTTTTAGAAAAACATTTGCTCTTTCCCCAACAATCTTCCTTCCATAACAAATATCATTGATATTAATTAATTTATACTGTTTTCTTAAAAGAAAATTAAAAATAATTGAAAGTATCTTTTAAATTTTATATTAATGTATCCGTACCCTATTTTGAAAGAAAAAAAAATTCATATCATGTACCTGTGTTTGTCCACCTTTAACCATAACTGGGACGAAGGTAGGGCTTTTAGAATCTATTTTCCTCATTTCTTTCACAATGAAGTGGTTGCATACTCCTATGTAGGGTACCGTTAAAATTGACGAGCATTTCAACTTTATTATGTCTTTCCCCAGCAATCTTCCTTCCGTAACAAATATCATTGATATTAATTAATTTATACTGTTTTCTTTAAAAAAAATTAAAAAAAATTGAAAGTATCTTTTAAATTTTATATTAATGTATCCGTACCCCCTTTTGAAAAAAAAAAATACATATCATGTACCTGTGTTTGTCCACCTTTAACCATAACTGGGACGAAGGTAGGGCTTTTAGAATCTATTTTCCTCATTTCTTTCACCTTAACGAATGAAGTGGTTGCATACTCCTATGTAGGGTACCGTTAAAACTGACGAGCATTTCACCTTATCCTTTCATATCGAGAGATTATGGCTTCCTTGTCCAACGATATGCTATTTAAAACTTTATTATGGATAAAGAGGTAAGGTAAGATTATACCCGTTAGTCATACTATATAATGTGTGGTTTAGATTTACAAAACAAGATACACTCATGTTCTTGAAGAACATTCATTCAATAACTAACCTGTGATCTGGAACCAAAAGAATCATTAAACTAAACCATACCACATTATTAGAATTCATAATTAGGATAGGATTTTCATCTTAGTATCTAAACAAAGACTATAGGGGAGAATCTAAATTCATTGTGTGGCCTATTGGATGCCCCAAAAGAGAACATATATACTATCTCCAACAATAATCAGCATCTGCATCATTTGGAGGAATCTTCAGATCCACCATAGCCATAAGGGTTTTTGCTAGCCCAATTCCATTGATCGCGGCACATCTCATCGACACCATATTTAGCCCTGCAACGAAAATAAATTTGTGAGAAAAAGAAAAATGACAGACACAAATAACAATTTAGGAAACCTTGGCCAATTTTTTTATATCAGAAGATGAAAACATTTCCTGCAAGTGTGAAAAGAACGAAAAAGACTAAAATAGACGTGAAAGTATTCAGTCATTTCATATCAAGGATGGTGACAACGAACAAAGTTCAGGCAGAAGGCTGTGAGCCTTAAGATGAGCTATAGCAAATTAATACTTACTTCCAATTAAGTTCCTTTTGGGCTTTCTCAGTTGATGCATAAACAACTTCAGCATCGCCCCGTCTTCGACCAGCCATTGCAAGTGGAATTTTCTGAACATTAATAAATTGTAAAATTAAGTTAGTCCTGTACTGAAGAGTAGCTTAATCCAAATATATTATAAATGAGTTTGTTCATGATGTTTTTTTAGGTTTAACTATTTAAACAACTTAAACATGAAATTGAACAGATCCGTTGCATACAAAGGGCATATGTTTGTTTTCTAAAATTTTGTTTGCTCATTTTCATGTTGTCTGTAGCAGTCAGAGGAACAAAACATGTGGTTAAGGTACAAATACAATCAGGGATGATGCACTGGGACATATGCATGAGTCAAAAAATAAAAAATAAAAAAACACTAATTTTATGCTTGTTTCACATATTTTCCATTCCATTGTATCACAGAATGAAAAATTAGGGCAAAATTGTATTTATAAAAAATGACAAAAAAATTGCTTTAAGTGTTACAACACTATCAGTCTGTTAGTCTATTACCTTTCCAGAGGCTTTTTCAAAAGCCTTTACCATCTCCAAAACTGATGTTCCCTTTCCTGTTCCCAAGTTATAAACCTCACAACCTGTATGCAAACAGTTCGAAATTTTACCAACATAACATTAAATAAAAAGGAAATCCAGAAATAAGGGTCAAACGGAAAAGTTATCATTGGCTTATATAGAAATCAAATACTAATTTACATTCACAAATCACAATCATTGCTGCTACAGTTTAGCAAAACTAACACAGTAAATTATTAGAAGAAAATAACAAATTTGGAATAATACCTATTTTAGTATCATCCAGTTTACGCAGTGCAGCAATGTGCCCATCTGCTAAATCAACAACATGAATGTAATCACGAACCTGAGAAAAAAATAACATCAACCCTGTAAGATCCTCTGAAAAATTCAAAGGTAGATCTTAAAAATTGAGAATATACACATGTCAGAATAGCCTAACAGTGACTATGGTAGCTCAGGATATCCTAATCAACAAAACATTGCAAACAAAAGCGAAAAGTGTATAGTGTTAGTGTGTGAGCATTGCATACAATCTTTCAATGAAAAATTACAAAAACAAGTCAAAGACAGTGAGAACATACTCCAGTGCCGTCACTTGTTTTATAATCGTTTCCAAAAACTGTCAATGCAGGGCGTCTACCAACTGCAACTTGTTGAACAAAGGGCATGAGGTTGTTTGGAATTCCACGAGGATCCTCACCTATATAACCACTAGGGTGTGCACCAACAGGGTTGAAGTATCTCAACAGCATAATTTTCCAATTTGAATCTGCACGGTAGATATCACGACAAATTTCTTCAATGATAAGCTGAAAAGACAAATCTCTCATCAGATATTTTTGTTAGTTTCCAAGGCAAACATTACTACCGGTAATATTCAACAAATTACAAAATTATTATCAAAACCTTTTTTCTTATTGCAAGTTGCCATCAATTTCACTATTCAACAACTTCCTAGTCGTACCTTGGTTCGTCCATATGGGTTTGCTGCGGACAAAGGGAACTCCTCAGTACATGGAACCTTCTCTGGCCAGCCATATACAGTTGCTGAAGATGAGAACACAAGCTGAAATCATTCAAGAAATATAAAATCAGTTAAATATTGCAGCATCATAAAAATATAATGAGTAACCATTTCCACAAGACACTTCAAAATAAGAGGGGACTATAAGAAAGAAACATGTAGCTTCTGTTTAATTATTTTAAACAAACAATTGTAATTTAATGATTGATACTTTCCCACTACTAGTACTAAAATGAACATGACATTATAACCCATTAAGGACCCTGATTCCGGTCACACAAATTGAAATGCTATGGAATAGTGACGATATTCATCAATATAATTTACATTCTCAATGCAGTTGAAGCGAATCATAAAGGACTCAAAAGGTCAAAACTAAAATGAACACACACCTTCTTGCATCCATTGGCAGCCATGACTTCAAATAGAACGATTGTCCCAATCAAGTTGTTGTCAAAGTAGAGTAGTGGTTTCTCCACACTTTCACCTACTGCTTTCAGTCCAGCAAAATGTATGACTGCATCAAACCTTCAACAAAAATACACATACATGAATTTGCAAATCAGTGATCACGTAAAACTACAAGAGAACGTGATGCACCGACAAAAAATCATTGATATTTCTTTTTCCTTTTTTTCAATTACAAAATTTTCTGCCTTAATATCCTTACTTTGTGGAAGAAAAAACTTTCTGGAGGCCCTCTCTGTCCCGTAGGTCCAACTGCAGTTGGGAAAATATAATCGAGAGTCAATCCTCCCCACTTATCAATAATTAAGAAAATATAAATAATCAAAACCAGTCTGCAACACAGAATCATCAGGGGATGACCAGAACACAAATTGGATCTTAATAACAAACATAATCCAAACTCACATCACATCACATCCAATGTACATTATGTACTTGTCGCACTAATTGTGAAACACACATAACTCGAACCTGTCACGGTCTGTTTATCATTAAATATGGAATAAAGCACAAAACTTTTGCTTTTACCTGTCGGTGGGGGCCACCACAAGGCGAAATAAGCCCCGTAAAAAAAATACACGAATCCAATTACCCAAAAAGAAAAACAATTGTTAAATCGAAATCAACAATAGAAGACACAGAACCATCAAATTTTGAGAACCGTGCAACCAATGAAAATCCAATTTTTATTATTTTAAAATAGAAAAGAAAACGGTTGAACTTGAACCCCCATGGCATACCTTCTGAAAGGAAAGGTTATTTGCGAATTCTCCAGCCAGTGTCTTGACTCTGGCGATGGCGGCTTCGGAAGAATTGTCGAAGTTGTCGAGGGCGAAGACTTTGTATCCGCCGAGGAGAAGCTGAAGGACGGTGTGGCTACCGATGTAACCGGCTCCGCCGGTAACCAGAATTGTTTGGGTTGGCATAGTCGAGAGAGAAACGGAAGGAGTGAATGAGTAAACGGTAATGAATAGAGTGGTTTTGAATGGCAACAGAGAAGAGAAAAGAAAGGGTGCGTTATATTTATACAAGTTAAGAAATTGTTACGCGCAGGAAGCTTTTGGAGATGGCGAGAATTCCTTCTCTGTGTGACACGTTCATTATAAAGTCGTATATTACTACGTTGCTTTGTTCAGCAAAAATTTCATCTTATTTTAAAAATTATTTTTATTCCCAAGGTCCAGATCAGCCACGTGGAGTTCCAGTGTGTGTTCGGTTCTGCTTTTTGTCTTTCGTGTTTCTTATTTTTTCCACAGCAGTCATCGCAATTTTCTATTTTCTAATGATTCTTTCGTTAAAAAAAAATAAATGATTCTAATTTTATTTTTTTGTGTGATTCTTTTTTTTATTATTATTACTGATTGGCTGAATAGAAAATGTTAGACAGTTACACTCTCTGGTTGGAGTTTTTGTTTGTTGCTTTAGTGGTTATTATAAAATGGAATTATGGCATTGGTTGTTACAATTTTCGTATACTATATCGACGGCTGTGTAATATACGGGATAATTTTTTAATTCATTCATAATACTTCATAAATTGTTTGTTTGGTGGGAGATAATAATTCAGAAGTTGTTTGCTTTTAAAAATTCTTATAATTAATAATTAATATACCTTCTGTTACATGTCTTATACGTGAAAATTTGTTTGCGTGGATTTTGTGAAAAAAATTATACTGTATTTTTCTTATTTAAATAAATTAAAATAAATAAATAAACAATTTTTATAGTTAGGTGAACAATTATTTAAAAAAATTAAAAAAAATTGAGATAAAAAAGATATTGAAAGAGAAAAAGTGATTTAAATCTATGAGTAAAATAAAAAAAGGACAAAATGGTCCATATAAAAATGAAAACTAAAACAGTTATTAAAAGAAATATATTTTTTATATAATGATATGGATTATATGAAGAAAAAAAATTATGTGAATTTCGAGTAAAATTTCTTATAAATGAAATATTCTTTATGAAAATTTTGTGAAAAAAAAATAGTGTAATTTGTTACTTATATTTATTTTAAAATTGTTCATAATTAATAATTAATATTTTATAATGTCCTTCTGGTTTCAATTTTCTATAATTATTTTTTTAGAAATATCGTAGGAAAATAATATTATGAAGTGGAATTATTGCATATGAAAAATATAGGGGGAAAAATATTGCATGAAGAATTTAAGGCAAAGTTATCTGTTTAAAAAATTTAGTACACTTTTTTTTGTTTATATTTAATTTAGAACTGTTCATAATTAATGATTTACTATGGTATATATTAGTTTCGGATTCTTATAATTAATGTTTTTTTTTATTTTTGTTGAAAATCTCGGAGGAAAATAATAATTTAGAAATTGTTTATTTAGAGAAAAATAATAATACTTTAAAAGTTTTTCTTTTTAGTTTTATTTATTTTAGATCCTCTCATATTGATAATTAATATAATTAATATTTTATTTTATTATGTTGTTACAATTTCAATTTTCTTTTACGTGAATTTTGTGGAGAAAAAAATTAGCATAATTTTTCTTATTTATATTACATATAAAAAATTTACGTGAATTTTTGTTACAATTTCTTATACATTAAATATTCTTTATTGGAATCTTGTGAAATAAATTTTAACATAATTTTATTATTTATATTCATTTTAAAAATTCTCATAATTAATAATTAATATAATTAATATTTTATTAAGTCATTAAAGTTTCAGTTTGTTATAATTTTTTTTGTTGAAAAAACTCGTAGAAACATAATATTATGGAGATAAATTATTGCATATAGAAAATATACAAAAAAGAAAAATTATTATATGAAAAATTTATGATGAAATTGTTCACTTTTATTATAAGTAAGATAATATAAGATTGTTGTCACTATTTGATATGGTTCTTTCTAACATTATTGTACTTTAATGATGGAATAATTTATTAATGTAATTTTAAAAGTCTACTTTTCTTTGTTAGCACTAAAGAGGGATTTTCTTTGTTAAATGACATTTATTGGTGATACCGTAATTGAACAGGATTTGTACCCTAAAAAATTTAAGACATTTACTGTTAGTTATTCCGTCCTTTTGTATATATTTAAATTTCTCTTTATCTAACGAAATTAAAATATAGTTAACAGTTAACACAAACATGCATATTGACTTTCGACTTGGCATCATGGATCTGAAGAACTTAAAATGTGTAAATCAAAACAAATAGAAGTATACTTAACTTAGGTTCAACTCCTTTATTCAATGACTTTAATTTTGGAGCGTTACTTTACTTAGGTTCAACTCCATTATTTAATACCTTTATTTTTAATTTCACTTCAACTCATTTAGTTCATAAATATTCACTAAGTTAACTAGTGAGTCAAATTTAGTAAGTTAACTAGTTACTAGCATATGATTTGATTTGAGTTAATACATTATATAGTTCTTGAAATTGATAGTGTATGATATATTAGTCTCTTTGCATATGTATATACGTAATGATATTTTAATGTATATATATGTATGTATATCAGCCCCTTGATTTGCATATTCGTAATTATATAAAAACAAAACCTTATTTGTTATAATCTATAATTAAAATACTAGTTTATATACATAAACATGGGTTAAGCCCACTTTTTTTTTAATCTTCCCCTTTTTTTTTAATAATTTCCACTTTTTTTTATTAGAATAACTTTCTTTAATTTATTTAAATTTATTATTATAATAATAATTTTTGCAAATTCAAATTCAGAATTTATTTTCTAATAAAATTCTATGATTATTTCATTTTTTTATTAGAAATAATTTTTTTCCAAATATCAACAATATTTTTATTCTTCCTTAAAATATTAATACTATTACTTGTTTTTCTTTAAAAAAAATAAATAAAAAAAGCCCCTTTCGACCGATGACTTATGCCTTTAAAACTAAGTTAAAAGTGTCATATTTGATTCAATTCCTAAATAAGTAATCTGTCAATATGAATGGTATATCTCTTTGTTACTACATATACTTATTATTATATTATATAATATTATAAAATATAAATAACTGGGATTAGAATCTATATTTATATAATATATAAATATATAGATAGATTATTTGCATAATAACTCATTAAAGAATAAAAAATTGGATTTGTCTAATGAATTAAATATAGTTAAAAATAATTAATTAATATTATATTTTGACTTATATCAATTAAATGGGTTCTTTCTAAAAGGATTCTTCATTTTTCATTTTTACATAAATATACTCACCGATTCAAATTGTTTCATAGAATATTTTTAAATGGATTGAATATGTCTTGTAATTAAACCAAATTATATTTCTCGGCTTAGTATGAGAGTCTCACAACTTAAAATTTATAAATTTCTTACTGTTATATGTTTTACCGTTTCTTTTATGCTATTATAGTTTTTTAATAAATAATATAGTAACAAAAGAAATATTTTGTGCTTCTAAAATATTTTGATAGCTATTAACCGTTATTCCTTATTCCTGAATTAAAATATACAAATAATTATTTTAATGAGTAGCTACATGTTAGTTTTAGGATAAAATAAAAATAAATCAACTCATATATATTAATCATAAATGTCTATCTTATGCTATAATAATTTTATGATTTTTTTTCAACGAAAAAAGTTTTTTTTTTAGAGATTTTTCTAACTTTATATCTAATTTAGTTTTTATTTATTATAACTATTTATGAGTTAAATTTTAATATTTTTAAAATGAATATTTAATGAAAAAATAATATAATATTACAATATAAATTATTTACCAAAAATTAAAAATATAATTCATATATTAAAAATTATTTATTTATTTAAATTTTAAATATAATTTATATATTTAAATACATTATTTATTTAAATACATAATTTATTTTTAATTTTAATTTTATATAATAAACATTCAATATATGCATTACACATACTAAAATACTAGTATATAAATAAATCCAAAATGAAAATCATAAAGTGATTACTAGAAGGAGTATTATATATATATATATATATGAGGGTTCAAACGATACCGGTGTAACTTTAACTAAGTGTTACACTGCTCAATAACTTTATATTAAATGTGAAGTTTGTAAATCTAACCGTTAGATTGAAAGTTCATATCTCTTAGATCATATATGTCAAATTTTGTTAAAATTGAACAACAACTTGAAGGTAATCAAAGTGTTCATATTTTAGTATATTTTGAAATGTATATATTACGTCAATTTTGTTTTATGAGAATGAAGTATCAAATCATCTTAGATTAATATAAAATTTGATATATATGATCTAAGAGATATGAACTTTCAATCTAACGGTTGGATTTACAAACTTCACATTTAATATAAAGTTATTGAACGGTGTAACACTTAGTTAAAGTTACACCGGTGTCGTTTGAACCCTCCTCATATATATATATATATATATATATATATATATAGGGAGAGAGAGAGAGAGATGAGTTCAAACGATACCGGTGTAACTTTTACTAAGTGTTACACCGCTTAATAACTTTATATTAAATGTGAATTTTGAAAATCTAATCGTTAGATTGATAGTTTATATTTCTTAGATCATATACATCAAATTTTATATTAATCTAAAATGATTTGATACTTCATTCTCATAAAATAAAATTGACGTAATATATACATTTTAAAATATACTAAAATATGAATATTTTGATTACCTTCAAATTGTTGTTTAATTTTAACAAAATTTGATTACCTTAAAGTTTTGGATTATAATGTAGTGTCAAACTTACTTATGTGATTTTACTCACTATCTATAAATAGAATGATCTTTAATGTTTAACTTCCCTAACCAATATAGATGATCTAATTAACCAAATTAGTGTAACAATACTTATTATTAAATGACTAAAATTCATACAATAAATTTATGTATTTTTAGTATTATTTTTAATTAAAATAATATTACCTCTATTTCTATTTATATGACTGAATTTAAAAACATTGTTTATTCATTTATTTAAGACTCAATTCATATTGTGTCATATATTATAGTGTATTTTCTTAATTTGGTGAAATACATTAATTATAATTTTTTAATGTACTTTAAGTGATAAAAATAAATATGAATACCAATTAAGAGAGATAAACACTATAAGGCATGCACACTAATTAATTAAAAAAAATACATAAATATTAATTAAAAAAGTGAAATAATGTAAGAGTAATTTTTTTAAAAATATATATAAATAAAATAAATTTATTATTATTAGTTAAATTAATTTTTTTAAAATTTTAATGTGAATTATGTAATTAAGTGTTATATATAAAAACGAAATTTGTATAATTAAAAAAATAAATATGGATTATCAAAATAATATTATTAACTTTTTTTAGAGTACAGCGTAAAAGAAAAGCTAAAATGTAGTCCGTAAGTTTTGTCATTACTATAACAGTCAAAATAAAGTAAATGCACTCCTCAAAAAAAAAAAAAAAAAAAAAAGAATTTGTAAATTGTAATCTCACGACACTACGACAGCATGTGTATGTTTTGCATTTTAACTTTGAAATTTCAAAGGCTTGTTTGGCAAAAGCCTGAAGAGGCGATTAAGCAATCTTCGCTTGTGTAGACCAAACTGGTCGTTGACTTTTTATAATACAAAATTATAAATCATTGTTTTTTTGTGAACTCATCTTTACTCTACTTTTTTATTTATTACATTATTTATCTTTTATATTTATACCTTTTCTTCGCATTTCTCCCTTATTTCTTTTCTAATTTATACATATAATAATGCTGTAAAAAAATTATACATATAATAATTTCTTAAGAACTAATGAAAGTATTTATGTTAATAATTTATATAAACTAAAAGGAAAATTTCACTACCCTCCCCTCTTTTTACATGATACAACTTTTTTTTTTCTTTAATTCTTAAGTAAACACTAACACTCTTTTATTTATTTATTTAAATAATATATATAACTCCTTATATTATATAGTATCATTTGCATACTGTTAAGAGAGAACAAAATATTAATATATAAAATAATTTCTTAAGAACTAATAATGTAAAAATATTTATGCTAATAATTTATATAAACTAAAAGAAAAATTACACTAGATCTCTTGGAGTTTTTTTAAAAAGACACACACTTCATTTTTATTTTTTAAGTGACCACTAATCTTTTTATTATTTAATTATATAAGTGACACATCAAATCTCTTATATGGAGATAAAATTATTTATATATTGTTAAGAGAAAACAAATTATTAATATAAGTGTTAACAATTGAATAAAACTTGATCTCGTATCCAGTTTTAACTCTTAAATTATATTATAAACCCATGCGTGATTTAAAAAATATATAAATTTCAAGAATTTATTTTAAACAATAGATCGAGAAATTATTATTTTTAAAATTGAAAAATAATGAAAGTTCTCATAGAGAAAATATAACATTGTACGTAATTAAGATCTCATCCGGTGAAAATGTCACCGGAGAGATTCACTCCTCCCTTTCAGTTTATGATTTTTTTTCCCTAATAAGGATTTTTTAGTAAGCTACACAATATATATTTGCGTAGTATGACTTAGAGCACGTGTATGATCACTACTAGAAAAATTAATATTTTGATGGAAAAAATATCGTCACTAATAGTGACAAATTTGGTGAAGGAAATTTAATTTTTGTGACGGACTACCATTTATTGAAATTTGTGACGAATTTTGTGACGAATTAAATTTTGTCTCTGAAAAATCCATCACAATTTTTGTAAATATATATAAATTGACTTTTATTTATTTTCTCTTTTTCTATTTTAACTGATGACATCATTTCAAAAGAGTTTAGTGGTTTTTAAAAACTAAAAGAAAGGTGTGTGTAATTTAAATAAATCTTAGAGGAGGTGAATACAATGCTTCCTAAACAAAACTCTAATTATAATCAGAAAATACTTTCGTCTGCCAAAGAAAGTGAGCGATAGTTTCTTAAATGTTTGGAAACTTCTAGTGAATCTATATCAATATTTTCAAAATCGAATCAATCATTGGACTAATTTACACATTAGTTCAAAGTTCAATGATTTAATCATAGTTAAACTTTGATCAAATTGATATTAATAAAATAATAATAATGATTATTATCAATACAAAAATAATATTAAATATATGTATAAAATTAAAAATTTATAACACTAAATATTAAAATAAAGTATTATTTATATTTTTTAACATTTAATATACACATAAAATTCTAAATTATATATTATATAATATTTAAGTTTAAATTTTAATAAAATATAACAATGTCTATTAATAATAACAACACTATATCTAGAATAAAATATATCAAATTAATATAATATAAACTTTAAAATAAATATATTAAAATTTGTAAATTAACATAAGTTATTAAATTATATTTATGAGACAAGTATTAAAAATAAGTTATTTTAATTTATAATTTTTTTATTGAATATGACTTTTATTAAAAATATTTTAAATTATATTTTAAAGAAACTTATTGGATCGATTCAAACTGTTTTCATCAATTCTAGATCGGTTCTATCGAGTTTTATTAGTTCAATGTAGAACAATTTTCTAGTCAAACTGAAAAAGAGTCGATTATCGGTTGAACCGGTCTGATTGATCAATTAGATCCGATTTTCACAACAATGATTTATATATCTAAACTTCTAACCATTAATTATAAAAATTGCACAAGCTTTGTAAAAAAATACAAAAATAAAAATTAATTTTTTCCTCACTTGTATTATCTTTAAGAGATAATCATGTTCAAACTACATATAAATATTAAATACAACCCAAGGTTGAATCATTTGAATAATATATTCAAATTTGATCTTTAATGAAAATAAGTCTTAATTAAATTTTATTTACTTCTTAACTAAATCATGTTTTTTTAAAATAAATTTTTAAAACACTAGTGCAAAACAAAAACAAAAACTGAATATATCCGCAAACACATTTTTAACTAAAAATTAAACCTTGGTTGCTGTAATATTGTAGGTATTACCCCTTCTTGTTAATTAAAAGATTGAATTTTTAAACAAAAATAATAGGTTGTTTTTATTTATAATTTATCCAAAAGTTTTAATTTGCGCATACACTTTCTCTTACTTAATTTGTGCCTACGGTATGGTCTCTAATTCATTAATCAATGTTTAGCTTTGACTTTAGAAGCTTGATCTTTCAAAGTCAAAATGTTTGCATTTTCAAATAAAATAGGAACATCCTCTGACAGTTTCACTGCAATAGGAACAGTCTTTGCCTTCTGGGGGGATTTCATCATGTTCATGGCTTTTTAGACCGGCGATATCTGGATGATCTTTTACTTTCATTATCTCATTTCCATACATTCAATAATTTATTTTATAATATTTTTTAATAAATATTTCATAATTTTAAATTTTATTGTATTCAATTTTCGGAACTTACAATTACTTAAATATCTTATGATAATAGTAAATAATAAAAAAGAATTAAATTTATTAAGGTTACTATTTTTTCAGCGAAAGGTTATCACTTATCAGCATGAGGTGTGCCAACGAGGGACTTAGAATTTCCCATGACGAAGCAAGACAATTGCGAGTTAAATGTTTCAGTGATCGTCAAGACATTGTGGAGTGTGTTGTGCTGTTGTGTGTTCTGATTGAATCCGACAAAGAGATTATTCAAACCAACTTGACTCCTTCACATGAATTTAGCACCAACAAAACCCAGATCGGAGGATCCATTTGGTGTATGTTTGGTTATACGTTCAAAATGTAATTTAGAATAAAAATTATATTTAAAACGTAAAATTTATAACTAATAATTTTCATTCTAACGTGATTTATCACATTAAAAATTTGAACCAAATACACACTCAATTTTACACGACACATTACATCCATATATAGGCACCACCTACACAACCAATGATTCATCATGCCAAACTAACCAATACTCTCACTTCGTCACCTGCAGAATCACTTCATCAGTTTTCATCACCACACTCGAGAAAAGGAACCCTAAACCAGTCCAGTTACATCTACAATGATTAAGAGACAATTTTATAAAAAGGGTGATTTAGCTAATTGAATTAATAAAATCTCAACCATTCAAATTTAAGTAATATATCTAATGCTTCAAAATCATTCAAAGCATGTGACTCACCTAACTCTATACTTCATTTTTCTATTTATCCGCAAACCACTTATATCATTGCTTCATCATAGAATTTTTCTTTATATAATACGTCGTATTAGTTTTAATAATGATAAAAATTTGTGTAAACAAATTTGAATCTTTTCTCTATTCTTCTTGATACACACATCTTTCTTTAATTTTGAAGAGATTCTTTATCTAATTCGAGTACAATTACTTGTATTTTTAGCTTCTTCCGTCCCATTTTATCACTTTTATAAGTAATACAAGAAAAGAAATTATAATTAATATATATATATATATACACTTTATATAATTAATATTTATCTTTATATAAATAAAATTTATAATAAATATTTTTAATATATAAATAGTATTTTAACGAAAAAATTAATTAATAAATATTTTTAAACAAATAAATTATATTTATAATAAAACTCATTTTTTTTTAATTATTGACAATTTATTTAAAAAAGATCATATTCAATTTAGAAGTCGTCTTTATATAAATTAGAAGTCATATTTCCTTTGTCGAAAGTATTTTTTATTTATAGTTTTTCTTTAACAATAATATTTTTTTTAAAAATATCTTCTTATCTTTTCAATCTATCCTTTTATATTTATTTTTAAATTGAATTTTATTTTTTTTAAATTATTAATATGAACTCATATATATTAAACAAAAAAATTTATCTTTCGCAAAATTAGTTTTTAGAAGAAAAAAAATTCAACGAGTTTGTAAGAATTTTTTTAACTTTTTATCTAATTTAATTTTTATTTATCATAAATATTTATTAATTAAAATAATAATATTTAAAATAAATTATCAAAAAATAAAGATAAAACTTTGTTATGATACAAACTATTTATCACAAATTTAAAATATAACTTATATGTTTGAAAATATTTTTATATACTAATTTTAAATATAATTTATATATTATAACATAATATTGATTTATATACATAATTAATTATTAATTATAAATATATATAATAAAATATTAGTTGAAATTTAAACTTATAGCGAAATCGTTATAAAAAAAGGAGATTAATGTAAAATAAATATATATATTAAAAATAAATATTGTTTTGGTGATTTTTAAGGTGAGGGACTATAATAAACCTCTCATTCATATAAATTTAAAAACAATCATTAAATATATTGTTAAATAAATGCACATCCAACACACAAAGGTAATTGTGTAGGCTTAAAATAATAATGTACTTGTACACATTATATTCATCCAGAAATTGAACTGTGACACTTCTATGAGTTTAGATGACTTGAAGTTAGCTGTTGGAAGAGTTTTTCGCAATCATAAGAGAGTGATTTCTTTTGCTTTTGCTGTCAATATTAACTTTTGTCTTATTTTACATGCTGAGTTGTGAACGATCTATATTAGAATTAATATTGTTTGGAATAAAAGTTTTAGAAATGTTATTGTCGATCGAGATAGATTTGTTGACTGTTGTTAGGCTTTTTTTAGGGTGATTGTAATTTTGATCATCCTTGCGCTCAACTAGTTCAAAGTATTAAATCGTTTATGATTGTTAATGGTTGTTTATAGTGGTTTCATGCTTTTGTGTGAAACCAAACAAGTTATATACAATTTAGCTTATTTTGAAATATTTCTCAATAAAGATTTGTAAATTTTTTATGTTGTTTTAGCTTTATTTATTGTATGTGTATAGGTTGATATGACCTCTATTTTTTTCTCTCATAATTTTTAATTGATCTTTATTGAAGTTTTTAACCCATTCAATTCAAAAAATAAGTACTAATGTATAATATTCATATCAAATCTATAAAAAAAATGTTAATATAGAAGTTGATTAGTATGCTAGATAATAAAAAATAACATTATATAATCATTTTTATAAAACTATACTTTTTTTAATACTAGCTCATTTGATTTCATTTAGTTTTTTTTTTTAAATTATTTTACGCAGTATTATTTGAAAAGGAAAAAAATCCAAATTGAATGTGTTGTATAATTTATTATGTTTATCATTTGAATTTTTATGATTTCCTGATTGGAAAAAAGTAAGGACCTTGTTCTGTATCCTTGGAGGAGCCACACACACTGCAATCATCGTACGCCAACTGTCTCCTTTGACTCTTTGAGTTCTCTTTTAGGTAAGGTTGAAACTTTAAATTTTTAGCTTTATCGTTGTAGGCTTGTAGGACCAACCATCTCTGCTCCTTGAACTTGTGCCTTGGTATCTAAACTAAAATAGAGAACATGGAATCAGAATCTGAAGTACCCGTTAATCTATCAAGTCTTTGGGAGCAAAACAAAAGCACCGACAAGGACAGCCAGAAAAAGGAATAAAAATGAAAATAAACAACACTCATAAGACATGGAATCATCTCAACAATCATTACATTGAAATTTGACCAATGGTGGTAATCATGGTAAATTCATAATATTTCAATTTGGGGAATCCTATCTTACCCTTAGATTAATGATGGAGAATAACATAATTAACATGACATTTAGTATGATTAATTCAATAATGTAAATAATTAAATGATTCTTTTGCCTAAATCATACAAGTATTTTTCACTCAAAACAATTTTATTTAAATTGAAAATATTTATAACATAGTCATACTAGTTTTTATACTCTTTGTTTAGTACAATCGAAATATCGAAGAAATTAGAAGTTAATTCTATTTTCATGTAATTTTTTGTTTACTCAAATAGAAAATATCTGTAATTATCTTAGTTTTAAAAGAAAAAAATAATAAGTGAGTAAATCAATTCCATTAACATTCATGCATGTACTTGATTTTTATAAAAAAAAAAAAGTAGAAGAAGAAGAAACGGCAGTAAAAAAATTAAAATGCTATAATAAATTACGAGAAAATTGAGTTTTACTAGTTTTTTTTTTACCCCAACCTTTACTAGTTTATTAAACAATTAGTTTTGGGACAAAAGGGAATGGGTAATTCATGTTTGAAGAGAAAAAAGGGAATCAGAGCTTGGAAAATGGACAACCCACCGACGTTATAAAATTCAGAATATGTTTGTTAGATAATTTATTATAAGGGAAATATCTGTGAGGGAACAGTTGATTGTGAATAATTGCATAAATGAATTGTATTTGAACTGGCCCTGTTCTTTGTTTTGTTACTTGTTAGGAGATGCCAGGTTTACTGCTCTCGGCTCTTTCTAATTTCTATGCCTAATTTTGATGACCAAACCCACCAAAAGCAGAGGACTCAGGGCATCGTTTCTGACTTTATAGGAAAACTTAGGTGGACACCAAATTCTATTAATATTTAGAAAACAAGTCATATAATACAATAAGAAGAAAAAAAATATAATTGTTGCTAAAGTGTTTAAAATATATAAACATGCATAGATATCATTACACCATTTTTAGAAGTAACATACGTTTTTTTCATTAAAGATATTTTTCGGTTAATGGTCAAAGATTAGTTCCTTTCAAAAGATAAAAATTATTGAAGAAAATTTTGTCTCTCCTAAGTAAATTTTTCTCATTAAACATGCGCAGCAATCAAACTTTTAATAATATGCTTAAGTAACATACTAATAATAATCATTTGATTTTCTTTTGGGCTATATTTGGTTGGAAACTAATAGAATGTTAATTTTTAGAGGAGTAATCTGATTTATTTTTGTGCCGTTGGTAGTAAGTGAAAAATAAGAGAAAACTTTTACTCCATACATCTTTAATGGAATGATAATTTCATATTTAAGGAATTAATCATGCTTTTTTACAGCAATTAACCATGTTATGCCTTCTAATATCCTCCCATTAATCCTTCGATTATTTTATAAGATCCTACTAATAAGTGTCTTAAAGCCATTCATTAAGTAATCAATAAATAATCTTTATTAAAAAAATTACAGTGAGATTACATTAAAAATCACAATGGAGAGACATTATTAACACATTTTAAAAATATTTTTTCAATCCTTTTTTTTTTGTTGAAAAATATCTTCTTATCTTATAAAGTAAATAACTAAATGTTAAATAAAATATAAACACATTTAATATCTTAACATGTATGTTCTCACGACAAGATTCAAGCAAACTAATAGTAAAGTAAGGTCTTCAATTTTTACCTTTAAGGTGAGAAAAATGCATCTAACTTGCATAACATGTGCTCTACTTCTACTTAAATGTGAGTCTTCTTGTACTTTCAAAAATAAATATGACATCTCTAGTTTCCAATTTATTTCCTCTATACACTTCTCAACAAAGATTATATCCATGATTGTCGAACTCTCTCGATTTAACTCATAAAATCATACGAGATTACGAGTCTGCTCAAGTGAATAGAGCCAAACAATTAAACAAAATTATTTTCTTGTAAGCTTTGGTTAAACTTGTGGAGTCTGCAGACTGTGCAAGCTTGCAACAGTGAGACCAATTGTGAGTCCATTGGAGAGATAATTTTTTCATACCTAAAATGACAATAAATTTTAGCCGTTGAGGCGTGCGACTAATGCTTTGTGTGAGACGCACATTAGGGCTCATTTTTATTTATTTATTTTCCTTTGAAGGAACAATTCTCTTCTCGGTTTGAAGACATCATCTCTCGTTCAATTTTGAAGGCTTGATTCTCTTTGTTAAACCTTCGAAGGCTCCATTTTCTATTTTAAGGTACGATTCTTTGCTCAGGTTTTGTTGTTAGATGGCGCATTATGGCTCACCATTCCCCGATTGATTCTGCTTGCGAAGCTTCCATTATCCCATGTACGCTAGGAGATGCAACAGTTTTTGTTAGATGATATAAGGCTTATTCACGCACATCACCAAGGAAAAAATATACATGTTCAGAGTTGACCATTGGCACAGATATTAATTATAGGAAAATTTTTTGACCACAACCTTGTGTTATCACATTACAACAAATATTAACCTTGTGGCTACATTGGTTTGCCCTTTTTATTAATACTAGAGAAAAAGACATTGAAAGAACAATAATAACAAATACTATTTAGATTTATGAATAAAATAAAGAGAAAAACATCAATAAAATAAAAAAATCACTGAAAAAAAAAAGTGATTTAGAATTATGAGTAAAACAAAAGGAGATAAAATAGTTCATATAAAAATAAAGACCAAAACATTTATTGAAATAGATATTCCCTTTATATAATTTAATAGATTAACACAAAACAACTTGACGTAGTATAAAAATATCAATATAATGCCATCATATTTAATCATTATAATATTCCACTGAAATTTATATAAAAATTCAAAAAATATTTTAAGAAACAAACCTAAAACATCCAAAGAGTATGGACAACAGCCGTTCGGAAGTATTGGTCTTCCAATTTAGACTTGGGATCGATTATGAAAAAGTGAACAATAATGACAAATAATATTTCATAAGCCTTAATAAAATATTACCAAGAAGTTAACAACGAATTTACACCACATTGCTGGTATCTACCATTGACTTTGAGATCTGCGAGGACGGTTCACGGTTCAGTGGCAACAAATATTTGCATTAGATGCCACATAGTATCATATTTATAATCATATACTTTGTAAACCTTATGGGTAACATAATGGTGATTGTTCTAAGATACCAAAATTTCAAAACTTGCCTGCTAAAAGACAGGTGATTGGATGTTGCTGTTTTTGGTCAGTAGAAAATACCATTGAGCTGGGAGGTGAAGCTTGACTATTGATACAGTAGTGCGAACCAGATGCATCCATACATCTTTAAACTTCGTCCAAAGGCATGGGCTGAGAACTAAGAAGTCTTTCAGCTTCATCATTGGCTTCTGCTTGTATTTTCCATCTCTGCATCAGGGTAAAATGAAAACACTTTCTGTTAAAAACAAAACAAAGTCCCCAACGCTAAAAAGGACTAAATTGTGATTACCATTTACCACATTAAACGTCCTGATAAGAACCAACCTGTTTTAATTATGATTACATTGACACTACAGAATATGATTGTTTTCATTTATCATAAAGGTCAACACATCTGGGGCGTTTAATCCCATACTTGGTAGTGAGTAGGAAGAATGATATTTATCTATTCAATTGTCAAAAAACAAAACTACGATAGAAATAGTTTCAATGTAAGGCTTTCTACTTCCTAGTCTAAGTTTATTATAATTCGGGGAGGAATATTTTTGAGCTTTTGCAAAAGAAAGTACAAGCCATATTCATAACTACAAGGCCAAGTAATAGGTTTGAATTTAAAAAAAAAAAAAATACCTCCTCCAAATTTTCAAGCTCCATGATTTGCTCTATCTGTTCTTTGATACTATCCTGCAAAACATGAACCCTGAGCTAAGTAAAAGCTTGTTATAGCAAGATATCATGACCCAAAATGAATAGATGATTAAGTAGTTTACCACATTACTAGCAGTTTCAGCAGCAAGAACTTCAGTCTCCATCTCCACTTCGATTTCAATCATTGAGGAAATCTGACCAAAGAGCGCTATGAGCCTATGACATACATTTACTGAATTAAGTATGCAAAAGCAATATCGGAGAAAGCATACCCTAGCATAGCTGTCAATCAATTCAATCCGTCCCCTGAGGGAGTTTTGCAAGCTCTCTCTCACCCTTTTGACTTTACTTCTCCGAGTCCTGGAAATAAATAAAATGATAAATGGTATCTTAGAACAAAGAGGAGTAAAGACCCAAAAAAAGAAAAGTAAAAACACTTAAGGACGTTAAAATAAACGATCATGATGGGAAAATTATTATTTTTAGAAACAGAGATGTATTATGTTATAGCAATTCACCGATAAGCAGGTTCTCCAACAGCTGAAATTTTGTTCTCAAGTTGGCACATTCGAGCTAACATCCAAATCTACAAAAGTATAAATCAGATTTATATATCTCAAGCTATATTTCCTGAGAAGAGGAAATAAACTATCATCTTTAAAAATGACTTTCATACAATCTCACTCCGAAAATCTCATCCTGGGAATATGAGAAATATAACCAATGAAATTTGTGCATATAATTTCCAGAATATACAAAACTAATAACTAGGTTATTAGAATATAATTGACTAAATTGCATTTTTAATCCCCTATAATATTTAATATGTGATTTTGGTCCTCCAATTTTTAATTCCATGATTATAATCTCCCAATTTTTCTAATTTTTTTATAAAAACAAAATAGTCTCCCAATTTTGTAAAACCTGTAATTTTAGTCCAACAGATATGTTTTTTCATTCATTAAATCATTAATCATTAATATTATAACATTGATCAAGATATAACATTAAGTACATGACATTATAAAATAGCACTTTTGGTCTCAATTTTACCATATTTTCATCTCTTTTTACCACTTCTACAGGATAAAAATGAGGATTGAAAGTGTAATTTAACTTAAATATTATTAAATATTAATCGTCACATTATTTACTTATCCTCAAGTCATGGTCAATGTTGCAATTTTAACGATCAAATAATGAATATTTAACAATTAAACCAAAATAGCAGATTTTTACAAAATCATGGAATTAAAAATTGAGAGACTAATACTGTGGATTGAATATTATAAGAGGACCAAAAGTACAACTTAGCCTATATAATTTAAATCCTCAATTCAATTATGGAATTATTGCATTCATTTGAATTAGGTGGACTTTTCTACAAAGTATTCCCCCTGACTCAGATATAAGCAAAATTAACTAATTTATCCTCTAATGAAGAAAGTTAGTTAACATAATTTAGTTTTACTAATCTTATTTTGAAAAATATTTTTTCCTAAATTATCCTTCATCGAAATTTGATATAAAAAATAAAGTCATTGGAAATAGAATCTCAATTAAATGAAGGGTATTTTGAACGTTAGTTAAGGGACTGGATTATTAAAATCTTTTCAATTTTTGTCTTAAACAGTGCAACATTTATTAAATGGAACTCAACCCAAGGTGTACTTTGTTAGTATGACAGTTCATGTCTGAGGCCAAGCACACTACAGCTTTCCCTCCCCTTCAATGATGAACTTGGTTTAGTATTACTGTGATTATAAGTGGGTGGAAAATTAGGGTAGATAAACTGTAAAAATATTATAAAGGAGGCATAACCCTTTTGCCCTTCAAAAATAAGTAAATAAAGGTCAATATCATCTTGCTAATCATAAATCATGCAAGTAGCACACCTCTTTTTCAGCAGCTTCTTTTAGGTCGTTGATGCGAGACTGAAGAACATCATATTGAGATAAAAGTTGTTGTTTGATCGCAATTGCTTCTACTGACTTCTGTGGAAGCTGTAACCATAAATAAATGAAGATGAACTTATTATATCTTTCATATGTGAGCAGTGAATAAGGGGGCCAGCAGGTCATAATAGGAAAGGAATTATAAGAATCTTATTTTTTCCTATTTCTTGCATTAAATGTCAAGGATGTGCAATAATAAAACAATGTACAAACCCTTCTTGGTTGTGAATAGGAGTTATTTTTATGGGGCCCATGAAAAGGAAATTCAAATCACTGATAGTGGCGACTGAAGAAACAACTATTTCTTCCGAATTAGTTTTTGATAGGAAAAACAAAATTATATGGTAACAGAAAATTGGTTCTTTTGAGAATTAAAATTGATGGGGTGAACGGAAGATAAATGAGCCTCCCTCAATAGGAAAAAAACTGATAAATTAACTATAGTATTAGTACCTGGTTAAATTGAGGAAGAACAACAGTGTTCAATGTAGATCCAACAACAAGAGTTGAAACTGCAACAACTGATACCAATTGGGGAAGACTGGGGTCAATAAGTCCAGAGGCAGCATCACCGGTGGCCAAAAAAGCTAGAAGTGGAAAGATGAGGGAGGGTTTGAGTAATGATGAATTTTCTTCTTTTCTTGGGGCTCTTAACAGCAGTGATTCCCGCCCATCTTTGTGGTTTGTTATGCACATAGCCTCACCTGGATAGAAATCAGGGGCCCTTGGACTGAATTTAAAAGGGCCAGCCTTTCTATATACATTTGATGGAGCTGCCACAGCAACAGTTACCCTTTCCCCTTCTTGTGCTGGCAGATCAACTGTTTCAGTTGCAAATCTATGAGTGCGAGCCAGACCAGAAGGGGTCTGCACCTAAAGGGAAGGAAAAGAAAGGATAGATGTTAAGCACTAGTCTTTCAAATCTCTGAGACCATTTCCAAAAAACATAACTAACTAAAATATATTCACTTGTGGAACAAATCAACAAGCTGAACGGATCAATCAACATGTGAATTGGTAATCATACAAAAGAAAACAAGAAATTGAAACAGCCTTATAACATTGTATAAATTATATAAACACAAGAAATGCTGAAATGAGTTAAAGCTGGGAAAGAAACATTTACCAGTGCAGGTACGTCCAATGAGGCCTGGCTGAGGAGTTATCACAGCAGAATTATTTCCAACATTTAATAGAAGGAATCAACATTGGCATATAGATATTATATTTTAAAAGGTCAGAATTATATATTTTCATTTTGCAATGAAATCTTCTACTACTAGAAGGATTGGCATGTATTTGTAAAAATATAAAAGTAGAGGTCTGAAAAAACTTTATGCATCAAAATGTAAAGGTATTCCTTTCTTTCACTCGCTTCTCACTACTGACTATTCAACTTTGACACAAGTTTTATAAAGGTTCTCAATTAAAACTATTAATCAGAAGCCAACCTAACAATCAGATGTCAAAGGTGAGTGGGGAGTGCATACCACAATAGAGTGAACAGCAGCAGGAATGCTTTGCTTCATCAGTTTCAGTAATCTTAACCCCCTTTCCCATGCGGTAATGTCCATGCTGCGTTCGGCAGGAGGAGATCCTTAGAAAAAGTGAATACTCCATGATCAACACCATACACATACATATTGTATTACCAAAAAGACAAGCATTGGTTACAACAAAATAAAGAGGGAAAAGCAAACACTGGAACAACTTATGTATGGTGCTTCCCACAGGGATTTTTTTTTGTTACGTGAAGTGATGTAAGAAAATAATAGAATGATATGATAAACCAACCTGATTTCTTCTGATTCAATACTGACTATGTCACCTGAAACAAGTTCGTATTGGTAGCGACACTTTGCACAAGATACTATCTGCAGCAGAAATGTTTTTATTGACCTTAAAACTACCATATAATCATAAACAATTTAGTAGTGGTAAATACTTAGAGAAAATCACAAGAGAGTAGAGACCTACTCAGTGTTTCATTTAAAAATAGATGTCTCAGAGAACCAATAAAAAGATAGCTTCATGAATCTCAACAAA
Organism: Cajanus cajan; assembly: GCF_000230855.2. NCBI lineage: Eukaryota > Viridiplantae > Streptophyta > Magnoliopsida > Fabales > Fabaceae > Cajanus > Cajanus cajan. Next base: position 75,741,975 of record NC_138518.1, read on the forward strand.
AGACCATAGCAGAAAATTACTTCGCACTTAACATGAGCAACTCATTTCTAATTCTTCACACACTAAATATTAACCCTCATTGGAAACATCCCATCAAGGAATTCATGAATAAGACAAAAAATGTCTAATACTCTTAGTGTATCAAAACTTACACTCAGGAACTTTGAAGCAAAATGAAAGAGAGTAAATGGTGGAATAAATCTAAAGTCCAATGAGTTTGAGACTGCCTTTTCATAATTAGTCTCCAATCAACAAAATTGAACATTAACTTATCCTCTTTACAAGGTGCACTTGTCATAAGTTGAGTCAATATCAGCATACCAAGAAAGGAATTGATGTTTGGCAATGTCGTAGTTGAGTTATCATGTTATCAATGCCCAAGGGGACCAGACCCAAAGAGAGAGGGGAATATACTAAATTAATTAGCACACTAAATGACTAAATGAATATTGAACCACAAGCATATCCGTCATTGAGTTATTCCAACGACTAGGATTTATTAAATTTCAAAATATGAAGGTGCCCACAGAGACAGGGATCAGTAAAGTACATAAATAATCAAAGTAATAATAGAATTACAGTTCTGCATAGGCACGGGAATACCTGAATACCTTGTTGTGGCTGTGCAACACCCACAGCAATCCGACAACTAGGACACTTCACTATCTTCCCAAAAGGAACCTGCAACAACCAAAAATGTTAACATTGAAACCTCACATAATCCATCACAACGTATATGCATAGTGATTCAATTCAACGTAATGCAAACATTACCATACCTCCTCACCAGGAGAAACGCCAACCTCACAAATATACTTAATGACCCTAAGAGCGTCAGAAACCCTCAACACCGCAGCTAAACCCTGAATCAACAACATGTAAACATGTGCATTTGGCCTTGACCACTTCCATCTCTCAACCAAAGGACCAGTCTCGCCAACTACTCACAGTCACAGAACACAAACAAACGCGTTATTAAATCGTAGCAATAATTAAACCTAACACAACATGCACGTGCACACAGACACACACACACGAGCAAGCTGCGGAGAAAAATAACCTTGTTGAAAACTGGCGCGCATGGCGTAGAAAATGGAGAGAGCGAGTTGCGGATTGTTGCGGTTAAGCGCGGCGGTTATAATGGAGCAGCAATCAGAGGTGGAAACGACGCCGTCGTTTCGGGAAGAGTTTTGGGCGATCATCTGCAAGGCTTCGACGGCGTCTTTGGCGTTTGCGGCGATTCGGAGGAGAAGTTGGTGGTCCAGTAGGTCGGCAGCGGTGTGGTCGGAGGTTTCATTGTGGCTCTCACTGACGGAGGCTTTGGCGTTTGGGAACCTGGATTGGTTGTGGAGTGAGGAAGTAAAGAAGAATAGAGAGGGGTAAGGGGTGTGGTTGGGGAGTGAAGAAGAAGGGTGGTGGAGTAGGCGAGAGAAACATGGAGTGCAAAGGTTTAGAGTCATAGCAGAAAGTTGAATTGGTTTGTATGGCGGCAGAGTCCGAGAGTAGCTATTGCATCGCGGAGGGAAAGGGAGAGATGAGGAATCAGAGGTCCATCTAATTTCACTCACTGCTCAGACTGGATAAGATAATATTGGTGTTTTTTTCTAAAACAAAAGCAAGTGGAGGTGCGGGGAATCGAACCCCGTGCCTCTCGCATGCGAAGCGAGCGCTCTACCATATGAGCTACACCCCCACATCGATTTTAATCTAAGCATCTCAATATTATGCAACTTGTTTTAGTAGAAACAAAATAAACAAATTTCTCTGTAAATAAACTAATTCTCTCTAAATATAACTTAGACTGAAGTAAATATTTAATTTGAAATCAATTTTAAGAGTTATTTATTTAATTAAGTTTTTTTTTACGAAAATATTCATATGATTTTATATATATATATTTTTTGTTTGTTTTTTAATTAAATTTTACTATTTAACTAAAATAAATTTTGATAATTAAAAATAATCTTATATTATTGAATAAATTACTTATTATAAGTATAAAATATATTTCATATGCTTAAAATATTTATTTATTATGAATATCAGTTTTAATTTTAATATAGTTTATAGAGATATAATACACATGTAATAATCCATAAAATAATTTATACGGCTGATAAAAATATACAATAATTTGCACAACAATAGTTTTGTATTTATTACTCCGTGACACAGTATTTATTCTTTTAATTTTTTCTCTCTCTTTTCTTTCTTAGTTAAATTGTTGTGTAATTTTTTATACAAGTATTATTTAAGTAATTTACATATTAAAAAATATTTATTTATAATAAATTATAGTTACAGACAAGAAATATTTATGTTGTATATTTGACATACTTTTAAAATATTAATATTTAAAGAACAGAGTATTGTGAAATGGGTCACATGAGTCCAAAATAAATAAGTCATCGTTTAATAAAGATTTATTAAATTGAGGCTTATTGCAATTAGTGAGTTCAACGTATATAAAGAGACACAATTAGTTACTTGATCTGTTTTATTTTGTTTTTCATATATTTTTGTGGGTCCATAAGTTAAAAATAGTACTAGTAATAGGAAGCTTATTTATTATGTTTGAAGAGAAAAAATAAAAATAAAAATTGCGTAAAAGAGGCATTGATTGTTGATGAAAAAGAGTATCTATTGTGAAGAGTGAGGAGAGTGCAATGAGGAAGTGGGAGAGAAGGAAGAAAAAGAAAGAGTGGAAGATGGGTCAGGGGAATTCCTGCAGAGAGGACAGGTGGCATTCAATTTGAGCCACTCGTCTATGCAATCAGCATGAAAATAATGGTTGCATTCGGGGATGCTCCTCAACGTCTCTTTGGGTTCATATTCGGAGAGGCATATTGCGCACGTGTTGTCATTGGGCTTCAATAAGCGCCCACTCTCCCCAATCAGGGTTTTCGGATACTTTTCAATTGTGGCACCGTCCAGGCCCATTACAAAAGGAACGGGCTCAAGGGAAATTGTCACCGGAAAATCTCTGCTCCCTCGCCGTTCGGTTAACATCCGAACCTTACCGCAGATATAGCATGAAACCCCTATTAGACACAACAGTCCAGGGATTCCCACTCCTATGGCTAACCCATATCTCGCACTTCTTGAAAGACCTGTATCATATGTAAATAAATCAACTGTTAACTCGACAGATATCACTCTTAACTCTTAAGGGCTTTTCTCTTTCAATCAATCTTTAACAAAATTAACTCATGACCTACCTAACAATTGAATTAAATGCCTTTAGTAAATTACTAGGCTTTTTTAAGGAAAGTAAAAGTGTATATAGTTTGCATTTTAAAGTAAATTATTGTTTACTCAAAACTTAATAATTGAATCATAAATATCGATTTTAAATATCCATAAAAATAACATTGATTGTACGTTAAATAATAATATAGTTATGAGATTTTATGTGAACCCATCCATAAGAATTTGTTTAAAAATATATTAAAGTTTTACTGAAAAAAATTATAAATATCTATTTAAAAATTTAGTATGATTTGGATCCAAACTCATCACACTTTGCTGAAAATGCTCAAACCTTGACAATTTACTAACCATATTTTATAATCCAAGGCGGTTGCAATGCATGTCTCACGCCTTGAAAGAAACTAACCCATATCTAATTCTTCTCATTGTTTGTCCTATTGTGCTACTTGTCATAAATCATGTTTTTATAGTTCTATTATTCAACAACTATCCATGTGTACGTGCCAACTGTCCTAATTTATTTTTCAAATGATGCCCATAGCCCATTTTCACACAATTGAAAGTGCCAATCACCTAACTCTATCCTAAAAAAAAAAAAAAAAAACTCACACGGTCACAACCACCCACAGAAAATATAGATCAAGTAAATACCCATAACGCATACCAAACTTTGATCAAACTGGTTCCCTCACCCCATTTCCATAAAAAAAATAAAAAATAAAATAAAAAATCGCTATTTAAAGTTGGACAAAAAAAGACTCGGTCGTTTGAAGTTAGGCAACAAACAAGGAAATTCAATCACTCCGACTCCAACCAGACATTTCGTTACTTAAAACTTAATTAAAATGTTTCTTTGGAAGTACAAATGCACTATTTACATTTTTCAAAAGTAGGAAAGCATCGAAATGTCAACTTCTAGCACATCCGTTCATTTCTTAAGTTAGCATTAAACCCGAAGTTGACGTAGTGATTCTTATTTGTTTCCCCAATCGCGACGCGACGCCTCACCAAACCACAAACCACCTCAACCATTCAGAAAAACGTCATCGTCGCATGTTGTTGGAGTTTAACCACATCCACATAACGAAAAAAAGAAAATAAAATTGAATAGAAAAAAAAAAAAAAATACCTTTGTTGGAGTCCCTAGGGAAGCAGGCAAGTTGAAGGGTTTTAGAGAAGCCACAACGTTGGGCAGTAACAGCACAGTCCCTACATTCTCTGGGCTGAGTCCAGACCAACTGAAGGTCGATGTTGAGATCGGGCCAGAAGGGCCACATGGGCATGTCCATCATGGGAATAGGGACAAGAGCCCTCGTCAGAAGCTCGCACCGTTGAGACATCATGGGTGAAGACACAACAGGGGGTGACCACGAAACCACCACGGAGTAGTTTCTGTTGTCGCTAAGGCAGGAAATCGGCAGTAACGGGAATTGAGAGGAGTCCGTAACGTTGGAGGGGCAACGCAGGAAAGTGAGGTTGTAGGGATTGGTTCCGTAAATCATGGGGTTCAGAATAAAAGGCGAATCCGAAAGGTTCCACTTTTGCAAGAAGCGTTTGGGGAGGCAGCCGTTAGGGTCGTTGACTCGGATGGTTTGGGTTTCGTAATCGATGCTGTTGACGATTAGGTTCCCGAAACGTGGGAGGGTGAGGATTGTTTTTGTGGCGTTGAGGCACGAGAGTTGGAAAGTGGGGTTGGGGTAATACCAGCAGCGAGGGCTTTGGCTCGAACCTTTCAAACCGAAGGGAAACTGGATATCTACATCGCCGCATCTTAAGCTGTTGCAGGTAACTGCTTTGTTTGCTCTTGTGGTTTGGAGGTGGAAAAGGAAGAGACATAGAGCACATACCATGGCTGAGGGGGCCATTGTGATTTGTGAATGCAAAGTGTTGGGAGGGGTTCTCTTTTTGGTATTGTAAAAGAGAAGTGGAAATGGGGGCAGGCCCCTAGTCAATTTTCTTTAATGTGATTGTCAACAATGGTCAATTCAGAGAATAGAATAACCAGCGTACTTGCGTGGCATTCTCATTGACCAATGGAAAGTGACAAATGATAAATATTAAAAAGCAGTGCTGGAGTCGCTTCTCACCACAAACTTCAAGTGGCTTTCAGATTCACTGCTTCACCTTCCTTCACCTACCATTTGTAAACAAGGTAACGGAAATAAAAGACCAAACCCAAACTTAACAAAATATTAATTACTCATTTTTCAGACTTAAACTACAAATGTACCGAGTGTCACAACAACTCCTCAAGTTAATCAGGATTGCATTTCACATTGACTAAATCTCACAAGAGAATTTGATATTATATTATAATTTTTAATTTTTAATTTCCATTCTAATTATGTCTTTCTTTGTGTTTTATATTGTTCTATATAAACTTACATTAAAATAAAATAATCAATCTGTAAACTTATTACAAATTTTAAAAGAGATGAATGATTGACTATGATCTAACAACATATATATTGTTTTTACATAATTTAAACTTTAAGTTATGAATAAAAGGCTTAAAACACCGAATTTTGTAGAATATTTTTTTTGGTAAACAAGCAAAATGAATCTTCTTATCAACCCCAAATGGACACGGCAACTCATCGGATGGATCGTTTTGACTGTGGTAAAGTTAAGCTGATTAAAAGAATGGTCCAATCATATTAGTTGGACTATTCACGCATTGCACCAACTTTTCAATAATTAGATTTTTATTTCATAAACAAATATTTAGTACGTGTTTTGAATAGAAGTTTGAAAACCATAATAAACTGGTTAGAGGAAAGATTTAGTTAAAAATGTATAAAATAAAATAATATACATATATTTAAATAATATATAATTATTTAGTAGTTCATCAAGTCTATTCACCCACCAAACACCCTCCTATTCAAGTTCACATGTAAAGAAAAGAACTACACAATACTTACCTCAGCAAACGTATTTTGTACTCTCTGTTGAACTCAAAATAGGTACATCTTCACACTCTTTTATTCTTTTTTCAAACCCTAATAAGCTTGCATATTGCAATTAACTTGCCACTTTGGTCAAACTTCAATATTTCAAGCCTTTACACCGGGAATTGTTCTACTGATACCCAAGCTTGGTATTCGGGTTAACATGAACCTAATCAAAAATGCAGAAGAAATACTCCAAATAATATTTGATCTTGTTTTGATCTTTTTTTGTTTTTCAATATGTTCTTCCCTCATTTTCATATATATATATATATATGTATTATTGCTCCAATTCTCTAATTGATATTTTTTTTGTATGTTGTGTTAGGTGTTAAAAAAATGGAAAAACCTCAGAAGAATAATTCTTTTGTAAGTATAATTTGTACAACTTTTTGAAAGAATATGAAAGAGTTTGTTTGTAAGGAGCACTACTTCATCTTCTGTTGCGTAAAATTGATTTTCATACTGATCTTTTACTCTTGAAGTTGCATCAATTGAGGGATTTGGGTTGGCGCTGCAAATAGAATTAAGGAAAAAATAAATTATGATATGTTGGTGTTGTTCCTTCTGTGCTTTGACTTTTCTTTGCCGTTGACTGCTAAATTGGGATTTCGATATAAAAACATGTGATTTTTTATTATTCTATTATATGATTTTTTGATGATTTTTTATTAAATTTTAAGGCATATATTAATTTGTGCAAAACCAAACATTAAACAAGAATTGCCTGTATAGAGAATAGTCTCTATTGTACAAACGATTAGCAGGCTAATTTATTACATGTATAGAAGGATATATGGCCTCGGCCTAGTATAAAATTACAATTCATCTCAATTTATTAATTGTAATTTAACATTGTTGGCGCTAGATAGTTAGTTAAATCGGATAAAAGATATTGAGATATTTAATAATTATCATTAATTAATATAAAATATATATATAAGGCAACAATATATAACAATAAAATTAGTCGTACAAAAATTATAAAATCAACTTATTTCGTATAAGTTAAGTAGTGTTAATGTGTTTCATTTTTCTCCTCCAAATGAACATGAATATGGTGTGCTTGTTGTGATATATTAGCATTTGAATAAACACAATTTTTAACATATTTCTCACTTTTAGACTTCTAGTCTTTCTCTTTTACTTATAAAATACTAAAATTTTAAATAAAAAAAAGTAGGTAACTTGTGACCTCATCAAACTAACTCGGTCTAAAACTCATTTATGACACAAACTTTATTGGATTAGACTAAAAAGACTTTTATGTAAATCGAACCTAAAATTTAAAGTTTAAATAGCATAGTTTATTGGGAAGCTTCAAACTAGCATACCAAGCTCAACTTATTTTGCCGACTATATTGTGTACCTCGTGTCCTTTCCGATTTTATTAATGGTTAATTTGTCTTACCTACAAATTGATTTTTTGATTTTATCAAGTCTCATAACTGACTATAAAAGTTATAGATTGGTGTAATTGACCTATATGAAGGTTGATAATATTAAGTATATATGTGTTAACTAGAGTAGAATAATCATATTTATGAGTTTTTTTTAAGGAGAGTATAATCATTTACATTATCAAAAGATGCCATTTTAACCATTTGAGTGCAAAAAAATTGTATCAATCGGAGATTCCAATCCCAGCTCATAGACTATGTTCAGATTAGTGTTAAAGTTTGAAACAAAGAGAAATGATATGAAAGAATGAATTGTTTTGTTGTTTAGTTTATCAAAACAAACATAATGAAAAATGATAGATTATGATCCATTTTATTATATTATTTGACTCCAATTTTCTTCACCCTAAATTTGAAGAGCACTTGACGAAACAAACTAATTAACAAAGTTTTAGATTATATAAAACTGATTTATCTTTACAAATTTAATCCTAATCATCAACCTCTTAAGGATAATATATTTAAAATAAGGATAACATGGAAATTAGAAAAATTATAACTTATCTCATTCCGTTCATTTACCAAACAATGAAATGAAACTATTCTTTCATTCCATTATAAAATATCTAAAGAATAAAAGAACATATTTATTTTATTTCATTTCAATCCACCACATTCCATTATATTTTTATTTTAATTACCGCTGACCCAAACATAACCACGTAAATAAAGTTATATTGAAAATTAAGGCTTTGTTTATTTCGTAGTTAGAAATTGGTCAAACGTCAAAGCAAAATCTTTGCTTTGAGATATTAGGAATGTGTTGTAATTTTTTTTTCCCAGTTTGTATTTGGTGATTAAGTATGAGTTAATCATCTATACATAACTAGTATAAAGTTTTTTACACTGATAACTAATCAGATCTGTTAATAATATTTTTTTATTTTAATTTAATTATATAAGCAAATGACATGATACTATTAACAGATCTGATTGGTTGCCAATGTAATTTTTTTTTACATTAACAATGTATAGATAATTAACTCGATTAAGTATATCAAATGAACCCTTAATGAGTGTGGTTATGGTCCAGCAAAAACAAAATACTATACTGCGACCGGACTTTTCTATCTTGGGCTGTCCTTTGTAATTTGGGCTAGGCTTGTATAAAAATCATTGCAATCCACCAAACTAGGCTATTTGTATGTTTGGGCCATAATTTTACAAGTTTTTGATTATATTGAATTATTTTTTAATTGAAATTAAATATATAAAAAGTTTGCTTTTGAATTTTAATAAAAAGGTTTAAACTGGAATAGTTATATTTTAAAATGTTTATATTACTGTGACTAAGCATATTTAAGTAAAAAAGAATTGTATGCAATAAAATGTGTCATTTTTAATAAAAATAAGTATTTAGTTATTATTAAATTTATGTATCAAAATAACGAGAAAAAAAAACTTTGTCTATTTGTTCCCACAAGAAAAAGTTCAAATTATCATCCAAAAAGGCTTTTTTTTGACAGCTCTTAAGTTATCGACTTATATCCTCCTATTGGATGAGTTTAAGTATATTAACGATTGTACGAGAGTTCAAACTCATTAAATGAACACACGTTCTTATATGTAAGTGTAAAATTTTTTACACAAAAAAAAATCATCAAAAATAAATAAAAAAAATACATATTCTCATAAAATATATAACCATAAAATCAATCACATATGATCAGCAAACAGAAAACTTATTTGAAGAGGGAAAAAGAAAAATGTTAATAATTTTTGAAAAATAAATTTAACACATTAGTTATTATTAAAAAATTTAATATAAATTTGATTAAAAATTATTTAGTCAGGCATATATAAAATTTCCATAGTAACAAAAAAGTATATTTCAAAAGAATATGGATGAAAAAGCTACACTTACAATTATTTTTTTTCTTCTATTCAGCATAATTTTAAACGAGTATTCAAATATACATAATGTCATACTATGCTGATAACAACGCTTTATTTACACATAAATAATCGAGTATATAAGATTTTTCTCAATAATAAGTAATGACTTGGTGGCTTCATGGAAGGACATGCAAATTAATATACCTAAACAGAACTTGATCGGATAGAATAAAATACAAAAAATTAAACAAATTATGATCTCTCGCTCTTTGGAAAATCTCAGAGTAAAGGATGCAATAGAAGGGAATCTTAAAGATGATGGTTCAGCTAAGCAGCAAGGAACAAAACACATACATATATACATCAAACCATTAGGCTAGCTTAGTAATACAAGAACTTAAGTTGGATCCATATTATAATTTTTGGAAACTAAATTCTCACTGCTACAAATTGTTTGTGCGATCAGACACAACGCAAACTCGGTTAACCGGGATCAACACAAGTTGACGAGCAACATCATTGAATTGGAGAACTCCTCCATTGCATTTTGATAGCAACCGAGCAGCTTCTTCCTTTGTCAATTTAACCCTCACTCTTATCCTTTCTTTTTCTCCAACATCATTGCCACTACCCCACCTTGTTTTCTCAAACTCCTTCTCACTGTCTTCTCCCAAAATGGTAGGTTCTGATTCTGCAAACCGGACAGTTTTCTTCACTACTGCCTTCTTTGGCGTTTGTTTTTTGGTTTGCTCGTCGCTGTAAACAGATTCTGTGATTTCAAGTGGTTCTACTTTGGCTTTTTTATGTGATGCTTTTCCATTAAAGCAAGCAAACATGATGCGAAACATTCTTAATTAACAACAAAGAGTTTTGAGTTTTATCAAGGAAGGAGAGAAGAGAAGGTTTAATTAGACACGGAGAAGGAGAGTGGTTGGTTAGTGTTGAGCAAAAGGGACAGGGAAGAGTGAATTTATACTAATATTTTGGTTTGGTTGAGAGCAGTAGCTAGCGTGAAGTGTCTAATAGGACAGACGAAGAAAATAATAGTAAAAGGTGCTAAGTTGCCTTGGAAACTTTATTAGCCAATGAGCGACCTAGGCATCAATCCTAGGAAATTTAGTGAGGACTTGAAATCTATTAGTCAAGTTTCTAGTGATTGAAATGTCAAGTTACATTCTCCCTCAACTTTTTTTTTTCCTCTTTTTGGTACATCTACGTACTGAACTTCTCAAAGGACTACAATCTCATGGTTGAAAGGGTCAATATATGAGTTTAGGGTTTTATTGGTATTTCAGAAGTGAGCTGAATAGACACGTGGACTAACTCTACAGCCTGTGACCGGTTCAAGAAAGTGACCTATGTCCATTTAAGAGAGACATTTTTGGCTTTGTTTAATCTTGTAATGCACATATGAAGTTTTAAGTGGTATCTTCTAAGTCACCTCTCCCAAGTTGCTTGATTAGTTATCGTGAAGGACTCGATCAACTTAATTTACCTTATAAGTCTAGCGTGATGGCAGTGACAAGTGATCATATTAATTAATTAACTGTTTGTGATGAGTAACATAGATGGTCAAGAATTGTAATATAATTATGTAACATGGGAGGCTACTTGGTGGAGGGAATATCCGAGTTGAAGGCTCTAGTAAATTGGAAGTGATTTTCTAAAAGAACTATAATTTGATCCATATTATTATGTACAAATAGCATATTAAAAAAAAAAAAACTGAATCATCTGGATTTAGAGTCAATTATAAAGGAACTGTTAAAAGTATGTTTGGTTTAGCGTTCAAAGTTCAAACCATCGTGCATAAAATTAAATACGTGATAAAGTAAAAGTTATACATTGTTACTTAGCTTATAACATAATCGATTTTGACAAAAATGAAGGCAAGCTAATTAACATGTAAGAAGTGTTAGAATAGTGGATTAAGCCTAACTCAACCCTACAAAACCGGCTTGTAAGGTGAGAGTTGCTTTCCACTTATATACTATTCAATTGCCTAATCTCTAGTCGATGTGGGACTTGAGTTTTTCTCAATACACCCCCTCACGTCCAGCACTATTGGGCTTGGTACGTGGATAAATGGTGGGTAACCCTTTTTTAATAATCTAGGATAGGTGGGACTTGGGTTTTTTCCCAATATCCAGCACTATTGGGCTTGGTACGTGGATAAATGGTGAGTGGCCCTTTTTAATGATCTAGGATTGGCAGTCCCACATCGACTAGAGATTAGACAATTGAATAGTATATAAGTAGAAAGCAACCCTCACCTTACAAGCCGGTTTTGTAGGGTTGAGTTAGGCTTAATCCACTATTCTAACATGGTATCAGAGCCAAGGTTCTATCACGGGCAAGTGAAGATTCAAATTGCTCCAATACCATGGGCCACCATATTGGGAAAAATTCAAGTCCCGCCAATCCTAGATCATTTAAAAAGGGTCACCCACCATTTAGATCCACTTTAAAAATGGGCAACCCTTACCTTACAAGCCGATTGTGTAGGGTTGAGTTAGGCTTAATCCACTATTCTAACATGGTATCAGAGTCAAGGTTCCATCACGGGCAAGTGAAGATTCAAATTGCTCCAATACCATGGGCCACCATATTGGGAAAAATCCAAGTCCCGCCAATCCTAGATCATTTAAAAAGGGTCACCCACCATTTAGATCCACTTTAAAAATGGGCAACCCTCACCTTACAAGCCGATTGTGTAGGGTTGAGTTAGGCTTGATCCACTATTCTAACATGGTATCAGAGCCAAGGTTCCATCACGGGCAAGTGAAGATTCAAATTGCTCCAATACCATGGGCCACCATATTGGGAAAAATCCAAGTCCCGCCAATCCTAGATCATTTAAAAAGGGTCACCCACCATTTAGATCCACTTTAAAAATGGGCAACCCTCACCTTACAAGCCGATTGTGTAGGGTTGAGTTAGGCTTAATCCACTATTCTAACATGGTATCAGAGCCAAGGTTCCATCACGGGCAAGTGAAGATTCAAATTGCTCCAATACCATGGGCCACCATATTGGGAAAAATCCAAGTCCCGCCAATCCTAGATCATTTAAAAAGGGTCACCCACCATTTAGATCCACTTTAAAAATGGGCAACCCTCACCTTACAAGCCGATTTTGTAGAGTTGAGTTAGGCTTAATCCACTATTCTAACATGGTATCAGAGTCATTTAGATCTACTTTAAAAATGGGTCACCCACCATTGATGCATGCCTCATAGGCATGAGGGGGTGTATTGGGAAAAATCCAAGTCCCGCCAATCCTAGATCATTATAAAAGGTCACCCACCATTTATCCATGTACCAAGCCTAGTAGTGCTGGACATGAGGGGGTGTATTGGGAAAAACCCAAGTCCCACATCGACTAGAGATTAGGCAATTGAATAGTATATAAGTGGAAAGCAACCCTCACTTTACAAGCCGATTTTGTAGGGTTGAGTTAGGCTTAATCCACTATTCTAACAAGAAGTTTAGGACATGAGTATGCATACAGGAGCTTAAGAAGGTATTAGCTAGTTGTATTTGGCAACTACTGGATTATACCAAAACCCAAGAAACATGCAGTGGAAGTTGGTCAAACAATTGAAGCAATCGCGTGTTGAAAATTGAAAAACTATTCTTAATTCATATGGGGTTAATTAAGTTCTGTTTTTTACTTGAAAAAAATGACATTATATTGACTCATTTTCCATTGCTTTCTTGTTCAGTCTAGGTTGAATATCATATCACGGCATCTTAGAAAGCGATACGAAGAATGAGTCATGGAGAAATTATGCAACGCGCTTTGGATTGAAATTAGACTGAGTCAATATGATTAAGTTTCGAAACCACAGTTAGCTTTAGTTACACATAGTTGTGTTACTATAAAATATTTGGGTTAAGTTGTTGTACATTCACTATATATAAGCTTTCTAAAGTCATGAACATCAGTGCATGCCATTCAAAGCCCCTTCTTCTGGACTGCATTTCATGTAAAAAATAAACTGAGGAATTTTTTTCTCAATTTTAAAACAGATTGAAAAGCTAATGGGCTTTTTTTTTCAAGGTTTCAAATGCAAATTTGAAGATGAGATTGTAATATTCTCACATTTATTGCGAGTTTTGAAAAATGATTTCTGAGTATTGTTTATTCTCAATAATCTTTTTATTACGTTTCTTATCTTTTTATTCCTATATTGAAGTGAAAATATAATATTCCTATGAGAATAATAGAAGCTACATCTTAACATATTTGTAACTTTTATTTTTAATTAATTTTTATTAAAAACATTTTAAATTTTAAGGAATATAGGATATAATCCAACACATTTTCTAAAGATACGTTGGAATAACATTCTGGTTAAAATTATTGGAAATGTCATTCTGGAAACTGCAACTTGATATATTGAAACAAGCAACCTTGGTTTTTTTTCGCAAATAATTTAAAATGATGTTTATTTTTGCTTTATTTCTTAATTTTAAAATGTTTTTAAAAGAAACTGTCAAATTTATTTTTGAAAAGAAACAATAAAAACAAAAGTTTTTCAAAATAAGTTATTCTCTGTTAAGGAAAAATAAGTTTTATAATTAAACTTATTAGAGTTTCTTTCTTCGAAGTGAAAGTGAAATTTAGTTTTAAATCACTTTTAGTGGATTTTAGTTGTAAAAACATTAAATTATGTAATTTATTTTCTATTTCCTTCAAAAGACATATTTTTATCTTATCTAGCTATCATTATTGTTATCTCTATTTCGTTATATCATTGTTATAGAAGTGTAATATATTATTTAATTTAAAATACTATTCTTTTCAAACTATAATAAGATAATGTAAAAAAAATAATTAAAAAAAAAAACTACAATTGTATAATTCTTTTTTAAATTAAAACTTAAATATTAACAAGCAAATCTTATAAAGTCTTAATATTTTTTTTAAACTTTGAAAGTGCTTATTAGTTTAAGTCATTTTATGGTTGGATGGAGAGAGATTGAGATAGTTAAAAGTATGAGAACCTAAGTTTAATCTTCATTGCGATTATTTTTTGTAATTTTTTTCTTTACAAAAAAAATGTTTAAGTCGCTTTAAAAAAATGTCAATATAAACTTTTCATTAATAAAGCTTGCACGAAACTATAAATTGCAAAACTGTTAAGAGCATTTGAGTTGGCTTATTAGTAAAGGATTTGAGTATATTTTTGTATGATGTTCTTACTTCTTAGATTAAATTTCATTTTACCTAAATGGTTTTTATAGCACACTGTTATCTAATCTTAAATATTTTTACTTTTATAATATTTGTTTTAAAAGTCATATTTATAATAATTTATAATTAATTAAATGTGTAAGTTTATTTTAAAAATGGTAATAATAAAGTCAAAAATTAAAATTTTGTACATAATATTCAATTTTTCTACACTTAACCAATCTTAGTGCTAGTTATATACTTATATTATATAAACTAGAAAGGTTGAGACACTTCGTGCCTCTAATAATTATACACAGATAAATATTAGCAATTATAAAAGATAATTTTTTTATATATATTCAAGAATATAAAAGTTCATTAAGACCATAAAAATAATTACTAAAATGTATCTCCTTTATAATAAGTATAGACACATAGTACTACTCCTTCGACCATATATTTTGGTAGTTACGTTTTATTGCAACCAAAAGTTTTCAGTTTCCATTTACCCTCTTTTTGCAGTGCACCGCACGGCTGGATTTTAAAATTTTGTCGTTCCATAAATAAAACAAAATTACAACTACTTTGTTATTGTTTGTTTTTTATGAAGAACAAAGGGTTTAATTAAGAAAATAAAAATTAGAGTATTAAATATAATATATTTATTATTATATTAAAGTATTAAAAAATTTAATAATTAATTTAAATTATTATAACCGTTTAATTAATAAGATGATAATTATATTTCTAAATTAATATTTTTAAAATACTTATTAACAATTTGTCCCTATAAAATTTTTGAATACTCATCTACATAGCAAAGTTCTCATTCAGACACTCTTACTTGTTCAAACGTTTTAAAGAAGTCAAGTCTTATTCTTTAACTATTATTATTAGTATTTTATGTACATACTGTTTTTTTCACACAAAATAAAGTATCTACAATTATGGGGCAAAATTTGATGATCGAAGAAAAGTTTTATTAAATAAATATTATGTTTAGTGAATTTATTAAAACAAATTAAACCTGAGATTACTTTTGTTTATAAAATTTATTAAATCCAACTTTTTTAATAAAAAATAATAAAGAATGTATTAAATTATTATTATGTAATTATTTATCATTTAAAATTCTAAAACTTAAATGGAGTCAGAACATTTTCTTTAAGGAGACTAAATATAAAAACTAAATTATAATTTTAAAATTGATTTACTTTTAATTAAAAATTATTAAATTCGTAGTATTTGACCACATATAACAAAAAACCAAAATTATATAAATTAAATAAAGGATACAATATAAAACGTTATAACAAGTAAAAATATATATAATTAAATATCAAATTTTGTTAAAGTAAAACTTAATATTTAACCTGATTATAATAAACAATAGATTTTTTGCTTCAAAAAGTGAAATAATATTCTCTTATTTTTAATTTCTTTTAATAAAATAAAAGACCAAGAGTCTTATTACATTTGTGAAGTATTTACTAATTTTATTGATAATTAATTTTTATCATGAATTTAACTAATTATTTTTAATAAAATCTTTCTTTTTAAGATAAATTTTATTCATAAAATTCGAATTTAATATGTTGAGTGGGATTCACTTTCCTATTTCTATTGTGATTTGTGAATGAATTTTCTTCTTTTCAGTACTCCTCCTATCCCATTCTTTTATAATAATCTGAAAACTAGTTTAGAGTGTAAATGACAATTTCAGGAACTAATTTTAAAATATAAGAGTGTGACAGACGAGAAAACTAAGAAGGTGCAAATAGAATTATGCTCCCGAATCAGTATGACAATGTTCGTTGGTTATTTAATGCAATAATTAGGCCCAAACATCAAAGTTGAGAGTGTATGCAACAAAATTGGGCTTGTCTAACGCAATGTGTATATATTATGGACTCAAGGTCTAACGCAATGTGTGAGACCAAGAAACATGGTTAACATTTGTGGAGTGATGATGGACAATTGCCAGAGTTGTATGATTGTGAAATCTGAAAAGAATTTCCCATACAGGGATGTGAAAAAATCTAAACCCATCTGAAAATTAATCTAATCTACTTTATAAAAAAACTAGATCGATTAATCACTTCGTTTCTACAGTGCCTATATAAATTTGATAGATTTTGAAATTGTTAATTTTTAAATTAATAATAGTTATTTATTTATTTTTTTTTATCATATTATATTTTTATATTTATATCAAATAATTGGTTAGAAATATTGTAAATATTTGAAATCGGTGAACAAATAAAGTAAGAATTAAATGTCTCACCTTTTGTCAGATTAAACTAATATTACATTTTTACTTCACATTTCATAGGTCTTTAAAATTTTATTTCTATACTTCTATTGAGTGATTAATATTCAAAAAAATAGTTAAAATGTGAAGAAAAAAAAACCTATATAAATATAAAACATGTAATTCAATAGTAAAAAAAACTGTACTAATACACCTCAATTTATGAGGGTATCATAATAACATTCTTTTATTTATCGTCATCAAATTTTCTTTATTTTCTATCTTGCAGCTTTCAACTGGAATCAATATATTGTGATTTGTGATGCTATATGGTTTTATGCCGATTATTCTGTACAAGCCTTATAGTTTTAAGTTTGTTTACCAATGGCAGGCAGATAACCCTATTTCCCATTTCTAGTTATCTAGACACCATCACCACTCACCACCGCTTACATAGCATAAAAAATTTGGATTTGATGAAAATTTAAATTTATGGCATTCTGTGAACTACACAAATACAAATACTCACAGTTATCTCAAATATAATATTGCAGTCAGTAAAAAGTGGGTGATTGACCATATTGGGTCAGTTTCCCAACTTAATTACGTAAATGGGGTTGTTTTTAAACAATATACACTTTTGGGGCACTTTTAACGGTGTTGCTATGGGCCATAGCGACACCAGTGACACGTGGCATTTTTGTAACTCCAGCGAAGCCATGAAAGTCATATTAATAATGTCGTTACAGCCTATAGCGACACAAAACAGCTCCACTGAAGTCATTATAGCCTACAGCGTCAAATATTTAATATAAAAAAATAGTTTTACTATAAGTAAATAATTTTTAAAAAAATAATTTGTGAAAGTGGCGCTATGGCCTATAGCGACACTGTGTTGCTATAGCCCATAGCGCCACCCAGTTAAAAATTAAAAATGATAAAAAGAGAAAAAAAAAATATATAACATAAACAAAAAAATAGAAAAGATAATTATATAAATATAGATTTATATGAAAATCAGAAAATAAATTAAAATCTGGAAAAAATAAATTAAGTTAATAATTTAAAAAAAAAAAGAAGAAAAAAAAGTCAAAAAAAGTGGTAGTGTCCATAGCGACACTGCTTTTAATTTTTTTTTCCTTTTTTAATTACGCATTTTTGGTTTAGTATTTTTTAATTAACATATAAAAGAATTATTAATACACTTAAACAATGTGGAAGAAAATATATGCACAAAGTTTTGATGATGCCAAAGCATTGAAGAAAATAAAGGTCAAGTTAAAGCAAGCTGATCAAGAAGTAAGATCTCAAGTAATAATTAGATAAGTCTTGACTGCTTAGCTTAGTATGTAAAATGAACTGTTAGAATTTGCAAATTTCACTTAGCCATTAAAGTAAGAATTTTAAGAAAACCTAAACTTAATACTTTTGAATATAAGAATAAGTTGTTTGAAAATAAAGCAAAAAGAGTATTCAAAAGATTAAACAAAAATATTTTTAACTGGAAAATAGAAGCCCTTTATATCTTAAGTTTTCATAAGCCAAAACAAGTGACATGTTTCTGGTAATCGATTACTACTTGCTGTAATCGATTACCAGAGAAAGAAAACCTTTCAAAATGTTAAAATGCTCTCTGGTAATCGATTACCACTGACTGTAATCGATTACCAGAAAAGAAATTTTCAAAATTCGAATTTAAACTATACAACGTTTCAAACATTTTGAACTTAAACCGTTGTAATCGATTACGAGAGCCTATTTTCTGAAAAATTATAGAGAGTTACAACTCTTTATGAAAAGACATAACTCAAAAAACAATTGTCTATAAATACCTATAATTTTTCAGAGAAAGAGGACGAACTCAATTGTGAAAAATTATCTTTACAAATCACTTGGCCAAAATCATTTGCAAAATCTCTAAAGAGTTCATCAAAGATCATGAAAGTGTAATATCCACTCTTCAAGAGAGTCATTCTGTAATTCTGAATAGATCATTGGATCTGTAAAGGAGAAAAGGTTTTTCTCCTTGTTGGTGTTTGAATCTCAACACAAGGAAAGGGAGTTCCGAGGTGTTGGAGGATTCATTTTCTTGTAAGGTTTACAAGAGTAGTGGAAATCTCAAGTGGGAGACTTGAGGACTCGATGTAGGCAGCATCGGCCGAACCATTATAAAATCAAGTTTGCAATTATTCTTTCCCTACACTTTTAATTTCTTGTTATTAATTATAATTGTGTAGTTTGCATCATCATTTATTCTTTACATTCAAATTTGTCTAAGGAAATAAATTGATAAAGAAGTAATTGGAAAAGTTTTTTTTTAAGAGAAAATTTAGTAAACTTAATTCACCCCCCTCTTAAGTTAATTAAGACTAAGGGACTAACAAACAATAAAAAGAAATAAAATTACATGAAACATAAACATATAAAATAAAATTTATATTAAACAAATATATAAAAAAAACGTCAAAAAAAGTGGCGCTATGGCCTATAGTGACACTGTGTCGCTATAGTCCATAGTGCCACCTAATTAAAAATTAAAAATGATAAAAAGAGAAAAAAAAAATATATAACATAAAAAAAATAGAAAAGATAATTATATAAATATAGATTTATATGAAAATCAGAAAATAAATTAAAATCTGGAAAAAATTAATTAAGTTAATAATTAAAAAAAAAAGAAAAAAAAAGTCAAAAAAAAGTGGCAGTGTCCATAATGACATTGCTTTTAATTTTTTTTTCATTTGTTCTAATTACGCATTTTGATTTAGTATTTTTTAATTAACATATAAAAAAATTATTTTACATTTTTATTTTATTTACTTATTTTTTCCACAATTTTTTTTTAATTTAACATAATATAATATAATATAATTTTAATTATTCAGTTTGTTTACTTTGAATTAAAAATACAAAAACGAATAATTATAAATAAAACGTGATTATTTTGCAAAAAAAAAAAAAAAAAAATGCAAGGCGCTATGGGCCATAGCGACACTGTGTCGCTATGGGCCATAGCGCCTCTCTTAAAAAATACGTAAAATTTATTTTAAAATTACTTTTTTTAAAAACTTAATTTTATTTTTATAAATATTTAATAAATAACTCAGTTTATTATTTTTATTTTACATTTCTATTATTTTCGTTTTTTTTCTTAGAGGGTGTCGCTATGGGCTACATCATTTTTGTTAGTCCATCAACTGTGTTGGCCTAGCCTATAGTGACACTGATGTGGCTCATTCCAGCCCATCTAGACAAAAAAAAAAATTGCCACGTGTCATGGGTGTTGCTATGGCCCATAGCGACACTGTTGTAAATGACCCCAAAAACGTAATTAGTTACAAAACAGCCCGAATTACGTAATAAACTTTTAAAAGGAAACTTATTCAATAATCATGATACATAAGACATTATTCTATAATCATGATACATAAGACACCTAGTGGGACAGCTTTGGTTGTTGTTGTAATCATGATACACAAATAACTATAATTAAATTTATAAATTCAATAATGTAGAACAGAATATAAGAAAAAGAAAGAAATGCGAGCAAATTGACCCTGAAACAAATAAGCCATTATGAAAGGTACTGGTAAAGCTTTTTTTTTATCATGTTAGAATATTTCAACTGCTACATAATTTTTTTTTCTTATTTTGAAAATGTTTAAATTAAAAAATGACTATGCACAGATAATTGTCATCCATAAAATATACGGATGATACATTGCATAGGCATTAAATAAAGAAAAGAAGAAAACAGGGATTGTTGTTTTTGTTATATTCGATTTGGAGGGAACAAAACAACCTTTGTACATGTCAACGTTGTTAATTGCGGGTGGGGGCAAAAGTGTCTTTCCGCAATAACCGCAAGAGCAAACTGAACTTGTATAGCGAACACGCGCGTCTGGGGGCTTGGAGTCTCATACATTCTATTTGCACAGAGGAAAGTGTTCATCAACATCATCATTCATCTTGTACCCTTCTCTTCTCTTTTTCTCCATTCTTAAATTTCACTTGTAATTCTATCAATTCTTCGCTGGCACTTGTAACCTGTAGCTGAAGCTGTTGTGCCACATGTTTTTATTTTATTTTATTTTATAGAGTTTACAGCTTTCCGTACTTTTCCTTTCGCCTCTAAATGATGAGTTTATCTTACGATCCTCGCTCAGTCTGGAGTATTAGGGTTGGTAATTCAGCTAATATGTCTTGATCTACTTAATAATACTTCTGATTGCGACTCTCGATTTATTTTCACTTTCAGGTTTATTAATTATTATTACGATTACTATGTCTGTTCTTTGTTTTCACTTTTCAGACGTTTCTCTTTCCCTATCTTGTGGCTTCTGCTGGCTACTACCAACTATTTACAATTGAGTTTCCCCGTTGTTGAATGCGGGTGAGTGCTTTGGTTGATCAAGTGGAGTGGAGCGTTAGAGTTGGTGAAGTCTTTTCCTCACGCTATTTGGGTGAGCATCTGAGTTTTTCCGTTTGAGTGATCGCCTTTTTCTTTATTAAATAAACCTAATAATTAAGTATTCATTATGCTGGTTACTTTGGGCTTGGGAGTAATTTATAACCCAGTACTAGTGAAATACTAAGCTGGAGCTATTGTCTTCATATGCTTTATAGCTTGATCTTTATAAAAGAGTTGCTTCTTTTACCTTGAGAGGGGGAAAAATGGAAAAGGGCTAACGTAGGTTTGTTATGACAGCTGGCATACCAATCCAGTGATGAACCAGTTTGATATCGTCTCTAGAACTTACTTGAGTGTTTGGTCCTCTGTCATTGGCAGTCGGCATTTTCTTTATGATCTCTCTGGAAGCTTGGATTTAATATTCCACATCTGTCTCATGTTACTCAA
Organism: Cajanus cajan; assembly: GCF_000230855.2. NCBI lineage: Eukaryota > Viridiplantae > Streptophyta > Magnoliopsida > Fabales > Fabaceae > Cajanus > Cajanus cajan. The sequence continues at coordinate 75,763,722 of NC_138518.1, forward strand.
TGGAACAGGCTTTTCTCTTCGATTTTAGTAGCTTACCGCAAGTATTTCGGGACTGCTGGCTTTCGCCGGTCTCACAATTTGCTTATATTGTATTCTTGTTAGCTGGTGTTAAGTCTAGAATTTTTGGAGCAAAGGTCTATCAGGATAATTTTCTCTAGAAACACTTTTAGGAGAAAAAATTAAAAAAAATAAAAATAAATTTCTTTATAAGCTAAAACTAACTTATTGATCTGTTTGAATACAAATTTAGAAAAACTTTTTAAGAGTTTCTCTATTAAAAATAAGGAGTTTTTTCTCCGGTAGAGAAGATTTTACAACTTATAGGAGACAACTTCTACAAATTAGTTTATACATAAGTTAAAAATTAGTTTATAAATATGCTAATTTTAACTTATGAAAAACTTATTTAATTTATTTTTTTTTTCTTTTCAAGAAGCGTTTTTAGAGAAGTTTACCGAAGCGTGTCCTAAAAAGTGAATGTGAATGTTATATATGTGTGTTGCTATGGTTAAGGGCTGGCAGCCATGTCATATTCCTATGGATTGCTGAAAATGACCTTGGGATGCATATTGGGCAAAAGTGTAAAACTGGTTAGCAATGTGTGGCATAGTTAAGGGAGTGATGCCAATGATGTTGTTTTAACATCTTGCTATTGTTGCTGTTTCAGGATAAACCCTCCTTCACACTTATTATCATTACTGTCATCCTCAAGTAGGTCTGTCCTTCCTTTCTTCTTGTAGAAGGTCAATTTCATGGATGATTGTCCTGCAAAATTAAAAATCATCCCTGATCACTTTCAAGTTCCAACATCAAGTGTAGAGTCTCCTAGGAGTGGAACATCATCTATTACAGAACCTGGAACTGATCAATCTTCAAGGTATTGTTTCCTGGTTAAAAAGGAATAATAAAATCAGTTATTAAGAAACTTTCAATTTATTTGAAATAAGTTACTCAATCTAGCTTAGATTAGGTCCTTGCGCCATCAGAGGACTCGAAGAAAATTAAGGACAGCTTTCATGTTGAATTTGTTTAGTCCACGGCGGCTTTCATGGGGTTCCACTACTGGAGGTCAGGAAAAGGTCTGATTTGAACAGCTTTTATGCTGTGCATTGTTTGTCATCATGGTTCTGTTATACCCTACCATTAAAAATTTGTATTCTGTAGGTTGAGCTAACAGCTGCAGAAGTAGAGTCACTTCGATCGGAGCTTGCTGATATAGAGGAGAGGGAAGCTCACTTGAAAGCACAGTGAGTGATCCTGAACACTGGACTATTAACAGCTTTGCTGTCATTTTGTAATATAATTGTTCACTTATAATCAGTTTTCTTTAGTTTATAATTCTTGTATCCTCTTAGTATGCTGATGTCATTGATAAAAGAAGCACAGTAGGAGTGTAGATGCTAGCATAAGAATTGAAGTCTTGACATGTGTGACCGTTCAAGTATTAAGAATAAAATGAGGAATTTCCTTTTGCTTTCATTGTTCTCCATTTCACTCCTTACTAGTGAATGGTGATTCTTCCTGGTGTGTTAGAGACAGCTATTCTTTAGTTTTCTTTGGAGTTGAAATTGCTAAATTGAGATAGCAGGGAAATTAACTATCCCCTTTCTTTCTGTGGGGAATTCTTGCATTACTCTAGTTTAAGAGAACTGACATGTTTTCATTAAATAATGATTTTATTTTAATTTTGTTTCACATAGGTTGGAACATATTGATGAAGTTTTGCGGTCTGCTCGTCTATCTGGATATTTATACATTCGAACTGTACTGACTGCTAGCCCCATTAGTTTATGTTTCATTGGTTTGTGCTTCATTATTTATTTTACATAACAAGCTGAACACTCATTTGTTTTTGATCTTTCTGTAGAGATGGGCAGCACTACCAGGAGAACCTCCGCCTATAGATGATACTGAAGTAGATGATTGGCTTCCTCGTTTTGTTGTTCTCCATGGAACGTGTATATTTTTGTATTTGTCGTGTACAGGTAATGCAGTTAGTTGTCTTCCTTTCTACAAGTCATAGTTTTCATTTTTTGTTTACTATTTTGCTTTAATAATGTAGGCAAATCTAGAGCAGTAAATCTCTGTTCTTTCGTATTATTCTTCCACACCTCTATTCTTTGAATATATACTGACATGTCAATACATTTGCTGAAGTTGTATTCCTTTTGTATGTGCTTGTTTGTTACAAACATTTTTATCCCTACTGCTAAACTAGAATATATGAAAGTGAATCCAGTGGTATGATATAGATTAAGGCAATATTCTGTTTTTCATTCTATTTGTTATTGTACTTTATGTAAGTCATACAAATTTGCTGACATGCAGCACTCCAACTATTTTTAGTCAGGATAACTCTTGTGAATTGATACATAATTTTTTCATATTTGTTTAAAAAATGAGAAGCATTATTCATGAGTGGTTGGAACAAATGGAATGAAGTGACAAAGGGAATGGGTCATGGTTGGTTAGATCAATGGAATGGGAATAAACATACTCAAGGGAAAAAGTATTCCTGCAGTTGTAGCAATGGATATTTCATCACAAAGTGATGCAATGTCCATTTCATTTTCAGTTTTCAGTTAAATGCATGACAATACTAATCAGAACATCAAAATTTACTGGGCTGAACACTTTTTTTTTCTTTCTTTTTTTTTTTCTGAAGATAAATGACATTTGTGCTTTCTACATTATGGGTGAATGAGAAATGAAATGAAAGTATCGGAAACCAATTAATTACCAGATATGTGTGGAATTCCTTTTCAATGATATTTTTTGATAAACCCTTCTCAATTATGAAACATTCCTTCTCTCTATTGGCTAGGTCCTTTTCCAGTACTTGCTTTAAGTTTGGGACTGGCATCTTTTCTTTCAAATCAGCAGCTCATAGCGAGTCTTCATCACAATATCTTTAAAGATGTCTATATGATTGTTTGAATTTTGAGCTGTCAAGAATCCACACTCAAAGCTTAAACTGTTATAAGGTCCATGAATTATTTTTATCAATATTTTTAACATGCCATTATGTCAAAGGCTTGACAAGCCAACCAAATATAAATAGAGTAGGAGCAGCAGGGAATTTACTCTCGACAGCTTTGTCACAGATGCCCCTCATATCACGCTTAGAACAATTGCACATGGTTAGCTCAATCAAATAAATGTTTAAGCTATTTGGGAAAGGCCCAAGTTTGTTTTTAAATTTTAATCAATATCTTTGAAAAGAAAAATTGCACATGGTTAGCTCAGTCAAATATATTCTATTTTATATTTTATATTTGATTCTCAAACTTTCAGATGATTGACTTTCATTTACAAATGCATGCTTGCTGATCAAGGGAAAAAATTACAGATCTAAGCCCCCAGGACTCAACCCTTCTATCTGATATTGTTGAAGTAGGGAGTTTACCATGTTTTAAGCGAGAAGATGATGAAATTCAGTATGCCTTTTATATTTTAACTCGTCATGGATTGCGCTATGAGTGCTCCAGCAGTTCCAAGATACAGGTGTGTCCAAGTTAAGACAATCTGAATCTTAGTTGTAAATTTGTAATTATTATTAGGCTATACTTTCATATTTTTAATTATACAACTTTGGTCATATAATTTTGAAAAATATGTAATTTTGATTCCACCGTCAAATTTGCACATCCATGATTCATCGATACATAATTTTTAGGGTGATAGTTGTTACATCACATGCATGCAATACCATGGCAGCATGGAATTCCATCGAGTTTCCACTTTTTGCATGAACAACTTTTTTGAATTTTAATAATCAATGGACGCAGATTTGACAATTTATAGTGGAACCAAAATTGCATAATTAAAAATAGGGAAACTAAAATTGCATATTGAGAATTAAAGAGAGATGAAATGTGCAATTCGGCCTTATATTATTATATTTCAGTTTTACAGTCTGAGCAGATTCTAAGTAATTTATATCCTTGATATAATTATTAAATACAGTCTGCATTCAATCACATATGTCATGATGTCAAATGATGTAGTTTATCTCCATTCTTCTTCTTTCAGGTGGACTCTTGGTTATCAGCTTTACAAAGTGACTGCAAAGTCGAATCTGATACATTTAGTAAAGCTGACCGCAAACTGAAATCTGATACATCAGTTTCCGATGGTTCGATTGAGATGTAACATAAGTACACCTTGTTTGGTGAGTATAAGTGGCTTTGTAAGTCTAAGCTACTTTGTGAATAAGACACTAATGTCTTGAAACGTTTTCATTACCATAATAAACAACAATTTAGTTGTCACTTTTGGCTGAAACCAGGACTTGAACTATCCATTAGGTTTTAAATCTTGCAATTTTAGTGACCTTTCTATATTATGTATGTCAACTAGAGTTAGGCTCCATATAAGAAGCATAAAAAATGAATGCTTGTACCTGAATAATGAGTACTGTAGCTTCTTGAGGGAAAAAAGAAACTCTGCAAGAAAGGTGGTTAAACTTCTTTGATCTCTTTGGTTCATGGCTAGCATTATGAGTTGCTATTGTCCAATTTTCATTTTCGTCCAGGGGAGATTCTGATATGATCTAAATTGTATTGTAGGCATATAATTTTGGTGTACTGAGCGTGTTTGATGGCTGAGAAACCAAAAGAGGCCTTATATAGCTTTAAAAAGGCCAGGCAATCTGGAAAGCTCTTGTAACTGTCAGAAAAAAGGAAGTGCAGATAGGAGATCACATTTTGCAAGATTTGGAGGGTTTGTAGACCTTATCTGTTGTAATCTGCAATGCCCTAGCACCCTTTTTGTGGCCATAGCCGTTGGTACAATTTGTAAATCACCATTTGGAAAGCAAGAGTTGAGGAAAGATTTGAGATGGAAACCATTTGAGGTGTTAGTTTCAAGATAGATGATTTCGTCCCCACTAATAACATTCTTACATAGAAGTAGATTAAAAAACTTGATCATCCTTTAAAAAAATGCATCAGACGACATTTATTCAAAAGAGCCAAGGCATGTAGAGTTAATGTAAATAATCGCGTTAAATTATTAATTGATAAGTATGCTAAAAAAATATTTAGTTGAGTTGGTCATTTTCTGAATTTCTTCCATTAAAATAACTAAATTAATTAGGTAAAGCAAGAAAGTGGATCATTCTCAAGGGAGTGCCACCTTTCTAGCTACTACCGAGAGAGAGATTTCTGGCTTGTGTTTCACTTCCGAACTTGTTCTTTCTTCTTGAGGGAGGAAGATACTAGACATTTAAAAGGGTGAGCAGTTATTTTGTACAGAACAAGCTAAATTCCTTTACAATTACAGTTGTGACTTGAGAGCTGGTGGATTCATTGTATTTGACATTTGTTGCAGTGTATCATATCATGTGATGTCCACAAGCTAAGCTACTTGAACTTGATCCGTGCTTCCCCTTATCGTGGGCTCATTACCTACATATAATGTCATTTTTTACATAACTAGCTAACACGTTAACCACGCAGGCATTTAATCCGTAATTACTAAACTCCTAGAGGTTCATTCTCCTAAGAACGTTTTATTCCCTTTCTTTTTGGCCATATGTAATATAGTAAATCGATTTAAATATGAGATTTAATTTCTTAATTCATCATGATTAAGAAGAAAAGTAGTTAATTTATTTAGTAATAATAAATTTGTAAATATATGTATTTATAAAATTAACTCTACATTATTTTTTTTTTCTAATTAATATTATTATATCTTCTAACCAATTAGAATATATGCTTTATATATTTTTCTTCTATTCAATTTGAGTAAATATTGTTTTAAAAAGTTGATAATTAATATATTTTACTAAATGGAGATAATATATGTTAATTAAAGATATTTTAATTTAAAAATAATTAATATATAAAATAATATGTATTGAATCTTTAAAAAAAAAAAAAAAAGTTCTATAAAGAAAAACGTGTATATCGCCTTCTCTCTGTACCTCCTCCACCAACTGGAAAAGGCTTTTCCATCCTGAGAGGAAATGGGATTGGTTCTTTTTGTCCAAATCAAGCATTGCCACGTAAAGTATTTGACATGATAAGAGGGGAAGTTTCGTAGTGAGAAGAATCTATAAAGAGACTTGTTCCCTACCTGCAACCCTTTTTCTCACACTTTAACCTAAACAGATAATTATTTGTTTACGCCTCTTTGTTGGACATTTAATAGTAACGCCAAACTTACAATACAAAATCACATAATAATATGTGTAATTATATAACAAAATCAGTAGGGATCGTGACAATATCGCCTCAATACAAAATTATTGAAAGTGTCAAATCAGGTGTTGATATATTCATTTGAACCCGTGGCTTCCATGATCGTTGGACACTTCGACTAGCATTTGTAACAACTAAGATCATAGTTAGGTTGGCACAGAAATTAAGAGGAAAAAAAAAGGTTGGTACACTGTGAAAATCTTTACATGGAAGCCGCTATAAACTTTACTAGGGGGAACTATGGGGACTAAAAGCAAAGAGCCATATCAATTCGCTTTTTTATTTGTAGTTAAGTTAGAGTTTAATTTATACACATATTATTTTTATATTAAAAAGATATTACTCTTTTCCCTTTATAATAAATATAACTCGTTGACATTTTATATCTATATTGAATTACTGATTTTTATTTTAATTATATATACAAGATATTTTTACACAAACTTATAAATATGTTTGGTGATTTACCTGGTATTATATTTAGTCCACAAAATTTCGAATTCAAATTTTAAATTTAATAAAAAAATGACATCGAAAAAGATAATAAAAAAACTTAGAAATACTCAATAATAAGATTTTATTATGTGATAAAATGCTTCCTCATTAAACAATTATGTACAAATATTTTATACACTAATAGTTTTTATAACTGAAATTTAAAGTAGCTCGAAAATAAAAGTATGAAAAGCATATGGTTAGTAGTTAAAACGTGATGGCATATTTTTAGGGTGAAGAAATAGTAGAGATGGGAGGTGGAAGTTGAAGTGGATCTGATTCGCATCACGTGGACTCCACAGTTTCGGCAGGTTTTGACCAGAGCAGTAAAGTCGGTTAATTACTCCTAACTAGGTGGTGCAAAAGTGAAAATAAAATAAAAAAGAAGGAGCAAATTGCAAAGCAAAAGAAATAAAAAGAGGGTATAACACAATCCTTAGAATTAGATTGTTGAGCGTCGCATATTTGTGTTTTGTACTATATTGTGTTCTGGCACTGAGAAATAGCATTCTAGGATAGAAGATGGCCTCACAGGTTTGCAAATCTGCTTCCAGAGCCGCGAGGTCCCTTCTCTCTGCTTCCAGGGCCTCTCGTAACCACCTCCTATCCTTTCTCTCTCCTTATCATTCTCTAAACAACCTCGTACCATGTTTTTGTCTCTCTATGTTTTGTTTCATTTGATTTTGATTTAAACCTTTGAATTTGATATCACCTACGTGAAATTAAACAAATGGAGGTTCTGACCTTTTATTTATTTTTTCATGTCCTTCGGATTATCTACGCAGAACCTTGAGATAATTCATATTTTTCTCCCTTTTTTGTGGGTTTTGCATTTGATATGTGTTTGTATTTTGTTATGGTTCTTGTAAGGGTTAGGAGTAACCAAATGTGAATGTGCAAATTGAATTTAGATTTTGTGTTTTCCTGAGATGACAAATGAATCTTGACCTTTACAGAAGGACGTGCGGTTGCGGCTGCTGCCGCTGTTACATTCAGCAACAAAGTGCCTCTTTTGGCCTCAAATTATGGGAGGAGCGGTTCTGGAAGTGGATCCGCATCATGGATTCCCGGAGCCCTTGCTCTTCCTGCTGCAGGTTTGCTCAATAATAACTGTTGAAAATACACGCTTTTCACTTTTGGATACTGTTTATGTTCATCACAAACCAATGCATATTATTATAATTGCTATGCATTGCCATCTCTTATCTACGCATTTGGTTAACATCAGATTTAATTAAAATGATCCTAACCATCTATAGAAAAGGAAGATTAACTCCTTTCAAGAGTATTCTATGATCCCAACCATCTAATCAAGATTAACTCCTTCCTTGTCTCGCGCTCTCACTCAAGATACCCCCTATTTGTCTTCATGTAAAACGAGATGTCAATTGGGGTGTCAAGATAAAAGTAGATAATGCATTTTTAATTTTTATTGTGAAGGAAGAGGAGCCTCGTCCCTTGCTTAACAGTAGCATTGTGGCTTCCGGGACCTTTTCTACATCAATATCAATTTCCGGGGATCAAGTTAAGATTTTGGATGTAATATGGATTTTGTTACTTCCCTTAAAATCCCCTACATTGTGAACTATTTCAAAACTTCAGTCAAGCCTCTAACGTAATGAATCCGTGCTTATTCTTTTCATTTTTAATCCATTCCTGTTAGTTTTTTACAGTCTCCACCCTGGACTGTATGACATTCTCTCAGATAAATCACTTCGGAAAACCATGATTTAACATTTACCATTCTTTTAATCTGTTTGCCATGTGTACCAATCCTCCTACAAGATTGCATTTATAATACATTATTTTTATATCGTAGTAGTTTACACCAGGTAACCTTTAAGTTTGAACAAAGTCTCAATGATTTGCTTTATGCTTTGAATTATTCGGTGGGTTCTCAATGTTGCATAATATTACACTATGCATCCTTTAACCATATATTCTGTTGCTAATTTTATTTTATTTGTTTTGTCTCGTAGCTTACATGTTCCAAGATCAGGAGGTGCATGCAGCTGAGGTACGCTCAACATTTCTCTAATTGTATCTCCATATTTCTTTGTCAAAAAAAAAAAACTTTATCTCCATATTTTAACTCCAATCCTCGCCTGCTTTTTTCCTTGACAAATTTATAATATGCAAAACACGTGTTTACTTTTTATTACTCAGCTGGAGCGCACTTTCATTGCCATTAAGCCTGATGGAGTACAGAGAGGGCTGGTAAAGTGAAACTTCATCCATTGTACTTTATGATTTGTTTTTGAAACAATGTGATGGTCCCCACTTTCCTCTATGAGGTTTGTTCAGGTTTTGCTCACCATTTTTTTTTCCTTTTCAGATTTCTGAGATTATATCTCGTTTTGAGCGGAAAGGGTACAAGCTTGTGGGAATTAAAGTAGTGATTCCTTCAAAGGAATTTGCCCAAAAGCACTACCACGACCTGAAAGAAAGACCCTTCTTTGATGGGCTGTGTAATTTCCTAAGTTCTGGCCCCGTTATTGCAATGGTTAGTAAATAGAAATGACACAACCTCTGACTTTACGAATCAAACAAACCAGTGTCCCTAATCTGTCTGTTTTTTTGTTTCCCAAAATTGATGTCATAGGTGTGGGAAGGACAGGGAGTTATTTCCTATGGCCGAAAGCTAATTGGAGCCACAGATCCACAGAAATCAGAGCCTGGAACCATTAGGGGTGATCTGGCTGTTGTTGTTGGAAGGTAACTAAAAGCATGTTTGGTTTCACATATAAGGACATATTGGAAAAAGAAAAAAAAAAAAAAAAAGATAACGAGAAAAAATGAAATTAACTTTTTCATAATTTAAAATTAGTTTATATAACAGTTGAAAAACATCCTGGAGAAGTTAATATGAGAAGTTTTTTACAAATATGAACTAGCTAATTTTAGCTGAGAAACTTAATTTTTCTTATTTTCTTTTCCCATAAGTTATTATAAAAAAATTTGTCGGAAAAAACTACATAATTCCTTTCTTAACGAGTTTCCAAACATGCTGCAACTGTTCTGAAAAGAAATGTGCTGGTTTCTGTTTACATGATGCATTATCACAATTTGATTCTTATTGTGTGTGCCTGCAGAAATATCATCCATGGGAGCGATGGTCCAGAGACTGCGAAGGATGAGATTAAGTTGTGGTTTAAGCCAGAGGAGTTGGTTAGTTTCACTAGCAATGCAGAGAATTGGATTTATGGTAATTGATTATTTCCCTCATCCTCAGTGAGTTTTTGGAATAAATCATTTGTCAGCGGCAATACTGAACTCTAGAAGCTACAAATAAGCGCGATTGAGATTATTACCGTTATTATTTCAGTTCTATAGGAATTGCATTGTTTTATCACTCGGGTGAAGAGTGCAGATATATATATATGACATTATGATGCCAATATTTCAGAATAGGGTCAACTGTGTTTTTTCGGAAAGAGTTAAGAATCATTCGTTCATCCTATAATGGAAAACATGTACGAGAATTGAAAAAAAAAAATCAGATGCCTTGCAATAGTAGTACCTAATAATTTAATAAATAATTTCTTTTAAAAAATTATAATAAGGTGCATTAGTAATGTCAAATGTACTTTCAGTTTCTTAACAATCTGCTTAAGAAAAGATTATCGGTATATGGTGGCAGCAATAACGTGTTGTTGTAACAAATATAAAAATGCTTAACTTCACAGTCATTTATGAAAATATAATACGAATCAAGGTGGCCCATGTTTATAGTAATTTTTTTTTCTTTTCAATTTTGTCCCTTTTGTATTTTCTGGCAAAATGTTTCATAAGGAAGCATCGATATGATTATAATTTTTTTAAAAAGTTTTACTTTTCGTCCTTTCTTTACGAGAACAGTTATTTACACCAGACCTTTATGCGATACGAGAACAGTGATTTTTATTGAAGGAAGGATGCAACAGAGTATACTTGTTATACCCTTCTAATTAGGGTGGTTGGTGTTGCTGGCCTACATCCATAGTAAACTGTTTTTATATTTTCAGATAAGTAAATCAAGTGGTTGATATACTTGTTAAAAGAGGTTTTTCTCTATCAGAGGATATCCATGTTTATGAATCTCTTTTCTCTTGGATTTATTGGCATATAAATTCTTAAATTTAAATTACATTATACTAGTTATTTTATTATACTTAATTATTAATTTTATTAATTTATTTAACAATCAATAATTAAGTATTAGATTGACATCTATTTTTTTTTAGTTGGTTGCTCTCTCATAATCAGTCAATATATGTAGTATTTTGATATTTTTCAATTAGTAACAAATACTTTGTCAAGTTTCAATATTTACGTCATGATGCTCTAATTAAGATGGAAAGTTGTGATGAATTTTGTAGGAATTCTTGTTTGAACTTATGAGAATGAAATATTTTAATAATTAAATTTAGTACCTCTGCAATGTATGGTAATGAATATATAAATTTTAATTTTAAAAAATTTTCAAAAAATTTAATTTTATAATTACAATTACAATAGCAATTAACTTATTAGGATGAGTGATATTTTATTATGTTTAATTTTAGAATATTTTCTATAATTGTAGATTTTATGTTATTACTGTAGTAACATTTTTTTTTTGGAATCATAGTAACTTTTTTCTTCTTCTTAAGTTTATAGTATTAATTTAATATTATTTTATACTTTTTATATGTTATTAGCGTTGCTTGTATTCATTATTATTTTTATTTACTTTCCACTTGTTTGATGATTATAATATTAATATATATAATTTTTATATTATAAATATTATCCAACATTTTAATTTAATTATAATTTTAAATAATATTAGGAAATAAATTTTTCTTCTAAATATTTTGAAGTTTAAGATTATTGCAATCTTAATTAATTTGAATTTGAATTTAATTTCTGAAATTTTAACTTCACAAATTATATATTGATATTTATATATTTTTACTTATTTAAATATTTATATATTTCTTGTCAATTTAGAAAAACACTTATATCTTAAAGTAATATTTTTAAAACTTTTTATTTTATATTTTTGATTTATTATTTTATTACTATAATAGAATTTATCAATATGTGTAATATCTATATTATTTTTTATTATGATATGATTCTATGCTACAACAATGTGTTTCACTCTAGCGTTAGTGACAATTCAAAGATCTTAAGTTAGTAGTGAGTAAAAGTTATTTAAAAAATAATAATACACATCTCAAATGAGTGAACAATTAAATATAGTGTGTTACGTATCAAATTAAGAAGGACAAGATATACAAATTTAAGATATTTATTTGTAATGAGAAAAAAATTAAGAATAGTGAATTTATTTCATATAATAGACTGATAGTAAATAATTAATTATGTCTATAATTGATTGTTAAAATAATTGATTGTTTTTACAACTAAAAAACAACACACTCATACATTTTTCACCATTTTGTTTAAATCATTTTTAATTTTTTTTTATACATGTACACTTTAGTTGCCTCTTTTCTCACGCACCTAAGAATTTTGTATCAGACATTATTTACGCAAAGGTTGACTTTAAATTCTATGTAAACTAATTTGAAATAAAAAATTAAATATTTAAGAAAATTAGATATTTATTATATATCTTACTATTTTTCAAAAATACATAATATGGCATGTAAAAGTAAAAAAAAATGTTTTAATTGTTTTTTGAGATAAAAAGTTGGATGTGACTTAATATATATATATATATATATATATATATATATATATATATATATATATATATATATATAGGAGAGTTCAAACGACACCGGTGTAACTTTAACTAAGTGTTACACCGCTCAATAACTTTATATTAAATATGAATTTTGTAAATCCAACCGTTAGATTAAAAGTTCATATCTCTTAGATCATATATATCAAATTTTATATTAATCTAAGATGATTTGATACTTCATTCTCATAAAACAAAATTGACGTAATATATATATTTCAAAATATACTAAAATATGAACACTTTGATTACATTCAAGTTGTTGTTCAATTTTAACAAAATTTGACATATATGATCTAAGAGATATGAACTTTCCATCTAACGGTTGGATTTACAAAATTCACATTTAATATAAAGTTATTGAGCGGTGTAACACTTAGTAAAAGTTACACCGGTGTCGTTTGAACCCTCCTCATATATATATATATATATATATATATATTAATTTAAAACTTACAAGGAAAGTGTCATGTACTATAGATGTTTTATTATTTCAGACATGATACATGTAGGTAAATTCAAACTATTTCTATCCACAAATATTTAATATAGGTAAAATTCAAATACTTATATTTGTAATTAGTTACTATAAGTAAAATTTACAAAATCATTATTATATAATTCACAAAATAGATATTGTCTGTGGGTAAATGAGAAAAAGGCAAGTACTTACATATTTTTAATTTCTAGTGATAGTTTATATCCATCAATACAAAATAATTTTTCTTGTAATGCATTAAATTTATTAAAAGAGATTTTGTAAGAAATTTTTTTTTTAGTTTTAAAAACTATTTCTGTTCCTATTTATAAGACTCATTTTAAAATAATTATTTATTAATTTATATAAGATCCAATTCATATTGTCTCATATATTGATTATTTTTAGATTAAAATACTCCTAATTAAAATGTGTTATTTTATTTTGGTAAAATATATTAATTATAAATTTTTTAAAGAACATATACTTTAATTAGTTAGGGAAAAATGACTATTAATAATAAAAAATAATATAAAAGTAATTTTAGAAGAAAAAATATATGAATAAAATAAATTTATTATTATTAACTAACTAATTTTTTTAATCTTAATAAATTAAATAATTGAATCTTATACGTAAAAATAAATATAATATATAAAAACAAGGTTAATATATATATATATAATAGAAATTACGATTGTTTCAACACACATGATTACTATAGCGATTATGTCTGTTGACACATGATTATTTTGATTTGATCAACATTCTTGTTTTTTAATTTTGAATGTGTAACACATTAATTAAATATTCACATAGAAAATTTTGTTATTCAATTATAATTTTACTTCACTTGAAGTTGAATGTAGTCGTCTCCTAATATTTTTTTGAAAGGTGATTATTAATCAAAATAAATGGTATGTAAATTTTTAAATTAGTATTAATTATTTTTTATATACATATGTGCTCCTCATAATTTTTTTTAGAAAGGTAATTATTATGTTGTATTGTCTATAATAAAGAAACTTAATTATAAGGTTAATTTTTATAAAATCACTATTATCTTTTATGTATTTGTTAGCTTTTATTGATGTGTGTAAAATAATCTAGTATAACACTTATTATGAAATGAAGAAAATGTATAATATTAATCAAATTAAAGCCTTCCCTCCCCTCTTATTTTTTTTTAATCTTTTTAGTTGTATTTTTTTTCTTTAATAACACTCAATTTTATAGTGTTATTTTTTCTTAAATAAAAATAAGTACCATAGGACTATCAAAATTTTATTCTTCACTTTGTTCTGATCCAAGACCTTTTCTATCCATGCAAATGCGCGTGACATCCATTTTTAGACAGTTGTGTCATAAAAAAAAGGGGGTCAATAATTTGTATGATCACATAAAGTTTACTCCAAAAGAAAATAATAGGCTAATAAAAATCTGTTACAAATAATTATATTATTAAGCATAATGAATCGTTTGATACTTTCGATTTTAGTTTCGCATATAAAAAATATATTTGGAGAAATAAAATATATTTTTACATTATGAGGGATAAAAAAAAGGTAATTAATGGATGTATTTAAGAAATAAAAAGTGTGTGTGATGGAGAGAGAGAATGCATTGGAAATGAGTAACAAACTAGCTAGTTGGCGGAGAGAAAAGTGTGTAGTGATCTGAAATGGTTGACCAATCAAAATTGTCTTTCACGTAACGAAGTTTTAATTATTAAGGTTACAATTGAAAAGAGAAGAGAAGAGCTTCAGAAGAAAAAAAAAGGGTCCATCTCTTTGTTGATTGAGGGATGGCAGAAAAGAGGTTCATCGTTGAGGTGGAGAAAGCCACAGAGGCAAGAGAAGGAAGGCCATCAATGGGTCCTGTTTATCGCAGCATTTTTGCCAAAGATGCACTTCCTCCTCCCATCCAAGGTCTTGATACATGTTGGGATATTTTCAGGTATATATATGTCATCATTATCATTGTTACTTTCATGCACAATCACCATTAATCTTATCTTATTTGATTTATATACATGTAATATAATATAACATAAAACATTCACATTAACACAACACCAAACCTATGTGTGTTTGGTTCCATGTTTCAGATGTGATTTTCCATATCTCGTGATTTGTGAAGATAATAGTTATAACTTCTGTATCCCAATGCGATTCCCTTTTTTTTTTTTTAAAAAAAAAAACACATATCACCGCATGTTACACATCCATGCGTTTCCTACACTATAATTGCTATATTTGTAAGGTTAAAAAGAAGACAAAACTGAAAAGAAAAAAATGAGTTTGATTTTGATGGTGTAAAGGTTTTTATATTGATAATTAATTAAAATAATTCTAGACATTTTTTTTAGAATGATTATTATGAATTTAATTTAAATAGAATGTTATCTAATATCATATATAGTGTCATGTTTATTAATCTTTATAATAATTATCTTCATATTAACATGATTTTTAATTTATGTGTTGACATTGTATA
Organism: Cajanus cajan; assembly: GCF_000230855.2. NCBI lineage: Eukaryota > Viridiplantae > Streptophyta > Magnoliopsida > Fabales > Fabaceae > Cajanus > Cajanus cajan. The sequence goes on from NC_138518.1 coordinate 75,779,131, forward strand.
AAATTAAACTTAATTATTACAGAAGTTAAAAATCTTAGTTGATAATTTATGATTGAATTATAATATAAAGAAATTTTCACACTTCTAGTGCTATCGTATTCAAATTATGATGTGTGTGCGTATATGTTTCTGGCGAATTGTGGGCTTTTTTCTCTATAATATTTAGTAAGAGATTGTTATTTCTTCATGCAATTGGAGAATTATGTGTGTACATATATTTGGATTTGAACAGAATGTCAGCTGAGAAAAATCCAACAAAGCCAATGCTTGGTGTTCGTGAAATCGTGAATGGGAAGGTAAATTATTTCTCTTTATATTTGACTTTTATCATCAGCAAATGTGTTGCCATTTTTTTAAATAAAGATCTATATAAGTCAATTTCATTAAGTTGGTTCTTATAAGAATAAATTAGTATCTTTAGTTGTAATTTCGTATTTAAGATGAAAATTAAATCTTGATCTTTAATTAAAAAGTATAAATGGCTAACTTTCCAAAAAAGTATACCACTTTTGGTATGTGTTACCACTTTTGACATACTCTTTTGTAGGCTGGCAAGTACAAGTGGCAAACTTACAAAGAAGTATACGACTTGGTGGTAAATGTTGGAAATTCCATTCGTGCTTGTGGTTACGGGGAGGTAAATCACCTATCTGTTTCATTAATTTCACCGAAAAATGAAACCAAAGTTTTGCTTCACTTGTTGTAATACTTAATGTTACTCGTTCAATGTTTTGTATGCTAACTGCATAATGTGTTGTCACTTGTTTTGTTATTCGTGATCAACATTGATGTACTTGGTAGTGAGTGCACTTTGACATCATGAATAGCTCGATCAAGCCCTTTGATATATTATTTTTTCATGCAAGTATATTCTCCTGCAGTATGTGAATTCAAGTTTAATTTACATAATGCTTATTTTCAGGGTGTAAAATGTGGTATCTATGGTGCCAATTGCCCAGAATGGATTATGAGCATGGAGGTAAAATTTATTTGATTATGTTTACTTCTTTGTTGTCTTTTCTCCATATAAATTTTCTTTCTTCTAATACTATTGTTTGGAGATTTCTTTTGAATTTATAGTTTGGTCTTTGTCTATTTCTTTGCGGTGTATACTTATTATTCTTTCTATTATTATTATTATTATTATTATTATTATTATTATTATTATTATTATATTGTTAATGTGATTGTTGTAGCCATTTTATGATCCTATTTAGAACATGAAGGGGGAACAAAGCAACTTTTTATTAAAACTTTGTTTCTTGAATTTCATCCATTGAATGCTTGTTGTTTCTACTATTTGGTGCTCTGACTATATGGTAGGCATCGATCCTTGCGTACCTTGAGATGGCCTTTCTAATGTTGCAATACTAATTTATGTCTTCCCAATATTTTCTGACATATTGCAACATAATTTCAGGCCTGCAATGCTCATGGACTTTACTGTGTTCCCTTATATGATACGTTAGGTATGTGCAAGGCTTCTTTAATTAGCATGTTCCTACACCATGGTGATGGATTGACTCATCCACATTCTGAAATTTGTTTTCATATTAGTACACAAGATTCACCATTGTTAAAGATCAATCATCTGAACAATTTAATTATTAGGTGAAGGAACATGACTGGTTTGTTTATATATCCAACATAACTAACTATTCACATAACACAATACTTAATGTTTGTGTATATAAAAAAGAACACCTCATAGAACAAACATATTGATAATCCAAGTTACAAGTAAAGTTTCGTAGATTTTTTAACCAAGAAGATTTGTTGTCTGAGTATTTTTGAAATGTTAATTTTAATGAATTTTGACACTGATATACACATATATATGACTTACAAGGTTCTGGAGCTGTGGAATTTATTATATGTCATGCAGAGGTCACAATTGCATTTGTCGAAGAAAAGAAGATACCTGAGGTTTACGCCTTTTGAAATTATTTAATACATAATTTTAGGAATGATTAAGAATTGTGTAATACAATTTTCTGTTAATAGTCAGTCTTACCTATATATTTGTTGTCGAAATTGAAACTTTTCAGCTATTGAAGACATTTCCAAAGGCAACACAATATCTCAAGAGTTTGTTTCATTGATTCTCTTCATTCATTCCTATAATATTCATGTGATTGAAAACAAGTGATTACATTAATATATTTATGGATTTTGTAGCAATTGTGAGCTTTGGAAAGGTTACTCCTGAACAAAAGGAAGAAATCGAAAAGTTTGGGTTGACAGTTTATTCATGGGATGAATTTTTGCAAGTGGTGCGTTATTCATTTGACATATTATATATTATTCTTTCTCTTATTATTAGTTGTAAAATTTCACTGAAAACGTTCATTCTATAATTACTTGGTAAAATCTACAATTACTTTAACACATGCCATGAAAAACATTAGGGTTATATATTCCTATCTCTTTTTGGTATTAATATTCCTATCTCTATCATTGGCAAAATATGTTTTTTTTTTTTGTTTTGTAAATGAGAAATTCAATTCAAAATATGTATAGGTACACTTCCAAAAGTGTATTTAAGTTTCTAACTATAAAGATCAAGGAAAACAACGTGTTTCTATTTTTTATGGATATTTACTTGTTGCATTTTTTAATCTTCATTTGAGTTTTTGATGTCTAGAACAGGGTAAAAATCAAAGTTTTGATTTTCCTGAGAAAAAGAAAAGTGATGTGTGTACAATAATGTATACGAGTGGAACTACTGGTGACCCAAAAGGAGTATTGATTTCCAATCAGAGCATTATTACACTTTTAGCTGGAATTCAACAAGTGTTATTGGGTTGCAATGAAAAAGTAAGTAGTTTTTAATTATGGATCTGTTTAGATAAATTTTTCAAAAAGTACTCTTAGGAAAGAAAAAGAAAAAAGAAAAATTAAAATAAGTTTTTTCATAAATTAAAACTAGTTTAGGCAAGAATTAAAAATAGATTTTGGAGAAATTAATTGGATAAAACTTCTACAAATTAATTTATGAACAAACTAATTTTTGAAAAAAAATTAATTTTTTTTTCTATCTCTCCCATCTAAAAATGTTTCTAGAGAAATTTATCCAAACATAATGTATAACTCCTACATGACTTCTAAATTGCAATCTCTTTTTGATTAAGTTCCACATATTGGTTTTTTTAATGAGTGTTCTAGAAATGTTTTCAGTTGTGGGATAATGAATATTTACCATCTTGTCTTTGAGTTTTCTAATCATCCTGTTTTCCTTGCTCTTGTAGTTGACTGACAAAGATGTATACCTATCATACCTTCCTCTTGCACATATCTTTGATAGGGTTATCGAGGAAGCAATGATATTGCATGGTGCCTCAATAGGTTTCTGGCGTGGAGTGAGTAGATGTGCTAAACATTTCATCATAGGATGAAGGCTTGATATGATTATTGAGTTTTAGATTTAATTTCATTCCAACAAAAGTCAAATTGTATTTGATAATAATGTTAACACAAATTGTGCAATGGTTTCAGGATATCAAATTGTTATTAGAAGACATTGGAGAGCTAAAGCCAACCATTTTTGTTGCTGTTCCCCGTGTGCTTGATAGAGTGCATACTGGTAAGCTTTTGTCGTTGTTGACAATTTAGTGGTATTTCTAAAATTTATGGTGTTGAACTATTGATGATCAAATTATGATTTTAGGAAGGATAAAACTACTCTCTAACTTATTTTTTTAGTTATTGGACAAATCTTTTCGCTAATTCCCCTTCTCTTTTAATTCGTTTGAACAATTTCTCGTATTTTAACAAAAAAAAAAAAGAGTAATGCATTAACAAATCTCAATCTCAATATGATATATAGGTTTGACACAAAAGATTACTACAGGGAGCTTTGTAAAGCAGACAATGTTCAATTTTGCCTACTCATAGTAAGTACTACTATGTTTCTATGTCATTGTAATTTTTGAAAAATCATCACATACCTTGTAAGACTTACTATGGAAATGAGTGTTCTTATGCCAACCAAATCACACTAAAAAGATCATTGAGATTACTATTAGGTTATATATCAAAACTATTATCCTTTTCTTGGCATTACAATATTCTGAAAAATATTGCTTCTTTTTTTTTTTCTAGCAAGTTGCATAACATGAATAAAGGGCAAACTCATGATGTGGCATCTCCCCTATTTGACAAAATTGTATTTAGTAAGGTGATGCAACCTCGTTCATCGAATTCCCAACCCCTTTGTTACAAACATCAACTTTAACAAAATTGTTGACTAATATACTCTTTTTGTAACTTGGTCAGGTGAAGCAAGGTTTAGGGGGTAACGTACGCATAATTTTGTCTGGAGCAGCACCTCTATCTAGACATGTGGAAGGTTTTCTACGGGTGGTGACTTGTGCTCATATTCTACAAGGATATGGTATGCTTTTGTTAAAACTTGATCAATCTTATTCAGACCATACTATCTTCTTTTAAGTCGTTTTAAATCTTACTTTTATGAAAGAAAAAATTCATTTACATGGAGAGAAAAGAAATTACGTGGGATTTGGAGGAGTAGAGGTCCTCCATACTGAACAAAGAAGAAATGGAAAATTTTTCCCAATCTTTAATCAAGACTTCTAAACTTCTCCAAAGGGTAAATCCATCAAGTGAGTCATACTTAGTCTCATTGAGCATAACTATAAAAGGATTAGCCTTTAATAAGGGAAAAACGGAAAATGTATCAAGTCGTGTCAAGTAAAAGTTTTGTTATAATGAAGATTAATAATAATACTTTTTATTTCATTACAGAAATGCCTTTGTTTTAAAAGAAAAGTAAATAATAATAATAATAATAATAATAATAATAATAATAATAATAAAGGCCCTTAATTGTCATCTCTCAAAGTTATCATTATTTGGAGCTTAGACCAAGTTATGAGTTATGAGAATGTGTCCACATGTTAAAGAATAACAAAACACAAAGGAGAAACATAACATATTTTTAGGAAAAACAAAGCATAATAATAACGAGGTTAAAACGGTGGAGATTAACAATATTTAAGGTTAGCATCTTCCTAATTCTCTTTCTAAGAACCCTAGTTCAATCTCAACATTTAACTTCCAATTAAAGATCAATTTCAATATTATATGTAAACTTCAATTCCTTGATAGTTACTCATGTACCCCTTTTTTCTAAACTAAAAATCTCAACTTCTTAGATTTTCTCAATTTGGAAAAACATGATTAATTGTAAGAATTGTTAGGATACAAACAAGTCCTACATCGATAAAATAAGAAGAAAAAAAATAACTTATAAAACATACACATATTCTAAAAGTAAGGTTGGATGCTTTTAGAGAGTCTTATAAAATATCCTCTTAAACAAATATCATAAAATAACTCCACCAGTGGTATCAGAGCCGTAAGATTAGATGCGGTAACAATATTCATAATCCTCATATATAACTCATAACATATATTCCATTACATGAAAGGTTAAAGTCTCTTGTTTGAGGAGAGGATTATTGGGATACAAACAAGTCTCACATCTTATAAAATAAAAGAAAAAATAACATATATGCTTGTTTAATAACCTTATAAAAATAACTGTTATAAAATATTCCCTCAGACAAATACCATAAAATAACCCCATCAAGAATTCATAATAGCACATAATTATCAATTTTTATTCTTAGGATATCAATAACTATATTTATTTACTCCAAATTTCAATTAACTAACCAATTTTCCAATTGTGAGAGAATGAATCTAGAGCCACTCCAGGTGATCAAGCCATAAGAGCATTAAGAGAAGTACAGTCACATTAATTGAAAGAGAAGAGTTTGGATCAAGATAAAAGTAACTTAAAATTTCCTAAACTTTGAATTGAGAAATTTGACTTAGAATTTGGTTTTCAAGTAGTAATGTAGTTATCATCTAAAATTGTCATTGATTAATGAGATAAGAGAAGAAAGACAATTGCCAAATACTTTTAAATATGTATTTAAGATGCATTAGATGTTTTGTGTGTATGTGTTGTTATTAGAGTATGGACATATTAACACGTTTTTGTTCAAATGAAAATAGGTTTGACAGAAACTTGTGCGGGCACATTTGTTTCATTACCAAACCAAACAGACATGCTTGGAACGGTGGGGCCTCCTGTACCATTTGTGGATGTATGCCTCGAATCAATACCGGAAATGGGATATGATGCTCTTGCTAGCACACCAAGAGGAGAAATTTGTGTGAAGGGAAGTACTGTGTTTTCAGGCTACTACAAACGTGAAGACCTCACCAAAGAGGTTATGATTGATGGATGGTTTCACACAGGTTAATTTTTTCATTTTTCAGTTCATCTTTAGGTAATTTATCAATCTATTTGGATATTTTAAAGTTTTTCTATTAAAATATATTCTTTATTTTTTTGTCAAAAAATTCTTCAAACATTTTTAAGTTTATATTCAAACAAACACTATATATATTTTTACATTGTTACATTTTATTCATGAATGGTCTAATTAAATAGGGGATATTGGAGAGTGGCAACCTAATGGAACCATGAAAATTATTGATCGGAAGAAGAATATATTTAAGCTTTCACAAGGAGAATATGTTGCTGTTGAAAACTTGGAGAATATTTATGCTCAAGCTTCTGTTATTGAATCTGTATGTATTGTAAACCCTTCTCTTTTAATGAATTTATTTATTCACCTTCAAACATTAGGAAAAATTGTTATTTTTCTAACATCCAAATTTATGAATAATGAAATCAAAAGTTTAGTTTAAGGCAAATATTGTTTTGATTTCCTACTCTATGTTCAGATATGGATCTACGGAAACAGTTTTGAGTCATACCTCATTGCTGTTATTAACCCTAGAAAACAAGCAATTGATCAGTGGGCAGAAGAAAATGGTATAACCGCGGATTTCAATTCTCTATGTGAAGATTCTAGGACAAAAAGTTACATAATTGGAGAGCTCTCCAAGATTGGAAAGGAGAAAAAGGTCTATTGATATTCTCTAACTTTTGTATTAACCTGATAAATTTTAGAATTTCTTAGAATAATTATATTATTCATTCTTGTCTTTTCTATAACATTTTTAAAGCATACTTTTCTCTCTTTACTACATAATCTATCTTGCTACACATTTCTTTCTCTTTGTTTTTTTTTCTTTCTCCCTCATACTGTAAGAAAAGTTGTATAAATTTAGAGTACAAATATAATTTATGTTCTAAAAAAAATTACAGTACGCTTGAAAGTTTCTATCAAGCATATCTCTTTAATAAAACTTAACATTAATATGAAATTTCCCACAATACCAAAATTATTTGCAGTTAACATATAATATATGCTTTTCAAGCAAAAGATACATGTTTGTTTATTTTTTTAAATTTTTGACTTGATATATTAATACAATTACTTACGATTGAACAGTTGGATGGATCAAATTTATTTTGTAAAGTGATTGAAATTCGAATTGTGTGTGAAGTATTATTCTAAAAGCAATTTATATGATTGTATATATGTGCCTGCTAATATATATACATCTACTTAAGCTTTATGGGATCCTAATTATTGTTTGTTTGTCAGTTAAAAGGTTTTGAGTTTATTAAAGCTGTTCATCTTGACCCAGTTCCATTTGACATGGAACGTGGCCTTATGACTCCAACATTTAAGAAGAAGAGACCTGAATTGCTTAAATACTACCAGGTACAAAACATCAAATACTCAAGATTTAATTGTGCTTCATATAAATAGAAATGGGTGATAATTGTGAATGGAATGGATGATAATTTTATTTTTTTCTTGGTTAATATTTTAATATCCTTATCAACAAATAAACAATAGTTTAACTTTTATATGTACTATTAGTGTAAAATAATTTTACACTATTAGTTAATAAAAAAATATATAATAAATATATGACTTTCAAAATAGTTGTTATAGATGTTAATAAACTTACTATATATAAATTGTGATTAAATTGCAGAATATAAAGTTTTTTCGCTATTAATACTTGAATTATTTATTTAATAAAGAAAAATAAAATAAAAGTCATTCAATTTTAATTTAGCAAATATTTTATAATTTGACTCTTTAAAGTAAGAAAGTAAATAATATTCACCCTTTGATTCGAAATGAGTTACAAGATTAGTAGATATATTCTATCTCAAATCATAGGCGGGCAAACCTTATTTATTTCATATTTTCATTTACATGTTTTCAATTTAAAGGAGTTACATCTTAATGCATATGCATTATGTAGGTATAAGTTAAATCTTAATGCATATGCATTATATAGGTATAAGGAACTCAATGTTTAGCCTCTGAGTAGCTGCCGAACAAATCTCTTTTTATTCCAATTCATCTTTTAATTTGTTAATTGCCTAGCCTTTTTGCCCATTTAACTGTTTTTTCTTTTACTATTTTAGTACAAATTTATACAACTTTCTAATCTATAGGTTTCAAAACTAATTAATGTTTATGTTTTAGTATTGACTGCAATTTTTTGTCCACAGAATACAATTGACAATATGTACAACGCACTAAAGACAGAGAACAAATCCAGAGCTTGAGATATTGATTTCGGAGACAATTTATTATTTATTTTATACATGTGATTGTTCTAGTCTTTTTCTTTTGGTGACTGTGTAGTTGTAGATGATTATTTTTAGATGGAAAATAATATGCATGGATAGTTATTCAACCATAAGGTACGGAAATATGTTCAGGAAGGTCAATTTATATTAAAAAATATTGAATTGTTGCTTCATCATGACAATAAATAATAGTTACTTCTCTTATACAATATTGAGTAGATTTTCAATGTGGAAATTTTCCATATTTGACCCATTAGATACAATATAGAGCTAATTTTCAGTACAAAAGATGTTTGGGTGCTTTTGAGTTCTTCATTTTTGGTACAAGACATGAAAATGTCATTCGTTTTGTTAGTTTCTCCAGTAGATCAGCTTTGGCATTTCTCGGGAAAATATTTAAACATCAATTATTTCACAATACTAAATATGAATTCAGAATTTTATTCTTAGAAACGTATGATATTTTCCATTAATTTTATGATAAACCAAAAGGTTTTACTATATACTAGGGTGTATTGAAGTTGCTGGCAGAACAAGTCTTTTAAATACAGTAAATTTTCTACCCGATTTCACTTTCCACATGACTTACTAAAATGTTTAATATATGACCCAATTCAATTATTTTGGATTCCAAATACCCTTGTGGTTTTGACTTGAATCCCATTTTGAGAGAGAGATGCTCGTCTGATCATATTCATACATTACATATTATGCATGTTTGATTTTGCATCTCCAAAATTTATATCCATGTCATTGTCAAACACGAGGTAAATGTATATAGCATAAGTATATTTCTGCTGACATTTTACTATATTTTTCCCTAGAAAGAATCTTATAAAAAAAAAAAGATAAATAATAAAGTAAAAAAGTCGTATACCTAGAGAGATGAAATTAATATCAAAATATACGTAAGTATGCTATAATGATTTGTTGGGTTAATTAATTTAAAAAACACAATGTCATGCGAGTGGAAGTGTATATGAAAATTTGAGATTAAGAGTTGAAAGAAAGTCATAAAAAAAAATGCAATACTTTAAAAATTAGACTGATTATTAAATTGATCAAAGTACTAATTTAAAGTTTGAAGATTAAGCTATGATTGAATTGATATTAGTTAAATAATTTATAAAATAATATTAAACTAACAAGTTTACATTTAAAATAATAATAAAAATACAAATATTTTAAGTTAATTTTATTTTTAAGAGAAAATTAAAATAACATTGTATTAAAAAATTTCGTTGAGCTTCTATAAACCAAGTTTTAATAATTTTTCAATTCCATGATCAGTTTTCATTATTAGGCTGGCTTTATTGTTTGTTTGAACTGGTAAGCTAACCAGTTGGGTCCGGGGAATAAGGGAGTATAGTGGTGCGAATGAGAACTTGTGGAAAGATTGTGAGTATGTGCTGTACCTAACTCTAAATATGGTGTGTTGTGAATGGGTGTGGGTCGATGATGCTGTAAGCCCGAAAGTTTTATGAATGAATGCTTGTAAGTGAGTAGACAATGCAATGAAAAAATTTCGTGATATGAAAAAGGGACTAGCATTGATGAGAGAGTATTGGATTAGTATAAAACCTCTATATTTATGTGATTCAAAATTTTGATAGGATTATTTATTAAAAAAATGAATTGGATTTAATCAATAACTAGAGACTATTTTTATTAACATTAAAAATATTCAAATAAATGTTATCTATCAAAACAAAAATCCATAAACAAGAATACAGATAAATACTCGATATATATTGAATAAAATCAACTAACATAACATATCAATTAATGTCAATTAATGTGTTAACATGTACTATATTAAAATTTACAATAAATAAATATTTTTAAATATATAAATTATATTATAATTAATTTTTATTATAATAAATACTTATGAACATAAATTTTCTCTGCCCAAATTAAAATAATTATATTTAAATAAGAACATTTTTAAGAATTAATTTTCAATAAAAACATTTTTAGAAAAAATCTTCAACAATGTCATTTTTTCAATTTTTTAAACATCTTATCTCTTTTAATTTATTCTTCCTTAATTTAATAAGAAGATATAATTTATTCTCACAAAATCTTATCTTTAAAAATATAGGCATTCCGATTACAACTTCATACTCAAGTATCAAACCTCAATCTTTAGTCAAAAGACAAAGTGCCTGGTAACAACTTTCATCCTTTATTTCTAGATTAAAATTTAATTTTAATATTTTAAAAAATATATATCTATAGGTAAAAATATCTTTATTGAAAAAGCCATTTATGATTTATCAAAGTATATTTTGTATTTCCAAAGATTAGATTCTTAGGAATATTATCATTTGAAATGTTATTCCAATATTCCCGGATATACTTGAAACAAAATGTTAGATTTTAATGTTTCCCAGGAATATTTTTGCGATTCAAAATAATTTAAATAAAAATAGAAATTACAACAAATCCTTCTATTTTAGAATTGGTAGTTTCAAAAGACCAAAGAGGGATTTAAAACCCTAGCTCGATATTCTCTTTGCATGAGCCATGCTTAAAGCTTTCTTTGTCCTTATCTCTTCGAGTCACTTTAGGATGTCCTTCGAAGCATCGTCACCATCCTTTCCATCTTTCTGTGACATAAAACCTAGACGGAAACTCCAAGATTTTGTATTCTTGATTGGATGGAGCTAGCTTGGTCCCTTTACTATCCTGCCATTGGTGCATAGAACAACAAAGTATCAAGTATCTTCACTGAGTTTGATTCGCTCTGCATCCCACTATTTCTTCATTCCTTTGTCTCGGAGTCATTGCTCGTAGCCTACACTCAATGGAACCTGCAATCTTATAATCAGTTGAACCTTGAGCCTTGAAATTAACCAAACTTAATAGTATTCGATTAAGGTGGTTGTGTTGAGCTTGGACATTAGTTCTCATATCAAATACCCTACCCTTTATTTCATGTTGTTCAATTGCAACAGCAACAGAGGCCTATTTGAGGTCATTTTAGCATCTCCCCCCAATTTTATGGAGACATGCCATTAACCTTTATTCAATAATGCATGCCTTCTTCAAGGGCCAAGATTTTCGCCATCATAGATATCTCGCTGTATGTCTTAGCCTTTATTTAAGCCATACTAAGTTGGAGGCTTGGAGCCAAGGCACAGCATCACATTTGGTTTCCCTATCAAAAACATGATTTAGCTTTCACCTCGTGATCGTCTTGAGCTATTAATCATGAAGCCATCTCTGTTCATATCACATGCCCTTCTCTGCACAAAGCAACCAAATGCACATAACCCAGCATAAATGGGAGGAGGATATCACTAAAATGAAGTCTAAGCAAAGTAATACTGTAAAATTGACAACGATTATGAAAAACAGGATAAATGAAAATAAAAATTACCAATCCCATGAGTGCAAACAATTATATGAAAGGAGATTTCTGAATTCAATCCAATTGTTTCTCATATATTAAACTGCCACTTTCACTACTAGATGCAAGAGGCAAAGACGTAAACTGAAATGCAAGTAACTCGTCCCTGCTATACTTCAATCTTTGGTCTATGTATAAATAATGAAAAAATAAAATTAGATAATCATATTAAACTAGCAACTTAAAGATTAGAAGGTTAATAGCAATTACCTACAAAATATGGAGAGACGGGAATCTGATCTTTCTTCTTAGCCATTTGCATAGTCCTGGAAGTTGAGCGAGATGGAGTGGAATGATTAAGTCCATTTTGGTTAAAAGGAAATACGCTACCAAGTTCATGGCTGACTTCAACTTGTGGATGATTTCTACAGAACGACAAGATAGTGTCTTCAGTTAAGAGCCAACAACCTCTGAGGTCCAGCAGTTTCAGAGTTTCAGGAGCCTTAAACATATCAAGCCCATAATTTGTCAATACCGCATCACAAATACTAAGATTTGTCAATTTAGGAATTGATGATAAATAGTAAAGTGACACGTCTGCAAGTGAAGCACTTTTAAGAGATAAATATCTCAGCTCCTGGAAGCTTGACAAAGGGTATAAAGCTTCATCCCTAACTTGTGTATGCTCCAAATTCAACCTTTCTAATTTAAGATTTTGCAGAGCCATTAGAGAGAGTGGGGAGTCCACATCAGTCCTTCCTTGGTGCAGAAAACCTGAGTCCAAAATTCGGATAGGAAGCTTAAAGACAAAATATTAAAACTAGAAGCAGAAAATGGAAATACAAACAAATGAGAGAGATGCAGTTATATGGTATGTTAAATTTAGATAATCCACTATAACATTTAATTAAATGCTTAATCAGTAAAAATAAAGTGTTAGAATTCAGTAAACAAAGATGAGAATACTGGCATCTTTTATTTGAGAAATTAACGGAATTTTCAGTTTAAGAAAATGTTTTTTTATTTTTTTTTTGCTTTCAGTTTCTGTTTTCACAAACAGTTGCAAAAATGTCACACATGTTCTAAAATATTAGTATAGGAAATAACAACAATCTTCTGTTGTTTTCAATGTTTATTGTACAGATCTTTGAATACAAGAGATATAGTGAAAACAACGTGGCATTTAGTAATTGCATGTCACATTAATTTCATTTTATTTCCTGTTTTAAAATATTTGTATAGGAAATAAAGAAAAACAATATGCTGTTGTTTACATTGTTTATTGTACAAATCTTTGAAAACAAGAAATATAGCAAAAACTAGGTGGCATTTTAGTAAGTATATATGTGAAAATAGAAAACATTTCCCCAAATCAAACCAAATAGGCCCTAATTGGACGTTCTTCAGCCTCCAAATGGTGGTCCTGGGGAGTAGTACTAGCAAATTATAAGGTTTTATTTATACAACAATTTTTGTCAAATCTCTAACCAGTACTACACTCCATTTACAGTTCAATAAATATTCCATGCCTCAGCATGACATTAGAATATACAGTACATATCATTCAGCACAAATCAACCATTAAATTTTCTTAATATGAAATTCATCTTGTTGCTAATGTGACGGACTCCTAGGGATCATTTGATTTGAGAAAATGTTTTTTGTTTTGATGTTGTTTCACTTTGAATTATAAAAATATCACCTTATTTGCATTTTTTTTTTTTGTTTTCAAAGGTTTGAATAGAAAATTGTGAAAACAACTACTATTCTTTTCTGTTTACATTTTTTGTATTCACGGTTTCCTGCACAAACTTTTGAAAACTGGAAATAAAGTGAAGAAAAGGTGACATTTTTTGTAATTAAAAGTGAAAACAAAAATATGTTTTCTCAAACAAAATGGCCCCTTATTAATATACAATCCTTGATTTCTAGAACAGAAAACGGCTATTTAAATCTATTGTACAGACATTCAAAGAAGTCCCTTGATTCCACAAGGTAACTTGAACAAAAGACTATTGGAAAGTGATCTTTTGTCCCTGACATTGATGTGGGACAAACAGGGTAAGTTGAATATCTGGCTTAATTAAAGATAAGATTTACTCTTGGTAGGGTTTCAAATCAACTTCAGGGTTAGCAAATAAATAAAATACTCAAACAGAAGAACATAGAATCTTTAGCCTCATACATCCTATTGTTCTTCACCAAAAATGCAAAAAAGGAAATGAATGTTGTATATACATTAACACAGAAAGGTTTTGATGCAGTCTAGCATAAAAGTTTCCTAGTGAGGAGCAGCTCAGTGGTAAAGTAAAAGGGCTCAACACTGCGCTGCAGAGATAGTAGGATTTAACCAGCGTAGAGCTTATATCTGCCACCACAGGTATTACACATGAATTTGTAAATAACAATAGTAACAACTATGTCAAGTAATTAAATACCTTTAATGTTTGTATTGCTCAAGTCAAGATCCTTTAATGAAGGCATCATACTAATAAATAAGATGGCAGTGTCATCTACTGCTGTCTGAGATAATGACAGAATTTCAAGATTGGGAACGTGTCCAGCTAAAATTCCTATTCCAACAGAACTAACCCTGGTACCACTCAGATTCAAACTTTTCAAGTTTCCACCAGCGCAAGCAACCATGTCAACTGAATCATCCCCCATCATGCATGAGGTGAGATTGAGATGCTCTATTACTTTCATTTTACTTAAGAAGAAGAATCTGCTAAGGCTGGAATGGGCTACATCCAAAAAGGATAGAAAATTTGTATTTGCATATAACAAGGTTTCAGCTTCATTCACGAATGTAGCCCCAGAGAATATGAGCTTTGCCAAAGGAGCTTTATAATCTTCAAGTATAGAATCAATAGTACAATTACTCATGTTCAGGCATTCAAGAGATGATAATTTAGGCAATTTTGTGACACTGGTCCAAGCAAGATTAAGATAGCTCAACTTTGGAAACGTATTGAGAACAGCAGCACCTTCATTTGATATTTTACTACCCCAAAGATCAATATATTGCATCATTTTCAGTACCTAGGAGAAGGGTGTTTAAAGGGAAACAGTAATGAATATCAAAAACAAAAAATATATAGACATTTTTATGACTTAAGAACAGAACACAGATTCATAAAAAACACACACATTCACACACCCACACTCTAAAATGCAATACATTGGGTCCTTAGCTGAAACATACAATAATATCTAAAAGAGAATTTGAGCCACTCATTTGAGAAAAGTGAGTTCCCATGCATCTGCGGTGAAATGAGCTGCTGCATACAGCAGGTCACTACAGCCCAAAGCCAAAACATTGGAAAACAGTGCTAAACTGAACCCCAATTAAATACAAAACCATAACCAATCAGCAATAATAGAAAGCAATAAATAATGATTTTGCGAAAATGTTAACACAAATTTAGATGCAGAAATATGATCAATGATGTGCATTAAAATGTTCTCAGTCTGCTTGTAAAAAACTAAAAGAACCAAAGTTTTGAAATAGAGGGATTATTAGAAATAAGAATCAATCGTGTAGCATACAATATCTTACGTGAAGTATAAACCCAATTAAAAAAAGGTTTGGATCCATTAATAATAGTAGCGTAAGAGTTGACACAATTACGGCTTCTAAGAAACTTCTGTGGCAAATGTATCTAAACAAACCACCCGTTGAAGTATGGCTAGTTATCATATTCATCTAGCAGCACAACAAGTTTCATAAAAATTATACAACTACAAGAATAAGATGAAGCGCCAAATATCTTCATCTCTGTTAAAAAATACTATAATTCTATCATAAATTGATGGAGTAGATGGCTTTGGTTGGTGTTCCTACCGTAAGTCCGGACTTACGGTAGGAACAGTTGGTATCGCATTTATTATCAAATACACTAGCACGAAAGGAAAAATAAAATACCTGCAACGAAGTTAATGCCACGTCATCTACGGGCAAACCACCCAAGTCAAGAAGAGACAAGTGTTTAAGAGAGGCGAGAAGCTTGACACCTTTGGCAGTGACGCTTGTTTCCGAAATGCGTAGCTTCTCCATATTAGGAATGGAAAGAATATGGTTAATTCCAGCATCGTTGACCTTGAAGCATCTGGATAGGTCCAACTCTTGAAGGCTCGTCATTCCTAAAATCAATTAAGCGCCACGCAATGAGCGATCTCGCAAACAGTAACGGCAAGAATAGGTGAAGTTTAGGGTTAGAGTAAGAACGAAGATACCTGTAATAGGCCAAAGAGCTGAAGAGTTGATTCGATGACAATCGGCGAGGTTCAAGCAGCGCAAGTGGCGGAAAGCTCCCAAATAAGCCATCCACTCAGCATCCACGGAGTTTTCGCCTCTCAAGTCAACCTCTTCGACGCAATGCTTGAAAACCCTAACACGGACGGAAAAAACAGAAATGTGAATTTAACACGGTCATGTTGATTGTTGAAGATATTGGAATTGGAGAGAGAGAGAGAGAGAGAGAGATTACTCGAGGAGGGAGGGAAAGAGGAGGCGGCGGGCGATGAGGCGGCGGAGGAGAGCGTCGGCGAGAGGAGAAGGCAAGCGATCGAGAGTGCGCCTCTGCATCCGCCATTTCTCGACACTTTCTCTGCTCTCACACGCTGCGTCTATGCAAAGTCCAACCAATTCGCTTTCGTTCTTCATCTTCCTTCTCAAATCGAAGGCTCGGACAATGAAATGAAATTACGGAAATCTCACTTTGATTTCGATTTGGCTTTTGGCTGGATGTTGAAGACCACCTTCCTTCTACTCTTCCCAAAAGTCAAATCAGCTCAATTGGGCCTAGCAATTCTTTTTGGGCTTACTAAAGTCAGTTTACATCAGCCTACGGTTTCCGAGAAACCATTGGGCCTGTTTTTAACAACTTAAATGAATGTATAGAAGTACAATTTGGGTGTTTTTATAAATGATTCAATTTTTTTTTATAGATTTTATAAACAAATAAAAAATTGAAGTTCTTTTTCCTAAACCCTAAACAATTGTAAAATTAGTTCTTTTCATTTTGAAAATTTCTTATAATTACAGTTTCTTCAAAAAATTACACAAAATAGCTTCTTAAAATAATCAGAAATGTATTTTTTAGTTTTTATTGTTTTGTAAAGTTTAAACAAACATCCTAAAAAATTGTAAAACTGATTTTTTTAAAAACATAAAAGCAATATTTTATAGAATTAAAGTTGAAACAACAAAATTCTTATTGGATTTCATACATATCCAAACAACTCATGAACCTAAGACGAGATGTTACTAATTTATTTTTTAAGTACACATGCATGTATTACAAAGTTTAGAGATACTTTGTACATTTTTTTTTTCAAATTTTAATATTGAAGTAAACGAAACTTTTGAATCAAGAAAAACAAATTAGACTTTTCCCTTTTAATTCACAGTCAAGTACACGTTATAGCTTAATTTTCTTTTATTGGTTATTAGTTTAGGTAATGGGTGTTCTTTCTTCGTCTCACAAGTTGACTTAATAAACAATTTTTAGATTTCACAACTAGTTATCATTGTTTTAATTTAAATCTCTGTTTGGTTATATTTTAAAAAAATATTTATTAAAAATAAAGAGTATTTTTAATAAAAAAAAATCTTAAAAACACTTCTACACTAGCAATATTCTAACATGCCCTAAGTATTACACAAAAGTTTAGCTGTGTCAGCCTGTCCACAAGCGCTTATAATAAAATATAGTCCCTCACATTTGCTTCAGATTAGAGCATCAGTTATTTATTATCTATTCATTTTGTATGGATTATTGTGCGCCTGTTTCAAATTGGTTTTCAGCTATTCTTGTGTTTTCAAGTTTGTGATTTACCTCTTTTTAAGGAGTTTTCACACCTTGTGAAAATATTTAAAGATATTGAAAAGAAAGATAACATAATTTAGTTATTTTTGGCAGTGTTTGTTTAAAACAACTTATGCAATCTAGCCCAGGGATGTAAAGCCTAACGAATAAGAAAACCTTCCTGTGCAGATAACATGTGAGTGACTAAAATTTTTTTATAGTTTATACACAGCCTAATAATTCTTGGCCACTCATTTTGAGGGGCTATGTGAAATTGTCGCACTTACCTTCAACGTTACTCTGGGTAGAATGATTTTGGTACCACCCTATTGCCCGCCCATCTAGGCTAAATTATTTATAGCACCCAGCTTCCTCCTCTAATTAGAGATTGAATTAAGGTTCTCTACAAGAAATAGAGATGTCGAATTACTTAACGACATGCTTTTTATTTAAAACTTTACCTCCATAAACTTATTATTGGATTTACCAGAGAAAAAGTTACACTTCAAATATGCTATAGGGAAAGTTTTCAATCATTCACTTATCAATATAAACTAAGCAAATTTGCAAATTAGCATTGCACAGCACAAAGACTTAATACTATAGCACAAACTGTTCTTTGTAGAGATTACAAAATGCTGCAAAGCTTACAACATCAAGCATAGAAAAGACATCCAAAGCTGTTGAAAAATAAGTAATGACTCTTCTCTGAAATATTGAGAAGTTCATTTTTTTTAAACTCCTCAACAACCCTGTTTCACTGTCTGTCTTGTATCACTCACTGTATATAAGTTGTAAAGCGGAGAAGATAGAGGATGAGCTCTGCCTTTGTCTCTTCACTCCTTTCTGCTCCGGTCCTTCCATCTTATATAATCTACCTATTATGATCTACCCTACTGAAATGCAAAATACACAAGAGAAGAAGAAGAAGATTTGACACCAAAATATAAAAGCAAAACGTAAAGACCCTCTCCTCACTGCACATTTGTATGGCTACAGAGTCTTACACAACACAGCAGTAATCCATTTCCAAATTCATCACTCTCAGGCCAACTCGTAGTTAGCCACAGAGACATCTGCTGGGGAAGCAGAATGGATGTAGACAAATTCAAGGCTTTTGCCTGGTGATAACGAGCTGAGCCATGATGGGAATGTGTAGGAATCTCCTGACTTTGTGAGACCCCAGACTGGACCATAAAGCTTGGAAATTGAAAGGTTGAGAGAATTGAGACTCTTATTAGATTTGTTAGTCACCACTGTTGAATATCTGTAGTAAGTTCTTCCATTTGCAACCCATGAGGTGGTCATCTTCTGTTCAATGGAAATTGGGCCTGACCATGAAGCTGAAAGAGAAATTCACAAGTTATATTTTCATCTCAGCATATCATTTTAGTTTCTAACTATGTATTGCTCTTGTACAATATACAAAGTGCAAGTGAAGTGAATAGTCCAAACAGTACCTGGAGATGGAGTTGTCTTGGGTTTGGGAGATGGTTGAGGCTTGGTAACAACAGGCTTAGGAGCTGGAACAGCAACTGCAAGGAAGAAATTAGAGCTGATTACTATATTAATCACCAGAAGAGTTTTAGCAGGTGAAGGGATGAGAGTGAGAATAACGATGACAATACCTGGAAGAAGCTGGTTATAGCCACCATGGCCTCCACCTAGCCGTGCTAGAAGACCAATAAGAGGAGCATTGTTATAGGTTGCCGGCTCTGTCTGCTCATAGTTATCTCTTTCATCAGCAAAGTCATCATATGCATCAGGTCCACCAACAAGAGCACCAACCAGTAGGTTGGGGTCACTCCTTTTGCTGCTGAACCAAGTAGCATAACCTCCACGGCAGCTGACAAATGAAGGGTTAACTTTGATGGAAACAATGGATGAACCTCTGTGATGAACTCTTTGTGGGAAGTTGTTTCCATAGCCAACCATGTAGCTAGTGGCTCTTGGGTTGTCTCCAAGAATGTAGTCCACCTGAAGATTTAACATGTCAAATTTTGCACCGACTAATATACTTTGAATAAATTTTTCCAGAAACACTTATCAAGCTAAATATATGGTCATACATAAGCTAAATGTATAGAAACTCACTCATCTTACCTTTTTCAAAAACATTGTTTTAACTCATGCATAAGTTAAATTAGTTGACGATTTTTTTTCCTATTTTTTTCTACTATAAGCGGTTTTAGTAAAGTTTATCTGAAACATGAAAGTTCAATTGAGTGTATGAAAGTAAATGCAGGACGTGGAATTACCTGAGACTTTGCAAGGGAGAGAAGCTCAGCTGGGGGGACATTGCCTGAACTGCATCTCAAGTTTCTACCAGAAGAAGCAAGGTAGTCAGAATATACAGTGGCTAAAAACGAGGCACTTGTGACAAACTGCATGTTGTTCCATCTCTGGCGGAAGATGAGGCCACCAGGGGTCTTCTGAACATTGCGATTACTCTTTCCAAGGCATGAACACATGAAAGATTCAGCCTTCTGCTGATATCTCTCAAAAACTGGTGAATGATGGCCAGCTTTGCCTTGCATCAGAAACTGCAAGGAAAAAACAAGAAAAGCTGCTTAGTGACTAATGTTGGATAACCAATGTTTGTTTTTTACTTATTTATTAGTGTTACCTTGGCAACTAATGTCTGAACCCCAGCATACTTGACATCCCAACCAAATTCAGTCATGCTCCAACCAGTTCCACCCATGGAATCACCATTTCTTCCAAGGTAATTCAAGTAATATTGATTGTTAGATGCTTGATACAACCATGCAGCAGCCCATAGCAATTCATCCTGCGCATACAATTTACCAAATGCACGTGCACATTAAATTTTTCAAATGGGAAAGTTTTGGATTAGTTTAAATTTAATATAGAGGGGCGAATAAACACAATTAAAGAATAAAACTTACATTGTAGCCACTGATGGATCTGTAATACTTTTGGGCAACCGTAATGCTGCTGTCATATTTGCCTCTGTATTTGTCAGCAAAATCAAACAGCTGAAATTGAACAAACCAAAAAACAGTCAGTTGAGCAGGTCCGGGTAATGGAGTAAAGTCAATCGAGTACTATTATTCACATTAATTCAATAAATTAACCTTATGTTAAGTTGGTGAACATTTATTAAATCAACATCTTGGGTATCCTCATTAATTAGATACAACTAAAATACCCGATAACAGAGGTATCAGATTCAGATCTGGGACGACAGTAGTATTTTACTTAAGGGCCTTATTGAGATCAGAATTTCGGAAGCATCTTTCTCCCTTCATCACTCCTACTCTAATAAATGAATAAATAAATGCAACATGTTTCTCACCTATCAGGAACAGTGACAAGGAATCGAGAAACCGGTGATAGTCCAATGTAACAAATCATACTAGTACTAGTACTACTAAAAAACATTTATTTGTTTTTACTTTTGTTCAGACCCAAAACACATTGATGGTTGAAGTAAATAAATACTACCAAACCACCAAAAATAGCACCGACACTGTGCCCACGTGATATGGCATAATGGCATTACCAAGTTTCAATTGTGTGATGTGAATCCATTTTCAGGGAAAGGTTAGGATCATCCGGGGCTACACAAAGATCAACTCGTACGATCCAAACCGTGACAAAAGGGTAAAAGTGGCCCTTGGGCAACCCATGAGAGACCTGGTCACTCTTCTTTCTTGTCCATGTTCCCATTTAGACATAACAACCAAAATTATTTTTGGACCACAGTCATTACTATCATTATTAATAGGCTGAGAAAAAATATACAAAGGATATTGTTAAAGAATAGAAGTGCATTAAAAAAGCTCACTAGGTGAATTAACACGTCTTTTTTACTTTTGTCATAAAAAGAATCCATCGATACTTCTTTAGTTATTATCAAGAAAAATAATTTAGACAGAACTCTTGCTCAACAAAGAAAGATTAAGGCAGAGTAAAGAAAAAGTTGGAAAAAAAATTAAGAAGTGTACAAAAAGCATTTTCATGGGTCCCGAAAGCCGGATACTATCTTCATTCCATTGCTTTTTCAGTACATAAATATTACGTACGTTCCGGAGATGTATTAGAACAAAATAAATTATGAGTGAACAAAATAAAATACTAACCTTTGAATTCGACTTTACATTTAATACGTATTAATAAAAAGTTATATGTTTTATAAGTTCATTTTTTTTATTTATTTTATAGTATTTTTTTTCCTTTCTCGTCATATAATATATCATATCTATCATTTTCTCTCAATTTTTTGTTTTTCGTTCTATCTCTCTTATTTTAACCTTCTTCTCCCAATAGGGAGTACACTCAACAATTTTATTAATTAAATCATAATAACTTGTTAAAATAAATAATTTTTTCTTGAAACTATATGTGAGAAATAATTTAAATTTTGAAAAGGTAATAATTATTGAACAATAATTTAAAATAGAAAAAGACAGGTTGAAAAAATTATAAGCACATATAAAACGACAGATAATTTTAATTAAATTAATCATGTTAATGTGAAGTTTTTTATACTGATAATCAATCATATCATTTAAATTATTTTATTTTATTTTTATTTCATTAAATAGAATTGACATCACATTATTAAAAGATATGGCTAATTATCGGTATAAAAATATTTTATACAGACAATATATAACTCATTTTAATAAAAGATTTATTAAAAGCATGGTACTGATTTGGTATACTAGCAATGAGAAAGGGATAATGTTTTATTTAATTTTCTACTGGTGTAAAAGTTTTGGGAAATTGCATAAATGGCGCCCTAACCTACGCGGCCCAAGTTGGTCGCAATAACGACTCTGACAAAAGATCCATAAAAGTGTAACTGCCTATTAACTCCAACCGCTTCACTAACATAAGCCGTTCAGAACAAACAACTCATGCGCACCACGCTTCACTGTTTGTCCACTCTCAACACTACAATGCGTTCATTACATTATCACACAATAATTAATAAAATAATAAAGCGTAACAGTGTGGAAGGTGTGTAGTGTAGTATAGTAGTACCTGGTAGGCATGGCGGAGGAGTTCGGCGGAATAGGCAGGGTTAGAGCGCCGGAAAACAATGGAGGCGGCGGCCATGGCAGCGGCGGTTTCTCCGGCGAGATCCGACCCGGGGTTGCTCGGATCGATCTTGTAGGCGTGACGGTCGGTTGTCATGTCCTCTGGCCTTTGCCAACAGTAATGGTCAGTGTTCCCGTCTCCCACCTAATCGTCAAAAAACATTCTTTATTCATAAATAAATTCATCCATTTTCAACTCTAAAAATAAAATAAAAATGAGAAATAACCCCAAGATTAAAATAACACATAAAAAAAGGTACCTCTCCGTAGAGAACATTGGGTTGTGGGTGTGCTTTGATGAAGTAGTCGGTGCCCCA
Source organism: Cajanus cajan (assembly GCF_000230855.2). Classification (NCBI taxonomy): domain Eukaryota; kingdom Viridiplantae; phylum Streptophyta; class Magnoliopsida; order Fabales; family Fabaceae; genus Cajanus; species Cajanus cajan. The sequence continues at coordinate 75,802,242 of NC_138518.1, forward strand.
CTTAACGGCTTCCATGGCGTGACCAAGTTCACCGCTAGCCGCCATTTGTTTACCGTATTCAATGATGCTCCACGACAACATCGTAACGGTAAACGCCATGGGTAACCCGAACTTCACATTGTCCCCTGCATCATAGTACCCGCCAACTAGATCCACCTGTAATGTAATTCAACATCATCAGCAATTACAAAAGATCAAAACTTCACTTGTAAAATCCAACTTACCAATACTAACTCACATTATCATTTAAAGAAAAATATTTAAAAAGTTTTTTTTTTTTTGTCTTACCCCGCTGGCCTTGCCATCTTGCAAACCAGAATGTGCTCTCCATGAGACTCTCTGATTATGGGGAAGGTAGCCAGATCTCTGAGCTTCAAAGAAGAGAATGCTCTTGCTGAGAGCTTGGCCGTAGTCATGGCCAGCAAAGACAAAAGGGGGAGACAGAAGAAGAAGAAGCAGAGGGAACATGCAAAGAAGCTTTTCCATAATGTGGTGAGTGGTGAGTGAAACAGGGAAGGGCAATGCCCGAGAGCGGTAGCAGCTGAAACTTTGGATAATCCCACCAAATTAGGAGGGAAAGAGAGAAGTTTCGCAGAGAGAGAGAGAGAGTGAGTACGGGGATTGGAAACTGGGGAGGTCGAGGCTCTATATATTATGGAGGGGAGGGAAAAAGGAAGGTATCGAGAACCCAGAAATTGACAGTGATTCCATTAAAAAAATATGTAAATTCATTTGTTAATTGTTTTCCTGCTAATGTTTTTTTTTTTTTTTTGTTTTTTTAGATTGCTATGCAGACGTTCCTGATGTGTTGAGAAATGAGAATGGGACAATTGCATGTGGCCTTACAGAATGGAGGTCGGTGAGGTTTAAAACTATTTGGTTCTAATAAAATTACTGCTCACTATAGATTAATAAAAAATGGTTTGACTTAAGTGCGATAATGGTGTGTGATTAATTCTGACTAAGGTGTCCTTTTGTTTCTTGTTATGTTTTCCAAATTTTAAGACCAATTATACTTAAATTACGGAGTATTTGTTTAAAGTATTTCTAGAAAATGCTGGCAAGCAATAATTTAGTAACACTTTTTCTTAAAATAAAAAAATAAATGTTTTATCGGGAAATTGGAGTGATTAGAGGAAGTCTATTTCAAGGTCACATCACACCACATGGCTCAAAGTACACACAATAATACTTGCTAATAACCTAGCAATTCAGCACCGGCATTTTTAATCCAAGATGCGAGTAATTTTTTATAGAAAATGCAAGCCAGGTAAAATAGCCCTGCCATCAATATATTCTTAAACGGGAACATTCTATTACAATTATTTACACAGTTAAATTATAATTTAATGTTTGCAAAAAAATTAAATGTGAAATTCACAATCATGCATATGTTAAATAAAATTAAATGTTTTGCAATAATTTCTGAGTGCTCTTCTCAGCCATTCCCGTTGTGGATGCACACATGGTGAAACAGAGTGTTATAAAATCATTTGTTAAGAAAATTAAAAATAAGAAAAAATATTTAATGAAAATATAGGAGTATTTATTTTATATTGGGAAAAACCCAAGTTCCACATCGACTAGAGATTAGGCAATTGAATAGTATATAAGTGGAAAGCAACCCTCACCTTACAAGCCGGTTTTGTAGGGTTGAGTTAGGCTTAATCCACTATTCTAACATGGTATCAGAGCCATTTAGATCCACTTTAAAAATGGGCCACCCACCATTGATGCATGTCTCATAGGCATGAGGGGGTGTATTGGGAAAAACCCAAGTCCCGCCAATCCTAGATCATTAAAAAGGGCCACCCACCATTTATCCACGTACCAAGCCCAATAGTGCTGGACGTGAGGGGGTGTATTGGGAAAAACCCAAGTCCCACATCGACTAGAGATTAGACAATTGAATAGTATATAAGTGGAAAGCAACCCTCACCTTACAAGCCGATTTTATAGGGTTGAGTTAGGCTTAATCCACTATTCTAACATTTATCAATCAAAATGCTATATAATGAAGCTGGGTAACATTTGTGAATAAGGATTATGCCCAAAAGTGTCTTTTACATGGTCCACAGAGAGCAAGAGTCACATGACTTGAGATTTTACGTGGGGGTTGGCCATTGGTTTAGTTACTGCAAAAGTGTCAACAATGTTTGACTGGTAACGATCCCATTTCCCAGCGTATTAACTTCTGGCCTGCCATGTTTGGTTTCCATGGAAACCCCATGTTCTTTCCCATTTCATTGTTCCTTCTTCTATGCGTGGAAAAAGAGCCCTTCCGTAAATTACGTGCCTTAGTCCACACCCCGTGCTATTTAATTATTCATTACCCTCTTTAATCTTAGTTCCACCATTTATTAGTAAACTAAACTTTGCTTCCTACTTTTATGTTTTTCTTAATAAAACTCCAAGTGATCATAATCCAAACTTTAGAAAAATGATTATCGCATGTTTGGATGATTTGAGAATTAGCATTTTTGAAAAAACTTGTGCAGGGATTGCAATATGGACACATTAATCTACAATTCAACGGAAGAATAGATAGCATTCTTTGTGCCACATGCATATGATAATTAAATTTCATAATTCATATTATATTCTTGTATAGTGTTAGAAATAATAATAAATAAAAAAAAAGTGGCAAGAGTAGGAGTGAAAAATATATATGTGGAGAAATGAGAGTAAATTGTAAAATAAATGAGGTACGTGGTTGGGTCACACGTAATGGGTACTAACAACTAACAATGATATTGAAGTAGTACAACCAACTATAAACGAAATGAAGCTTCACGATTCTGCGTTTATATGTATGGCAGAGGATGGACCTGCAAGTGTACCCGGGATTCAAATACCCGACAACCGACACTTCACACTTGTAGCAATCTAATTTTCATGTTCTCAATTGCCACCGACAGCATCTCAAGTAAAAACTCAACAACATAATATAATTATATTTACACACGCATAACATCATTTCATTTTTATAATTTTTTTTTACAAAATTCAGTAATTTTATGAAATTCTTATCCAATAATAATTTACCACAATGAAAGAAGTAAACTGTGATTTAAACAAACTTATTACAGCAATGTCAGTTATTCGGAAACGGTAATATATACATATATATTATTCAAATAGGGCATTGTCATACTAGCTAGAAATGCTTGACGATCCCCGTCAATTCAAACTTTCATCGTACAACTTTTTCTTTTTGGAAATACTTAGATCATGAATAAGGAAAATATGATTTAATTGGCATTTTCATTTTTTATCTATCCATTTAAGTTTATAGATTAAAAAACATTAACAGTGTTATTTATATTAAATTTTTAATTAATATAACTTCTATTATTTTATTTTATTTATATTAAATTTTTAAAATTAATTAAAAGCAAAAATAAGCATTATTAAATACATAAATATATGGAAATAAAATCTCATATTTACATCTTAATATTATCTATAGTGCACATATTCACTTAAAATGGTTAAATCTTAAAAATTCTCTACCTTATTTTTATTTTATCACGTACTTTTTTAGAATTTGGCTATTTTAAAGTGAAAATATACACTTTAGATTATAAAATACGTTCATAATTATTGATTCAAAAAGTGAAAAAAAAATGTAATTAACTTGTATGCAATAAAAATAAAAATAAAATTAATTAAAAAGTTAAGCGTTAATCTTTTAATCAGCCACTATTATACTTTATTTTAAAAATATAGTCTCTGACTATAGAAAATTTGTAGGAAACATATAAAATGCATTTTGTATCAAATGAGTTTGAGTTTAAAAGAATAGTACTACACTTTAAACTAACTTTACCGCCATAAGTTGAAGTGAACATTAGGCACTAAGGACTAAGGTTGCTTTCTTTGGTTAATTGGCTAATGCTTGGTACTAGTTTTGATATTTGAAATTTATTTAATGTATTTGATAAAGTGGAGTGAAGTTGAGCACTTGAGTTGTTGGGTATTAATTTGAATTTATTAAAAGTAAAATGGGAATTGGGAAAGAAAATGTGGTAGGAAGAAGTGGTCAAAACCAAAAAGTGTTGTCCCATGTCAGAGCGCTTTATTCCCAACCGCAATCAACGGCCTCCGCCGAAAATGAGATAAAATCTCTCTTTCACAAACAGATTCTCTCTCTCCTCCATCAACTTTTCTCACTCTCTCTCTCTCTCTCTTTAACTTTTTACTTTTTAATTAGCATAGAAAAATGTGGAGACAAATGAGTTTGACACGTCATACATAAGTCAAGGAGGCAAGTTTCCCGAAAGACTGTGTCGTTCGCGCCTCACACCAGTCACCAGTCACCAGCCACATTTCCCACCGTTGAGTGCCCCTTGTCCAATGTTTTATTTTATGCCAACAAGTAAGATCCTCTTCATTTTCGTTAATCATTATCAAATTATGTCTTCCCTTTTCTCTTTTATAAATTCTTCAAATTCACGCAAATAATACATACATGCAACAAATTATACAATTAAAAAAAACGATTTAAAATATAATTTTTACCATTTCTTTTGTCACTACATGCTGTTACCGTTAGTTGTGTGTCAAAGATCGTGCAATTACTGTAGGTTCCGTACATTTAGCTTTATCAGTAAGTTAAAAGATGGACTTGGGTATCATTTCACATGTTTTAAAAAAATATTTCCTTTTTCTTATTACTTCTTCAAAAAAATAAAAATAATCTAACTAAAAATGCATTAAAAGATGATACTCAATGAGAATGCACGTTGCTAGCATTCTCAAGGTCAGTGAAACAACAAATTTGAACAACTTTAAAGAGTTTCTTCATACATACTACTCCTTGTTTTGTTAGTGGAAAATTCGCTATTGGTTCAGACCCTAACATTGTGTTCCCAAATTAAGTCTCGGCTATCTTCTTTCCTTGCCTTTTGTTGAGTGCGTTAGGTCACCTTTTGGAATTTTTGGCACTTGTTCCTTACTTTGAACAAGACGATAGACGAAACCATTTTTTTTTCTTCTTTTAAGTATAGCTGCCTTCCACATATCCAAGTTGTTTTAAATTGACTTCGCAAGCTTATAGAAATTACATATCATCAAAAGTCAAAATTTCAAGTTGCATTAGTAACTATATGATCAGGTGAATAGCCTATCTAGGTTATCAACTGCATTAACATTGAACTTGGTAGACTAATTTCTGTTACAAATCCTTTCAGAGTGAAATTTGATTTTGCAAACTAAATTCTAAATTTATTCACGACTATATGCCAAACACCATGTACCAATTCGACCTTTCTAAAGATGATATTCGTAGAATGCAAGTGTGACAAATACAAGTCTCAATAAGAGTGGCAAATTGCTGAATTCAATTCCTACATAAAAATGGTTTTCCTGATGTATATCCACTTACAAATGGAACCTAGCCAGAATTTTCGTTGTTGTTAACAAAATGATTATGTGAGCTTCCATTATGTGCAACCTTAACTAAAAGTTTTGAAACCTCATTTATCCTACCGTGCAACTGAATGAAGTCCTTATGTGATGATGGTTTTAGTTTAGAACTTGAAGACCATATTAACGAGATATATATGCCAGGGGTTAGTTGGCAAGTGCAGAACAAAACGTGGTCCGAAACAGAGTATAGCTTCTTATTTTCTTCATTTTCAGATTTTAACCGAGCATACAAAGACAGAGTTCAGGGAAGAGTAGGTACATGCTCATCTACATAAATAGGTGAAAAGTGAAAGTTGCATGCATAGAAAACTAAAATTTACCTACCTATTGTTGGGGAAAAAAAACATACTTTTTTCTCATTTACATTAACAAATGAGAAATACATTAAAATAACATAGTAAATAGATTAAAAAAAATGATCACACAATTTATTTAACTTGATTTAACTCTTCATGTTTACCTTTACAAAAATATTCATTGTTTATCTCAAAATGTATTATATATGTTCTAAAAATCTTTTCTTCAAGTTTTTTGAGTTATACTTCAAAACCCTTTCACAATAATTTTGTGGATAAAACTTAGAAACGTGAAATTTGGAAATCTTTCGTTCACAAGTTTATGAATAAAACTTGAAAATTTCTCTCTCATTAATTTTATAAGTGAAACTTGAAAATTCCTTTCTCATAAATTTTATTAGTGAAACTTAGAAATCATTATCTCACAAGTTTTATAGGTAAAATTTGATAACTCTTCCCTCACAAATTTTTTAATGAAACTTTGAAACCTTCCTTCATATGACTTCTTATCTCATTTAAGACAATAACCCTTTTATACAGGTCAAGTGATTCTTCTCATCTAAAAAATCTCTATTTATTGACCTAACTTTCCACACTTAGAAAAAGAAACAAACTCCTAAAAATAAATATAATATTTTTAATTTTAAACAGTATCATAAAGATAAATAATATCTTTTTATACTTGAACAATATTTCAAAGATTTGAAATTGAAATTTTAAATTTTTTTCTCAACACCTATAATATTTATTAAAAAAAAACAATTGCAAAAAAAAAAAAAGTAAATCAACTTACCTTAATTTAGAATCAATTTTCTTTGTCATAGATAGGATACTAATGGCCAACAAATGTTGGTCCAGTTAGTAAGGAATGATCTCATATCTAAAAAAAAAGTGTATATAATTCTTATCAATGCGAAAATTATGTTGATGGATAATCTATAAACACCTCTATAAATTCTCATAAAGTCTTGAGATTTGTTATGTCTTTGATGTCCAAAACACTAACTCACCTAAATTTTTGAATATAAAAAATAGAATGTTAATGTATTGACACGAGGTGAGTAAAGACCTAAAATTGACCCAAACTCATAAATGAAATATATAAAAATTATATTTAGGTGAGATTTCAGTTTGAGAGAGTTTGATTTAAAATTTTGAAACTATAACAAGTCGAATCTAGTTGTAATTATTATGACCAAATCTGAATTCAATTTTTTTTTGTTTAAAAACTGTGGATATTGATAAATATTGTTGAAGTATTTTTAATAGTTAAGTTCAAAACCAAAAATATAAAGCAAATTTTAAAAATATTTAATAATTAGACCAACAAAAACTATGCGTTTATAATTAATTAAAATCTAATTATTGCCTAATTTATGGGCCTTGTTTAACTTTTACCATCATTATACATTCAAAGTTTAATTTATAAAATTATTAAACAAAAATGATCAAATAATTAATATGACTTAAAAAAAGTTTCAACTTAAATTAATTAAACCTCTTTAAAAGCTAGATTTTAACATCAACCAATTAGTTTAAAATTCGAACAGATTTTGGTCAACAATTAAGAGTGTATTCTACCCACTCTTTGAGGTGTCTCAAACGTAACGAGGAGATTAGTCACTACTATCAGCGGTGAATATTTCAGGGATGAACTAAAAAAAAAAAAACTAAGAGTGTATTTTATAACCAGTTGAGTTGAAATTGAAAAAAATACACTTATAGATTTTTCATATTTTTGCATTAAACATGTATTTTTTTTGTTGAATTCAATATTAAAATGATATCTAAATACATACTAAATAGAGGGTCATTTATATCAAAGATTTTGGATGTTGATTTGTAGTTTATAACTTTCAATTGAGCCTAAAAATATAAGAATAAAAAAATTACTAAAAAAATAATAGAAATTACTGGAGACAGTTGCCAGAGTTAAAAAAATAATTGAAAACTAAATTTATATATATTTTTATGAGTTAATCACCTATATATTATCAGTGTAAAGTTTTTTTACACTGATAATCAATTAGATCTCTTAATTGTGTCATGTCAATATTAAAAGTAAATATGTTTATAGTGACATAACACAATTAAAAGATCTAATTGGTTATCAGTATAAAAAAAAACTTTACACTCATAATGTATGGATGATTAATTCTATTTTTATTATTTAAAAATAATACTAAAATTTAAGTGTAAAGCATATAATAAATGATTGAGCCGCAATTCCCCATTTAGAAAGCATAAGCATTGGCCTTGCCGCTTGACGCGTGCTATATACATAAGGTTCAAGGTGTGGGGCTTTCTCTTCATGCGTGGGAACATAATTTTTTTAACATTTAAAAACTACCATGCTAAAATCACAATTATTCTTTTCTTATCAAAATAATTAATTGCATCAATTTTTCATAAATTCACTTTTTTATAAAGACTCTTCCGTAAATGATTAACCACACTATACGGTTACAATTACATATTTACTATTACATTTATTTCTCGAACTAAATAAGGACATTATTCAGAAAATAATTAATATTTTTTATAATCATGTCACCTGTAAAATTTGAATTCAAAATCTTCCAACATGATCTTAATATTAATATTAATAAATAATTTAAAACAAAAATATTTTATAAGTGATAAAATCAAACTGAAAGACTAAGAAATAAAACCTATTAATTGATATAAAAAAATATATTAATTTTAAAAATTTTGCATATTAAATAAGAATAATTACGTGCAGGAGCCAAATTTAGATTATTTTTTGAATTAAAGTATAATTAGGTTATGAAATATGGAAATGATTTGGACTCAGCAAAGATATAAAAAAGTAGTAATGAAGCAGGGCCCCAAGAAGATCTAAAATCCATATGGAGACAATAGTGATAGAAGTTGGAAACTTTTATGGCGACAGGGGCCCCATTTATCCCCTCACCTTCCCAACAATGAATTTGAATTTAACGTCAAAATATGTGTGTAAGAAAAAAAAATATTATAAGTGATTTGTATTTTTTTTTACACCAAAAAAAAAAAAATACAAACCACGTACAATAATTTTTTCTCAAACACATATTTTGACGTTAAATTCAAATTCATATATTCAAAAATCATTAAAAACCATATATTTAAAAGATGCTAATAACAGTATTTTATAATATAATACTGAAATTTTTGTTAAAATTTGTTGAAATAAAAATCATGAAATAAAAAACTCATTAAATAAGGAGTCAAACCTATGAGATTTTTAATTTCTAATATATTTCAACTAAAAACAAATTATATATTTGTAAAATTATGTTAAAAAAAAACTAACTTAAAACAATAAAAATCAGTTCCGCCTGCAACTTATGACTTATCTATAAAGTAACTCTTTTATACAATTGATCTAAAAAAACATCTTAATAAATCCGGATGACTTAAGATTATTTGTTAGTTGATTTATTCTTTTTATCCGTTTTACTAATAAATAAATTAAAATTTCATGACATTTTTATTTCATAGACTCGTTATATTTAGAAATAAAGAGGAAACAAATTCAAGCAAAATATGTATTGTTCACATTGTTTAGCATTTTTTTTTTTGTTTTGGTATACAAGTGTGAAAAATAAGAAGAAGAAAAAAACAGTAAAATTAAGCTCTTGTATAATACACATTCAAAGAGTTGACTTTAAAAAAACCTATATACGAAGGACTTTATTAACTATAATAAAATCACCCTTTAACAAAGTAATAGATTTAGTTAAAACATTGATAAATATATTCTCTCTTTGAAAGTGAGTCAAGTTACACAATTAACAAAATTTAGCCAATCTTCTAATCTTCAAAAATTCATTTTTGCATATATTTGTATTAGGAAATCTCCTTGAAGCATGCTCATAACAATCTCAAATTAAAAAATATTAGATAACTCTAACACTCATTTTACAATGCAACTAAAGTTTATGCAGGAGAATCAAGATTTTCACGTACACATGATTTAAGAAAAAATTAGAACAATTACGATAATTAACTAACTGAGTCTACCTCTTTGTCATCATCTCTCCTTCACCTTAACTTGTGTACCATGATAAATTGGAGAGGGTTGCTTGTGTGCCAAGTAAGGTCTAGTGGTACATAATTAATGAATCTCATTTTGTTATTGCGAGAATTTGAAGTATATTATAAATTATAATTTCTTTTTTGTAATATAAACATTAATGTTAAGTATATGCAAATATGTTAATATCGTTCTTTTGAAAATCAATGTTTGGAGGAAAGTTTCTCACTTTCAATAATAAATAAAATATTATTCACAAATATTTTGAGGTGATAACATCCTAGTGGTGTCTAAAAAATTGGTTGTGGTGTTATAATTCAATGATTATTAGGTGTGTTTGCACGTTATCCTAGTTCACAAATGATAATAAGAGAATACATAAACTATATAAAAGAACATTTATATGTGCAATTGCGAAAAGAGGTGAAAGAGAAAATGCATGTGGAATGGTGTGAGGAAGAACAATAATAAATGGTTGTCATTAGAGAAAATTGTCATAAAAGAAAGGATAGTGACTACACTTTTCTTGAATGTATTTGGATCTTCTCATATGATATTTTTGTATAATAAAAATTCAGTCCTTAATAAAAATAAGAGAAAGAAACTCTAAATATATAATATAATAAACAATGCACAAAGCTTTGAAGCTAGTGATTTTCATGAGAGAATTCAAGTGAAAAATTTACATAAGAAGATCATTCTCTCATTTAATTGTCATGCATAAGAACCACAAGTGTGAAAATATTTATGTTATTTACTAATTTATTAAATTATTTAGTATTCCAAAAATATTCATTACTATTTAGTTAATTATATACCATATAGTTGTTTCTGATAAATTTTATTGATAATGACTTAATTTTCTCTGCATGCCAAAAGGATATATTGAAATTCATTGGTGGGCGAAATAATATTTTTAAAATCTTATAAGTTATTATATTTTGACGTAATTTTTAAAAAATTCAAAGCACCTTTTTAGGTCAAAAAGATTTTTTTTAAAATTTCATTCCAATATACCTTATTATACATGTAAATTTGTAAATCAATAAAATCGATTAAGTAATGAGAGATTAAAATAATATGTATATATGGTGTTAAATTGAAACATTATTGTCATTATTGAAATTTTTACCAATAAAAAAATATATGTAATTTGTAATTATTTATTTACGCTGCAAATACGTAAACTATTTATTCAAATTGTATTTAATTGAAAAACATTGTGTCTTGGCTAACATTCCTCGTAAAAGAATTATCCATCTTTGTCTGTTTGAGCCATGTGCAATAAAATTCCATGTGCCTCTTACATTAATAGAATTTACTTTTATTGTATTCTATCTTGGGTCTGAATGCTGGACCAGGTAGTAACAGTTACCTGCATACTGTTCTCCATTGTTATTAGTGATCATAAGTTGCCCTGTCGTCTTAATTTCAATTTGTTTATTATGCTTATGATTATTGCCTTAATTAATGTTAATATTGTTGTCACGATTTTTCATATTTTTTACATTTAAAGGAATTGACTAATAGTAACACAAAAATAGCAATTACATATTTAATAACAATGCAAAAATAGCAATTACATACTTAAGATTAATATATTCAATTACATAGATATATATACCACAATATTTAAGTTTAGTACGTGTGTATTAATTAAACAAGTTTATTCTTAAATATTATAATTATATACTTTTAGTCTCTTAATTTTTAACCGATCAATTTTACTCTACTACCATTTTAGTCTCAATGCGATGCTAACATGGTGATATGATATATTAGTATTTATAATTAACTATGTTCTAATAGGTTTATCTTATCTCATATTAGCAACAAAAAAAAATGTATTCCTGCCTATGTTATTAAAAAACAAAAAAGTAAATATTTGAAAGTGTGTCCCTGTCATTTAAAAATAATAAAACAAAAAAGAAATTAACAGTAGAATGGAATGGTTATTAAAAAGGTGTAGGTGATTTATAATTTATAAGAAAATAATTTAAATATAAAATTATAACTAAAATGTCTGTGCGCGAAAAAACTTATAGTCTAGTATATCAATGAAAATTAATATATATATATATATATATATATATATATATAATTTTAAAATTATTATATTTTTAATAAAAAAAACTAAAATCGCACTATTGTAAATTTGTGACTCAATAAACTAAAATTACTTAATTAAAATTTGAAAAACTAAAATTAAACAATTATAATATTTATACAATTAAAATTCTAGATACCAAAATCACATAATTATTTTTATAAAAAAAATTAATAAAATATATTTTTTAAAATATATTAAAATATAAATATTTTAATTACTTTAAATAATTATTAAATATTAATAAAATTTGATATAAACATATAAAGTAATATAAAATTGTAATTTAATTATTAAATTGATAAAAATCATATTTAATATAAAATTATTAAATAATATAATAATTTTTAAAAGTTTTACCAATCAACATCAATTAACATCTTATGTTTTTCTTTTATTCAAATAAAAAAGTATTTACTAATGTTGAGACGTGTCATTCCATTGGGTGGCAGTTTATATGGAACCGATTTTTTTTTTGAAAGTTGATTTTTATATTTAAAACAGATAATAGTAAAGTTTTGTGAAAATAACCCAATAAACTTTGGCTAAAATTAATTAAAAATAAACGTGTACTCCAGCTTTTGAGTCGATTCATTGATGGTGGGGTTTGTTGTCTGCTTTTAACATTTCCGTTCTTTATCTTTTGGATTTGATTGTATTGGAAACAATAAGAAACATGATATCATAATGCATTAAGAAAAGTGTTTTGTCCTGTTTAAGAAAAAAGCAAAGTGTTTTGAGAGGGGCACCAAGGGAGTGTCTTTTGAGGCGTGTCAATCCTGAAAATTTTCAATACAAATGAAATACATATAAAAAAAACAAGTGAATAAATTTGTCAATTTATTTATTTTAGCATTTCACTCCTTCTTGTATTAGAAATTTTGAGTAGATACACTCGTGTTTGAGGCTGTTGTTTTGGCGGCATAATGATTCAGAAGCTCTTATTGAACATGAAATTAAATAGTTGCTATACTTAATTCCCTTAATAAGTTAATGAGTGATTGAAACAAACTCCAAATCAAATCCCACTTTCCTAAAGATGATCAATCAAATTAGCCGGAGTCAATTCTGAATTTGTGCGAGGACCTTTCATTTTGTACTTTTCTTAATGTTTTTTTTAATCCATACAACTTTAGTATATTTCCTAATTTTATGTTATATATTTTTTGAGTTGCTTTTTAAATTAGAGATCCTAGTCTCGTGTTTTTATATGATGTCATTTAAGAAATAAAGTGGAAAAGTGTTGTAGCGATATTTAATACTGTAATCGGTTAGATAAAATGATTTTTAATTTCATAGTTTAAATTAAATAATAAAAAATTGAAATAAAGAATGATTTGTTTCCCCCACCTATCTACTGACTCTCCCCCACTAATAGCTTAGCTATCTCTCTCCTTTCTTCGTCAGACCAACCTAACTACTTACTAAATATTAAATTTTTTACAAATTTATAAATTTAATTTATATATTAAAAACTTTAAATTTAACAGTTACATCATTAAAATTTAATTTAAAACATAAATTATTAAATAAAATAAATTTAAATAAATAATAAAGATACTTCATAATTAAACGAATTCTTGCTCATAAACTATATATATTACTTAGGAACATGATTTTTAATTTGGAGGATGATAATATATATATAAAGAGAGAGGAGGTATATCAAGTGAGAGAAAATTTATCATAAAAAATAAGAGAGTTAAAATATAATTTTTAAATTAATTTTATGAATTCCCAAATTTCAACATATCAAGTAAGAGAAAATTAATCTAAAAGTTATATTTTAACCCTCTCATCTCTCATGATAAATTTTTTATGCTATCTATATATATATATCTATTATCCTCTACCTTCCTCTTGAATCATAATAATATTATAAATAAAAAACTATTACTAAAAACATCAGTTTCATTATTCTTTGCACTTATTACATTTCCTCTGCTGTGACAATGATTTCCTTATGATTTATCAAATGACTTTTATGTTTTGACCGATTAATCCGTGTAATGAACTTCAAGCAATAGCAATTGACGGTGTCATTGTCCGAATGATCAATAAGCCTCGTCTATCAAATTTACTCTGTGGACTGCTTCATTTAAGATTTAACCAGTAATCTATATTGTGGGTCACAATTTGCTGTCATATTATTTATTTAAATACCACTTTATACGGGTTAGCTTCATGACTCTTTCAGTTAATTCATATATTATATTTTTAAATAATATATTTTTATTACGAAAACTAAAAACAAAATTTTATTATATGTACCAAAGATTATCATAATTTTTAGTTGATTTTTTTAAAACTTTTTTCACAAAATTCAAAAATGTTTTAATTCAAATTTGCGGGTTAGCATGCCAACCTGTAAATCATTACGAGGTGGAAGCAGACAATTTATTTTATAGATTCGCGACTTTAATGATTTTAATTATTTTAAAATAATATGTTTTAATTTTAATTTTTGTAAAAAAAATTATTTGTTTATCATTTATCTGAAATTTGAAACTATTATTTTAATCTTTATTATTATACGACTTTTTTGAAGTTTATTAAAAAGTTATGTAATTATGTCAAATGGTATTTACAAATTAGCATGTGTCACTTCTATTTTTTTTTTTAAATTGTTAAAATTAGTGTTATTTATATTGTTTAAAATGATTAGTAGAAACTAAAAAGAGTGACTTTAAATTTTAGACAAATGAAAATAAAAAAAATATAAAATTAAAACTAAAATTTACTTATTTTATAAAAAAATAATGTTAATAAATTTTATAAAAATATAAAACAGAGAAACTTTTTTTACAGTATCAAAAATAAAAACTCACTCAATTTACAGATATTAGAAACATATTTGAAACTGTATTCATTTATTTCGTGGAGCAACTTCATTTAACTCCTTTATTTTCAGGTCAATATAGACTGAGACTATTTAAATTAAAATAACCCCTATATCCAACAAACTACTAAATCACTTAAAAGAATGTTAGGGCTTGGAATGCTATGAGCCAAAATTTCATCCGAAGGAATGAGGAATAGAATCTTCCACGATCTTCTTTAGATTGGGAGGAAGAAAAATTGAGGTCGTACAATAGTATGATATAAATTTTTATTTAATAAATAAATGTTGAGAAAAATATGTACCATAATATTTTACAAGCTCAATTTTTCTTCCGGTAAAAAAATATAAAATAATTTAATTGTTTTAATAAAAAAGATAAAGAAAAAAGTGAATAGTAAAACGTGTTATAAAAATGTTATATACCTTAGTCAATGGAATCGGAAAAATAATATTTTTAAATCTTCTTATAATATCTTTAACTTTTTTTTAGATAAAAATGTTAACTATTTTATACTTTAAAATATGAAATACATAATTTTTTATAATAAAATATAACCTAGAGTGCTGATTTCTCGGTACATAGCTTTTGTTGTTGCTTGTTGGGGTATACCAAAACCATAACCATAGATAAGAGAACATAGAAGCTTTAACAAGTTGAAGACGCAATAAAGAAAAGGGTAAAAAGAAGGTGAGATACGAAAGGAATAAGATCGTGTGAGATATTGTAAGTTGGAAGTATGGAAAAATTGATTGTAGTTGGAAGAGTGAATCTCCAAAAGCCGACACCAAAATCCTAACGTCCCAAAGGTCCCCACTAACCCTAATAAATTTCAGGCTCCATCCATCTTTTCTTCAACTTCGCCCTCCATTTCCTCCATCCATGTTATATCATATATGTAACGACCCGCCACGGTCTCTACACTTAGTGGAATCGCACTACAACTAGTTAACTAAGAGAATATTAAACTGGATAACACATACATACAGGCATAAATATAAAGATCGAAATAATTAAGTTTCTGTATATAAAATATAGCACCATATATGTACAGTCATCCCAAAATATTCCTTAGTGCCGGTCAAGCACTGACAAAAAAAATGTTACCCAGAATGGTAACTCAAAACACGAGACTCAGCTCCTCGTCTCACAACAATCATCTCTACTCCCAAGCTATCCCTGACCTGCTCCCATACCAAGTATGATCATCGCAGTTCCACCACATGGAAAACAGAAGGGTAAGCTAGAATTCAAAGATCAATAATACAAGCACAGAATAAAAATTCTATACTACACATGCATCCCAAATCCTGTCCCTAAGGAACCTTTCATCTCAATCAATCATTCATTCACCAAACATGAAGTCAAACACCACACTTCATCATATTAATAATCATGCAATGAATGCAACTCATGACAGATAGGCATACATATCAATCATCTAATGCGTCGTCACGCATACACCTAGGAGATCTCCATAACAATAGAGCTGTATAAATGACATTCCATCCTACCGAAACCACCCCAACCGTTTTCACGCCCAATGCGCCCGCTCGGTCACAGCTAAACAGGATATATAATCCTCACTCGGGTTTACTCGGATGATGTCACTTACACACTTGGAAGTCCAGATCCACCGTCAGGTATAGCACAGCTGGGTACGGGCTTACCACGACCTTGGCATGCATTAACCAAGTCAATTGTGGAGTTCGCCCACCGACTATCCGCAAGGATCCACGCACCTTCCCGAGTACTTGGTTAAGGGAATAACCCTCGACCTCATACCCCGCTCCAACACTAGCTAAGGACTTAGAGGAGACTCACCCAACCCAGTGGCCTATCTGAGCACCGCTCTCCCAAATCCAGTGGCCTCCCAGAGCACCACTCTCATATATTAGTGGCCTATCCAAGCACCACTCTCAAGAGACTCTATGTGAGCTCTTCCAGTTCGAAATATTTTTCCTCTCCTCAAGTCCTAGGCTAGACTCATGCCATAGGCATCACATGCAATCATGCATCATACATCATAATGGTCTGCCCACCATCATGATCAACAACCATACACATGTCATAAGACATCACATGCAATAATGCATCATACATCATAAATGGTCTACCTACCATTATGATCAATACATACCATATGAACGTATCATATTCAAACATTCATATATATCATCACAAAGCATACATATGAATCACACCTCACCATACATCATATATCATACATACATGATCTAAAACTTCAACTTTAAACATGCATAAGCATCAATTCATTCATAAATATATTCAAGCACAGTGCCGTCAACTCGCGCCTGGCCTAACACCAACCCAAGAGCTCTAAGCTCTTCCACGCCTGATACGCTCAACCTGCGCCAGGCCTAAAACTATTCAGAGAGTTCAAAATTCTCATCCAAACTAACAAATTCAGCCACATGCAAACAATCTAGCTTCCCTTACCTGATGATTGGCTCAGATAGCCAAAGACTGAATCAAAAGTATAATTTCCCCTCGAGGCTCAACTCGAAACTTCAGTCCTCCCAAAACAAGCTTTCTAATCTGAAATTCAAGAAAAGACAGAAGGAGTTATTGATCTAGAGGAGAAAAGGAGTTAAACAGAGAAATTTGGGAGAGAAAGGAACTCACTGACCCAGAGACCTTCTCTCTAAAACTTCTCTCTAGAACCATAACTCCTCACGGCCCCCCTTCACCCCTATTTATAGGCAATCCGGAGTGGCCAGAACGGCCCGTACCGATACCGGAACGGCCCGTTCTGAACTCCCAGATCACGCACAAAATCCACGCCCAGAACGGCCCGTTCCGGGACTCATCCAGAACGGCCCGTTCTCCCTCAGGAACAGCCCGTTCTCCCTCCAGAACGGCCCTTTCTCCCTCCGGAACGGCCCGTTCTCCTTCCTAGAACGGCCCGTTCTCAACTACAATATGTAGTTCAATTCAGTAGTGTGGAACGGCCCGTTCCAGTTTGGGAACGGCCCGTTCTGGGCTACTGAATCAGCCTTTTTTTTTTTTTTTTTTTTTTTTACAATGTTACAATACTCCCCAACAAATAAGAATTTTCGTCCCCGAAAATAGGCTTACCTGAAAAGAGAAATGGATACTGTTCCTTGAACCGACTCTCTTCTTCCCAGGTTGCCTCACTAGTAGCTGCATCCCAAAGAATCTTCACTAAGCTAATAGACTTGCCTCGAAGCTCTTTCAACTTGTGATCAATTACAGCTATCGGTCTCTTCTCGTAAGTCAAGTTTTCTCTAACTTGCACCTCATCCATCTCTATCACGTGACTCGGGTCTCTGATGTACTTCCTCAACTGTGAAACGTGAAACACATCATGCAGGTTGGACAGAATCGGAGGTAACGCCAACTGATAAGCTACTGGACCTACACGACGAAGGATCTGATAAGGACCAATGAACTTCGGTGTGAGTTTCTTGGCCCTTACAGCCCTTCCCACTCCAGTAGTGGGTGTCACCCTGAGAAACACATGCTCTCCCTCCTCAAACTCTAGAGGTCTCCTCCTCTTATCAGCATAAGACTTTTGTCGATTCTGAGTAGCTCTCAACCTCTCCTGAATCTGTCTCACCATCTCAGTAGTCTGAAGAACTAACTCTGGACCAACCACTACTGACTCACCCTCCTGATACCAACATAATGGAGTCCTACACCTCCTGCCATATAGAGCCTCAAAAGGTGCCATGCCAATACTCGCATGATAACTATTATTATAGGTAAACTCTACCAATGGCAACACCTCCTCCCAGCTACCCAGATGGTCCAACACACAAGCTCTCAGAAGATCCTCTAGTGACTGAATTGTCCTTTCCGACTGACCATCTGTCTGTGGATGATAGGCGGAACTCAACCTCAATCTCGTTCCCAACGCCTGATGTAGAGTCTGCCAAAACCTTGAAGTAAACCTTGGATCTCTGTCAGAAATAATACTGGAAGGCACTCCATGCAGCCGTACTATCTCTCGGATATATAACTGTGCAAGCCTCTCCAAGGACCACCTCTTGTTGACAGGAAGAAAATGAGCACACTTTGTCAACCTATCAACAATCACCCAGATAGAGTCACTGTTCCTAGTTGTCTTAGGCAATCCAACCACAAAGTCCATAGTGACACTATCCCACTTCCACTCAGGAATCTCCATCAACTGTAAAACCCCTCCGGGCCTCTGATGCTCAATCTTCGCCTTCTGACAAGTCAAACAAGCGGCTACAAACTCTGCTATCTCCTTCTTCATACCAGGCCACCAAAAACTTTTCTTGATGTCTTGATACATCTTAGTCATACCAGGATGTATGCTAAGACGACTCATGTGTCCCTCCTCTAGAACAACTCTCCTCAACTCTGAATCACAAGGCAGACAAATTCGACCTCTGAATCTTAGAATCCCATCAGTACCAAGCTCAAAACCAGCTGCCCTCTCAGTACCAAGTAATCCCAAAGTCCTTAACAACTCTGGATCCTGTAACTGTTTAGTTCCCACCTGCTTCAAGAACTCATTAGTTATGGTGATCATACCACAGCTAATGTGATCCTGAACAACCTCCACCTCTAGTCTCAAATCTCGGAACTGTTCAATCAACTCCAACTCCCTAATCATCATAGCCGACATGTGAATGGATTTCCTACTCAATGCATCAGCTACCACATTCGCCTTTCCAGGATGATACATCAACTGGAAATCGAAGTCCTTTAGAAATTCCATCCACCTCCTCTGCCTCATATTCAACTCTTTCTGATCAAACAGATATTTCAAACTCTTGTGATCACTGTATACACTGAATCTCGCACCATACAGATAGTGCCTCCACGACTTCAAGGCAAATACCACAGCTGCAAGCTCCAAATCATGAGTAGGATAATTTCTCTCATGGGTCTTCAGTTGCCTCGAAGCATATGCCACTACTCTCCCTCCCTGCATCAACACACAACCTAACCCCTGGTGAGAAGCATCACAGAACACATCAAAATGCTCACCAGTGTTAGGTAACACCAAAACTGGAGAAGTGGTTAACCGTCTCTTTAGTTCCTGAAAACTCTGCTCACAAGCGTCCGTCCAAACAAAAGGTTGATCTTTTCGAGTCAGTTGAGTCAAAGGCATTACTATTCGAGAAAAACCCTCAATGAACCTCCGATAGTAACCCGCCAACCCAAGAAAACTCCTAATCTCTGTAGCAGTCATCGGACGCTCCCACTGAATCACAGCCTCCACCTTGGCTGGATCTACTGCAATCCCCTCTGCCGATATCACATGCCCCAAAAATCTCACCTCGGACAACCAAAACTCACATTTGGACAGTTTGGCATACAACTGTCTCTCTCTTAACACCTCCAAAACCGACCTCAAATGCTCACGGTGATCCTCCAATGATCTAGAATACACCAAAATATCATCAATGAAGACCACCACAAATCTGTCCAAGAACGGTCTAAAGATCCTGTTCATGTAATCCATGAACACTGCTGGAGCATTAGTGACACCAAAAGGCATCACCACATACTCATAGTGACCATACCTAGTCCTAAAGGCAGTCTTCGGTATGTCACTCTCCTTCACCCTAATCTGGTGGTATCCGGATCTCAAATCAATCTTTGAAAATACTGAAGCTCCCCTCAGCTGATCCATCAAATCATCAATCCTTGGAAGGGGATATTTATTCTTTATCGTTAATTTATTCAGCTGCCGATAATCAACACACAAACGGGCCCCACCATCTTTCTTCTTCACTAACAGTACCGGAGCACCCCAAGGAGAAACACTGGGCCTCACCATCTGTTTCTCCAACAAATCCTCAATTTGTGTCTTCAGCTCTACCAACTCAGCTGGAGCCATCCTATAAGGAGCCACTGATACCGGTCCTGCACCTGGTACCAGATCAATGCTAAACTCAACATCACGCCTGGGTGGCAATCCTGGCACATCATCTGGAAACACCTCAGGAAATTCACTGACAATCTCGATCCCAGCGATAGCTCTCTCTGTCTCAATACTCAAAGTTGCAAACAACATGAAGCACTCAGCTCCATCCCTCATCAACTGCTCAGCCTGACCCGCTGATACCAACACCTCATCCTCCAACTGAGGAAACATCAACTCTCTCCGAGCACAATCTATAAGGATGTGATGGGCAGATAACCAATCCATCCCTAAGATTATGTCGATATCCACCATGGGCAACACAATCAGGTTCACTCGGAACCTCCTACCAGACACCTCTATCGGGCATCTCACACACATCTCCGACGTCACCACAGAAACTGAAGCCGGAGTAGACACAAACAAATCAACATGCAAGGAAGATACTGACAAACCCAATCTCTTCACACAATCAACAGAAATAAAAGAATGCGTGGCTCCAGAATCGAATAAAAATAAAACATCCTCACCTGCTGCCTTCCCCTTTCCCTTCACTAAGTCTGATGAAGTAGAAGCCTCTGCACCTGACAATGCAAACACTCTCCCCGCAGCTGTAGGTCTGGGTGGCCTCGGGGCACTCCCAGATGAAGTCGCCGGTGTCTGACAATCTCTAGAGATGTGGCCTGGCCTACCACATCTGAAGCAAACATTCCCCGGAAGGGAACAATCTCTCACCATATGTGCTCCTCCACATCGATAACACCGCATCGACTGTGCTCCGCCCTGAGGAGTAACAGGTCGAGGTCCCCTACTAATAGCTCCTCTCTGAGACTGTACAGGTCTGTCATAAGGTCCCCTCTGCTGGTCTCCCCTCCTGGACCCAGATGATCCCTCCTGAACTCTAGCAGCCTTACCGCTGCTACCACCACTCTCCAAACTCTCAACAGTTTTTGCCTTCTCAACCAAGGCAGGAAACTCTACTATGGACATGGGGACTATAACCCTCTTCAGCTCGTGCCTCAGTCCCTCCGCAAACTTTCCACATCTCCAAGCCTCGGATATGGCCTGAGAGTAGAAACGAGCTAGATGCTCAAACCTCATAGCATACTCAGAAACAGACAAGCTCCCCTGATGTAATCTCATGAACTCTGCCTCTTTAGCGTATCTAACGCTATCCGGGAAATATTTCTCCAAAAAGACCCTTCTGAAGCAATCCCAGTCAACAGGCACACCCCTGCTCTCTAACATCTGCCTGGTGCCTCTCCACCAGTACTCAGCCTCGCCCCCCAGCATGTAAACTGCATAAGCCAACTTTCTCTCATCAGAAGATCCTAAAACACTAAAAATCTTCTCCATATCCCTCAACCACTGATCCGCCACATCAGGATCTGAATCCCCTCTGAACTGAGGAGGCTGACATCCCCTGAACTCTGCTAAATCTCTCCCCTCCTGAGAGACCACCGGTCTAGCTGCATCAGCCGCAGCTCTAGCTGCCTCAGCCGCAGCTCTACCTGCCTCCATATGAGCAAAGTGAGCACTCTGCTGCTGCATCGCCATGGCTATCATCTCCATGGCCCTAGCAATCTGGTCATACTGGGGTCTCACCATACTACAAGAATTCAAACATCCTATTAGTAACATAATACCCCCACAATTCACCAAAGGCTAACACATATCAGAGATATGACACAACAGAAACCTAGAAGGATCACTCCCCACATAGTATCCTAAAAGACTCGACCGGCTCTGATACCATAAAAGTGTAACGACCCGCCACGGTCTCTACACTTAGTGGAATCGCACTACAACTAGTTAACTAAGAGAATATTAAACTGGATAACACATACATACAGGCATAAATATAAAGATCGAAATAATTAAGTTTCTGTATATAAAATATAGCACCATATATGTACAGTCATCCCAAAATATTCCTTAGTGCCGGTCAAGCACTGACAAAAAAAATGTTACCCAGAATGGTAACTCAAAACACGAGACTCAGCTCCTCGTCTCACAACAATCATCTCTACTCCCAAGCTATCCCTGACCTGCTCCCATACCAAGTATGATCATCGCAGTTCCACCACATGGAAAACAGAAGGGTAAGCTAGAATTCAAAGATCAATAATACAAGCACAGAATAAAAATTCTATACTACACATGCATCCCAAATCCTGTCCCTAAGGAACCTTTCATCTCAATCAATCATTCATTCACCAAACATGAAGTCAAACACCACACTTCATCATATTAATAATCATGCAATGAATGCAACTCATGACAGATAGGCATACATATCAATCATCTAATGCGTCGTCACGCATACACCTAGGAGATCTCCATAACAATAGAGCTGTATAAATGACATTCCATCCTACCGAAACCACCCCAACCGTTTTCACGCCCAATGCGCCCGCTCGGTCACAGCTAAACAGGATATATAATCCTCACTCGGGTTTACTCGGATGATGTCACTTACACACTTGGAAGTCCAGATCCACCGTCAGGTATAGCACAGCTGGGTACGGGCTTACCACGACCTTGGCATGCATTAACCAAGTCAATTGTGGAGTTCGCCCACCGACTATCCGCAAGGATCCACGCACCTTCCCGAGTACTTGGTTAAGGGAATAACCCTCGACCTCATACCCCGCTCCAACACTAGCTAAGGACTTAGAGGAGACTCACCCAACCCAGTGGCCTATCTGAGCACCGCTCTCCCAAATCCAGTGGCCTCCCAGAGCACCACTCTCATATATTAGTGGCCTATCCAAGCACCACTCTCAAGAGACTCTATGTGAGCTCTTCCAGTTCGAAATATTTTTCCTCTCCTCAAGTCCTAGGCTAGACTCATGCCATAGGCATCACATGCAATCATGCATCATACATCATAATGGTCTGCCCACCATCATGATCAACAACCATACACATGTCATAAGACATCACATGCAATAATGCATCATACATCATAAATGGTCTACCTACCATTATGATCAATACATACCATATGAACGTATCATATTCAAACATTCATATATATCATCACAAAGCATACATATGAATCACACCTCACCATACATCATATATCATACATACATGATCTAAAACTTCAACTTTAAACATGCATAAGCATCAATTCATTCATAAATATATTCAAGCACAGTGCCGTCAACTCGCGCCTGGCCTAACACCAACCCAAGAGCTCTAAGCTCTTCCACGCCTGATACGCTCAACCTGCGCCAGGCCTAAAACTATTCAGAGAGTTCAAAATTCTCATCCAAACTAACAAATTCAGCCACATGCAAACAATCTAGCTTCCCTTACCTGATGATTGGCTCAGATAGCCAAAGACTGAATCAAAAGTATAATTTCCCCTCGAGGCTCAACTCGAAACTTCAGTCCTCCCAAAACAAGCTTTCTAATCTGAAATTCAAGAAAAGACAGAAGGAGTTATTGATCTAGAGGAGAAAAGGAGTTAAACAGAGAAATTTGGGAGAGAAAGGAACTCACTGACCCAGAGACCTTCTCTCTAAAACTTCTCTCTAGAACCATAACTCCTCACGGCCCCCCTTCACCCCTATTTATAGGCAATCCGGAGTGGCCAGAACGGCCCGTACCGATACCGGAACGGCCCGTTCTGAACTCCCAGATCACGCACAAAATCCACGCCCAGAACGGCCCGTTCTGAAAACAGAACGGCCCGTTCCGGGACTCATCCAGAACGGCCCGTTCTCCCTCAGGAACAGCCCGTTCTCCCTCCAGAACGGCCCTTTCTCCCTCCGGAACGGCCCGTTCTCCTTCCTAGAACGGCCCGTTCTCAACTACAATATGTAGTTCAATTCAGTAGTGTGGAACGGCCCGTTCCAGTTTGGGAACGGCCCGTTCTGGGCTACTGAATCAGCCTTTTTTTTTTTTTTTTTTTTTTTTTACAATGTTACAATATATGTACCATTTATCATCAAAACTAATACCTCTTCCACAACAATTCATTTCTTAATGCCCCATGGCCCTACACAGAATGATCAAATATCTCATCAAGTAAACTATATATGGTTCTATCTAAAAATATTATAATTTCTTAAATATTTTGTTCTTTCTTTTGTTAATTCTTAACAATGAAGTAGGGGCAATTACTTAGTTGATCATTCAGTTAGAGTCCATTGTGCAGTTAGCCAATCAGTTAGTGAAGTTAGCTTCATAGTTATAACGCTTCTAACATTCAAAACTAATTGTTATGCAGAAAAATGTTAATAATATACTTTTTCTCACATTTTTTTAAACACATTTTTTTTATTAATTGAAATTTATTGAGAAACAAAATATTTGACGGGTCCTACATCTTATTTATTGATTCTGTAATTTTTAATAAATTCTAACCATGCAAATGCTATTATATCGTCTTGGAAAAGTGGGTCAAAAACCTAATTCATTCTTTCAAAATCAGCTTGTAAAGTGAGGATTGTTCACCCACTTATATATACTATTATGGTCTTATTCCTAGACGATGTGGGATCTCTAACATGGGACCCTACACATAATTATTCAATCCGATGAGAATTGTAACACTTACATTCTTACTATTTGTCGCTGATTTTATTAATTATTGTATTGTGGGAATTTAGTGTTGCGAATTGTTGAAAAGCCCTGAGGATTTGAGAAATTCTCGTTAGTTTAGGTAATTATAAGGGTTTAGGATTTTTGGTCATGCCAGGCAGGTGTGAGTTTTGGTCATGTCTGGTGTGAGAGCAATAGGAACTCTCTACCTTAATTATCCACGTCGGATGAGGGAAGATTGGCGTTGGGTGTGGACAAGTTAGAGATTCTACTTCATTTCATGTCGAGCACGAGAAAAGTGGCATCAACCGTGGACTACCTTATAAATATGTGTTGTTTGTGTTTTTAAAAGTTAAATATGTATAGATTTTTGGAATCTATGACATGTTATATAGTGATTAAGTTGTGTTTTATATCATATGTTGATACATTATGTTGAATCTTTATACCTTGGGGTAGTATAATGTATTAATTGATTAAATAGTTGAAAATTGAGTTGAATTATAGTGGTTTAGTTGAGTAGATGTGTTGAGAATACTTTGGCGTTGAAGTTGTATTGTGTTGATCGACCTAAAAAGATTAAAGGAGAAGTTGTTTTTCAAAGTTGCATGTCTTATTGTGGGAATATTATGTTGTGGTGCTCCAATGGTCTAATTTTGTTGAAACCCCTTCTTTGGAAATTGATCATTGAAGTGGATAGTTGAGCCTCCTTTAGAATCTTAGTTGAAGCGATATGTGAACAAGGTTGAGACGTATCGACTACAAGCGACCTTATTGATCTGTATATAGGCAAGATCAAAACATACATGTATAAAATGACAAAATTAGAGTAAGGCACAGGGTTGGGGATTAAAATTCCTAACTAAGTATTGGAAGGACATAATATTTGGAGAGTATCCGGTGGGTTAATCTCATAGATGACTTAGTTATGCTAGCTATATCACGGTAAACTCACAACCAAATTTTTTTACTTTAACAAAAATACTATATTTCATAGTTTAAGTGGTAAAATCTAAGAAATCATGTTGTATTGTGGATTATGATCAAAAAATTAGTTGTTGATCTAATTGTATTAAAAAAATTAGATTGTTGATTTAATAAGGTCAAACCATTTAAATTGTTCTCGTGTATTGTAGAAAATCTCCTAATTGAAATGTGTGATGACATATATAATTAATTTGTTGTGTATATATATGTGGTTGATATTGTTGAGTTATGACATGTGATGCATATGATTTAATTGTAGTGTTGTGTGCGTTGATAAGTTGTGTTATGTACATATTATGTTATATGGTTGATGATGAAATCTTTAACACATTGTCATCACTAATAATTATGAGGCTGAAAAAATATTGTTTCTAATAATTATGTAAATTAGTTTCAATAGTTTCATGAGTATAGTATCTATCATGATACAGAGTGAAAGATGGGGGTGGTAATTGTCATGTGGGTATTAAGAGACCTCTCACAAAGGGTTTCTTCCAATAATACTAAGGTTCAAGCTCTAATTACGGTCGCGATTCTCAAAATGATATTAATCGATTTTTTAATTTGCATTTCATTATTATCCAGTCCAGTCAACCCTTTTAGTAACTAAATTTGCAATGGAGACGGGCAGAAAGTGGTAACAATAGTGTAGAGATATCCCATACTTAGGGAAATCAAAGCAATAATAAAATGGGTGGGTGAGCGAGATTAGAGGGAAATTATTACACCATTAAATACGTATATATATTTTTTTTTATTTTTTAAAAAAAAAGTACCGTGTCACGTAGAATTTGATCGAGACTAAAATAATCCTGGAGCATGCAATAATTTATGAAGATTAGAGATTCAGGGATATACTAATTAATAACAGAATTCAAAAAAATAAAGGTATCCACATGCCTATCTCATCATTAATGTCCTACACACCCAAACGCATCAACACTCTAAAAGCAATAAATGCGGTGAATAAAATATCCAATTCGTCATAAGTTCATAACTAAACACATTCAGAATTAATATGATGCTGCCCAAAAAATCAAAATTCCAAGACTCAAATGAACCTAACACGCATCCCTTCCATGGCAAATCAAACCCATGCACCTAAAACAAAGTTCACCTTAAATAGAATCAAACGACCCCCACTTCACGGCACCAAAAGTCGCTTATTATTAAAGTGGATTCCATGTACATCGATTCGAATGAATTTATATGGGCACTGGAATTTGGAGTTCATCATAAATATCTATGAAATTTTTATTAAGGACTAAAATATAAATTTTAGAGGTGATCATCGTCTAATCTTGTCTGTTAACCTGATCTAATATAAGGTTAATTTAAACGGGTTTGATCTTTGAAATTAAACATTGTACATTTTTGAGACGGATTTAGATTAAGTTTTAGACGGTTCAATCCAAAATAAAATATAATATTTTTTAAAAATGTAAATTATATTAAATTATTGTATATTAATAATAAAGATTTATTTAATTTAATAATTTTTTTATAACATGATATTATATTTATAATAAAATTATTTATTTTAAAAATTATAACATAAAATATACCTTAATTTAAGTTTGACACACCTTTTAATTTAGAATTTAATTATGCATAATATTAAAATTAATATATATTATAAAGTTTGGTTGATCAAACCTATTTCCGTATATTTTCGGACATGTATATTTTATAAAATGATCCAATTAAAGAATAATATCAAATTTGAGTAAAGATAGATTTAACCAACCTAATGCACACTCTCTCTTAACAAACACTCATTTTCACCTAGACTTGTAAAATAAGAAGAAAAAATATATATATATATACTTTATGAAATTTATAAAGTAAGTAAAAGCTAGTGTAAACATCTTCAAGAAGTGCACCTTAAAAAGATATATGTTCCCTCGAGAAGTTGGAGTTACAAGCCATTGACATCTTGTCTTGCTCGTTTGGGTAAGCATGTTGGACGTACTTCTACTTGTTTAGATAAATTATAAACAAATTCTGACTTACTCTTTTCTTTTAGCTCGTCCTATTATGTTAGGTCTCTCATTTGTATTACAACGCTGATTACATCAATCACTTCCCCCCTTACATTTTACTTCTTTAATAATATTTATTTATTTATATTGATTAGAATATCACTATAAATTAAGTAAATATATTATTTTATAATATTTTAATAAATATATTATTATAAATAAAATATTATTTTTTATCTCAATATTATTCTTTTTAATTATTTTTAAAATTAAAGTTTCAGATCGAGTAAAAGAATGTCACATAAAAAATATATTTCTTTCCTTTCTAATTATTTTTCAAAATTAAAATCATACGTCGAATTTATGAATAACACATAAAAAGTATATATAATCATAGAGTGGTAGTTAATAAACAAACTTGATATTTGATATAAATTAGGCGGTGACTAGTTAAAAATATCTTCGATCTTAAAGAAGCAATAAAGTAAAAATGATATCAATATCTATATTAAAAATACACAAGGCACAAAATACCTTTTATTAGTTTTATATAATTGTGATATTTGAAAATTAAAATCATATAATCATTTAATTGTTTAGTTAAAATTAATGTATAAAAATGACTCAATACTTAAAAACTAAAAAATTTAATTCATTTTTGAGGATCTAAATTTGCAGAAGTGTTATATTTCATTAAAAAAAATCACATCTAATTGTTTATAAAAAAATATTATTTTCCCTTTTTACTAACTGTAGGATTCCGTCGGCGGAATTATACCCGCCAAATGTAACAATGTGTTTGTTTATTTGTACTTAGAAGTTAGAAGCGGACGACAAAATAAGCAGAGGAGAATACGATAAGAATGTCTGATGATGTTGGCGAATGAATCGTGGCCGTCTGTTGATCCGCAATTAACGTTAAAAGGGTGGGCCTGAGCGATGAGATGGGGCGTGTGTGATCGCGATCAACGGTGATTGAGTGGCCGCGATTTCAGGGGACATGATAATCGTGGCCCAATGATGGAGAGACATTTTGCACATCATCATGTGAGTGCTCGTGCGCTCCCCCCACTCTCCTCTGGGCCTGGGCCTGGGCCCCCCCACGTGATGCTTCGCTTGCCAATGCCACCTCACTCCTCACTTCCTCGCTCTGCACGTGCTCTACCTAGCTAACTCTCCCATACCTTAATTAATAATTACTCCACCCCCAAATTCCATAAATTCATTACTTAATATATCTACCAATAAAAATCTCATTCTTCTTCTTCATTTTTAACAAAATATCTAATCAAAATTTCAATTTATTTCATAATAAATAAATGTAAGTTCTTTTCATTTATACTTACATGATAAATGTATGTATTAATTAATATTAGATGAAATAATAATATAGTTGACAGACAAAAATTATGTTATCTTGAAATTTAAAGATAACTTATAAATATCAACATCAATGTTTTAAAAATCTGCCAATTAAAAAAGAGTGGAGGAAGTAATAATTATGTATTGTTGGCCTTTTCTTGTATTTTTTTATGTTATTAAACAATTATAATCATAGTGAATAAAATTGTAATAAAATTCAATAAATTTATTTTGCATGATAGGTTGTAATTGAATGAAAATATAAAATCTTTTTACTTTGTCAATATATAGATCAACTGGTTTTTACTCTAATAGTTCAAAACTTGTATTTTTTTAATTGAATAATAAAAAAAGACGATTGCTTCTTTTAAATTGATATATATAAGAAAAATAAAATAAAATCAAGTCGTACATAGTACTAACTAAGAAATTAGTTAACATCATAAATCTCATTTAAAAAAATTTGTAAATCATAAATTGGATATCAAAAATAAAAAGTAATTAGAAATAACATAATATATATTCTAAAAATATTGTTGATTATTTTTTGGTACCAAACTATAAGATTTTATTTTAAATAATTTGAATGTGATATTTTCACCGAAAATATATTATGTAATTAGTTAAGAGTGTTAGGTAAGTAATGAATGCAATCTTATATGAATTAATTATATATGCGAATGTAATTGTGTAAAAAAACAACCCACGTGTTTTTCATTTTTAGAAATAATTATTTTTTTATTTTCCGAGAAAACACGAGTTTGACTCAACAGTAAATTCAGCATTAATACATTTACTAATTTTATTTGTTTTAGATTATTAAAATACTCTCCAATTGCATATAAATAATATTTGATTGAAATAAAATGTACAGTTTAGCAAGCTTGCAAATGTGATTTCGAAGGGGTTTTGTTATATGGTAATAGTAGGAAATATTTTAGTACGAATATTTTACTGAAGCAGGTGTTTAATTTTCGAGAATGTATTTAAAGTACCGACAAATTAGAAATTATTTTTATATAATTTTTAAAAAATTATAAAGTTAATAAATTTAACATATATAACTATTGTTATTATATAATAATAATCAATTGATACATTACTTATTTTCAAGTTTCACTGGTTGAATAATGAGTTGGAAAAAAAATCAGTTCGTTAATAAATAAATAAAATATACCGTAAAATCTTATTTTATTATTTTTTTAAGTTAATCACCTATATATTGTTAGTGTAAAATTTTTTTACACTAACAATCAATTATATCTTTTAATAATACCATATCATTTATTTATTTAATCAAAATAAAATAAAATAAAATAATTTAAAATATATGATTAGTTATCGATGTAAAATATTTTATTCACGGTGTATGATGATTAACTTTTATTTATTTTTCATTTCAAAATCGTAACAAACATGACGCCTGTCTGCTATAAAACGTGGGTGCAATTGAAAGGACTAGAGATAAGGTACCTAAAAGGATAGTGCATTTCGTTTGGTATGATTCAGCGACTTTGTTTCGATATTTCAATTTAATGTTTTGTAAGGATAGAATATATTACGATTTATTTCAATAAAAATTTCAAATATATTGTAGACTATATATATATATATATATATCATTGATTAATGAAAAATTGTACTTATCTTTTTAAATGACATATACCTCCCTTCTAATTTTTAAAATTTACTTACCTCTTCTAAAATAATATTCTTTGTTTAATTGAGAGAAAGAGAGAAAATAAAAATAAATTCATATTTTGTTAATCTTTATATGTTTATTGTTCGCTACTGAATTATGTACAATACTCTAGATTTTTTTATGAAATAATTTATTATTTTGTAATTAAAAAAAAAATCAGTCAATTCTTTAAAATTGTTTCTATATTTTTTAAATCCCGACATACACGATATTAGAAATATAATTTATGAGTTAAAATTGACTAAGATATTTAATCTTATTCAACTATTAACATTTATATTAATAAATGAGAAATATTAGTGTTTACTTAAAAAAAAAGTGTATCATTTACAAATATTTCAAAGAGGTAAGTGTACTTTTTTTCTTAATTTAAAACGGCTAGAAGAATAAATTTTATGACATTGTGATTTTTTACGATAATATACCGTAAAATTGTTAACTTACTATATCAATAGTAATATATATATATATATATATATATATATATATATATATATATATATATATATATATATATATATATATATATATATATAAGTCTAATTTAGTTGGTTGATTAAAATATGTGATTGTTGTAAACTCTCTTTATGATATGTATGGTTTTTATGGATAAATATCAACCAATAACATATCATTTTGGACTAAATTTTGTTTTTTTTTTTCATAGTTGGAATGTCCAACTAAAGTATTGACTTTTTAATTTCTAGGATAAAAAATAATGGTTGAAGGAGGCATTATATTAAAAATAATATTAAATTATATTTTTATTTTTTGATTTCTGTAATATGAAATTCGTAATTCTTTATCTTATTTTTTAAAATATATAATTTTAGTTATTCAATTTTATAAAATTTGTAACTTTGATCTTCTTATTACATGTGCATTCGTAAATGTTAAAATTATAATATTTGTCATAACGTACGTAACATTAGATAAATGACATGATAATTAATATTTAATAATATTTAGACTATGTTACATTTTTAGTTTTCATTTTCATCCAAATTTTATATTATTTTACTACTTTTATGTGATAAAAAATAACAAATGAAAGTGAAATTTAGCTTGAGTATTATAAAATATTAATTATCACGTGATCTATTTAATTTTAAATCATGACTAATATTACAATTTTAATAATTAACGGAAGTGAATGTTTAATAAAGGAACTAAATTTATGAATTTTATAAAATTGGATTACTAAATTTGCATAAAAAAAGTAGAGGAATAAAAATTACAAATATGATATTATAAGAGATCAAAATTTTAATTTAACTTATAATTAATTTGTAATTTTTTTGAAAAAAATAATATTAATAAAATTAATAAATATTTCACATTTACAATATAATAAACAAAGACAATTAAAAAAAATATAATATGCTATTATACTATACATATAATATGCTCTTGCACTTACGGGTGTAAGAGAGTATGAATAACTTTCAAACTTGAAGTGACCAAGTGAGTTCGATCAATTTTTTTTAGTATTTGAATCAAATCAAACTTAACTCAATTAAAAATATATATTATATGGGTTGGGTAACAAATTTTATATTTTTGACCCCGTGATTCAATTTGACCCGACCATATATAATAAAATATAAAATAATAATAATAAGTTAATGTTTGGATAATCACTTGTTTAAGACAACACTCTTTGTAACTTTTGGTTAGTCACAAGTTTTGTCTTTTTGGATTTATAGAATTATAACAATATATAACATATTTTATTTTAAATTATATTTTATATTAATGCTAGTTGTTTGAGTTGATAATATTAAATTTTTAATAAGATATTTAATGGTTTACATCTATTATAAAATATTTTAATTTTTATAAATAAAATAAATAAATTTAATTATATTTGACCTAACTCAATTTATCCATTCGTGATTGGATTGAATTGTGTTGAATTTTAAAAAAAATATATAAATTAAACTCAATCTGTTAAATTTTGATAAATTGGATATCAAATTCGTCCAAATATAATTCAATTCTACCCACTTACAATTGAATAGAACATATAGTTGACTAAAAAACCAACAAAAATATATATTAAATATCTATTAGAATAAATTATAATTTTAATGGTCACATATCATTGATGTAAAAAAATTTATAAGTTCAATTAATTAAAAATTCTTTAAAAAATTTAATTAAAAATTACATATTCTATGACTTTTAAAATAGTTATAAAAAAATACACTTATAATAAATTATAATTAAATAATCACGGCTTATTAAAGAAAAAAAAGTTATTTTGAAACTTATTTTCAAATACTAAACTTATTTTGAGATGAAAGAGAATACTGCTTAAGTTAATTATTGTGACATTAACACATGTTTAATTATTCTTATATTTTTCATTAAAAATTTAATTAGATCATTATGAATTACTACTTTCGTTGCTTTTCAAAAGTAATTTATAATTTTATACATAAATCAAGAAATATAATAATGTTTTTATTGTAATAAAATTATTTGAAAATTTCTTATTATATTTTATTTACTCTACAATATATGCGTATTAATTTAAATATATAAATTAATAATTAAAAAAACTAGGTAAAAATAGGAGTATAATTGATAAAAAAAAGGTGATAAATACTTTCTTGAACATTAAAAATGACAAATAAATAGAAATGTAAATTTTATAAAAATTCATCAATTAAAAAAACGGAGAATGTAATTTTTTTCTAAACAAAGTGCACATTTAGTTTAATTTGTTTTGGAGAAATATTTTTTTTTCAAATTTCAATAAATTTTTTAAAATATCAATTATTTATTTAAATTGATCTCAACCAAAATTGTGGTACTTAGTTTTTATTGTTAATTTTTTTACAATTAAGAAAAAGACTGAAGAGAATATTAAGAAACTAATGAAGAAAATAAGTAATATTTAATAAGAAAAAGTTAAAAATAAAAATTGAAAAATATAAATAAAAATTTATTATTCATCATTAATGTAAAGATGCTCATTAAAGGTATCATGCAAGTAGTTAAGTTTTTAGTGGCTAACATCAAATTTTTTGTGTAGCAAGAACATCAGTACATTCAAATTAAAGGAAACAGGTATCCATTAATATTGATGAACCTTGGTTTCCAATTTTATTGGAGATAATTATATCTTCAAATAACTATTGAGAATGACATGTAACTCGAAAAAAAAATTGTAACCACCTATTTATTTTATTTTTCAATAAAAATATAAAATGTCTATTTTTTACAAGTTAACATGACAATAATATTTTTAACTTTTTGTACAAAACAGTAGTATTTGAAGTGACTGTTGTTATGGATTTCACACAAGAGTTCATGCAAATAGTTCATCCTTATTTTAAACTTTTTTTTTTATATGCGAGAATCAATTTTGATACCAAAAGAGCTTACAACAATTCATGCGTCTTGTATTATCAAATAAATTATTTATCGTGCTTGTTCTCTTTTTAAACATTTTTTTTCCCGTTTTCTTGTCTCCAATGTCAATTATTCACTTCAAATTCTTTTTCCTTTGTTTACTTTTTTCTAAACCGCTCTATTATTTGTTTATATTTTAACCAATGTTCTATGAATGTTGGTGCAAAATCTTTGGGACATGGTTTATCTTATGAAGTTATGGTAGTAGTGAAATGATAAATTGTTTCAAACTTTAGAGACACATGTACAAAAATATTTTAGAGGCACTGTTTACTACAAAAATTTCTTATTAAATCAGTACCATGTGGGCCTAGATGGGATAAGACCAGAAAAGCTGTTAGGTTCAACACATGTAGCTGAACCCATCCCACTTCAAACTGAATTGAGTTAAATTTATATATTTTTGGTGAAATAAATTTTAAATTTAATTTAGGTTAAAACTCTTATTTGGTCTCTTATAATATTTTTTTTATTTTAATTTAGTCTTACTTTAATTTTTTGTTTTAATTTGGTTCCCAATAATTTAACATATTGCAATTTGGGACTTCCGTCTAAATGATTTAAACGGAGTTAATTGTTAGCCACGTGGATGTCAGGTGGATGCCACGTAGATACCAGGTGGATGCCACGTAGATGCATAGGTGGACGCCAAATTTCATGAATACACCTGGAACCAGAACGGACCGTTATGAAACAAGAACGACCCGTTCTAAAACCAGAACGGCCCGTTCTGCATGCACATGTTATGTGTTAATTTTGCAATTGGAACGGGCCGTTCTGAATTCAGAACAGCCCGTTTCATATGCCAAATTTACACACCAATAGTGTAACCAGAACGAGCCGTTATGGTTCCAGGTGTATTCGAGAAATTTGGCATCCATCTACGTGGCATCAACCTAACATCCACGTGACCAACAGTTAACTCCGTTTAAATCATTTAGACGGAAGTACTAAATTGCAATAATTTAAATTATTGAAGACCAAATTAAAACCAAAAATTAAAGTAGGACTAAAATAAAACAAAAAAATATTATAAAAGACTAAATAAGGGTTTTAACCTTTAATTTATATACATTCTCAATATATTTTTTATACATGCATCCAATAGTACTTGATTAGTCTATGATATCATTTTAAGGTTTAGGGTTTATAATTTCTATATGATATTTGCATAAATTATTTTGCACTATTCGTACATATAAATTAAACTCTAAATTATATACAGGACCATTACACTCATAAAAACAGCACATAATTCCTAATTGAGATTACTTTAGTATTTCTTCTTACTGATACACCCCTTCTGTTTTTTTTTTGGGTAATTTCTCTTCAAGCTTTTTTGTAATTTTCCTCCAAAACTCTTTCTCGAAACCAAATAACAGAATTTTATTTTTGATAATAGATAAATTTTCTGAATTTACTTTTCAAAACGTAGTAAATAATATTATGGAAATTAAATTTTAAAAATGTTAACACATTCGAAAATTCACACCTATTCATTTTCAAAAATTCATTTGTTTTGAGAATCTAATTAAATATTAAACATATGAAGACAATTAAATTAAGCTATAACAACTAAATTGCTTGTAGTGTTTGGAATGCATATTTGATTGCATTATTTGACAAACTCCCCCTCAACTACATTGAGTATAATTAGTAATTTTTAGTTTTTTAACTCGCAAAGCAAAAAAGGAGAAAGAAAATATATTGGAGAGAAAGCTCTTGAAATATATATATTTACAATAAAGAAAAAAAAGTTTATAGAATTACCTGACATCTGTTGAAATAAAATGTCTAGTTTTTAAAATACAAACTAAATTAATTTAAAATATTTTCTAAATTTAATTAAATATAAATATTAATCTTTTTTGTAATATAAAACAAAATATACAATAATAATTCAGACAAAAAAAATCTATTGGAACGAACGAAATTGCATCCCCTTTAACACAATTGGGTGCCCTTTTCCTTTCTATTGTAGAATCTCCATGGATGGGCTTCGCTGTTAACGTCCTTCTCCAAGCTAATTCCTAGTCAAGAGAACAAATCAACGCCAAGGATGTGGAAATATGTTGGGAATGAAGCCCAAGTGAAAGAATGGGCTGTGTATTTTTCTAAAGGAATATGGAATGCTTATGGCCCATTTAATTAGGATCATATATATATATATATATATATATATATATATATATATATATATATATATATATATATATATATATATACACCTATTTTTCCCCTTTTTTCATGAGCACACTTTTTTTTTCTTCAAACATCTACTTTTTTCTTTTCAGTTTTCATATATACCTTCTTGTATTTCTCTTACTCGTCATCTATTTTAGTAGGTAGTTTTAATTATTTTAATTTTCTCATTACTCTCTTCTTCTCCCACTTCTTTCTCACTTCTTTCAATTTTTACATGCACCTATATTATAAAACTTATGTGTGATTGCGTTGTAGACACATGCGGTTCCTTCAACAGTTTCGAAGGTGTCGAGTTAGATACATGTTTTTTCTTCAAATACTTTATCCTTTTTAACACTTTCAGAAAATTTAACATTAAATTTAGTGTTTTGAAAAATACTTTTCAAAACATTGATTTCAATATTCTGAAATAGTGAATTAAATGTTCTAAAAAGTATTTTCTAAAATTATGCTTTTTTACATACTTTTGAAAAAAACTTTTTGAAATATTAAATTTACTGTTATGAAAAACATTTTTTGAATATGTTATTCTACATAATTTTGAAACAATAAATTAGTGTTCTATATGTAGTGTTTTGAAAGTATGTAAAAAATACAATTATATAAAGTACTTTTCAAAACATTAAAATTAGTGTTTCAAAAAGTATTTGCCAGAAGTTTGTTGTTTTACATAATTCTGAAAAGTTTTTTTTTTAACAGAAGATTTAGTATTATGGAAAGAACTTTTCAAAATTATGTAAAACAACACTTTTAAAAAATATTTTCTAGAACACTAATTTCACTATTTCAAAAAATACTTTTTGGAACACAAATTATTTAGAATACTAAACTTAATTTCTAGACGTGTAAATGGGAAGAAATTTTTGAAGAAAAACCTACATTTGATTTGACACCTTTAACACTATCAAGGAAGTCACCTATGCCTATAATGTTATCGGACATCAGTTTTATATCTCAAACATATGTGAAAACTAAAAGAAGGAGGAGAATAAGTAATATTTTAAAGATATTTTAAAATTTTATTAATTTTTTTTTGTAAATGAAAGAAGGTGTAATTATATATATATATATATATAAAAAGAGGTGTATAAATCATGACCTTTTGATTATGCGTAATGAAGAGTTGGAATTAATGGGCTGATGTACGGGCCAACTAACGGAAAAAAGGACCTGTTGTATTCGCCATGCGAAAATGAAGGAGGAGCCTAAATCAAGTGAAGACGTGAAGTAATTGAATTTCAACGTGGGCATCGTCCTTGGGGGTGGTCCAGCGACAGAAAATCTGTACTATCCAAATATTATAAAAAAATCAATAGAGTGAACAATTTTTTTTAGGGACAAAAATATTTAGTCGGTTAAACAAATTTTAAATTTATTTAAATTGGTCCTCAAACTTTGTCTTATTAATAAATGAAGAGTATAAACTTTAATTTTATTATAATTTATTCTTAAATTTTATATTTTTATAAATAAATATCTTGATCGGAATTTTATCTTAATTAGTTCTTTCTTTTTATAAGTCTCTTATATTACATTGAGATTAAGTTATTAAGATAAAAAAATATTAACCATTTATTTATTTGAAATCACACTTTTTTTTTGTACATATATATTCATTTTATTTTTCACATGTCATATAATTTAGAAGAAGAAAAAAATTAAATAAAGATTTTTTTTAATTTTTTAAATTCATATTTTTTTTTATATTTTGAAAAAATTGTAACATAAAAAAAATAATGAACGATTGATATTTAAGATAAATAATTTCACTATAATTTGATAATGTAAAAACTTTGTAAAAAATAATAAATTATCAAATGTCAAGCAATTAGAATGAAATTAAGGTTGAGGATGTTTATTTGTAAAAGAAGTAAAGTTAAAGGATTAATTGAAACAAAATTAAAGTTCATGATGTTTATTTATAAAACAGATAAAATTTATAGATTGATTAGGATAAAATAAAAGTTTATGATACTTATTTGTAAAAAAAAGTAAAGTTTATGATGGTTGATTATTCTTTTCTCATTTTTTTATATATTGAAATTATAATGACAACACATGTTCAAATTAAGATATTATGTATACTATTTTAATTTCTTATTTTTTTTATGAGTAGAAATAATAAATAGAGGATGATATATTCATAATTATTGATCAAAGAGTCAATGACATGCTGATAATCATAAGATTAAAAATCACTATCCACTTAGTAATTAATTAAAGTTTAATAATATTCAATAATATTTTACCTACTTAATTAACAGTTAATAGAAGTCCATCAATTTTTTTTTAATAAAAATAGGGGTATAATTGATAAAAAAAAGTGATAAATATTTTTTTGAACATTAAAAATGACAAATAAATAAAAATGTAAATTTTATAAAAAAAATCATCAATTAAAAAAACGGAGAATGTAATTTTTTCTAAACAAAGTGCACATTTAATTTAATTTGTTTTGGAGAAATAATTTTTTTTATATCAAATTTCAATAAAATTTTTAAAATATCAATTTTTTTTTAAATTGATCTCAACCAAATATGTGGTACTTGGTTTTTATTGTTAAACTTTTTTACAACTAAGAAGAAGACTAAAGAGAGTATTAAGAAACTAATTAAGAAAATAAATAATATTTAATAAAATTAAAATTTAAAAAAATTGAAAAATATAAATAAAAATTACTTTACTATTTCTTCTTACTGATACATCCCTTTTTTTTTTTTTTTTTGTAATTTCTCTTCAAGCTTTTTTGTAATTTTCCTCCAAAACTCTTTCTCAAAACCAAATAACAGAATTTTATTTTTGATAATAGATAAATTTTCTGAATTTACTTTTCAAAACGTATTAAATAATATTACATAACATTACCAAAAAAAAAATATTACAGAAATTAAATTTTAAAAATGCTAACACATTTGAAAATTCACACCTCTTCATTTTCAAAAATTCATTAGTTTTGAGAATCTAATTAAATATTTTACATATGAAGACAATTATATATTTAAGTTAAGATATAACAACCAAACTGTTTGTAGTGTTTGCAATGCATATTTGATTGCATTATTTGACAAACTCCTCCTCAACTACATTGAGTTAATACAGAATTAGTAATTTTTAGTTTTTTAACTCGCAAAGCAAAAAAGGAAAAAGAAAATATATCGGAGAGAAAGCTCTTAAAGAACTATTTGAAATATATATATATTTACAATAAAGAAAATGAAGTTTCTAGAATTACCTGGCATCTGTTGAAATAAAATGTCTAGTTTTTAAAATACACACTAAATTAATTTAAAATATTTTCTAAATTTAATTAAATAAAAATATTAATCTCTTTTGTAATATAAAACAAAATATACAAGAATTATTTCCAAAGTACGTATAATTCAGACAAAAAAATTCTATTGGAACGAACGAAATTGCATCCCCTTTAGCGCAATTGGGTGCTCTTTTCCTTTCTATTGTAGAATCTCCATGGATGATGGGCTTCGCTGTCGAGAGAACCAATCAACGCCAAGGATGTGGAAATATATTGGAAATGAAGCCCAAGTGAAAGAATGGGCTGTGAATTTTTTAAAGGAATATGGAATGCTTATGTTTGGCCCATTTGATTAGGATTATATATATATATATATATATATATATATATATATATATATATATATATATATATATATATATATATATATATATATACTTTTTTCCCCCTTTTTTCATAAGCAGACTTTTTTTTTAATTTTTAAAAAAAATTCTTAAAATATCTTTAACCTTTATTTATTTTTTAATTTTATACTTCTAACTTTTATTTTAGTACTTTTTTTTCTTCATACATTTACTTATCTCTTCTTTTCGATTTTCATATATACTTTTTTGTATTTCTTCCACTCTTCACCTATTTTAGTAGGTAATTTTAATTATTTTAATTTTTTTATTAATCTCTTTTTCCCCCCACTTCTTTCAATTTTCAAATACACCTAAACTGTAGAACTTATGTGTGATTGCTTGTAGACACATGCAGCTTTCTCAACAGTTTCAAAGGTATCAAGTTAGATACATGTTTCCTCTTCAAATACTTTATCCTTTTTAACACTTTTAGAAACCTTAATATTGAATTTAGTGTTTCAAAAAATACTTTTCAAAACATTGATTTCAATATTCTGAAATAGTGAAATTAGTGTTCTAAAAAGTATTTTATAAAATTATTTTTTTTACATATTTTTGAAAAATACTTTTTGGAACAATAAATTTACTGTTATGAAAAATACTTTTTGAATATGTTATTCTACATAATTTTGGAACAATAAATTTAGTGTTCTAGATGTATTTTTTTGGAAGTATGTAAAAAATATAATTCTATAAGGTACTTTTCAAAATACTAAAATTAGTGTTAAAAAAAGTACTTGCCAAAAGTTTGTTGTTTTACATAATTTTGAAAAAAAAAAATTCGAAACAGAAGATTTAGTATTATGGAAAGAACTTTTTAAAATTATGTAAAACAATATTTTTAAAAAGTATTTTCTAGAACACTAATTTTACTATTTAAAAAAATACTTTTTGGAATACAAATTATTTGGAATACTAAACTTAATTTCTATAGGTGTAAATGGGAAGAAGATTTTGAAGAAAAACTCACATTTAATTCGATACCTTCAACACTATCAAGGAAGTCACCTATGTCTATAATGTTATCGGACATCAATTCTACATCTCAAGCATGTGTAAAAACTAAAAAAAGGGAGAGAATGAGTAATATTTTAAAGATATTTTAAAAATTATTTTTTTGTAAATGAAAGAAGGTGTAGTTATAAAAAAAAGAGGTGTATAAATCATGACCTTTTGATTATGCGAAATGAAGAGTTCGAATTAATGGGCTGTTGTATGGGCCAACTAACGGAGAAAAGGACGTGTTGTATGGGCCATGCGAAAATGAAAGAGGAGCCTAAATCAAGTGAAGTAATTGAATTTCAACGTGGGCAGCGTCCTTGGGGGTGGTCCAGCGACAGAAAATCTGTACTATCCAAATATTATAAAAAATCAATGGAGTGAACAATTTTTTTTAGGGAAAAAAATATTTAGTCGGTTAAACACAAATTTTAAATTTATTTAAATTTATCCTTAAACTTGTCTTATTAATAAATGAACTGTATAAACTTTAATTTTATTATAATTTATTCTTAAATTTTATCATTTTTATAAATAAACACCTTAATCACAATTTTATTTTAAAAGTTAATCATTCATATACTGTCGGTGTAAAATTTTTTATACTAACAACCAATCATATCTTTTAAATTATTTTATTTTATTTTTATTTCATTAAATAAGCAACTGACATAACACTATTAAGAGATATGATTGGTTGTCAGTGTAAAAAAACTTTACATTGGCCGTGTATAGGTGATTAACTATTATTTTAATTAGTTTTTTTTTTGAATGTTTCTTCTATTTATTGAGATTAAGTTATTAAGATAAAAAATATTAATAATTTATTTATTTAAAATCACACTTATTTATTGTTTTTTTGTACATATATATTAATTTTATTTTCACATATATCAAAATGTTATATAATTTAGAAGAAGAAAAAAAAATAAATAAAGGCTTTTTTATTTTTATCATTCTTTTTTATTTTTTATTTATTTAAAATTCATATTTTTTATTATATTTTGAAAAAAATTGTAACATAAAAAATTTAACAAATGATTGATATTTAAGATAATTAATTTAATTATAATTTGATATTGTAGAAATTTTGTAGAAAATAATAAATTATTAAATGTCAAAATCAATTAAAATGAAATTAAAGTTGAGAGCATTTATTTGTAAAAGAAGTAAAGTTAAAGAATTAATTAAAACAAAATTAAAGTTTATGATGTTTATTTATAAAACAAATAAAGTTTATGATTAATTAAGATAAAATAAAAGTTTATAATACCTATTTGTAAAAAAAGTAAAGTTTACGATGATTGATTATTCTTTTCCTATTTTTTTTTTATTTTTTTATATATTAAAATTATAATGATGACACATGTTCAAATTTAAGATGTTATGCATATTATTTTAATTTCTTAATTTTTTTATGAGTAGAAATAGTAGATAAACGATGATATACTGATAATTATTGATGAGAGAGTCAATCACATGCTGATAATCATAAGATTAAAAATCACTGTCTATTTAATAATTAATTAAAATTTAATAATATTCAATAATATTTTACCTACTCAATTAATATGCAATAGAAGTCCATGAAAAGATTTAAGCTCTTTTTAAGTAAATATACCCACTAAAATAAATTTTTATAATAGCAGGAGATGTTAAACTTGCATCCTGTGAAATGCAAGTTTAGATCCCCAATTTGTGCGGCAAGATGTAAAAAGAAGTAAAAAAAATAAAAATTCAAAATCAGCTTCATGCAATTGAAATTGAACCAACTAACCATTTACATTAATAATTAAAAACTCATAATAAATTTTTTTTAAAAAAGGCTAAGTGCTTCAAATAAAAAATTAAGATTAAAATTGTTATAGCAGCTAAAAATTATAAAACTTCTCTACTGAAATGCTGAATTTTTAACAATATATAAAATTATTTGTATAAATAAATTGTAACAGTATTAAAAAAATTTATAAGTGGGAAGGAGATAAAAGTTAAATGGGATTTTGAAACTGGAGAGGCGACCCTGTGGGCTATAACCTTAACCTGGTTATTTGAATTTATGATAACAGGTATGGTATTGGAGATATTAAAAAATATCTAAAAGTATTAATAAATAAATATCCTTTGTTCTACTTCTACAGCTATAAATGGGCGTGGATAGGGATAAACGCACACCACAACTGTTTCAACTTTCAACTTCCAATTACTTCCATGTTTCCCTTATCCCCTGCTCTCTCCGTGTTTCTTCACATAATAAACATCTTGTTTTTTTGATCCTTCACCATTCATGTCTCATCTATGGTATCTTTCTTCCACCTTACTTTTCGCAAATTTATGTTCTTATGCAACCCATGGAAGGAATGCAAGAAACAAACGCACGGTTACTGTTTCAAAGGACCGAGTTTGAAACAGAGGATCACACAATGGTAACACAGTTTTCTTTTTGAGCAAGTTCTGGGCCAAGATACTAGAAACAAAACATGTTATCCTTGCTCAAATCTTATTTGCTTTTACTATAATCAAGAATGGTTAATTTTAATTTCTCATTGTTTAACTATGCCTACAGCCTACAGGAATTTATTCATCATCTTGCCAAACCAACTTTTGCTTCTATTCTTTTATTTTGGGTCAGTGTGATACTACCGCCAAAGATTAATATTGTTCCGAAATCTTAACCTTCTATTTTAAAGAAATATATTTTATGGGTTTAATAATATGTATTCTTCATATAAATTTTGTTTATGTCATCAGCAAATTAAAAGTCATCCTTAATTTATAGGACTTTTAAATTATTTGATAAGAACAAGATAAATATTTGGTTTACTCCAAAATGACAAACCAAATAATATATAATATTTGTCTTATTTTTTATTATTATTATGAGTAAGTAAATAATGTGTTATAATGAGTTTATCATTGTTTATCTGTCCTAAAAAAAATAATAATTGGATTATTTATTTAAATTTGATCAAGATTTTAAATATAAGGGATAAGATTGAGTCAACCTAATATTTTAATTAAGTATATCAATATTAATTAGCATTTATATAATTAAATTATGAAATAAAAAAATATAAAATATAAAATAATATTTATATATATATTAAAATTAATAATAATAAAAAATTATTTGCACTCTAAATCTTACAGCTAAGAGAGGAAAAAGTGAAAAGTGTGAAACATAATAAATATTGTTATGAAGAATATTAAAAAATGTAATATAAATTATTGGAATATATTTCTAATTAAAATAATTAATTTTAATTTCACGTTTCACGCTTATTTTTGGATAGATTTTCACATCTAGTAGTTTTTTACATAGAAAAATAAAAGACAAAGAAAAAAGAAAGAAAAAAGAAAGAAAATTTAAGAAGGCTACACTTTATAGTTAAGCACTAAGCAAACACATACTAATCCCCTTGTCTCATATTTTTGAAGAAACCAACAATCCATCTTTCAGCAGCATCATGTAATATCCTACCAATACTCATGTTATCACAACAAGAAAGATAACATTCTCTAAACTTGACTA
Source organism: Cajanus cajan (assembly GCF_000230855.2). Lineage (NCBI taxonomy): Eukaryota > Viridiplantae > Streptophyta > Magnoliopsida > Fabales > Fabaceae > Cajanus > Cajanus cajan. The sequence goes on from NC_138518.1 coordinate 75,847,232, forward strand.
ATGAAAATTGTGACATACACTAAGAGGTTTGAGAAAGAATACCGTGAAGCTTTGCTAAAGAAACTGAAATTTAAGAATAACTCACTAATCTTTCTAAAAATATAAAAAATATCTCATCTCTTATCAGGACATGATTATTTTGTTAAAAGGAAAACTTACTCACATTTAATATTTAACAAATGCATAGAGAAATCAATTATTTTTTGTTATTTACAGAAAAAAATATCTCTAATGAATAATTAGTGAAGAGTATTTTTTTGAAATAGAAAGAGCACTAAAATAAATTTTGCCTCAGCCGAATTGATAGAGAAATTGATTGACGATGTTGCCGTTTAAGATAGCCTCGTGGTCGTGGCATTATTCACGTCAATGCCTTGAATATTGATTATTACCTAAGCGAAGCGAGTGTCTTGTAACTTCTAAGCTGTCCACCTCGCTCATAAGTTCGAATCTTTAGTGACAGGTCATTTAGATATTTAGGAGAATATCAAGGTCCATTCCATTTTGAATAACCTAATAATAAAATAAAATAAAAAAATAGAATGGAAGATAAAAACATTACTAGTTGTATCATTTACATCTCTTTAATTGAATGTCACTAACTTGATAATTTTAATTTTCTACTAAAGATATTTTAGTTTAAGAAATTATGTTAGTTAATAAATTAAAAGTTTATGGTTTGACTTTCAGGCACAAACGCGCGAGAGATTTATTTTATTTGACTTTTTAATTTTACTAATACGATGATGAGCCAAGTGTGAACATGGTGCTTCATGAATCATGATCCATCCATCATGAAGAAGTCACTTGTTATTCTCTTTAAGGGGCGCACCGCCAAAATCAGAATCTTTGCTTTTCTATTATTAATTACAAATAAATAAATAAGTTTCATTATATTTTATACGCAGTCGGTTGAAATTATAAATTCCGTGACGGTGTGCATAACGGAAAGAGTTACCTCTTAGCTCTTACGTAAAATTCAAACCAACGTGGGCCTCCTCTTTTTATTTTTTCTCTATTATTCTTTCTGTTTGGAAAGTCACTTTATTTGTTGTATAAATAGCTGGCCAGTGGAGCAGAAGACCCGCACTAGCTGCGAATATATATCTTCCAATCAAATTAACAAGAAATAAATAATAAAAAAAAAAAAGATACTTCACATTCTTGATGGGGAGCACAAAAATCGAGTCATACTTTGTCTTCATGAGCTATGATCCTGAATACGAGCGACTTCGAGCTGATCGGTCTCTTCTCACAGCTTCTCCTTAATTTTAGTATGAGTGTAGTTATGATTTTCACCATTTTCTTAACTAGTACTCATTTTAATTTATGGTTTTGTTTTTTCTTGCTGCTAGAAGCAAGAGAGGGTCACATGAGCTTGATTTGTACCTCAGTAGAAAACATGATGAGCTCTTAGCAAGCACTCTAGAGCCAGGAAGCTACAAGAAGACATCTTCTTTGGTCATTGTTGATGGTTTTGCAGTGGAAATTTCCCAAGATCAAGTAATACATGCTTTCCTCCGTATATGATTCTTATATATGTGTTCTTCTTTCTGATCATGATATTTATACATAATGTGGCATCTAATGTTTGCCTCGCGTGTCTTAATTAATTTGCAATCATTTTCAAACAGGCCAATGTGCTCAGATCTGCCAAAGGAGTGAGGGTTGTGGAGAAAAATGAAGCGCTAGGCTAGTTTAACACATAGAATATCAGTGTTTTTCTAGGAGAAAAGTTCTATTGTTGTTTATTTCTTGAAGTTTCTCGTTTGTGTAATTTGCTATGAAGATATGAACGCTTTAGGCAAGAGGTATAATGTGTTAGGTTGTGCTCATTATCATGTGTTGGTTGTTTTTAAAATTATGTTGAGTATATAATGATGCACATAAATTTGGTGATTATCATCTATGCCAGTATACAAGATGCATCCTATTTGAGAACAACTCTCTCTTTTACGCACATCAGATTTAATTAGTTGGTAACAAACGTGGATCAATACATAAGTCAAAGACTGATCATCTTAGTTTAGGAGAAAAATAATTGATGATGGATATTCTTACTGGAAAATCCATTTAAAATATTGAAATTTTGATTCTTTCATAAATTGTAACCCCTCTGCAGAGAGAAATGATTAATTACATAGTAAGAATCATCAGCGTTTATAGTTTCATTAATTATTTTTCATGTAAATCGAATTTTTTTACTTTATAAAAAATTAATATATAAAATTTGATTATTTTATCGATTAAAATTACAACAATAAAATTTTACCCATACTACATTATCTTTATATCATTTGGTTAATCTTGATAGTTTAATAGTTGGTATCATGAAATATAATTACTCCCTCCACCAAAAAAATATCATTCATTTTGGAGAAAATGGGTTTGAACTTTCTGGTTCTGATATATATCATTTCTACAGTTAATATAATGAGCCCTTCAGTGCTGAAATATATATGTTCCAAGATATACGTATGCACATATATTTTAACTAACCACTAGTGTAGCATATCTGATGAGATAATATATACTGAAATGACAAACGTCAGGGAAAGAAATCTCACATAAAATGGAAACAAGTAAGTTGAGAAAAATATATGAAAAGAGATTCATAAGCTCAATCAGAATTTTGGGTTGGTTTTTGTGATTTACTTTATGACCTGTTCATAGATTGATAGAAGGGAACATTACCATGTGTTTGTTTTAATTACAAGGCAATGTTTCTTGAAAATAAAGGACATCTTTTTTTACTTCAATATGCATGTAAAGGTGTTAAGGGTATGTGTTAATGGAGAAATTATTTACCTCGATTTCATTAGAGTTTTAACTTTTAACTTTTAAGTATGTGTCAGAATAAAAAAACACAGCCTTTATTTTGAGCCTTGCATGGAATATAATCATGGTCTATAAATTTTTTTTCTTACAGCAATAAGAAGATGAAAGAAAGAAGACGCGGAAGTGGTGCCTATTACAGCTGGGCAGGAATATCAACTGCTGCAGACATCCTTTTCTAAATCTGCAAAATGGTTCATTCATTATTATATTAAAGTTGGGCTCTATTTTTATTAAGCATTTAAGCCCCAGCTTTATTTTTGTTTAAACCCATTAAGGCAATGTCAATTAGATTAAAGATGGTGTCTTCTGCTCCACTAACTGCCCAATGATACGGCCTCAGGCCCACATACAAATGCAAATTAAATCAACAAACCACAGGGTAGGGGGATCAGAAGTCAGAACATCAATCTTGTCATTAAACATATTAACTCAACCAAATTTAATTTTAAAGAGAAAAAAAAAATCACCAAATAAACTCACAAGATTATAAATATGAAACATTTTAATCATTTAATCCACTAAATTCAAGAACTATAATGTTTTATATTAATTTATCTATAATCTAAGCAACTAAATGTGTATCTAGATAAGCATTTTCAAAATTGATTTTGAATGAGGTTGAATTTAGTTAAAGTTGATTTACAAGAGAAGTGATTATATGTTTAAATGTTTTGATTCTGAAAGCAATAATTTTAGTATAAAGTTCATTGTAAGTTTTTTGACTTAAAACAAAAGTTACTTTTTTTTATCACTTTACAATTATCTGAAGATTTGGGAGAAAAAACAATTTTACCTAACATTAGAACATTTATGTATGTTTATGTTTAATACCACTTTGAAATTACATTTAACATAAAAACATACGTTTCAATAAAAAAAATAAAAATTCGTGAATATATTTTTTTTTAACCCAATTCAACTAATTTTCAAACACATCTTATATTTTCACAAAATCAAGTTGAACCAGGTAAAAATCAATTCTCAATAATCATTCCCACCATGAAACAAAACACACTAAATGATTAATTGTCTTTTTAGTTAATTATCAAAGAGTTCCAAGTATTTATTTTCTGACAGCATATGTTGTCTATGCTTATGAAAGAGAACTTAAATTTTAATCATTTCTACATAACACGTTCTTATAGAAGGATCGAGAGTTTTAAATGTGTACGTGTCTCACACCTGTTTACATCAATCCAAATAAAAATTTACATGTTCTAATACATCAAACTAAGAAACAAATTTTTTCATCTTTTTTGTTGAACGTGAGTTTGAGGTTTTTCAACCGGAAATCAAACATATACTAAGTGTGTCTAAATCTCATATGAAAGATTAATCTTATAACCAACTAAAAAGACCGAAACTTTTGAAGATATTTTGGGGTTCTATAGAAAAATCAAAGACCTTGATTACTGTAGTTAAAATAATAAATACATTTTTTTAGGACTAGTTAATTGATTTGAATATTTACCCTTATCATGAATATTAAATATTAAAAAACTCAAGAATATAGTAAAAATCTTCCAGTTTTTTTATTGGTTTCATGAGTTGTTTTTAGCATTTAGCACTTCTAAAATAAAAAGGGCGCAAACCCATTGATAAGATGGAGGGTAATGCGAGGAAGACGTGTACTACGGAACGAACAGAAACAGCAAAGTACAAATACAAAATTCCAAGTCTCAAGTCTCAAGTCTCAAGTCTCAAGTCTCAAGTCTCGACCAATCGTTAAGGTAGATAAAGAGTACGGCCTAGTGTCATAATCTGCTTCCTATTTTCAGCAAAGCCTGAACTACCGGTTAGATCATTCACAATCACATGCATGCATCACAACAAGCTATGTATTTTATTTCTGACCCTTTATTCAATCCCACAGACAAACAAGAAGAGTGGTACACTTTCCAAGTTCAATCCCCGTGCTGCATATATAAACTCTTAAAATTTACCTTTTCTTTTCAATAGAGCATGCACAAATGAGTCTTGGTAGGGGCCCCTGCCATATGATAGTCACAAAAATGCCCCGTGTAACCCCTCCCCCTAAAAAAGACCTACTTTCTCTTATGTTCATGTATATAGCATGTCTCTATCCAACTAGGGGCAACACCGTGCATCAGCTAGGACTAGGCCCGCCTTACTTAAAGGAGAATTGCATTTCAACTTTCAACCCTAAAATACTTTCTTTTCTTTTCTTTTCTTTCTTTCTTTCTGTCTTATAGAACACATGTCTCCTTGTAACACAGTGACATATACAGGTTAAACACCTGATCAAGGAAATAAACTAAAATACTAAATTAACATTTTCTTTTATGTAAAAACATTTATTTATTATACATGTTAATTATATAAGATATACATGTACACGTTACATATGCTAGAAGTGAACCTGCTTCAACATGACATTGGTAGGAGTCATATATGCAAAACCTTGGTGGAGGACATCCTCAAGATTGCTATGACGTTCAGATCCTGTAATTGGAGGCCAACCAAGTAGCTGATCTCTTGACAAAGAAGGGATTTAAATCTCATACCAACTATATTTCTTATTATTTAATGCCTTCTTTTTATTAATTTGACCTGCATGATTGATGTTTGTATGACTTATTTTTCACATGGATTTTAAGGTTTGTGTGGGGTTTATCCCTTTCTTTTCATAAAAAAAATACGTACTAACACAGATAAAATGATGAAGATGAACATGTTTATATGATATTTAGTTTTTTTATAATTATAATTTTACTGTTTTAATTAATTTTAAAAACTCTTGTAATTTTTTAATATATAAAGATCAATTATTTACATTTTTAGTTTCAATGTTTTTTTTTTTTTTTTTTTTTTTTTTTTTTTTTTTATATTGTGCATTCTATTATTAATATTATATTACATCTCAGAATATTCCGAACTAAGTTTAAAATAAAATAATAAAATCGTACATTATGTTAAAAAACTAATAAATATTTAAGGATAAAATGAAAATAAAATATAAATAGATCGAAGCTATAAAATAGTCTCTCACAAAAGAAGGTTGAATTCAAAAGTGATTACTTGATGATTTCAAAGGCAGAAAGGCATGACACCCATGATTGGCCCAAAAGCCGCAAAATGGAAAAAAGAGCAACAACAACACGTCAAAAGGAAACCACAACCGGAAAAGATTGGCAAGAGGAAACCAATAATAATGAACACCACACTTGGGCAAATCCATCAGAAACGGAATCTAACCAACAACAGAAAGAGACTGTCACATACGAAAACTAACCATGCTAGCAGGAAGATATATTTTTATTTTCAGCGGGAGATAATTAATAAAAACAGTAAATTATGAAGATATATAAAAAACTAACGAAATTAGATGGAATGAATTTCAATTTTTTTTTCTTCATTTTTTTCACATTTTATTTTCAATTCAAATAAATGGACATTCAACTGATGCTTTTTTCCTTTTTTTAGTTATGATCCCTTTGGTGCCAAGTATTTGTTTTCTTTGTTATTCTAATCCTCAAGCACCAATGACATGATAGTTAAAATCTCATGATCAATTAGTTGAACAGGTGTGAATTATTGTAAATCTTTCGTATAATACGATAAACCTCAATTTCTCTATAAATTAGAATAAATTTTTTATTTGTATGAAAGCATAATCATCTCTAATATTAATTGGAATAATTATTTTATATGAAAATAATTTTAGAAATTATTCTTCGAACAAAACATTTGTGGAGAACTTTTTTTTTACAAAATTATTTTTAGAATTTTTTTATTAACCTCTTGTCTCTTTTATTTTATCATTTTCATCTTTATTATTAAATTATAATTTATTTTTAAAATATTAATATTTAAAAACAAATTTATATTATAATATAAATTGTTTATCATAAATTTGTAGCATAACTTATATGTTCAAACATATTTATTTATTATATTTTAAATATATTATATATAATTTATATATTTGAAAATACTTATTTATTATAAATTTTAATTATATAAAAAACATATTTTTTCATTGCATATCACAGACACATTAAAATAGTAGTTGAGCTAAAAAATCATTTGAAGCCGTTGTAGACCTCAATAGGAAAAGATAAACGCATATTGTGATTTGTCCTCCAAAATGAGTCATTGTAATATTATACAGGAAAAAAGGTAAGAAATCTTAGCTATTAGCCTATTACTAAAAAGCCAATAAATAAAATGTTACATGCAAAATTCTTCCCATTTATTCTCTCTTTAACCGTTGAGACTTAAGATACCATTTTAAATTAAAGCAACTTATTCAATTCAGAAAATTCAAATTTGCATTTGTTCTATATATACTTTTCCATATACTTTGTAAAATATCAACTATAAAGAATAATGAAAAAAGAAAAAGAATGTTTTTGTAGAAAAATACGTTTAATAAAAAGCGATATGAAAAAAAATAATATTCTTAATTATTAGCTTTAAGATTGATTCTTATAAGGTTAAAATAATGTTTGATAAAAAAAAATCATGTTTCACAAATGTAAATCAATTTTTTGTTTGTTAATTTTAGAATAAGTAATTTAAAGAAAGAAAAAAAAAAGAGTGAAAGAATAGTGTTTAAGCAAACAAGTACGTCGATTCTATCCCTAATCCATCTGTATAAACTAAATAACTCTCGTCTAAACATACCCTAATAAGAAATAATAAAAAAAAGACTCTAATAAGTCGCACACATCAGGTGAAAATAAATCCGTACCCAGATTCGAGCAATATATATCAAGAGAAGAGAGAATATTGGAGAACAACCCATGATCCTTTTTCTCGTGGTGGTAAATAAATAAGACTGAAGACTAAAACGTAAGACAAAACTTTCACCTCACTATAAACTACAAGGCACTATGATCCTTATCGTGTCAGGATTCTATTGATTAGTTTTTTTAGTGAAATACTAGTAAGGAAATTTATTTGAACAAAATGGAAATCAACCCGAGACCTGAAATAATTAGTAGATGAAATTTAATTATCTCCTTTAACGAAATTAAGGTGTGACAAACATTATCCAATCTCACCAAGGGAGATTAAGCAATGCACAGCACACTATACAAATTGGCCGTATAAAAACTCAGAAAGGGCATGGAAATTAGGCCAATTTTAGTGGGAATTTATACTTAAGATGAGAAACAAGATAACTAGCTACTTACTAATATAGTCGGGCCATGAGTCCTGTGTGCTATATATGCATAAGGGTCAGATTATTTACTCCTCCCCCAGGGGCCTCTAGCTAGCTTCGTTCTTGTATTCAACGGTTAGTTCTAGTGAGAAGCCCTTGAGGGAGAGTGAACAAAGCAAACCCTTGATTGGTTGTTAGACTTACCAGTGGCTTGTTAATTCCTTGGAGGGTTCATATGACACAAGTCCTTTTTATACTGCACAAAATAATGTGAACGTGGTTGACTTTTATTGTGTGGGGTCTCCATATATATCTTGGCACTTAAAAGTTTTGTGGCATGATGAAGCCATGCATGTGGTTAGAATAATTAAGAGGATAGGGTGGCCTTTAGCAATGATGAAAGGCAGTAACACAGAATATAGCAGCTTGCAGATGATAAGGGCATCTCAACGTTATCTTTAATCCCATGAACATGAGCATGAGCGCTAATATAAATGCAATTGCTGTTTGACATTCCTTCTGTCTTGTTCTTATTTTCCTGTCTTTAGCTCTATATATCCTACACGCTACAACTCGCCTCTTCCTCCACTCAATATCAACTCCAAGTGTCTCCAACGTCCTGTTTCACGTCCAATTCATGTGGCCTTTGCCTAATTATTAATTAATTACTTTATCTCTAGAAAAATAATATCAAAACGAAAACGTGATAGCTACTACCTTCTAATATATCTCTTTTTCTTTTTTCTTTGCGGGGTTTGTGGTATATATGTCATTGATTGAATTTTAAATTAAAAGAAAAAGAAAATTGCGTGGCCAGATGGAAATATGCGATGCTAGTGTTTAGCTTACGTATATATACTAAAGAAAAAGAAGCACTTCTTGCATTCACTATAAAAAAAAAAGGTAAGAAAAAAAAAAGGATTTGTACCGTCTAACAAGTTTTTAACCATGTTATAATTCTTTTGTTTTCCAAGGTCACGTGAATTTTAAATTATAGTATTATCATTTTGTATTAAATTTAATATGATTTATAATAATAAAAGAAAAAAAACAAAGTAAAAAGTTTGAATTAATACATTTTCAGTTAACTATTGACATGACATATATACTACTCGTGGTATATTAATAGTTGACATATAATATATTATGTCATATATATATATATATATATATATATATATATATATATATATTAGTTTATAAATTTATGTTAATAATTATGTGTCATATTAGTAGTTAATTAAAGTCTCATATCCACAATTAACTAACGTCAAATAATTAATTGATAAAATAATAAAATATGCAAAATTTTTAAAAATTAAACATCAAAATGTAAGTTCAAAACTTGAGTAAATTCACAAAATCACAAAATAATAATGATTAAAAGTGCAATTACCTAAGCCTTTTGGGAATTACCAAGCACAATTTGAAACTATACTATTAAGTATTATCCTTTATATTAAGACTAATTTATGGATGTTCTTATTATGCCTGCAAATGTTAAAATGAATTTTAGTATCGAAGATAAGGTCATGCATCGAGAAGAACTAAGATGTGTTTTACCTATCATTCACCATGGGAGAAATGCATAAAGAAAAATATAACTTGTTTTTGTTAAAAGAATTTGAAATTTGCAAAAAAAAAAATATCAACCCTTTATTTTTAATGTGGCTTGTGCTCACCAAAGAGTGTGAGATTGATCGATGTATAATTATTTTAATTAATAATCTCAAATTTAAATATTAAATATGTAATTGTGTCAGATATTTGAGAGGATGTTTTTATCTTTAATAATAATCTTACTTACCTTGAACAAGACATTTTATAATATAAAGATACATATGGTTTCTACAAAAATAAATTACCTTGTATTTTAATTGAGTTTTATATTCTTTGATATTATTGGGCTTCAATGCAAATTTTGATAAAATGATAATATATTATCCAATATTTCCTTTCTAACACTTTTTTTATTAGTTGAATTAATTAAAAATTTACAAATTTTGTGAATCTTACATTTCATTTAACGAGTCAATCTTCTGATTTATTAATAGAACTCACCAATATTCATAATATTCAATTAATAATAGAGAAAGTATTAATAAGAGATTATCGCCATCATATCATTTATCTCATAATAATTTCAGTGTGAAATATAAATGAAATTTGACTTAAAATTGAAAATGAAATTATGTCCAAACAAGCTAACACTAGTGTTGTGTTTTGGGTATATTTTGAGTTTTATAAATCAAAATGACAATAGACCATTATTAAAATTTTAAGGACATTTTTGTACAACTTGAGAACACAAGACTATTTGGAGGTTGAATCAAATATTTTGAGAATAAATGATACACAAAATTGATCATGAATGTGATTGATTGTAATTATAATGATCAACATACAATGGACCTATATTTTGGAAAGATGTTTAATTATGACTTGTTTGAGTAAACTTTTTTGAGAATACTTCTAGGAGTAAAAATATAAAGAAACATTGACATAAGTTTTTTTTTATAAGATAAACCTAGTTTATGTATAAGATAAAAATAAGATTTTAGAGAAATTACTGAGAAATTATTTTTTAGAAAAAATTATTTTATTTCTTTTCTATTAAAAATGCTTTTAAAAAAGTTTACCAAAACAAACTATTAGTTTTGAAAGACTTATTTTATACATCTTTTTTTTGTCAAATAAATTTCAAGTCTTTTTTCTATTTTTTGTTTCATATCATTTGTTTGAGACTAGCATTGATTCACCATGTAATAAGAATAAAAGATTAGTCTTTTCCACTAAACACAACTCCCATCAGTGCATTGCAAATCCTCTATTAAATAAACACACTAATTTGAAGGTGCTCACGATTTTTAATTTATTTTTGAAAAAATTTTAACATTAAAATTTTATAATAATATTGAATTAAACAGAATTAATTTGATTGGGCATTTTAATGTAAATTTCAATGCTATTTTTAAATCACACATTTAGTAAAAGTTTATTTTAAAGTGATTTTTAAACTTTTTTTAAAAATAATTATTTTCTTAAGAAAAATAAAACTTTCCAAAGCATAAAAAAGAGAAGTGAAGACGGCTTTCTCTCTCCCTACATTTGGCGCGAAAATTATATTTTATAGTTTGGGCAGTGAGATTATGTGGGATAGGGTTACAATTACAACACAAGTGGTTTTCAAACTTTGATTTGGGGATTTCATATTCCAAGGCATGGATTCGTCACCTCCTGCAAAACGGCGTCGTGAGAGCAAAGACGGCGAAAGTGAAGAATCAACGTTGTCACCGGTGGTGATCTTCGCTCACGGTGCTGGTGCTCCTTCCTCCTCTGATTGGATGCAAAGGTAACATTTCCCTTTTATTACACCTTTGCCACTCCAACTAGCCAACTTGGTGGATTTTTATTTTAAGACTATTAAGTTTAAAATGGGTTAAAATCTTGTTATAAGCTTTATTATGAAAGCTGAATCTCTATTTTTGCGATAGATGGAAGAACATGTTAAAGGAGGCATTGCATGCTGTTGATGTTGTCACTTTTGACTATCCTTGTGAGTTTGTTTTGATTAATTCCTAGAATTCTATTCTAGTTTTTTTATTTTATTTTTTATTTTATTAATCTTTTTGGCATTCAAATGCGTTGAAACTTAAAACGTCACTGCTTACAAGTTACAACATTATCATGACTGATCGATCTCTAGTTGAGTGAACCTATAGATAATTGTGTTATCTGATGTATGTGTTAACTCTGAAGTAAATTTAATGGGTTTTCCATTTGCTAGACATGTCTGGAAAAAAGAGGGCTCCTCCTAAGGCAGAAAAACTGGTGGAGTTTCACTCAAATATTGTCAAGGAAACTGCAACTAAGTACCCTGGTCATCCCGTGATACTTGCAGGCAAATCAATGGGTTCAAGGTACGTTGTACGCTTATTTATTTATATTATTATATGGATGTGTTGATGAAATTATGGGTTTTGGGAATTCAGGGAGGCAAAGGAGATAATAGGGACTTTGAATAGTATTTTCTAGAGATTGTAATGTACTACAAAGTGGCAATGTTCATAAAACAAGCACTAAGCCTTAATTGTAGAAAATATGGAAACTTGAAAAAAATAAGGAAACTAATCAGAACAGACAGTCGATAAGATATAATAGAAGTATTCTGAGATATATTCTTGATATTCTAACAGGACATGTATGCAGGGCTGAAGAAGTCCCAAATAGATGATTAGTATCAAGATACTTATGAGATACCGTATCTTGTGTTTGTTTTGCTGTAGAGTTGGTTGCATGGTGGCTAGCGAGAAAGACATTAATGTTTCTGCTGTTGTATGCTTGGGCTACCCATTAAAGGTTTGATATTCTTTTTATTACTCATGCCAATCTTTATACTACAGGATAAATTGATTGAATATGGGTGTTTGCTCCTTTTTACCTTGGGGGTAGGCATGACAATCTAATCCGCTCTCGTGAGTACCCGCCCGAACCCGCCCCGATTTGGATGGGGAAAACCCGTGTTTATCAGGTTTGTGTTCGGGTTCGGGTTCGGGTTTTTCCTGATTGATAAAATCGGGGGCGGGGGTGGGGGCGGGGATGTTAATACCCATCCCGCCCCCGCCCACATACCCGCCCCCGTCCCCACCCCGCTTAATAATATAATTAAAAAATTATTTTTATATATATATAAACTAAAATTATAAATATTTATATGTAAAAATTTATATTATTTTACTTTTCTTTTATTTTTTTTAAATTGTTCATATTTATTTAAAAGAAAAAAGAAGAAAAAAAATAGGAGCCCACCCCCGCCGGGGGCGGGGATGGGGACTCAGATTTTATCCCCGGCAAGTATCGGGGGCGGGGGCGGTTTAAATTTCCCGGTTTAAATTTCCCGCCCCCGCCCCGCCCCGCCCCGCCCCGTTGCCATGCCTACTTGGGGGAGGAGTATTAGAGAAGGTTTCCAATTATTTGTTTATCTTATAGGGTATACTCCTTGCCTCATTTGTGATTTTCCTATAATTCAATATTCACTTATCCCTTTTGTTGATAATTATAGTTTAGTCATGGATTTATAGTCTTTTAATTATGCCCATATTTTAAGCATTTTGCTTTCTATGCCATTTTGGCCTTACGCTAACCATCTTAATTTGCGCACTTAGTTGATGAAGTTGTCCTCCTTGTCCTTGGCTCACGTGGTGTGGAGCTCTGAATCCAATAATCTTTATTATGCTACTCTTAATATTTTCCTTTTCATTGCTTACTGGCTTGCTGTATTTGCACTTGTGATACTCTCAGTTTTCTGTTTGAGCAATTGTTAGCATACCACATTTGAGACATTATAGTTGAAGCATTGGTTTTTCTTTTGGTGTTTTGGTAAAAGACAGATTTCATTACAACTAAAGTACAGATTTTAAATAACGTTTAGAATCACATTAATTTAGTTGCCAATGTTGCAGGGAATCAATGGTGCAATTAGAGATGAAACACTGTTACAACTAACAGTTCCTACAATGTTTGTACAGGTAGTTTTTTTTCTTTTCTAATTTGTCATTAACCATTGTGGAATGGTATAGTGACTATGGTCTTATAGTCACACATTCACAATTCCAGTTTCAAACTGTTATTTAATTGAATAAACTGTCAAAATTTTCATAATCTTTAGTATTGTATGGGTTATCTATACAGCATGCATAAATTGTTTGTATTATGTTTCTTCTAATTCTAGATGTGTGTTTATGTGTGCCTCGCACAGGGCAGCAAGGATGGTCTCTGTCCACTTGAGAAGTTAGAAGCTACTCGGAAGAAGATGAAAGCACCAAATGAGCTGCATATCATCAATGGTGGTGACCACTCTTTCAAGATTGGTAAGAAGCACCTGCAAGCAAACAATTCCACCCAAGATGAAGCTGAAGATGCTGCTGTGCAGGCCATTTCTGCTTTCATTTCCAGATCACTTGAAGGATGAAGAATGCCCCTACATTTGTTACTCCTTTAGTGTATCAAGGTTTGTATATACGAATTGTTGTATCATGCATGGTGGTAATCTAGGCCTTGTTCTGGTAGGTGGGCAGTAATTATACTTTTGGGAATTTGGTTTTCCTTTTCCTTCGTTAACAGAATAGACATATATGGTGATACTGTTAGTTTAACTAAATGCAGTTTTATATATCTGTGCTATCTCTTGCTTGGATCGGCGTTTTCATCTTAGAGAATAACATATGATGCCATTACTGTAGTATGAAATCTGTACCAACATATTTAGTAATTTTGAAGCAAAACTGATTTAGCATGGAAACCATGGTTCTGTTGTGTCTAACGGCAAAAACAATGTGTTGCTCTTGCAGTGAAGAAAAATTCACGTGAAACTTGAAAGAGGTTTGATGAAAATATCATAGTTAGTATTTTATACATATATATATATATATATATTTATATTTGAGGATTGATAACATATTTTCACCTTAATTTTAGTTAGAGTACATTAGTAATCAACACCAAAAATTTTGGACCAAAAAATCAATGTACTCATGTTTTAATAAATTTATTTGAAGGATATCATAGTAATTTATTATTTATTTTTTTAAAAAAATAAAAATCATTTATTTCTCATATTCCATTCATTTCTCTCTCTTCCCCCATTGTTTAGAGCCAGCTTTCTCTTTTGCTCTTGAAAATCCAATATTGGCTGGTATATCACAATACAAGCATTTTTTTATTCCCTTTTGGTGAAGTGCAACATTCGCTATTCTTCATAGTTGTTTATGTTAAACGGAATGTGCATGGTCAACAAATGAAATGGGAGTTTATTTAAGATTTTATGTCACATTCTCTAGGTTGCTTTCAACATTTAATGTTGTCTTTAGGCTTCTAAAAGGTTGTATATGCATGTGGTTTTGTCTTCTCTTAGAAAACCACAGTCAGAGCAAAATGGTTGGAGGAAGAGTGAAAGTGAGTAGAAGAAGGACGGTCTCTTTGAACAATGGGAGATGAGAAAGAAATGAGTGGAAGAAGGAACGGAAGAGAGAGAATGAGAGGGATATGAAAAATAAATGAGTTTTATTTTTTAAAGAAATAAATAATAAAATACTATGATGTCCTTCAAGTAAATTTATTAAAACATAAGAGTTGATTGATTTTTTGGGTCCAAAAGTTTTGATGTTAATTGCTAATGTACTCCAACTAAAATTAAGGTGAGAGTATGTTAAGAATCTCCTATATATATATATATATATATTTATTTTGGGTAATACAAGGCAAGCAAAAGAAAAGGAGATTACACCCTCAAGAACATAGTCTTGGATTCATCTATCTTCACAAGGGTGATTCATCCTATAGACATAACCTCCAATAACTAAGTCAATCTCACAACTAGAATCTATTTTTGACATGAAATCTACGCGCTGGTTTCCTTCCCACAATGAATGGTGAAGCTTAACTTTCCAAGCTCTCTGAATACAATCTTTTATCTTGACAATGACAACTGCATGCTTGTGACACAGATCAGAGTCACCCATTCATAGAGTCATCCATTAATAGGTTGTTTTGTGAATCTGAAACACAAATAATATCTTGAAAATTTTTTCTCCAAGCCAACTCCAACTCTTGTAGAATCGCAAGTAGCTCAACCTTTAGATTATTAGTAACCCCCATGTCACCATAAAAACAACCAATCCATCAACCCTAATTAGATATAATCGTTCTAAAAATATTTATGGACCCATATTAATGATTATACATTTAACTTTATGATAATTCATTGTATTAAAATTGCTTCTAACGTAAATGTTCCAGAACACAAATTAATTCACCTAAACACACTTTGAACTAAAATCAATTTTGCATAATTAAGTTTCGTCAAACAATTTTACAAACATTAATCCAAAAGCATAGGATAGCATCTATTATTCATCATAAGATACACAGCAAAGTGAAATATTGAAATTATTTCTCCCAACTATATTGGGTACAAGAATAGCATCATCAAATCGTAAACACACTGATTATTAGTAAGGATATTCTTTCCTTTCCTTGACCAAGCTTTGTTTATTTGCGTCCTGTTTGCAGCTGCTCATTTCATTTCTGCAGACGCAATCAGAAACAGAAGTCAAGATTCATCTATGAAACAAACAATCTTGTTCTAACCCAACATGCATTCAACGTAAAAAGATTTTTTAGGATAGACTCTCTTGCATTTAAGTGCACTTAGTTACCTACTTACCTTTGTCTTTGGACACTTCTCATTGTCACTTTCGCTATCACTGCTACTGCTGCTGCCTCCTCCTTCATTGTTGTTATGGTGGGACATACCATTCTTAAACCTCCGGAACAAGTTCATATCCTTCTTATTGTTCAGCTCTCCATTCTTCTTCCCATGAGTTCCAAAACATGTTGTAATGGTACCATTAGGAGAAGGGTTCTCATTAGTATGGGTGATTTGTGCTTGGACCACGGTAACTGTGATCTGTGTTTTGGAGACTCCATGTTTTTTGTCGTGTTGGGTCTGAGTTTGGCTATAAGAGTGAGTCTCTGTCTTGGTTCCATTGTGGCCCTGCGACTCAACCTGAGTTTGGCTATAGCACTGAAGTTGATTTTGGTTGTTGCCATGACGGGCTTGGTGCCCTTTGAAAGCCTTGCTAGTTATCTCAGATAACTTTTGGCTGAACGAACTGTGTTGGCTTTTGGGTTGGCACATTTCAACTGTGGTATTGGGTTTGTTGTGGCATTTTGGATGGTTAGCTTCAACTGTGGCATTGGGTTTGTTGTGGCATTTTGATTGGCTAACTTCAACTGTGGTTTTGGGTTTCTCACACTGAGCAGAAGCCATTGCAATGTTTTGCTTTGCTTAGATGTGTTTTGTTTGTTTCCTTGCAGTTGCATGGTAGTGTATTGAGGGCCTTTTATTGGCATGCATAGACGAGAGTGAGGCTCCTCCCCTCCCCTCGTAGTGGAGAAATAAAATAACAATTCAATTATGCTTTCTTGAAATATGGTCTGAATAAAAGTAGCCTAATCATTTTATCAATAGTCAGAAAACGGAACTTATTCTCTGCGTCCCTCCACAACGTATCAGAAAATAAATTAAGAGCAAGAACCTAATTTGATGGATCATAGATCACACAGACACGTTGAGTAGGTTCCCACTCAATTTGTGGACCAAGAATTCAAGAAAAGAAAAGCCAATATGACATTTTCGTTTCTGGTGAACAACTCATTTGGCATATTGGCTATTAAAATTCTCTGGATTTCTTTTTCTCCTCTGTTGAGGATTCGGCATCTCAAAAACTGTTCATAAACATTTATCTACCATATTGAGAAATATGAACTTTGAAATTAGAGCTTTAACTAAGTTTCACAGTTCAAATTTACAAGTTGAAAACGACTCCATAAGTTTTCTATTTGTATTATAAGAATCATAATCTCAATCATTGATTCGAAGCGGTTAAACAAGTTCTTTTAAGCATCACTTGTCTATTTGTATGATTAGAATCATAATCTTCACGGTCAACTTGTTAAGCAGTTGTCCCTCGCTGTTGTATAACTTTATTAAAACCAGTAATTAGTTAAAGTTGTCCCGATTCATCCAATGATGACAAAAACACTAATTAATATGAATGGGGCAATCTTATCCAAATGTTTTAAAAATTGGATAGGCTATTAAACCTGTTAGTGTATTCAGTGAATCCGAGGTTAAATTAATGGTCACTAATTAAATTGCAAGAACCGATTTTTATTAATTATTTTAAAAAATATATATTTATGTCATATATTTTAATAAAATTCATACATTAAAGAAGTTTTCAAAAAATTATATTCAACATAATACTAAAAGAACAACTAAATTATAGACTGATTGAACAATATAAATTAATATATAATTTTAAATTAAAAAATTATTATATAAATTATTTAAGTTAGTTGTATAACAACATAATATGTATGCTAGTTTAGTGGCTATCAAAATATTAAATAATCATGGAAAGTACTACTAAAATTTAAAATAACTTGAGTATATATATATATATATATATATATATATATATATATATATATATATATATTATTTTTTTAAAAATATAAATAACTGTTGATCTGGTCGAGCATAATTTAGTGTAATTTTAACTATTCAGACTAGGGGTCAAATCTTATTGGAAAATTCAAGTGGTTCAACCCAAGTTTGTGTTAGTTATTATTGTGTTGATGATGTCATAATTGAGTTAATAATATATCTGATTTGATTATTAGCTTGAATCAATTTGCTATTTGGGTCTCACTAGGATCGATTCAACTTGTCAATCTGAATCAGGTTTTAAAGCACTAATCTTGTCTATCTCCACATATGAGAATATCTCAACAATATTAATCTTAGATATAGGAGTGCGCATGGTTCGATTTTTTAAAAAAATTACATCGATAAACCAATTTATAACCATATCATTTTTATAAATAGGTTTAAAATATATTTTATAACGAAATCAATTTTGATTTAATTTTAATAATTGAACCAATTTTAAACTGGTTTTCTTAAGAAAAAAAATAGCTTTTTTCCCCAAAATTATGAACAAATCATGATCAATGTGCTCTTTAGACAAAATAATTTTTTTTACTATTTAGACATTTAACTTGGAGACTAATTAAATAAACAAATACACCATAAAAGAAATTTTTTTTGATTATTTTACTAAAAAATATTTTTTAAAAGAAAAAAGTTTATACAAACAAGCCCAGAGGTCAACTCAAAAATATTGTCAAATTATAATTGTCATGCGAAAAATTAATTATTAAGCATGATTTGATAATTGATATTTACTTTTATAATCTAAAGATAATTAAAAGTTAAAAAAATAAAAATAAAAATAAAAAACACAATTACTATAAATAATATTTAAATATTTTATACAATAATGTAATTAAACCATGAGATATAAAAGATACAAGTAAATTATTTTAATTTAATTTAATTTTATTATTTAAAAATTATGCACTGGTCCACCGAACTTAATTATCAATGTGCTTCAGTTTTTAAAATCTATTATATATAAATAATGCGATTTTATTTTTTTTTCAAATTGTTTTTTAAATGATGCGGTTCAGTTTTAAATTTAAACTGATTTATTGAACTTTTTTGTACATCCCTGCTAAGATGCTAAGGTATGATAACAATTTTTCAACACAAACTTAAAAAACTCACCTTCACATTACCTCCTCTTACTCTAAGTAATGACTTCTCCGAATCAAATAAATTCTATTTTATATCCCTTGCATCCAAATTTTAAAGAATAAGTAAATATCTAAAATAAAGATAATATCTTTAAATTTAAATAACACTATAAAGATTATATAATATCTTTAAATTTAAATAACATCTAACATATTTGAAATTAAAATTTTAAATTGTTCTCCCAATAATTATTTAGGAAATTGAAATTTTCAACTCATATCACAATCATCTTCATGTTTTTTCTTTCTTCCACATTATGCTTATGCTTTGCAAACTTTCGGTAAATTCTTCACTAAACCTCTTATCTTAATATTTCACAAGTATTTGACTATAATACTCCTTGTACTTGTAGTGCCATTAATAGTTACTGTTATTTGGACAAATTGTTTGACTCTCATGTTATAAAAAGACTTTCAACATAAGGATTATATATGGATTTACCATCAATTTCATCAAACTTTACTATTCATTTGATTGATTATTATTGGGATGCACAATCTACTTTTTGATATCATTATTGGAGAAACAAACATTTTCATGTATAACAACAGAAATCAAAGGCATGAGACACACAACACCACAAATGAAAATAGCAAAAGACAAAACTTCCTTTACACGATTTTTCCGTCCATGTAGGGTTTAGGACAAGTTAATTACGGTAGGCTACCTGCTAATCAAAGATTAGCTAAATGGATAACTGGTCCTTATTGTTTTCATTTGTCTACGATGCTTGTTGCATGTTCTCTAGCAAATGCCTGGTTACATATGGGGAAGAATGGAAATGGTTCTTAATTTGTGCTAATACTGAAGACCTTTTTGAGATCTATTCAACCTTGGAGGATCGCTTACCAATATTCATGTAATGGTATCACCAAACATTATTTAATCTAAGGACCAATAGACCTATATCATAAATGTACATAATGAGGTCCTCACATCCTAAGGGGTGGATTAAGAGAAGTTATTAAGTGTTCTTGAATAATATGGTTTTTAATTAGTTTCTATATAATAAGTTATTATTTTTTCATAAATTTAAAAAATTTAAATATATATTATATAGTGATTGAGTGAAATCATAAACACTTGATATAGTTTTAGATTACATAATAATTTTTTGTGGATTAGATTAAATACAAATGGAGCCTAGCTACAAGCTAGATGCTGGTATGGTTGCAGTGGATTAAGGGGGTTAGCCAACGGTTGGGGGATTTCTTAAAATTCTTTGGCAAAGTCTCCGCTTATGGTGCTAAATTATTGGGAGCTTGTGAAGGTCTTATATATTGGCTTGGATGAAAGGATTTCCTATGATCCAGCTTCACATGAATTATATGGTTGTGATAAACACAATTAAAAGAGACATGCGTACCAGTAACGTTAACATATGAGGGCAAAAACTTTAGTTGTCGGCTTGTCGCAATCCAGAAACGTTGTCATACTTATAAGGAAGTTAGTTACTGCATATATTCTCTTGCAAATCTTAGCTTTACTCACAATGTTAGGACTGTGCTTCTCTATACATTCACAATCCAAAGTAGGGCAATTTATACTTCTTGATTTCATGGGATTTCTTATACTCCCCCATGCGATTGTTTTGTAGTTTTTATTTTATTTTATTTTTTTACCCCCTCCCACAAAGAATTTATAAAATATAAAACTCTCACTTTTACGCAAGATCCAGAAGATATATACTAGTCATGAGAGTAAGATTGCTGATAAATTGGACATGATGTAGAGATCACAAACAAAAAAATAAAAAATGAAGCAAAAATAGATTTTAACACCGCACAGTTTTATTCATAATAGGAAGGTGGAATATATATCATAGTACATGCATTTACTTTAGATAGGTCTCAATGTCTCGATCTCAGACTTGCACCATAACTAAAGTACATCGGTTTACATATTTATTTTTAGGTACTTTTATTTAGTTTCTTCTTTGGTATAGTTTTTTATTTATTTTATAATGGACCACAATCTCCACATCACACCTATGAGTTGCGATCGAACTCCAATTATTATTAGTACAACTTCTCAACTTCAATCCTGCATGTACACATACAGCATCGTGTCAGATATAGTCAGACTGAGTATCACAAACGAATGATAATATATATATAAAATATGATGTATGATTATCATATGGAAAATGCTATCGAGTACTCTAAGTGCACTGGTTAAAAGAATAAAAAAGTAAGAAGTTTTTATTAAAAAATATACCTGCATATTCTTTGTGAAACTTTATTACAGTTTAAAATTTTTTGTCTACAGATTGATTCTTTAATCAATGTCCTATTGTCCTATAATATAAAGATTATATACCTTCCTCTTGTGGCAACTTTCGTTGTCGCTCTCACTGTCGCTGCTGTCATCACTGCTGTGATCAGAGAAGCGATCCTTGATGTTGTGCAGCAGACCTTTCTTGTGCTCCCTCTTGTTTCTGCCTTGGTTTTTTGTGTTGGAGTGATGATGAGTGGCGTTTGTTTGGGTGCAACCGCAGTGTGTTTTAGTGTTGGTGTGGGCTGAGTGGGAAAGGGTTTGGGTGTGAGTGTGGGTTTTGGAGGCCTCATTATGGTGCCCTTTGAAGAAGTCAGCCACCTTGTGCCCAAAACCAGGCTGGCTTTTCTGTTGGCAGCTTTGTTCGCAGGTTTTTTGGCATTGAACGGAGGCCATGCTGATGAATATACGCTCGAAACTCTGTTTCTTAGTTCTTTCTGGTTTGCTTGGTGCTTGCAAGTTTTGAGAGTAAGCTCTTATATATATATAGGATTGGGAAGGCATTAATTGGCTTCCCAGTTATGTTCCATCAATCAACAAACTTGGAATCTCCTTTTTCTTGATGGAACGAAGAATATCACAATATTTTTGTTTCACATTCAATCATGTCACCAGGACATCACCTTTATTTAGCCTTTTTGCCTACCGAATATATACCAAATTAATTTCCTTCAGGAGATCGTGAAAATGGAGAAGAGGTGAACAACCAATATATATGTTGGTTATTCCTCTCTCTATTTTTTATTTTGGTATAAAACAAATTTATCTTGCACAGGATACAATCTTACCCAAGCCAAATAAATCACCATTGACAACATGGATTTAACTTACTTAACACTCCAACTTAAGATCACCACTTACTGTATAAATTAAAATAATATTATATTAGTTATTTCTTGTTATAATTAAACATGATTCAATGCTCTCTACCATACACACATGACACTTATTTATTAATATATTGAATGCAAGTCTCACGACCTATTATCAATTTATTTATTTTAATAATTATTTTTGTTTTTTTATTTTTGTTTTTTTGACTAAAATAGAATTTTAGTCTCTTATTTTTATTTTTGGTTTCAATTTGGTTTTCTAAATTTAAAAAGTTTTACTTTACTCACTTAAAATATTTCTTTTAGACTAAGCTAGTTCTTTTGTTAGTTTATCTCATTAATTTTGTTAATTTAATGACATGTGACAAGTTATAAAGATGTTCTGTAAATTAAAATTTACATTGTTAATTAGTGTAAAGAATTGATAAAAAATTCAATTTAAATAATAAAAACACTTTCAAGGGACCTGATTAAAACTTAATTAAAATAATAAAGGAGAGGCCAAATTTTTTTATTTTAACCTAATATTCAAATGTTATATTTCTTCTTATGAATCTATAATAAATATATTAAATAGTAACTTTTAACATTTGATTTTTCTTCTAAAAAAAACATTTTATTTTTAAATATTTTAAAAAATAAAAATAGTTTAATCTAAAATTATTTGAATTTTAAAAAATAAAACATCTATACGATAATCATGCTACATCAAGGTAGCATCATCAAAACTGGGTTACCATTAGCATGACCTTTTACAGCTAAACAAACAATCCAAATAATCTTGTACTACTCATATACCAAATATGATCATTGTAACTCCAATCAGAAGAAAAATAAAGGATAAGCGTGTGAAAGAATCAGCATATAGCATTCAACATGAGATTACAATAATACACCATAAAATTATCTTAAAAAAATTTGTTCCAAAGGGCTATTTACACAAAAATATTTATATTTAATTATAACTAATTATATATGTTAAATTTTGAGGATAATTGTTATGTTATTTAATAGAGTCATTAAAAGTCATTATTTTAAATTGTTAAAATCATTGTTAGGAACTAATAATAGTGATTTTATATTTTAGAGAAATAAAAATAATAAAAAAAAGCATTTTACCAGACTAATAACAAAATTTACACATTTTATAAGGACAAAAATATATTATAAAGATTAAAAATAATGTTTACAAATTTTAGAAAAATAAAAATAGAGAAAAAAATTTCAAGAACCAAAATTGAAACTCACTTATTTTATAGAGGCTAAAATATATTTAAAACTTAATTATATTACAAAGACTAAAAAATAATTAAAATGAAAAATAAAAAAATCAAGAACTAAAATTGAAACTCACTTATTTTATAAATACTAAAAATATATTCAAAATTTAATTATATTATTATTTATACACGTAAATCCATACATGGTATAATTACTAATTATATGTTATAGTAGAATATTACTTAATTATAAACATATTATTATTTATGGTTTAGATTTTTTTTTATTTTTTAATTTTTGGAAAAAACTGATTAAAAAAATCATAATTTTAAGACATATATTACCAAAGAATATTTTTTAATTTTGAAAATTAAAATTGAATTTAAAATCATACTCACACTTTGTATAAAATCTCAAAATAAGAATTCTAAATTTTGAAACAATTTCTTATAATTTTAAAATTATTCCAAGAAATTTAAAATAGATTCTTAAAATAAAATAAAATGTTTAATATCTTTTATATTTTTAAAATAAATTCAAATTAGCATTGTAATGATTTTAAAATTAAATTATCCAGAAAACAATTTTTTTATCTGTTAATAAAAATATTGAAAAGGTATTTATTATATTAATATGTAATAATATTTATAAGTGAACAAAAATATTATTATAATTTTTAAACAGTTTTAAAATATATAAAACTAACAATAATCTAAAATTTTATGATATTCTTTTATTTTATTAATTATTTAATATTAAAATATAATTGGAAAAAAGAAAGATGAATAAAAGAAAAAAAAAAGTTGGGTCTGATTTTACGAGGAAAAATTTCTTCCGATGAATGAGACGTGTAGAAGGTATAACTTTCTTTTATTATATTTTATAGATATGAATAGTTAGTATATATCGAGGAAGGGGAAAATGTTTAAATAAAAAGAAGTGAAAATAAAAATAAAAAATTATTAATTAAATCTTAAGACTTACATATAATATGAGCTTGACTTAGTGATGAAAGTTTGATATAATATGTGTAAAATTTTAGATTTAACTTTTGTTATTATTATTGAAATTTTTATAGATAAAAAACAAAAACAAGTTTACATGTAATATTAACATAAAGTATCATTAAAATGATAATATATATATATATTTGTTAAATTATAGTCCCAACTTTTCAGATTTAGCCATATTAATTATATTCAACATTTTTCGTTCTATTTGTATTTTTTTTATATAACATTTATTTGTATTTTCTTTGTTACCATATTATTACTATATAAACTCTTACTTTATATATAAATCTCTCTAAGTTGGTATGTTCTTACAATATGAAGGGAGACAAATTAATGTAATGCTAAAATCAAGAAGTTAATACTGTATGTAACATCATGCATAATCTTTTTACTTATCTTGTTTATCTTTTGGTAGATGTGCATCACAAAAGCATATAAGTTTCAAAATAAAAATTTTTCCTTTCTGCTAGAGAACATTTTCCTCATGAATATACCCAACCCTGTTTAGTAATAGTCAATTCAGAGTCCCACTTCACACGCACAAGCATTCTACACCCTTCGGTTTTGAAGAAAAAAAAAAAGAAAAAAGGAGAAAAATGATTGAAGAGATTCCTTTCCAAGAACAAGCAAATGGAAGACGCGTGGAACCATCTACCTTATTCGACCTACACAAAGGAAATTAATATTGATATGTCTATGTTTTATTTCAACGAGGAAATATAAATTGTTTTGGTCTTATTATGATATAGTGAGTTAGTTTAAGGTTAGTGGATACTAGAAGGAAGGGCATTTAAGACTTTATCTGAGAATAGAACCTTGTAAGTTCATTCTCAAAGAAACCTAGAGAAGAATTTTAGAGAAAAAGACCCTAGTTCGTGAGCTCTTTTCTCCTCCAAACTTCTCTATTTGAAAGAGAAAACGAAAATTAAAAAATAAAATAAGTTTCTAAGCTAAGATTAACTTATTCGTAAGTTATTGTAAAAGTTTCTTTATCAACTTTTCTAGAAGTTTATTTTTAATTTATGTAACTTATGAAAAAAATTATTTTAATTTTTCTTTATATTTTTTTCCAAAAATTTTTCTAGAAAAATTTATCCAAAGAGACTTATAAATGTTATAACTATTAGCTTGTAAAATAACATCCAAAAACACCAAACATGCGAGAAGTCGCTGTAAAGTTAACTCTGTCAAATGTTTTATCAGACTAATTTTTCTCGAATATGAAGACTGCAGATCGGAAATTGAATATATAGCAACAACCAAGAGTGAGCAACAGTAGAGTATGAAACTATGTATGTATTAGTATTTTATGTTGACTTGGGCGAAGAGTGAGCGAAAATCAACGAGGAAATTGAGTAGATGGCAACAACCATGTCGCGTAAGCAGTCTTCTATGTTTCTTTCTCTTCGCCAATGGAAAAAAAGTAATAGTAGTAAGGGGCCAAGCGACAACGCGGAGTAATGTTGGAAAATTCTCTTCATTCGAACTCTTCAAAATCAAAAGGAACATGGGCCTATCATTAACCAACAATAACTTATCCAGCTTGAGTGGACTTGGTCACAATTTTAATTCATCACACTATGCACTGACCAAATACCGGTCTTAGCTGAAAAACTCGCTTTTCTCAGTCAAACTTGGACTTTCAACCCTTCAACGAATCAACACCCCTTCCTTTCCCTTGCTCCTTATTTGGAAATCAAACCCCCAAAAGGTACCACCCTATAAATACAAGCCATTCATTCAACTAAAAAAACACACCTTATCTCAAATACCCTTTGCTCCTTTAGCCTCACTCACGCTCTCTTCTCTTCTGCTCCAACTACTAACTAATCAATCCTAAGAAACCCATTTGAAATTTCAAGTCTCGTTCTGGCTACTACGTCCATGTTCATTGTTTACCACACTTCACCATTCCAAGGCTCTCATAAACTTCAGCTTACAACTCTGCTACAGAAAAATAAACTATTGGTTCTAGATATAAGTGCGTTTCCAGAGTAGAAGTGAGGCTATTGGGTATGAAATAAACATCAAGCACCATCATCTACGAATATTGTCGCTACTATAAACAACACAAAATGGAGAATGAATGGAGCTGGGAGCAGAACACGCTCATCAATGAGTTAATTCAAGGGATGGAGGTAGCAAGGAAGTTGAAGGCGGACTTGAGGACGCCGTATTCGGCCGGCACAAGAGATTTACTGGTGCAGAGGATATTATCTTCTTATGAAAAGGCTCTACTAATTCTAAGATGCAATGCATCAACTTCCGAGTTGCAGGCCATGAGTCAAGCAACAGCGACTCGGTTACCAGAGTCCCCATTGTCTGTTCATGGAAGTCCTTTGAGTGAGGACGTTGATGGGACCATCAAGGATCACCAGGAAGTTAAACATGATTCAAAGAAAAGGTGAATTTTACTAGGCAGACTTGGTAGCAGTTTGCTGCTACATAAACATCAACTATGTCTGATTATATACTACAGCTCCTAACCATTTGTTTTTAATTGATTTCAGAAAGACAATGCCCAAATGGATGGACCAAGTAAGAGTGAGCTGCGAGAGTGGTCTTGAAGGACCACATGAAGATGGCTACAACTGGAGAAAATATGGTCAGAAAGACATCCTTGGTGCCAAATATCCAAGGTGAGAGGATTTCCCTAAAATATGCTTTAGAAAAGAATCACAAGTATTGTTCATGATAAACTTCTAATTAAAAACTCATTGTGACACTTGCAGAAGTTACTATAGGTGCACCTTCCGCAACACTCAGGGCTGTTGGGCCACAAAACAAGTACAGAGGTCAGATGAAGATCCTACAATATTTGACATAACTTACAGAGGAAAGCATACCTGTTCCCAGGGAAACAATGCTGTTATGCCACCTAAGTCACCAGACAAACAAGAGAAACCACACAGTCATAACATTGATATTCACCATGCACAGGCATCACATGAAAGCCTTACAAAGTTCAGAAACATCTTGGCTGTCAGCACAGATAAATTGGACAGTGGAGATATGACCTATCCTTTCACTTTCCCTTCAACTTCATTTGGATGCATGCAACAAGAAAACCACAGCTTGATTCCTTCATCCCTAGGGAACGAATCCTTCTTGAGTGACCTATACCAAACACACCTGTTATCTCCAACTACACCAGAATCACACTACTTCTCATCTCCAACTTTCCAGATGAATGAGTTTGATGGGATCTATAACAAGCCGAATTCGGATTCTGAAGTTAATGAGATCATTTCCACCAACACATCAGCAACCAATTCTCCAATTCCCGATTTCAATTTCTCACTTGATCCAGTGGAAATTGATCCAAATTTCCCTTTTAATACCCCAGGATTTTTCTCTTGATTGTACTATAATGGAATCCTATAAGCATATAATTTTCCCAAAATAGGACAAGTTCAAACAGCAGTAGAATTGTAGAATAAAGAATCAGCAACTGCAGCACTCATGAATGTCACTGTAGTCAATATCAGAATTACAATTTTGGCATTGTTTATCAAAAAGCAGTTTGTACTTTCAGATTAAAAGGTGCTCTAAATTTTCCTCGGTACAACCTACAAGCCACATCTTTAGTAGAAGAGAATAGCAGTCACAAAGAACAACTGATAAGGCAATTTAAGTTACAAGATTACATCATCTCAAAAAAATAATCAATATTATAAGAGTGAGCTTTTAGAACATTACTAAAGGGAAATAAAGGGAAAAGAAACAAAATGGCACATCAAAATTGGATATGCTGACCAAAACCCTGTAAGATTTCATTCCAATTGATGCTTTAATTACACAAATTTCCAGCATTTATAATCCATTCTATATACAAAACAAAACAGCCCAGATGCTGCAATAAAAGTGACAACATAATGAATTTCAAATATCAAACCAGATTCCCACGTTTGTTCTTCTTCTCCTCCTCCTCCTCCTCCAAGCCCGAGTTAGGAGAGGGTGTTTTTTCATCATCTTGTGAATTTTGAGCCTTCCTGAGACCCTCTCTGAGACCCAACACAATGAACAAGTTAGTGAGAGTGAGGAGGGACTCAGCTCCGCCATGTAACCAGTCCACATTGGACAAAGAAGTCCCATAATGCACCTTCGCTGCGGTGACATGCAAACACAAATCACCACTCATCTTTTTTACATATCGAGCCAATCAAACTGAACATCATTTTCAACAACTTAACTTAAAACTCACCATAAATCCCAGCTGGTACTGCTCAATTGTGCCGCGCCATAGAAAAAGCAGGTTCAAAACATAGCAAATCAGCAAGGTTAATATCAGAGTAAATAATGATTAGCCTATGAATTTGGAAAATGCTATCATATTAACTGAAACTAAAAAAATATATCAAATAAGTATTTGAAAGTACAAATTAACGATTATAGTAGTCTAACTAAAATTTATAAAAGAAAATATGACTGAATATATATTCGAGCACCAAAATAAAAATTGTAATTTTATTTTTATTTGTAATTAACTACACTGAGGGACACAAAGTTGAAACATAAAATCTTATGATACTAATTAAACTTGAGAATTGTAAATAAAATAGTTATTTGAGGTACTAAAGAGTTATTTCATATTTTGTTACAACAGTGATGAAACTTGAATATAATTGCAGCAAAGAGGGAGATAAAGAAAATAACTTGTGGCTCCGACAAAGGCAAGCAAAAAGTAGAAGCCAAAGAGGGTGAGGTTTGGAGCAGTCTTGGACTTGGTAATGAAGTACAAGAATCCGATGTATGGAAACAAGGAAAAGGCGAAGAGCTGGGAAGCGATGCTCTGAGAGTCGATGGTGGGGGCCCATGGATCAACAGGCAGTGGCAGCCCACACACGATCACTCTTCTGTTTCTGCAACGCTTCCATTCCCTGCTTCCATGTTGCATAAACCTTGTTGGAGGCTTCACAAATTTGGTGCCTTTACAGAGAGTCACAACGGGAAGGGTCAAGCTCATGGCACCCGCCATTTCACTCTTCTCTCTTCTGCTATTCTATCTCAATTCTCAATTCTCATCTCTTGCTTCATGCAACATTCCCACCCATCAATTTCTCAAATCGGCCTATTGGGCCACCCTTTTCAATTTGGGCTTTCAGATCATTACACTTCACAGTTACTAATATCTTATCTGCTGTCCAGACGTGTACTAATCAAATAAACACACATATTATTTTATTTTTATTGATAGAATTATATGTAATTATATTATAAACTTATTTAATATCATTGATGGATTTATTTTATACTTCTTAATTAAGTTATTATGTATCCCTGTAGAGTCAAATATTATCCCCAAAATGAAGCTAACGCATTTAAATGAAGTTAAAAATCTCATGAATTGTGGACCTAAATATAAATATATCTTACCTACTTTTATTCTATTTAATAATATTATTTCAAAATATATTTCATTTAATTAAAATTATAGTTTTAATAAAAAAAATTATTCTTGATATCAAATTTCAATGAAGTCGTTATCAAATTTTAATGAAGGGTCATATAAAAAAAATAATTTTTAATTGAAGTTAACAATATTAAATAAAATTAATTATTTTTTTAATTAACGCACAAGTTGGTCAAACATGCTTATAAATGAGTAGAAATAGATGAGTATATATCTTGCTAAACATTTAAATCATTTATTAAATTACTAGTTTTCTAGTTATATTGATCATAACTTTAAGAGAAAATTTAAGATAAATAAAAATAAAAATCTATATATATTTTTTACTGAGTAAACAAGTGAATCCAACTTAACTCTCTACGAATTAAATCTCCAATAAAAAAGTGAGTTTAACCTGACTTATTTTCCAGGTGGTTGAAAGTGCATTGTTTCCCACACTTATATATTCTACCTATCTAATTATTTTGCATAGGAATGACTGTAAAATTTGATTATATAAATAGTTAAAAACTACTTTGTAGTTGAAAAGTTGATAAACCACCTCCGCGGCCTCAATATGGATGCGCCTCCACCTATTCATCTAAATCAAAATTTAACTATCACCTCTATAGTTGACTCCGATCCCAATCCTAATCAAATCACTTTCTCTTTAATTTCGTGGACCGAAAACTGTGGAGTATTTTATTAATAATAATGACAAGTCACATAACCGTCCAAGTTACACATTCCTATACGCGCTTCATAAATTAAACAATTGCATCGTGAATCATCAAAACTTGTAAAAAAAGAAAAAAGCACAAGCCACACTAATACTATTTATGAGATGAAATAATAATAATTGTTAATTATGATGATCCTTTGTTAAGCACACGAAATACCGATAGCGTTGGTGGGCGTAAAGCGCTCCGACGCTGACTTTCTGACCAAGGAAGTGATCTCAGGCGAAACCACAGCCACCTCAAACTCCGGAAGTTCGGGAATTGTGGAGAGGACCGGTTCGGACTTATCATAAACGATGTATAAACGGTCCTTGTTGGAATATTTATCTTCCACTCGGAAACTACTAATGTTGTTACTAGGGCCCCTTAGTTTGTTGGTGGGCTTGAAAACAAAGCGAAGGAGTTTGTGGAAGGTTCGAGAGATCTTGAAAGACTTGTTGTTAGACACGGGTGTTTGAGGTTGAGGTTGAGGTTGAGGTTGTTGAAGTGAGAGACAACGTTGGTGAGGCATGGAAAGGGTTCTTCTATTTCTCGGAGAATTGGCTATTGCTGAGTCCAATTGGTGTTTGAAGGAGTTTAGCTCGTAGGAGTCATATAGGGTGCTGCCACAATCCCAAACGTTTCTAAGCTTTTCTTCTCTTGGTTTCTCCATGTGCATGCCTAAAGAGGTTGTGAAAATAGTGTTTGATTTCTTAGTTTTCGTGTTGTATATATAGACGACTAAAGAGATGGTTTGAGTACTTTTATGTGATAGTTGGTGAAGGGTGAAACGCGTTAGTTATGACTTGGAAAGTGCGGCTTAATCTTAATCTTAATCTTAATCTTAATAATATAAGGGTTTCACGTCCCGCGGATATTGACCACCATTACCATTAAATCCGTGAGGATATATACTTTTTATTTTGGTGCCACCACACTTGTATTTTTGCTAGCTGCTTGCTTAACATTGGCCAAACACAGTACAGGTAAGCTTCCATTCTTGAAAGCTTTTAAAAATAAAATAAAAATCGATCGTCTAATTAATTAAGTGGAAAAATAAGAAGAAGTGGGAACTCCGGGACGTGGAGCAAAAGTGGCCCCTTGAAATCAGGAATCATGTGTGTATAAGTATCGTCTCATACGTATCACATTCACACTCACATGTACATACGCTTCAGATGATACAACACCATATATGGATTAATTAATGGTACGTGTAAATATAGAAAACTATATAGGTAATTTTATCAAATTTAATTCCTTATTTTATAAGTCTTTATTCTCATAATCTTCATCTTTTATATTATCATAATTTTTTATTGTTTTTATTCAAAAGATTTTAAATATACTCCACCTATCTTTAATAATGAAATGAGTAATTTTTCTAAGAAAGAAAAAAGGAGAATACTATAAAAGACATTTTAACGCTCAAGTCAATCTTCGATCTCCAGATAAGTCAACATAATTAATATTATAATAAATGTAAAAGTACATTTTTCTTCTTAATAAATCACTATTTATGTTAATTTTATTGGATTTGAGTCCTAATGATAGGTCCATTAATTATTTAATTATATTTAATGATGCTTTTGTAATATTCGTGGATTAATATAGTCTTCGATAACAATTTGAGGAGTATTCGGCTTTACCCTTTGACCAAACCCTTCCAACATACATGCTATAAGGCTTTCAAAAAATTTTAATTATAAAATGAAAGAGAACCTGGCAAAGTCGTTTCACATGTTACATCTCATTAATTTCTTTGACAATGTTGTTTTAGTAACATTTTTTTTTGTGAATTGTCATGCTTATTCATTTTCCTATTTGAAAT
This sequence comes from Cajanus cajan, assembly GCF_000230855.2. Taxonomy (NCBI): domain Eukaryota; kingdom Viridiplantae; phylum Streptophyta; class Magnoliopsida; order Fabales; family Fabaceae; genus Cajanus; species Cajanus cajan. The sequence continues at coordinate 75,879,705 of NC_138518.1, forward strand.
GAGGAATCACACTTTTTGAGCATATAAATAGTCCCTTGATAATACCCATTGATTTACGCTTGATCCAACAACTATGATCTTCCACTCCCCTCTTTTACCTCACTATAAATAGGAAGTCATTTTTACCAAACTTGGGCCTCCTTGATAATTCTCCTTTTTTGAGCACTCTTTTGATCCTTCTTATTTCACCTCTGAGTAGTCCTCTACTTTCTTACTTAGGTAAAAGTGATCCATTCCTCATCTTCTTCCTCTTTTGGTTCCTTTTCGCCTAACTTTTCTAATTTATCTTCTAATGATACTTCTCCTTATAAAAGGGTTGAGACTTCAACCTGAGCTGATAACTTAAACCATGAAGAGGTTGAGTCCTTGGCCTAAGCCGATGGTTTAGACCCGATAGAAACTTTAAGATAGTTCTAGGATTTGAATGGGTATATTAAGAGGTTTCCACGTATAATTATTGTTTTAAAGATCTGAGAGCTCTTGAAAACTTTGTTGATCTTGTCACGATTTCTACCTTTCTTATTGAAGAGGTGTCGTATTCAATTTTTGCTAGATGTTGCAAAATTGATGCCTCTCTAAATCTTGATTATGATTTTGCTCCGAAAGATCCTTAGGATTCATGGCATTTCTTTTATATGTATGATTGTCTCTTTTGAGACCTCAATATCATTATTCTTTTTAATCCTTTCTTTACTAGTATCCTTAAAAATCTTAATGTTGCTCCTACCCAACTTGTTGGAGAGAAAGATACACATTAGAAGGGGAGTTGAATAATGTATATAAAAAAACTCACGCTTTTTTGCAGTGAATAAGTGAAGAGTACAAAAAGATGAAATACTAAAAGGTAATCAGCCAAAGTGGTAAAATAGATGAAATGACACGAGTCTTTTTTATACTAGTTCGTATCCAACTAAAAGACTATGTCCAATTCTCGATCCAACCAGATTGAGTTCCTCTATCTTCAACAAGATACAAGTATTATTTACCAAGTGACTAAACAATAAGTCTCATATGTCAGTTGTACCTGCAAAAGGAACTTTGATGACAAAGTTAGCAAGTAATTGGAACGTTTCGATATTGTTTGTAAAATTACATATCTCATAAAAGTGAAATTAATGTATATTTATAGATAAAAGGATGTTACCGTTGATGATTTAGTCAATTAAGTGTATTTAAGACCTTTTATTTCTTTGTAACGACCCGACGTTACTTTTTTCATGATTGTGATGAGGTGTTTGACCATACCAAATACTTCTCGACCTTATAGATGACTATTCAATGTCCTTCTAGTCACGAAGACTGATAATACATAAGTCTCCTAAGTCTTCAACTTATGAGAGAAGAGTTGAATGCATAGTCAATTGTCGAAAATATTGTTTCTCGCTTTGAGATTTGAAATTATTGCCTTCTGGATACGTTGTCATTTTAGTAGTCATTTTGCATGCAATGATGACATGTCATAGCACTTATAATAATGTGAATGTGAAATGTTTCGCACACAGAGGAATACCTTTCTTCGTCATTGACATCAAAAGGATCTAACGGTTTAGGGAGACGCGACGCTTCATTTCGCAAAACCATTTCTTCTATAAATAGTGTGATGGAAACATCAAGGAGAGACGTAATTGATATCACTTTACTTTCAAGCTTCTTTCTAGATCTTTAACTTCTTGATACTTCTTAAACTTCAAAGAGTTCTCCAATGGAGAGGAAGAACTCGTGATTCACCTTCAAAGGTTAAGAACTCTCTTCAAGACCAACTATCCTATAGTTAAAATTTTGCAAAAGCCAGAGCTGGCTGGTCGAATGATTAAAGAAAGTTTGTATAATCTCTTTGGTGAATATATAAAGCAAGCAAGTACATTCTTAGAATAGTGGATTAAGCTTAACTCAACCCTATAAAACCGGCTTGTAAGGTGAGGGTTGTTTTCCATTTATATACTATTTAATTGTCTAATCCCTAGTCGATATGGGACTTTGATTTTTTCCAATATACATCAATCTCATTACTACCTAGTACTTCATCACACCTAAGGCCATTAATAAGGTCTCATTTAAAAAATATTGTTTAATGTTAATTGCAATGTTTTGAAACTTTTCAGGTGTCGGTATTAAGATGGAAGAAACATCCGTTGCCCGCAATAATGATCATGGTTGCTATTTTAGGATTTATATCGCCAATTGCATGTTTCCTTCACATGCAGGTTTGTTTTATAACTAATTGTGATTTTTATAGGCCTTTAGTTTTGGACAATCATGGATTAACTTATGAGAAAATAAACTATGCAATGATAATGTAAAATGGTCTTACGTTTTCATTCAATAAAATCATGTATGGTGAGTTTGTTAACTTTTATAATAAATAAATAAAAATTCATACAAAAAATGAATTATAATTGATTGATAGTGTAAAGTACTTTATACTATTAGTGCATAATCATTAAATTTTTAACTTATATGCATTTAAATATTTATAAAGAAAAATGAGCTTCATTTTTTTTTATAGAGAACAATGAGCTTCATTTACATTGAAAGTTGCTACACCAACTATGGCTATTTCATTCGAATAATAGAGAACTTATAACTAACTAATTATGAATAAGTTACAAACGTTTTACACACAAGTCACAAACTATCACATAAGATCATCTTTAGTATTATTAATATATTTTTGTTATATATTCCTAAGAGTTTTATATTTTCTTATAACCTTCAACATGCTATTAATTAAAGTGGAAAAGATGAAATGGTCAATTTTTTTTTATTACTAACCCATGTAACAATGTCTAGACTTTTGTGTTGAAGAGGCCAACTATCTTTCCAAAATCACTCATTTTTGTTGTTTTTTTTATAAGTTTATACTCTGTGGGTATAATGGTGTCCAAGGTAAAGACTTTTTAAAACATGTTTCTTTTTAACATCAAGTTTTTTGTTCGATATGTATTACTATTGTAAAGCATTCTATTTATATAGAATATACGTGATGTTGAAAGGGATAAAGCATATGGTGTCAATACTCTTTCAATGTATTTGGGTCAAAAAAAGGGTATGTTTTTCAAATGCAACATCTCAACATAATTGGTTACACATTCTTGTATTGTTCTTTGTTACTCTTAAGTCTTAACTACTATTTGGTAGGCATTTTAGCCTTGTGTTTCCATTTTCGAAATGGCTTTCGGAATCAGCATCCTAGTAAGAATAATAACATCTTCTTACCTTTGGAGTAAAATTATCACGGTAATGTGTTATTACACACACACACAATGTGTGATTTTAAACAAAAAGTGTTAAAATGTACAAACATGTCTTAAACTTTTTAACATTGTTTAAAATTTATTCAATGCTATTATTTTAGGGTCTAGGATATGTTTTTCTTGCTTCAGTTCTATGGTACAAGGCCAAATATGTAGATTTGAAAAGTTTATCTTCCATACAATCCTTCAATAATGTATGGAGTGTAATATATATCAAGATAAATATTTATAAAAGTTAATTATTCATGATCACTTAATCATAAATAAGTATTTAAACTATTTCCACGTGATTAAGTAGTTAAACTAAATTAATTTATTCTTGTGAAAACAAATTTTTTTATGACTATGTTTACACACATAATCATATATCGGTTTAATTTCATCATATGAAGTAAAAGTTAATATTATTTTAAATGAATTACATGCGAGAGGACATGAATTATTGCTTATATGTATATTTACTTTCAAATTAATTGTAATAATTCATCTATTTTTACTCATACAAAGTGAAAAATGATATATATATATATATATATATATTTTTTTTTTTTTATTTTTTTTATTTTTTTATTTTTTTTGCCGCTCTTGTACGTAGCACACTTCCTCGTGCATTTAATTAGATAAGAATGTGGATGAAAGTTACGACCAAATAAAAGGATATGTTTTGCATTTAAAATCTATCAAAACAATAAAAACTACATAGATATATGTTTCTTGAATATTACTTCTTGTATTGTTAACATCTTTCTTTAATTGTGTTAAGATTATATCTATCTACACTAAGAACGACTTTTCTTAGTTAAATCTTAAATAAGTGGAATAAGAAAATAGATACAATTTGCTATACTATGTTTTTGTTAAAAAACTTTAGTCCTTTAAGGAAAATAATTGTGATAGTGTATTTGTTTATGTTTCAAAGTGCCCCTTTATAAAAATACTCAAGAATTTTTATTTTATTTTTTATATAATAAGGACCACTATGCATATTTCCCACAAAACTAGTTACCTTATCAAGTTTGGTGCCAATTATATATACAGATTTAATTATTTAAAAAATAAGTATATATATCTAAACTTATTTTGTTCAATAACTTATATTTTACATCAAATTTTAATGATCCAATCATTAAATTTAAAATTTTTAATACATAAATCAAGTTTGTAAATTTTTAAAAAATTTGAAAATTATTTGATATTTCGTTTCATTAATTCAAATTAACGAATAATCATAAAATTATTTTATACATTGATTTGAATTAATAAAACGAAATATTAAATAATTTCTAATTTTTTTAAAAATTTGTAGACTTAATTATGCATTAAAAACTTTAAATTTAATTATTGAATCATTGAAATTTGATGCAAAATATAAATTATTAAACGGAGTAAATTTAAGTAAACTTATTTCTTAAATAAACGAATCTCTTCTCATATATATATATATATATATATATATATATTATGATATATAGCTTATATTATAATATTATTTTTAACTATTACTATTTTAAAAAAAACTTAAAAATAAAGATAACAATGCTAGATAAAAAAAAAAATCTTTAAAACATTTTCATTAAAAAAAATTCCTAATAATATTTTCACCGAAGAAGATTCGATATGATAACCGTTCTAAATTATATATGTAGAGCATTAAATCATTTTTTTATATAAATAAAAATATAGTTCAATATTAAATATCTAATAATTTCAATTCCATAATCGGTGTCTAGAAACATATGTAGATAATCAAAATTTAAAGAAAAAGAACTGTTAGATTTTTTTAATGTTCGTTTGGTATTTTGATTTATAATTATATTTTTTCATGTTTCCAAAAATTAATCTAGAGCATTCACGAACCTACCAATACCATGAACACCGGTTACCGCTTGCTATGAGCTCTCATGAGCCTAATGTTAATACCATATGTACAACAATGTTGGGGAAAGTGTTTTTATCTGTCTGGTGTCAATGTCACCCATTTCACAAACTGAAATAACCTTTTGTGGTCTTGCATTCGTGATTTTATGTATGCATTTTCTTAATCCACAACATCACTGCTAAACAGCTTAAATTGGTTGGCATCAAGAACCAATTTCCTTATGGAAGAGAATGCACCCATGATTCCAGCACCCGTAAATATCACCATAATTGAAACGTTGATCCAGTAAGTTAAGGATGATTTTTTAGGCTTGTATGTCATGTTGTATAGAAGCATAGGCAGAATGAAATCCAGAGGGATGAAGCCAATAGCTCCAACCACACCATTAATGTCCCCAAAAAATGGTAGCATGGCTGCAAAAACCCCGCATAATATCATGTAAATTGTTCGAAGAATTATGCGAGGAATGAGATTTCTTTTGGAAAACATCCCCTGCCTCACATCAGCTGATTTCTTCTCCATTATCTCATACGCAACTTGAGAATAGACCTGTCATATGTTCGGACAAACATTAAATCTTTGCTCATGCCAGTTTTGTTTATGAAATTTAACTACAACACATTAAATATATATATACGTTGTTACAAAGTCATTCAATCATGAATTTGAATCCTGACTTTGTAATAACTATTTTTGAATCCTGCCCTGATCCTGAATAATCTTCAGGTGACACATAAGACTCAATCATGTGCCACGTGGAGATTAACTGAGATACAGTAGTATCGAACCATGAAATAATTTCTTCGTTTTTAGACTGATTTCTAAGAGTAAGACAATGTATCAAAATTAATTTTTTTTGTCCTCTTAAAAAAATCACTCACAAGGAACAAAATCAAATAGAATTATTCTCATGACAAAACTTAATCATGACCAATTGACCTTCCCATTGAGAGAGAGATGTTTGTTGGCTTACCAGACCAATGGCAAAGAGCTGAAGAAGAACAAAGATGATTGCTAGTCCAAGAACCCAAGTTGGGGCCAAAGAAGGCCCACTATCTGGTAGCAGACTTTTTAAGATGTTTGAGTTGGATTTGTTTCCAAATACCCAATATCCAGAAACTGCAGCAGAGTAAAAAGTCACAAAAATCACAGCATAACACATAGCAAGGCCTTTTACCATCTTCCCAGTGGCAGGGGGTGCTAGAGTTGCCTGTATTCATAATGACATGGTCAATGTACGTAACATAATATCCAAATAAATTATTTTAACTTAGTAATAGGAACAGTATGTACTTGTATCTCTGGTAATATGCCATTCCCAAATATTGCTGCTAGTATGGAGAGGGAGGTGAAGGCACTGAATGCCCTCGCAGACTTCTTAGGTTCTAAGGAATAGTCCCTTGGAGGGGCATTTTTTGATGTACCTGCAACATGGTTGGAGATTTCTTAAATCATGTTATTGGAACAAAGATTGTTTGTAAGTAAAATGTAATTAGGGGATAAAATACCTGCATGAATACAGGCAGCAACCACCAGGATAGTGTAGCCAAGGGCGAAAAGTAGTGAACAAAAGTTGATGTGTCGCAGGGAATGGAAAGAAGGAAGCTGAGAAAAAACTATCATTACCGCTGTCACCATCGCTATAAAATGGTACAATTTGAGGGATCCATGAGGTGAAATGTTGGAGTACATGATCTTCCATAACAAAAGGAAAAACAAACAATAAATTAATTAACAAATTAAAAAATGAAATATTTTAACCAAGGTCATTTATTTACTTAATATTCCAAATCACTGTATTATCTTAAAACAATATGCAGCAAAAGCAGAATAAATGATCACTCAAGAAATTATAGTTTTGACTATTTTTAAGCAAAAGAAAGAAAACGAAAATTCCAACAACTGTTTTGTACTGATCAAATTGTTAGCTTAGAATCGAAGTTACTCGTATATCTTTATCTGTCATTCAAAAATTATATAAAGGATTACAAATTCAATCTCATCAGAAAATGGCTGAAAGCACAATTTTAGATTTATCGGCTCAGGCGAAAAATGTCATATCATGCGTGTGCGAAATTGCTTTCATGAACCAAAATTTCAATAAGTAGAAAGCGTGACTCAAGAGATCACAATTTCCTTCATGTTGCACCGCACCAACCTCCTTCCAATCATTTGGTATTGAGTTTGAATCTTATCATTTTCACAATGACTACACTCTTAACCATTTTCAGTTTGTCACTACTCACTATAACTCATCCTTTCGGCTACCCCCCAATCATGGTTCCGTAGAGTTTAAGTTTAACATTATTGCATAGTATTCGTCTCAAGATGAGGCTATAAATAATTTCTGAGTGAAAATTTCGATCACTATTCATTCTTTAGAAGGTAGTACTTTTTTTGTTGAAAATTTTGATCAGTTAAAAACGTGCAAGTCAGGAATACTTCGAAAACATCCAAAATATAGTTCAAGGCTAACAACGGTTTCAGCCATAATTTATAATCAGTAAGTGAAAACTTCTTGAAAGGTTAGGAAAAAAGAAAGAAGAATAAAATATCAATAATTGATGGGAGATAACGAAATTCAGAATTGCAATATATAATAAAGAATAAGAGATTATGTAAAATGAATACGATTATATATACTATAACTATAGTTATAACCAGTTGATTTATTTAATGTCACTACAACCCGAAACCTTTAAATTTTATTGATTGGAAAATGACAGGAAATTAAACTAAAATAATTAGTTAAATTAGAAAGAGAAAGAAATTGATAAATAGTGTATAATAATAAATATTGAAACGGGAAACTAACCTGAAGGCATTCACCCGCGAGCAAGATGGCCCCTACGCCAACGCCAGTGTTGATTGCCGTTTGAATAAAGATTACAAAATAGAACATCCATCCAGACCCTGTTAAACCAGACCAACAAATATTTAAATTCACACATAAAATAAATTAGTTAAGCTTATTTAATTTTATTAATTTCATAAATAAAATTAAATTTTACTTTCTAAACTATCTTTAATAGTATTTATTGAATGTAGTGATCACATTTAATTTAAGAATAAATTTTAAAATAATAGCATTAAATAGGATCTAGTTAAAATTTATTTATATTTAAATTTACAAAGTTTATCTATTTTTTTTGTTTATATATGAGTTCAGGAGTTAGTTTCAAAACATATATTTTTTGTTTTAATTAGTAAAATGTTTAAATTTAAGATACCGGGTATACTATCTTATGTAAACGGCAAGTATAAAGATCTAATCTCTTAAAACAAAAAATTTGAAATACTTTATCTTTATGAAACTTTAAAACGAGAGTAGCTTTTGCATTCAAATATGGTGACATGGCTGAAGCTTTAGTTATTTAAATGGAAGAAAGTTGAGTAAAAGGAAAAGCAGTAGCGAAGAGAATTGATTAAAAAAGTCAAAGAAGAATTAATGGGCGACGGAAAGGGGTGTGAATGATAAGAAAAGGACAGACAGGCAATTAAAATATGAAGCGGTGAGAGAAACCAAGTAACATAGAAATCACCGCACCTAATACGTCGGCGGCGAGTTCCCGGAAGCGAATATGGCGGCGACCGGATTTTTCGCAGTGATCGAGAACTTTGGACATGAGCAAGTATGAGTAGAAGGTGACGACTCCCATGACGGTGAGGCACAAGAATCCGAGCCCCCAACCCAATCCTCTGAACGCGTACGGCAGCGTCAGAATCGTTGGCCCAACGATCGCCGTCGTTAAGTGAAAGCCGGCGTGCCACCATTCACCTATATATAATATATTGATTGATTAAGCCATTCATATTTCATATTATTGTTTGAATCCATAGTTCCGTGAATCTGAGTTACAGTTACCTTTGGATTGGAGAACGAAAGCAGCTCCGGCGTCGTCCTCGTCCTGGCGCCGGTTACCGATATCCGCCTTAGGTGGCTCTGCCATGATATGATATTCACTAACTAAACTATGATTAAGAAGAGATAATCCATTATATGTACAAAGTATTTATATAAGACCCTCATACAAAAGGTACACTGCCTCTCAGAATTATTTTTATAAATTAATAAATTATTAAAATTATATAAAAGTGATTATTAAAAATACACGTGATTATGAAGGAATTTTTTTTTATAAATAATTTAAAAAATTGTAATTTATAAAAGAGTAATTATAAATGTAAAATTTGACGAAATTTTGTGTATATTAAAAATTCCATTCTCTTTTACTATAGTTACAGATTAGCATATCTATGTGAATTTTTTTTTTATAAAAAATAATATATAAAAATAAGTGATTATTAAAAATATAAATGATTATGAATTCAAATTAACATAAAAAAAATTCTAATTCGTAAAAGAATAGTTATGAGAATGTAAATCGAGTAAAATAATATATAATTAAAAAAATAAAATAATTTTAAACAAAACTAGAATTAAAGGTGGTTATAAAATAAGAAGATAGTTATTATTGATAGATTAGATAATTAATTTATAAATATATATATATATATATATATATATGTATATATATGTATATATATATATATGTGTGTTTTTTTAAATATATTTTTAGTTTCTTAAATTTAAGATAAATTAATTTTTAGTCTCTCAAATTTAAGATAATTTTGTTTTTTATCTCTCAAATCTAAAATCAAATTTTTTAGTCATATAATTTCAAAATAATATTGTTTTGATTTTTATATTTAAATTTTGTTAGAAATTTTGTTAAATACTGTTATACAAAATCCACCTAGTCTCCCTATTAATGAAAATATCACACTAAATCTCATTGATGTTGGATACTACCTCAACTTATTACTTATAGATATATTATTGTTGACATTAAAGATTAAAATATAGAAGAAATTAAATTATAAAGACTAAAATAATAGTTATAAATTTAAGAGACTAAAAATAAACTTATACTAAATTTGAGAGGCTAAAAATATATTTAAACTTATTTAATTTTATTTTTTTAAATAATGTGAAAAATTAAATATAGATATCCACTTTATATACAATATAGATATAGATTATAAATTACAAATAATTATGATAAAATTCAACAAATTTAGGGGGGGTGTATTGGATTAGGATTTTAAAGGACTTTTTTAGTGAAAGAATCCTGCGGATTTTAAAAGACTTTGCAGGATTTTCATGACTTTTAAGATTTTGTAGGATTCTACAAGATTTAAAATCAGGATTTTAATGGATTCTACAAGACTTTTAAATCAGGATTTTAATGGATTCTGTGGGATTTTGTGGAGTTTTGACATTTGATAAGATTTAAAAAAAAATTCATACATTCAAATTTAAAAAGAGTCAAAGATAAAAATAATTAAAAAAAAATAATGTCTAGATAAATAATAATAATAATTCTCCATAATATTCTATCATCTTTTTATAGCATCCACTATCAATTGTAACAATTCATCGGAATCCTCCTTGGTCCAAGCTTCATAGTTTTCTTTCTCTTTTCCTTTTTCTTTATTATTTTCATGTGAATCTCCCATTTGAATTATTAAAATAATATATGTTGAAAACCAGTTATATAAATAATTATGGATAAGAGACAAAATCAATAAAATTATCTTATTATTTTTAGAAGCACACCAATTATACAAGATCGAATATATCTTGACTATCCAAATGGATCAAATATCTCAATCATTATAAAAAAAAATGTAAAACCGAAAATATAGAAACAAAAGATGATTTTTTTATATAAAAAAATTAGTATATTCGATACTGAGAAAATATTTAGATATATAATCTTTTTATATAAACGGAAGTATTTAGATATAGAATATATATATATATATATATATATACTTATTTATTTTAATTATATATTATATGATAATTTTTAACGATATTTATAAATGTAAATTATTCTAACAAATATTTTAATAATATTTTATTTTTTTAAAAATAAGCTAATGAAGGCATAAATAATATAATATTATTAGTACAGAAAAAATGGAGAAGACAGAAACAGAAAAAAAAAAGATGAAAAACTCACTTGAAAATTATTGAAACACTTGAAAAAACACTTCAAACAATCTTTCAAAATCCGTTGGGTTTGGATGAGATTGTTTTATGAATCTGGTATTTATAAATAACACTAGAAAGTCCTTCAAAATCCCTCTCACACAACAATCCTTTAAAATTCTTATATTTTTGAATACCAATAGATTGTTTTTAAGTTGTAAAAAATCTCAAATGAATACCAGTGGATTTTAATGGACTCTTTAAAAAATCTTGAAAATCTAGATTGAATACTACTGGATTGTTTTTAAGTGACATAAAATCCTGATTGAATACCAATGAACTTTTTTACTCAAAAAAATTCTTTTAAAATCCTACGAAATCCTAAACCAATACACCCCCCCTTATTATATATTAGTATAAAAAGCTGTGCCTCCATAATTATTTTTAAAAATAATAAATAATAAAATTATGTAATAGTAGATGATTCTTAAAAATAGAAAAAATTTACAGTGAAATTTATAGAAAATAAATAAAAATTTGTAACTTAAAAAAAAAGTAATTATAAAATAAAATTAGACAAAATTTATAGACACCAAAAATTTCGAACTCGTTTATTATACTTATAGAAAATAGAGATAAATATGACATATATCATATGTTAGGTGAGTGTGGAGCCTTTGCTTTTAATCTTGGCCATTTCTTTCTTGAAACACTGAAATTGCAATCTTGTCATTCATTTATTTATCTTTTATACAATATTTCCTAAAAATAAATTAATTAGAAATTATAATGGATATGATTTTCTTTAAACAGTTATTATAAAAGCTACCGATCTTATTATTATTGGTAATATATAATTGGATGAAAATGTGAAGATATTTTACAATTAATGTAGTCAAAATTAATTCTAATAATAATAAAAAATTTCCAAATAAGTCAATAAATAAAAAAATTGTATATAAATTAATAACTTATTTTAAAAAATATATTATTAAATAAAGTTTAATAGGCTTATGTTATAAATTAAAAATTAACTATATCATTAATCAATTAAAATTATGTTTTTATTGTAATTATTATAAATTAATAAGTTTATTTTAAAAATATATTACTTAAATAGAATTTAATAGACATACGTGAAGATTTGAAACTAAGTGAAAATATAAAATATTTTTACATTGTGACTGTATATTATTTATTTTAATATATAAAGTTAATAATTGTATCACTTATTTTAACATTTTGAATTGACACAGATAATGAAATATCCTTTAAAAATGTAAATAAAATTTAAATTAAAAAAAAAAAAGATATTCTCGTATTAAATTTCTGTAAAATTTGAAAGAGATTAGTTGCTATGTTGAACAAATATATTCATTAGTAGTAAAAAAATTGTACTTCTATTATAAACATAGTACGGAGTAGTATTATTTAGTTTACTTAAATGCAAAGTTAATGAATTAGATTTAATTTTGAAATTAAAGAAAGTTATAAAAGAAGTTTATTGTGCAGAAAAGTGTAAGTTGAATAGTTAACGAAATTGATTGGTTGGGGTCTGAAAAGGAGGTTGGAAGCGTGCTATGTGATGGCGGAATCTTCATATGTATGATGATTGAGGCGTATAAAACTAGGTAGCTACCATCATTTCACACTTCACACTTCACACTTCACACTTCCATTTTCACCTTCTGTCCTTTTCCATAGAAAAATAAATAGACTCCATTGCCTGTATCATGCTTTCTCCAACTTGGAAGATTTTTTTCTTTTCTGCTCATTTCTCAACATTTTTATCTCCAAAGCCTTTAATTACATTTATGAGGAACCACTCACATTAAGACAACATATTTAATTACATTTATGATATACTCTCATTCTAGAGTACTCTTTCTAATGTATCACTTAATTTATTCTCCAACTACTTATATGAAATTAATATTGTATTTATGAGAATAACATATTTCTAACAACATTATACATTCATGATTTTTTTTTTCTTTTCATAATATTTATTCAGGAATTAGAATATCCAAAAAATACAATTTACTTAAAAATGTGATTAAATGAAGTAGGTTACAGTTCACAAGTGTATTATAATAATTAATGTATTAATGCATAGACTTTTCAAAAAGTACATAACAATAATAAATGTACACAAATCAACCGTTTCAAGACTTGAATGCAAAAAATAAAAATAAAAAAATAAATAAAGGGTATAACAGAAAAATAAATAATAAATATTTTTGAAAACTAAAATATCAATTATTCTCTTAAGTCTTGTACAAAAACCTTAAACAACTATAAATAAAACGGAAGAAATAACATTTAAGATTATGACCTAACACTTAAGAAATACAATTAATATGTCTGATTTCATAAAAAAAATCTAGTAATTTCTCGATATACCTCTAAATCTTTTGGATTCTATAGATAATTGAAGAATACATTAATAATACTTAATAGTTTAATAGGAAAAATATTGAATATTATGATATTGTAAAACAATAATTAAAATGAAACAAATAATAATTACTAAAATGTTAAACAAAATATAATAAATGGAGTATTAATTTTATTCGTATAGATACATAAATTTTGACATTGAGTCATACTTTTATCTCTATCATAAAAATTTAAAAATAAAAAAATTAATATATCATAATTTAATTTTATAAATTTAACAAAATTATTTATATTTTAATTCAAATATAAATATATTGTAAGAAGGATAAGAGAGATTACAATAACTGTGAATTCTTATACTGCACATTACTTTATTTTTAAAAACATAAATATTCTACATTATTCTCTCTAAAAATATTTATAAGAAAAATAATTAATTTCATTCATATAAAAAAATAGTTAAATATATTTAATTTTTACGATTTTATATAAAATATATATTATATTTATCAAAATATTTTTAAACATATTTATTATAAATAATATTCTCATTATTATCTTAGAAATATTTTTAAATTAAAAACTTTAAATAACATTGGTTTAGTTAAAATTTATTTATATTTAATTTTAAAAAAATTAAAGTACTTTTTTTTATATATAATATACTCCCTCTGTTTTTTTTTTTTCATAGCCATTTAAGGTTTTTGCTAGAGACTTAAAGAAATTATTGATATTTCATTTTTCAAAAATATTTATTACTTACTTTCTTGTTATACTCTTTATTTTTTTCTTTTTATTTTTTTGCATTTAAGTCTTAAGACTGTTGATTTGTGTACACTTATTGTTGTTATGCATTTTTTGAGAAATCCATGAATTAATGCATTGATTATTAGAATACAAATGTGAATTGTAACATACGCCATTTAATCACTCTTTTAAGTAAATGGTGTCTTTTGGGTATCCATCCTAATTCATGAATGAATACTATGAAAAGAAAAAGAATTCATGAATAAATAATATTGTTGGAAAAATGTTGTCTTCATAAATATAATATTAACTTCACATAGATGATTGGAGGAGAAATAGGCAATACATTAGAAACAAATAGATATATTGTTCAGTAAACATACATTAATTATCAAGAATAAAAATAAAAAAAATAATAATAATAAGTCATTGATTTAAAAAAAAAAGTGACAATAAAAAAAACAAAAAATACTGTCAAAATAGCTATAAAAAGAACGGAGGGAGTACCAAATTCGATCAATTAGTATTGTTTTGTAATAATTTCTCAATTCAAGATGATTAACGGTGAGTGATACTAATCAGCTTACTGTAATAAAAATACATGACAATGGTGACACTACATTAACTAGTATTACCTTCCCCATTATCCACTCCAAAGAGATGAATATTATTTTAAACAACTTCACTTTAATAAATAATCCCAGGATTCAATTAGACCAATGAGCCGAATTTCCGTCTTTCATGAATTCCTTTCGTGAAAAGCTTCCAAGATGTGTTCAATTAATGAGTTGCATTGACAAAAAAGTATTTGACATGATTTGTGTTAAGAAGATTTGAAAAGGCTGCTGGGATATAATAGTAGCTTATAATCTAATGGAATGGAATATAAGATATGAAAATGAAACAGATTCATTCTTTCTACTACGAAAAATTGCCATGTCACTCTCTCCTTGATTGAAATTTTGAGTGACAAATATCTCTATTCATGGACGGATCCAGAAAGGAGAATGAAATTTTTTTAATAATAGAATTAAATAAATATTATACACCATCTTATTTACTAACTTATAAATATTTTTTAAATTATAGAATTATACAACATAAAATATATGATTTTAATCAAACAAATTTAATATAATTATATATTTAGTGATATAAATATATTTTATTATAAAAAAATTCAAAGAGATATAGAGGGAGGAGAGCAAGGGCAAAATCCTCCATATCCATCCTTAGCTATTTTCATTTTATTCCCTCCAATTCTATAACACTGAAAATATTTCTATTTTATTATAAGTGACTAATATATTTATAAAACTATAAATGTATTAAATTTTTTATAAAGACTAAAAGCAATATTTTGAGAGATTAAAAATATATATTACTCTTAAAAAATGTATTAACAGTTATAATGAATATTAATATAATTTTAAAGTTTCATATTTACACATCTTATATAATTTAAATTTATATATGTGCAATAACTCGAAAGGTCATTATACTTAATATAATATAATATAATAATTATGCATCAAAATATACAAAAAAATTTACTAAACTAAGATTATCATGCAACAATACTTTGATATCTATGCAATAGTCTCTGCTAATTTTGACTTTAAAATATAAAATCTCTTATGAAGTTATAATAAACTCTATACATATATAAGTATACATCTAGTAAAGCATACTAAAAGCATAAAACCTTAGCATCGGACAAGCATCTTTATACACAATTGTTGTATTAGAACAACACAACAAAAACAAGGTTATCTCTAACATGGTTATCCACCAAGCATGCTTTCCAACCTAATCCTATCTTACTTTTATACGAAGTATGATTATTATAGTCCAACAACATGGAAATGTAAGGGTAAACTTGTGAAAGAAAACAACGATCATCAAGTAAAGAAGTAACAACTTCATCGATATAAACAACTTAAAGAAATGGATTAGTTTTTCAACTTAAAAGCATAACTCAACTTCAAGATCATCTCACAACTTAACAATTGAGAACAACTGAGGATAATCAACTAAACAACTCAAAATCAACAAGGAAACTGAATAAACAACTTATATTCAATTCATATACAACTGAACAACTTACAACATGAACAACATAAACAACTTTAATCACAACACAAACAACTTTAAACAACTAATGCATCATCAAATGTATCAACTTATGGAAATCTTCTACAACAAAAGTGAACAGTCTAAATGACTTGACCCTGCCGAATCACAATGTCTAACTTGTCTTCTCTAGGTCAAGCATGGACAATTTCAGACCTCCTTGAGCACCTGTTTAACAATTTATTTTAGTTTCTTAGGTTTTGTCACTTAAACTAGGAAAGTATAGTACTACTATCAAAGTATAATAACTTGGGTGTAAGTTTATCACGACCTTAGCGTGCATATCTAAGTCTTATATGGAATTAGTTCATCGACTATCCTTCAAATACTATGTACCTTTCCAACAATAAGTTAAGGACATTGCCCATCGACTTCATATCTTACTTAGTTGGTTACTTTATATACATATGGTTCAACCGATCCCCATATGATTCTACATAAAACCCAAATGAGACAACTTAAAAAGAACTATCCATTTAGGAGTCAACTTACTCATTGAAGAGTTTTCAACTCTAGGCTCTGAGAGCACCATAACCTATATCCACATAATGGGATACTTTAATTTCTAAAACAATTTTATTCTTCTATGATTTTTTATGTATCTCAACTTCAACGTGTATCTCAATACTAGATGTTCATACAACTCATCATCATACAACTTTAACAGTAAACAACTTTCAACTTAAGCAACTTAAGGTTATAAACAACTTTCAACTTTAACAACTTAAATCAACATTATATATCAACATATAACATGTTATGAATTAGATTCAATTATGATATTTCAAGTATTTTATAATGTTATGAGCAACTTAAGTGATAAGAAAATTAAAATCCAAATAGAAATGATTCTAAAATACTTAGATTACACAAATCCAACCTTAAATTCAACATGCAACATTATTAAATAAAAAAACCATCAATTTTGAGTTTTGGTTCATCAATCCAAAAGCCCAACTTTACCATCATCAACAACTACCTCAAAAATAACAAATCAAGCCACCAATGGGAAAATTAACAACAAATACAACATGCAACAACTTGAAAGAATCAAACTATAAACTTCCCTTACCTCGATTGCTTCAATAAAACAAGGAATAATGGAAGAAAACTTGAAAACCCCGAATCTCATACAATGACTTCTCTCTAAGATTCTTAGTTCCTTAGCTTCTATGACATCAACTAACGATCAAGGGAAGAAAAAAGATCTTATTGTGGAATTGAATCAAAGGTCGGATTCCGTTAGCTCCAAAACACCTCTCTTTAACTTTTCTATAAAATTTTAGAGTCATGAACTTATGAAGTTTATTTCTAAGAATCCACCTTATAAACTCAACTCTCATCAAGCCAACTCTCATATACTTAAGCTATATCTTCTACAACTTAAGTTTAGAATTATATCAACTCAACAAATTACTATGCTTACTATAGTTCAATCTCAATGTAGTGGAAAAAATAGACAACATCAACTAACCTAGAGTTTTCATGCAACAGTTAGCTAGTCATCCATGTCACTTATACATGTATCGGGCAAAAACATAAAACTTTCAAATATAAAATTCCCTTATAGGGTTATATACATACCCTGTCAAAATATAAAGTCTATATAACTATTTACAGAAGAACCCTAGTTGCTAGTCAAGTGTTTATACAACAATTGTGTCACATTAAAGTGACACCACCAAAAGAGGCCATCACAACATGACCCTCCAATAGTTAGACATGCCAACTTGCTAATTCTACGTTACACTCATACAAAATATGATTGTTGCAATTTTAATCACAAGAAAAACAAGCAAGGATAAGTTTGTGAAAGAAATCAACATAATCAAAAGCAATAAATAACAACTTAGCAACAACATTCATCAACCACACAGTTTCACTTATATATCATCAATTACTACATAAACAACTTATCAATGTAATACAACTTATCTACTTCAACTTAACAACATATTCAACATAAGCTACAATAAACAACAAATGTGTCATCACACATATCAATTATTGAGATTTTCTACAACAAAGGTGAACAATTTAAGTGTTAGACCCTAAACTACAACTTTTGACCAATCACAAATAGGTCAGGTATAGACAACTTTAGGTCTCTTAGAGAATCTGTTTAATAACTTAATTTGATTTCTCAAGTGTCACCACTTAAACTAAGAAGTCTAATACTCTGCCAAGGTAAGATAATCTTGGTATAAGCAACATGGTAATAGCATGGTATTTTGCTAAAGTCATACTCTGTCCCCATAGAAAAGTATATTTTTGTTGTTGCTTTGTAATAAGCATTTAGGCACCCAAATGAACTCAACTCTATTAAAATGTTCATGTGTTGGACTTAATAAAAATTGGGTATATAATAGAGTTATCAAATAGATCGAGCGAGCTTAATACAATCTGACCTACACGAATCAAATGTTATTTTAGGTTAAGCTAGTCTGGTCCATATATTTTTTTTTTCTAGCTATAATTTTTTAGTCCAACCTGACCCATGTTGAGTCATCATGCCAAATTGACCTAATTAAAAAATATATATTTTAAAAATTAAATATATTTTTTTCAATGAATTTTTTTTTTATAACATGATTAATTGATACTATATATTGTCATGAAATACTTAATAGTTTTACATGTATACAATTTAGCACAACCATTGCATTTGCATTTATCCATCTCATCAACTAAACTAACATTTTCATAATAATTTTATACCTTAAAGGTATTAAACTTAGTTTTCTTAGCCTTTTGTAGTATCTTAGTCTTCTTCATTAATACCCTTACTCTTACTTTTATTGTGACTTCGTGAGTACAAGCATGATTACATCTTCGTCTTCTACGACAAACAGAACAGAGATAATAGGTCATAAGGTCAAGTCATAAGTTAATCCTCACTCTAAGCTTGTAACTACAACTTTATAAACTACACCCTAAATCCTTTATTATTGATATAAATTATATTATATTTTATTCTATTATTTTATAATACATTTCATATTTACAAATTGATGATAATTCAAATTTGTTCACTTATTAATTTAATAGGTCAGCTTGTAAGCTTATGGGATAGCTTGACCTAAGCTCATTTTGCTTGTTGTGCTCAATGGGTTAAGTCAAAATGGCTTAATTTTATGTAAACTATCCTTTTTAAGGTTTAACTTGACCTTATTTGTAGATTGACCAAATCGACCCATCGAAACGAACTCAAATTAACAACTCTAATATATAATGAAGGTCTCAAGTTTAATGACCAACCACGATGAAAATAAATAAAATTTATATAATTTAATCCTTAATCTTTATTTTTAATTTAATGTAAGATGTTTTTAAACATTATTGTAAATTTTTTTATTAAAAAGGTTTAATATATCAATTAGTTCCTAAATTATTTGAAAAATTTTAATTAAGTCCCTAAACTTTGAAATCGTTACAAAAATAACAATTTGTGACAATTTTACTTATTTTAGGAATGTGATTACAAAAATCGTGAAAAATAAAAAATTCAATTGCAATTTTTTTAGTTTAAGGATTTAATTAAAAAATATCAAAAATTTAATGACCAAATGATATATTAAATCTATAAAAATTCAAGAACCAAATATTCTAGTTTTAGCTTTTTAAAAAAATATATATATTTTTAGTTAAAATAATTATATTTTTAAGTATTAAAATAATCTATTTGCATTTTAATAATTATAAATTTTGAATATACTTTAATAAATTTTATTATTAAACATGTTTCTACATTTCATAAAAATAAGTTCTCAACTTGCACATGAAGGAATAACGGATTTACTAAAAACTACACAAGGTATTTACTTGTATGAGTTATGATTCGTGAGAGATATTGAAGATAATTTTATGTAATTAGCATGCAAACATAATTTATGCACACTTTAAACTCAATTTAATTAAATACTTTTAATTATTTTTAACTCAAATATTTTTACTCTTAAAATTATTATATTAGGACTAAAAAAAATACACAGCATATAAAATATTATAAATGAGGAATATGTCACATTCTTATCGAAAGATAGTATGTAATGCATGTTTGGATGAGCGTTTGGAATAAACATTCAATTTTCAGTTGTTTACTTATTTTTTAAAATATTTTCAAATGAAAATGTTTTTAACAATCTAACCCATACATATTTTTAATACTATTTTCTGTTTTCTTGAAAACAATCAAACCAAACAATATCTGGATGTTCAAATTGAATCAAAACCAATTTTCTCCGTCAAAGTACGCTGGGATTTACTTACAATTCTGACGTTCAGCTCGATTTGTACCGCATCTTAAGTTGGGACTTGGGAACAAGACACAACCTAGAACTTTCTGTAATTTTTATTCGTGTTGTCTATGAAAAAAGAAAAAAAAAACGTGAGCAAATGAAAAAAAAAACTAGTATGAAACACTGAGGGCAAATTCAAGATGATACCAAACTAAATTGAAGAGGCATGAAAGCATCATTATGTTATTCGGTTTTCTTTACAACTTGTGTAAAGAAAAAATACAGCTAAAAAAATGAAGTAAAACATCACTAGCGACTAAATTTGAAAGCATATTCAAATCAACTTTGAACATGCTGCCCACGGGGATCTTTTTCATTCTTCGGTTTTCTGCTCCTGGATTGCAGTTGAAGTTGCCGCAAGGGATTTGTTGTATTCCTCCAATTCCTTCTTGTATGATTCCATTGCTTTACATGCTTGCACATTCCAGATTAGTCTATCTTCCTCACTCAGTTCCTAATAACCAAATTGCACCAGAAATATGTAAGTGATTGTTTTGTTATGCAAAAATGAAATGTTGAAGAAGCTATAGTGCAACACTTACCTTCCACTTCAAGGAAACAAGTGCATTCAGGGTTGAGGTGTTGATTCCTGGTCTCTCCTCCTGTAAACTTTTCCTTGCTTCTATGCTGTACACAATATAGTTTTTGCATTGTTGTATCTCAGAAACACCACATACATAGCATTCTTTCAATTTCTTGTAACTTTCAAATTGAAATCTCACCTGAATAAGAGGTACGAGGATGGAGGCCTCTTAGGCCTGTTTGGATCAGAATTCTTATCCTCCTTGTTTTGCTTCTTCTGTTTTGTTTTCTGCACCATGCTTGGGTGGATAAGCATCAATGAAAAATAATAAAACACAAAAAGATAAGGACTAAATTGATATAGAAGGAAAACCTTGATTAAATTTTCAGTTTTCTCCTTCTTCTTAAGGAGTTGCAAGGCTTCTTGTTTCTGAAGCTTCATATGCTCCTCCTCTTCCTTCATGAGATTGGCAGCTTCCTCTTCTTTTTTCTGTTTATAGGCTTCCATTTCTAAGACATATTTCTCCTTGTTCCTCTTTGCCATCTGAGAGTTACAAAATAAATAATTAGTAAGAATGCATGCCTATAAATGACTCGACAGAAGGGTATAATAGTATATGAGAATTGAGAGACCAAAGGAGCAAACCTCTTCATAGGGTCTCCTTTCATCGTCTATCATCTTTTTCCACTCTTCAGCTGTGATTTGTGTAACCTGAATTAAAGAACCAAACCCTTATTATATGTGTCTCTTCTATCATGATTAATCAACTCATAGGTCACAAATAAGGGTGACACGCAATTACCTCCAACATTGTCTTGTTCTCAGCAGCAAGAGCTGGTCGCCTATCATTAGTGAACATGAAATAAGCTGACATGGGGTGCTTTGGTTTCAATGGATCCTTCTCCTTTCTGTGAAGATACAACACCAACATCAACAACCTCAAGCTAAGAAGAGGATAACTATCACAGTATCACACAAAAACATAGTAATGAAAAAAAAAACGAAAGGGGCATATAATTTACTTGTTCTTCTTGCCCTTGTTTTCTGCCTCTTGTTTGAATTGCATGTACTGTTCAAGCAATTCCATGGCAGTCTTCTGCTTCTGCTCCTCTTCCAACAACCTCATTGCCTCACTCTCACGTTTTTCCTTTGCAACCACTTGCAAATAGGCTTCTTTTTCAGCTTGGTATTTCTCCTCATAAGGCTTCTTCTCTTCTGCACTAACAGTCTTCCATTTAGCCCCCAACATGTTAGAAGTTTCCTTAAATTCTGCCTCAGGGTTCGTTTTCTTGATCTGCGCGAAGCCATCAATAAATTAAAAAAAAAACATTGAATTTAACCAAAAAAAAAAAAAAAACCAAATGATTTCTGTTTTACCTCATTCCATTGGTCTTTCATCCACAAAATGTAAGGTGGAGAAGGCCTTTTCTTCTCGGAGCACCCTTTCTTCTTCTTATCCTTCTTTTGTTCATTATCTTTCAACACAGGCAAATTCTACACCAACCGAGATAGAAATACACACATAAATAATTTTAAAAACAAGACCTTCGCCAACGTCAATAATTTTGGATCTATCAACCCTAATGATCGCAATTGGGGCCAGATCGGCCACAATTGTCCGCAATTTTGCAGAGATCCCAACAAAATTGAAACCATAAAGAACCACAAGTAAAAATCTTGACAAAAATAAAAAATCTTTACAATAAAAAGATAGAAGATGAAGTGAACTCACGAGGGTAGGTTTAAACTCCTTGAGCTTCTGCAATTTTTTGAGTTCTTGTTCCTTCTGCTTGAGAGCCTCATCTTTGGCCTTCAAGAGCTCTTCTGTGTGCTCCTTCTCGAGACGCATTTTCTGAAGCATTTCCTGCATGTGGAGCAATTCTTTCTCGAAAGATTGGTGATTCTTGGAGTCCTGTTTGTTATCATCAGATGTGAGTAGGGTTGTTGTTTTATCCTTCAGGGGCCTTCTGCCCCTTCCCCTCTTTGGGACTACTACTTCAGCAGCTGCGTCAGCCATTGATGATGCAAGAGAGGGAAATGCAAGAGAGTGCGTATTGTTTGTCTAAGAGAAGGGGTTTTTATAGCACTGTTCTGTGTTCCGTTGATGCAACGGTCTGATTTTTTAAATTTGAATGAGACAAACGCAATCTTTTCTTTTTCAAGGATTAACTATTTACGCGGCAATTTTTTATTTTTAAAGATTCAGAAAATTAACTATTTACGGATAATTTTGAACATTAAGCTAAATGATAATATAAATAAATAAAGAAAGAAAGAAAACGTATAATTGGATACATTACTGCTTGATTTTGAAAGGAATGGCTATTACTAAGGGAAAAAAAAAAAAAAAAAGACAAAGGTAACTTGTTTTTGTATAAAAATTACGTAAAAGTCATTTAAACACGGCATTTTTAATGTTAAAAAAAAAAAAAGCACGACACTCTTTTATCGAAGAAATCAAAAGTTATTTTTTTTCTAACAACACTCTCTCATGCACATGTGTTTAGTAAAATTTACTTATAAATTACTTGAAAATATATTATAATAAAATGCTAATAAGATAAAAAGCTAGAAACATTTATAAGTAGTTTTTTTTATATATAATTCATTGTCTTTGTATATTTTGGATTCATTGAAACATCCATAACTAGTTAATTGAATCGAAAACATTTAATAATATTAATTGATAAGTTAGTTGATAAATATAAAATAATAAAATAATTTTTATAATAAAAATGAAAGAATGATTACATCTAAAAGTGTTTCTAAACTAAAGAAAAAAATTACAAGTTAAAAAAATTCAAATAAACTAATAAAAATAAAATAAAATTTAATAATTTATAAGTTATAAGATACTTCAACTAATTCGCACAATAAATATATTTACATCAATAATCAAAGAAATTTATAAATTTTTTAAATGTCTTATCAAACACACTCGCAATTTTATCATAGTTTTTAATTATAATTTTTTTTATATATTTTAATTAATATGGTATTTATTAGCAAGATCCATTATAAAATGAGGAGAAAAGTATATTATACAAACTTGAAATCTATAAATTTTTATATTTTTCAAAATAAATATATAGCGTGTTTAGATCTTAGTTGCTTTGGATTTAAATTTATTTCATTTACACATTTAAGGTAATAACTCATAAATATTTTATTTTTTTATAGGTATATTTAACACCACCTTTGTCCTCTTGTTCTAATTACAAATCATTCAGACTAAGAAACTCAACTAATATATTTACTTTTAATTAATTATATCATAAATTTAAATAATATTTCAAACATATCTTTTATTTTAAGTGATTGTTATATTTAATATTATTTATAAGTGAATACATAGGAAATGAAGTTAACAATAAATGAAAGATATAAAATAATTTTAAGTTTCAGTAACCTTAAAATCAATGATTGTTATTTATAATTAAGATAAAAAATAATATATATTAAGGTATAATACAAAGAGAACATTAGACAAATTTTCTTCAAGTTATAAGTTAATATTTTATCATGTGCTTTATTTGGTGGTGAACAAATGACACAAATAAAATAATATAAAATTTATTATGTTACTCTTCATAATACCGATTATCTTAATACAATTCATATAAATTATTTTAATGTAATAACATCGGTAGTAATTGTAATAATGATGGCGGTGGTATGTAGTGGTAGTGTTAATAACATCAACAACCACTATAATACACTCTAGGGTAGTGTTGACAGTGACGATGATACAACACTTAGGAATAAAATAGGTAAGTCATGTTGATCTTTGTTAAATATAAGTAAAAGCCTTGATTAGGAATATATGTTTTGAATCTAAACTAGTTTATCTACCATAAGCCTATGTTTAAGAACTTATTTTATAATAATTTGGCACTAAAATAAAAATAAAAATATATATTCTAAATTTTATTAAAAAAAATGAGTTCAATTTGTTTATATGATATAAACATATTTTTAAAGTCTAATTTGACATTCACGATAATAACATATTCAAAAAAAGCTATTTTGCATGAGACTTCTAGATAAAACACAAATTTATCTTTTCATAAATTTATTAGCTTCACACTTTATTTGAGCTAATATATTTAATATTTTTTAAGAAAAATATACGATTTTAATATATTGTAACAAATTTAATATAATAATATTTATTTATTTACTTTTCTTAAATAAGTGAATCTGTCAAACAAGCTTAAAGTATAAATTTTTTTAAACTATATAAAATTTAATAAAAGTCCTGACTTAACCTATTTTCTATATATATAAAAAAAAAATTCACTTGGCATCGAATATATAATCATTAAGGAGGAAGTAACCGCAACAACAAATATACGTTATCTTTTACACGATACATACACACACTATTACAATGTCTATCAGTGTCCATAAATAATATAATTTGATAAAAATAAACATGCATATAAACAAACTTAATTTAATTTTTTTAATATAATATATATACTATATCATAATATGTCCATATATATATATATATATATTAAAAAAATTAAACATATTTTTATACTTTCAAATTTAAGTTAAATTTATTTTTAATCCCTTAAAATTTAAAACTAGTTATTTTAATTCTTGTAATTTCAAAAAATCTTATTTTACTTCTTATATTCATTTTTTTTTTGAATCTGTCAAATACTGTTACACAAAATTTAGTTATTGGTATCCTTATTAATGAAAACATTAAATTTAACCTAACTAATATTATATAACTATCTTAATCTGTCACTTTCAAATATGTTATTGGTAATACGAGAAAATAACACAAAATTTTAAAAAATTACAAAAATTAAAAATAATAATTTTAAATATAAGAGACCAAAAATAAGTTTATTGTAAATTCAAGGAATTAGAAAAATATTTAAGCCTTAAAAAATATCAAATTTTGATAAAGAGTGACATTTTATTGTAAATATTACATTTTTTTTATCAATGTAATGTTGCTATTTTTTTTTAATTAGATAGATCAGTTAAAAGTTAATTTTTTTTATAAATATAGTATTTTTCTATGTCATTCCAATCTTATATTATAAAAATATAATATCATGATTAAATTAATTGTGATCATATTAATTTTAATTGTAACGATAAATATAAAAAATCATAGAAAATAATTCTAATATATATTTATTTTTGAAACCAATATCTAATATTTTTAATGTTACACGTTTATGTATAAATATTGTTTTATTATTTTTACAACTTAAAATTTCTCAATTCATTACTGAGTAAGCATATGTATAATGTATTATTATCTTGTCGAGTATTTTGTATCAATGACAAAAGGTTATTATATAAATTGTTGAGTAAAAAAAAATGTTTATTCTCATCCATCTCTCTTAATTTGTTTTATCTTATGATATTTTTTCACATAAGACATGAAACAATTATATTTAAACTATTTATCTCAGGCCCAGGACAAAAAATAAAAACTGCACACGCAAATCGCCAGCCAAACGAAAACCGCATCTCGTGGATAATTTGACATATTTATTCAGTTAAAAACAAATAAAATAAAAGTAATCCCCGACATTTTGTCTTATCCAACAACCAGCCTCAAATCTAATTGAATTAATTTTTCCTTTTTGAGTTGTTTAACACAACACAACTCATCAAATACTATATATTACAAGAAAATGGAAAAAGATAGAACTATAGTTGCCTCAAATAACCACGGATGGCCCGTCAAACCAAAATGGAGACAAAGAAAACAGAATTTCATGCCCATGCACTTCCATATCAAGATTAGAATCCTCTGTGCTACATTCAATTTATTTGCCTCCAATCTCCAATGTCCTTCTGTATGAATATGAATATCAAGAATCATAGTATAGAGAGTGTAACAATTCATCAATATTCACAACTGTATGGGCAATTTAACTCATTTTCTCACCCATTCACAACCATCTCCATTATTATATCATTCCAAGAGTCTATAGGCCCTGGTAAGCACCAATGCAGACAATCATTCTGCACTTTAGCATTTTGGCCCTTTTCAAATGGATGAAATTGCCTGTATGGACCAGGATGCCCATCAGGTCTCAATTGTGAAAGTGAAGCAAAATCCACAATCTTAAAATTCACCCCATTTCTTGAAGCTTCAGATGCTGCCTTTGCAAACTCCTCTAACTCAATGTCACGAAGCATCTTGTTCAAATATTTCATCTCCATCTCACCTTCCTTAATTGGTGCTGTTCTATTGCAAGTTCCACCACTAAACCACTCCCCATTCTCAAAATGATCAGGAGTGAATGTCCTGAAAAAAATCATCCCCTTGTGAGTGGAAGACACTATGAAGTTCATCACAAATTTCAAGGCTTTGCGGTAAGCGAAGTTAAACCCCAGCTCCGTCAGGTTCCTTTTGGGACACGAGTGGCAGCCCAACATAGTGTCATTCTCATAGTAGATTGCAGATTTGAGAAACCATTTCCCAGTTGAAAAAATAATGTAATCAAAGTCGAGATACTGATCCGTCCATTTACTATCCAGTTTATCGAGATGTAGCTCAACTTCAGAACTCGAAACACCGTTTATGTCTTCAAAAATAGCAGCTTCCACAAGGAATGGTGCCCAAATAACTGACACGCTTAAGTTGTATGAGGGGAAGTTCCAGCTTTTGGACTTGTATTCCTCGTCGTGGTAGACTAAGACAGGTTGTTCCACCTGAAGGACAAAATGGTTGAAGTGAATTACTCCTCTTCCAATGATTGCTGGGAGTAATAAGTAACAACAGTATATATAGGCCATCATAATTTCTAAAATATATTATGCTACAAACTATATGAAAATGTATGCTTCTCTTATGCCTAATTATAGATTAATGAAATTAAAAATGTTTCAATTGACAGCCCAAACAGGTGGTGGCAAAGTCCAGCATTCATAACACAGTCAATCATTTAAGAAAGTGAATTTATTACTATATGAGACATATGTATATACCTAATGTAGACACAAAATGATGAAGAAATAAAATTAAAAGAGCAAAAAGGAAGAGAGATCGCCCTGAGAACTAAATCTCATAAGTCTTGAATTTAAAATAAATGCATTGTTTTGTGTTGAGAAAGCTGAAACAGAAGTAGAAGGGAATTCCAGACAGAAGTTGCGATTTCAGCTTTCAGGCCTGAGAAGAAGGCTACTAGCAACTATATGTGTATGGACTTTTTTACAAATATCAATAACTAGACCCAGCTTGTTCATGCCATTAGTCATACTCACTCTCCTTTTTTTTGGCATCTTCTACAGGTATGTTTCAACAACAAACTTTTTCACTACAAACCCTCTGAATAATCATTTCAAAGGGAGTTCAAATCAATCATCCAGCAATAGATCATCAAATCTTGTAACTAAAATGATGCTACTCTCAATGACTTCAGAGCCAAAAAGCAATGATTTCAAATATTCTCGTAGTATATAAATCTCTATGCCTCAGATCTATAAGGGCACTGATAGATTCCGATGCAATGGGAGCATGCACAACCACAAAGCTAAGTAAAAAAAATGACTTTACTTAGTTTTCCGCACATTAAATCATAGGCTGAATCCTGTAAGTACTTGATAAACATGTTATTACTGTTTACTAAACATTTAGGCCTATTCCATCATTTGCTTACACAAACAGAAAGCTTTCTCACACAAACAGCAAGAGATTCTTGATTTTATTGTTCAAAGTACATAAACCCAGCCTCCAAGGTTTGGCATTGGCACCAAAAACAAGATCTTGTCCAACACAATTCAAAAAAAAAACACAAGTACAAAAGGCAGTTGTCTGATCCTCACAGAAACATTCACAAGGATCAGACAAATGGGAAAACAGACCTTTCATGTCAGTAAGAAGAATCATTCATTGCATATTTGTATGTGAAAAACATACCTTGGAGAGAATGCAGAGCAGCGATTGCACATGGTTGCGGGAAATGGAATCGCCAATGAATGCCCAGGCTTTGTTCCGCATCATGTTGAGAAACCTTTGTGGATCAAACTGAGGCAAATCACACTCTCTTGGAGCCCACCTCCAATACAGAAACTCTCTGTCAGGCCTCCCATTTTTCAAGCAATCTTGATGAGATTCAATGAGGTCGCAGGTATCATTAGTGTAAACTGGACCCGACGGATTTGGAACCCAATCCCCGCTAAAGTAATCACATTTCTCTGCATTCAGGTAAATTCAAGTTGGAACCAAGCATTCACATCCCTAACCTACAATCCAACTAATTTATGTAGAATTCAAAATGTACATTTTCATATAATATTTTGGTAAAATCTACAAGTATTATTATAGGCACAAGACAATCTTATTTGAGTCAAATAATGACAATCTTATTCGTGTAAGGTAAGATCATTATGGATGGCAAAGTATGTAATTGAGCTGCATATCTAAATTTGAACTAGAGATCACTAACTATGACGAAACAACCTCATGTGAGTTGATTTACGTGTTCATAGATAAAACTTCATGTAATCATAAATTGCCATAATAATTATTTAGAAAATTATATCTAATTTCTAAATAGTATGACTCATATGTGCAAGATACATAACCATTCAGCTTGAAATGGTACTATAGCCTATAATCAGAAACAAGATCCACAAGAGCATTTATGGATTGCAGATCTAAACGGACGTGCGTATATTTTAGTTGTACAAGGGATTAAAAGATGAGAGGCAAACATAAAACTCACCTGAGTCTGCGGTGTGAGAGAGTTGATGTTGAGTTAGGGAAACATGTTCGAGAACAGGTGGAGGTTCGGGAACATGTTGTGGAACAGGTGGGGGTTGGGGAATATGTGGTGAAAGAGTGGAACTAAGAGGGGGGTTTTGAGGTTGGGTTAGTGTGACTTTCTGAGGAAATGGGGATTCCAAAACAGTGGGGGAAAGGGAGTGGAAGAAGAGGATGCGTAAAGCGAGGCCTAGGAAGAAGATGGTGAGGAAAAGCTTGAGGAAGGGAAACTTTTGCTTCAAATAATCCATCCTCGTTTTGTTGTGCAAAGCAAAGAGCAGTGAGAGAGTGTTAAGATTTTGAGGAAAGAGAATTTGATGATGTTAAGTGCTAAGTGCTAAGTGCTAAGTGCTAAGTGCTAAGTGCTAAGTGCTAAGTGCTAAGTGCTAAGAGAAGGGAGCAATGGCAAAGTGGTTCGTAGATCCATGTGAGCTGTGGTGCGACCGACTGGTAGCAGTAGTTTGGAGTTTTGAAGACAAGACTCCAGACAAGATTCTCCACCTCTTATTTTCCACTCTTTAATTCTTATTCAGGAATATAATAAGACCCTTCTCTTTCACCTTCACATGCACAAATAGCCTTATTAGTATTAATCCATTTATGTTATAATATAGGAATGATAAAAATTTATTCTTAAATACACCTATCTTAACATATATATATATATATATATATATATATATATATATATATATATATATATATATAACTTAAAATAATAATTTTTATTATTTGGAAAATGGTCAATATTATTAATTTTATTAATCTTATTTTTAAAAATTATAAACTAATAGGAGTGGCCATTGAAATTGCTCATATTGTGATATAATACCGTACCTACCAAAGATATCACAATTAAATTATAAAATTTATACAAAGAAAGAAATAAGGTAATATTTTAAAAGTAACAAATATTTTTTTTATGCAAGTCAATCAAATAAATTAATATATATTGTTTTTAATTAAATTTAAATTCAAGTTTAAATTTAAATTTAAAATGTCTTGAATAATACAAAAACTTTAAAAGTAAATTAATATTTACTTAAACAATAAGTAAATCAACCACAAGTATAATATTACATGTGTATATATTTTTTTCATAAATATAATTTATATAGTGTTCTAAAAATGATAAGTAAAGATTAATATATATATATATATATATATATTAGAAAAGAAAATCAAGATGTGGTAATATATAGTTTTTCACTTAATACATATAAAATACTTCAAGTCAAACTTATTTGTGCTTAGAATTACGTTCAATATATCAAAGTTATATAAATAAAGTAATAAATAAATTGATCTGAATAAAATTATCTAATTTTTTACAAGTAATTATTATGTTAAATTAAATGTAAATCTATTATTGAGAATGATGTCATATTTTAATATAAAATTTGAGATTTTTATGTAAAATAGTATCTTGTTTTTTATTTAAATTTATCATTTTATAATAATTATTGTCGAGAGTACCAAATAATAAGAAATGACATTTTTTATCAATAAAAAAGATAGATAAGAAATGACATTCCTATTACTAAATAAAAAATCAATGACGAGATTTTAATGAAAAAATGAGAGAGAAAAATTTAAATCACATAATTATATGTGAATAGATGTCACATCATGTAGTTATTAAATTATTTATAATTTTAATTATATAATTACATTATCTAATTTTATATTGTTGAGTTCCACATTTTTTTTTAGTTCGTTCCCGTTGAGTTCCACATTTAAGATAATTAAGGGGGGTGTATTGGATTAGGATTTTAAAAGACTTTTTTAGTTAAAAAAAATCCTACGGATTTTAAAAGATTTTGCAGGATTTTTATGACTTTTAAGATTTTGCAGGATTCTACAAGACTTAAAATCAGGATTTTAATGGATTCTGCAAGACTTTTAAATCAGGATTTTAATAGATTCTGTGGGATTTTGTAGAATTTTCATGGATTTTTGACATTTGATAAGATTTCAAAAAAAAATTCATACATTCAAATTTAAAGAGTCAAAGGCAAAAATAATAATAAAAAATAATGTCTAGATAATTAATAATAATAATAATAATAATAATAATAATAATTCTCCATAATATCTTGTCCTCTTAAATAGCATTCACCCACATATCCATATCTATACTAGTCCTCCAAGCATTAGCGTATTTTCGCTCCTGGATTTGAATAATAGGTTCAAAAGTATGATCTTCATTAATTGGTAACGTTGAAGATGAAGGTTCATCCACCGCTTCAATTGGAAATTCATCAGAACGACATTTTTTACGTAGAAAATTATGTAGTGTTACACATACTAACACAAGTTCTACTCGTGTCTTAAATAAAAATGGAGATGCTGACTTAAAAATTGTGAACCTTGATTTAAAAATACCAAATATTTTCTCGATCACATTCCTTAAAGACGCATGACAAAGATTGAACAATTCTTTCTCATTTTCAGGGATATTACCCTGACCTGCAAAATCTTGTAGATGATACCTTACACCTCGAAATGGAGCTAAAAATTGGCGTCGATTAGGAAATCCACAATCCACCAAAAAAATAGTTACCTAATTACATATGCAATATATATAATATTAGTATAATAATAATAATAATAATAATAATAATAATAATAATAATAATTATTATTATTATTATTATTATTATTATTTAAAGAATAAGCATTTAGATATAAAGAATATATATATATATATATATATATATATTATTTTAGTTATATATTATATGATAATTTTTAACGATATTTATAAATATAAATTATTCTAACAAATATTTTAACAATATTTCCTCTTTTAAAAAATAAGCTAATGAAGACATAAATTCTAAACCCTAAAAAATTAGATACTGCAACGTTTTATGTTAATTTTATTTTTTAAAATATAAAAAAGTCCTAATTTCACAATATAAAAAGAAAAAGAAAAATTCATAGTAAAAAAAATAAAATAATTGTTGAGTCATAAAAGGAGGAGAATAAGAGTAACAAACTTAAGGGAAGAAGATAAATCGCAATTTTTTATGCTAAGAGGGTTCTTCCCCCAATTAAGATCAATTTTCATCTCATTTTACTCACAGAAACCCTAACAAATTCATCTTTTATATATATATATATATATATATATATATATATATATATATATTGTAGAGATTATAATATCAATTTCATCTTTCACTTTTTTATTTTCTTGACGTGTGTTATAAAAAAAATTACCACTTAAAAGTTAAAATTTTAAGCATTTTTTTGTGTTATATAAAGGAAAAAATTCAACTACATAGAATAAAATAAAGCAAGTCAATTAAAGAGAACGAACAGAAAAATAGAACAAATCAATGACACTATCATTTATATATCGGAGTTTCACAAAATAGGAGAATGAGATGAGAACAATACTACAATATTATATATGAGCAATGAACAATAGTGCAGTATTATTAGCAAATAAAAAATGGAGAAGACAGGAGCATAGAAAAAAAAGATAAAAAACTCACTTGAAAATTCTTGAAAAGTCACTTCAAACAATCCTTCAAAATCCGATGGGTTTGGATGGGATTGTTTTATGAATTTGGTATTTATAGATAACACTAGAAAG
Source organism: Cajanus cajan (assembly GCF_000230855.2). Classification (NCBI taxonomy): domain Eukaryota; kingdom Viridiplantae; phylum Streptophyta; class Magnoliopsida; order Fabales; family Fabaceae; genus Cajanus; species Cajanus cajan. Next base: position 75,913,290 of record NC_138518.1, read on the forward strand.
TCCTTCAAAATCCCTCTCACACAACAATCCTTTAAAATTCTTATATTCTTGAATACCAATGAATTGTTTTTAAGTTGTAAAAAATCTCAAATGAATACCAATGGATTTTAATGGACTCTTTAAAAAATCTTGAAAATCCTGATTGAATACCACTGGATTATTTTTAAGTGACATAAAATCCTGATTGAATACCAATGAATTTTTTTACTCAAAAAAAGTCTTTTAAAATCCTACGAAATTCTAAACCAATACACCCCCCTAAGTTTTTTAAACATGTTTTTAAGAATTTAATTTCTATTTAAAAAGAAAAATCTTCTCTAGTTAAGTATTTAAAAAAAAGGTTGACTTTAGCATATTTTAACATGAATACTAAAGTAAAAATTATCTTACATATTTTTCATGCTATTTAATTTCGAAAAAATTATTATAACCTTCCTTAAAGTTTGTCAAAATTACATCGACCTCCCTTTTAGTTTTATTAGTTAATACTCACTTTTTTATTTTATAATTTAGTTTTTACATATCATCTCTTTTATAATATTAATTTATTTACATGTTAAAACTTATTCACTTTTATTATGATTTGAATTTTTTTCTATGATTGAAAAAGTACTAGTACAAATATAAAATAAATGTAATTCATTGGTGGATTGCACAAAGACATGAGTGATAGATTATTTGCATCTAAAAATTTTATCAACAATATTGATCACCCACAATTAAATTCAAGAAACTTAAATAAATCTATATATTAATAAGGATGTCATTTTGTAGTTTTGACAAAAAAAAATGCAATATTTACATAATTACATTTTTGTTTATATATATATATATATAAAGACAACCTAAAAAAGTTGTTTAAATAAAGATACTAAAAAGAGGAGATAATAAGAAAAAGAGTTTGTTAATGAAAAAATAAGAAAAATCATGCATTTTAAAGATTTATTATTTTTTATCTAAATAATTTATTAATTTTATCTAATTTAAGAAGTTAAATAGAATTAATATTAGAAAGGAATTTATTTTCAAAAACTTCAAAGGTAATTTTTTGTTACTTGCAAACTTTAGGGCAGATTAATACAATTTCCCCTATAATTTAACAAGATTTTGTTCCCGAATTTCTACTATGATATCAGCGTCCTTGTTAAAGAATACGCTTAATAATAAAAATCAAAGGCTCAACAAAAAAATTAGAAATATAAATAATAATAATATCCTTAATATCTCTTTTTCATTTTTAAGTTAATACCAAATTAGAAAAAAAAATTATTTCATTTATCTGTCATGTTAAAGAAAGCTTAGAAAATGTTTTTAAAGAATAAACAAGTAAAAAGAATCTATTAAATTTTATTACAAAATTTTCCAATTTTATTTCATCATTTTATTGATTGGAAGGTAATGAAAATAATTCAACATTTTTTATTTAGTTTCTTGTTAGATTACACTAAGTAAGATGAAAATTTTTATTTCTCACTTTTCAAAGTGTAAGAAATACCATAAAAAAAAATTGCAATACATACATTTATGCTTTCAATACAAATTTTATGTTAACAAATTCAAAACAATAATAAAAAAATACAATTATGAAATGGAGGGAATAACCGTGGTTTTTTTTTTAAATGTTAAAATTTTTATTTTTATTTTATTAGTTGTATTTTTTATATTAATTGTGTGTAAGAATGAAGTGTTGGATTTGTGCTCATAAAAGAATTTCTTATTAAATAATACTTTATTAATATCATTTTTTTCTTTCGATTCATATCATATTATATTACTTATTATACTACCACTTCTCTCTTTATTTCTCTAAATGTTTATTAGAGTTTAGTATCTACAAATCTTTTTAAATATTTGAGGTTGAAAACATATTTTGTTACCTAAGGCAGTTTAACATAAATAGTTAAGAAATTATAGAAGAAAATTCTTGTATTTTTTTTATAGGTGTGGGTTCAAATAAATTATTTTGAATTTGAATCCGTCTAAATTCTTATTTTGTGAACTCTTGTTAAGGATATTTCTTAATGTTTAAAAGATATTTGAATAATTAAGATTAGGAAAAGATTAAAATAACTCAAGTTAAATTAAACTTTTTGAAGTCTGATCATAATCTATTTCTTAAATATAAAGTTAGGATCTATTTTAATATGAACAAAAAGTAATTGATTCAACAATGTTTGTGTTGTGATTCTTCTAATAGTGCATATAATTTTACGTGTATATGACTCATTTATACTTCTAATCTTGTGAGAGATATGCACTGACAATGATTTTAATGTTCAATTAGAGTTTGGAAGGATAATAACGCTTATGAATCAAATAATATAGTTGGTTCTAGTTGCCAAAAGGAACTATATATTAACAATTACTTATAAAGTTGTAATCCTTAATGATTATTTTTTTCCTTCTATTAAGAGTATAGATCTTAAGATACAACACTTCTCGTCGTATACAAAATTTTGTGATTACATCGACTTCTCAATGTAAGAGTGTCCAAACGATAATAGTTTATACAATTTTGAACAAATGATCGATGAAGAATTTAATAAATTTGACCAATTAAGAGTAATAGTTAGTGCTCGAGACTTGATATTCCTTCATGACAAGACCTATCTTATTTACTTCAGTTATTTTAAGGACTTGGATGTCCATTTTCAAAGTTTAACATGACAAAAATATTTAATAAAGTTTTTTAATTAAACTAGCATGTAAGGAATATACTTTTATATATTTGATCCAATGAATCTAAAACTTTTATATCGACTATGAACAGTGAGGCATTATGCCCCTCACTATTGTTTTAAAAAGTAAATAATAAATAAAATGTGAATATGTAATCAACTTTATAATATTGGGGTGATTAAAATTTAGTTGAGAGGTAAAATAATTCAGAAAATATATACATCAAATGTAGTATCTTTATTAATAATTAGAGATTAACAATTAACCATAATATATAATTTTAAAAATCTTATGATAAAATGTTAATATAATAATAATAGGTGCATCAATTGTGTATTCACTTGAATATAATTCAGTCTAAGATTCCGAACTTTTTTTTTTCTCTTCAAGAATTACTGAAATTAATTAAGGAGATTTTTCACACACTAAATTGGAACTTGAATATCAAATTTTTGCAATTTCAGTTAAGACGAGAGATTGAATTGCATTATTCATTAACCTATCATCTCTTTATTTTGTTTTGAACATGAGATCTCTATATACTAGCAATGATTCATCAAATCTCTTCAGAGTTTCTAAATTGTCACTAATGTGTAATCTTGACCACAAAATTTGAATGTATTTTGTAATAGTGATCAAATGGATCAAAATGTAACATCAAAGGCACGAAATTATTGTGACAAAATTTAGTCTTGTTTAAAATTCTTTTATAAGCCTCCGGTGGAATAGGTGCGGGGGGCATTATACTAATTACTAATTAATTATTGACTAATAAATAATTCAGTAATTCACCACCAATCTTATTGTCCCTTCTCTCATCTATCTTGCGAATCATCGTTCTACGGTCTAAACCATGTGTCGGTAGGAATTTCATATTTATTTTAATATTGGCGAACTCCCACTGTTCATGACAACTTCTTTATTCAAAAACTGTTGTTTACTTGTTTAATATTTAATTACTACTGTATATATGTTTTACTTTATTTGAATTTTTAGTTTCAGTTTCTTAAATATAAAAAAAAATCATACTATTCTCTTAAAGTATTTCTCTTGGATGAAGTTGATTTTTATTATGATTAATTTTATAAAGTTGTTTTTCTTCTCTGTATATTTATTTATTGACTTCTCTTAGTTGGTGTTTAGAAAAAAAAAATAAGATGACATTTAATATGGAAGGTATAGTATCATATATTTACCAGCCTACTAACTAGTAGCATAAAAATATTCGAGGTATTGCCGTATTACACATTGGGATGACTATTGACTGGATTGAAGTAATTTTGATATGTTATTGTTCAAACCATAATCAAATGCAAGAGAAATGCTGACAGTACAATTTCTAATACATTTTTTATTCGTTAAAATTTACTAGAAATTACATAATAAAATAAAAATTCATTAAATAATAAGTAAGACTTACCAAAAAAATTTATAATTCTCCATAAATTTCAAATAAGAATAAATACAATACATTTCAGTCAATAATAGAGGATATATTCAATCGTGTGTTGGAGAATTATCATCAAACGGAACCCGCACAAACAGATTTGAATTAGCCCAAACTGCTCATTACTTTCAAGTTTTTTTGCTTCTTATTTTTTTTTTTATAAAGAAATTCTTATTAAAAATTCCGCAAAATATGATTAGTAAATCAGGTCAAGGTTAGACAGATTAAAATCTAACTTCAGGCCTGATCCAAAACGATCATATATTCCGATTTGAGTGCAAACTCTATCCTGATTTGGCCATCTTTTTTAGAGGTTGGATCGAAAGGTCTGAACTCGTGTGCATGAGTGTATCCCTAATCGCTAAGTCCCCTTTGTAAGGTGCATGATTGCATCCAATTTCCATAAGGTGCTGATGAAGGTCACATTTTGGCTTTAAGCTACATTGCCTCTGGAACCTGCATTCCGAGGACTGCCGTTAATGCAATCTAATAATACAAAGACTAGTCATAATACATCATGGTAAATCTCTACTCGGTGCATTTAAGATCCAATGGTGTTAAAAATTTAAGCCTTTCAAATAAATTTGAAATTCGGTGACAATACAAGAAGAACATGCATCTGATGTAAAAATAAAAAAGCGTTACAGAAATGAAAGAATTACAGAGGAATTTGATAGTGGGGGCCTTGTTTATCAAAATATATATGTTGAACAATTAAGGAAAAAGCTGCTGTAACATTATTCAATTCAAATTCAAGAGGAGAACAAAACTAACTCTATACGATGCTCCTGATATACTGGACAAATTGAATTACAAACAAGCACAAGTTTGTGTAACAAAAAAAAAAGAAAAAAAGAATCAATTCACATGAAAAAAAAAAAAAATGAGCTAATGAGAAGTTGAATCACCATAACATCATATATCTAATTGAACAAGCTGCTGCATAGAAAAACAAAATAAAAATAAAAATGAGGACTTATGCTGCTCTCTGGCCTCTGCGAGTCTTTAATAGAATGTCCTTGAGATAGTCATAGCGACTGCGGTGATAATCAATCCACAAACACAGTTGCCTGATAACCTCTCTCTTCTCCTCCCCTAAGTCCAATATGCCATCCTCTTTCTCTTTCATCATTTTCTCTAGTTCTCCAACTGTCTTCTTAAGTTGAACTACAGTTGTCGTCAGATTCATCTTCTCTGATTCCTCCTTGCTTGCCTTTTCCTCTAGCTTCTCAATGCTCTTCCTCAAAGCCACTTCCTGTTCGTTTTTAACCTGCAGCTGCTCTAACAAGTGGCTTTTGTCTCTCTTTAACTTCTCTGTTTCCTTATTCATCTCCCTGACATTGTCCTTTGCAACTTTAAGCTCATGTGAGATGTTTGAGATCCAGTCCTCAAAAGTTTTACAGTCATCAGAAAATTTCCAGCTTACAGTTTCTATGCCAGTCATGACACTGTTCACACTCTCTCTAATATTAGAGACAATTTTATCAAAAGCTTCATTGTTGGCAGTTATTATTGCTGACAAAGTGGCAACTCTTTCTTCAAGTGTTCTCAGATCTTGCTGAAACTTTTCCTCTATCTTTCTAAAGCTCTCTTCCTTCTCACTCAGCAATTGTTCTGTGACCCGAAGCTTCTGGTCTGACAGACGAAGCTTAACCTCAAGCATCCGAACCTTCTCAAGCAAAGTACCGATTTCATCTCCTTTTTCTTCTAGGTCGCTTTTAAGGTCCTCTATTGTATGTTCCAAATCAACTACAAGCTGATCTTTCGACTCAATACCTTCTTGAAACTCACCTGCCATTTCTTCAATCTTTTTCTCTGCAACTTCTAGTTTGACCATGCATTCCTTAAACAAACTATCAATTTGTTTATATTCTTCATTCAACTTCTGATATGAATCTTCTCGTTCTCCCAATGTTCTCTTAAGATCCATAGTTTTGCTTGATATGTCATTCTTCTCATTCTCTACCATTGTAAGGCTTTCTGCATGTTTTTCACTAATTTTTTCACAGTGGAGCTCCAATTCTTCCTTTGTTTTCTGTAAGGAAAACAAGTCTTTTTGCAGATCATCAATTTGGGTCGTGAAGGCAATTAATTGACTTGCAGCCTCGGTCTCTTTTTCCTGTAACGTGGATAAGTCGGCCTCTTTCTCAGCTAATGTTTTCTCCAGTGCAGTAATTGTTCCCTGCAATCCCATAATTGCCTCTCTCAGTTTGGTGTTTTCATGGTCTTTCACTGTCATTTGCTCTTCAACCTCACCCTTCTGGTTTTGTGTGGAATCCAGCTCCATCTTCAGCTTTTCACACTGTTGTTCTAATTCCTGTTTCTCATTCTGCAGTGACATCAAATCATGGTTTAGATGATCAACTTGGACTGTGATGGCAGTTATTTGGCCTGAAGCCTCACTCTCTTTTTCGTGAAGCTTTTCCTGTAAGGTGGACAACTCTGATTCTTTCTCAGCTAATGTTTTCTCCAGTGCAGTAATTGTTCCCTGCAATCCCAAAATTTTCTCTCTCAGTTCAGCATTCTCATGGTCTTTAGTTCTCACATGCTCTTCAACTTCACCCTTTTGGTTGTGTGTGGAATCCAGCTCCATCTTCACCTTTTCACACAGCCGTTCTAATTCCTGTTTCTCATTCTGCACGGACACCAAATCATGTTTTAGATTATCAATTTGGACTGTGAAGGCAGTTATTTGGCCTGAAGCCTCACTCTCTTTTTCGTGAAGCTTTTCCTGTAAGGTGGATAACTCTAACTCTTTCTCAGCTAATGCTTTCTCCAGTGCAGTAATTGTTCCCTGCAATCCCAAAATTTCCTCTCTCAGTTCAGCATTCTCATGGTCTTTAGTTCTCATATGCTCTTCAACTTCACCCTTTTGGTTGTGTGTGGAATCCAGCTCCATCTTCAGCTTTTCACACTGCTGTTCTAATTCCTGTTTCTCATTCTGCACGGACACCAAATCATGTTTTAGATTATCAATTTGGACTGTGAAGGCAGCTAATTGGCCTGAAGCCTCGCTCTCTTTTTCGTGAAGCTTTTCCTGTAAGGTGGATAACTCTAACTCTTTCTCAGCGAATGCTTTCTCCAGTGCAGTAATTGTTCCCTGCAATCCCAAAATTTCCCCTCTCAGTTCAGTGTTCTCATGCTCTTTAGTTCTCATTTGCTCTTCAACTTCACCCTTCTGGTTGTGAGTGAAATCCAGCTCAATCTTCAGCTTTTCACCCTGCTGTTCCAATTCCTGTTTTTCCTTCTGCAGAGAAGCCAAATCATGTTCAAGATTCTTAATTTGTTCACTGGAGGCCGCCATTTGAGCCGAAACCACTGCCTCTGAGTTAACAAACTTATCCTGGAGAGCAAAGATGTTTGTTTCTCTATCTGTTGATATTTTCTCTATTTCTTCTATTTTTCCATGTAACTCCAACATTCCCTGTCTCATGTGACTGATCTCATCGCTTTTAGCCCTTAACTGCTCTTCTGCTTCACTGTTTTTGTTCCTTATACTGTTTGTCTCTAATTCCAAAGCACTTATTTGCATGGCTAAATTTTCTCTGTCTTCCAGAAGTCTCTCTTGTTCCAGGATTTTTCTGTCAATTTCCTCTTTCAGAGTTTGCATTTGAATCACATACTCAGAATTCTCTTGGACTTTTTCCGCTAACTGAACTTCCAAGTCAGATTTATGGTGTTGGAGGGACTCCACTTCTTGCTGCAAAGCATTCACCTCATTAGTAATGTTTTGGACTTGATTCGAGGCTTCATTACTTTTAAAAATTATCTGCTCTTCCAGTTCATTTTTCTGAGCATGTAATGTGCCTATATCAGCCAACAGCTTCTTTATCTGAGATGTTAAATCTGTCATTTTAGCAGATGACTCGTTTTCATTATCTTCGAGTTTCTTCATCAGTGCAGATAGCTCCTCTTCTCTCTCTCTGGACTTCATTTCAAGCTCCGATATTTGGTTTTGTAGGCCTGTATTATTCTCTCCTAGTTCCCTTGCTTCAGTGGTGCTGCTCTTAATTTGCTCTTCCATATCTCTTTTCTGGTTTTGCATTGATTCTAATTCCAGCTCCAGGCTTGTGATTTGTGCCTCCAGTTCCCTGATTTGATTTGAGGATTCTTTTTGATACCCTTCATGCGTCTGAGTGAGGGCTGAAATTTCCCTTGCTCTTTCATCATGTTTCTCCTTTAAATGACTTGATTCAGCTACAAATTCTTGTATTCTGTTGTTAGCCAGCTGAACCTCATCTGAAGCCTGTGAAAGTTTCGCTTTTAAAGATTCATTTTCTTCCTCAGCTACTTTCAGATTATAGCTTATATTTGTCATTTGCTGTTCTGCATGTTCCAACTGTTGTTTCAGAATGGAAATTTCAGCAGTAACTGCCTCTAACTCTTTGCCAACTGCTAGTTTATCATCTTTCAGTTGATCAACAAGCGTTCTCAGGCCATCACTAATCTTCTTTTCCTCTTCAATCTGTTGGAGAGCTATCTCCTTCTCTGCGGCCACACTATCTTTTTCTGCCGTTAAGTCTTCCAATCTTTGACTCAGTTCAGCTTCTCTTTTACCAGCAATGTCCAGTTGTTTATTTAGTTCAGCTTCAGCAACAGTTTTCAAATCCATGTTAATTTTGTTTGCTTCTTGTATCTTGCTCAATGCTGCAAGATATTTTGAATTAAGATCCTCCTTCTCTTCATGTGTAACTGTCAACTTTTGATTTAATTCAGCCACTTCTATATTCACCACTTCAAGTTCTTGCTTTAAGCCATCGATTGTCTTTTGAAATTCATTTTCCAGCTGTCCGTTTTTGTTGTCTTTGTCCTTTGAAGAATAATCTGAATCTGAGTCTGAGCTGGATGAAGAACTCCCCTTTTCTTGCTTACCCTTAATCTTTTTCCTTAACTCGCCTGTTAGATGATCATATTGTGCATAAAGTGATTGGTATTGATTATGGAAATCTTCAATCAGTTCAACAAGTGGTTCCTTCTTTGAAACTTCTACTTGGGTACTATCCTCTTCAAGGTTGTTATCTTTAATAAGTCTCAGTATCCTTTTCACTTTCTCTTCAATTTCTGTAGGAAAAGAAGAAAATTTCCAAATCATTAGTTTGATCATCATAAGGTGATACATGCAAATCATAGCAAATTATTCATCAATATTTTCCATGATATCATATCATGCTGTCATGGTAGCAGCCGAATGTAATCTTTCATAAAGATTGTACCTGCTTTAGCCACCTGGAGCTGCTCTTCTTTATTAGGGTCAATGTGACTTCCAAAGAAAGATTTAATAGACTCCCTAAAGCGATGTTTCACCATCTTCTCTGTAGATTTTCAATTTCTTAGCAGTATAAAATCAAGATAATCTGTTTCTCATGTAATTAATGAGATTTGAGCCCTGTAAGACAGGAGTTGAATTTTTCAACACATTTCCTTGATATTTGAGCCCTGTAATGCACAATTTTCCAGATGTTTTAAACATGTCATTAATGAGAATACAAATCTAGCTACTTTTGAACAATAAATTTTCTATTTATAAAAACATATACAAATTATAGGAGATCGACTGAAACATGTAGAAATAGTTCCTGAATAATACAACTTGATCATACAAGTCCCTAAATGATAGAAATTACACTTTGCAGTCCCTAAACCTGCATTAAGTCATTAAATTAGTCTTTGAATATGTATTCTATCAATCAAATTCACCGAAGATTTGTCCCTAGAGTACTAGGCATGTATTGATTGATCTTATGCATAATTTTCATAACTAAAGGACTAATATGAGCAACATTGTATCTTTCAAAGATTAACTTTTTCCTTCGCTTATTGTTTTAGTTATAACAGAAACAGAACATGTGACATCCGTGAGCAGTCTTTCAACACCAACACTTCGCCACATAAAGGACTTTTTTTTTGTAAAGAAAAGGATTTTTTTTTCATACAGCTTCTGTGTAGCCCAAGATGGGTGGTATGCAATATTTGGTGTGCGAACAAAAATATTTTAAGTCAAATAATTTTATATGATATCGCAATCAAAGATGTTGCAGGAAATTAAAAGCAAACTCTTGTTACAGGGAAATACGAAAATATTTGAATATAGGGAAAGATTGTACAAGTATATAGGGATCATTCAAAAGACCAACTATTATTATTCTCCAGAACTCATATCAATCCGATGACAAAATGAAGCCCAGGTGACCCCATGCTATAGCGGCTTTATTTCACTTTTTGAAAGTGGTAATTCGGGTTCAGTTGCAGATTATGGGATTAACTAGTTGCATAATCTAGAAAATAGAGAGAATAAAGGAGAATGTGTAATTGTTTGGGTCCACCCTTCACGGTCAGATTCTCAATGAAATAGATGCATGGCTATCATCGCTGGACCAAAGTTTTATAATTTATTCGCTCAGCTTCGCAGAGTTCAAATTTTCCGAACGAAATATATATATATATATATATATATATATATATATATATATATATATATATATATATATAAAGACGATAGTATAATTTAATATACACATTTTTAAATGATTTTATTTTTTAATTATTAAATAATAAAATAATATTAATTATTAATTATTTTTATAAGACTTTCAAAATTTGAAAACAAAGCAGAATTTCAGTTAATTTAACAAATATTTTTAATTATTAAATAAAATATAAAATCACGAAATATTTTCAGCAGGTATATAAAAAAAAATTAGACAAGTAAAATATTTTTTCAAAAAAAGGCTAAAAAAGAGAGAGAAAGAAACAGAGCCACCAGTATGCGCCAACAACGCGCCACGTCAGCAACTCCGGGAAGCACCTCAGAAACAGATTGGAATTCAAGTGATACAGCTTAAAAAACAGGCAATTTCTTTTTTTGTTAATTTCAAGTGATTTGTAACGAAAAACGATTAAACAAAAAAGAAACTATCTTTGTAAAGAAAAATGAAGAAAACAGATAAAAGCAGTAATCTGGATTCATATAATTGTGACTATCTTGGCAAATCCGATTAGGTACCTGAGATATGATTTGCGTTCCCTCTCAACTCTTCAGACAGAATCTTCTAAGCTCCAAAAGCAAAATCGCAGCTGCCTACAGAGAAAAGATAAGAAGAAAGATTGTGAGCTTTAACTTTGAACCAACGTATGAGATGATAATATAATTACCAAAGACAAACAACGATAAATAATTTTATACGGCGGCAGCGATAATTTTATTTGTAAGCTAATTTATTATTTATTTATTCCTTAAAATCCAAAGCATAGGAAAGATCGTATGGGAAATTAACAGTAGAATAAAAGATTGAGATATGATACTGTAGGAGTTTACCTTGAAATGATAAGCAGAGAAGGTGAGTTTGAAAGCAGAGGAAGTTGATCCGATCGAATCCGAAGAAAGGAAGATCGAGAAGAAGTGAGTTAATGCAAGAGAGACAGAGAGAGGCTTAAGTTTGCAAAATCAAAAAGGAAAAAGAAAAGGGAAATATAAAATGGTAATGATTTGAAAAAGTGGCTTTGTTTGGATTAGAGAGACGCCAGCATTAGCAATTAGCATTAGTATTGGCATTACTATTTTGCACCTTCAAATTTCAGGAATGGAATCTTTGGATTGCTTTTCAGATCTTTGCCCTTTCCTTTCTCTATTTATTACCATAATGCCACCCTCACTCCTTTCGCGTTATTTCTCGCCTCACCACTGCTGTCTTTCTACTTTTATTTATTTTAATAGAAATTAAATTAAATAAAACCCAATTAATAAATTAAAAATAAACAATATTTACAATTTAATCATTTAAAACTTTAATTAGCATAAATGGTACAAAAGTAAACATTAAATTTAATTCAACTCATTCAATTAGATATTATTTAAGACTTATTATTTACCAACCTTATGATAATTTAAACATCAGTATTTACAGTAGGGTCAAAAATAAAAATTAATATTAACCATAAGTGTAAATGTATTATTAAATGCTAAGATTTATACTAATTATATTTGACTAGGAATAGATTAATATATTCAATACTTAGTTTTATTAATTAGATTTATTTGATTATATTAATAATGTTTAATTGATATTAAATGATGCACCGAATATATTATAGTTTCAAATTGTATTTATTAAAAGACATTAATTATTATTTTCTTAATTTAATTCAATAAAATAAGATATTTTTTATCATTGAAAAAAATCATTCAACCAATTTATTAATCAAGTATTAGAACACACATCTAATTGGGTAGAGACTCTTTGCCTTAAATGAGATTGGCGCAAGTTTAACCATGTTAGGCATTATTACAACTAAGACTTTCTACTTCATTCACGTCAAACACGAGTTGAGTAACGATGGATGTGGGCGAGCCTAAGAGTTCTTTGTCTTAATGACGTTGGGTGTGGGTTGGCTTATGAAAATGTGTTATTTTCTTGATGAAATGTCAAACATGTATGTGGTAGTTGTATTTATTACATGTTGTATGTTGATATATGTTACTAGTTCTTTATACATTAATCTGAAGCAATGTGTATTGATGATTATCTTGTTGAAAATGTTGGGGAGATGGTGTTGAAAATGCTTTAGGCATTAGGGTGTGTTGTGTTTATTAACTTAGGATTAGAGAAAATGGTGTTTTAAAAGTTAGATATTCCATTATGAGGATATTGTTGTAGTGTTTTATAAGCCTAGTTGTTGAAAACTCTTCTCAAGTAATTGACTCTTGAAGTGAATAGTTGAATTTTGTCTAAGACCTTAGTTGATATAGTATTTAAGTAAGGTTGAGACATACCAACTATAAGTGACCATAAAACAGGGTCCAAGTCGAGATATATTGAGTGTAAATGACCAATGTTGATTCGTATAAGGGCCAAGTTGAATCATACATATATAAAGTAACTAAACAAGTAAGGTAAAAGATTGGAGGGGCAAAATCCATAACTAAGTATTGAAAGAGACAATATTTAGATGGTAATTAGTGGACTAATTTCATAGGATACTTAGTTATACATGTTAACGTTGTGATAAACTCATACCTAAGTTATTATAACGTAACAAAAAAATATTAAACTTTTATAGTTTAAGTGACAAAATCTAAGAAATCATGTTGTTGTGAAATTTTATCTAATTTGGTTGTTGATCTAACAAGTGTAAAAGGTTCACATTATTATTGGTTCAGTAGGATCAAGTTACTTTAATTGCTTACTTTTGTTATAGGAGATCTTTATAGTTGAATGGGTGACGACGTATATAGTTGAGGTGTTATGCATATGATATGTTGATTGCGGTATTGTTCATATGAATTTATTATTGAATAGTATGGTTGTGGTATAAGTTGAAACTGTTTTGAAGTCATTAAGTTGTTTACTTTTTAAGGTTGTCGAATATCATGTGAAAATGCTATTGTTGTGTTGCTAAATTATAAGCCATGATATATTGTGTTGTGTGATTTAAATGATGATATTAGTAATATAAATGCGTTTACTTTTATACTTATTATATGATTATTCTTTTGAATATTAACTTTTCCTCGCATGTTTTCATAAGATAAAATTACGAGGATCATACTTTTATAATTGCGCTGCTTAACCAATAATTAAAATTTTCACACTTTAATGCAATATATATATATATTATGGTATATATATTCAAATATAGTGTATATGTTAATTTTAAGTAATTATATTTATATTTTCGTTACAAGTAATTAAATCATTAAATATAGAAATCATGGTAAATTATTACATAATTCTTGTTTACTAAATCAAAAGTATAATTCGTTTTTTTACTGGATTAGATTCTATAAAAACAAAATGGTACATCAAATTGTAATTCTATATGCACAAAATTCTCGATTAAATTCTATAAAAACAAAGTGGTACTTCAAATTGTAATTCTATACGCACAAAATGGGGTAAGTGGATCGAGCTTACCGGATTTTGAAACACCTCATAGTCTCATACTGCACAACATTCAAGTAGAAGCTCTTTTATAGTTTTATCTTCTTTTTTTTCTTTCTTTTCTTTTACTTTTTAAATAAAAAACAAAAAACAAAATGGAACGAACGAAACAGTACCTTAATACTCTCCTTCCTCTACGTGGATCACACCCAAAGATATGCATCCGTGATCTTTCTTGGATTTTCATGGTTAGCGGGAGAAAGAAAGACTATTGTTTTTCCTTTTTATAAAAGTACTTGTTTATCTTTAAAATATCAAATAGAGTACTATATTAATAGAAATATAATAGTACATGTACATACTTGATTTACTTTATTTTATAAATATTTATTAACTTCCTAACAAAAAATTAATAAATATAATTATTGACTAAACACCATCATCAAACAAACACAAACCTCTACAACAAAAATGAAGATTAACAATATCAATGACCTCGAGACCAATGCAATTAGTGTGGGCTAAGCTAACTTTTGTTATTATTGCTTTTTCCTTTCTTTTTATCTTTTTTCAACTTGTATTGACTGACTGATGCAGAATTAATTTTCAACTAAATTATTTATGACCTAATATTCTGTGTATCACTTAAATTTCGTGTATATATCATAAATTTTGTTTCAGATATATACAAATTTTATAGGGTGTTCAACATTTTGAAAAAAATCAGGTCTTTATTGGTATTAAATTATTACATATAATTTGTAAATTGAGAATGTTCCTTGTCTCTCATAAAAAAACATTTTCATGTGCTGGGAATCCGACAAAAATCTTAATTAAAAGAAAAATATGATTAAGGAGTGAATTGGCAGAAAGGAGCAGGATGCGATGCCACGAAGATCCCGTTTAAATGGTGACCATGATCTGGCTTGCGGCACGTGGTTGCCATTCATCTTCTCTCTGTTTTTTGTTTCCTGTATTCTTCTACAACTAAGTTGAAACTCAATAATAGCATATGAATTGATGCATAGCTGGAGTTATTTTTTCATTAAAAGAATAAAATACAATGTGCCCAAAAGAAAAGAAAAGAAAAGAAAAAGAAAACGATCTGCAAGTGCAAATAGTTTGATGAGTGCGGACGGAAACATCCATCCCACAGAATGTACAAGAAACAATAACATTCCTTCACAAACTCATACTCAAGCTCTTTTCCGTGACCACACAGCCTTGAGATAGTTACAACGCTCCCTATGAAAATCCACCACAAAACATAGCTGTCTTATTGCCTCTCTTTTCTTCTCTCCAAGGCTAACCAATTCCTCATCCTTCTCTTTCACAATCTTCTCCAATTTTCCCACTTTCTTCTCAAGCTGGCTTACTTCCTTCCTCAAATTCAGCTTCTCCCCACCTTCTTTACTCACTTGTGCCTCCAAATTCCACACATTTTCCCTCAACAACAATTCTTGTTCCTCCTTTTTCCCCAACAACTCCCTAAACTCTTCCACATTCACTCTCAATTCCCTCACCTCGCAATTCCTCTCCCTCACCCAATCCTTCACAAACTCCACCTCACACGCCATCCCGCTCACGCGCCGCGCGTGTTCCTCCACCTTCCCAACCGCCAAACTCAGCGTACCCAAATCAAACCCACTCGGAACGCGTGACTCCTCCTCGTAACTCGCGATTCTCCTCCCCAGACTCTTGTTCTCTTCCTCGTACCTCATCTTCGTGAGCCTGCAACTGTGCTTGTTCTCGTTGTTCAGCTGTTCCGCCACGTGGATCCTCTGGTGCAGTAACCTTATGTTGTCCTCCATCTTCCTCCGAAACGCCTCCGCCAACTCGTTCATTTTCCTCTCCGCTGTACTCTGCATTAACCTCAATTTGCTGTACACAACTTTCGCTTGTTTGTTCTCCTCGTTCAGTTTTTCAATCGTTTTCTCTTGATCCCATACCTGGGCCGCTAGTTTCGCGTTCAAAGTTTCCATCTTTGCCATGCTCTCAGCGTATTCCTTCTGGCTTCGCTCGTGTTGCTGCTCCAGCTTGTTTTTCTGTTCGTGCATTGTGTCCAATTCGAGCCTCATAGTGTTCAGGTTTGCCTTCAGAGCCATTGTCTTCATGGAAGCACCGTTTTTGTGATTCTCTTGTTCCCTCATGAAATTAGAGATCTCTTCCCCTCTCTGTGTTATTGCTGTTCTCAGTTCGTGGTTTCTGTCTTGGAGAGCCTTGTTTTCATCCGCCACCTGTTTGATCTCATAACTTGTGTCTCTTAACTGTTCTTCCAATTCGTTTTTGTGGCTGTTTTGAGCTTCCAGTTTTTGTTCCAGTTCCTTTATCTGCTCGAGAAACCTCTCTTTCTCTTCCACCATGTTCTCCTCTACCGATCTCATTTCGGCTAAGTTGTCTTTCAGATTTTCTATCTGAATCAGGTCTTGAGACATTTGTTCCCTCTGGCTTTCAATCTCGGATTCTAGTTCTTTGTTCTCACTTTCTAGCGAATTTAGCTTTTGCTGCATTTGGTTAAGCTGCTCCATCAACTCCTCTCTTTGGATTGATGCTTCGTTTTTATCATGTTTTATTTTTTCTTCCATTTCATTTTTCTGTCTCTGTAGGGATTTGGTCTCCTGTTCTAGCTCATTCATCTTTGCCATGAAATATGCAATGTTTGACTTGGCTTTGTTGTTATTGTTATTGAGTTTTGCCTGAAAATTATATACCACAGATTTTTCCTCTTTCAACTGCAACTCAAGTTCCGAGACTTGGTCATTAAGCTCACTGTTCTTGGAGCTTAGCTGTTTAATTTCTTGTGTTTGGCTTTCAACTTGAAGTTCTAGATCCATTTTCTGCTGGCTCAAGATCTCCACCTTTTTCATTAGTGAAGCTAACTTTTCCTCAAATTCTGTTGCATCACCTCTATCCAATTCCCGCTTAGGAGTTTCAGAATCAGATGCTGATCTTCTTCTATTGGCTTCTACTTCCTCTGAGGAAAAGTATTCAGAGTCTGAGTCAGAGGAAGACGCTGGAGTTTTCCTGTTTCTTCTGCGAGAAACTGCTTTCTCAAGCTCTTCAGTAACACGATCATATTGTGTATAAAGTGATTGGTGCTGCTTGTATAAGTCCTCTACTAGCCCCACAAGTTCTGTCTGTTTTGTAGAATGTTTAAGGATCCCGTCTCCTGTGCTAAGGTTTTCATTCTTAATAAGCTTCAGGATTTTAGAGAGGCTGTTTTCGATATCTGCAAAGAAAGTGGAATCATGATATAATCAAATATTTCAAAATTAAATTACAAACACGGCCAAATGCAAGACTTCAAAATAATTATTATACTCATGCACTCACTTTCTCATCTCTCCTTTTCACTCCATTTTTTCCCATATCTTTTTCCCTTTCCCTCGCATCACTTAGCATCTCCAATGGTACACTCTTTCTTTGGTTCTTAACAAACTTTTGGCGATCCTGTTATGCTACATCAGATTTAAAAATTTCAATAACTTTTAACTCTAAAGGTGAATCCACTTACTCACGTAATACCCCCACATTTTATAGTGTTAAAAAAATATTTTAATTTTTAAAACTAACTCTTGTATAAGGAACTAATCTTACAGCACGAATTCCAACTCAATCTCCTCTAACTGTTAACTTAGCTAAGAACCCATTCTTATGCTCTCCTATCTGTGTCTTTCTCTCTCTTCCTTTCACCTACATATTTCCACTTTTAAGCTTTCCAGCAAGGCTGCAACAATATTAGTAACAGCTCCATTGACTGATATAAAACCAAGTTTTTAAGAAGTACTGCGTCATTTCTTTTCCTTGTGAAAGCAATTTTTATCTTATAGGTTATTCCAACATTGAAGGTTATTCCAACATTGATGTATGAGACACAAGTATGTAGCCACCTGTTTTGGTCCTTAGGAGGTCTTCGGCATTTTCAGGATCGATTAGACTCCCAGAGAACTTAATTGATTCCCTTGAGCGGTGATATGCCATCTTTAGTAACTCTTTTCAGGACCATCAGCAAATATTACATTTAGAATTAAATGCCAAATTAAGGAACTCTTTTGTCTTCACAAATGACTAGCAATCCTGAAATTGAGAAATGAAGACAGATATATAGGACAATATCAAGGCCTTTTTGAAATGGCATATGCACATAGCTTTGTAAATCCAGGACTCAACTGAGTAATTGATTATCATGTGGTACTAGCTATGAATTTGGTGCAAACAAAAGTACAAACAGCACAGTAGTTGTATCACCAAAACTTAGAAATATGGAAGCAGAGATAGCATTACAAGAACATGTGTAGTTGTTACCTAACCTAACAGTAGGAAATAAATCAATCAACACAAAATCAGCTACAGTAGTCACTAATCACTGATAGAAAATTAGGTTATAATTATACGATATATGTTATAACTAGAGCTGTCTTTGGATTTGTTTTTAGGTGATAGAAGATTTTGGGATATTTGTTGTATAGGAGTGAGAGACAGCCTCGATTCAGAAAAGGAAATAAAACCTTGGCTGAAAGTTAGAACCGAACAGAGAAGAACAGTTCTGAGAGAATAATTAAAGAATAAAATAAAAAATTATACGCTGACTGATAATATTCTCGTAAAAACTTCATGTAGAGATATATTCACACACTCATTTCATTTGCAATAATTTGTATCACGTAACTGACTTAAAAAAAAAAAAAAAAAAAAAAAAGGCGTGAGAGGCACGTGCATAATGGCCATAATGATTCAGTTTTGTCCCAAGACTCTCAACAAGAAAAGAAAAACTATGCAATAAAAAGGTAAAACTCATTTAAATCCATTCTGGTTCTTCTTACTATTCCCTTAGTGCTCTATGGACACTACGATGTTGGCAAACATCATGGCCTGACCCCCACAGCACTTAGCGGTCCAATAATTTTTTCCCCGAAACAAATTTATATCATAAATGTGGGGGGCGTAAATTTGTGCATGTGTCGACTTCCAACATTCATTTGCAATGCCATGTTCACTCCTTTTCCATAAAGATAAGCTTGTTCAAACACCTTATCATCTGTTGTTTTCCTGATTTGTAGAACAAACTACGGTTCTTTTTAGGCTGAAAATGACCTTAACATTTCCTTCCAAGTTCGCTGATGAATTCAAAATTTGAAATAAATGCCAGAAAAGCAAATATTATACACCTTGCAGGCTAGCACCCATTTATCACATAATATATATGGACAGGAATGAAAGTCCACAAAGTGGGCTAAGAGCTAATACTTTCTTAAGCTGACATTTTTTTAATCACTTAAAAAATTCTCTTAACGTATATATAATCATGACACATGCCTAACTGACTATAGTAATTGTTATTTAGAAAAATCTTGTATTGGTGTCACTTTCTAGTTTTCATACACAGAAAAATGGTGTTGACAATGACATTCAATTCAATTTCAAACCATGATTTCTGGCGTATTTACATAAAGGAATTCATAGAATTACCGTTAAAAAAAATAAAGAAAAGAAAAACATAGGAGGGTTCAACAACATGACACGGGACAAGAATCTAACATATTCAAACACACACTTATAAACAGATGAAAAAAAGAATCAACTGCGTGATAAATTAATGCAAGTCGGAACAGAGAATAATAATTGAATGAAGACATAATATTTTAGTTTTAATCATAGCTCAATTGAATCTAGAGGACACATGTGCAAATTCAATGCATGTGGAGATGGAATATGCAATGCTAACATCCTGGATGTGCAGAAGATAGATTCCAACATGATGCTAATTATGACATAAATATTCATTATTTTCAATAATCTTTCTAATCTTGAATCCTTTCAGCACTTCTATGCTCTAATCAGATTTATGTTACATTGATTATTCCAAATCAAAATAACAAACAGTTTCACCCTGAGAGAAAGATTATGCCGCAAATCGGAGGAGGCGTTTTCTTCAACAAATGTAAATGATGCAAATCAATAAACGTATCTAACAGAAATTTTGATTTTCCCTGATAAAGGCATGAGAAAACTACCTGGGAATGGAACTCGATAGCCACCAACCGAATGGATTATGAAATACTGAAAAAAGGAAGCAGAAAATAAAAAGTAAAAGAGCATAATGGAGAAAAGAAAAAAAAAAAAAAAACAATTTTGAAGAAATAAAAGAAAAAAAGAAATGAGACGAAAAGAACCATTATTACTGTCGTGTCTGTCCTTGTCTCGCGAGCGAGGGTGACGAGGTAATCTTGGCACTTCTTTGGAATAAAATGCCCTTTAAACATTCTAATTATTACGGTTCATAATCTCTTCAATATCTCGCGAATGATTAACGATATGGGAAAAGCATGAAAGAGAAAGAGAGTTAGGAAAAAAAAAATAAGAGTTTTGCTGCAGTTGAAATATAAAGTTATTTTTGTTGTTAAATATATTAATAATGATATACATTATATGGTTTTAATATTTACATCATATTGAAATGGTAAATTCATCTAAAATTTATAAATAATTATATCATAAATTATTATAAAACTCAGTTTTATGATTTTTACTTTATAATACAAAATAATATTTCCAATAATTGAAATTAAAAAAAAACATTTATTTAAAAATATATAATTTACTGGAAAATAAAATATTATTATTAATTCCCAACTTAATTACGATTTGTTTAATTCATATATTATATTTTCACATAACATATATATGTAATGTATGTATTTTATTTCAATTAATTTAATTATTTTTTATACTTTAAATTATTCAGAATATTATTTATAAGCTGAAAATATTACGAAAATAAAAATTAGTCTTTATTTGGGATATCTTTGTAACATAATTAAATTGTTTTATAATTTCATATTTTAAATTTACAATAACATTCAAATTTAAGTTTAATATTAAATATTGCTGTAAACTATTAATATTTAATATAATATAATTTAATAATCTTACATTTAATTAATAATGATAAAAATTTATTTAAAATTAGGTCTAAATTGCTTTTCCTTCTTCTCAACTTTCCAAAAGATAAAGAGGATTTTTTCTTCTCAACTAAATTCTTGAAATTAGGAAATAAGGGAAGCTAGATTTTGAAATTAACTTATCAATTTTTCCAAGATAAAAATGGGTCAAGTTTAAAGCCAATAAAATATGCTATCTTTAAATTGGCTAAACTCAGAATATCAAAGAAGAATTTATAAAAGAAAAAGAATTCATCAAACATTATATTGTTCATGAAACATTACAAATCAAGATTGATTGGAATAATAATCAAGTCCAATCATTACTCAGACAAATTCAAAAGACACTACAATGAACAAGAAATAGAAACGTAATTAATAGTACAAGTTGTTTAATTATCTTTCCCTTTTTTATCTTCACTTTCCTCTTCACTAGTGTCATAAAATAGATCATCTTGATTGACGAATTTTCCATCAAGTACATCTTTGTCAATGTGAATATCAATGAGATTGGCCCTTAGAACAACCAATTTAATTTGACAAATGTCTTTAGCAAAACCTTTTTTGTCTTCAATCACAACTTGGTGTTGTGTCAAGAAGTTCATTATTCAAGTTTTCATTGGTCAACTTAACTACTCCTAACTCCTTTTTTAGGTCAACAATTTTTTTCTCATTGGTAGCTATAACATCCTAATATACTTTATTGTTTTCCTATGACACTTTGACTTTATCTTCAAAAACTTTGATATTGTTCTTAGACTCTTTTATCTTATCTTAAAATTCTTTGGTGGTCCTCTCTTCACAAGATTTAACCTTAATCTTTGTTTCATTTTCTATTATTTTTAACTTGTCCAACAACTTTTCAACTTTTGTAGAGTAAGATTGGTTAGCCTTAGTAGCAACATTGAATGACTTTGTTGTTTCTGCCAAATTTTTCTTACTCTCACTTAACTTAACACTTAATCTCTTGAAGCGAGCATTCTATGCCTTCATCTTGCCCATTTAGGCAATATTTTTCTCCCAATTTTTCTTCCAATGATCCACAATAGCAATGAATTATTGTTAAAACACTTGTACAAAATCTAACCCCTCAACCGGATTGACCTTCTCAGTAACTACCTTATTAGCAGTGAAAGTTGGATCTTCCTTGTAAAAATCTTTTGTAGTAAGGTCATGATTCCATAATGATGCTACATCAAGAGATATACTTACATGCTTTAATCTTGTCAAGAGATGATTAGTATCAAATCTTAGGTAAATACACCTTGTTTGAGTTGTAGGTCCAACCTGAGAACTTGATTGTTAGACTGAAGGAGTTGTAGCTCTAACTTAAGAACTTAATAGTTGGACTAAAGGAGTTGATGGTGGAACTTGAGAACTTAATGGTTGGATAGGTTGATCAACCAAAGAGGATGGTGTTGGAATAGAAAAACCAACTATACCTCTATCTTTCATCAATTTAGTTGATTTTGCAATATCATCAACAAAGTTATGTAAAACATCTTGAGTTGAAGGATTGACTTTCATCTCAACCATCTTCTCATTATCATATGTTGCATTCTTGGTAGTCTTCTACTTTCTCCTTTGACGAAGGCGAAGGTTACTCTAATTTTTTTGATCATTTGGAATATCTTCTTCTTCCATATTGAACATGGTCTTTAACTCATGTCATTTCCTTTGGCCTATGATCTCTGAAAATAAAGAAAAATAACAACAAAGAAAGAAAACTTGTAATTGCAAGTACTCACTTTCTAAATAATTGTGAAGATTTTTTGACTTCAAAAGTGAAAAAACAACTTTACTTTCCAAAGGTCAAGGTAATTATTGCAATTTACTTATATCTTCCTCCTTAGATGGAGTCAAAACAATACCCTTAGAATCATTAAATTTCAAAGGTTGGGATTGTCAATAAAATGGGAACTTAGGTTTTCCATTTAGATGAAAGATAGTGTCTAACTTAGGATCACCACAAATAAGTTAGATTCTAAAGAATTCTTCCTTGAAATTTTTGTAAGATTGAGAAAAAAAAATTGGAAAAGTCCATTTGAATTTGTACCATTCAATGAAACCCAACCATATGGTGGCTCTCTAAGTTTCAATTGATAAAAATGCATAATTTGGTCAAGGTCAATTTGATATTCAAGAATGAACATAATTTCCAAAAAAAAAGACACGTTCTTTAGGTCAAATAGGTTCAACAAAAATCTGATTTGATTAGAACGATGAACAAGTTGTCACTTGTTTCTAAAGTAAAGTTAACCTACCTTTATATTTATCAACAATACCTCTAACCCATTCACACTTAGACATTGAAATCAATGGATGAGAGTCTTTTTCATTATTTTCATCTCTTTTTCGCTTCTTACTATCATTATCATCAATATTTGTTTTTTCTTCAAATAACACATTTTTCTCTTTTCCGATCTTACCCTTACCCTTATCTAATTTCTTAGAGACAACTAACCTAACAAGGTCATAATAGATAAGAAGAGGATGAACAATAATACCTCTTTTCTTTTGTGCTCGATATTTCTAAATGAGAATAAAGTATATTAAATTAGGAAGAGAAAAACCATAGTACTTGGAATAATGGACAGAGCTTGAAAAACTTCAAGTTCCAACAATGGAGGATACAGAGGACGAGAAAGAAGAAAAACAAAGGAGGAATAAAAATGATAGACGAAAGCGAAGAAATATGAAATGAGTAAAATGACATTTGTAAAAAGTAAAGAAATATTTTTCATTATTAGTGTAGAAAAAAAAAACTCAAATGGAGCAACTATTAATGAAAAACTTTATCATTTCAAAGAGTTACAAGGATGAAAAGACACATCTCAAAAATCCAAAGGTCATAAATAAAAGAAGAGATGAAATAATGTCCTTAAATGATTACATCTCTTAGAATATGAAATATTTTTTTTATAATTAATGATTATTAAAAATAGCACATGAGCTATGCGCATACACATAACTAAAATATTTATTACATGTCAATAAAAAGACTTATTTCACTCTTACATAGTTTAGAGTTTGGGAAACTTATGTAATAACCCTATTGATGATGCAAGCTTGACAATATACTCAACTAAGTGAGTATAATGACATCAAACTTGGTTAAATTGCCTCATATTACATATATTAACTACATCAATATATAAGCTCGACTATATTATCAATATATTGAGTTGACATGTTGATCTCTAACTCGAATAATTTTATCATATTATAATTGTAATGGTTATAGAATTAAAGAACATATACAATTAGCGAAGACTGGTATGTATAATAATATATGTTAGAAGATGAACAAATAAACTAACTTGATTGTCAGAGTTTCTTTTATAGACATATCCAATATACTTTAGACAAAGATTGAAGATAATTTGATTCAACATTTATAGGCAAGTAAAGAAAGAGGTCTCACAAAATAACTATTTCATTTAAGTTTATTATAGTAAGGACAAAAATCATTAATTTAAAAGAATGTCAGTACATTTTTGAAGAGAAAAATATTTTAATGTGTAACAAATTTTAAAAAATAATCAATTAAAAAAATTTAAATATAAAAGATATATTGTTTATCAATAAATTACGTAAGTCTTAAAAAAATCAATAAAATATATATAATAACCAAATGTAATGAGATAATTTACAAAAAATAATTAAAAAATAACATTATCCAAATAAAATGTGGAGATAAAATAAAGATATTCTTTTATTAACAGTTGCAGTAAGTATACTCTCATTTCTTGGTTATCTATTTATTATGCAGCGAATTTTTTTTTTGTAAAGTTGATCAAAAAATTCAAATATTAATATTTTTTTTCGTCCCTGGAATATCCTGTCGATAGTAATGATTAATGTCCTCAGAGGCACCTCAAAAAATGAGATAGCTGGCCCACGATTCAAAATATTAATGTATTTGAATCTTATATTTAAAAAATTAAATGAACGTTTAAATCAATTATAACGTGTCATTAAGGGAACCATAGAAAACAAAGTGTAGGATCTATGGTTTTGGTTTGACCAAAATAGGAAAACAATGAAGCAAATACCTAAAATCATATTTTGCATGTCAACTGTTCCATACGATATCAACGTGGATCATTCTCATCCACTGCCTTTTATTATTTTCAGTAGGCACGTCTTCTCTGCCGCTCCGTCATTTGGATAGAGAGAAAAAAGAAAAAAAATTTGTTGTATTTTTCATTGTCTATAATTCTCTAGAAAAAAAAATGAAACTCGTATAAACATTTATTTCTTATAAATTTTAGTTTTATAAAAAATTATAAACTTCGATTATTATCTCACTATTTTTTATTTAATTATTTTTTATCTAATTAATTAATTTGTTAGATTATATATAAAATGTGTGAGAATCCCTCTTATTTTTTTTAATTAAATGTATTAAAATATTTGTTTTTATAAATTGGCATAATATTTAATGACGCTGTATTATTATATAATTTTTAATAAATTTCTGTTAAAAATAAATACAACATTAAAAAGATTAAATTATGTTTTTTATCTTCTAAATCTAAATTAATTCAATTTTTTTGAATATTTTTCTGATTAATTCAAGATATTAAATTTGTCTAACAAAATTTATTTATATAAATTATTTTAAATATTCAAATCAAATATATTATAAATATGATAAAAATATTTTTTTAAAATAATTTAATTTTATATTATTTTTTAGTTGTTTATGATATATCTTTTTAGATTAAAACATCAATTATATTTCATAATTTGGATTAAATATTATAAGTTTTACATCTTCAATCAATAAAAAATATTCAAAATTATATTGTAAAATTAAAAATATTTATTATTTTAAAAAGATTAAATTAAGTCAAATAAAAAAGATAATAAAAAAAAGAAATATTTTAATAGATAAAAGAGTAAAATATAATTTAATATTTAAAAAAAATTGTAGGTAAAATTCTGGGAACGTGTTTGCAAGTTAGAAAGTAGAAAAAGACAGTTGATCGACGTGGTAGCATGGATATGAAACACGGAGATATGTACGAAAGAAAGAAGTGGCAAATTCAAAATACAAGTTATGAAAGGTCCTATTATCCATTGTGTTTTGCGGTGGAAGAAAGAAAAACTCACTCATAAATCATAATAAAACCCTTTTCACCGTTTCTTCATCTCTCTACTTTCACAACCTCCCGTTTCATAATTGGAATGAAAAGTAAAAAATAAAAAATCACTTTCACTTCTCTTCCGTTTCACCCTCTTTTTTTTTTATGCAAAATGGCCTAATTCCCTCTTATCTGTTATCCTACAATACACTTTTCAGTATCTGCTTCCATTCCATTTCTTCCTTCAGGTCAGTGAATTATTGTGATTTTGTGTTTCATTAATGTTTATGCGTCTTGTGTATGTTGTATATTTCTCATATAACGGTGTGTCTTCAATTGCTAATTGTTTAAGTACTTATCCTAACATAGGGTTGTCAGAACTTGGAATTGCTCTGCGACAAACTTGCTATATCATGTGGGTAGTTTATGAGCGCATGTTTGTGCCAGAGGATATGTAATGTAACGATAAGTTTTAAGTTTTAACAACATGGATAAAGAATTGGAGGTTGGTGGATGTGTGCAACATCAAAGCAAAGATGATGGACATTCACTAAACCCTCAATTCCCCAAAACATTAAAACCCCAAGAATATAGTGACCTTCCACTAGGTAAGAATGTGCTTGAAGCCATCAGCCATGTTGCCGTGCGGGAGCATCTGCATCCAAGTCTCTTTTCGGATGATGCTGGTGGCATGGTTGAAGAATTAAAGGTGAAAAGTTACAACGGTACTAACCTGGTTATTGGTACTTCCAACAATCCAGAGCTTTTGCATAATAGTCAGAGTCGATGGCGGCATAATTATCAGCTGGTTGGTGATTCAGGCATGGGAAGTGATTGCATAATAGCCAGAAATAGTCTTCAAGCTACATCTAGTGCTTGGGGGGATATATTGGCTAGAAGATCAGTCAATGATGATCAGGGTGATGTCATGCAGCACTTGTCCAGTGATGTGCATAAAGCTGCACTTAAAGAGGATGAAGGTGATGCTCGTGAAGGAATACAAACAAAAATTACAGATAAACCAGGATTTGCAGAGTACCTTATTAGAAGTACATCGAAGGGAAAGGGTATTGTATGTAAAGGTCCATCTTCTAATGCATTATTGGGCTATGGTTCAAAGACTGCAAAGTCTCCTCATAATGCTACAGTGCCAGGATCCGGTGAGTCTGACTGTGATGGTGTGACTTTGAGAGAATGGTTGAAATCTAGGCACCACAAAGGGAGCAAAACGGAGCATTTAAGCATATTCAGAAAAATTGTGGATTTGGTGGATGGTTTTCACTCCCAGGGAATTGCAATGCACAATCTTTACCCTTCTTATATTAAATTGTCACCATCAAACCAGGTTATGTACCTTGGGTTGCCTGATCAGAATCAGACCTTATATAGTGTTGTAAATTCTGAAGTTCTTCAGCTAGAGAATTCTTTTAATAGAAAAAGGCTGTCAGAGAAGGTAATTTCTCCTCCTAAGTTGCGGTCAAAGAAACATAAATTCAATGAAAATGTTAGAGTTTCTGGTGATTGGAGTCAATGCCCTCCAAGGACCGACTTGTATCTTCAAATTGCCAATGATATTAAAATCAATGCAGTGGGATCACAAGATATCCAATATTCTGAACATAATATTTGGAGATTGTCTCGCATCCCTCACATATCTAATGCAGGTCAATTGCAATTGACTTCTTTAAATGAAAGATTGGAAGATAAATGGTATGCAAGTCCTGAGGGTGGTTGCGCAACATCATCAAATATCTACTGTCTCGGAGTCCTTTTCTTTGAGGTGCGTAGCCTAGTTGATGGATACCCTCTTTTTTACATTTATTCGATGTTCATTTCCTCTGTTTCATCGTTGAGTTCTCAAAATTGATGTGTTTCTAAATAATATGAAGTACACATGTAAGAAACATGCTTCTGTCTGTTTTTTTTAAGGTGGGTGGAGGGGGTATGTCTCCCCTTCTTCTGAGAGTTAGCTTACAAACATCCTTGCAATGGGACACTGACCCAGTGTCACTCTACCCTTTCTCTATAAAATTTATGAGATGTTTCTGGAACTAAAGTTTGATGAATCTTTTGATCTGATTCTAACTTGAAATAACTTATTGAAGAGTTTACTTATGCTTGTTCAGTGTCAACTGTTGATATATTTTTTTTTAAATCATTAAAATTAAGTAAATAATGAGACAATCGACCGGCAATTTACTGTTTGTTTGGCTGATTTCAAATTCTGTCTTTTATAATTTACTTTTTGTTTGCTCTTGAACCAACTCTAATGTATATTGCTATATAGTCTTTATTTTGAAACATTTATATCCCTGATTTATACTGTCCATTTCTCAGTCATACATTAATCTTGTCCTCTCATTTGTATCAGCTATTTTATAATGTTTTGGTATGATTTGAACTGGATGCTGAATCTTTAACAAGCTAGATAGAGAAAAGGATGCTACTTCCTCTTTTAGAAGAAGTTTACATTGTTTTTTTTGTTGTTGATTATAATTATTTCCTTAATTTTAGTCCTGATTATTAGCCTATTTTTGTAATCATTTCCTTATGTTTAGTTTTCTTAGCTACCGTTATTAGTACAATGATTTTAATTTAACCCAATTTTGTTTGGATCAACTAGTGTTTTTTTTCCCTTTTTGATCTAGGATTTATATATAAAAATGTACCTGTGAATATCAGTGGAAAATATTCATTCCATTCAACTTCTGTGATCTGTTTTATCATTTGTAAAATGGCACCCCATGTAAATTAAAAAACAGAGCTCTTTAATACTGGAAACCTTCTTTTGGTCAAGTAAAATCGAATACTTGTTATAACAAATTTAATCCATTAATTGTTTTGACAGACCTTTGAATGATCTGATATTCTTTTATTAAATACTATTTCTTAGTCAATTTTTACTGAAACAGTACAGTAGGATAAGTTTACATAAACTTTAGGACTGATTATATTTTAGGTCAATTATTTCAGTTACTTAATCATTTTGAATCAGAAAAGGCACATATTGCTGCAATGTCTGATCTTCGCTGTAGGATCCTTCCTTCAGTTTTCCTATCAGAGTATCCTACAGAAGCCGGATTTTGCCTTTGGATGTTGCATCCTGAACCATCATCACGTCCAACAATAAGGTAACACTGAAATCTTGTGTATCAAAGTCATTAGATTTTCTTTAATTAAATTATAAGTAAAAATGATTTGACAAACATTTGCTATAGAAATCTCATGTTTATTTGATAAATGTTATAAAAATGTTTAAACATCACGGCATGCTCTCTGGGGTGCCCAGAAAGCTGTGTATTTGTACTTTGAGTTCTACTCTGCGAATATATATTTTTGGTAAGGAACTTATCTTACCATTAACCATGCCAATATATTTCACATCTGAGTCTGTATTATGATCATCATTGGATTCATCAATCATCTCTTGTATTTATGAGAAAAAACGCTCCCATTATATTTTAATTTTTGTAGATACAGTTTCCGTTGTGGTCCCATCCTACTAATAACTAAAAAAGGTTTCATACTTTGTCCATCCCAGTAAAATTTTGCCATAAGTAAAAATAAAAATTGATCTACAGCTTGTTTGTTTTAACTACTCTCCAGTGCCATTGAGAGTTTGAAGGAAAGAATATACTACCTATTGGTAAATGCATTTCAGAAAGAATGTCACATGAATCCCAACCACGCAATTGTATAGATCACCAAATCAAATTGTTTATGGAGTATCTATCGCAATCAGCTTGCGAATCAATTTCAGTACCATATTTTTACTTACTAGAAAGGGTGGCTGTAGCTCCGATGTGCAACTGGTTGGGGTGGTGTTAAATTCCATTAAGAGCATCACACAACATGGTTCAACTCCATATTGGTTGGAAACTGATGGCTGACAATGTTGTGGAGCTCTTGCTACGTGTCCTCTCCTATTTCCTACTTCCCATCCATAATTTGATCATATCCAGACAAAAGTTAAAAGACTTATTAACCACCTAATGCATGCATGAACATGCAAAATGAAAGATGGGAAGAAACGCTCTATTAATCAAGTATAGGAAAAATACAGTCCCATTTTAACTAGATTTTTAAAGTGCGTACAGAAGATGTGTTTTCTTTTTTCCTTTTTGTTATTATTTATAAAAAAAATAGACATCTGGCAAGTTATTGTAGATGTAGTTGAAATTTTTATTCTTGGACATGTCAGACTCAAACTCCTTTGTTAGATATCACTGACTACTATATAATGGTGTGTTTTCATTATGGTCTGTACTAAAGCACATCACTAGAAATCAAGCAAATCCCAAACTTACGGTAATGGCTATCCTACAGATATTGACATGTTTACATATGTAAAATATGCTATTTAATCGGATAATAGGGGGGAGAGAGAATAGGGAGGACTAAGGGAAATTGAGCACTAAAGGAGGTTCACCTTGGGCTCAGATCTTTCTGAGAGGACTTCTTTCTGTTGTTGTTCTAAATCAATTTATTAGTCTTGTAAGGAGGTTCGATTTTCTTGTCATTTCAAGTTCTATATCTACCACAGACTATGATTTCCTAAAGTTATAACTCATTTTGCCTAACAGGGAGATCCTACAATCTGAAGTGATTAATGGAATGCAGGAGGTGTACAGTAAGGAATTATCATCAAGTCTTAACCAAGATGATGCAGAATCAGAATTGCTATTGGATTTCCTCATCTCCCTAAAAGAGAAGCAGCACATGGAAGCCAACAAATTGGCAGAAAAAATCAGATGCTTGGAATCAGATATAGAAGAGGTGGAGAGGAGACATGACTTGAGAAAATCCTTGCTTCCCTCAAGCTTGCAGAACAACTCCTTTTGTCAAATAGAGAGTGCGTCTCTTCGCAAAGAACCTTCAAGTTCCGAAACATTACCACCAGTACGTACAATTTCTAATGCAAATGAGCAGAGATTGATGAAAAATAGGTGCCTACTAGAAAATGCATACTTTTCCATGAGATCCAAAATTAAACTTCCTGAAACAGACACTGCAATGCACCTAGATAAAGATATACTGAAAAATCGTGACAACTGGTGCGTAGCTCAAAAAGACATGGAACAACATAAGACGACAGATACTTTAGGAGCTTTCTTTGACAGTTTGTGCAAGTATGCACGTTATAGCAAGTTTAAATTGCGGGGCACACTAAGAAATGCTGGTTTTAACAATCCTGCAAATGTAATCTGCTCTATGAGTTTTGATAGGGATGAAGACTATTTTGCTGCTGCTGGGATATCAAGGAAAATAAACATTTTTTATTTCAATGCACTTTTCAATGACTCTGTCAATATCCATTATCCTGTAGTTGAGATGTCAAACAGATCAAGGCTCAGTAGTGTTTGCTGGAATAACTACATCCAGAACTATCTTGCCTCCACAGACTATGATGGTGTAGTCAAGGTTTGTATGGCTTGCATATTAGATACCATTTGAATTTTTGCGTTTATCATTGGCATACATTCTTTTCTGTTTCCATCAGTTACATTTTGGCATATGCAGTTCTGAACCAAAATGTAATGGTTTATCTTCTAGAGTATACTTGAATTTTCACTTGTATGTTTGTGATAAAACTGTTTGAGGATGAGTTTGTTATACTTGTACCTTTAAATGGGGGACAAAGCATTGTGGATGAAATTCATGTGAAAAATTGTACCGAAAATTCATTATTTCATTTTTCATTCCCATTTTTCCAGAATATGTCAAACTAACCCTAAAGGGATGAGTGGGGAACAAAACGCTAATTGTAAGTTCCTTCCCTTAGCTTCACTAATTGGTTTCCATGATCCTCTATGTTGCTTGCAAGATTACTTTTCAATCTGAAGTTTTTAAGGATTATCATGTCCAATGGTTGGCTTTATTTCAGTTCAAGGATGGATTGCGTTTTACCTTCTTTAAGTTTAATATAGTTCCTCAGGAAGCCGACAAAGTAGTACTCTGTACTGAACATGAGTATGTTATGATACACTGGTAGAGTTTGTCTGATAAACTAGATGCTCTTATTGGTCTAGTTCACTAACTGAAATGCATCATGTATACTCACCTATGACTTCCTCCCCCACCAGAAAACTAAAAGTAAAAAGTTGGTATTTTTTTCTTTTAATATGAAAAATACAACCATTTCTTGATGATTGATATGCTCTCATTTCTAGCATTACTAAGTGCATTGCCTAAATGGATGCATTTTCAGCTATGGGATGCCAATACAAGCCAAGGGTTTTCTAGATTCACCGAACATGAAAAGAGGGCCTGGTCTGTTGATTTCTCTCTGGTATGCCCTACTAAATTTGCCAGCGGGAGTGATGATTGTTCTGTGAAGCTGTGGAGTATCAATGAGGTAAGCTGAAGCTCTTTAGCATTCATACACAGGTCATAGGGACACCAGCTTAAGCTGTGAGTGCAGAATTTACTCGACTGATAACAGTAATTAGAGGAACTGGGGTTACCATTGATTGTTGCTTTCTCTCAAGTTGGTCTGGCATTTATGAATCTGAACTTAGCTAAAGCTACAGCAAAAAGTTTCTTCCCTATGATCTATAGCTAATAAAATGTAAAATTGTTTTGCAGAAGAACAGTTTAGGCACAATCAGGAACGTTGCTAATGTCTGTAGCGTCCAGTTCTCTACTCATTCCTCTCATTTGCTGGCCTTTGGATCTGCGGATTACTCTGCTTATTGCTATGATCTTCGCAATCTTAGAAGCCCTTGGTGTGTGTTGACTGGCCATCGTAAAGCTGTAAGCTATGTCAAATTCTTGGACTCTGAAACACTTGTTTCAGCATCAACGGATAATACATTGAAGATCTGGAATCTCAATAAAACCTCTCCTGAGGGTCCATCTACTAGTGCCTGCAGCTTAACCCTGTCAGGCCATACTAATGAGAAGGTTTGGTTTTAAGTTTTGTAGCACTTACTGTAAATTATGTCCATGACATCTTTAAGGATCTGTTTCTGACATCCTTCCAACATTTGTTTTAAAAATAGAAAAGAAAATAAATTCGCTCTTTTTGGGTGTTGGATGGAGCATTCTGATGGTCTGAGTAGTGAAGACAAATTTACAAAATCCAAATTTACCTTCCATAATATTAACTACTTCGGTGAGCTACTCCCGAGGCTGTACATCAGAAAGACCGACTTAAGTTCCACCTTTTTGCTTTTGCAGAATTTTGTGGGTTTATCAGTTGCTGATGGATATATAGCATGTGGTTCAGAAACAAATGAGGTATATGTTACTTTCATTATAACATTTGTTAGACAGGCTTTAAGTTAACTAATACAAAAATGTATTCAATTAGTGTTTTATCCATTTAACTATTCACAAACCTCTGAAATCAGAGTTACACATCCTATTACGTGACTTGTATAAGCCCAAATTTTGCGATGATACCTATATGATCTTGCAGGTTTATGCCTACTATAAATCTCTTCCCATGCCAGTGACTTCTCACAAGTTTGGCACCATTGATCCTATTTCTGGTAAAGAGACAGATGATGACAATGGTCAGTTTGTTTCAAGTGTGTGCTGGAGAGGGAAATCGGACATGGTTGTTGCAGCCAATTCAAGTGGATGTATAAAAGTTCTACAGATGGTTTGAGCGAAAGCTTGCCCTTGATAACTGCCCCGTTAAAGTTTGTACAGCCATACAGTTTTACCCGTTTCACTCAAGCTAATCTCATCAATTTTCTTCTAGTGTATCTAAAATTCTTTTGACGGCATAATTTGATGAAGGGATCGGTTTCAAGCATAATTGAATGGAGAAATAATCACAATGTTAATCCAGACATTCTGATATGGAGTTTGTATAAAAGACTTGTTATACATTAGTCTCGAGGATCAATATGAAAACAAGTAGCAGATTCATTACGTGAAAGATTAACACTTCAAAATTATACTCTATATATATGTACGTAGTGTAAATTTTATGTTTGAGCTAGCAAAATTTGCAGCTTCAATAACGCCTTCAAAGGAAAGCATCTTGAAAATTTCTTTTGTATTTTCGCCGATAGTGCGTGTGTATTTAAAATTAGCATTTCCGTGTCTGAGATGTTATAATTTTTTGTTGTCCTTAATATAACAAGGACGTCTGGCTGCTGTAATTTTGCGCAAGAATTTTGTCAAGTTTTGAGGCTAGTGCCTCACATTAATGTATTTAAAGTAAAATTAAAAAAATGTTGGGTTTCATTAATGTAAAAGACATTAGAGTGAAAGTAAAGCGATGGATTTATATTATAATACTAATGAAGATCCCTTCCCTAAGTGGACGTATAAAATATAAATGCTATGACTTGAATTTCAATTGGTAACAAGGTATTTTTCGTGTTGTGGTATTGTTTTATGGAGTTTAATGGATACGGCATGTTAGTATAAAAATATATATTGTAAATCAATTAGAAAACAATTTTAACGTGATTTTATAGTGATTATTATAATAATAAAAAATTAACAAACTTATTACATATATGATAATTTGGTAATGAAAAAAATGTAAGGAAAAAAAAAACTTTTTGTTAAGTATTTATTTATACAATGTTTGTTTAAAGATGTTATTGATACATTATTGCAATGTGATGTATTCAGACATTGTTTTATAACAAACCCTTATTTTTTTATTAACTAAATCGTTTAAAAAGTAAATACCAATGATCAAAATAATATTTTTAATAAGCTATAATTACTATCTAAATAAGTAACCCATGGGTGTATTTTAGCAAGCTAGACAAATGTTAAAGATTTTGTGTATCTACTTTACTTTTAGGTAACAAGTAGATGGTTGTCGTTGTATGATATTGATGGTCATGGTCATGAACATGTTTAACTATTGTATTTATGTAATTATTTATTCTTAAAAGTTAACCTAACAATGTAGCGAAGAGACGTAATTAGAAATAAGTGAGATATAAATAAATATGTTAGGGGTGTATAGAGACGGGTAACATAAACATAGGAACAAAAACATATGGGCGAGGAAGGAGCGGAATGGCGCCAAAAGAAGAGTGTTATTGGGAATGAAAAAGCGAAAGGGCAAATTGCGAAGAGTCACATGGGTTAGGGTTTCCGAAACATGCGCCCCACAACACAAGGGAATGGCTTTTTCCTCTTTTGTCGCATGCCTTCAACTGACAACTGTAATCTAACCACTTTTTAAACGCCATCCACCCTCTTCCTCTCACCCAAAAACTTTCTTTTTTTCTCTCTCTTGTGCGTTTCAAGTTCCAGAGAGAGAGAAAGAGAAATGCAGGGTCCCAAATATTCCTTCGGATTCGGAGTTGTGGCCATGCTTGCCACTCTCATTCTCGCACTTTTCTTAATGCCCGCCGCTGTTCATGCTCAAATTCAAGCTCCTGCACCTGCCCCTACCAGCGATGGTATTATTATTATTATTATTTTCAACTCTTCTTCTATCTTTTTTCACCAGATCTAATATCATATCCCAATGCCACATCCAATCTTATTAATAATATACATACTATGTACTTCCAAATCCCAATTCCCTTCTTTTCTATATTAATTATCTTTTAAAAAAACGTTTTAAAACTGCAAAGGTTAGGTTTTGATCTTACATTTTTTCTAATTTCTGATGAATTGTCATACCTAAAGTTATTAACTAATGATTCTGCATTATTTATTTTTTATTTATTTTTTTTGTGTTGTGTGTTGTAATCCAGGGCCATCTCTTGATCAAGGGATAGCTTATGTGTTGATGCTGCTGGCTCTTGTACTCACATATATCATCCACACGGCCGAAATCCCCTCCAGCTCCTGAGTTTGTTATCGTGAACAAGTTCGCACATTGAGCAAAAAGGGGGAAATGTAATATGAAATTGATGTTAGAATAGTGGGTGTTGTGTTTATTATTCCAGTTAAGAAAAGTGGTACGTGACAGTGGCTACTGGTTCTGGTGGTGCTTGAAACCAGGTTACAGGCTTTGTCAATGTTTTCCTCTTAGTAATATAATGATTATCTTGCTTTTGGCGTAATGACCACATAGCTGAATAATAATAATAATAATAATAATAATAATAATAATAATAATAATGTCTCGGTTCTGTTATAATAATTGTTTAAGATTATTTTATATAAAAGAATCATAATAAAATTTTCTATTTTCTATAGAATTTTTTTAATGTTTTCTACTATATCTTTTTTTTTTTTTACTTCATAATAAATGCATATTAGTTGGGATATATAAATTAATTAGATGTCAAGTAAAATGTAAAGATATAATTGATAATATAACAATTAATTTTGAAAATAACAAATAAACAAAAATAAAATTTTACTAAAAATATGACAAATAAAAAAAAACGAATGGAGTAATAAATCTAACCAAGCGTAAAAAGGGAGACATGTTTTTGTTGAGAAGCATGTAATTGTTTCCAATGCAGGGTTATTTTTACAGCTCTAAAATTCTGAAAAATATCGACTACAATCAATTAGCCATCAGGAAAATGGCATATCATCAAGCAAGGATGAAATATTCGTCTTCTCGCATAATGAACAAGGTTATAAAGCCAGAAATCCATCCATCCATTAGAATGCCATAAATTGTATTCGTAGTTATCTAGAAAGGTATACATTGTAACAAGTCATACATTCAATTCCATCTTGCAACGCGGTTCAGTGTTTATGCTGAACAGGGTAAAGTGGAAGTCTTCGGCTATATTAACCTCAGGCCACAATTATGATTAAGGCGGAAAAACTAGCATAACATCCGATGATGAGAGATGCAAGCCATTGATCTCACCTCCCATTCAACTTTACACTTGAAACAATTTTTTTTGTCAAAATCAAAGTTATTGTGGATATTTGAAATTAAACAGCTTCTGTTACATGAAGATATGGTAATTGGTAATTAAGCCTTCTTGTCAATGGATTTAGTTTCCTGTTTTTCCTGTCCAGCTAGGGAAAACTTCTTCACTTTCTGTTGAGGCAGAAAACACAAACCACTCAAAAAACAGAAGAAAACACATCTATGTTTAAACAACTGCATGCATAAACTCAAACATGTCTGGCAAACAAGTTGGAATAGGAAGGCAAAGGCCATAAACAATCAACTCTGAAGCGCATAATTATGTACTGTCCAGAGAGGACAACACCACCAAATATGCATTCCGATTTAAGTGTTTCAAATCATGTTTGGTATGCAGATCAAGTGCAACTCCAATAAAATAAGCCATATATGAACTACTTTCACATTTTGTTTTTGTGGCCATCTCTCTTATAAAAGGAATTTGATTCTTCTAATATGAGCAAGGGAAAAGTATGATAACAAAAAAAATAGTTGATATTCCAACACATCAATGACTTGTTATGCATGTGCAAATTATATTGACTGTGGATTTTCTTATCATCTACTCAAATTACTTTATCATCTAAAATAAGTTGCTTAGTTTATATAAGTAGCTTACTTTACCTATAAAATAAGTTCCTCTAAAATACGGGATACTAATCAAAGCATGATCGAATAAATCGTCAAATAGGCCATCAAGTATTATTCTCTCTCCTAAATAGTCCTTAAAGAAATGAAATTGATAAGTAGCTCCTAAAGTATTGAAAATCCATCAATTTAGTGACATTGATATGTTTTGCCAACATCAAAGGACTAGTTTGAAGGATCTTTCAATACTTAAAGGATTATAAAGCATTATTTCTAACATTTTAGGAACCACTAATATAATTTTATTACTTTAAGAACTACTTAGGAGAGAGGGTAATACTTGAGGGACCGAATTGATGGTTTATTCAAGGGTGATTCATACTTACTTTACCATCTAACATATGCTTTGCCTAGAGGAGTCATATCTAATCAAAGGGTGGGCTCTTGAGGTCATCTAAAGCCAAGCCGGTACTTGATTAAACTTCCATTGCTAAAACAAAAAATCTCCAAATTGTACAATTGACTTCCTTCATCAACACCGATGAAACATTCTTTTAGGTCAGTCGAACAAATTTAAAAGTTTTATGTAACCCATCGGGCATCGGGCATCGGGCATCGGCATAAAGAGAAGGGATATAAAACAATGATTAAAAGAAATTGGATTCCTCTTAACGCAGTTATTTGAGAAGGAATGAAAAGTGTACCTTGGCGAGGACGCAGTCGCGCAAGGAATGCAAGAGGCGAAGGCATTTGTCTTCATCGAACGGAGATTGTGTGACGCAATTGAGAAGAGCGAGAGATTCTTCAGCACACACCGGTTTCGCTCCACTTTCTCCCATCTTCGCTTCGCTAATTTAGGGTTTTACGGACAAACCTTGATTTTCTTAAGCCCAATTCCTGTTTCCGAAGGCGCCAATTGGTTTTTCGCTAAACCACGCCTATTTAATATTTTATTACTCCTCTCTGCTCTCCGCTATTCATTTTTTATTTTTATTTTTATTTTCAAAAGTTTATGTATAAAATAATTAACACCCAAAATAAAATAATAAATGAGTCGTTTTTATTCTATAAACCATAGTTTTAAAAATCGGGCCGATCATCGAACCGGTTAAGGTACTGAGTTAGTGGATCAAAGGTTGAATCGGTGGGTCACTAGTTGAACCGCATGACTCGATTTTTATTAAAAAATATTTATATTAAATATATTTTATACTTATAAATTTTAATAAATCAATATCTTATTTTAAATTTCAATTTTTCTATCTTATTTAAAATTATTTTTATTTTTATTTTGTAAAAAATACATAAAAAAATTACATGTTAAACGGTATATTAATACAAATTAAAAATATAAATAATATGTACATATATAATATGCTTGCAATTAATATCATAAAATAATATATGTAATATTTACATAGATATTGCATTATTAAATATATAATTTAAAATTAATAATATACTATAAAAGTTATTTAAGTTGTATATATTGCAAACAAATATATTAGAACAAGTAGTCATTGTTATATTTAATAAGACTCCTTGCTTTTTCATTAAGAGATTCAATTTTCATTATTATTTTTTTGATTTATGGTCCCTTAAAAAAAATTTAAAAAAAATAAGAAAAAAAAAGTGGTTGAACCGGTTTGACCCACCGGTTCACCGGTTGAACCGGAAAATTGACCTGTTCAATCCGGTTTGAAACGGGTCGACTGCATAATCGATCCAACTTCAGATTCGAACCGGCTGGACCACCGGTTCCCGGTCCAACCGGTCCGACCGGCCGGGTCGGTCCGGGTTTTAAAATACTGCTATAAACAACTTTTAAAAATTGGATTTGAAGTAGAAATAAAAGTAAGCTAGTATTTTAGTTATATGTATATATATAATATGAAAAATATACATAATATTTATAAAATAAATGTGCAAAAGAAATAAGTCAATTCAATTTATTACAAATTTGATCTAAACTAGAAAAAATTTAGCTCATTTCATTATAGGAAAAAATTAACTCAATTTATTTATAACTTGACTTATCACAAGTTAATTTATGATATGTCAGATGAATTTATTTAATTAATTTTTTTTCTTAAATATTAGTGTGATTATATATTTGTATTATTGATTGAATTTGACATATATTAATTATGATTATAAGTTTTTGTGTCAATTTCATATTCTATGTTACTAAGATATTTTGAAGGGAGTTAGAATACACAAAATTTTAGGTTTGAATTATAGTGCTGTCATTTTAATTATGATGGATTAAAAAAAATGTTATTGTGATATTATAAGTTAGTTACAATTGATGTCTATTTTTCTTTTCAATTTTTATATCTTGTAATAAACATATATAATTATAGGGTATAGAAATAATAGAAGTGTTTTTTTTAATCAAGTTTAATAAAATTTTTTTATATTTTTTATTTTATTATTTTAAATAAATTTATCATTCAATTTTTTATAACTTCACTTAAAAGTGAGTTAGATTAACTCATTGTTTGAACAACTCATGATGAGTCGAATCATAACTCATCTAGATAAAATTATTGTAAATAATTAAACAAACTATTTATATTAACATCCAAAAAATTATTAGGGTCAACCTAATAGTTAAGATTGTTGGTATTATACATTGTTTAAATCTCAATTCAACCATAATGTTGATGTAATAAAAGGCTAAAATACCAATAAATAAATAAATATAAAATTTTATTAGGCATCTTAGAAACTATATTTTTTTAATTTCTCAATTTTAAGATTAATATTTTTTTATTCATGGAAATTATAAAAATAGCACAAACATAAACTCATATACATATTATCCAAACTTTGAACATTAATTAAATCAACTCTAGTGATTCATTTCGATAGATAGCATGACCGTGTCTTTTAAATCAATGAAAAAAAAGTGTTTACTCGATTTCTATATAACAAAAGCCTAAAAAATGTCACTCTGATATGAGGTGTCATTTTGGTTGTTTAGTACTTTGGAGTAACAGAAAAGACTCCCAACCTTTGATTCTATATAACATGTATCATTCTCATCTGACAACTAGAACCTGAGCCATTCTTATTTGTAATCAATAATTTGACTTGGTCAAGAAAAACGAGTTTCCTAATTAATAAGCGCACAAGCGGGAGGAGAAATGCCAATTTTAGTGAGCACTAGTAATAGAATATCTTCAATTCAATTTCAATCCCACTTTAGAGTTCAATGAGATATTATCACAAATAAACAAACAAAGGCAACACTGACACAGTGACACAAATTGAGAAACAAATGGCCGTGAAAATGCACCTTAGTTTCTTCATCTTCGCCACGATTGGCAGCATGCAATTGGTATCTGTGAGTTCCACAACTCATATTGTGGGAGACAATTTGGGTTGGAATGTGCCCAACAGCCCAACGTTCTACAAGGAATGGGCCCAAAACAGAACCTTCGTTGTTGGTGACGTTCTTCGTATGTGACATATATAATTTTCATAACTTGTTTTTCTTCAATTTCAATACATATGTTAATACTTAATATTATTCACATTGATTCAGGCACAATAGTTTAACTAAATATATATATTGGGCTCTCATATTATATTTGTAACACACCTAAAACAATTAGCACAGGAACAAGTCATTAATTTGTTGCTTGGTGTACATGGTTTGCAGTTTTCCAGTACAACCCGGGACTGAACACGGTGATTCTTGTAGAAAAAAGCGATTACGACAGTTGCACAACCAAAAAAATCCTCCACACGTATTTCAGAGGGAACTCGAGTGTTACTTTGGATAGGGTTGGGGACTATTATTTCTTCTCTTCCGTTGGAATGCATTGCGAGTTTGGCCAAAAGCTCCATGTTGATGTTGTTGCTCCATCAACCATATCCTCTCATTAATTTCATCTCTTCATTTCCTCCAACTTTAACTGCACCCTACAATAATAGTCTTCACCTCTTGTATTTATAGGATTGTGGCCACAAATTAATGTTTCCATTTGTTTATGTTCTGTATATTTGCTACAATGCTTTTTCACCATTTTCGTTGCACTTATTTAAAAATATACATGTTATAACTTGTTAATTAATTTGTTTATGGTGTTATGTTTTAATCATACTTATGTACTATTTGATGTGTGCAAAGAATTAGCATAAATATGCGTATGTCTAATTTGATCGCATACGAAAATAGTAAGTGTTGATAAAGAAATATGTTTGATTTCACATTAGTTTTAGTTAGATGTGCATTAATAAAAAAGCAACAATTAATTGATTTTACATTAATTTTAATGCAATTCTTACTTAAAAGTGGATTATATAGAAACTAAACATGCAAAAAGTATTTGATGTGATATTATCATTTTATTACTTATATATTAATGATATCACATTACACACTTTATCAATATTTACTATTATTTTTCTTATTTATATTTTCTTATCACATCATGTTACTTATATTTATTCTTTTTATTTAAATAGTACTTAAGTTCGACCCTTAACGAAAAAATATTAATTATACTTATATTGCAAACTTATATCTCTTTCTCTTTTTAGATTTGACTAAATACCAATCTTTTTCCTAAAATAAATAATAAAAAAATAATAATCAGTGAATATCTCTCCGGTTTAATTTAAACACTTTAATAATAACTATCATATTTTTTCTATATCACTTATTATTGAAAAAAATTTGTCTTATATCGATTAAAGATTAAGCAATAAATAGTATATAAGTGAAAAACAATTCTCACCTTACAAGCTAGTTTTATAGAATTGAGTTAAGTTTAAATCTACTATTCTAAAATTTATTATATTTATTTATTTTTCTCATTCTCTCACCAGGTGTCATTGAGTACGTAAAGGTATCCACTAATTTTTTCTCCAATAAAAATGTAAAATTAAATTAATTCAAAATGACCCAATAGTAATGATTTGTTTATAATTTCACAACAGTTAAATCAGTCAGCCCATGAACTCGCTAATTGTATTTGCTTACTCTAGAACTCTCTGAATCAGCTAACAAAACATTTGGGCCTCCTCTTT
Organism: Cajanus cajan; assembly: GCF_000230855.2. Classification (NCBI taxonomy): domain Eukaryota; kingdom Viridiplantae; phylum Streptophyta; class Magnoliopsida; order Fabales; family Fabaceae; genus Cajanus; species Cajanus cajan. The sequence goes on from NC_138518.1 coordinate 75,955,760, forward strand.
ATCACTTTAGTAATGGGCCTAACTACATTAGTTTAAAACTAAACAGTTGAAATAATCATTACTTAATTATAAATAGTGACTTACTAATTAGTGTGGATAACTATTACAAAATTTTGAAGGCCACACACCAAGCTGCCACGCAGGTTCTAGCCATGCAAAAATAATAAACTAAGTAAATGTAAATAAACTATAGATAAATGGTAAAATGGTTAACTATGGTTAGTTAATTAGTTTACTTTAATATTTTCAAACTTCTTCTATTCCTCAAAATGCAGTCCGGGTTTGGTCACCACTTTTGCAGCATCTCACGGTCCAAACATTTCAAATCAAGATCAAGCTTTGATCATCCTTCTAGTAAATTTTTTTCTTTCCAAATATTGGTCATCGATTCTAGCAGAGTCGGAGCTTAATGGAGACTGAGAATAGTCCCAATTTTTTTTAATATAAAGAAATATATTAAAAGTTATTATATTTTTAGATGGTATTAATAATCTTTTATAATATTCTTTAAAAATATTAATATTACATTTATAGTTCTTGGTTTCAATGATATCAGTTTTATAGCTGATTTAAAAACACTTTTTTATGCATTCGTGTTTAATATAAAAATACATTTAATATTTTTTTACGAATTTACATATGAATTTTCGATTTTTTGTATACAATGTTAATAACAAATAAGGATATAAAAATTAATATTATTAAGTAGTTAAAATCAGTCATAAAAAATAATATAATAAAAATTGTTACATATAACTCACATATTATAACTTTAGCTATTATCACCCCTCCATATTTTTTTTTCAAGATTGGCGAGCGAATGTATTGAAGCCCAATTCCTTCCCCTCATGGCTGGGACATGATGAAAGATCAAGTTCACATTCAGTTTTTTTTAATTATCTTTTTCTTTTTTTGGTTTCGATACTACTAACCCATGAATTTATTTTTTTTCTTTGATTAGTAACCCATGAAAAGTTAATTCCGTATAAACACGTGTATACTTACCAGTTTAACGAACAATGTAGTTGAACTGTACAACGCTACAACTACAGTGTACCTTCATTTTCATTGTTAGAACATTTTTACCCGGGACTTGTTTAAAAGTTCCTAAATAGCCATGTACCTGTTAGGCATACTCGAAAATCATGTGACTCGAAAAGATTGATAGCGCTGCCTGAGAAGTAAAATCAACACATGATGAAATTATGGGACTCGAAAAAACAAGTGTTGCTCGAAAATAGTTGAAAAGTTGAGACTGTCAGAACATGGAGGTTAAGCCAAAACGGTTACTAAAAAATCAATCGAGAAAACAAGGAACGTGGGAAGAGCGGTTAAAGGAAGTTGAGTCAAGACCACGTAGCAAATATAGTGGATAGCGGTTATGAGTCAAAAGCGTACATGTACAGAATTAACCGCCCTTGATTGCTCTATAAATACAAGGAGTACGGACCTTTACTGGGGTCGAAAAACTCATACTAGAATTGGACTCTGAAGCACTCTCTGCCTACACACACACATGGCTTTCGTGCACAAGATCGTTTTTGGGTATGACTGACTCTCGGCCACTTTTTTTCTCTTTTTTAGGAGTAGAAGTAGAATAGTCTTCTTGTTCTTTGTTTAATTACGTAGTGTATTCATGTACTGGGATCAATATGTTCGCATGTGTAACGTAATTTGATCATTGTACGAAATGAACTATGATTTGCATTGCTAACATATATATTGTTCACTCTGTTCATATTATTATTTGCTTGCATGAGCATCGCTTGTTAGTAGTAATAGAAGAATATTTCGAAACAAGTAGTTGCTAAGACTTTTTCATCCTACTCTCCATTCTCGGTAACATGATAACGCACAGTAAGACACCTAAATTGAAATACGTTCGTATGCTAGTCTAAATAAAAAGAACCCAGGATTTGATGGTTAATTCCACCGTAAACAAATTGGCACGCCCGGTGGGACCCGTTTAATTTAGAACATAATTGGACTAGTTTTAGGTGTGTGAATTGCATGAGATTAAGGAGTGGAAGAACTATGTCTACGTCTGATAACATGAACGTAAACCATAATAATGTAGATGTAGAACAGCCTAACTCCAATCCTGATAATGCTACCAATGTGACCAGGGGGGCAAGATCTCCTCCTGTGTTGCTTGAAAACCATGCTAGGCATAATAATACCACTCAAGAGTTGGTAAATGTTACTAGAGAGTACCCTTGGGGTATGCCAACTAATTGGCGAAATACCCAGCCTGCGTATGTCGAAATGTCAATGCCTTTTATAGGGCCAAATTCACAAATGAATATATCCCCACAGGGATATAATCCTGGGCCAAGTGGACTGGGTTTTGTTATGCAAGACCCGTATCAACATGTAGGAACAAGTCAGGAGGGTTCATTAATTCGACAAGGTAGTTACATGCCCACGGGTATTAGTAATCAAGCAATGATGGCCCTTCGACAACAAATGGACCATAGTAATCATGACATGGTCAATTTGTTGTCTACTCAGATGCACAACATCATGACACCCCTTTACGAGCTAATAAACAAAATAGGAGATAAGTTGGGTAATGGGACTCCTTCGAGAGCAATGAGTGTGAATCTGAACGATACAGAAAACCCTGGGGGGCATGGAAATTTGCAAAACATAGTTCGACCTAACACGAACCCTAATGATAATTTAGATCAAATGGTAGAAAGGATATTGAATAGACATGGATTTGATGTAGGTCGGAATGAATGCCCATACTTTGTGTCAGCCTTTCCAGATTATATTACACAAGTAGAATTACCCCGTGGAATGAAAGTCCCAAAATTCTCGAAATTTGCAGGAGATATAACTGAGTCAACAGTTGAACACATAGCTAGGTATGGGGTCGAATGTGGGGATTTGGCTAATAATGAATACTTGAAAATGAAATATTTCCCAAGTTCGTTGACTAAACATGCTTTTACCTGGTTTACTACCCTGCCTCCTAATTCGATACATACTTGGGTACAGCTAGAAGGTAGCTTTCATGAGCATTTCTTTCGAGAGGAAACAAAGGTTAGTATAGTCGATCTAATGAATATCAAAAGGCAAAGTAATGAAACATTAGATGACTATTTAAATAGGTTTAGGCAATTAAAATCTCGATGCTATACTAATATTCCAGAACATGAATTGGTTAGAATCGCCGCCACAGGTTTAGACTTCTCAATACGCAAAAAATTAGTAAATGAACAATTGAGGGACATGGCTCAACTTGCTGAGAAAGTGAGGAGGATTGAACAAATTAAATTAGAAAAGGAAAAGTTGATGAAATTCGACAAGTTCGTTCGAAAAGAAAAGATAGCGTATTTAGAAAGTTCTGAGTTAAATGAGGATTCTAATTATGAAGTTGTAAGTGAAGATTTCGAGATTAATTTGGCAGAATTGCGCCCTGGACCTACGTACCAATGTCAAATGCTAAAACCAGGAGGTAATATAGAAGGGAATTCGACTAAAAAATATAGTTTTGACGTTAGTAAGGCAGAAAAGATATTCGATACTTTGTTAAAAGATAAACAGATTATACTCCCAGAGAATCATAAAATTCCACCTTTCGAGCAAAGAAAAGGAAAGAAATTCTGCAAGTATCATAATATGTATGGACATTGGACTAACAGTTGTGTGCGTTTCAGGGATTTCATCGAGAAGGCGATTACTGATGGTCGCCTGGCTTTTGAAGAGAAGGAAATGAAAGTGGATGTTGACCCATTTGCTGCCCATACTGGCTATGTTGAACCAGTTTCGATGTCCATCAACATGGTGGAAGTCGCTGCTGAGGACGATGATAGCATTGAGCCCATTTCTGATGAGAAGCTCGAAGAGTTAATGGAGGATTTTGCTAAAGAGCAAGAACCCATATACCCAAAGGAAGGAGATAGTCTGGTGGAATTTTTATCGAAGAAAAAAGAAGCTGATAAAGAGGTCATGTTGTGTCCTCGATGCAGTGCTGTCTTCGACAGAGCAGCGGCTAAGGCTTTCGAGGAGTCTAAAATAATGAAGAATTACAAAGCTGAGAAGCTGCGTGAAAAAATGAAGCCCAATGCTAGGTTGAATGCTGGTCTGACTATGAGGCAAGTTCATATGCCTCAATATAATGCCCCGGTTGGGAAGATGGAGATGTATAACTCGTCTAGGTTCGGCAATACTTTTGTGCCGAACGCGAATGTGCCTGTCGGGACATGGAACGCACCACCTAGGTCTATGATGGGTCGAGGTAAACAAGTAATGACTAGCATGGGAAACCCGGGACAAAGAAATGCAGGAAAATTTTCGAACTTGACTACAGGGAATGTTGGAATTCCAGCTGGGGGATATGGACGTGGATTTCGACAGCCATTTAACAACTTAACCAAAACCCAATGGAGGAGGCAGCAAAGGATGCGTAAAGCAACCTTTGAAGGTAGGGGAGGAAATCGTTTTTCGATCCCAGTTCCTCAAAAAGGGGAATCTTCTGGCAAGTTCATCGAAGACGATGAAGACATGATAACAAACTGCTTCGAGAGCGGTTTCGAGGATTCTTTGGAAGATATTTGCGGGGTAGTTTCCATTTTACCTTCGGAGTATGCTGGTGCTATGGAATCCGTGAATGAACAAGAGGATATCATCAGGGAAGACGTTTTCGAGGACCCCAATTATGAGTCCAAAATCATATGGGTCAATCAAATCTCGAGGGTTATCCCTAAGTTTAACTCTGCTGTCTTCGACTCTCCCACAGAAGAAATGAAAGGACATCTCAAACCCCTATTGTTAACACTGATGATCGAGGGGCAAGAGGTAAACAAGGTCTTGGTCGATGGAGGCGCAGCTGTGAATATTTTGCCTAAGACAATGCTGAAAAGGTTTGGGAAATCCTTGGATGATCTGAAACCCCATAACATCATGATCTCCGACTATGCAGGCAAGTCTTCACATCTTGAAGGTATGATTTTGCTCGATGTACAGATCGGAAGTGTGAAGAGGACTACCATGTTTATAGTAACACCTTCCAAAGCAAACTTCAACGTGTTGCTAGGTCGGGAGTGGATTCATGGTGTAGGTGCTGTTCCTTCGACCGTACACCAGAAGGTTTTCTTCTGGAACGATGATGAAGGTTTAGAGGTTCTCGAAGCTGATCAGAAGACTTATGAAGTTGGCATGTATTTTGCTGATCAACAACTGACAGCATTTGCCAAGACCAAACCTTTTGACGCTTACAACTCTGGGGTGATGGATGAAGAGGAAGGTGTCAAGAAAACCTTTTGTTGGGATGTAAAGAGAGGATTCGTTATTTGAGCCGAAAAGAATTCGGCTCCATTGGATGCATGAAGGACGAAGATCCTTATTCGAGCTTTTTAGCTCGAATATCGGCCTACGTGGCCGATCAAACGGCCAATTTGGCCGATAAAGATCAATTTGACAATGAGGTTAGCACGGCTATGTTGGCCGAAGAAAAACAAAAAAAAAAAAAAAAGAGATGGATTTCGAATCAATAAAGGAAAAAGAAAAACAACAAAAAGAAAAGGAGTTCGAAATCGGGAAAAAGAGGGAAGAAAAGCAAAAAACAGAAAATCAAAGGGACGAAGGAGTCTCAGATAAAAATGAAAAGCAAAAAGAAAAAGCAGAGCTAGAACTCAAACTGGATTGCATTTTTGATGATTCACCTTTGGGTTTCGAGAGTGCCGCTAATGGAGAGCATAAGTTAGAATCCCAAGATCCGCTCGAAGAGGTTAATCTGGGAACTATCGAAAATAAGCGGATCACTTACATTAGCAAGTTCTTGCAAGGGGAGCTGAAAGGGGAGATAATTCAAGTCTTGCATGAATACAAAGATTGCTTCGCATGGGATTATGATGAAATGCCAGGTTTGGATCGAGAATTGGTAGAACATAGGCTACCAATGATCCTAGGAAGGAAGCCCGTGAAACAAAGTCCTCGAAGATTTGCTCCTGAAGTGATCGAGAAAATCAAAGGGGAAATTGAGAGATTGTTGAAAGCAAAGTTCATCAGAACTTCGAGATATCCTGACTGGATCTCGAATATAGTGCCAGTTATAAAGAAAAATGGAAAACTCAGAGTTTGCATTGACTTTCGAGATCTCAACATGGCAACTCCCAAGGATGAGTACCCTATGCCCATTGCTGAAAATATGATAGACGTCGCTGCAGGTAACGAGATTATGAGTTTGTTAGATGGTTATTCTGGATATAATCAAATTTATATTGCAGCGAATGACGTGTCGAAAACTGCCTTTCGATGCCCAGGTGCCTTAGGCGTCTACGAATGGGTGATGATGCCATTTGGTCTTAAAAACACTGGTGCGACTTATCAAAGAGCGATGAATTTAATCTTTCATGATTTGATTGGTAAGTTCGTGCAAGTTTATATTGATGACATAATTGTTGGCTCAAAACAAAAGAAAGACCATTTATATCATTTGAAACTAGTCTTCGAGAGAATGAGGAAATATGGTTTGAAAATGAATCCATTGAAATGTGCTTTTGGTGTCATAGCAGGCGAATTTCTGGGATTTATTATACACCAGAGGGGGATCGAGGTAGACAAGAACAAAACCAAGGCTATCATGGAGACCAAGCCTCCATCGAACAAGAAAGAGCTTCAATCTCTCTTAGGTAAAGTAAATTTTTTGAGGAGATTTATTTCGAATTTGTCTGGTAAAACTAAAGTATTCTCTCCTTTGTTGCGTTTAAAAAAGGAGCAAGAATTTCGATGGGATGAAGAGCACCAGAGAGCATTCGAAGAAATTAAAGCTTACTTGGCTCATCCTCCAGTGCTTGCACCAATCTCTGAAGGGAAGCAACTGAAGTTGTACATTTCAGCTAATGATTCGACTATTGCGGGCATGCTGGCGCAAGATGATGAAAATGGCATCGAAAGAGTCATTTACTATTTAAGTCGAATGTTAGTAGGAGCAGAACTTAGATACACCCCTTTAGAGAAATTATGTTTAAGTCTTTATGTTGCGTGTACTAAGTTGAAGTACTATATTAGGACTCGTAATGTTGTAATACTTTGTCGAAGTAATGTGATAAAATATATGTTGTGTAAACCTGTGTTACATTCTCGAGTCGGCAAATGGGCACTTGCCTTAACCGAATACTCATTAACTTTCGAGCTGCTAAAAGCAACTAAAGGACAAATAATTGCGGATTTTCTTGCAGAACATTCGAATGGAACTGAAGAAGTTAATTACATAACCACCAAGCCTTGGCAATTATATTTCGATGGCTCGAAACACGAGTTAGGCGCCGGAATAGGTCTTTTAATCATCTCTCCCAAAGGGGTCCCGACGAAGTTATCAGTCAAAACAAATACAGGATGCTCGAATAATGAAACTGAATACCAAGCATTGATTACTGGACTTGAGATTCTTGAAGAATTAGGCGCTAAAAATGTGGTAATTCGAGGAGATTCACAACTGGTCATCAAACAATTAACTCGAGAGTATAAGTGTTTAAATAAAAAATTAATTGAATTCAAAACTCGAGCTACACGATTACTTGACACATTTGATGAAGTAGAGTTACAACACATTCCCCGGGACTCAAATCATATTGCAAATAAATTGGCCCAAATAGCCTCTGGATATAAAATCAGTAAAGAGTATCTTGAATATCTGATTCATACAGAGAGTGAAGTGTTAGACTATCGAGCAATTCTAAATATAAGTTCAGCAGGTCAACAAGATTGGAGGAGCGAATTGATCGAATACTTGCGAAATCCTAACATAAAGGTTGAAAGGAAGATTAAACTCCAAGCTCTCAATTATCTCTTACTAAATGATGAATTGTACAAAAGAGGCTTCGACGGAGTTTTGTTCAAATGTTTGGGAGACCATGAAGGTTATATAGCAATGGCAGAAATTCATGAAGGCATTTGTGGAGCACATCAAGCTGGAAAGAAGATGAAATGGGTTTTGTCAAGGAAAGGCTTATATTGGCCTACTATGATTAAAGATTGTATCGAATTCGCAAAAAGTTGTGTGGAGTGTCAAAAGCATGGACCAATACAAAAGGTACCGGCATGTGAGTTGCATTCGATCATCAAACCTTGGCCATTTCGGGGTTGGGCAATGGATTTAATCGGACAAATACACCCACCTTCCTCGAAGAACCACAGGTATATACTAGTTGCCATAGACTATTTTACAAAATGGGTTGAAGCTATTCCTTTAAAAGAAGTCGAGCAAAAAAATATAATTGATTTTATCGAAGACCATATTATTACAAGGTTTGGAATTCCTCAAACAATCACTACTGATCAGGGTACGGTTTTCACGGGTCGAAACATTGCTCGATATGCAGAATCAAGAGGAATTAAGTTGGTAACTTCAACACCATATTATGCCCAAGCTAATGGTCAAGTTGAGGCTGCTAATAAAGTGGTAATTGGTTTAATCAAAAAACACATATCAAATAAACCTCGAAATTGGCATGAAACTCTCGTCCAAATACTATGGGCATATAGGAACTCACCTCGAGATGCCACGAAAACAACCCCATATAAATTAGTATATGGCCATGAGGCTATTCTTCCTATTGATATTAACTTACAATCAATTCATATACAAAAACAAAATGAATTACCCGTGGAGGATTATTGGAACTTGATGTATGATGAGTTGATCTCTTTAGAGGAAGAAAGATTAATTGCGTTACAGAATATTGTTCAACAGAAAGAAAGAGTCGAGAAAACTTATAATAAGAGAGTGAATATGCAACGTTTTCGAGTCGGAGAATTGGTATTAAAAGTTATACTTCCCATGGATCAAAAATCTCGATGTTTGGGGAAGTGGTCATATAATTGGGAAGGCCCATTTCTAGTCGAGCAAGTATATTCAAAGAACGCATATGTAATTAAGGAGATAAATAATTCAAGTGCAAGCAAAGTCATAAATGGGAAATATTTAAAACATTTCCATAAAAGAGCAGAAGAATAATTGTTCAATACAAGGCAAATATAAACTAAAAGGTTGGAAAAATAGATAAGAAGAATGAATTATTGCAAAAATTGCTTCTTGAAATCCTCGAAAGCTTTGTAAGCCTCGTCCAGATTCTTTTTGCGAGACGCACATTGAGCTTCTAAATGCCTCTTCTGCTCCAAAGTCTTTGCTAATCGAGATGAAATGGCTTTGCCCTCTTCCTTAAGCCCTGTTTGATGTTTCTTGATCTCTTGACTCTTAATTTTCACTCCATCTTTCTTCGAGCGAGTTTTGTCAAGCTCGTGGTTTAAGGCTTCGATAGTACGTTCGATATCAGCCTCTTCCTTCTGCAATGCTTGTAAAGCAGAAATCATTTCTTCCGTTGATTTCTTGATAGAAACCAACTCGTCTCGGAGTTTCTCGAGCTTAGCACGGTCTCCTTCAGTTTCGACCTCAATTTGAGTCACTTCTTGATATGCAGTAGACCACTGAGTTCGAAGTTCCCAGGCGCGGCTAAAGGGCTTGATAAATGCTTGAAGCTCTAAAGAAATATCAGAAGGAAGGTCCGAATAACTGAGCAACTCATCAATCATTTGTTGCACTTCCGTTTTGAATTCAGGAATGAGGAAGGCTTGATCGAGATCTTTAACGTATGCCTTCGAGCGAAAAGAGTCGAGTAGGGGTTGGTAAGAAGGTGTGTCAGAAGCTGGCTCAACAGCCTTCAATTTGTCTTTCTCTGACCCAGAGGGACCACTCGTCCAGTTGTCCAACACTTCGAAGATAGTATTGATATCTTCGTCCTCGTCATTAAAGAAACTCATCAAATCCAAATCTGGAGAGGGAATCAAGGAAAGACCTTGGACAGAAGAAGTAGCACCGCCCTGGGTTGAAGGAGAAGTGGTAAAAGGTCTAGGGGACTCAGTTGAACCTGCACAAAAGTAAATACATAAGAAACTTCCATTAACAAGGTATCATATCGAAGATTAAAGTCGAAAGAAATATACCCTGGTTCGGATCCAAGGGAGGTTGTAGTTCGAAAGAAGGTTCACCTTGAGCGGAGTCTTGCCGCGTCTCCATATTAGTCAAAGGTTCGGGTTGGGGAATCTTACCCTCTTCGACAGGAGGGGGAACTTCTATCGAAGCCATGGCAGAGGCAAGCGCCGCAACATCCACTTGAGGAGTAGACAACTGAGGAAATGAAGAAGTCAGGCTAAACATCAAGAGGAAATTCGAGTCACAAGGTATAACAAGATGAACATGTTGGGTTACCTCAGTGGCAAAGGGTACGCTTTTCTGCACCTCTTGAGACACCCCTTGAGAAGAATCCAGTGGGATAATCGCAATATCCTATTAATAGGATTTTAGAACGGTTAAAGGCATAAGAGAAATATAAAGGAGGAAAGACGTCGAAATTGAGATACCTTAGGAACGGACTTCATGGCGTCTTTAAGCAACTTCTCGCCAGAGGATTGTTGAGGTTTTTTGGGAAGAGGCAAGACCATCTTACCTTTCCCCTTGTCTTGCTTTTTTGTGGTCGAGACCTGAATTGGAAAATAATTGATTAGGTATGAAAAACGAGCAAGAAAATAATCTTAATATTTGAGTTAAGATACTTAACAGTTTTGGTACTGTCTGAACCTATTCTTTGTTTCTTCGAGTTTCCAATACTCTGTAGAGTAGAATTTCGAGAAGGTAAGATAAAATATTAGTTTCGAGAAAAACTGCAATCCAAACAAGGTATACCTTAGAACGTAAAGAAACTTTGTCAGCAGCGGTCTTTCTCTTTCGACCCTTTTTAGATGTTTCCTTATCCTCGTCATCGTCACTCTCCCAATCAGGAGTTGGATCAACATGTCGAGGAACACGCTGAGCGATGGCAGCTACAAGTTTCGAGCAAAGAAGTGAGACAAGTTTAAGGTATACGCGAAGAGGAAGGAGGTGAAAAATATTTACCAGGAGGAGGGTTAATGTTATTGACCCAACATAATGGCCACCATTTGTTTCGAGGAAAATCGTACACGAAACATCTCGCGTAGGTAACTTTATTCTTTACAGGAACTTCTTTGCGCTCAAGGTAAAACGGGTCGAGTGTTTTCACCCAAGGAGGATGAGATACATGTTTAACTAGACCAAAAAGGGCATTTGGAAGAGGAGGTATATGCTTTGGACAAAATTTTTCGAAATCAGTTTTACCTTGAGGATTTATTACCTTTTTTGAGCGAATGTTCCGTTGTACCATTTTCGATAATGAGACAGAAGCGTCAAAAATGGTTCGGTGCGCATTGTCAGGTCGATAACAAACCTTAAAAAATTGTTCGAATTGATAAATGATAAGTTGATTCTTGAAAGTACCTGGTTGTTTAGGCCCCTGCGTACAAGAAAGAGGAGAACTAATCAGCTTTTTCAGAAAGCCATCAAAATCGATGAGTTTATCTACAATATAGTAACACCACCATCGAAGGTAGCATTTTGAGACTAAGAAGGAAGGAGAAAAGGTGGTCGGTGTAAGCCTAAGTTCTTTATCAGGGCGAAGGATGAAGTTAAGGACTTCTTCATAATTCCCTTTTTCGACACAAATATCCGCATCAATGCCTTCTTTACGTCGAAGGGGAAGAGGTTTCATTTGGCAAAGCCCAAACTGTCGAGCAAAAAGTTGGGGCTGACAAGGATAAAGTCTGACATCTTTTTGCCTCATACCCGACATGATCACATCCCAAGACAAGAATCCAAACCACAGGTCAGTTGAAGCTGGACTTATGCTACCAACTTGGTTATTTTGGCGCAACCATGTAGGACCTATCAAATTCGGTCGAATGAAAGGGGCTAAATCTTCAGTGAAGTCAGTAAAGCTAAGGATGGCTCTAATATATTTCTCGAAATTGTCTACCAGACGCTTTCGAGGGGTAAGGGTTGTTAAACGAGCTCCTTCGAGTTCACATATGGGAATGGGTTTTGAGGGCAAATGAAGTTTCTTCTCCAATAGCGCGTTGAGCCAAAGTTGAAGTAGCCATAACGGGCCAGAGAGATTTCGAGGCCCAGATTCTCGAGTAAGACTTTCAGAAGCTTCATCAAGACAAGTATAAAGAGAGGCCAGAAGTAATTTGCTTAAGCAGATTTTCCTTTGCAAATGAAGGGCTTGAGCTAAATTGTAATAATATTTTGGGACTTGAAGCGAAGGGGTGCAAAAGACACAGGCTGACAACCAGTACATAAGAAAGGCAATATGCTCTGAAGGTGAGACAGGCGTGTCAGGTTGTCCCATATGCGCGTTAATAAAGGCCAAATAGGTCTTCTTATCCCAAGAAATGGAAGTATCCTTGATCGAAATTTCCTCTTCAAAGGCGTCAGGATAAAACCTATCTCCAATAGGCTTTAACCCTGTTATAGCAGCAACATCAAGTAACGTCGGGCAAATGAAGCCACAAGGAAACTCGAAAGCCCGAGTCTCTCTATTCCAGAAGAAGATAGCAGAAAGGAGCATTTGAGGGTCGAAAAGGTGGAGGTCGAACTTAGCTAGTTGGATAAATTCGAAAATACCTGTTTCTTTCCATTCTGAGGACATAGAAGCCTCTACACGAGCTAACCAAGAGAGGTGCCTTTCTTTAACGGGGGGAAACGCTCTAAAAATTTTGGTAGTATCCCCAAAAAGGTTTAGGTCTATTTCTGGGGAATAAATGAAAGGTAGGGTGGTGGAGTCCTCAGGCAAAAGGGTATTACCATATCTCTTGGTATTTTGACCAGCAAAAGGACCAAGGAAAGCATGAACAGAACCATCTGCTAGAGAAAAAGGAAGAAGTACCTGAGATTGGTATATTTTCAAACTAGCCTCCTCCATGCCTGGAATTGGAATGAAAGTGTCATCACCTTCTTTGACCTTTTGAACCTGAGCACCAGTCAGTAGCAGAGGAGTGTCCTGGATAGTAGTTGCGGTGGCCATAGTGGTTACCGGAGTGGTGGGCATAGCAGCAGAAGTAGTAGCAATCAAAATAGGGGAAGAAGTGGTGGCAGTAGGAGACATTGAAGAAGCTACGGCAGCGGAAGTAGACGCAGCAGAAGAAGCCATAACAAACAAAAGCAAGAACAGAGAAGAACGGTCTGAGAAGAAGATCAAGAACCAGAGCAAAAAGAAACAGTGAGCGAGAAAACTTGGGCACGAAGGAAGAGAGTGGTGAAAACAATTTAACCCTAGGGTGAAAAAGGGGTTTTAAACGAGGTAAATGGGCCTAGGTTGAAACGGGTTAGGTTAGGCAAGATTATTTGAAATATTAGATTGAATTTCCAAAACAACCGCCAAAACGTTTCATATCAGAAGGCAAATTTATGGAAAAATAGAAGTATGCGCCGTCAGAGCTATCAATGTCACATCCAAATGGTCAATACCTTACAAGAATAGGTTTTCATCGAAAGAAAGATTAAGTTAACGTCAAGTAAAGTGAACATCAAGAAACAAATCGAGGAAGTATCGAAGAACAACCTTGATAGGAATTTAGTTTTCTCCTAAAATGCTCATCGAAACCAAATTCTTAGGGGGGCATTTGTTAGGCATACTCGAAAATCATGTGACTCGAAAAGATTGATAGCGCTGCCTGAGAAGTAAAATCAACACATGATGAAATTATGGGACTCGAAAAAACAAGTGTTGCTCGAAAATAGTTGAAAAGTTGAGACTGTCAGAACATGGAGGTTAAGCCAAAACGGTTACTAAAAAATCAATCGAGAAAACAAGGAACGTGGGAAGAGCGGTTAAAGGAAGTTGAGTCAAGACCACGTAGCAAATATAGTGGATAGCGGTTATGAGTCAAAAGCGTACATGTACAGAATTAACCGCCCTTGATTGCTCTATAAATATAAGGAGTACGGACCTTTACTGGGGTCGAAAAACTCATACTAGAATTGGACTCTGAAGCACTCTCTGCCTACACACACACATGGCTTTCGTGCACAAGATCGTTTTTGGGTATGACTGACTCTCGGCCACTTTTTTTCTCTTTTTTAGGAGTAGAAGTAGAATAGTCTTCTTGTTCTTTGTTTAATTACGTAGTGTATTCATGTACTGGGATCAATATGTTCGCATGTGTAACGTAATTTGATCATTGTACGAAATGAACTATGATTTGCATTGCTAACATATATATTGTTCACTCTGTTCATATTATTATTTGCTTGCATGAGCATCGCTTGTTAGTAGTAATAGAAGAATATTTCGAAACAAGTAGTTGCTAAGACTTTTTCATCCTACTCTCCATTCTCGGTAACATGATAACGCACAGTAAGACACCTAAATTGAAATACGTTCGTATGCTAGTCTAAATAAAAAGAACCCAGGATTTGATGGTTAATTCCACCGTAAACAGTACCTTTTACATAACTCATTTTTATCTTTTCAGTTAAAGCAATTTCTAAGCACTCATATATATATATATATCTTAAATAAGGGTACAAGCTGCGGTACTATAAGCAACTGATGCATATTTAAGATTTGTCAGTTCACGTTGCATGATTGCTAAATAAGCAACACCGTACCAACCCCGATAAAGATTCTCTAATACACTCTATTTTGCTATTTGTTATTGACGTTAAAAGTATATACCTCTTGTTTAAATTACTATTTTCATCGTTATTATTATGTTACCATCACTATTATCATTTCTCCTCCTTTTACTAGGTACCGAAAGTAATAATTAGGACAACAATTACAGTAACGATAGCGATGCTAATAGTGATACTAGTGACAATTATTTGACAGTCTTATAAAATGTGTTTGTACTTTGTAAGTGAGCTTTAATTTTAATAGTTTATTATTTTAATTTTTTATTTGAGTTATTATAAGGTATTATCATATTTCCGTAATAACGAATATTTTCATAGAAGTCGTTCTTTATATTTATATATATATATATATATATATATATATATATATATATATATATATAATAATATCTTTTTTATTTCTCTCAAATTTTTCTTCTCATACGACATCACCAATTATACTAACTACTTATCTCTCCCCACTTTCTAACGATCTCTTTGAAGCTACATTGTGAGGGTATCTCTCACATGCATGTGTGGATGGTGTTTTGGCAGTTTTCTTGGTTCAGTGTCCGGAAATGTTTTGGGGATATGAGGGGTCGGGTGCTTAAAAGAGCAAAGTAATGAAATGAATCAAAGAAAGAGTGGTTGCAAAGACAATGCATTTATTGTACTAGTTATATGATACTACGATGAAGGTGTTAAATGCAAAATGCAGAATGCAGAATGCAGAATGCAGAATGCATAGGCACATATACCTAATAGCTAGTATATAATACATGAGGATGAGTGTACGTGTGGGGACCGAACAAATGGTAGCGAAAAGCAATCACTGCCTCGGCCCTCGAGAGTCGAGAGCCAAGTGGGCTTGGCTCGATCAGTTCCAAAATCCCAGTTTTTTAATATGTGGGCCTTTTCTCACAATTTTTGAAATTTCCAATGCTTGATGCCTTAATCTACCACCAGACAGCGACTCATCACATAACGTCTTCCCGCATGCATCTATACAGTATACCTATACCCTTCAAATTCATCTTTAATTCTCGTAACCCGACACAATTAACAATATAATATATATATAATTAAACTTTATGAGCTTGAAACCTTAATGGATATGACAGTTCAAAGAGAGTACCGGGTACGTCCAGTCAGAAGAGCATGCATATATTGTTCTTTGTTAAGACGTTTGAATGGGTATCGTGGCACCTCCACTAGGTTACTTATAAGTAATTCCATTTGTCTAATCAGTCTAAAAAGGGAGTAATTGAATTACTTAAAATTAAGGTTTAATTATATTTTTAGTGATCCTAATTTGATGTAAGAGTAATTTTGGTCTTCATAATTTAAATTGCTTAATTTTGGTCCATAAATTTAAATAATGAGTAATTTTAGTCCCATAAATAATTTATCATCCAAAATTTAACAGACGTTAATCATATGAATTTTATGCTAAATGAATATTAATTATATAGTATTTAATTTTTTACGTGTCAAATTATTTAATATTAAAATTTTAAATTCAAATAACATTGAAAACAAAATGAAAAGGTATATTGATATCAATCCCATTGAGAATTTTTCACTAAAATATAATTTTTTTTTAATGAGCTATTAATTTTTATTTTTTTTTTACATTTTGGATCTAAGCATGGTGTCAAACTGGATTCAGAACGGCCCGTTCTCCTTTCAGAACAGCCCGTTCTCCTTGCAGCACTTTCAGAATGGCCCGTTCCCCTCGTTGAACGAGCCGTTCCGGATGTTAAAATACACACATGACGATGGATCAAAACAGGCTATTCTGCTTGGACGTTCCAGTTTCAAAATTAACAAACTACGCGTACAAGCAGAACGACCCGTTTTGCTTGGAGAACGGGCCGTTCCAGTTGCAACATTAACACGTATAAGAAAGAGAAATATAAAATAAATGAATTTAAAATTTTTAAATTTTGAATATTAAATAATTTGATACGTAAGAAATTAAATAATATATAATTAATGTTTATTTAAGCATAAAATTCACATCATTAACGTCCGTTAAATTTTGGATAGTAAATTGTTTGTGGGACTAAAATTGCCCATTATTTAAATTTATGGACTAAAATTAAGCAATTTAAATTATGAGGACCAAAATTGCTCCTACACTAAATTAGGAGGACCAAAAGTGTAATTAAGCCTAAAATTTATCAAAGTTACTTATATAAGCACCAGTTCTTAAGAAAAAGAGAAAAATAAAGTTGATGTGACAAGTGAAGTTGTTTATAAGCAACCCCATTAGAGATGACCTTACTTATAAAACAACTAACTCGGTAACACCACAACTTTACCATGATGTGCACGATGAATATATTTAATATTACAAACCCTTTCTTCTCTTATGAGTTTTACCGGCATAAATATATTTATAACTTCTTAAATTTAAATTCAGAGTAAATTTATTTTTAATTTTTTAAAATTAAAATTTATTTATAATTCTTAAAAATGTTAAAATTTTTGTTTTAATCCTTCAAATCACCAAAAATATATATATATATATATATATATATATATTATATATAATATATATATAAGTATATATTAAAATAGTTATACAGTATCAGAAGTTTAATGTGATTTCACTAATAAGAATATTAGTAGATAGATTTTATATTATAGTATTTGAAAAATTTCCTAAATTTTTTTGAATATATGAATTAAAATAAATTTTTTTTAAGGTTACATGAATTAAAAAGATCATTTTAAATTTGAAGGACTTAAAATAAATTTAATTTAAGAGACTAAAAATATATTTAAACATATATTTTTTAAATGTACCTATGAGAATTTCACCTCCCTTGTTTTTTCTTAAACAATTAGAATTTTATATTTTTTTTCTATTCCAAAATAATTGTTGTTTTAATTATTTTATAAAATAAAAAGAAAATAATAATTTTATAAAATTAATCTTATAACTAATCTTCTTGTTAAAAATGAGTAACACAATAAATATTTGTTAAAAACTATTATTAAAAATATAAATAAAAAAATAACTAACACAACACTTTTTTTTTATACAGTTTTTATGAAACAAAATAAATGTATTAGTTCTAAAAGTCAAAACTCACTTTAAGCTTTAAACTTATTTTTCAGGTAGTAGATGCCACAAATATTATTCATAAAAAATAATAATGTTTTAGTTGAGTTTGTAAAACATTTATTCCAAACATTTAATAGTGCATGCTTCATTTTTTTAATCAGCAAAATTTATAGCGATATCTTAAAATTTTGTGCATATATAAGATTCAAGTACGAAGATTTAATAATTAAAAATATTAAATTTTATCAAGAACGAAATTATTTACCATGTTTCTCATATTACAAATATTTTTCTCTTGATGAAAAATTATTATTTTTTAAATTATTAAAACTAACTCTCGATGATTGATTTAATTTGATATTTTCCATAAAAATAAAGTTAAAAATACGAAAAGGGTAGTGTGAGTTATTTGCTATTACAAAATTGACAGCATAAAATCTTAATTAATTATCCTAAATAAATCATATAATAAAATAACGTATAACTAAAAAAATTACATTTTCAAGAAACTTTTTATTTAAAATATGATATTGCATTTGTAATATAGTGATGGAAATAATACTAATTAAATTTTGAAGAATAAAAATAAATTTATCTTAAATTTAAAAATATTTAAGATAAAAAAATGGAAGAGTAAAGATTATCTGGAAACTAGAAATTTGTCAGGAAGCAAAGCTTAACTTATCCGTTTCTGCTTTTCCATCCGGTTAATGGCATGAAAAGTATTCATTCATGTTCATGCTGCCACTTGCATTGTCAGAATTCAAACTGCACCTGACCGGTTTCCTTATTAAAAGCCCACAACGCATTTTCATGTTCCCTTTTCTAGACTCAACGTATTTCTTTTCTTTCACGTGTAGGATTATCAAAATTAAATATTCATTAAAAACATGACAAAAATATATAACCTGGATTATCATCTATAATTTCGCTAATAATACATATTTATTAACACAAAACAAAATCATTTTCAAACTCTTTCCTCTTCAAGTTTAAAGATCCCTTCTATTTTTTCTTTCTTTTGCTTTCCTTGGGAAGCTGGAGGAACAAGCTAAATTTGGCCAAAACAGAAAATATAAACGGAAAAGAAGGTTAGCAGTGTGTTTGGTTTGGCTTTTGCCTTTTAGTTCGAGAGAGGCAAAAGGGCTAGTCTTTTCCTTTTAATTGCTTTTAACGTCGGAAGAACCAAACAAAAAAAAGTGAGAAGCAGAAACTATCGATAGACTTCACTTTCTGGATTTGATGGGCTAATGTTTTAATTAAAGTTAATTAATACTTATTAAATTAACATTATTTTATAAAAATATTAAGATGAAATCATATCTAAGTTTGTCACACAGTTGACAGTTCTAATCCTCTGCTACTGTGATGGCCCATGTCTGCACCAATTAAGCAAAGATACGTTATGCCCTGATTCCCAAGTCTAGAACGAAAATATCCGGTAGCAATTTTTTCTGGTGAGAAAGTGGTTCGCAAGGTTTGAATATCTGGTGAAGAGTGTAGGTGACGCCATTAATTTCACCCGAGCAAACTCTAAAAAAGAAAATAAATGCAGTAAAATAATTCCTGAGCATATGGACTACTCCTACACTTACGTTAGGTGCGACCGTTACATGCCAAATTCATTTTTGCATAGCGTAAGACTTTATTGTACAAGTAATGCACCTATCCAATCCAACAATACCTATAGCCGGATATATTAAATAAGCTTCTGTTCATATTCCAAATATAAATTTATAACTCACAAATGCTTGGGCTTAATTTATAAATTTTCCTGTTGAAATAGTTCATTTATAAGGATGCCAAAAATGTAAAACTCGTGTTGATAATTAATAAATATAGTATAGAAATTCTCTCGTTACAAATACCATCGCAATGGAAGCGAAAATGGATATTAACATAATGTTTGAAAAGTGTGGCGAAGCCAAATAACAAGCTGGTACAGTGTTAGCAGTTAACTATATGTCTTTAATTATGTGATTAAGTTTTTTTTTTTCTTTTACCATGCATCGAATTTAGTTGTATCTATTAGTTGTGTTAGATCTTGTTAGTTATATGTAGTTAAGATTTGTTTTTCAATTTTGTGTGTACAGAAGAATGCCTGTCCAGAGATCCTATTTTAAAAGATTAATATTTCATTCTTGATTAAATATATCTTAAGCTCTACCCCAAAAAAAAACTAGACACTCAGCGTTTAAAACGAAATTACTTATAAAAATACATGTATTTAATCTCCATTAACGTTGACATTTTAATATTTACATTGTGTTTAGTTTAAAAGAGAGAAGAAGAAAAAAAAAAAAAAAAGAAGAGAAACTTCCTTATGTAGTCTAATTTAGGAAGAGAAAAAGAAGGAAAAGTCACTATTTAATTTTTTTAGAAGAGAATAAAGATTTTGCCTCTAGCTATTTGACAAAAATTGGCAAATCAACTAGTTGATTGTATATAACTATACAAGCTAGCAAATACTCCTATGAGCTTACATAGATGGTTGAAAATATAAGGTAGCTATAATTTAACTTGAAGTGTTAGTAAAATTAGCTATTAAAATTGTTGATATGTATAAAATATATAAGAGGCATATTTATTTTTTTTAATAAATTATTTTATTATATTATTTATTTTAAAATTATTATAAGTTTAAATACTTTGTTTTATTTTCAAATTATTTGCTATCTTAAAAAAAATTAAAATATTATATTTAATATTTTTATAAAATAAATTAATATCACAAAAATAATTTGGTTTGTCATGTATGATTTTATACGAATTATTTTTTAGACAAAAAAAATACTATATTTACTCTATTTAATATAAGAGAAATTAAAGAATAATATGAATCCTCTATATATTTTTTTCTTAAAAATACATGTGAACTGTGAATCATGAAATATAAAACTTGAAATATGCAAAATAAAAAATAATACAAAGTAAAAATAGTATAATAATTAAAATAAAACAAAATCTATCACATAGTATCCCATAATAAATTATTAATATCATTGCAAATCTATTTTATCTTAGTAGATGATCTCAATATTTTTAGAGCTTGAGTCACCATCAATGATATTCAAGAGTTCATCAAGGGGTAGGTAATTTGAATGTTACTCAAGTATTATAATAATAGTTATTATAAGGCAATATATAAATATCCTTTAATTTTTTTTATGAGTGATGCCTTTAAAATTGTAATATTAATATATTAAATAGTTGTATATGTGTTCATGATTCTCTCATTCTTTTATATTTAGCATATTTAATGAATGAGATATGAATTATATGTTGGATTATATCTTCCAATTTGATGATTATTATATACTTCTCAAATTTATACATTTAATGTATTTATATTAACATTATTTATATTTAAATATAACTTAAATTTTTGTTTTATCATATATAACATATTTTATTTTATACTTTTTCAATTTTATAATTTAATTAATATAATGTTAAATTCATACTTAATATATATATATATATATATATATATATATATATATATATATATTGAGAGAGAGGAAAAGAAATAATTCACTTATTTTAAGAATAAATTTTGATTATAATTTTTTTTACTAAATTAAAAATCATATAATACTTCGTTATATAAATTCAAATTAACGTTAAAATATTTTTATAATTATTTTATCAATTTAAATTAATAAAATAAAATATTATTTTTTTTAAATTTATAAATTTAATATAAGTATTAAAAACTTTTAATTTAACTGTTAAACTATTAAATTTTTATATAAAATATGAATAAAATAAATTTATTTAAACTAATTTTTTAGAATAAGTGAATCCATTCTTATATATATTGTATATAAAAATATTTTGATTTATTTCCATTGAACACATCTTTAAAAAAGATAGAAGAAAGTTGAAATATAACTAAATCTTGAATCACATTAAGCATTTAAGTTATAAGCATTTTGTGATATTTCATAACATAATAGAGCAGGAAGCACCGTAGTACTAATTAAATATAACTAAAAGTTGCAAATTAATGTTAATCCAGTTAATTTGAAATTTAAATAAATAATGGAGTTAATTAACACTTGGAGACAGGTAAAGACAAAATAAAGGATATGGAGGCTAAAATTGGATTTATATATATAAGTGAAGAACGTTTGTAAATATCCAGGAGCAATGATAGTTTGGTTTTACGTGCGAACCGGTGTGCCAACAAA
The DNA here is from genome assembly GCF_000230855.2 of Cajanus cajan. Classification (NCBI taxonomy): domain Eukaryota; kingdom Viridiplantae; phylum Streptophyta; class Magnoliopsida; order Fabales; family Fabaceae; genus Cajanus; species Cajanus cajan. The sequence continues at coordinate 75,977,505 of NC_138518.1, forward strand.
CGGGTAAGCTTATATGCTAAGTGAATTAAACATTAAAAAAGAAAAGAGGCAAGACCGGGGGACGCAGGGTTTCACAACTAGTGTCAAGAAACATATACTAGTCTAGTAGTACTAGAATACAAAAATGTCTCCTTCACCCATATGAAAACATAAACAAAATAAAACATGATATTTGGCTAAAAAAGGGGAAAAAAAACAAAACTGATAGCATCCCAGGGTTGCCGCCGATACAAAACTAAGCCATTTTGATTGGCAATAGAAAGGAGGAAAAGGTGGTGTGGTGTGAATCAAAGAGCGAGAAGGGGATCCCAAACGAACAAATCCCCAATGTCTTGGAAATTATCACACTCCCTAAACCCCAAATCCAAATTCTCACTAACAAACCCTTCACTCAAATCATCCCCAAGGAATATACTACTCTCTGCCACATTGAACATATCCAACGTGCTTTCGAACTCAAATACCACATCGCTAGGAATCGGAAACACTGACTCCGACTTCAAGTACTTATCCCCCGAAACGCACGAATATTCGCATTCACTCGCAGGCTCCGCCACGTCGTTTGCAGTCATCGTTGCGGTTACGGACTCGCCTTCCGAGCAGCACCCAAGAACGGAGGTGGGGGAACGCAACTCTTCGCCGGAGCACCACCCGCTTTTATTTTTCTCCGCTGGCGGCGTTATGAAATTCGTCAGCGCGTCGGCGCCACGCAGCTGAATGGCCGCGTTGTCGTACACAATGGCGGCTTCCTCCGCGGTGTCGTAGGTTCCCAGCCAGAGGCGCACGCGCCGCGACGGGTCCCTTATCTCCGCCGCCCACTTCCCCCACGGCCGCTGCCTCACTCCCCGGAATTTCCTCCCCGCCGCCCGCCGCCGACTCGCCGGAGCACCGCCGGACTTGAACCTTCTTTTCTTGGAAACAACATTAACGCCGCCATGGACTGTAATCTCGTTGACGAAGCACTTGACTCGGCGGCGCGTGGAGGAGGCGGAGGGTTGGTCGTCGTCGTCGCTGGAGGAGTCGGTGGCGTCGGCGTCGGCGACGCGTACTCTTACGAGCTTGGGATAAGGGTGGTTCTTGAAAGGGTTTTGTTGTTCTTCCATGAGGTGTTGGGTGCGTTTAAGGTGGTGAGTGGGTTGGTGAAGTGAAATAGAAATAGAGATGAGAAAGGGAATGAGAGAGAGAGATTCGTTGGAGAAGGGAGAGTGGACACGGGCGAGGAAGGTTGGAGAGAATATAAATAAAGAAGGGAGAGAACACGTCAGAGAGAAGCTTAAAAGGGACTAGGGAGAGAAATCCACTGCTTCTAGAGTTTCTTAAAGAACGAGAAGGTTCAAAGAAAGTTACGTTTAAAAGGAGAGAATAACAGCGTTTGCAGCGTGGAACAAAAGAGAACAAACATATCTTCTTTCTACCTTAGTCTTATGACCCAGCACCAACACATGTGGGACGAAAGGAAAAGTGTTCATTTTTCAGCTAAAGTTGAAGGATTGAAAAAAAAAAAGAAAAAAAAAGGATTTGAACAGTTTCTTTTACTGGAAAATGAAAGAAATTAAAAACAATATTCAAGCTAACTGTGCTGTAACTGTAACAATTGAAGGGGATTTCACAGTGTGGTTTGTTTTGTACTGCGAGGAAGGAAGAAGAAAGGGTACGAGAGGAGAGGTATTTTGGGCACAGAAAGGTACTGGAGAGTAGAAGAAAAGTACTGTTTCTTTGGTGAGCTGAAGCTGTTTTATACTTTTATAGGATCCAACAGATCTGTGACTTAAACCCGGTTTAATCTCTGCAGGGTAAAATGGTTTATAGAACAGTATTTTATGGGTTAACCTTTGATGAGGTGATGTGGGATACGAGACACATAGGAAATGCAGCAGTATTTAAGGCATAAAAATAGGACACGTGGGAGGGCAGAAGGCATACCAATCACGTGAGCTGAGATACTTTGGCTCAGAACACCCATTCTTTGACTAAAAAAGAACCGAGTACTTTGCGCTAATCGTCCCACTCTTCCTATCTCCAACTAAAACTCACTGCCTCTTCAGTTACTTCTTAGATAACAGTTAATTAATTTAATTTTCTACCGTTCCAGTATATCTTCCTTGGTCGAAGACATTTTTATGGAGTACTTTTGAGTTTCTGTCTTGTATGTGACTCTTTCGATTAAATGTCAACATAACTCTCATGTCGTTGGCTGTATTTTCCAACACTGAAACCTTAAATAAAGTGTCAGTTGTGCTTAATAACGAACATAAATACTATATAATTTTGAGGTTTATTAATGATAATAAGAATATGTTATTATTTATGAAATCATAACAATAAATAAAGATCTTATGCTCGGAGTCATGATAGCTTTCCTATATATGAGCATGTCTAGGTCTTAAAGAGTTTTAAGTTAAGGTCTAGATAATAGCTAGTTCTTTTTAGAAATAGTCTTTCATGTCAAACCAAATTTGAAGGGTTTTTTGTTTTTGTTTTTTTATATAGGTGTGAAATATGTAGTCATTTGAGGCTTGTGGTTGTGTATTCTCTGAATACAAAATTGATTTAGAGTAAACCATTCCGATTCGGCATATGCCCACCATTGTGTTGTTACCTATGACTTAATTAAGACAAAAGTCCAATAGTTTAACTAAGATTGGATATAACTATGCTAAGATTTTTGGAACATATCTTTAAAAAATTTGAGATTATAATATATCCAAACATAAATATATATACTCCCTCCTAAAGTTGAAATGAGATAGATTACTTTCTTAAATATTTTAAATCTGAATTGTCACCAGATTATTTTAAAGAAAGTCTTCAGTACTAAAACAATAGATCAAGAGTTATATGTTTGATCTTTTTTATAAGTTGAGAAAATCTTAAAAATCCAATTGCCGTTAAAATATGTTTTTCTTGTTAAGTTAGATGACTAGTAACAGATTTAAATTTAATTATCATGCTATAAGATAATAATAATAATAATAATAATAATAATAATAATAAGAGATACAAATTTAAACTAATTTTCCTTCTCCAAACAACACATGGATAAAACTAATCACTGTGGATAAACTATTTCTCACAATATTGTTTTCTCTTATCATATCCTATTTTCCAACATTAATTTTGTTATTGTATGAAGCAGAGGAGAATGAAGCTAAAATTGTATAGGGTTTATAAATGGAGATAATAAGGGTCGAGGGATATCGTGAATGGGGAGAGCGGAGAATATATGATACGAAAAGAAATGAAAAGAGAGAGAAAAAGAAACCATTCGAAAGACAACAGGGTGAGAAGAACAAACAAGAAAAAAAAATGACAATTTTTACATAAAAATTGATGATAATTAAAAATGTATAGTAATTTATCTGGGACTCGTTTAATACATTTTAGAGTTGTACCACAAAAAAGACACAAATCAATGAGATAAATAAGCTTTATAAAATGTCTAAAAACAATGGGCTAGTTATGAAGTGTATTGAAAAGCTTTTCCAAATAAAAAATAAATAAAAAAAATACTCTGATAAATTGAAATTGATTTTATTTAATTTATTTTGATCAAACTCTAAGCCAAATGTACATAAAGTCATGGATTGTGATTATTTGCATTGGAATTGTTCTTTACTTTTATGTGATGGAGAACTAGTAAACAAAAATGCACCATCTCCGAGGCTTAGTTTCTTAGTTGTGTGCTGTGCATGCCTTGAGCCTCAAAAGAGAAAGAAGCTTCGATGCTCTAGGTTGCTAATTTTCAAATTAACCGCACTCAAATGCATATTATTAAAAGTCAATGGGCGCTGTGGCCAAAATATTGCTCACGAGCTTTGTTTTCAGTTATTAACTCACTAGTTTCAAAACACTAATATATTGATTGGATGTATACTGTATATATTAATCACTGAATATGCAATAATTAAATTGTCTTTTAGGGTGATGCTCTTAATATGTGTATTTCTTTACGATGACCATAATTAGAGCCTAGGGTCATGCTCTTAATATCTTAAAATTAAAATATATGAGTAATTTAACATCCATAATCAATATTAATTATTGTAAGTTTTCAAACAATATTTTATTTGAATCAAACAGAAGTATTCTGATATATGTTACAATAAAAATTACATTACTTTAAAATCACATTTAATTAAAATAATTTTGTAAAACATGTTGTCAACTCTAGAAACAGGCCCAAATTCCATTTGCCAAATTTTCATACGTGGCACTGGTTGTTATCTCAAATGATAGTCGAAACGCTTTGGCTGGAGAACCTAGTCATAATGATGAGAGTGGTGGAGTACATGCGATACAACGGTAATGTGGTGCACTTTACGGAAGAAAGCAATCACGAAGAGTTTGACTACGGTCAGCACTTGGAAGAAACGAGAAGAGGTGTAAGTTAATTAAATACTGTATATAAATATTATGTATGTCTCAAATGATGTTAATAGGAGTACTACAATGCAGGTCCTCTTAATCACTAATCCATTGTTCCCAAGCATTTGTGTCAGAACAGTTCGCAGCAGGCTGTGATTCTCGCTCTCTCCTCAATTAATGTTTATAGCTGATGATTAATAAACTTGGAGAACCCTGATTTTCTGGTACCCAACCCGTGTGGTCGGTGCCTAAGAATAACATGCAGCTCATATATATGGATTAATATTAATAGAGTTAATTATCAATACATTACCAGTTTAAAGTTTTTTTATACTAATAATTAATTATATTTTTTAATTATATCATGTCATTATAAACATATTTACTTTTAACAGTAACATGACATAATTAAAAGATATAATTAATTATTTTTACACCGATAGTATATAAATAATTAACTCATATTAATAACTTGTGCACAACTCCAGATATATATAAAGTCTAAGTACAGTTTCTTATTTTGTTTCACGTATTGTAATTAGGCACCATTAAACAATGTTCGAATGGTACAGTGAAGTCTTCAGATTGTAACAATGAGTTGTTTATTCATCGTGCTAGAAGTTCACTGAAGCTTATTATTTAAAAAAAAATTGTAATAACATTTCCGTAAATAAACTTATAAAAGGATGATTGTCAATGTCTCATATAAATAATTTGACCAATAAACTTATTTATCTACTTAGGATTGATTTGAGATAGTATTCAACAACATTATCCTTTCCTCTCTCGAGTTGGGAGAGAGGTGGTCATGCCTTGTTTAGTTGACTTCCTCTCAACAAAACACAAACACAGACTCTTTTGTGTACTAAGGCAAAGAATAAAAAAACACTACAATACAAATAGTATTTAATAACATTTGAAAAATGTTACTTAATTATGTATAAATGTTGTTAATTTGTTTTAGCAACATATTATCAAATGTTGTATATAGTCTATGTTGCTAAAGACTTTTAATAACATTTTTACATAATTAGTTAACATTTTTTAAATGTTATTAAAATAGTATTTTTGTAACATTTTAATGATGTTGCCAAGATTTTGTTAACTTTATAAAATAATAATTAATTTTAATTTAAATATTAAAATCAACTATTATATTTTTATATCTCCTAAACTTCTAGGAGTTCCTTAAGTTTTTAGGGAAAGACAATTTTAGTTAGTCACCACTAATTATATATAGAATATCAAATTTGATTTATCTTAAATATAACTATATGAGTATATATGCTCTTTATGAGTATATATACTCTTTATGAGTTATTAATCTATTCGATATGAGACTTTAATTATGAGTTACAATTATATATAAGAGAAATATACTTTTTTTGACTCGATGTGAGACTTTGATTTTATAAGCAATTATAGTAATATTTTTCAAAATATATTCCAAAATAACTTATGTAAATTTTTTTACTCGATATAGGACTTTAATTTTGAAAATAATTAAAAACAATAATTTGAAATAAAAAATGTTACTCTATCTACAATGACATTTTTCAAAAAAATGTTACAAAATAACATATTTATTTAATATATAGTAACATTTTAACAAGTGTAAACAAGAAAATGTTGCTAAAAGATTAAAATCTAGTAGTGAAAAAATAATACTCGAATCATAAGGATTGTTGCTGTGATAAAAAAAATGTTATCAAAGATTTTCACATATGATAATTGAAATATATTGAAGTACATTGATTCTCACTTGCTTTTTCTTTTATTAATATTTTTTTTACAGAAAAGAGAAAGCCATTTGCGAGCATTTAGTTGCACAAAGAAAAAGAATTAATATTTTAATAAAGTTACATTCACTTTATTTTTTTTGAAAATTAATGAGCTTTCTATTTTTATTTTTGAATTTGATCCGATAAAATATACTTTTAGTTTTATTTATTAAACACAAATATAATTATTCTAGGTATCACTTTCCGTACTGTTAATTATATAAAAATAGAGGAATCATAATGAATTCGTGATCGGGCTAACTAACTAGCTTCTTTTTTGATGTTATATAAAATAATAATCCTTTATGTTTCTGTTTCCTTGGTAAATAAATGGTCATCTCAGATTTTATTTTTTAATTTCATAGAGTAGGACAATATACAATGAAACATTTGCCAGCACTGTCTTACTACATAATTAATAAATAGATGAGTTTTAAGTATACTTGTGAATGAAAAACTTAGTTTAATGGATTTTTCTTTAGCTTTCTACAGATATTTTTTATCTAGCTAGAGACAAATTTGTTTGAGAAAGATCAGATATTAAATGTGAGTGTTATTGTCTACTATTCATTTCACTAGAGTAACCCCTGTTGTTGATTGTTAATTATTTATTTCAGTGATATGGTGGGGATTTTAAAGAATACAGATTTACCTAAAAATAATTACATTTTATTATATATTATTTTCAAGGATTTCTCTACGAGAAAGTCATGCATCACCAACCCAACTGGCTCCAAAGGATTTCTTTAAGAAATTACAACAAAACATGCAAGATTATGATCAATATTGAAGACATGCTAGAACCTAATTATAATAAGCACGTATTGAATACGTACGAAACTTAATTTATCTAGTCTAATTGAACCCCTGCTGTGTAATTTGTTTTCAGGAACGTTTGGTTTGCATTATAATTGTACGTAATTTTTCCATTATTACCGTACCCAATCGTGTTTGCAAAGGTTTGTAATAGAGACCAATATCTACCATACATTATTCTACAAATTGGACGTAAAATGTCAACTTACTTTTGCTTTTTAACAGGTTACAATGATTATAATAAAATTTAAATTTAAATATTTATAAAGATATGAATTCGATTCATGTTATTAATGTATGAACTTTATTGGTATGTAATCTATATAGAAATGATTTATGTCTGAAAATTTGCACTAACATTGATGAGATCTCAGGACCAATTCACCTAAAGTTTTTAATGCAAAAAAGTACATGAATTGATTTTTTTTCATTTATTTTACTTGATCAGTTGATTTTATTTTCTGCATATTCACAAGTTTATCTACCCACGATTTTGGAGGTTTATACATGTCCTAAGAACACTCTTGGGGCAAGAATTCTTGGTACAGATGGAGTTGTGCATGCAGCTAAAAGATTGAGTGGAACAGCATAAGCTGCTCCCCATTAATTGGTTTGGGAGGGACCATGTGCACCATCTGCCATCTGGGTACATATCATCACCCTTGCAAGCACATCAAATTCAGCACTACTTGGCTCTTCACTAAATTAAGCATGTAACATATTTCCTTTCTATTACACAATGAAATATTTTACACCCTCAGCTTTTTCTGTACTTATTTAGATAATTCAAGATGGGTAGCATCTGTTTTTTTTAGTTTGAATGAAGCATGTAACATATTTTCTTTCTATTATAGAAATGAAATTTTACACCCTGAGCTTTTTCTGTACTTATTTAGATAATTCAAGATATGTATATTTTTAGTTTGAAGAGTCTTACGGAAAGAGTTGCACCGAGACTGTTTATTTTGGCCCTTGTTTGGGTGAGACAAAATTGTAAGCTTTCACATGATCATTCCATGCACTAGTCAGTCAATTAAGCGGTTCATTAATTTAATTTAAGGTCTTGTCTTATCATGGTAAGAACATACAATATAAAATGTTAACCTAATCTAATTATAACAATTTCTTTCGGGAACTGCTTTATTTTGAGGTCGAATCACAAGCGCTACACTAACTCATAGACATCCTTTGTAACAATAAAAAATAAATAAAAATAGTACGTCACCTGTTCAGCACATATACTATCAAACATTCAATGAGCAATACCATGATGAGTTACATTATTTTAAGCATGAGAGTGTATCTGAGAGTTATAAATGGTATTCAAAAATCACGATCTTTTCCTCCTTTATATACTCCAAAAATCTAATGGACAGTGAGATGGCATGGAAATCTTTTATGGGCTAATTTATAAAAGTTGGTGGAAACATTTAAATACACTTGCAATGACCCTTCATTGAGTTAGGAAAGAAGAGTTAACATGTTAGATCCTTTTGACCAGGGTAATAAATGGAAAATTCAAAACATGATGTAGCTGACGGGATCTGCTTATCCAAAGTTAGTTGCACCCGTAGTTAATATCATCCTTACCTTCCTTCTTTTTCATCATTATTTTCATGAGGCTTGGAATCTACCCTACTCAACATATTATATCAAAAACAGAACTTCGAAAGGAATTACTACAGTCCACAGTGAAAACTTTCATTTTTATTGGAAACTTCCTAATTCGTACATGTGTGTTCGATTAAACATTTACACCTTATTCGGTAATAGCAGTCATATAAAGGAAGAAGAAAAAAAAAGAAGGAATACATTTTTTTTTATAAACAAATATTCTTTTATACACATGAAAATAAGAGAGAAAAGAGGGGGGGGGGGGAAATGTTCTTTGCAATTTGGCGAGAAAGTTAGAATTAAAAAAAAAAAAAAAAAGAGTGAAAGATTAAAATTATTATTTTATAATTCTAACATATACATTCAAAGTTTTTATATTACATTGTTATTGAAGTCATTTATGTTTCCCTTTTCCTGTTAAGTTTCCTATTTAGTGTTGAGTTACAGTGAGGCACTGCCTCTCAGGTAGAGGGAGAATTCCTTTTAGCTCTTTAGTTTAGGACATCCCTTTTCATTTTGGGTCAAAGGACTCTTAAAGTAACTGACTAACAGACGTGCTTACTGAAGCAGTGGGTGGTCCATAATCCATATATGATGGGTAGTTTTTTTTTTCCTCACCAATTTATTTTAACTAACTCCTCCTATATATAACTTGAATAATAAAACTCTCACTCTTCCTACTCTTTCAATTAGTCATTCTCAGTATTCTCTCTCTTCTTTTTACAACTCCTCTCCTTTAAAGGTATGTTTTACACATTACTTTCACAATTGACTGGAAAAAAAAAAAAAAACCTCAATCGTTTCAAACTATCATATTTTTTACTTTTATCTTTAAATTTGATTTAAATAATTATTTCAAAGTAAATATCAATAATTGAAAACCATCTTATAAGTATAACACAATTTAAATGATGAGTTGTAAATTTAAAAAACGATTTATATATTTAAGAATATTTATTTATTATGATGTTTACTTATAATATAATTCATGTTAAAAAATATTTATTCATTAGAAATTTTAATTATATAAAAATAAACACTACTTTATACAATTCAGAACATATAATACTAGTTTAAATAAAACAGTGCCCACATAAGGCTGGCATAACGTAATATGTGCTGTGGCCCACGTGTAGTGATTTCAATAATTTTCGAAGCCTAAGATTGAAGGGTGATGATAAACACAACTCCACTCTCGTATAAATACACCCCTTTTTAAAAAAATATATATAAAATGTTTAAATTACCCTTTAAAAAAAATGAAATTCCTAAATTTACACATCCCTTCCCCGTACCCCCCTTCCCCGCACCCCACACTCTACGACCCCTCTTCTTTTCAAAGTTTCTTTCCGCTCAATGTCATTAAGTAATATACTTTTACAGTCATTCTGAATAGAAAAAAAGGACTAGCCCCACCATAACCAGCATAAGAAAGGCTCTTTTACAATCATTAGCATTCCGGAAAGTACTTTTACAGTCATTAGCATTCCGGAAAGTACTTTCCGGAATAGTAAAATTATTGTTCATATAATTCCGGAAAGAACTTTCCGTAATAATAACTTTAATATTATGGAAAGTACTTTCCGGAATTATGTAATAAAACATTTCCGGAAAATACTTTCCGGAATAAGAATTTAATATTATGGAAAGTATTTTCCGGAACATTTTTATATAATTCCGGAAAGAACTTTTCGTAACAGTAAGAAGAAGAAGAGGAGTGCCGGAAAGAGAAAGAAGAGGGGTGTGCGAGGTGCGGGGAAAAAAAAAAAGAAGAGGAGTGTCACAAAGAGAAAGAAGAGGGGTGCGCAATGTCAGCAGGTGGTCTTGTAAGAGAAAGACTCTTACTTGTTCTATGAAAAGAAACACTAGTACAAAAATGACTTTTAAAATCGGAGTTTTAAAATTAGTCATAAAGTAGCCATTTTAAAAGTGACGCGGTGGCCTGTACTGCAACAGAACGGCCCGTACTGCAAGCAGAACGGCCCGTACTTCTTGCAGAACGGCCCGTTCTAGTGTCGTTCCAGACTAAAATTTACATGCTTATACAGGATAAGGGAGGTGCGGGAAAGGGAGATGTAAATTTAGAAATTTCATTTTTTTTAAAGGGTAATTTAGACATTTTATATATTTTTTTAAAAAAAGGGGGTGTGTTAATACGAGAGTGAAGGTGTGTTTAACATCTGCCAAGATTGAATTGGAGAATGGGCTAAAACAATAAACGAGAGCCCAAACTACTTTGACATGGGAAACCAGGATTGCAATATTTTCCATCATCGAGATATAAAAATGTTAACAACGTCTTTGCTAGAAACTGGTGAGTATCTACTGGATTTTCTACTCACTTGGATGCCAATATATTATGAAACTAAATGAGCGTTTATATTAAGTCAAACTTTTACATGTTGGCTACTTCCACTTAATTGCGAATTGGGCTGAAAACTGTAGTGAAGTGAGTTTTCTGTGCTGGTTACTTCGGCCCAATGGACCATCAACAGTAGGATTTGTTTACTTGATAGTAAGACCTGAAATTACTCCAATTAGAGAGAAAATTTTCACATTCGTCTAGTTTTTTTTTCCATAAACATACACAATGTTAAAGTTAACAATTAAAGGTTAATCTGTTCACAAAACATGATTTTTACTGATTAAATATTATTTTAACATTTTGCAGCGTGGATCAATATTTTGTTAAGCCATTATAATATTAGAAATGGAAATTTTTGAGTAGCAAATAATGGAATTTTGAAACCAGGTATAGAAGAAGTCGCAGGTAAACAATAACTAAGAAACTTTATACTAGCAGTTTATTTGTTATTAGAAATTTAAGCAATAATATTAATAGACCTAACAACGGCAAGTAGAAAGTTGATCTAAAAAGAATCATCCAAAAATAAACCTTTGATATGGTCATTGTGGGGCTCCATGATGATCATGTCAAGGCGAATGCTTCCATTGTTGTTGATATTGGGGAGGAACCTTATTATCTTTGAAAATAACATGCCAATTAATTTCTCAAATAAGTTGAAAAACAAGGGTCAATAACGTAGGAAATTCTTCCCAAGATATAATTGATTCTCAACTTTTATGCACATCAGAATATTCCGGCAAGAGTTAAATTTAGAACTGAACTACCAAATAATTAATAGAACAATAAAGAGATCCAAAACAGAATTGGGTTATTCAATATGCCTATTTTATTAGTTTTTAATTTATTTTACTGTAAAAAATTCTAATTAAAAAATTTAAAACAAAATTATAATTATAAAAAATACATTTTTTTTATTTTGTAAAAAATAATATTTAATTTTGGTAGAATAATTTGGATGAAATATATATTTTTAATAACATATTAACATGTCCAATATATTAATATTTTATTTAATGAATATATTATAAAGATTAATCTTGAGAAAATAATATTTTAATTTATTGTAATATTAAATGTAAAATTGGCAAAAAAAATTAAAAAATACAAATATAACCATATTAAGAAAAAACTTCATTTAGTTAAATAAATTAATACTTAAAACATTGGACTAAAAGATAAAGGAAAAATATAAGATAATTCATTTTTCCTGTTTTTTTTAGTGTTTTAAAAATATATTAAATAAGATTAAGTTTAAAAAGTAAAAAAAAATAAAAATTAAATAAGCTCTTATATATTAAACATGAATCTCTATCTTGCACAAACATATTTTTTAATTTTTTTTATCAAGAAAGTTTGTAGAAATTATTTTAACTTTTTATCTAATTTGATTTTATTTATCATAATTATTTATGAATTAAATGTTAATAACTTAAAAGAAATTATCGATAAAAAAATAAATATTTATGTATAATTTTAAATATAATTTATATATTCAAACATAATATATATATATAATATACTATAAATTTTAATTAATTTTTATATATTAAACACAAAGTATTTTTAAATACTTTTCTTTAACCATAAGACTTTTAAGAATTCTATTAACTTCTTTTCCAATTTAATTTTTATTTACCATAATTATTTATAAATTAAATTTTAATATTTTAAAATAAATTATCAATAAATAAAAATAATATTATATTATAATATAAAGTATTTATCATAAATCTTTAATATAATTTATATATTTAAAATTATTTATTTATATCAATTTCAAATATGATTTATATATTTAAATATAATATTTATTTGTATATTTCATTTATTATAAAATTTAGTACATATAATATATATTTAGTTAGCTTATACTTTGCACAAATTAAAATACTAGTAGATATTAAAATGCCAACACATGTTTTAAACCATCGTTTCAGAAGAAAAATTCTCAAATTTTTTGCTGACTAATAATTCTACATATATTTTTTTATATATATATAAGACCTTTTATAATTAATTTCATTAGTAATATTAAATTTATTAATAATTTGTATTTTTTTTCTTCAAAAAGTATTCTTAACGTTATTAAGACTCATTAGTCTTGCTACCTAATTTCATTAGGGTACTTAGTTAATGTACCCCTTCATTTTTAAAACATTTTTACAATTTTAATTTTTAACCTGTCATCTTCCTCATCCACAAATACAACTTACAAGGGAAGAAACCGTAGTTCTAATTTAAGGAAATTTTTGCTAATCCTTATTAGTTTTTTTTAAACTATATTATTCATATGAAATATCTACAAGTTTTCTTGATAATTAATTTCCATCAAAGAATTTGACTAACTATTTTTAATATAAAAAAAATAACTTTAACTACGTTTTTTTTATGCACACGATTTAGATTCAAAATCTTACTTAAAGAAATCGAATCTATTACAAATTGTTGGTTTTAACTTATTAATTTACATGCATTGTTTATTGATCATTAAAAAACATACTGATACTTTTATATAAAAAAAAATGATCGATACAACAGACAATTCGGAGAATCTTCTTAAAAAGGATAAAGCAAATTTCTCAAAGAATTCCTATATAAAATAATAGGGGCAATAGTTGTTATACCTCTTGCTACTTAGTAATCACAGTTCACACACACAAGAAATGGTTCACATTATAACCACTTGATTGCAGTACCAGCGCATGGTACTTCCTTTTACGCAGGATCAAATCAAATACCAGTTAATATTAAACCAACTCAGGCAAGGCAACTTAAATATGAGGAAAAAATAATAATGAGAATAATAACAGCTAAACATTGACAAGATGCACTAAAATGAAACAAAGGGCAAGATGTTTGTTTCATTCACTTCCTCTTAAGATGTAGGAAGGAGTGGAAGGAGTGTTACCAGTGTCACGTTGAGAAATTTTAGTCTCTGCATCAACCTGCCTCACATTTTCTATCATCTTCACAACTTCACACATCTTTGGCCTCTGATCAGGCATCCTCACCACACATGACATGGCTATCTGCAACATCTCAACCATCTCTTCTTCTATGTTTGGATATCTCATCAGCTCCAAGTCAAACACTTCAGCTGTCCACTCCTCACGTACAACAGAATGAACCCACCTCACAAGGTGGATAATCTCATCACCACCAGTTGTGTGGATAGGAGACTTCCCAGTCAGAAGCTCTAGCAGCACCACACCAAAGCTGTAAACATCTGAGGGCTGTGCTGCCTTTCTGGTGTCGGTAACTTCGGGTGCACGGTAACCGGCTGCTCGTGAGATTGGCAGGGCTAGTGAGCTTGATATGGTTGCCAGGCCAAGGTCAGACACACAGCCATACTGTTTGGTGTTGAGAAAGATGTTTGAGGATTTGATGTTGCCATGTACAAGCTTGCCACCATTCTCAAGGTGGATACGTGCAATGCCTCTTGCAGCACCTAAGGCTATTTTCAGCCGAGTATCCCAATCTAAAGCCACTCTATCCTCTCCTCTTTTACCTGAAATTCTCAGAAAAAAAAAAAAAGAAAGGCTTTTACATGTAAGGACAGTGTTTAGATGTTGCTGTAATTTGTAGAATATACTAAACTAGCATTTCGAAGACAAATTATTATTTGCATATGTTGAATCTTGACTTCTGTTGCAAAACAGCAAATATTGTGTAAAACGTACACTCAGTGTGAGATTGGAAGATATTGGGCATTAAAGTTGTACAAGCACTCAAATATTGAAAGACACTAATAGATTTACTTTCCTCCTGAGTGAGATTATCTTATGAGAAAAGTTAGCAACACTATCTCTAATAATAAATTATACATAGAATAATAGATTGAGAGTGTCATTAACATTTCTCTTATTTGATTGTTAATGTTCAATATTTAAGTGCTTGTACAACTTTACCATTTGTAAATAATATGAAGCTTGACAGACATTCTTCAAAATAGTAATAACATAACGAATAAGGATTTAATTGGTATGCTACGAGTTAAAATGAGAGAAGTCAAAGAGGATGAAATAAGACTAATGTATCAACATGCACACACACCCTCTCATGGTTGCTAAAGTTTTAATGCACAAGAGGAGGATTTAGCCACTTTAAAGTAAAGAGATGTGTAAAGTAAGGAGAGAAAAAAGTAAAGATGTATTCACTGTGATTTGAAATGAGTTAACTTTACAGTATATAATTCAAAACAATGGAAATACCTTGCCTTTTCACTTTACAATCTTTAGTTTAAACGACTCAAATCTATAAGAGGAAGGCTAATGAAATTTTGTCAAAATAAGTATTCACCAGTGATTTGAAATGGGTTGGCCTTTACGATATACTTTAATTCAAAACGATGGAAATACCTTCTC
Source organism: Cajanus cajan (assembly GCF_000230855.2). Classification (NCBI taxonomy): domain Eukaryota; kingdom Viridiplantae; phylum Streptophyta; class Magnoliopsida; order Fabales; family Fabaceae; genus Cajanus; species Cajanus cajan. The sequence continues at coordinate 75,992,813 of NC_138518.1, forward strand.
ACTTTACAATCTTTATTTTAAATTACAATATTTTAAAAGAGTCTAATCTATAAGAGGAAGGCCAATGAAGTCTTGTCAAAATAAGTAGAAGAATGCCTCGTATATTTTACAGCTAGGTATGCTTGTCAATAGCTACAACTAAACCAGAGAAGTGAACATGTACATGAAGCTATTTGAATAATCAACAGACCCGTTTTATTACGAATATTATTAATCTAAAATGGTCAATTTGACCATATATATCTATACTTGAATCGATTTAAGCGCGTTATTACATGCCAGAACATATATGAATTGGAAAACAAATTGCAATGAGCTAAAACAGTGGTACATACCATGCAACATGGAAGAGATGCTACCCTGACTGTGGTAATCATACACCATGAGTTTCTCATCTTTGGAATAATAATACGCCTTGAGCTCAACCACATTCTCATGCTTAAGACTTCCTACAATCTCCATATGCTGCTCAAAATCCTTCTTTCCAACGGCTACCTCCTTCAACCTCTTCACAACAACCGTGGTTGCATCCTCTAGTATTGCCTTGTATGCAGTACCAAAAGTTCCCTTTCCCAGCACCTCAGCAGAAGCCCTCAACAAATCCTCCAAATCAAAGGCATAACTACATCCCTCAAAGAAAACCAGCTTATTATTTGCATCCTGGTTCCTTGAGACTGCCTTTTCAGGAGACATTCCTCCCTTGTGCAACTTTCCACTGAAGGCCTCATCCTCGTCACTGCTTCTTGAGAAGCACACAAACATCAAAGAAACAAAAGCTAAAAGTCCTAAAACACCACCAGCAACAATGATTCCCAGCAGAGCCATCTCGCTGAGCCTTCCACGCTTCCTAGACTTCAGAGAAGGCTCATAAGCCGGTTGAGGCGCCGCGGGAGAAACTGCAGGAGAACTTCCAAAGGAAATGTTATTCCCAGAGAATGCAGACTCAGGAAACCTCAACATGGACTTAGGCACACTGCCCTGCAAGTTGTTGTTGGACAAATTCAGCATCTGCAATCTAGACAGCTTGAGGTCAGGAATTTCACCAGAGAGTGAGTTGTTTGCAAGGTTCAAACCAGCAAGCTGAGTTAAGTTGTTAAGGGAGAAAGGGATGGTGCCATTGAAATGGTTATTGGAGAAATTGACAACAGTGAGGTTCTTCCAGGCTGAGAAATCAGGCAAAGGACCAGACAAATTGTTGAACTGAAGGTAGAGAAAAGACAAGTTCTTTAGATTGGAAAAATCAGAAGGAAAATGGCCAGTTATCACATTGGATCTGAGGCTCAAAGTTTGCAGTGCTGAGAGGCGGCTAATAGTATCAGGTGGAATAGTGCCATGAAATCCAACCCCTGGCAACCTAATTGCTATTACTCTAGACTTGTCTTCATTGCATGTCACACCAGTCCAGGAAGCACACATGGGGGAACTCTCATTCCAATTCAGAGGCCTAGAAGGTGGGAACTTGTTCACAAAGTCAAGCAAAGCCTCCTTGTCTTCAACAGGTTCAGCACTCCCATGCCACAGAGCCAAACACAACATTGAAATGAAAGAGAAAATGGGTAGATATTCCATTTCAGAATTTCCTTCCACACTTCCAAAAGCAGCAAGGAACGAGGAGTTTCTTCTGCTACCTTATTTACACTGCAACCCAAGACCACCACTGCATAGACTGAAATGAATCACCACAAGTTTGTTAGTTTTTAAACAAAAAAGACACAATTCCCCTCTTGAGACAAAGGGGAAAACCGAAAAAGAGAATGAAAATTAAAAAAAGGGTGGAAACTAGAAAAGGAAATCTGATTCCTAGAAGATTGTCTAAGAAAGTAGAAGCGGACACTGAGAAACTTGTGCATAAAAGAATGAGCTTGCAGGCTGTGTTTTTCAAGTTAAAAAAAAAGGGTAACATAATTTATTTAATTTGTTCAACAAAAAAAAACAAAGAAAAATAGAAAAGTAGTGAGTTGAACTTGTAGCCGATATGGTGCATCTTTTGGGTCTTTATTCCGTAGCAACTTTTCAGAGGACATGGCAGAATCGAGAAAATTCAAATTTGATTGGAAGATAAGCCAAGTTGAAACTCACTTGGCTCTAAGCCATATATTTAAAAAAAAAAAAAGAATTATTGTTTGCAGATAGATCTGATGAAAGAATGTGGTCTAATCTATGTTCCAAAAAAGAAACAAAAGAGCCTTTAAGTTAAACCTTGGACAGCTGAATAATAGATTAATTAACAGCGAGAATGTGTGAGAGAAAAATGAACGTACTTTGGGAAGGAATAATGTAATGGATATGGTGGCTTGTCTCAAGTTAGGTAGCTAAAAATAGCATCAAATGCAAAATGAAAGAGTGAGTGGAAAAAATAAAATATATAGTAGGGAGTGAGTGAGTGAGTGAGGCATTGCAGCAACGGCTCTATTTTGTGCGTAACGGCGAGGGAGAATTGGAACGTCTCATAAGATAGGCAATGGCAGCAGAGAGTGAACGTTGGAAGGGAAACCGCTGTTCATTACTTCATCAAAGGATGGGTTTATAGGGATCACTGACGTGGCCCAATTGCATTTTCGCATCTGGGCCCCTTCTTATTTACTTCCTTTTTTCTTCTTTTTTCTACTCTACTCTCCTTTCATTTTCGCTTCATTTTTATTAAAGTGGTGTTAGGAGAATAACCTAATTTTATGTTTCTTAAACATTGAGAAACACTCCCGTATTCATTCAGCTTCAATGCATATGAAAAAATAATATCCCTCGGGATCTTTAACTGCCTTTTTTTTTCTTGTTCTCATATAAAAAAAATGTATCAACTCTTATATATAAATATTTTATAGCATAAAAATAGAATTAAGCATATCATTTATTCATAGGAAATTCCGAAAATTTTTAATTAGGTCTTTAGATTAAAAAAATTATAATTAGATTCTTCATTGTTTTATATTTTATAATTTAATCTTTTAAGATTGTAGATTGGATATAATATTTTTATATTTTCATACTTGGACAATAATATTATATTATTATTCAATCTTAAATTTGACATAATATTTTTATTGTCATGAATATCTTACATATTAGAGTGTATTTTTTTTTGTTTTGTCCTTATATTTTCTTAAGTATAAAAAATATCATGATTTACTTGTATTAAACTTTAATTTTTATCTCTTAAAATTCTCTACTATTCTAAAATTTTTGTGGTTAAAAAAATTACAAAAAATTTCAAGTATAGACTAAAATTCACTATACATGCATAATAATAAATGAAATAATAATTTAATGTGATTGTATATGTATGAAGATATAATAAATTTATCATATTTCACAAATTATGAAGAGATTTTTAACTATATGGACTAAATTACAAAATTATAAAATAATAAATAATTTAATTGCAATTTCTTTTTTAATTTAGGAACCTTGTTAAAAATTTCTAAAAAGTTCAGAAAGAAAATGAGGTATTAAATTTTAAAAATATCATATTTTATTATATTATACAAATAACAATTTTAACAAATCCTTAAAAATTATTTTATATTTTTCATTCAATTTATTTTTATATCATCGTTTATAATAAAATATTATATAAAGACAAAAAGTAGTACATCTTCAAAATGATTAAAATAAGATAAAAAGAATTAGTGAAACCAAAAACACATTTTACACTTTAATGAATATAATACATTAAAAATAACATAAAATATTAAAATATTGTAATCATATCACTTTATATGATATAAAATATTAAAAATATATTTTTTAAAATTATAACATAATTATATAATTTAAAAAAAAAAATCGAGTCCTCTTGACTATAAGACAAATAAGGTTCAGACTCTGCTTTTGATTTGATCATCGGTGTTTAAATTAATTAATATGAATTTATCTTAACTTAATTAATAATTTTGTATTCGGTTCCATAAAATAAAAGTTTATTATTTATAATGATGTTATCTAGCTTCAACAAACTTATTTTTGAATAAAGAATACATTATCATTATTAACATCATTATTATTATTATTATTATTATTATATAAAAAAAAAAAATTATGTTTTTTGCTTTTTTTAAGATTTTTTTATATATTTCTATAAGATAGGAGTTAAGCATAATTTAAAAAAGGTTTAAAGGCGTATTTTATTTCTTTGTTATATCATCCATATAAAATATAACATTGAGCATTCAACCAACTCAATTGAATTAATATAAATGAAAATAATTAAATGCTGATTTAAAATTATATATATATATATAATATGTGTGTGAGATAAAATAAATTTATTTATTTTAAGAATAAGTGCACATAAAATTATTTTACTTAATAATTTATATTTTTATATTCAATTTCAACGATATAATTATTAAATTAAAATTTTCTAATATACAAATCAAATTTTTAAAATTTTTAAAATTTAAAAATTATTTAATATTTCATTTTATTAATTAAAATTAACATATAAAATAATTTTATGATTATTCGTCAATTTGAATTAAATAAATAAAATATTAAATAATTTTTAAATTTTTAAAAGTTTACAAACTTCATATATATATATATATATATATATATATATATATATATATATATATATATATATATATATATATATATATATATATATACTAAAGAGTATGAAATTATTAGTTAATTTTATCAAATATTTTTTATTCAATAAGTTAGTTTATAAGTTTCTAGATTTCAATTTTTGAGCTCCTGAACTTATAGTTTATACTGGATCATGTTTCAACTCTTACCCAATAAATAATATCAAACACCTTTAATTCAATAAACTAATTTATAAACTAAATTTACTAAACACACTCTAAGTTTACGAACTTTTATTCTATTTATTAAAATCTAATAATTAATACTTTATTATAGTATCATTTTAATTTAAAAAAGTATTTTTTTACTGTTAAATTTACATTTATACAATATGAATTATTTAAAAATTAATTTATATAATATAACATAATGTTACATATATGTGTGTGATCAACATAGTTTCCAACAATCAACGAAGATATGTTATTTTCCTTTCTTCCCGTGCAGATTTTTTTTATTATAAAAAAAAGACGTTTAAACTTAAATATAATAAAATATGTTAAATTATCATAATCTTGAAAGTTGTATCCTTGAAAACTTCCACAGCTGTCTAGTTGAGGATATTCTGTAACTGCAAAAGACCGATTTTGTTTGGTCAAATATATAAATTGAGACTTCTGTATTAAATGTAAAACTTTAGTTATTTAATATTTAAATAGATTTTACTTTTTTATTTTCAGCATCTTAATTTTTCTTGAAATAATACATTTAATACTTAAATATATTTTTAATTTCTCAAATTTAAGATAAATTTATTTTTTATTTCTTAAATTTAAAAATATTTTGTTTAATAATCTTTTAAAATTTTATTTTAATCTCTTAAGTTATCAATAATAATAATAAATTAAAATAATTATATAAAATTAACCAAGTTTAATGTGATATTTTCATTAATAAAGATATTAATAAGTATATTTTATACAATAATATTTGATATATTTCTTAATAAAAATTAAGTATAAGAATTAAAATAATATTTTTGAAATTTACATAAACTAAAATGATGAATTTTAAATTTTTGAAGCTAAAAAAAATTATCTTAAATTTAAAAAATTAAAAATATATTTCAACTCAATAAAATTATTAAAAACAATGCAAAAATTTTCTTATTAAATCACTCTAAGAAAATGTCACTCGAGTTGACCCTATACGTCATAACACGGTTTTTTTTTCTCTATGTCCCCATATCTAAATATTAGATTAGCTATCCGACTCTTGTATAAAGGAAAGGATAGTTTTATATTTTAATTATATAATAAAACTTAATAATAAATTACTATAGCTATTAACAACTCGAGTGCATAATCATTACTATAGCTAATGATAACTTGAGTGTATAATCATACAAAAGGATAATGACCTTGAAGTAGATATACTCATTATTTGCATTATGTTGGACAACAAAATTAGAGGTGCGATAATTTTAAATTATAAGAACATAATAAACTACCCATATGGTTATCATTAGTAACTCTAGTGTATAATCATACAATCTAATGGATAAAGACCTTGAAGTAATTTACATGTTTTTAAGAGAAAAACTAATATGTGGGAAGGTGGGAGCAATTAGTAGTAGTAGGTTTAAGTGGGTGGTGAGTGGTGAAATGATCACCATCCCTTTTACAATAACGACAAGCAGTCAATGTTGTCAATGGTCCAATGCGAAAAAGGACTTGTACAACTGCCCCAAATATCCAGTAATCATATTCTACAATTGCATATATAATTTCCTTAATTTGGGTTTAATGTTTTTAGTAATTATTGCTAAAATTACATACGACCAGCATGTCTTATCCATATCTACTACTGTATTCATCTTTTTAAATTTGATATCTTTAAACATTTTATTATTCTGGCACAATTTATTATTTCGTCATCAATAATGCATGTTATGCAAATTCTTTGCCAGCTTTGGTGAAAATAGTCATCCTTTTGAAGGAATATGATTTAAGATTTACTAATTTGTCATTGATCATGTCTTTGGAAGAAAAAAAATGACATACCAGTTAGCCTTAATTTGCTAAACAGTGCCGAATGGTGAATTAGTAAGTTCGGTGTGAATCATGTGATGTTTCCACGTTATATATTTTCTCGAATAATTTGATCCGTGAGAGACTATTGATTGAAATATGTCTAATAACTATTATTGTGTTGGAATATAGCTTGTGGAGCTTTTTAACTCATTTTTGAAATTGATGAATGGAGTTTTCAAGGAAAACATATATTTGAATTTTTTCTATAGAAGGTAGTTTTGTTTTTAGGATGACAAGTTTTCAACATAAATTATTTTTATTTCAAATTAATTTTTCAAAAATTTAATAGAAATACATCAATAATGTAAAAAAAAAAAAAAAACTATCATCTAATCTTCACCACTATATATAATAAGATTTTGTATAATAATTATATAAATTTTATATCTAAAATGATTTTGAACTAGTTGAAAGTCTTACTCTAAAAGAATTTTTAATATTGCTTTAAGTCATCTTATTAGTACCAATGAAATATATATGATCACCCTAAGAGGATAGGATTTGAAAGTTTTGGTTGTGATTGACAAATAAAAATTCTTTCATGAGAGAGTGATTTAGGAGGATATCTTATATGCGAATGTTATGACTTTATTATAAGGTTTACAGTTGTGTTGATCCATTGAATATAAGATATTTTGATTTGTTTAGGTTGGTAAATATGGTGAAGGGTGAGGTAGGGCTCTATTATAGATTTCCAAATGAGATTGTCCTGATTAGACAACTGTTGAAAAACGATTGAGAGTACATTGTTGTTCATGTGTTCTAAGAAGGGAACCAATGTAGAGACTTACTTGCCAAGATTGACTCTTCTTCAAACATTGGATAAAAGTGATGTATGAAGCTCATAGTTATATTAGGGATAACGAATGCTTGGTGGGCTAGGTTTCCAAGAGAAACCTAGTCTTGTTTGCGATGTTTTTTCATGTTACCTTTTTTCCTTTTCTTCCCTAAGATGTAACACAAAAAAAAAATAAACCAATGATATAAAACATACCATAAACATATTCATATTTTGATGAACTTAATTATTTATCATATGAGGTATTAATAGGCAGCATGACTTGAGACCTATTAAGATATATAAGACCATTTAAAATCTAATATTTCACTCAAAATACTTAAATGAATTTCACTTATACACATCACTCACTTTTACTATTTTTTATTTAAGAATTTTATTAAGCATTCAATTTCTCCAACTCAACATTTGTATAAATGAATGTCATGAATAATTTTACATCTTATAATTTATTAATAATTTATTTATTAATTTATAATTACGCTATTTATAAAATATAAAATTTATATTTTATTTGCTAATAACTCTACATCGTTACTGTTATTTTAGTTTTCTTAGAAATAAAAATAATTAATTTGTTCACAACTGCTTTTGTTTTCAATTATTTAATCCTTCTAATAGTAAAAATTCAATCAATGCAACTTTCATGCTCCCATTTTTTATTTATTTATAATTATTTTTATTATAAAATCAATTGTTATGTATGTCCGTTCTCTTTTTTACAATTGTTGAATCTATTATCGGTGTAAGGTTTAGAGTTTAGGATTCGATGTTTATACAAACACTTGATTATAAATAAGAAGGTCCTTTAACAATTAAATTAATTCAATAGGAACCGATGTTTATACAATAGATTTCTATTTGGTACCTGCATTGCAAAGTGCTCTAATAAATTAGGCCCAAAAATACTAAACCTATTTGATTTAATGATTTTGTTCATTTTAAAATAAAATATATGTAAATAAATACTTTTTAAGTTATATATATACAATATTTAATAATATTTAAAAATATTATCTAATTGTGTATAAATATTGTTAATTTATTATCATTAATTATATATCAAATATCAAAATTTATTTATCTAAAATATAACTATATGATTATATATTTTTTATGAGTCATTTATTTATTTGATATGAGACTTTAATTATAAGTAATAATTAAAAATGAGAAAAATATATTTTTTTTAGTCGATGTGGTACTTTGATTTTATAATCAATTAAAAAGAATAATATTGAGATAAAAAAAAAAAGTTACTATAAAGAATGTTATTTATTTATAGTAACATTTTTCAATAAAATGTCATAAAATAACCTATGTAATTATTTATTTTTACTTGATATGAGACTTTGATTTTAAAAATAATATAAAAAATAATATTAAAATAAAAAATATTACTCTATTTATAATAAAAAAATTAAAAATGTTATAAAATAATTTATTCAATATATAATAACATTTTAACAAATATAAAAAAAATTACTAAAAAATTAAAATATAATAATAATGTATATATATATATATTAATTTAATTATATTCAAGTTAATGTAACATATAACTTGAATCAACTTTTCTAAATTTATAATACAAATTATGTGAATTAACTTAACGAGCAAGTGATATGAGTTCAAATTGTATATATACAATGATGTTAAATAATATAATGAAATATTTTATACTTATAATAGTCTTATACAATTTAAAATGAATTGTTTTTTTTATAAAGAATATTTGTTATTAGATTAAAAAATATATATATATATATATAGGACATTGGTATAGATAACATTAACAGTATTCCACTGTGAATCCTTCCCCGTGAATGATCAAGTACGGCAATCTGATTTGTGCATTGTGATTTAAGAAAACGAAACAAAGAAACAAGATAAGAAGAAAGATTGGCCAAATTATGGTTGTCTTTTTCCTCCAACAGCCAACGTTAAAGTCTAAACTACCTCTGTCCTCATCGATGGCTACCATAACAAAGCCTTAATACACAGGTCATTGTCCATAAAAACGGTTGGTCGGGAGGGAATGCAGATCAATTCCTCATTTTGTTATGCAAAAGCGAATACAAGGAATAAAGTTTAGTTTGGTAGACGGTACAGAGGAAAATGCAGTCCTGTCACAATTTATTTTTTATTTTTTTGGGCTTCGAGTTTAGATGGAAATTTAATTTTGGATCAAGCAGTTCCTGAAAGATCTGGTGTCTCTCACATGATTATTAACAAATTATGTTTCATAACTTTATTTTAATGTGTAACAATCATTTTCTTTCATGCTTGTTTAATTAGGAACCATTGGAATATTCAATTATTGTTTGTGAATTTCTAAAAGAAAGAATATATTTTGTTAAACGTCATTGTAAGAGGGTCGCCACATTTACTACAAAGTTGCCATCGTAGTAGTGCCATATTTACGACCTCTAATATTGCATGTATAGTTTACTCATCGCCTTTAATAATTTGGTGTTGAATTCTGTTTGCAGTGGCTGAGACTGTACTGTTTGTAAGTTAGTTTGGTTAAAGGAGAGCCAGAAATTATCTGTGGTGTGGTGTGGGGAAGACATACAGCGATGACTTATCATATGCAAGTGTTTCATTTCATCATTAGTTTATTGTTTGACGAGTCAACTGGGTGGGGAATATTGAAGTCTGATGGGGGAATAATCCTGCTTTATGGACACTAGGATATTGGTAGGACATCTACTCATTTTCCTATATTTTTTTTAGGTTGGTGGACTTTACACTCTCTGGAAAATTTTCAATTTTGGTTTTTCTTTTCTTTTATTATTGTAATTCGTGCTTTTGACTCTCCAAGGAGATTTCAATAAGTTTAGACCCTTTAGATCAATTACGAGGCTAATCATTTTTTCAAGACTTTATCATATTTAAAGTCATGTCCTTCTCTGATTAATCCTTTGCGCCAATTATGAGAGTTTTCTCAAAATGTATTTATTTTTTCAATAAATATTACATATAAATATAAGTATTATATATATATATATATATTAAATTGCTGAGCAGGTTGATTCACTGGCATATCAGTAAAAAAAACAAGTTAACCTATTTTCTTTTATGGATTAACAATGAGTGGACTTGTTTTACCACTCTTAGTGTGGGATTCCATGACACAAGTCCTTAGAGACTCCTGTACTCTTTATTGTTGTGATGAGCAATATTTTGGGGGAACTTTATGTGAAAATTTTATATCCTTGTATAGTGGTTTTGGATGAAAAAGATGCGTTATTATTTATAATAATAAAAAAAAAGCTTAAATTTTATGTTTCCAATCCATGATCCGTATAAAAATGCTACTACATATTATATAATGTATGTTTGGTTGGTTTATTGACTGTATAAATGCGTTTATATAATACATTTTGATGAGCTTTTAAGTTGATATTGTCTCTTGATTGTTTGGAATGAAAATCCTAAAGTTTTAATGTTTTCATGAACTTTCAATACTAAAGATATTATCTTGGTCATGAACGACAAAACATGTTTAATCTGGATAGATCATATTATGTTCATAAATTTTCAAGTTTAAAAGTTAATATGGTGGATATGGTGGATATATTAAAGACTCTAATTAAACAAACTTCTAGTAAAGTTATGTTAAGTTCTCATTAAAAGATTTTTTAAAATTGTATTTTAACAAAGTAGTAGGTAATATGTACCATTGTTAAGCATTATTTAAAATTCAATAAAAGCAATTAAAAGTCATTATTGATGAATTAATAAGGTTCGGAGAAAAGTTTAGATTAAAAAAGAACTAATTTGGACTAGTTATTTAGCCTAGTAGTTAGGTGGGGAAGGGTTGGGGACTTGGGGTAGTTAGAAGCATGAGGACTTAGGTTCAATCCTCATTGCAACCATCTTTGTAATCTTTCCTATTTTTATAAAAAAAAAAAAAATTGGACTAGTTATGGAACCTAGACCGAAAAATATGTAAATATGGACAAAACTCATAATTAATAAATTAAAATAATATTTAAAATATCAAAATTTAGTTAAAATAATTTAATTAGGTTCAAAATTGAAGAGAGATTAATTTTTAGACTTAAAATAAGCAAAAAGTAGTAAATTTAGTTGAAAATTAAGATTACCGTAACTAAATGTCAAGAAGCACACATAAAGTGAAATTTACTACTATTTGATACTCTTTAAGTTTTATTCTCATATATATTAAAATAATATTTTATTGACAAAAATCATGTTTTACAAGTATAGTGATTATCCATTTTGAGATATTGAGTAGATCATATTTATATATAAAAAAAAATGAAATTCATTCCTTGTAATAGCAAAATATAATATAATAAACAACATCTATAAACATAAAAACATACAAACTTTTATATATACAACCTTTCAAAATATCAAAGTGTAACAATGTTAGAAGTTAAATGTGATAATAAGTTTTTTCAAAATATAAAATTTGATGAGAACATCAAAGTGTAAAATCACCAAAAGCTACGTACGATAAGAATTTGTATAAAAAGATACAATCTAAGCATAAGTTATAGAAGTAGTTTCAACAATGTTTAAAAAAAAAAGTATTTATTGAAATTGATCTGAAATGTGTTCAGAATCACTCGAGAAGGATACAATCATTGATACTATAAAATCTTAAAACTCATAATTTTTAATTAATTTAAAATGTCTTATATCTTTAATTTAGTTTTTAAAAAATATAATAAAATATTTAGTATTTATAATAAAAATATTATTTTGTTTATAAAATCGTTCTGAATTTAAAAGTACCTGATATATATAATGCATGAAGAACTTACAAATTTGTATCCCACAGCGCATGAAAACATTTTAAACATTGCCTAATTTTAACCTTTTCTTTTGAGGAACTTTTTAAGTTCTCTCTTTTCTTTCAGAAGAGTCTGATTCCGTTCAAATTGCCCAACAAAAGCCCTTATATAGCGTTGCCGAACTAGACAGAGGTCACAGAACACATCCCTACAAACATACTATCATATTTATTTGATAATTTTTTTTTATTAAGTAAATTTTATGCTGACTTCAATTAATAACTTGTATCATATTACGGAGATCCTCAGGATTCATGACCATTTGAAATAAAATGTTAAAGAAGACAGTGTTTTCTAGTCTGGCAAAACGGTGCTGTCCTTTTATACAAGTTTACATTAGAAGCCCAATCCATTTTTTTATTTTTTTAAATTCATTTTCCGTAATACCGTTTCAATTTCATTACATCAAAAATTTGTGCCCAGATATCATTAAAAAAAAAAAAAAAAAAGTTCCCATTGTTCAAAAACAATATTCTCAAAGAAATTAGCATTTTCATTAACCCCAAGCTTAAAATTCACCCACTTTATTATAAATATACTTTTATTTTCTCTTCATTTTTTTTATTTTACTTTATGTTTGTTTTTCTTTTCCGTTACACAATTTATGACATTTAACACTTTTTTCTCTTCTTATCTCTCTTTTCATTTTATCAAAATGGAGGTTTTTCATTTTGTAGTTCACCATAACAAATTAACAACATGGCTATCTTATCTATTTATGAGAAAAGGGCCTGAACTTGAATCTGTATTCTATGTGTAGTCAACAAGCTTTTTATGACATGTCCTTTTTATTTACAATGATACATCACTTGTACGCTTCAGAATTTGCACACCACTTGCCAAAAAGAATGCTAGATGGTATGTTTGGGGTAGTTTATTAGACAGCTTCAGCACATGCCATGGATATCTTTTGCATTGTCAAAATAAAATCTCAACTTTGATAACAAAAAAACATATAATAAGATCCTACTTTATTAGCATCTCCACAAACATAGCCAAGTCATTTCATATTAAGTGGAAGGGACCACAGAGAGGTCCAATAGGCCAGTCCATTCTTCACCTGGCTTCAACGTGATTGGTTTCTCAATTGCTGCACCATCAACGCATAGCATCTGCTTGTACTCTTCATCCCCTAAATCCACTATCGTCTTGGACTTTTTCTCCCACGGATTCCAAACAACTATGCAACACCAAAGTTGGTGTGGATAGGGTTAGTTTTAGCTGTTACATTGAGTACCAAAATGACACTAACCTACCAACATCATTAAGCATTTCATTTGCTAGTGCAAGGGACCATACCAACATCAGGAAGCCCTTCTTTTCGTATCACAATTGTTCGCTTCTTTTCATGGTCTAGAACAGCTACCACATTGCTACAACAATCAACATACACTCGATCCACCTAAAAAACACACACGGGGACAATAAGATTTTAGCAACCTCATCAAATCTTAATCCTTGCCAAATACTTAGCTATGAGTCACTGAACTTGATATTAAAAAAGGGTATACTAAAGGAATATAGAGACTTTAGGGGGAAAAAAAATGAAACATCCCATGATCAATTGTCTCACCTCAGATTCAAATGTCAAAGCATCTCCTTGCTCTGTGAAGCGCTCTTGGTTGTATAGGTTGTCTAAATAATCAAGAGTTTCTAATCCTTCCACCCTCACTTCACTGCCAATAGTCACCAGAGATTAATGTGCTTATTCAAAGATTGCAAGTTACAACCCTTAGAAAATTAATTACCATAATGACGAATTTATGAAAAGTTAACTCCATTTTTTTGGACATTCTAATCCTTGATGTCAAAATTTAGTTGTCATATAGTCGCATTACAGACCTGATATCAGAGAGGGAGAAATATGTATGATAAGCAAAGGAGAAACTGAAAGGCTTGCTATTCACATTCCTGACGCGAGAAATCATAGTTAAATAGCCATCTTCTGCCAAAGTCACCCTTAACCGAAGTTCGAAGCTGGACAGAATAATTTAGATCAGTGTCTCAAATATTCTGAGAGATTCAACCGATAATTTAGGTGAGATGTGAAAATAGCATGAAAAAAATGAAAATTCTCTATGTCAGCAACTGAGGCCCCCCACATGTTGGGGTCTCTGCACTCATGGCAACAATTTATTTATTTGTTCTTGTGATGCAAAATGTTGTACACACTAGAGTTATGGACTTGAAAATGAAGGGATCTTCAAGTCGTATCTTAGTTATATATTTCCTCCGAATTTATATCCAACTTTTTCTTATCTTTAAATTCGAGTGATATAAAAAACGCCGGTCTGAAGTAAACATGTTTTTAATATACTTAATTCCGGACCTATGTGGCCATATCTTCAGATCATCTTCTGATGGTTTGAGCAGCAGGTCAATATAGGTTTTTTCACTGGAACCACTGGGAAATGGTGGAGGATCTTGATCAATTACCCACATTTTGTTCCTGGCAAACCCATGATGCTCTAATGATCCACGGCTTCTAAACTGGAAAAATAAAATTACAAGAAGTTATGGACCCCTTGTTATCTATCTATCTATATGTATGTAATTCTTCTGTACTTTTTTCTTGTGCTGTGAATACATCTATGCAATTCAGTGTAGATAGTTTTATCTGACATCCAAATTATACCTGAGGGAAACAGATTGCAATTCCTCCTCGTAATGGTTTGAGAGGATTAATGATTGCCTGAGAAAGAAATACCGCGTATAAATACAGAGAAAATTTACAAACTCAAGTCAAAAACAATTAAATAATAACTATTTTCAAGGGGGAAAAACAGTATAAAAAAATAAAAAATAAAAAATAAAAAAAGATCAAGTTTACCTTACTGCTAGTGAATAAAAGCTCCTGGCCACGTTCCCATTTCCATGAAAGAACCTGCCCTCCCTGCAAGCTAACCTATACGTTCCACCCACTAACATCAATTTACCAAAATAGAGTTATTTCACAGTAAAAAAAACTATTATAATCCAGTCAATTTTCATTGACAAGGGAAAAAGACTAGGTACATGTCATGTGGAAATTAATGGTAAGTATATGATTTCGAAACATATAATAATTTGAGTAATATTACAATTTTACAACTTAAAAACGATTAGTGAGAGTTAAAAGAATCTGACCCTTGCAGAAGCACCTCGATGGTTCCGAAGAACCACTTGGCCTATTCCATTCTTATCCTTAGTAACTTCAACCGCTCCTACATAATCACTTCCAGCCCCAGAATTATTCATGTCCAAACTCAACACTGACAAAATGAATTCAAGAGGCAAGAAACAATATCAGTATCACTCTCTATTCTCTATCCCTTTAAGGCAAGGAATTCAAAACTGATTCCTCAGAATATAAGAAGGAAAAAAAACATGTTCAGCTGCCACCAAAGCAGGTCAAAAACCACGAGTTTCCCATGACACCTTCCACGCGAAAACCGAGTTCTCCCATGAAAAGTGAAACCAAAATCGTAACTAGTCAACTACCAACTACCTTAATCTTTTCTAATAACTCATAACAAAGGTCAATTCTCGAACAGCGGTCAAACACAGACCTATGAAGCATGCATGATGATTGTGATTGTTATTTGAACGAAATCCTATTCTATTAGTTTCCAATCCAAAAGGAACATAATTCAGAACAAGGTTGAAGGTTTCAGCGGAGGATTCACTCATAACCCTCGAATTAAATATGCGATTATGAGTAATAGAAGAATCAAATTAAGCTAACAGATAACAATTAAAAGCCAAAAGATTATTTACCTAGAACTCAAGCAATCAGAATTGAAGCAAAAGGGTTCCGAGTTTCAACCCCCGCGGTGAACTCTAATATGGTTATGTGCATGTGATGGCAATAACGGACTTAACGACCCAGTTACTTTAAAGTCCGAATTTGATATTTTAGAGTTTGGAATTTGGCCTAATTCAAACCAAAAATGGTCCCCTTCTAGTTCTTAATTATGAAAATGATATATAGATCGTAGAACATTCAAGTAAGTACTGGGCCAGAACCAAATAATGAGCCTGTTACTGCAATTGCTGATTGGAGAATTATATGGAATTATGCAAACTATCATCAATCATTCACATAGTGAAGAGGGACCGTGGCTCGTGAGGATAGTGACTCCGAAGTCCTACTACCCTTAATTTGATTGCAGTGAACCTAACATGCAATTCACTATAAGGTCATTTTTCAGTTTGTAAAATTATCTTTTGCTAGAGTAGAGAGGAAGAATGATATGAAACTTGTGCTTCTCATTCACAACGTGGGTTCAAACTTGAAAGAGTAAAAAGAAGATTATTGGGTTGGGGATGGGGGCGAGGGCCTTATCCTTCGGCATTGGTACACTTTCTGGTTCAACATGCATGAAAGGGATGTGACCAAAATAAATAGAATTGAAAAATCAAGTTGTGGTTATAATTGGCAACTAGAAAACCACATTCCAAACACTTGTCGTACTGGTAATTGCATATGGTCCAATAATCGAGCTGTCCACGTCATTTTATTGACCAATTTATGAATTTATATACAGAAATGAAAATTAAATATTCGATTGTATTTCATGTAGATTCAGACTTTAGAATAGAATATTTTGGATCCCAAGTGCATTCTCACTTTATAGTTTAAAGTATAATGATTTGTTCTCAAGCAACTTTTCTCAGCTTTAAAAAATTCAAATTTTACAATTTTTTGTGGTGCAAAGGAAATAATACAACCTTATCTGCTTAGGCAGAGTTAGAATTTATGACGTACTTGTGCTCTTTAAGTTTCTTTTTGCCCCTCTTTTGGGAGAAATTCTCATGCCCACAAATATTGTGTGCGCATATTCTTATGGCATTAAGTAATTATCTGACTGGATTTCTATCAACTGTTTTAGTATGTTATTGGAGTCATGTGTGACTCTCCCTTCTAATATGTTCTTATTTAGCAAAAAAATCATTACTTTTTCATTAGAAATTATTATTAAAGAATAAAAAGTTAACAAAAACCAAAAATAATGTATTTAATACATCGAAGAGTTAAGATTTCCTGTGTTTTGATCACTTGAATATAAATCAACTCATATATATTAAAATACAAATTTTTATCTTGTACAAAAACATTTATTTTTATAAATTTTTCTTTGACGAAAGAGTTTGTAGATATTTTTTAACTTCTTATTTAATTTAGTTTTTATTTATTATAATTATTTATAAATTTAAATAAATTTTTTAAAATAAATTAATAATAAATAAAATATAATATTATCCTACAATATAAATTATTTATCATAAATTAAAAATATAATTTATACGTTGCGGTAAAAAAAAATATTTTATATGTTTAAAAAATTTATTTATACACATTTTAAATATGATTTACTATATCGGTATATATAATTTATTATAAACTTTAACTATATAATAAATATCTAACTTTGAAAATACTAGTAAATTTATATTAACAAAAAGATATAAGCAACTCTTTTAATTTCATATTTAAACGTACTTGTATTTATATAGAAACCCCATATAAGTTCGTATAAACTTGCAATTTAACAAATTGGTTCACGAACTGTATCGTATATTTATAATAAAAAAATATTACAAAATAATGTTTAGCTTCTGGGTTGGCGTGTGAATTATTTGGGCTAGTCTTATGTAATTGGGCCATCTTATTCCCACTCTTCTTCAAACCACTCCCCATACCACACATACGTACTTTTAAAAAAAAAATGTTAAAATCTAAATTCTAAACTACCCTGATTCCTCTCTTTCATGTAAATCATGACGAACTTGCAACCATCAAAACTTTTGTATAACTTGTATAACTAGAACAATACCAGCTTAACTAAACCATAAAAAGAAACTCTATAGCAAGATTTGTTTAAAAAAATTCTCTGTTTTATTTTATGTTATGATATGTTTATTTCGTGTTATGATTCACAATTTATTATTATGATTCCAATAACCCGGTGAGTTTGTGGAGAAGTTAAAATACACAATAAAACCATGTTCATGTTGTGCTTTGTAAAACCCACACACCCTGAAATAAAATGAAAACATTTTTTTATTTTATGTTTTGCACGAGGAAACATGTTTCCAGGGAAGGGTATTTTAGCGGAAAATTACAAACAAACAAAAAAACGATGAATTTATTAAAAATGGTGGAAATATTCCTTCCATATATAATTTGTTACTTTATTTAAATTATTTTTAATTTTATGCACATATATGGATCGAAAGTACATTTGCTTATGCGTCTAAATCAATTTTTTTTTTCATCTCTAGAGTATCTATAGCAGTGATTAATTTTCTTGTTCTCTCGCTATGTTGGAGGTACCGGCTGCATATACAAGGCAAAATTTGAACCCCTGACCTTATTTAAGCGTAGATCAACCCCTACCGCTGAATTACACGCTTGGGATTATCTAAATCAATTTAATTTATGTTAATTGAAAGTATAATAAGTATAATAATAATAATAATAATAATAATAATAATAATAATAATAATTAGTAACTTTCACGTAAATTATATATTTTTACGTGGAGAGAAGAAAAAATTGCATTGAAAAATAGGTTTCAAACATACACAGAATTGCAATTCCGTTGATCAACTTGTTCAACTCACTGAATTTTATAAGCCAAATCATCAAATCTCTTGATTAAACAAACTAATATTTCACCTAACTTAATCATGTTTTTTTTTTTTTTTTAATGTTGTGACGTGAATATACATCCCTGGTGGCAGAGATGGCTGAAAGACGAAAATATATAAATACATCATTATTTTTTTCTCAGTAAGAATTAAACATGTAAAATAACTATATCATTTATTTATATATATATATATATATATATTTATTTATCAATAAGAAGTATGATGATAAATTTAAATATTGTTTAAATATTTATTTGATTCCTATATAAATTTTATGAACCTTACATTTAGTCTATGTAGTTTAAAACACATTCTGTTTTAGATCTTCTACATACCATTTTTTGTTTCATTTAATTCTCTATAATTTTATAATTTTTTTAAGTCCTCATAATAAGTAAAAGACGAGGATTAAAATGAATATATTATATATATATATATATAGTAAACAAAAAGTTTTTAATTATGAGAATTAAAAGGTAAAGTTTATAAAAATATAAAAAATAAATGAATATTTAAACATTTACATATATTAATCATGATTTAATTTCCAATTGTATATATGAAAAAAAAAGTTATTAAAAATATTAATTTTCTTTTGGTAATTTTTACTCGAGCAAAATCAAATTCTCCTTAATAAAATTTTGGGTCTATCCCCTCCAAAGTGCAATTAATTTTACATTAAATAATTTTGGATCTAGCTTGTCACTTTAATTATAATATCTAAAGTAAGAGAGTTACATCTTAGAAAATAAAGTGTAATTAAAATCATTTATTAAAAATTAATAATTAATATTATAATTGATTTTATATTTCATTTTATAAAAATTTAATTTTATCACAAATCTTAATTATTAATTATATAATCAATAATTGTAAATACACTTTATCCTCTAAAGTACATTCTTTACTTTAAAAGAGTCTACTAAAAGTTTACATGAGAGTGAAAATGATTTATTTTAACCATTAGACTAAATTTAAAGGTTTAAATTATAAGATTAAAAAAAAATACTACAAACCACCACCATCATATTGATTATATCTTGTTGTTATCATTAACACTATTAAAATTATATCATTATTATTATCATCATCATTATCTCTAAATTTTGACACATCTTGTGACAAATTTGATATTCTAGTATATTTAATTAATTTTGTCTTTTCAAAATAAAAACAAATGTTAATGTCTCTTAAAAAATCTTAAATTAATTTTAAAGTTTGTTTCTTGTAATAGTTAATAAGTACTATTTTTATTTACTAAATTATGAAAATGTACTAGTTTAAAATAATTTAATTTCACCTATCACATAATAAACACATTTTTCTATAAGATATAATTATCCATTATTATTATCATCATCATCATATTATTATTATTATTATTAAAATAGTTATTAAATGTTATATTTATAAAGTTAAAAATTATTTTAAGAAAAAAATCATAAAAAAAATAATTAAGTAAAAAATGAGTTAAATAACTTACACTCAAGTTTAATTCTTTTAAACAAGTCAAGTTCAAGCATTCTATTAGATTTAATTAAATAAATGAGTTAAACTTTGTAATCAAATTTTTTTACAAGGCAAATCCAAGTTCCAAAAACTCGACTTCACTCAACTCAATTACACTCATATATTTTCTCTCATATTTTTTTTTTATTTTCTCTTTCTATGACAAATAATTGAAGATATAAAAAAAATATTTAATACTTTTGTGATCTTATAAGATTACAATTAAAGTGAAACAATTTTTTTAAACTAAAATGTCAAATGTGAGACCCCACCTCCGTTTTCCCTTTTCTTCCCCAACCTTCATCACTTTCACTCATTCCTCTCTTGTCTCATTCTCAATCTTCACTCTTTTCACTTGGACCTTCCTTTTGGCTGTTACTAGGTGGTGGAGCTGAGTGAAGTGGGTTGCTAGCTGGTGTTGGAATTCTCTCTTCTCCTTTCTCGTGTTCAAGCTCCCTTCGTATTTCTCTTTGGTTTCTTCCCGACACTCGGATCTTCGCACCGAGGTAAGGGAAGCTAGGTTTTTCGCCGTTTTTGGATGTAATGGAGTTCTAGGAGCTCATTAGCTGTTGATGTTTGAGGATTTCTGGCTGAGAATGATGAAATTAAGGGTTTCGGGGTTTTTGGGTCTTTGAGGAAATTTTTGAGAAATTTTTGAGAAATTCTTGTTTTGTGGTTGCATGTGGAAAATGTAGCGTTTTTATTGATCTTTGATGAAAATGGGAACTTTTGGCTGGATTGTATGCTGGTTTTCTGTTAAGTTTTGCAGGATTTGGGCAATTTTCGAACTTGGGGAAGTTGCTGCTGAGTTTCGCGCTGGGCGCTGTTCTTCGCGCCGAGCGCGTGACCACCAGGGGACTCTATTTAGGCAAGCCCGCCGGGCGCAAAGCTGTGTGCGCCGGGCGAGCTTGCAAATGGGAGTCTCTGGTTGGCCCACGTCGGGCGTGACTTGAGCTGCGCCGGACGCGATATCAATGGTGACATACTTTGGGTGTTCTGGTGCCACGCTAGGCACGCGTTTGGACTCGCTGGGCGTGGAGGCTCCTTTGGAGTCTCTGCCAAGAGGGCGTTGGGCGCAATGCGAATTGCGCCGGACGCGAGACCTTGTTAGGTCTTTGCCTTCCCCACGCTAGACGCGGGTTAGGCCACGCCGAGCGCGTGAGACTCCTTAGAGTCTCTGCCTGGGCTTGCGCTGGGCGCAATTAATATTGCGCCAGGCGCGTGAGAGCCTTGAGCTCTCTGGCTGGGTCACGCCAGGCGCGATTACCCTTGCGTCGGGCGCGCTGGCCCCTGGTGCTCTCTGGTTGTGCCACGCCGGCCGCGACCATGAATGCGTCGGGCGCGTATGATGATGATGATTTATATATCAATAGCTGTTAAACCTTGCTGAAATCTTAGATAGATGATGTTTAATGCTGAGTTAAGCTGAAAATTGTTGTTAAGCTGAAATAGATGAATATAGCTGTGCTGAACTGGGCTGTTATTGATGATTTTAAATGTTGTATTACATGATAGTGTTGTGCTCTAGAATGATGAGCTGAGTTGTGAGTAGTAGGTTGTGTTGAATACTACTTAGCTGTGTTGTCTGCTGATTTGCTGTGCTGTGCTATATATTGATGTGTTGTGTTGTGAGCCGTTTAGTTGTATGTTGTGTATGGCCACTATGGTGGTGCTGTTTTAGCCGCTATGTCGGTGCTGTTATAGCCACTATTGTGGTGCTGTTATAGCCACTATTGTGGTGGTGTTATAGTCACTATGTCGGTGCTGTTGTTAGCCACTATTATGGTGCTGTTATAGCCGCTGAGCGGTGCTGATATTGCTGAATTGCTGTGGTGTAATATAAGCTGTGCGGATGTGCTGATAGTTGTAGATGTTTTCTATTCACATATTTATATATGTATGTTGATTTCTTTACACTAGCTTACCCTTTGTTGTCTCCATGATGTTTGGACTGCAATGATCATACTATGTATGAGAGCAGAGCAGGGATAGGTTGGTGGCTGATGGTGAGTCTGTAGCTGACAGACGAAGCTGATCTGATTTGGATCTTTTTGTTGTTTTAGTTACCGAGTAGAGTAGCTTTGTTGTATTTTGTTGTACTCTCTAACTCTAGTCGGATTGGGACCTTGTATATATATATATTCTAGATCCTATATTATATACTTGTTCTATCTGTCTGGTGTTTCCGGTGTGCTGTGCCGCGTGTAGTGACTAGTTGGGTCGTTACATCAAATAAGTCGAAAGAGAATGAGAAAATTCATATATTTAATGCACACAAAAGAAATACTTTTTTATTTAGGAAATAAATTACAAATAATTAAAATTTGAACAAATGAACTAAAATGTTAATTAATAATTGTTACCCTGAAGATGCATAAAAGACATGTGAGTTGGTTTTGGTGTGGTAGTGTGAGAGTGATACATTAGTATCTATCAACTTCAATCATCGAGGAAACATTTTTTGGTGGTTCATCTCCAAAAATGAACGACATAGATGTCTCAAGCCAAATCCAGCAGATGGTGAAGTTCATTCGTCTGGAAGCGGAGGACAAAGCTAATGAGATTTTTATCTCTACCGAAGAGGTAACTTTATCTCATTTCCTTCAATGTTTCCTCCTATTTTGCTCCTAAATTGGTGCTCTGCAACAAAATTGTACTTTTTTTTTTCCCAGGAATTCGATATCGAGAAGTTGCAGTTGGTCGAAACTGAAAAGAAAAAGATTAGACAAGAATTCGAACGCAAAAAACGCCAAGTTGAAATTCGAAAGAAAATGTAACTTCCTATATTTTTTATACTTTTGTCTTGTGTGTGTATTTTTTTCTCCGAGATCCAAATTCAAAAGGTTTTCTCGTATGTTCACACTGGTTGAAATTAAATCCTTAAGATTGGTTCCTTGTATAACCTTTCATCCTTGGTATGATAATATAACAATGTCTATTAATTGTGAAATTGTGATTATTTTTTATTTCAAATGAAATAGTCCAACAAATCCTTGGCGATTTTTCATACTATTTAGTAAAATCAATAATTCATGTTAGCTTGATTTTGAACTTTTGCATTTGCAAAATACAACTATATATATATAGGTCTAGTTTAGTCTCATTTATATATTTATTTTTGATTAATTTTTAATTAGTTTGGTTTGATGTTCAATTTCTTTCAAGATGTTGACATGTTTCAAATTACTTGAAGTTAAGGATATAGTCAAAGTTTGATGAATGGAAAATACTCGTTTCTTTTAATAAAATGACTATTGGAATTGAGAATTTAGTTTATGGGGCTTATTTTATTTCATCACATGAAATGCAGTGTATTGCATTATGCTTGTGAGTTGCAAACAATGCTAGTTGAAATAGTTTAAGTTTTGTGGCACAATTCATTATTTATTGTAGTGAGTACTCGATGCAACTGAACTCTTCTCGGATTAAAGTTCTTCAAGCTCAAGATGATGTGATTAGTTCCATGAAAGAAGCTGCATCCAAGGAACTTTTGAATGTGAGTCATCATCATCATTTTAGTCTTCATCATCATCATGAGTACAGGAGCCTTTTAAAAGATCTCATTGTCCAGGTAGGTTAAATTTTGAGCAAGGTACACCAACTTATAGTTTGATAATTTGACTTTGTTGTTCTACCAAGTATCAGTATCAAATTGTTATTTCCATTTTTTCGTAAGAATATTGCACAAAGGCAACCAATGTTGTTGTTGTTTATTTATTTAGTATTACTTTTGTATTATTTGTGATGATGGCACAATATTGTATCAATAATTAATATATCATTACAAATCGATATTACCTGATGACATCAATGAATCAATATCATGGATTGTTTTGAATCATAAATATTTGTTGACATGAGAACTAACCTTGGTCTTTATGGCGATGGCGGTGTGTGTAATGCCATGGGTTCAATCTGTGCTCTCATCCTCTTGTCATTCCCTCCTTCCTTAATATAGTTGACTTTTTACAATCCTTTATAATGTAATATTCTATTGTTATTTTATGGATTATCTTATACGCATAAGTTTGTGGACTTGGAATATCATACTAGAATTGTGTTTACAGAGTTTGTTAAGATTAAAAGAACCTTCTGTCTTATTGCGATGTCGGAAACATGACCTACACTTGGTGGAGCATGTGCTAGATTCAGCTGCACAAGAGTATGCAGATAAAGCAAATGTTGATCCCCCAGAGATCATTATTGACAACCAAGTTTATCTTCCACCAGGACCTAATCATCACAATGTTCATGATCCCTATTGGTAATGTTCGTGTTCTATAAATCTTAACCAATTGTTTGGATTTTCTAGTTAGGGTCTTGCTTTCTTACTTTGTGCATTACATTTTTTCTATTAATTGATTGCAATTTAACATTATCTTCTGATGAAACAATTTGAATTTCAAATGTCAAGATTAATTTGTTTTTAGTATTTGTAGTTGAGTGATGATAATTCATAGAATTGTATTAGCTTTTAGCTGCATTGATATTTAAATTTTACTTGTAGCTCACTTGATTACTTTTGTTGATGTCCAGCTCTGGTGGGGTGGTGTTGGCTTCTCGTGATGGAAAGATTGTGTGTGAAAATACTCTTGATGCACGACTTGATGTAGTGTTTCGTAAAAAGCTTCCAGAGGTAAATACATTGTACATAACATTTTTTATTTTGTGATTCGTACCTTTTTTTTGTTGTTCAGTTTTTTATACTAATTTTAGATATTGAAACTTTGACGATAAAAAATAACACTTTAACTAAATCATACACACGGACAAATAATGGTTTAAAAATTTGAGGAGTTTTGGCAGCATTTTATATTTGAACTCTATTTTAATTTAACAAATCAATTAGAATTCTATTCTTCAAACTTCTAAGCTACATTATTATTTGTCAAAATTTTATAATAAAGTAATTTTGTCATTTTTAAATAGATAATATGTAATTCATTTAATATAACTCATAACACCATTGATAAAAATATGATTTAAGTAACTTTAATTTTGAAAATTTTCATTTAATAAAAGCACACAACTACAATATTATCAATATTATTTTATAAGTAACAATGTATTTAGAAGAAGAAAAACTAATTTTTATATTATTTAATACTTCTAATAGTATATTAAATTTTTTTTTAATACTTCTTCCAATTTTCATTTGAAAATTAAAATGAAATAAAAGAACACACGAACTGAAGGGAGATTATAACAAAATGAATTTAAAAAATAAATAGATAGAAAGACATAAGAGATTCACAGTAAGATGCAAAGACAGTAGAGAATGAAAATAACATATTATTGAATGCTTAATAAAATTTTGAGATAATTATTTCTTTTAATAATATATTTGTCAATGTATAAAAATATTGTATTAGAATATATATAGTATAACACTATAACATTAACTTGGATACAAAATTAAGAATTGATAATAATTATTATGTTAAGGTAATGAAAGGAGTGTGAAAGGGAATGTTGGATTAAGGTTTGCTATTGAGTTAAGGTTTGCTATTAATATATTATTTTTTTCTTCTATTGGATTGCATTGCATTGAATTTATAACTAATTACAAATGGTCTTTAATTTGTCTTAAAATCAATGAATCTATATTTCTCTTTTTTTTTTTGTTTTTGTATTTGTTTGGCAAAAAAATATTTTTCACTAATTGTTACTCACTTTTTTGCTCCTTTCATAAAATGTACACTAATCTATTATCGGTTAATTTTTCACAAATTATATTTTGTTGACTTTGAATATTGTATAGGATAAATTGAAGTTGTGATATTCACTCGTTTGATTGAAAAGAATTGATTAACCATGTCTAATGACTATATTTTTATGAAGTTTCACGCTCCTTATTGCAGATCCGAAAACATCTCTTTGGACAAGTCATTGCTTGAAGATTTTGATTGTATTGATTTATTATCTTGGAATATTTATATCTCGATGCATAAGTTTATCTTTAACCTATAATAACTATTGTGTCATTGCTTTTGAGATATTATTATTATTATTATCTTTTAAATAACAATATTCGTTGGTAGTCCATTTGTCACTATACCGTGTATGATAAATGGAAGTATTCGACGTTCTAGATTTTCTTTATCGATGATTGTTATTATCTTGATTATAAATGTTTGCTTTGGATCATTGAAAGTCTTTAAAGTTTTTTGGTAATCTAGTAGTAGATATAATGTGTTGAACATTACTATGCTATATAATTGGGATCAATTTATAACACATCTTCACGTTGTGCATAAAATCAAACATCTATTCTCATTAACACAAGATGATGACTATGACTTCAACTTATCACTTTAGGAATTCTTTGATGACAAGAAAGGGCACATTCTTTAAAAGAACGACCTATAATAGTTTTGGAATTAAAAAAAAAAAAAAAAAAAAACTTCACCTCATTGGTCACAATCCTCCACCATTAAAAAACAATAAACAATAGGAAAAAAAGAGCAAGAGACACCCTCTACCTATTTTAACAAACAAAACAAGAGGAACTAATATATCAAAAAAATGAGAAAATGTTTTTCCTTTCTTTAAACGGGAAAAAGCCTTTTGGATTTTTTTCATTCACCGTAATCATAAGAAATAAACATGAAAGTTGATGATGAACTATCATTAAAATGTAAAAAAACTAAATAAAATACATACAACAAAGCCAAAGTGCATAGAACAACAACACAAAAAATAGAGTCTTAAAAAGATTATTAGTTAATCAATTGTGATTATCAACCGGAATGATCACTTAATCCAATTTTAATATATACATTTTCTTTTCAAGAATTTAATAATTCATTATTAATCGACCATATACTATTAATAATATAATATTTTATATTTATTATAAACATTATCAATTTATTACAAATAATTGTTCTTCATAGAATGATAAAATATAATTATTTTACATGCTTCGATACTCGCTAAGATCAAAATTTAACCCTACCTTAAATATGAAATTATAAATGAAACTACACTTTATCATAATAAAAAGAAAGAGATTGTTTTACACGCTAAACATCACATATTTTGTGTATTTAATCTACATAAACCATAACAAGTTGTTTTTATTTTATATTTGAAAATCATTTTGGTTCGTGATAAAATAATATAAAGTGACAGGTGGCAACATACTATTAGTGAAAAAAAGGGTGACTGAAAGGTAAAAAAAAATGTAGGTTGACTGAGGTAGGAAGCGAACGCAGTCGTTGGATGGGGAAATGAGTTTCGTTGGAGGAATCGACTCCTTGTTGGTGGTTAAGTCACTGTCCTTTCAGTCCCTCGACGAGTCCGCCAACCACACCAACCCGAAGTCCAAACAAACCCCAAAAGCCTCTTAAATCTTAATCCATCCTCTCCTACTAACATACTAATAATTTTCCAATTGGAGAATAATTAATAGCAGTAATAAACAACAACAAAACATAGATTTATAAAAACAAAGTTAGCACAAGACTCACCCACCCTCGCTCGCTCGCCTCGAATCACCACACCAACCCTTAGTAATGGAGTCAGCAGCTCTCTCGCGCATAGGCCTGGCGGGCCTGGCTGTGATGGGCCAGAACCTAGCCCTAAACATCGCGGAAAAGGGCTTCCCCATCTCCGTCTACAACCGCACCTCCTCCAAGGTCGACGAGACGGTGGATCGGGCCCGCAGCGAGGGCTCCCTCCCTCTGACGGGCCAGTACACTCCCCGCGACTTCGTCCTCTCGCTCCAGCGCCCCAGATCCGTCATCATCCTCGTCAAGGCCGGCGCCCCCGTCGACCACACCATCGCCGCCCTCTCCGACCACCTCGAGCCCGGCGACTGCATCATCGACGGCGGCAACGAGTGGTACGAGAACACGGAGCGCCGCATCGCCCACGTCGCCGACAAAGGCCTCCTCTACCTCGGCATGGGCGTCTCCGGCGGCGAGGACGGCGCCCGCCACGGCCCCTCCCTCATGCCCGGCGGCGACCGCCAGGCTTACAACAACATCCAGGATATCCTCACCAAGGTCGCCGCGCAGGTCGAGGACGGCCCCTGCGTCACCTACATCGGCGAGGGTGGCTCCGGCAACTTCGTCAAGATGGTCCACAACGGAATCGAATACGGCGACATGCAACTCATCTCCGAAGCCTACGACGTTCTGAAACACGTCGGAGGCTTGTCCAATTCCGAAATCGGCGACATCTTCGCCGAGTGGAACAGAGGGGAACTCGAGAGTTTCTTGATTGAAATCACCGCGGATATTTTCAAAGTGAAGGATGAGGATGGGGAAGGGTTTTTGGTGGATAAGATTTTGGATAAGACCGGTATGAAGGGGACCGGGAAATGGACGGTGCAGCAGGCGGCGGAGCTGTCGATCGCCGCGCCGACCATCGCGGCGTCGTTGGACTGCCGGTACTTGAGTGGATTGAAGGAGGAGAGGGAGAGTGCTGCCGCAGTGTTGAGGGAGGCGGGGTTGAGTGACGAATTAGGGTTAGGGTTGGGAAGGAGTGTGAGTGGAGTTGATAAGAAGCGTTTGATTGATGATGTGAGGCAGGCTTTGTATGCTTCCAAGATTTGCAGCTATGCCCAGGGGATGAATTTGTTGAGGGCAAAGAGCAATGAGAAGGGGTGGAACTTGAATTTGGGGGAGTTGGCTAGGATTTGGAAGGGAGGGTGCATCATAAGAGCTGTGTTCTTGGACAGGATCAAGAAGGCTTACCAGAGGAACCCTAACTTGGCCAGCTTAATAGTGGACCCCGAATTCGCCAGGGAGATGGTGCAGAGGCAGGCTGCCTGGAGGAGGGTTGTTGGCTTGGCTGTTTCCGCCGGGATTAGTACTCCCGGGATGTGCGCCAGCCTTGCTTACTTCGACACTTATCGCCGGGCGAGGCTCCCGGCAAACCTTGTTCAGGCTCAGAGGGACTTGTTTGGGGCGCATACTTATGAGAGGGTTGATCGCCCCGGTGCGTTTCATACTGAGTGGACCAAGCTAGCCCGCAATGGAGTTGGTGCTCTCAATTGATGATGGGTTTTGTTTTGGTTCTTTGTTTGATTCGTGCAGCATTTGAGTTGTAATTGTTTGTTTCTTTGAGGATACATGGTAGGCATAGCAACTATTGTTTCCTTGCTAGAACTGTTTTTGCTCTTTTATTTAATAAAACAAAGGCATGTCATTTGACTCACTATGGCTTTTGCTTAAGTATAGTACAAGTTGTTGGTGTTCTTGTCTTACGTCGCTTCCAATTAGAGTTATAATTGCATTTTGGATTTGATTCCTCTCGAGTGAGGAAGGTTAAAGTAAGTAATTCAGTCGATGTTTATATTCTAACACATTCATGATTTGTTATGCATGTGCATGTGATGCTGACTCAGATTGTTGCTTGCTTTTTTCTCTTAAGTGTCACTTTAGAAGAGACATATCCTTGCATTTTATTTTATATAAAACACAGATGATGAGAATTGTGTTGAGTCCTCTTAAGTGAGGAAAGTTAAGGTGAGTAATCTCAATTATTGATGAGAAAATCAACAATCGATGTTCCAACACATTCATAATTTGTTACGCATGTTCATGTGATATTGACAGTCGGTTTTCTCCTCAATGACTGGGCTTGCTTACTATGTACTCTTTAAGGTGAGCGGCTTATTTCAGAGGAGTCACATCCTTACATTTTATATATAAAGAAAATTTATGAATTTTGTGACAAAATCTGATGAGAATTGTGTTGAAGATTATGTATCCAGTGAACCGTGGTAGGAACATTTTTTTACTGTATTTTGGCTTCCTGAGCCTCGCAATGCAGGTGATATTGGTTTATGTGCTTAAGGATTTCTTCTTTTGTAACTTTACATGCTTGTGCACTTGTAAGTTTTTGTGCTTCTTGATGGTGCCTTGGTGGACAAGTTTTTATTTTACCTTTTGGTAAATGGTATCGTGATTTGCAGGTAGTTATTTCGCTTATTTTTCTTTGTGCAACTTTGTGGAGCCAGGAGCAGGAATGCTTTTCTGACATTGTTTCTTTTGGAGTCTACGCTCCTTTTTTCCGCCTCAGTTTATTAAATTTAATGCTACACTTTACAGTTGTGCGAGACTAATTAACAAATGCAAATTGCACCGTGCCATTGAGAAAGGTGATTACGAGTTAAACTTTCTTCAACATGATAGAACATATTCCATACAAGAGGAATTAAGAGACTAAAAAGAATTTTCATTCTTGAAATATTTATCTACAAAACTATTCCTTCATTTATGGTCAGAATACACATGCTTTGTTCATTGCATAGAATGGACGAACCTTGTTTGTTATACAAACACTGACAAAAGTGTATTAGCAAAGTAACAAGGGCAATTGGGTGAAAAAATGCAGGGCACTAAAGAACACCACTCTCAATAACTGGCTGAGTTCTTGTCACTGCTGCTGACGGCATTTTACTATTGCCAACCCATCTACTTTCAAGAACCTGATCTTCATTAGCTTGCTTTTCCATGGCTTGAATCCTCTTGCTCTTGAGAAGTCTCATGGAAGAAAATCCCGCATAGCCAATTATAATCAACCCAAAAAATCCAACCACAGAGCCAATCACCCATAGATACCATGGTCCCCGGTTCTTCTCCATTGGAATCACAACTGAAAAGTGGCCCTGATCTCTTGAGTAACACACCCCAGGGGAACCCATATCAGTAAGTTGAAATGTTCCATTGGCATTGAAAGTTACACATCTCACCCTTGATTTGATACTACCACTACCCATAAATGTAGTGTTGGGGAATTGAATAGATATGGGCTGCCCCATTGTGTTGAGAGTGAGGTTTCTCACGCTTGTGTTAGTTACATTTGAAGCATCAAAAACCATGAAGCCAACGACAGAAGAGATGAGCGAGTAACCTGGCAAATTGTAGTAGTGGGAAGACCAATTGCCCAAGTTTTGGTACACAATAGCCAACCTCCTAACATGGGGAATGGACATGGTTCTTGGTGGAATCTTGAAGTAGCTAAAGTTCGCACCTTTGTTCCAGAGCCTTCTGCTTCTGAGACGCACTACTGAAACAGCCATACCAGACAGGTTCCTTGGAAGAAGAGCATCATACAGAGCACCAGTTGGAGGCCTGTGTTTGACCAGTGACCTGAAAGCAAAATCTTGAACCAAGGAATTCAATGATCCACTTGTAGCAGTGTTGTCGAGGCTGTGCACCCAGGAGCAGCAACACAAGGAGAGAAGCAGCACCCAGATGAAATCGTTTGATCCCATCAACACTTTTAGACAAAAGGACAATGTAGACAAGTTTTGAGATATGGAAGGACCAATGGGGTGATGATCTGTTTTAGGTCTTGTTGCTTTCATTTAGAGGTGATTATAGATGTAAATATAGCAAGCACCAAGTCCAATGATGGTTACTTTCCACAAAGAAGAAGCATGCTGAGGTTTGGGACCCAACCACTGACTCTAGAGGGAAGAAAGGCTCAAAAAGTCGCTATTGACTAGGAGCGTTCTGATTCCATAAGGGGCTTTGTGTGGTTGTCTCTGAGAGAATCTTTGTCACTACAATGCGAGAAGCAACTTTAGCATGCGTTGATTGCTCATTTTCTCACCCTCAATAGGAGGCAAATCTACCAAAATGGAATAATGAATTCCACTACGAAACCAAAATGCCCAATTTAGGCCCGTTAAGTT
Source organism: Cajanus cajan (assembly GCF_000230855.2). Classification (NCBI taxonomy): domain Eukaryota; kingdom Viridiplantae; phylum Streptophyta; class Magnoliopsida; order Fabales; family Fabaceae; genus Cajanus; species Cajanus cajan. The sequence continues at coordinate 76,024,862 of NC_138518.1, forward strand.
ATGAAGGCCCAAACACATACGCCCAGCCCAAAATGGGGAGAAACAGTGAAGGAATTGGTTCATGATATATACACCTCCTTTTTTCTATAAGTACACCTCCTTTTAAAAAAAATAATTAAATTTTTAAAAAAAATTAATTTTTTTTAATTTTTTCTTTTAAATTTTTTAATTTTATATTTACAATATTTAATTTAGTACTTTTTTTTCACATATCTTTCTTCTTTTTTTTAATTTTTACATGCACCCTCTTATTTTTCCTTCACTTCACCTATTTTGGTAACATGTAAAAATTAAAAAAGAAAAAACAATGTGAATAAAAAGAAGAAAGTAACAAATTGAAAGTTAAAAGTGTAAAATTAAATTTTTTAAAAAAATTATTTTTTTTTAAAAAGATATATACTTATAAAAAAAAGGAGGTGAATATATCATGAGCCAAGGAATTAAGATTGTAGGCCTGACAAAATAGGTGAGATTTGATATTTCGTCAAACACTACAACGGGAGACATAGCACTGCAAAGGCCCAAATCTCTCTCTCTTTTTATAACTTTCGGAAGCATATAAAAAAGGTTCATGATATATACACTTCTGTTTTTTTTATAAGTACACCTCTTTCTTTTTTAAATAATAATTAAATTTTTATAATATTTTTAACTTTTTAATTTTTTATATTTTTAATTTTTAATTTTACATCTATAACATTTAATTTAGTATTTTTTTTACGTATTTTTCCTCTTTTTTTAAATTTTTACATGTACTTCCTTATTTTTCCTTCACTTTACCTATTTTGATAGCATGTGAAAATTAAAAAAGAAAAAAAAATGTGTGAAAGAAAAAAAAAAGAAAAATTAAAAATTAGAAGTGTAAAATTAAAAAATTAAAAAAACTACAATATTTTATAATTTAAAAAAAAAAAGAGGTATATAAATCATGAACCAATAAAAAATACTTCTGACATATTGAGCGGCATTCACAATTTCACATGTTTAAAGTAGAGGATCGTCTAGATGACAAAATAAGGGGGCCAAGTATTGGTCGAATACAGAGTACTGCCTGTACCCAATAAAATCAAGATTTTTTATAGCTATTATATTGATTAATAATTAAATTTAACTAAACTATTTAACTTTTATTAAATATTTTTTTCTTAACATACAAGTATGTATTATTATATTTTTTATGTTATAATTTTTTAAAAAAAATTCAAGAAAGTAAACAAGGATTCTTCTTACCCTCTTGGTCTCCTTTTACTCTAATTTATGAGAAAGTATTTTATACGTAAAGAAAGCTTTCTCTTTATTTTTCTTTTCAAAAAAATTGATATTTTTCTGTTTTGTCTCTATCCTTTCTACTTTTGTAATTTGTATGATCTTACTCAATAGGTTTTACTACAGTTGTTAAAACAGAACAATCAGATTGCCGTCAAATTATGAACCCAACACAAGCCGAAATTCATATAGATATTTTTGGTACGTGGACAATAAAGAGGACTAAAACAAGAAAACAAGCAAAACACAACTAGCTATTTGCGAATAAACGCAACCCCTTGCAAGTTTTTTTTAAAAAAATTTTATCAAAAATTATCAATGGGAAAGACAATTAAAAGAAGGAAATAGAAAGAAAAAAAAAAAAAAAAAAAAAAAAAAAAACTAGCTACCCTAAAGTATAAGGTTTCCATAGCATATGCATAGAAATAAATAGATAATTGTATTTGATACTAACACAAAATAAAAAAAAATTATCTAAAGAATTGACTCTAATTTTTCTCAACCAATCAACTCATTTGTTTTTCACTCATTTGTTTTTCTTCCTATAAATATCTATAAAGGAGATATTCCAAGGAAGTGAGAAAAACTTTAATTTTGAAAATTAGAGGAACAGGTGATATCCCTTGCAAGTTGGTTTATTTAACAGAAGAAGAAAAAAAACGCATTTTCTTGTAAAATATATTCAAGAAAAATATAAAAAGTCGTTAAAAAAAAGTAAATAATGCTGATACTTCATAAAGCTTTGTAAAATTGCATTAACATTTTTTTTAATATTTAAAATAATCTTTTTTATAAGGCATAATTTAATATTTTTCAAATAATTAAGGGTGATTGATATAATGTTTTAAAAATGTTAGTGTAATGTTTTTCAAACAAATAAAATAATTATTATAGGAGTAAAAAAAAAGTAAGATATTTGTACAATCTCACAAAATTTTTAAATTAAATTTTGTGTGTGCGCAGTTTATCAAGAAGGTCGAATTTTGTTTAATGATAAATTTAAATAAATATTAAATTATAATTGTTAAATATGTTATACTTTTTATCTAATTTATGAATGTTATTTTTTTTATTCATATAATTCATCGATATAAAATACGTATTAAACTTTGACCAATCTCTCGATATAAAAATTAAAAATTAACTAAGAATATGTTTTTGATGTTGTTCTTAAGCTTGTTATTTTTTTGCGACCTACAAAAAGATAAAAGTGATCTCTCAAGGCCCCTTCTTTCATCCCTTTGGATTCATCCCTCTTCGTGTGTGCTATATATAATCAGAAGACCAAATTTACATGAAAATAGAAGAGTAAATATAGATTATAAATATACACTACAACAAATTGTGTATCTAACAAATGTTATTTAATTGGAATTATTTGATGAAAGTTTTAATAACCTTGATTAAATTTCATTTTTTTGTTTTTTAACTCTAGTAAATTATCTAGTGTTTTACGGAACAATGGGAAGTCCTAGCTAACATTATTTTTATGAGTAAATTACATTAAGATCTCTTTAAATTCTACGAAATTACATTAACATTCCCCTTTTTTTTTAGGTTTTACAGTAAATTTTCTTGTAGGAGGTTACAATATATTTTTTTCAAATAATTAAAAAGAAGTTAAAGTAATGCATAAAAGATATTAATGAAATATTTTTTAAACAATTAAGGAAGGTTATTGTAGGAGTAACAAATGTAACAGGTATTTGTGCAATTTCACAAAATTTCAGGAAATATTAACATAATTTACTCTATTTTTATTATTGTGTTTTAATTTAATAACTTAAAAAAGTTTAAATCATTTTTTTTCATTTTCTTCTGTCCTTATATGAAAAATAAAACTTTAGTCTATAGCTTATAATAGCAAACATATACTTCTTGTAATCATTGTTATCAAATTAAATATGTAAGAGTATTTAGATATTTAAAAAAATAGAGAAAATTTTTATAGTCTATTATTTTTTAAGTCTACTAAATAATGAAACATCATAAATATTCTTTTTTAGACAAGATTAGAGATCATTTATTTTATTATCATAATAGTATTTCATTAGTTTCTCTATTAGAAATTAATAAAATATACTTATTATAATCCTTAATAACTTATTATTATTCTATAACAACTTTTTATTAATTAAATAATTAATTAGACTAATAGGTAATTTAATCGAGCATGAATTATATAATAAAGACTTCTTTCCTCTTTTCCAAATCCTATCACACATCACACTCCCTTCTGTTTTATCTTTGTCCTCTTCGATCCATGATAACATTAATCATACTCTCATACTTCCCTTCCTCTTTTGTCACTTAAATTTTTGTTATTTTATTTTGATTTCACTAATTTACAGATATATCATTTTTGGTTTTAAAGTCATTTAAATGACATTTTATAACCATATTTAAATATTATCTAAATTACTTTGAAGACTAAAGTGATATATTTTTATACTATGTGAACTAAAATACTTCAAAAATTATCAAAAAACTAAAACTAAATTTAAAATATTTCAGGTGCAGTTTTGATCCCAATTTTTTTTTAATCATTTTACAACTTTGTCTGTATCTCTCTCTTACTCAAAAAAGAATCCATAAAGAGATGATACACATTCAACAATTTGTCTCTCATCTTCATTCTCCTCTCTTTTCCTTCCTTCTATTAAAATAACCAAACACTTAGGGGGGTGTATTGGATTAGGATTTTAAAGGACTTTTTTAGTAAAAAAAAATCTTGCGGATTTTAAAAGACTTTGCAGGATTTTCATGACTTTTAAGATTTTGCAGGATTCTACAAGATTTAAAATCAGGATTTTAATGGATTCTACAAGACTTTTAAATCAGGATTTTAATGGATTCTATGGGATTTTGTGGAGTTTTGACATTTGATAAGATTTGAAAAAAAATTCATACATTCAAATTTAAAAAGAGTCAAAGATAAAAATAATAAAAAAACAATAATATCTAGATAAATAATAATAATAATTCTCCATAATATTCTATCATCTTTTTATAGCATCCACTATCAATTGTAACAATTCATCGGAATCCTCCTTGGTTTAAGCTTCATAGTTTTCTTTCTCTTTTCCTTTTTCTTTATTATTTCCATGTGAATCTCCATTTGAATTATTAAAATAATATATGTTGAAAACTAGTTATATAAATAATTATGAATAAAAGACAAAATCAATAAAATTATATTATTATTTTTAGAAGCACACCAATTATATAATATCGAATATATCTTGGCTATCCAAATAGATCAAATATCTCAATCATTATAAAAAAATGTAAAAACGAAAATATAGAGACAAAAGATAATTTTTATATAAAAAAAATCAGTATATTTGATACTGAGAAAATATTTAGATATATAATCTTTTTATATAAACGGAAGTATTTAGATATAGAGAATATATATATATATATATATATATATATATATATTATTTTAGTTATATATTATATGATAATTTTTAACGATATTTATAAATGTAAATTATTCTAACAAATATTTTAATAATATTTTATTTTTCAAAAAATAAGCTGATGAAGGCATAAATCCTAAACCCTAAAAAATTAGATACTGCAATGTCTTATGTTAATTTTTTTTTAAATATAAAAAAATATTAATTTCACAATATAAAAATAAAAAGAAAAATTCAGTAAAAAAATAAAATAATTATTGAGTGATAAAAGGAGGGATAAAAGTAACAAATTCAAGGGAACGAGAGAGTTCGCAGTTTTTATGCTAAGAGGGTTCTTCCCCAACTAAGATCTATTTTCATCTCATTCTACTCACAGAAATCCTAACAAATTCATCTTATATATATATTTAGAGATAGATATCAGTTTCATCTTTCACCTTTTTCTTTTCTTGACGTGTGTTATAAAAAAATTACCACTTAAAAGTTAAAATTTCAAGTATTTTTTTTGTTATATAAAGGAACAAATTCAACTACATAGAATAAAATAAAGCAAGTCAATTAAACAGAACGAACAGAAAAATAGAGCAAGTCAATGACACTATCATTTACATATCAGAGTTTCACAAAATAGGAGAATGGGATGAGAACAATACTACAATATTATATATGAGCAATGAACAATAGTATAGTATTATTAGTAGAGAAAAAATTGAGAAGATAGGAGCATAGAAAAAAAAAGATGAAAAACTCACTTGAAAATTATTGAAACACTTGAAAAATCACTTCAAATAATCCTTCAAAATCCGTTGGGTTTGGATGGGATTGTTTTATGAATCTGGTATTTATAGATAACACTAGAAAGTCCTTCAAAATCCCTCTCACATAACAATCCTTTAAATTCCTTATATTTTTGAATACCAATGGATTGTTTTTAAGTTGTAAAAAATCTCAAATGAATACCAGTGGATTTTAATGGACTCTTTAAAAAATCTTGAAAATCCAGATTGAATACCACTGGATTATTTTTAAGTGACATAAAATCCTGATTGAATACCAATGGACTTTTTTACTCAAAAAAAATCTTTTAAAATCCTACGAAATCTTAAACCAATACACCCCCCTTAGTTCTTTGGCTTGACTTTGATCACCTCTATCCACTTCATTTAGCCGTCAAGAAAGAAGTAGTCCTTCCTAAAAGTCCAAAAGAAAGTATACACTTAATTAAATCTCCTATTTGGTCTAACTCAAATTAAAAGGGGTGAATTTCTTTTAATTAGTTTAACAGGAAATAACACTTCAAAACACGACACTTGATTGGTCTTTGAATTTATTTGTGATGTGATCGTCATGGGTCCATCCATATACGTCTTATTAGTTGGCCATGCGATATTCGTGAGTCCTTTAATGTT